>NC_134841.1:32785439-34035439 GCF_965363235.1 Mytilus galloprovincialis | reverse complement strand
TCAAATATATCATGGAATTCTTTTTCACTCTTGCGGAGTTGTTCGTGAAGTATCTTTACATACTGCATTAACCAATACCTATACACTTTCCAACGATCTTTTTTGGAAAGTGTCCAGATACTTTTAATTGTTTTAACTTGGCCTTCTGACATGGCTTTACCATAATGCAGTTCCCTTGCCGCTTTCTCTTTTTCCAAACGCAAAATTAATTTACACTTTTTTTCAAGTTTATTTGTTTTATGCAGCTCATTTTCGTATTGCATGTCCAGATCGAGACCGATAGTATTAGTATTGAGCGAAAAGTCAACATCATCAACCTCCAAGTACCGCACGCTATATGCAGTTTCTTTCTCCGAAATCAATGAAACAAATTCGACCGCTTCAAGCTTAGCTGCAAAACCACCGAGTAGATTTTTTATTGCTTCGTCATTTTGTTGGTTTTGATAGTGCTTGTTCACTTCTTCATACCAGGACTGCTCTGACACATTCAGCCACTGCAACCAAACAAACTTTTCTCCAAATTGACTCGCAAATTTTTTTGTAAGAACACATTTTATTTCATCGAACCACAATACAATATTTTTGCTCTTTAATGCCTCGATAGTTTCCCGAATCTCCTTTATTTTTCTTTTAGCTTTTGATGCTTCTTTAAGTACTTCATCTCGAGGAAATTGGGATTTCAAGCGAACTCTACTCCGTAGGTTTTTTATCGAAAGCTCTTCAAATTTGGGATTTTTACTTCGACTTCCAAATCGAACAATTTCGGGGTAGCTAGAACCTAATGCAGTTTCCGGCATAAAATCAATAATCCCCTGAACGAATTGATCCAACGCGTGGTTTGTATAACATACGACTAACATATACGGCTTTGTTGCAATCCTCCGAGCGTTTCGTGTATATTTCTCGTCCTTACCCTTGGAATTCATATTTAGCCTGTTAGTATTATGAAGTAATGTTTTGGCAATTTGCAATGCAAGGTATGTTTTACCAGTCCCTGGTGGCCCTTGTATGAGAACAAATTCCTTTGTAAGTGCGGCAATAAACGCTTTCCGCTGAGATTCGTCCATTCCAAACATCTCAGTGGACGGCCAGTCTTCTTCAGACAAAGTTGCAATATTTATTGGTGTCTGTTTCGGAAAAGTATTTCTAAGAGTTCTACGATTAGTGTTGTCTAGATCTATCCGGCAATTTTTGATAACAGGTCTGAGATCATATACATGATGTTTTGAAATGTACGATAGGAAACGGACCTCGTTCTCACAGTGAACAAGATATTTAGTGAAAGGGGACGTTTCTTCTCTTATTTGCTGCAAAGCTTTTAATACATGTCTGTATGCTTCAAAGTACGATGAATTTGATTCTATTATTATACCATCTGTATTTCTAGGTAGTTTTTGTTTGTTTCCATATCTAAATACCTGTACAGTAAAGCTACCTTTCTTTTGTAAAATTTTCGTTTCACTTTCAGCTACAATAGCAAAGAAAATTGAATTAAAACGATCAAACGAAACAAGCAATAAAGTACCATAAATAAGTCTCTTTCCATTTCCCCAGTTGATACGTTTACGATGTTCTGGGTCCAGTTTTATTTCAAATACTTCACCAGAGTCTATAGAAATGATTTGTTTCATTACTTTTACGTTCTTGTAGAGTAGACCATGTTCTAATCTGATATTTTCTTTCCAATTTTCTTTATCTTTCTGTTTGAATTCCAAGAGAGCATCTCGAAGAGGTGATACACAGTCTTCCCTGTACAATCTAAACTGTACATCTAAATAATGATCTAAATTCAAATACTTTCCGAAAACTTTGTTACGTCTGAGAAACTTTAGAATGTTTAGAATGTCGTTTTGTTCAGGAATGACTGACACAGTTCGGAAATCATCTGGAGGCACAAATTTATCTTCGGCGTCTTGATTTGCTCTTGATCTTTCTCCAGCAATATGCCCAATTCCTTTCATCGTTTCCATCACAATGTCTATCATCATCCCTTTGTCTTCTAAATCATCACATTCGCTTATTTGCTCTTTCAAATGTTCCCCAAGTCTCCTTACTTGAGGCGTTGTAGACAAACGAGGTATCCTGAGGTAAATTTCCTGAAGTATTGTTAAGTACCCGGTAATCGGATAATAAACATTGAACACTATGATCACGTGCACGTGAGTAATTGCGCGTTTTCCCTAAAAGAAGTGTAATACTTCGGTTCTTAAACAGCGGTGATTCAGACAGCCTTTTCAACAGCTGACAGATTTCTCGATTTCTTTTCTGTTTTGTACAATCACAAACCCTTGCAATTAAATGAACAAGCGACGATAAAGAATCGTCAGACAGTTTCTTGTCATAAATTGAACTTTGAAACATGTGCATGTTCTTTACAAATATCTCTAATAGCTCTTCACTCTTAATATTTTTCTTGTATAATCCCTCTATAAAATCTACAGGTTGTATTTTCTCTGGTCTATTTGAAGCCATTGTCAATATATATTTCTATTTGAATACCTAAAATGATAATTAAGTTATTGTGATTAAACATTGTAAAATTTCGATAAACTTGATGTGTACACCTGTTATACACATTTTGTATAATTTTGTCAATGGGTTAGTTGTAGGTTTCTCTCAATAAAAAGTTTCGTGCATTGGCATTGCGTTAACTTATTCAAAAAATAATCATGATCTCAAAGAGACATAATATGGGAACGTTACCAGTATAAAAACACATGGTAGCGGTAGAAATTGAAACCCGAGGAAGACCCTCAGTTAAAGTAAGAGTAGTACAGAATTTTATTATAAGTTTAAACTCGAAATATGCGACACAGCCCTTTGGATAAAAAAAAAGTAGTGCATATACACTTGTCTTCTATGATATAATTTTTTACGAAACTTCATAGTGAAAGTGGCAGTTTCAGCCACAAAGGGAGTTCCTATGGGAAATTGTATTGTCTATATTTACAGAAGTGTAACCTATAATGTCGTTAAGTTGCTGACTTGTCGACGTGTGATCTAGTTTTATTTCATATGGAAGGATTACTGATTATAAGGTTTATTAATTGCAATATTAATGATTTGGCATTGAAACAAAGAGATTAACAACTTATTAGTTGAAATGTTATTACAATAAAATGGAGAATGGAAATGGGGAATGTGTCAAAGAGAAAGCAACCCGGCCATAGAGCAGACAACAGACGAAGGCTACCAATGGGTCTTCAATGTAACGAGAATCTCCCGAACCCGCAGGCGTCCTTCAGCTGGCCCCTAAACAAGTATATGTGTACTAGTTCAGTGATAATGGACGTCATACTAAACTCCGATGAATTTTAGCAGACTGTCTGATTGACCGTTAAATTTAATGTATGATGCAGCTGTGTTTTAACTGTAATCATTTCTAAATAGAAATATATATATAGTGAAAGTTGTACAAAATAAATACTAGTATGTATATAAGAACACGAGTTCTTAAAACCAGTGCCTTAGAAGAGCTCCGTGACATGTTACAGCATTACGATCCTACTTATCTACTAGTATATCAGTAATGTAATAATATTCTTCGGAATGAACTATATGCACTTGTTTTATTGTTTAACATTAAAATCCTTTAACACACTATTTGACATGTGAGTTATAAACAAAGGTTGACAAGTAACTTAGAAACAACGGTTGGCATGTAGCTTATCATATCCTACCAGTTTAAATACCTATAACGAACACTTTTAACATTAATTTTATTTTAAGATCTGCATACAACTTTAATTGCTTATTGTCATGGAACATTCCTTTATAATATAATATCAGAATTGATACACATTTGACGTGACTCTGTACTTATGTATCTCATCATACTTTGAACCACACTATTATTTTATTTATTATTATTACTTTAACTGTTAAGTCTGTTTTTGTTATATCTATTTTACGTGACTGTATTTATGTATCCTGTCATACGTTGAACGACAAAATTATTTCATGTCTACCTGTGCGAATTTCAAACGCGCAATTTTACACCAGTACTTAAAACCCTCCATCCTTTATGGGTGCATTTTACATAGATAAATTAAATCGTATAATATAAACAAAATGAGGATGTTAAATTTGATGTATGCTTTTTGTGCTTCTTCGTTACATTTGTTGTTTTTATAGTGATTTAGATGATAACACAATGTTGACGGCTGTACCCCTATTTTTTTTTACCTTTTTACCTATTGTGTCTGTTTGTTTTGTTCACGCATCGGTGACAATATAATGGAATTTGATGCGACTGCCATACAAATGAGAGGTTAAGCTAGCTATAAAACCAGGTTCAATCCATCATTTTCTACATTTGAAAATGCCTGTACCAAGTCAGGAATATGACAGTTCTTGTCCATTCGTTTTTGATGCGTTTTGTTATTTGATTTTGCCATGTGATTATAGACTTTCCGAATTGATTTTCCTCTGAGTTCAGTATTTTTGTGATTTAACTTTCAACTTGAATTTCACCTTATAGCAGCACTGGAAATGATGTGGATGTTAACTTCTAGGACATATAGAAAATCAGCTTCGGAAGATAAAACCAAATACTATCATTTTCGTGCTTACATGTGTTTTCATAATTTCTTTGCTTTTTTTTCGATAATCATAGGTCTGTCATTTGATCCTTTGGAATATACCCAAAAATGAAAAAAATTGACCTTCCTTAACTGTATTGGATAGCTGTTACGTTATATTACTGGGCCTTCCAAATGCAAGTGTTCCATGAAACCTCTTTCAAATTCACTAACATATGTTTAATTAACAATCAAAGGCAAGCTTCACAGTTATTGAGAAATTACTTATTACTTAGTAATGAGTTAATACTTCAGTTTCATTATGTATATCTGTTATATTCATTTGATAAAATTTACTGTTTGCAATAGCATTAATTGTTCTAAATAATAAGGATGTTCTTATCCCAAGGATAAAAACATAGCCGTATTTGACACAGCCTTTTTCAACTTTTGATCTTCAGTGCTGTTCAACTTTGTACTATTTTTCGCTTTCGATCTTTTATATCTGGGCGTCACTGGTGAGTCTTGTGTGGACGAGGCGCGTTTTTGACGTATTGAATTTTAAACCTGATGCTTTTTGTTATTCATTAATCATGTGTTTCTTTGTCTAAATTACGTTCTCCTATTTATTTGTATTGTAGTCCTGTAATATTATGTTGTCATTTCAATGTTATATTTAACATTGCCATTAAAGTGCGAGGTTTGGCATGCCACAAAACAAGGTTCAACCCACCATTTTTTCCTTTAAAAATGTCCTGAACCACGTCAGGAATATGGCCATTGTTATATTATTGTTCGTTTCTGTGTGTGTTACATTTTAACGTTGCGTCGTTTGTTTTCTCTTATTTTTTAGTGTAATTTCACATTGCGATAAGACGTGTCACGGTACTTGTCTATCCCAAATTCATGTATTTGGCTTTGGTGTTAAATTTGTTATTCTCGTGGGATTTTGTCTGATGCTTTGTCCGTTTCTGTGTGTGTTACATTTTAGTGTTGTGTCGTTGTTCTCCTCTTATATTTAATGCGTTTCCCTCGGTTTCAGTTTGTTACCCCGATTTTGTTTTTTGTCCATGGATATATGAGTTTTGAACAGCGGTATACTACTGTTGCCTTTATTTAGTATACGGGCGGCGTGAATCCGTATTGCCTTAGGTTGGGTTCGCGGGGGGTAAGGGGGGATCTTACATGACCAATGACGCTAACCAATAGTGACAGACCATGACCGTGGGGGGGGGGGGGGGATAAGGGGGAATCTTCTATGTACGAAATCACTCTGATTCAAACAATTTTCTGAAAATGACATTAACATTTTCCTCGGATGTGTCCTGTTGAATAAGACTTTATCAAGGGGTTTGTACTAACATAAATACCACGAAGGGTGATAGATGTAAAGCAGTATTTGCTTACCCATCCGGAGGATATGAAACAACCCCTAGTGTTGTATCAATGTGGTTCGTGTTGCTCTTGTTTTAATTTTTAGTGTTGTTTTTTGTTCGTTTTAATTTTTAAATGTCTGTGCTGTGTATGTAGTAATGTCTATCTTTTGTCATGAAAAGAAATGTTTCAATTTCAAAATTTCAGATTTGGTCATGTTTCAGGGTAAGAAAATTTACATGACCGATGGTTTATGAATTTGTTGTTGTCTTATGATAAGATAAGAGGCAATTGCCAATTGACTATTGCATGCTGCCTTATCACTTAGTATTGCTGATCAACATATTGTATTGGAGTATCACGACCGAAGTCGAAGTCGCATGTGGAACTTAATTCTTAAATCAACGGACGTGATCACGAGCCTTTTGGTGGCAGTTGTGGTCCATTGATTTCTAAGCATGTAGAAGTCCAATGGCACAGATTTTGCAAAATGTTTCCGAAAGGTTAAGTATTGCATAACTCATGAAAAGGTCATTATTTTAACTTAAACTCTGAACATGCTGAAATTAGCCCTGGGTTCCGTTGTTCTGGCGTGCGTTCTTGTTTATTATTATAATGCTGTGACTTATCTATTATTAAAAAATAACAAAAACAGAAACTCCGAAGTTGTCCCAAACCTTTAGTTTGGATATATTTTTGGAATTTTCAAGTATTGAGTACAAAAAAAAACTAATTGAAAGACATTATCAACAATCAAAACAAAACTTATGTTGTCGGCAAAGCGATAAGTTTCTACTGAGTCGAAATACATTTATTTTTGTATGAATGGTGTAAAAAAAAAAGTGCTGAATAACATATTCACTAAATCGAAACATGTAGAACTGTTGTAAAATGATTTAATTATATGACAAACACTCACTTGCTGTGAAAAGGAGAGCTGAGTGCGTAAGTCTTTCCTGCCAGTTACAGCCTCTCATGCAATAAGACCACCGGAGCAGAGGTTGGACGATGGGCTTACAACCCAGCTCTTAAAAAAAAGAGCTCGTTACAGAAACCAGAAACGCAGAATAAACCCAAAATTGAGGCCTTGTGCGACTTCTGGCGCGGAGAGAATAAGGTTAAGGTAAGGATATTACACTCACTTATTTTCAAATTCAGATTCAAGCCAATTCGAAATAACATAAAAAAATATGTGGTGCACACTGTTAAATAACCCGCTACGCGCGTTATTCAGTGTGCACCAAATATTTAATGTTATTTCTTCATAGACAGAAAAAATATTACAGTCATTTCTTAAGCATTTTGTATAACATTTTATAACATATTATTCAAAACAGAATGTTACAGTTTGTTTACTCATTGTATTAAGTATTATATATTTTAACCAATTATAATAACAAAACTATTTCTTTACTTTACTATACTAATGATAATCTTACCAATTAGTCCTACCAAAGGCACCGAGCAATCTAGTCTGGCGAAAACTGTAGCAATTAATGTCCTTCCTAGGATGTACAATATCTGTCCCGTCTAAAGTCTTTTACGTTTTAAGTGAAATCGATGCATATCTATTGTAAAATTATTTATTGATATATATGCATGGGTTACTTTATTCAGAACAGAAAGTGAAATAGAATTTTCGCAATTTTCAGAAAACATTACGTCATCGAATTAACTTCAACCTATGCCAACATTTAAAAAAATCAACCTGTGCCAACAAACAAAATACATTAGGTCTTGTTACAACAATTAACACTTGATTACAGGTTCATACAGTCAGTATTTGATAGTTAAATAAATAAATGTACCAAGTCAGAATACAAAGTATGGAATAGACGGTGCATTTATACATTTGCGCGCATTACCATTACATTTTGCACGTAATCGTTACGTTTGTCGAACTTTACAATCATAGTTTAGCGATTACTATGCGTTAAAATTTGGAAAACGTGTGAGAGTACAATATAATCTGAATTATATACATGTGTTTTCTGTAAAATAAATATAATCAAACGATGCGCGGAGAAGTAAACAAATTTAATCCCCAAATGTGCGAAAATGTAAAACTGTTCATTGATTTGCGCTACTTGTTTATGTGATTTGTTAAAATAAAACAACCATGAAAGGTACTAAGCTTATATTTTGGAACATCAGACATTTGTTTCTTCTACATACGATTCATCAATGGCGCTCAGATCAAAACAGTTTCAAAGCCAAATAAAATATTACGCGTTTGAAGAGAATCTATACCCGAACGTTCCGAAAGTTATGCCAACGGAAAGAATGGAACACAACTGTCATACTTCTGACTTGGTACATTCATTATTGGAAGAAAATAGTGGGTAAAACCTGCTTTTATATCTAGATAAACCTCTCACTTTGCAGTTGTTCATACTGACAAAATTGTGTGAGCAACACAAACAGAAATAATTGGTTTAGGTGACAATAATATGGATTCAGCAGCCAAAATTGTGTAATTTAAAAAATTACATCAAAGATAGACAAAACAAACGACAAAAACATCAAAACAAACTCAATATATGACTAAAATTAGCAAAGACCCGTCGAAACAACATTTGATACAAAAATTTAACAATACTTTTAGATATTTGGATGATATATTGGCTCTCAATAATGACGACTTCAGTATGTATACTAAAGAAATTTATCCTGTTGAACTTACTTTAAATAAAGCTAATACTAACAATGACCACTGCCCTTTCCTCGATCTTGATATCTATATCATTAACGAGAAGCTTAATACAAAAATTTATGATAAAATAGATGATTTTTCATTTCCTATTGTTAATTATCCATTTTTAGATGGTGACGTTCCCTTGTCACCTTCTTATGGTGTTTATATATCTCAACTTGTACGATTCGCTCGTGTATGTAACAACGTATTAGATTTTAGCGAGAGAAATTTATGTATTACTGAAAAACTATTACACCAGGGTTTTCGATATCACAAACTGGTCAAAACATTTACTAAATTTTATCACCGGTATAAGGAAATAATTCGTAAATATAACTCAACATGCAGACATCTTATACGTTCAGGTATTTCACATCCAATCTTTTATGGTAATATTCTTTACAAAGCACAAAAATGTTAGTATTCACCTCAAAAGTTTACAAAACATTTAAACAGACTTATTATGAAGGGATATAGTTACGATCCTGTTGTCAGGTAATTAAAGATTGCATATTTTGGCTTTAATATTGATTCACTTATAGGATCTTTGTATCAGAACTAAACACATTTATTTAAAAAAAAACAGTTATTGGCATGACACGGGTTATGTTCTTCTCATATATTTTATGATAGTATGATACTAAACCTCTAACGGGAGGTATTGTGTCTGATTTTCATATGATGAAGACGTAATCTTTCAATCAGTTTAATTGAGGTCTGGAGCTGGCATGTCAGTTAACTGCTAGAAGTCTGTTGTTATTTATGTAAAATTGTCATTTTATTTATTTTCTTTTGTTACATCTTTTGACATCGGACTCGGACTTCTCTTGAACTGAATTTTAATGTGCGTATTGTTATGCGTTTACTTTTCTACAGTGGCTAGAGGTATAGGGGGAGGGTTGAGATCTCATAAACATGTTTAACCCCGCCGCAATTTTGCGCCTGTCCCAAGTCAGGAGCCTCTGGCCTTTGTTAGTCTTGTATGATTTTTAATTTTAGTTTCTTGAGAATAATTCGGAGTTTAGTATGACGTCCATTATCACTGTACTAGTATACATATTTTTAGGGGCCAGCTGAAGGACACCTACGGGTGCGGGAATTCTCGCTACATTGAAGACTCATTGGTGGCCTTCGGCTGTTGTCTGCATCGATGGTCGGGTTGTTGTCGCTTTGACACATTCCCCATTTCCTTTCACAATTTTATCATAGAGTCTTGTACTGAGATGAACCTTGCAGTCAAATTCGAGGTAGATAAGATTAGACGAGGAGCTGCATGTGTCTGTTGCTTTTTTAAGCTCTAGTTCGTGATGAGATATCAATTAAAATGGATCACAATGGAAAAGTTTGGCCAGGTTTAGAAAGAAGAGAACATCATTATACCTGTATGTGAAATTAGATAATCTAGTTGCTTTGATGGTCTTATTTTTTTACTAGTAACTTCGACTCAATAACATCCGGGTCTTTTATACCTTTAAACTAATATTCCGCCAGGTGTCATGTTGAATCCTTTCCTTATTTAAAACAAGTTGCTTTCTTTAAAAAAAGAAAAGCAATACATGACCCTAAGACCGCTGACTGCCGGGTCACCAAAAGATTGTTGCTGAATTTGTGTTTGCTTTTGAATTGAAATACTTGACTGTGAATAGAAGAAGCCAGTTGAACGTATATATTTACAGCTTCTATTTGAATAGTTATTTAAAAGCTCGACTATCTTATATATTACTTGGGAATGTACATATTTTTTCCGATTATAACCCATTGGGAAATCCTAATTTCTACTAACCGGATGACTTATGCAAATTGCACAAACCTATCGCAAAATAAATTTATGCACTCAGTTTGCTTTATAATCTGGAATTCTGGATGCATTTATTAAATCTATCATATCTTTATATTTTGTTTCCTAAATGAATACCTTTATATTCTCAACTCGTATTTGAAGCTGTCTTTACTCATGGTAGATGTTGTGTGCGGTTAAACCTGTGGCATGCAATTGATTTGGACCTCTTATATGAAGAGACTTATTTTGGTCTCATAAAACATCTCAAATTTTAAGGATTTCCTGATTTTACTTAAATCAATTCAAACATTATACAGAGAAACTTAGTTTTGCTAAAGAATTTCTCAATTCAGAAGTTTATGAATACATGTACCTGTACACACTTTCAAAATAACCAATTTATATAAAAAGGTATTTAGATATAAAAAACAACGCCAGACACGAGTTAAGTCTACAAAAAAAGCACCAGTGACGCTCGAAAGAAAACATTTAAGAGGCTAAATACATTACAAAGTTAAGGAATCTATTCCTTGGGTAGACAATCCTCAGCTTTTTGAAAAGGTCAAAGTTTATAATAGGACAGTGACTCAAAAAAGAAACAAAAGAGAAACAACTCGAGGTCAGAATACCGTTACTAATGATGACCGTGCTTGAAAGTCACTTCTTCCGTGTCCTGAATTTAGATAACAAAAACGAAAATAAGCCTCCACGAGTGAATTTAATAGTATTGCATGCAAGTACTATTTTAGCGCACGAAATAGTAAATAGAAAGCATCTGACTGATACCCAGGAAAAGAAGACGCAATTGCGTCATCACATATCTTTATCTAATAGTTGAAATCTAATGTCAAACGGCCTACATTAAATGTTTTGACTCCGGATTCATTGACATTTTATCCGGAATTTTTGAGAACGCAGACCGATAGTTGTAATTAAATTTTGTTGTAATTATTGTAAATTATTTGTACGGTTGTTGTAAGCTGCAAGGATTTAAAATCATGCTTTATGAATTGAAAACACAGAAGTATTTTTATTCACGACCGTTTAAAATTTAAATATTTAATAAATTGATCTTACTTTCCGTTTTATGGATATATTACAATACAAAAAAATAAACAATAATTACTCATAAAACATAAAAACTAAAATGGTATGAAATAATTAATGTAGAAATATAATGATTATTGTGTATACACATTTTTTTTTGTAGGATGCAAGAATTTATTTAGATTTAATTTTTATGTTTGCTTTACAAATCGGAATATTTAAAAATACCAACCAAAGCAGAGTATCTTGTCATATAAAATACTTTAATTGCAACTCTGAAAATATTCTGATTTCAATCATTGTTAGTTTCTCTAGAAACATAAATACATTATTTATTTTGTATATATTTGTTTGATTCCGAGTAAATTAAAAATTTATACTTTTGATAATCTGTTTTCCGATCTAATATTATCTTTCTGTTTTCCGATCTACTACAATATTTTAACCAGAATGTTATCTCCCGTAAGTCTAGTGTGATGAAATACATAGTATCCCGTGGTTAAATCTTCAAACATAATTAGTTAATACACTTTACATGTTATCGAGACAACAGACAATACCACGTTATAATTGACCCAGATGCACACAGTGCACAGTGGTAGTTTTAAAACAAATATAACTGCGTTGTCAAGGGTCATCAAGGGACCATATCAAAGACGTAGATACCAACCTGTTAAGACCTTTATAAATGACCGAAAACTTTAGAGACGTTCCGAGAATTTTATTCTGACTTCCGGCCGAGAGATATCGAGTGGCCCATAGACACATCCAAAACTCGCCAGGTTCATGCAAAAATTGTCACTCCGAAAATCACAACTCCTGTGCTATTGAATATTAATGATAAACATGTAACTTAAAATGTAAGAATAATTTAGAGAGAATCGTTTCCCGCCAAATTTTTAATTGATTACAACTCATAAACAAGGACACGATCTTATTTCTACTTTAATGTTCCGTTATAAATATACTATCAATGTATATATAATGGTCTTTCAATATTAATATAGTTTTAAAAAGCATGTTATTTTGAAACTGAGGACAGATCATCCTTCAGTATTTTTTCAGTCAAAAATCTTAACGTATATTATGATTCACACGCCTGGTAAACCATCTAATCTCAACCAAATGTTGAGACGGTAAAAAGTATTCTGGCACTTCCTGTTGAGCTTTTCTGGTTTAAAATATCCAAAATAAACATAGGGTAGGTCGACTTTTCGTCAATTTACTGAAAATCAATGATTGTTTTGTAAAATAGGAGAATGTCATGCCATAGATAAATGATAATTGTAACTAATATGTCTCTTCTTGGTTCAAAATTTCTGAAATTGAAGTCACAATCACTTTTCTCCTACGGATTATCATGTTTACGTGCTTTGAATCCGATAGAACTGCCATGATATTAATGATTTAGCAAGAAAATATGTCAATTATTTGTGTTTTTTAATGCTTTACGATAACCACTTCTGTAAATTACAAGACTATTTGATTGTCAAGCCTAGTCTTAGCACAGAAATGAAAAATTCTAAATGGTTGAGATATAAAGGTACTGGTTGAGTCTTTCTGTCACAATGTTGAGACTTTCTGGTTACTTTGTGTCATAAAGTATATTATGTTAAAATATGGGCGCTGAGGTTTCAAAGTTCAAATTAACTACGACTAGCAATCCAACACGCGAACAATATTACTATATAGAGACAAAAACTGCTAAAATAGCTATGCTAAAGTTTAATTTGAATAATTAAATGTAATTTCTATTGTAAAAAAAAATCGTAAGGGTTCCGCGGAACCCAATGTCTCGCCTACTTTTGCTGTAACTCCCAGGCTCAACAAAAATGAGGAAAACAATCAATAAAAATATTCCTCTTGATACTATCTTTTGATTGTAAGAAGCTTCTGTCCAAGTTTGGTAAAAATTTCAGGATAGTTTATGAATCGAATAAATGTTTTAAAATCTTTAACTGCAGACTGTATGCAATGTTAACTGGAAGAAAAACTAAGTTCATTTATAAGTAAAATACAGATACACAGATACCAAATATTAAAAAATTTCCTTTCTAGATACTAGCTTTTGATCACAAACAAGCTTCTGTCCAAGTTTGGTACACATTTAAAATAGTATAAGAAAGTTATTAAATTTTTAAAAAATTTAACCACAGCGTGAATGTGTTGTTTCCTGGCAGAAAACCTAAGTCCATTTAAAAGTATAATACGGAAATACAGATTTATTTTTTTACAAAATTTACTTCTGGATACTATCTTATAATCATAAACAAGCTTCTGTCCAAGTTTGGTAGAAATCCAGTATAGTTTAAGAAAGATATTCAAATTTTAAAAACTTTAACCACAGAGTGAATGTAATGTTTCCCCGCAGAAAAACTAAGTCCATTTATAAATAAAATACAGAACAAATAGAATTTTATTTTTACAAAATTTACTTCTGGATACTATCTTATGATCATAAACAAGTTTCTGTCCAAGTTTGGTAGAAATCCAGTATAGTTTAAGAAAGTCATTAAATTTTCAAAAACTTTAACCACAGAGTGAATATTTGTGGACGCCGCCACCGACGACGACGACACAAAATGAACAACAAAACTATATATCAGTGAGCGGTACTATTCGGGTTTGCCTTTTTGCGGTTAACCTGATACATATGTTTTCTGTCTGTGGTAAGTTAAAATCTAAATACTGATACAATTTCAAGAATTGCCGATAGAAAAATGCATGCTTTACAAGTATAAATAAGATTATTTGATTATTTTATAATACTTATTTATTATTATGTTTTAGATGATAGACGGTAAAGTCCGTTAGTAAACCTGTCTACCGGACCTCCAACGGATGTATAATGGACAAGTAACAGATACAAAACGAACACAGAACGGACGAGTATTGTAAAAAATAAACAGACGCCTACTGGACACTTCATCCGTTGAACGTGCGTTCAAAGGTTTTTAACATGCTCAATTTTTTTCCACCGGACCCACCGGACGTCGACTGATAAAGAGGATACTGAACGAAATGAAAACAGATATGGACGGACGTCTAACGGATAACAACACTCGTTTCACGGAACGAACGGATTGAAAAAAAGTTATCCGTTCGGCGTCCGTTCGCGCTATCTGGTAAGGTGTGACCGGAGATTTAAGCACATGTTACACCTTAACGGATAGTGCAAACGGACGCCGAACGGATTACTTTTTACAATCCGTTCATGTCCGTAAGACGTCCGTTAATTTTCGTTTCATGTCCGTTCAACATCCGTGATATCCATCAATGTCCCTTCTGTCCGGTGGAGAATTTCGAGCATGTTCAAAATCTTGAATTAACGGACATTCAACGGATGAAGTGTCCGTTGTACATCCGGTAGGCGTCCGTTTTTTACAATGAATATTTTAATGACTCATTAAAACATCAATACTACAATCTGCGCAGTTTTACTCCTGTTCATGTTGATTATAAACATAGAAAAAAACGTAATAGAAAAACAACTGACCCACTGACATTTTACTTTGTGAAATTGCTACCCGTTGATATATAATAATTTGATTATGAATAAAGAGACCCATCCCTGCGGCACGTCTATGTATTCTTTATAAAGAAAGAACTTACCACGGTATGAGGCAGAATAAAGGTAAAGTGTTGAAGATTCAAAGTTAAGCACTGACACTGATTATGTTAATATAGCGCAGGGGTGCAAATTGTCTAGTGATAACGATTTTTAAAACTCAGTTAGATAAAGTTTAGTGCTGATGTTAACCCCAGCACTGCAAATTGAGATGTCAAGTTAAGCGATGTAGGTATAAATTCTAGCGCTGGAGATATCAATAGTACAACATTATTGACTTTATAGCTTCTGTGCAAAACTGCATCTCAAACGCTAGACTATTAATCTCCAGCGCTAGACTATTAATCTTCAGCGCTAGACTATTAATCCCCAGCGCTAGACTATTAATCTTCAGCGCTAGACTATTAATCTCCAGCGCTAGAACTTTAATACAGAAAAAACACAGCTTTTCACTATTCACTACTAGTATTCACTTTATTACAACCAAAGGTCTCTTTAGAAGCTGCTGTCATAACTATACAGACACGATGACAGTTGAAAAAGACAAGATTAAAATGACAGTTAAAATGTCAAACAATATACTGCAAGTTTATGAATTTTGGCCGTTGTACATTTGTATCTATAATTGATACTAAGCTAATTGAAAAATTTCAATCACCAGAAGATCTCAACATTGTTCCAGAATATCTCAACCGATACCAGAAAATCTCAACATGATCTACTTTATAAAATATTTAGCTTAATGAAATTATATTAGTAAAGAAAAAGAGCAAACTGTAATTTTATGTTTATAAGGTTTTAGAAAAATACTTATTTACTGATATATACGTTTGTTTATCAATGATTTCACTGTCATTTTGTCAATAGCTGACTGCACTGGCCACATTTACCTGCAGGAGAAAAGTCATTCCGATGTCATTTTAAATCGTATTGGTCCGTGTTTTACACGAAACAAATTCTAGTTCAATTATCTATGGCATGACATTCTCCTATTTTACAAAAAACTCATCGATTTTCAGTATATTGACGAAAAGTCGACCTACCCTGTGTTTATTTTGGATATTTCGAACCAGAAAGGCTCAACAGGAAGTGCCAGAATACTTTTTTCCGTCTCAACCATTTGGTTGGTTGAGATTAGATGGTTTACCAGGCGTGATTCAGCAAAAGTTTAAAAATCGGTATTGCAAATAAAATAAAGAATTTTATTTTAATAAAATGTTCACAATTATAACTAAATTTAACATGTTTAAAAATAGCAAACAAGACTGTGGCAAGCACAGATAGTTTCACTTCCGGGATGTAATTAATTGATTAATTTTACCTGTACAGGTAAACATATACATTGTGTGTGTTTACTGTAAGGCACGTTTATTTCAGGTAAAAAACAGGTAAGTAGCAATATTTAGATTTATGTTGCAGTATCTACTGAAATACCGAAACACGATAAACTATCTAAAGCACATATACATTATACAAAAGCCAGTATTGGTACCTTCGACGTAACGATACAGATACATCGAAACTACAAGAACTCATTCTACTCCGTGTAGCCACTTACTTGGTCTATATTTTTATATTATATGTAATATTATTATACTATCATTACAGTAACAGAGTCTCAATTTAGGTTGATTTTAGTTTGGTATATCGTATGTCAATGAAAACAAAGTGCTGTTTTGGATCCTGTCATAAGGTTATACAAATGTTTTTTCTCAATGTATGCTTGCTTTGTTTTTGTTTTTCATAAATTGTTTTGTTTTAAATATGCCGTTACTTTTTTCGTTTGAAAAGTTTCACATTTTTAATTCAGAGCCTTTTGTCAGTTTATACTCGACTACTATACACATTTAGCATGGATTTTTAATTTTAGTTTCTTGTGTATAATTCGGAGTTTAGTATGACGTCCACTATCACTGTACTAGTATACATATGTTTAGGGGCCAGCTGAAGGACACCTACGGGTGCGGGAATTCTCGCTACATTGAAGACCCATTGGTGGCCTTCGGCTGTTGTCGGCTCTATCATGTCTATGGTCGGGTTGTTGTCGCTTTGACACATTCCCAATTTCCTTTCAATTTCATTTGTTCATTGTTGAAAGTCAAACGGTGGCCTGATGGCTATGACTGCTTCTTTCCGTTACATTTAACTCTGCCTGAAAGTTGCATGTCTCCTTATATGTATATTGCTGTTATAATATTTATTTGCTGTAGAACTTTTATTCTTTCATTAAGTCTGGAATCAGTATTTTCTTCTTAAACTCATTCCTTTAAACATTAATAATATTAACTCTGACAGTGACTTAATTTCCAGAAACTATTGTCAATATTTGTTTTCGTTATCAGTGACGATGTGAGAGAACCAAAAGGAGCAGGTATACATCAGTTCCTACAGTGGTACATCAAAACAATGTTAGTGTGATCACTATGTCATGTACAGATACATCAGAGTTGTGCTGATATTATTTGGAATAAGCTTTACGGCTTTGTTCATACAACACCATGTTGAACTAAGTGAATTCCGGTCAGAACAGAAGAGTAAAGACGTATATTACCCAACAAACTCTCGCGACAGAGGGTTGCAGACGACAAGACAAGAATTTCAAGAGTATTTCATAAATGTCCGGCTTAGCGATGATATACCTGTCAATAGAGATATACCCGATTCAAGACCTGATAGGTATCTACACATACAGACATACAAATACATATAAATTAGTTTTAAGGTTCATCTTTACAATATTTTGAGTACTCAAACATTGTGCATCTGAAAAGGTTTTCGAACATAGATATATAAAGTTCATAAACATTTAGTACATCCCCCATCACTGGGTTGACTCAGTAATGGAGCAACATAACAACAGAAATCCAAGTAATATATTTTAAAATAAAGAAATATTGTTCTTTGAGATGAAACTCATACCTATAAAAAGCTATAAAAAAAAGAAGATTTTACATGCACACTCTGAATTGAAACATAAGTATCTGCCACGAGATTTTGAAGAAATATGGCATACACGTAGAAACGAAAGGTTAAAACACTTTAAACAACACTAAATATGATTTTAATCACAATATGTTTTACATAAGGAGTTGTAAATCTGTTTCATTGACATTAAAAATACATTTGTTCAAATGACGTATTGTATACATTTCAGCTGCGAAACCCCTGTACCGAGTCAGCTAACAGTTAGTGTGATCATAACGTTTTACAGAGAATGGCCGTCGATATTACTCCGAACGATCTACAGCGTGGCCTACATGACTCAGAATCTACAACAAATTATACTGGTGGATGACGACAATGACGGTAAAACTAATTCCTTACATGTAACCAAGATTGAGAATATATATTATCTTTCGTTGATAGTTTTACGCTGAATATGCCTATCAGATATCAATTTTCTGCAACATTCACAACTTCTTTCGAAGATACAACTTTTATTTAACACATGACATGGGTAAAATCTTTGTTCTAACTGTTCTATAATCTGGATAATGCACAGCAAAGATGTGCATTAACTACCTCAGATATACTGCACATTTCAAAAGTACTCTTTAGTGGGCGGACCCTGGATTTTGGAAGTTTTATTCCCATAAAAGTAAAAAGATTTAACCTAGTGTAGCGAGATTAAAACAACTTTTGACGATTTTATGCTAAAACATTATATGTTTTCAAGACAAAGGGTGGGGCATAAAATAAAATATTTGATAACATCAATATAATTATTAAATTAGTGTTTCACAGTCAAACCGGATGAAAATTATTCTTTTGTAACTTCTGTCAAGAAGGGATGTATTTTAGAATACACAAATGAATTAAATCTGATATGGATTACGTTTATACTCCATGGCTTTTATTTCGACTAATTAGATAAAGTATACAGGGCTTTTTAGTGACTAGGATTGAATTTGACGAGAATCATATTTAAAGGGAAGGGGGATAAGCAGCAGATCAATCAGACTTTGCTAAGATGAGACATATCTTCAAAAATTGATACTGTTGAAAACAAAATTTGGAGGGAGAGGGGAAATTAAAGATTGAAAAGAGAAACATTTTTTCTTCAGTTTACTTAATATTTTGAATTTAGGTTATAACAATCTCTCCACGGTTCAACTTCCTCTAAGCATATTATTGAGAGAAGGAAAGGCAAGCAATTTGTACTCAATAATTCTTTCAGTTTTCATTTTTTTTTCACATTTAAAAAGTACACCAAACGGAACTAAAATTGTAGGAGATGTAGATTATACGTCAATCAGACAGCAATCAAACGACAAAAACAAATTAAGGACATCTAGAGGGCAACATATAGTATAGTTTTCAACTAGAGAATTTAAAAAAATCTTCCATTAAAGCGCAATCCCCTAAATAATATTTTAATTATGGTAGAAGCCTACATATAAAATGAATAATAATTTAACACTTACCAATATTTAACTTCATAAAAGCATATTTCCCCCTTTCTTTACCCTACAAGAAACTTTCATAGGAGCCGCTGATTGCGGATCATCGTCCGCATATTTCCAAAATGTTAACGTAAATTGATGGCGTCATGTGTTAAAACAGTTATTGGCCAATCAAATCGGAATATATGATTTTTAAAAGCTGCACGCCCTGAATAACCCTTTAACCCGAACTCCTACGTCGCTCGGGTTAATTGGGATCACCCGAGCCGTGCAGATAAATCGTATATACCGACTTGCTTGGTCAGTAACTATAAATATTTTCTTGTCGATGATTCAACATCTGAAATGAATTGGCAATTCACATATAAATGCATTCAGACAACGTTCATAACGTTGATAATAAAATAGTTTGGTTGTCATCTTTTAACTTTTGGTTGTTTGTGTGTTATTTGTTAGAATACGGCATCGACTAAATTAAAACACAACAACATAGATAATCAACCAACATGTTAAATGTCTAAGAACAATGTACAATATCAAAGTTTAACTACGAAACAACACGTACGTATTTTAAAACATACCGTATAAAAACAAATAATGACAAACTGGTATGAATACCTTTACATGTTGTTCAACGGAAAAAATATAGTAAAAATGGAAATAAAAGAAAAGAAGACAGAACCAAAACTGATAAGAAAGAAATCACTAAACGTACATGTATCTTTTTTTGAAACCAGCGTATTATTGCTCTTTTTTTTTAAATAATATAACCAAACTAAATTCCTATATACATATCAAACATTACTTTTTTTCTAACCTTTGTTAGGTTCTACAATATGCTATTTACAATTGTTTTAATTTCTTCAGAGACCGTCTATGGACAGGTATTGAATCTCATTAGAAAAACGTTCCGCGATGTCGTAAAGGTTGTGTCACTGCGTAGAAGGTTTGGTTTGATTGGTGCACGACTAGAAGGCGTAAAACACGCAACTGGTAACGTGATTTGTTTTCTGGACAGTCACATGGAAGTTAACATAAACTGGTAATTGCAAAATGTTTCTTGCTATTTTCAGTATGTTGATAATTCTGATTAATTCAAAAAGTTTAATATCGTACTATTAGTGTGAAACATTTGTTTATGTATAAGAGGAAACACAGTCAACGTGAACAGTAGATCATAAAGGACTCGCTTTTTCCAAACAACATTGAAAAATAGTTTTTGAGGTTAATTATGCATTTTTCTCATTCTAATAATTTGCGTCAAGTTCCTCCTTGTTAAGAAATGTGCTGTGAAAAATCCAGATAACTTCGCCCAAAATACGGCGACAGCTTTAAACGTCAGACGCAAGAACACTTCCACGTTAAAGAACTGACAATTACATCTTGAACAAAATTATTTGTCATAAAACTTAATTGGGAATGATGCTGTAGATGAGGGTATTTCTGCAAAAATACACCAAAGTTATCTTGGCACGTTCTCGAGCAATCATTAAATTCTGTGTATTTTTTAAATTCATTATAAAAAGAGGGACAAAAAGATACCAGAGGGACAGCCAAACTCATAAATTGAAAATAAACTGACAAACAGACAAATAATAGTTCAGAAAACAAAACATAGAAAACTTGAGACCAAGCAACACGAACCCCACCAAAAAACTGGGGGTGATATCAGTTAGTTAATAATTTAGTTAATTTCGAATTTCTAAATTTCACAGATAACTCTGCCCGAAAAAAAACCAAAAAATAAACTCTCGCGCATGTACAATAGTTTGCATTTGAATTTAAAGACCACGAATCATAAAATTTACTTTCAATATACAAAATATTTACTTTTCAAGGTCAATTCCACTGCTGAATATAATTGACGAAAACCCAAATGCAGTTGCTATGAGTCAGTTGGATGATATCAATCCGAGTACATTCAAATACACATTTTCAAAAACGTACAGAACAAGATATGGCTTTGATTGGAGACTTCGATTCTTTGAAACAGAATTCCGAAAGGAACAACTTGAGCATGGAGATTTAGTTCTTCCGTAAGTTTATTATTTCAAAATTTTAAGTTACATAATAAAAGAAAAACAAACTAGCAATCTTTAATTTTTTATTATAAAAAAAATATTACTTTTCTTGATGCACTTTGTTGGTTGTTTCTGTAATGACGATGCTTGTAAAGATAAGTTTGACGGTTTTTTCAACCCAAATTATTTCCTGATTGAAAAAAAAATTATTCATACTTATTTCGTGTTAATTATTTTCTATGTTGTTACATGCTCTTCCACATTTATATTTTCAACGGTACAAAAGTTGTACATTTTCGTTTGAAATTAAAAGATTCGATATCGGCAAAAGAATGAAATGTTTTTTTTTTTTTTTTTTTTCATTCAAATTTATTAACTAACAAGACAAAAAATTTGAAGTACAGCAACATACACTTGCCATCTTTCAAATGTGTCACAAAACATTCATACATGTAGATATAAGAAGAGGTGGTATGAGTGCCAATGAGACACTTTTCATCCAAGTCACAATTTTTAAAAGTAAACCATTATAGGTCAAAGTACGTCTTCAACACGGAACCTTGGCTTACACAGAACAGTCATCTATAAGTGTAAAACAATTCAAACAAGAACACCAACGGTCTAAGTAGTTTAAACAATATTTTATTCAAATAAATTGAATTGGATTGGGCAACAGTCATAGCCTATGTAAGCCCTCTCCACATGGTCAATTAACGGTCTAATTCATACCAGTTTGAAAATTGTCTGAATGACCAGTAGGATTTTACTTATTTAGGTTGATACATTTGGACGTGATAAGTAATGTTGATATAAACCTTTAACATACACATAAATAGCAACCTCTCCACACAGAAAATGTCAGGAATTCATAAAAAAGATGTTGGGGTCATAGAATGTCTGACAAAAATGTCCTTCACTTGCGTTGATTTCCGGGGATGTTCATTTCATTTATACCACATTTAGTATTCTATATGGTTAGACAAAAAAAGGTTAAACTTGCATCCAATAACATCATTTGAACCGCTAAAGGGGTTCTATGAAAGTAAAAAATGTCAACATCAAACATAAAGAAGGCTTTGATAACTTGATATATATTTAAAAACTATTGTAGCAGAAATGAATGTATTGATGTTAGCAAATATCAAGTTTGTTTTAATAAACAATTTTAGAGGTGTTTTAGCAGTTGGGTCAGCCTTTGCTATTCGGAAGGAATTCTTTAGGGAAATCGGGATGTATGATGCTGGATTGAAGATCTGGGGCGGTGAAAACTTGGAATTGTCATTCAAGGTTGTATTTATTAAAATACTATTTTCAATATTATTTTGAAATTATTTGCGCATTTGAACATGAAATTCGTTTCTACCTTTTTTAAGTTGATTCTAACATTTCAAATTGGTTAATATAAATATACATATTGCACAAACGTTGAAGGAGAAACGTATCATGCAAAATGATATTCAATAGCATTGCAGGATCATACTGTCAATGTCCAGCATGAAAATTATACGGACTTTCGGACAGAATTTAAGGAAAATCCAACCCTTTTTCGATTATTGACAAAAAACTACTCTTGTAAAAAAATTACCATGTCCTTCAGTTTCTCTCAGTAAAGTTTCTTCCCCAACAGAATCTTGCATGTTTATGTCTCATGTTTTTCTGCTGGGACAAACAAAGAAATTCTTTGAAAAAAGGTGACCTTTTAATACTTTACAGTACATTTGATTATGGATAATGAGACTGAGAACCAATGATTTGGACAAAATCGAATATTGTTGCCATGAATCTGTACAAACATGATTCTGTTCTGATGAAAATGATTGTGAATACATATAGCGTATGCACGTTATAAATAATAACTTATATTAATAGGTCTGGTTATGTGGTGGAAAATTAGTTCATGTTGCCTGTTCACGGATTGGTCACATAACAAGAAGCCAACCTTACTTACAGAACAACCGATTGGATATTGAAATGCATAATAACAAACGTGTCGCCGACGTTTGGATGGATAAATTTGCATCATACGTTTATGATAATTATCCAGGAATGAAGGTAATAATTCCATTATGGGAATTTTTGCTTACTGATTTCATTTTATGTGCATATATTTAAGAAATACCGGTATCCACATTATGGAATTCCGATACTTAGTCGGTTTAATATTAATCGTGAAATTTACAAAGGTATTGAGAAGTACAAACAAGTTATAGCCAAATTAGAGTAAGGAATATAAGTGCTACGAGGGAGAACTTTTAAATTACTTGTATCTGCATGATAATATTTGTGAGTTGTACAGTCATTTTGTACTCTACAAGCATGCTTCTTAGAAGAACTTACGATTTTTACCGAGTTGCCCAACTAACACGATTGTTTTGGTTTACAGTTAATTAGTGTTATGAGTTTGCTTATTACAGAGTATATCAGTCGGTGGACTAAGTAAGCAGTGGAGACAACGAAGACGTTGTAAACCATTCTCATGGTTTTTAGACAATATTTGGCCTGAACTATTTCGATATAAAGATCATAGTTCATCTACAGGTAGTATAATGGTATGTTAAAGTCTGATCTTTATTTGTAAAAGAATAATTGAGTGACCATTCATTATATATGTGTTTCATTATTCAAGAAACAACCAATCTATGTTTATTTTCTCGAAGAAATAAGAGAAGCAAGCGGAATGTCTATGTTTTTTCACATGACTAAACCTTCTTCAATCGTTTTTTGTCATGGTTTCGGTTATTCTGATGCAAGTAAATCAATCAGTTTTGTCTTTCAGATGGTAACAAGAACTTATCAGGGACCTAAAACTATTTCCTAAACAATTGTTTTCAGATGGTTATTTTTTTTAATAGATGTGAATCAAATTTTAATTTTTGGAAATGTTCTTTACTTCGTACGTTTATGTTTTATGGTTATACCTAACTTTTTTGTTAATATCTTTTATTATCTTGTGTTCCTGTTTTTGTTTTTACAGAATACAAATGGAGGTAGATTGTGCCTAGACAATCAAGGTCACCTTTTCTCTAGTCCATTAAGGATAACAGTAAAGCCATGTTCAAATGATACAAACACACAGGTATAGAAATTCAACCATGTAGTTTTTAAAAAGGAACAAAATTTTCTTCTTAACATTATAAATGTCTACAGACCAATAACATAATTTGAATTAAGAAGTCACATTATGATTTTTTACTCATACATTCTTCCATAATGACGGTACATCTTGTTATTTGTATAGTTTCATTTATCTAGTTAGTTCTTTAACATTTATTTGTAGAGCACAATAACTTCACGTAAATGTTAACGCTAAAAATCTTCATTATACCCCCGCTTTGAAAAAAGGGGGGTATACTGTTTTACCTCTGTCTGTCCTTCCGTCAGTCCGTCAGTCCATCAGTCCGTCAGTCCGTCAGTCTGTCAGTCAGTCCGTCCGTCCCATGAATATTTTTTGTCACATTTTTCTCAGGAACTACACTACCAGGATTTCTGAAATATGGTTTTAGGCTTGATATAAGTCAGCTATACCATGTGATGCGTTTTCAGATTCATCACTCAACAACTTCCTGTTTACCGAACACTTGTTTGATTTTACACATGATAGCCAAGTTGAAAATTTTTCGTCACATTTTTCTCAGGAACTACAATACAAGGATTTCTGAAATTTGGTGTAAGGGTTAATATAAGTCAGCTATACCGTGTATGCGTTTTCAGATTCATCACTCGACAACTTCCTGTTTACCGAACACTTGCATATTTTTACACAATTAATATTATCCACTTGCGGCGGGGGTATCATCAGTGAGCAGTAGCTCGCAGTTTCACTTGTTTTCTTCATTTTTTAAAATTTAAATGATGATAACCGTAACACGAATATTGATGATTGATGACATTGTTCGAAGTATTCATTTCTAATCGACGACTAACTTAAACTGGATTTTATTTTTTTAAAGCCTGTTCGGTCGAGTGGTCTAGAGCGCTGTAAACAGTGCAGGCAGTGGTGCCACGATGTCAAATAAACTCGGGTTCGAATCATACTGAGTGAGGAACAAAAAGGAGTAGGTCCAGTAAGACCCTTTTTTGGCCCCAAAATATAGCAGTTTTACAAATTGTTAAAATGTAAACTCTAGTTATTTATTGGAAAGTAGAATGCTTCTGCTAAATAAATATGGGAGGTTTTTGTCAGTACAATGCACATATATCGGGTACTAGCATCATTAAGTCATGCTAAATTACTGAAATCTTCACAATTGTAGCATTTTAGTTAAATTTTAGACGGTTTCCGTCCT
The DNA here is from genome assembly GCF_965363235.1 of Mytilus galloprovincialis. Lineage (NCBI taxonomy): Eukaryota > Metazoa > Mollusca > Bivalvia > Mytilida > Mytilidae > Mytilus > Mytilus galloprovincialis. The sequence goes on along the minus strand of NC_134841.1, from coordinate 34,009,745 downwards.
AAATGAAAGTCCGTACGAAAAACATGACACGTACTCCAGCTGGACAGTAGCCGTACTGAGAACCGTACTTATAATAATCATTTGGACTTTTCTTTGAATGTCTTTTAATGGATAACCCGGCTGGACTTTCAGCGAAATTAGCCATAAACCGGCTCGAAATATTTAAATTAGCAGGAGTCCGGTTCAGAAAGTCCAGCTGAACTTTCATAAAAGTACGTCTGAAAAAATCCAGCTGGCATTTCTGGCAAAAATATGGCCTCTATAAAGTTCAGCTGGACTTTACAAAGTTCAGCTGAACTTTAAGAAGTCCAGCTGAACTCATAAAAGTTCAGCTGGACTTTAAAAAGTTCTGTTTGACCTTCAAAGATGACTTCAGCAGGGGTTGATCCACAAAAAATGAGGGGGGGGGGTCCACCCCTGCAGAACCCTCCCTCTCGATTACTACTGCTTAGTTTTTCTTCAGATGGTGGATTCTTCTGATTTGATATGCGTCCCTTGTTATAATCTGAAAATAAAAAAAAAAAAAACAGATGGCATTATGCATATATACTGCTTATTTCTTTTTCTTTTTTCTACTGTCTTACTATCAAAATCAAGAAAAGGGGAATTGTGAAGCTAAATGCTTACTCCTAAAAATGTGTGGTTATAATTATCATGATTTATATATATTAAGACTAAATAAATTTAAAGTGCGTAAAATAAAAGTAAAGCTTTGAAAATCACTCAAACTGAAATATTTTGCATAATTAAGTATTAAATGTAGTTTTTTTTAATTCTTTTTACTCTTCAAAAATAAAAATTAAGCTATTTTTAATGTTGTAATCATTTCATCAATATGTTGAAGAAAAAAGAGCATATCAGATTGTACTTACCAGAATATGCAATCCAAAAAACATGCAAACAGCAATCTTCCTAAATTGAAATTGATGCCAGTCAGAAGGATCCATCTTCTCTCATAAAATGTGAAAAGAACTACTTCCAAACATTTGCTTTAATCCAATGTAAATTTCTCATTTTGTTTAAGAAAGAAGACACATCTTCCTGTTTATTCCAAATTCAAATTTTGTTGTATTGCAATACATGAGGTTGTTTGAGGAGCTGTGAAATTTTTTCTTCTTATGACTTCTTGCATACTTAAGTATGTCTTAATTTTGAATATGTGATATATTAAAAAAAAAAAAAGAAAATCAATTATTAATTTGTTCAATTATGAAATGTTTAATAAAAGTGATAGTTATTGCAGATATATGTATTTAGAAATGTGTTATCCTTCAAATGGCCTCATGATCAACCTCTGTGTAGATGTAACTTCCTGTGACCTGTCCAGACTGAGGTTAATTGAAAACAGATGGCACTCTCTACAAGACTATACTGCTATTAAATCACTGTTATGGCTCAAGTTTCTAATTGATATTAAAGAATGATGATAATTATTTATTTTATGCATTCATCTTATTAAATATAAATATACTAGAAAATGTATAAATTTAACCAATTAATAGATGTAATTTTGCTAGGGGTTTTATTTCATGAAAAAGTAAAGATGTTAAATAATTGTTGAAAACATATTAACTGGGATATAATTCAATCAAAATTATATCACCTATATTAAATTTCAACTTTCCATTTACAGTCTATTTTAGATATTTTATAATGGAATTGAAAATTTTAGGGGAAAGATCACATCTTATAGTTAGATCTTAAAGTATATTGTAAAAAAAATATGATATCATTATTATAACTTGCAAATTTTCATTTATAACTCTTTTCCATTTTGAAAGAAATTGCAGTTCCTTTCAAAGAACAGAATCCTAGTGACAAACTTTTTATTTCTGTAAGGGCAGATTTGGCTGATGAAAATTTTCTAAGTCTTAATTCCTGCTCATAAATGACTGTAAAATTTTCTAAGACAAAAATCCTGCTGATCATTCTACAGAAAGAATAATTTCCCTCAAAAGTCCAGCCGTGTTTACTTTCTTGTCAGAATTACAAAAAGTGCGGTTGGACTTTTAAGAAAATACCGGCTGGCAAATAACCGAAGTATAAGAAAAAGTACGTGTACGGCTCATGTCAGACTGGACTTTTCAAAGTCAGACTGGAATACGTCTGATGATAATACATAACATACATAAAGGTTGAGGATGAACACGGATGCGGCCACTTTCATTTTTGACAAAAACCATCTGAAAAGTGACATTGTTTGGCATATTTGATAGATTTTTCATATTTGAGCTTGAATAGGTGCGATTTTAATGGCTTAATCAGTTAAAATCTTTCACGTAAACTAATTGAATCGACTGAAATAGACACTTTTAAAGTGTTTAAAAAGTGTCCAAAATTTTTGGGCAGATGAATCTGAAATTTGAGGCCAAAATCGGCCTTTACCGTTCCTTACTCCTTTGCTTATTCTTTACAGATATTACATTGTTGGGCTACATTTGAGGCGAACTATCCATATATTAAGGTATCAGTAGTTCTGTATAACCACTGGTTATCCGATGGAGTATGTTTGTCCTATATGTTCTCATATTTAGACGTTTAAACATATTACATATATATTTGGTCCATTTCTTTTAACAATGTAGAAAGCATATTTAGAGCTTGATTCTTTGCAGTATTTATGTGAATAGTATTTCATTGTACTTTAAAGTTGTTTGGATTGACAACAGATGGCCGTTTAAGGACCAACCTTCAGTGTATGTTTGTAAAGAAAGAAATATTTGACCTAGTTCCTTATATACAGAATTGTTACGAACAACCACAACATACATTCAAATTTACTAAGGTAAGAGTTATTTATTCTGATTATATAATGTGATAATTTACTAAGGTAAGAGTTATTTATTCTGATTATATAATGTGATAATTTACTAAGGTAAGAGTTATTTATTCTGATTATAGAATGTGATAATTTACTAAGCTAAGAGTTATTTATTCTAATTATATAATGTGATAATTTACGGTAAGAGTTATTTACTCTAATTATATAATGTGATTTACTGATGAGTCCTGTCAAGTCAATACACGTGTCTGGTATACTAAATCACTTTTCGTGCAAAACCTAATCTAAAAAAGTAAGTATCATCAATTTTTCGAAAAGAACTGTAAAAGTAAATTTTAGGCAGTTATACTGACACCAGTCACAACACGAGTATATATGTTACAAGTACATATCATACAGGACTACTATTACATGTATTGCACAGAACAATTGTCAAGTCGAATAATTGATTTGTTTCACAATGAAAAATTTACGAAATATTGTTATACAAAATAAGGTATGATTACCAATGAGATAGCTTGAAGCAACTATTGTTCATTGTACGGTATTCAGTAGTAGACAATACCCATACTTTATAGGCAGCTATAAAATGTCTAGACATTATAAAATGTGAAAAAATTAAAAAAAAAAAAGAAAAAAGGAAGACTGACACACATCCTAATTCATGAAAGAACATTCATCACAATAGGGCAGGGTCATCATTTTATTCATTCGCCGTTATGCAAGACATAACCCTTAAACTATGTTTTTTATGAATGGTCAAATAATACAATGAAATCGTTATCCAACAAATGCTTGCTCTTGAAAACACATTAAAGACTTTATATGAACTATTTTGCTAAATAAGATTTTCTTTTCAGAATGGCGAAATAATTCATACAAGTACAGGATACTGTTTAACAATACATGGTTATAATATAGGATTTGAAATGTGCAGGAAGGATAATCATCAAAAGTGGTCATTACTTGTGATTCAAATATGACTTGATATGATTGAAAAATAAAAAACAAAACAGTCTTTCCATTGGAACTTACATGACAAATTTTACAAAGAATTATATATAATGTTTTACAATGCTTTTGTTGAATTTTATAGTAAATATTAAACTGAAATGTAATTTCATTCAGAAAATAATCGATGCGATTTTGTCTTTTTCAGACATAAATGAATATATATGTCGAGTTTATTGAAATTTATCAGCATATAAGAATTCAACTCTCTCAAAGAAATGGTTTCCGTTTCGGTTGTGTTCTCGTTTGTTTTCGGTTTCGGCTTATTGTGCAGATGTGAAATAGAGAAAAGCTGAGTTCTTGGTACATGTTGTTTGAAAAAACTCATCAAGGTAAACGCGAATTATTTAGCATATTGACAATAAAAACAAGATATATTCACTAATTCTGGGACAACATGTAACGTATCAAATCATATATTAAGTAAGTGATATATAACTGATCGCATTCAATAATTGATATTGATCACCTTTAAATGATCGCATTTATACTTCTCATCTAACGATATTTAAGATATCAAATCCGCCAAAACAAAACCTCTAACGAATAATATTAATAAAAATATTTCTGTTATACCTCATATGCACGGGCCTATTATAGCTGACTATGCAGTATGGGCTTTGCTCATTGTTGAGGGCCGTACGGTGACCTATAGTTGTTGATTTCTGTGTCATTTTGGTCTCTTGTGGACATTTGTCTCATTGGCAATTATACCACATCTTCTTTTTTATACGATCTATTAATAAGTCAAAGAAACTAAACGGACTAAAAGATCAGTAATACAAGATCAACAAAATAGAGATTTTTGTCGTGAAGTCTATCCTCGTGTACAATGTTGAAAAGTGTGCCTAATGTTTGATATACCCATAAATTAAGGTGAGCGACACAGGCTCTTTAGAGCCTCTAGTTAAAAAAAATCTGTAGTAAATTTTGATCTCTCGTTTCCGTGTATAAAGGTTAATATTTGTACACGAAAAGAACACATATCAAACTATAATCATATATAAGAATTAAGCTCCTTATTCAAAACTTGAATAAATTTTGAATAAATGTTTCTTAAAAAGTTCATCAAAAGATATCAAGACCTTGAAAACAAATATTCCGTATAAAAATACATGGTATTGAAGTATAGATGCTAAGTATAGACGTTGTTTATCATCTAAGCTACGTATAATAATGATATTTTATGTGTCCTTGTAAACTATTAACCTCTATTTTTAGTCATTTTTTTAAATATCCTTTTGAATTTCCTTGTACATCCCACCAATGTGTTGTGTTGTGTTCAAATGTTTGTTTGATTTCTGCTGTATGCTCTTTTGTTGATCGTTGTTGATATATTTGTTTGTTTTTAGTGATAAAGATTATAACACACTGTAGACCGCTGTACTCCTATGTTTGACAGTTTTACCGATTTTGTTTGGGATGATTTTTGTTTGAAAATTGTTGTCAATGTAATGAAATTTTATGCGACTGCCATAAAAGTGAGAGGTTTAGCTAGATATTATACCAGGTTTAAACAACCATCTTGTACACTCGTTTTCCATTCGTTTAGTGTGTTGAGCTTTTGATTTTGCAATTCAATTTGGAATTTTCTGATTCGAATTTTTCCATTAAGTTTTGTGTTGTTACTTAACTTTTTTGTCGATATGGATGAATATTATTCATTTTAGCTTTAAATATCAAAAAGCTAGAAATAGAACAAAAACATAAAAGAAGTATTGCAATTTTTTAATCTTTTGAGCATCAAACAACTTGATGCAGTTCCAGTGTATAACAATTGTAAAGTGTCGTAGAGAAATCGATTGCCGTTGAAGAAAAGTATCGATTGGGTTACAGTCTCATTGATGTTTAGGCCTAATTTAATGTTAGTTTTACGAAGTTAATATTGCATTTTTCTTACCTTGTTTTAAAATATATATATATAACTCTTTTTTTTTACATTTCACATGCAATGTCTCTAGTCATTCAATATAAGCATGCACATTTTGTTTGTATGATTCGTAAAATGTTTGCAATTCGTGTAACGATTATTCTTCAACGTCTGACTTTCTCTATTCTTTGCAGCCTGGTATTTGACTTCGAAAAATCGTCTAAATTGAGGCAGGTAAACTTGGTTATTGGTTATTTTATGTGGTAGTGCATAGTTCGATTATATACACCTTATCGCTATTTAGTCCATTCCGGGAAAAACAGTCATTTATACAACTTCCTGTTTGGGTCACCGGCCGAAAAATGGAGGTCATCAGTAGTGAGCTGAGGGAGAAAAAAACTTAAAAAGTGATCATCAAGAAACTTTGATATAGTATGATCCACTTTTTATGCCCCACCTACGATAGTAGAGGGGCATTATGTTTTCTGGTATGTGCGTCCGTCCGTCCTTCCGTCCGTTCGTTCGTTCGTTCGTTCGTTCGTTCGTTCGTTCGTTCATTTAGGTTAAAGTTTTTGGTCAAGGTAGTTTTTGATTAAGTTGAAGTCCAATCAACTTCAAACTTAGTACACATGTTCCCTATAATATGATCTTTCTAATTTAATTGCCAAATTAGTCTTTTGACCCCAATTTCACGGTCCGATGAACATAGAAAATGATGGTGCAAGTTTCAGGTTAAAGCTTTTGGTCAAGGTAGTTTTTGATGAAGTTGAAGTCCAATCAACTTCAAACTTAGTACACATGTTCCCTATGATATGATCTTTCTAATTTAATTTCCAAATTAGACTTTTGACCCCAATTTCACGGTCCACTGAACATAGAAAATGTTAATGCGAGTGGGGCATCCGTGTACTATGGACATATTCTTGTTTCGAAATTAAAATTGAAGTAAAACAATATTTTGTTTGAAGTATTTACGGTAGTTTAAACAGGTCTCATTAAAAAGTATCATGCATGGTGAATTGTTTAAACAGGGTCCCAGATAGCTTCAACTGGATGAAAAAGTTGTGTAATTTTAGAACTTATCCGGAATGGAATAAGGTTTATTTTATTGTATCTATTTCTAAAATTAAGTTAGTGCTTATTTTATAATTAGACTATTGTATAATCCTTGACAGATTCATAATTGGTGCTTATTTCGATAAAATCACACTTTGGTATAGTCTTTGCCCGGTAGGTACATGATTTAAAAAACAACTGTGATAGGTATTTAAAAAGTCTTTTTAAGTACTAAACTATTTTTGAATAATAAGCAAATGTTCATTTGTGACGTTCAATACAAGGATCTTGAAAAAACTAGTCCAAAATATTTTAAAAAATTAAATTTTTTTGAACTTGTTCGTTTCTACAATGGTATGTTTTTTTTAACGTGTCGTGATTTATTTCATAGAAAGTTTTCACAATTCTATCATCAGATTATGAGTTTACAAGCGGAGCAATTTGAATCATATCTAAAAAAAAAACAATTGTTCTGAATCTAAGTCCATAACTTTTCCTGAAACAAATGGTTTATACGTGCTTTTCAAAATCATTTTTTTTCTTCATAAAATTGGAATAACATTCTTTTTAAATTCATTTCTGCAATATCTTATTTATTTTATCTCCCTCATGCAAAACTCTGATTCCGTGTCCGGTTTTGTCTATACTAAGGGTCCTTTTGGTTAATCAAATCATCAACGATTGTATAATATTTTGGAATTTCTAATATATTGGCCTGGAGCATGTCTGAAGAGACATAAATTGACCAAATGCGCGTCTGATACACTAAAAAAAGGTATCGCTTATATTATTCCATTCGATGTGGGTATACTTTTATATTCGAAATATAAAAGAAACCGATAATAGAAATTTAAATTATGTAATACATTTCGTGTACTTTCGGCCCCCTCAAAGCATTTTTAGTATCATTGTCATTTTGCTAAGTTACTTTTGTTACATATTCTGACATCGGACTCGGACTTCTTTTAGACTGAGTTTTATTGTGCGTATTGCTGTGTGTGTGATTTTTTTAACATTGGCTAGAGGTACAATGTATAGCGGGTGGGCTGAGACCTAAAAAAAACATGTTAAACCCCCCGCATTTATGCGCCTGATCCCAAGACAGGAACCTCTTGCCTATAAATAAACTCATCATAGATATCAGGACTAAATTTTGTATATACGCCAAACGCGCGTTTCGTCTACAAAAGACTAATCAGTGACGCTCGAATCCAAAAAAGTGAAAAAAGGCCAAATAAAGTACGAAGTTGAAGAGCATTCAGGACCAAAATGCCCAAAATATTTGCCAAATACAGCTAAGGTAATCTATTCCTGAGGTAGAAAGGCCTTAGTATTTCAAAAATTCTATTAAATTTTGTAAACAGTTAATTTATAAATATAACCATATCAATGATAATGCATGTCAGCACAAAAAGTGTTGACTACTGGGCTTGTGATACCCTCGGGGAAATAAATCTCCACCAGCAGTGGCATCGACCCAGTGGTTATAAATAAACTCGTCATAGATATCAGGACTAAATTTTGAATATACGCCAGATGCGCGTTTCGTCTACAAAAGACTCATCAGTGACGCTCGAATCCAAAAAAGGCAAAATAAAGTACGAAGTTGAAGAGCATTAATTACCAGTTAACATATACATTTCTGATAAAACCAAATTTGAACAACATTTTTTTAACTAAAAAATATTTGCCACATATAACCACTTTTGTATAAATATTTGTCTAACATTATTTTTTGTGGTACAGTTTTTTTTATATCTTCACTACAGGATCTCAAGCATTACATACAAGTATCTTGTCTTAGGGAGGGATAAATCCTACTTTGTAAAGTATCACTCTAATTCGAACAAAAAATTCTCTGAAACTGATATTATCAAGATGCTTGATTTCTTGATTGACAACATATTTGTTACGTTCGAAGGACGTGTTTTTCAACAGACTGTCTGCATTCCAATGGGAACAAACTGTGCCCCTCTACTTGCCGACTTGTTTCTTTATTATTATGAGGCTGACTTCATGCAGGAACTTCTTAGGAAGAAAGATAAGAAGTTAGCAATATCCTTTAACTCTACTTTTCGCTATATAGATGACGTTCTTTCACAAAATAATTCAAAATTTGGTGACTATGTGGAACGCATCTATCCAATCGAGCTAGAGATAAAGGATACTACAGATACAGTTAAGTCGGCCTCATATCTTGACTTACATCTAGAAACTGACAATGAGGGTCGGTTGAAAACAAAACTTTACGACAAAAGAGATGATTTCAGCTTCCCAATTGTGAACTTTCCATTTCTAAGTAGCAACATTCCAGCAGCACCTGCATACGGGGTATATATCTCCCAATTGATACGATATTCCCGTGCTTGCATTTCCTATCATGATTTTCTTGATAGAGGGTTGCTGCTCACAAGGAAGCTATTAAACCAAGAGTTCCAAATGGTGAAGTTGAAATCATCCCTTCGTAAATTTTACGGACGCCATCACGAGTTGGTTGACCGTTATGGAATAACCGTTTCACAAATGATATCGGATATGTTCCTTACGTCGTAACTACAATCCCCTTCCCTTTCCTGAATGTGACCTACCGAATGAGACTATTTACCGGATTTGTTATCACATAAACAACACGACGGGTGCCGCATGTGGAGCAGGATCTGCTTACCCTTCCGGAGCACCTGAGATCACCCCTAGTTTTTTGGTGGGGTTCGTGTTGTTTATTCTTTAGTTTTCTATGTTGTGTCGTGTGTGCTGTTGTTTGTTTGTCTTTTTCATTTTTAGCCATGGCGTTGTCAGTTTGTTTTAGATTTATGAGTTTGACTGTCAATTTGGTATCTTTCGTCCCTCTTTTATGGTAGATTGAAATAAATTATAAATTGTACATGTATATTGATTTTTATGAGGTTCACAGTTTCTAGTGTCTTAGAGAATAATTTTAAAATGGTGTTTTAATAATTTAAAATGTTATGTAAATGATGAAACTTTATTTTTTCTTAATGTAACAATGCATATTCTAAGGATTTTTTTTGTTTTCGCATTTACTAATTTTTTTTTAAAGTTCTGTATTGATGTGAAATCGTTTTCAAAGGTTAAAATAACCTACCGCCTTATCAATTTGATTTAAGATATGGCGTCTTTAACATATATAGGACCAACACTTTCTTTAGAATATCACACTTGTACATGAATAGATAGACTTTTTATCTCACGTGAATACCCAATGTTTCTATTACTAAAAAAGTGTTCAAATAGTTCTTTCAAAACCACAGAAAACATATATTCTTATGTTGTTGATGGTTTATATGCACCGTTCAACGCACATTGATTGTAATGTTCTTATATGTTCCAGTGATGCACGCTTCACTTCTTGTCTGTATTTGAGCGATTCATCATCAACTACAATAAATATAATAATTATATCATATTAACAAATTTAATCATTTTTCCCCTTTTGAAAAATCATGAACATTTGGCTATTTCATGAAGAATGTATAACACAGGTGTTCCAACTTTTAAAGAATAGCTAAGGTATACAATCATTATGAAATAAAAATATCAAAGTAACATTAAAAAATTAATCTAAATCGAAATACTAACTAAATGATGGTATGAAAATCAAAGTTATATAACAAATGTTAATTTCATTGAGTAAATTTTTAAGTCGTAATACAAGATATTTTAAAGGGTATATTGTTTTATTTTATTACGTGAAATTATAGAAAGAATTTAAGATATTAATGTTTCGGTATCGATGGTCATCGACATGGTGACACTCTAATAAAAATATGGAATCTGTTTGTCTTCAAGTGAAAAAGTACTAGACTTTGGTTCATCAATCAATTTTCAATACCTCGCTATATTCCATAGGTCAAAGAGCGACGCACTTTTTGGTGCAAATAGTAAACGCAATCTGACAGTTTTTATTTTTTAAATCAGTATTTTTAACCGTTTCAGTAGAACAATTGTTAATGAAATACATTTAAAAAATAAAAATTTTCGACAAATTAAACAGTAATTATCATTGAAAAAGTAATAAATGTTGAATGAATAAATTAACTTGATACCTTTATTGTGTTTGCATTTGCCACATATCCATAGAAACGCCATTATAGGTCGAAGTACAAGATTAAGGCCTGCCGGGAGTCTGATTTTGTAGTCCATTATGTAAGAATACCGTATATAGCGCCAGATTTTCTCTGAATTTGATTTCACTTTCTCAAAACGTGCACTGTAACAAAATAAGAAAAATATGACAATTTGTATATAGATAACGTTTCGGTTCAGACTGAAGTGAAAATATTTAAATTACATTGACAGATTTTAGCAAGGGATACTTACTTTTTGACATATTTAACATTGGTTTGTTTTATGAAACTTCAAAGCATATGCATGTTATGTGTTGTAGTTCACAATTATAATTGATTTAACCATGTTGGTATATAGATATGTCAATAACACTTTATATTTTGTGCAAACTATTCGCTTTGCTAGATTTACCTTTAATAGGATTAGGAGAACATACAAGGAATAGCCAAATACACGTAAAGTCAACTTCCTTCAGGAAGTGATATCCTATTTTCGAAAAATATTTTGTTCATTCATCATAGGAGGTTTAATGAAAAATAGCATAGAATCATTTCAATATCGAAGCGTTGACTGGCTTCTTACTACGCTATATTATATCTTTGGCGGCACAAATTGTCTGAACTTGTTATTTTTATTTATAATCAAGTCAAATGTACAAATTTAATTACCAAAATCTTCTTGTACAATATAAGTTTCTACGATTATACATTTGCTGCCTGTATGAATTCTTATAGTTATTATAGATCCCAAATTAAATGTATGCATATTTGCAATTCTTATCGTTGATCCAGTTGATACTAACTCGAAATGTTTCGTTTCCTAAAAGAGCTGCTACAATGTATGTTTTGATAGAATATTTGGGTTTTTGTGCTACTTGTGTTTTGTTTCTATTAAGAAAAACTTTTTACCAGCATTTAACTATAAATATTTTAATTTGACCGTTTGAAAAGACAACACACTTTGTTGTATGTTTAACTAAATGCTTTACCTGAACAAAGCAATGACAAGATTGACTAACAGCAAGTTTGATAACAACATGTAGAAGGCTGCAATTACTAAAATTATCCAATCAGATTCAACACATTCTTCTATGGCGTGGCTATCTTTATAGTCGGATAAGTCTTTTGAACACGACTCTGTTTCATTTTCACCTACGTAAAAACAAAAAAGGAAAATAAATACAGTAAAGGTGTATAACATTCAATGTAGATGCGCTTAAGGTTCACTGGTATGTACATACTATGAATTGAAGCAGTAGATACCAGAAGGTTAATCAAATATTTCATAACACAAGATGCACTGAAACTTTCATGGTATTAAAATTGGAATGATATTTGACGCATCACTCCAAACTTTTGTAGAATCTGGCAAAAAAGGAAATCTAAATAAACTTTTTTTTTACAAAAAAACATCTTTTATTCTTTTATTGAGAACTTAAGAATTGTATTCAAATACAAACAGAAGCTTTACGTTATAGCTCACGCATAGACTCTTTTGAAGTAATCGTTTGCAGAAACATGAAATAGATTGAGCAAATGCATTGTCATAAAGGGAAACTATCTTTTATTGCAACTGTAGGCTGTATGAAATACATAACTTCCGGATTTCCCAGATCATGTACATTGTACAATGTATATATGCATAAAGGATTACTATATTGCATTACTATACTTGAACTATCAGATTTTCCTTGTGTTGGAATACATGAAAGAACTACTAAGAACAAATCTGATCGTTTGAAAACGCGGATCTAATTTGTGGAAATGAGAACAGGTTTAAATTAATTAGAATATAGGTATAGTATATGTGTTTGGTTTGAATTCGAATGATAGTGGTATTAAAAGTATGAATACGCTTCATGTACCTAGTCAAGAATATGACAGTTTTTATCCATTTGTTTGATGTATTTGACCTTTTGATTTTGATTTTGCCATTTGATTAGGTGCTTTTCGCCTTGAATGTTCCTAGAAGTTCTGTACTTCTGATTTTTTATTCTTAACTATGAAAATAATCAATGTCAATAGGACAACACATAACAGTCAGCGAGGTTCATTATCTAAAGAAATATTTCACAAATACCGTTTCTTTGATTTGAAGAAAAACATTATCAAGTAACGCACATAGTTCATACATTAAGCATTTTTTTCTTCTAAATTTCACAGCTTATTTTTAGATTTACCTCGCAATTCATCTAATAATATTTCTCCATATAGTTGCCAATAAGGAAGGTTCAATATCCTCCATATTCTCCAGTATTCAACTCCATGTGATGACCACATGTCATTATGGTTTGGATACCTATTTGCATGGTACATTACCCCAACTGCCACCATAAACACAATCAAGATGACAAAGTAGCGAGCCAAGTCTCTCATCTTGAATTTGAAAAAGGCTCAAATATGTAATATTTATTCAGTAATCAAAAGTAGTGTGTAAATATAATGATCGTATCAAATAAAGTTAAATTAATGCACATTCAACTTTGTGTTCAAATTTGTTTTGATTTCTACTTATCAGTAAGTGACTTGTGAACAATATTTACGTTTTGTATGAATTTATTGAAATAATGTTTAAATTAATGAAAAAATAAATTTATTTTTGACGCATAAGTATAAATATTACATTGACATACCATTTCTTTTATCAAGATTACATAGACTCCAACTTTCCTATAAATGAGGACGAAATGAAGAAACCTCATATAGACCATGAACAAGCTGAAACTGTAAATACGTCTTGCCCACTTAAGGTCAATGAAGCGCAATCCAATGGCAATAAATGTTGTTATATATGATATTGTATCCAATACGTTCCAGAAATCGCCTATGTATCTCCTAAATCTGTACCAATTATCTGTATTGGCATCTCGTCCCATCACTTTTGGAACCTATACATATATATAAACAGTTATTTTAGTCTTTAGTTTTCTATGTTGTGTCTTTTGTACTATTTTTTGTCTGTCTTTTTTTTCTGATTTAGCCGTGGCGTTGTCAGTTTATTTTCGATCTATGAGTTTGACTGCTCTTTGGTATCCTTTATTGCAGTTTATGGTAAAGAAAAACACTTTCATCTTTTTAACTTACTTATATTATCGTCATTATGCTAACTAAAATTGTGCAATTCATATCCATGATTATCGCCTACAGAGCATCAATGTTCACCCTTCGAGAGTCACAATTAGTTTTCAGTATTTTAGCTTGTTTGACTTTTCGCTTTTGTGTCGATGGGATTTCTGTCTGTCTTTGACTTATGATTTTTTATGATTTCAACCACTTTGTTATCCTGTTCAAGTTAATGACTTTATGTAATTATAAGTTTTTAAAGTAAATAAGATTATTATGCACTCTCTTTTCGTGATATTATAATGTCAAAAGCAGTGAATAAACTCATCATAGATACCAGGATTGGTAATTTTGTATTTGCACCAGATGCACGTTTCGTCTACAAAAGACTTATCAGTGACGCTTGAATAAAAACAAGTTAAAAAGGCCATATAACGTACGAAGTTGAAGAGCATTGAGGACGAAAGAAAAATTGTGGAGACTTTCTTCAATTGAAAAAATGTGGTAGATGAACGTATTAATATGTTATCAAGTTAAAAATATGTTGCAAAAAGGCGTGTCAATAGATGTCTTACCACATACTCCTCAATAATATCTGCAAACATCCAGACGTAAACAAATCCCTCATACCAGGTTATTTCCTCGTAGCTTTTTACAGACGTTAGCAGGAAAGCACTATATATAACAAGAGCTGCCAGAAAAATCATCTGAAAGCAAAATATAACGCATTCCAAACGTTTTGATTATATATGAATAAACATATCTAAAGTTTCGGATTCCACCAGCATCGAGTTATTAAGTGTATTTTTTGTCTTTTTTGTTTTTGGTCTTCTGTTGTATATAGATTTTTTTTATCTGTTCATCTTAAAGGGCGTTTATGAATCTTTTTGGTTTGGAATTTTCGTATGTTTGTGCTTTTTAAAAATGTGGATTTTCATTTTACCATATTCCGTTCAACTTTGGTTTCGTTAGTTATTGCCAACTTGAAAGAAGAAACCAAATGGAAATTGTGAAATCCAGAATAGATAAATGTAACCAATAAAAAAAGAAATAACCAGCCCAATGCCACCAATGGGTTTTCAACTAATCCAAAAGTTGACGCCAGACTAAATGCCGAAAAGTACAAATGAACCAAAACCAAATTGAAAAAAAAAACAAACACACACACACATGACTTACAAAGGCAGCGGGTTAGAAATGTTTTGTTAGATTGTCCCTTCCCTTATACCTCTAGACAATGTTGAATCTCAGACACAAAGCCAAAAAATACATACTAAAATCTCCAGCTTCTAACATGCAGGCTCGATATAATTGATTGAAAGATTATGTCTTCATCAAATGAAAATTGACAATAATCGATAACTCTCCCGTTAGGAGTTTAGTAGCATGCCATCATGAATCATACGAGAAGAACATAGTTCGTATTATGCCAACAACTGTTTTCAAAATAAATGTGTTTATTCATTATTCAAAGATCCAATGACAGAATCAATCTTAATTCAAAAACAAAAACAAAAAAGGGCCATATTTAACGATATGACAACATCACGTCACTGTCATTAATTGGATTACATACCATATGAAGTGTAAAAATCATCTTTTTTTAATCTCCCGGTAGAGATATAGATATCTAAATCCAGGAAAGGGCATTATTAGTTTTTAAGTAATTTTAATATGTATATTGACATCCGATTCTGACTTTTAGGTTCCCATTTAATTAGGTAAGCCTTCTTTCTAAATGAGATAATGATGTAAAGTATATGGGGAACAGATTAGAAAAGACCAATATGAGCATGCAATTTATCAAAATTTTCCAATGAGTTTTGATTCTACAAAAGTAATCAATTCCGTTATATTCGAAAAAATTATTCGAAACAAGAAGTAACAGGTTTTGTTTGATACGAAAATAGGGCTATCATGGTTATTGTTATAAAAAATATTCCACAATATGTTTATTTGAATATCAACTTGTTTTTATTTTGAATTGAAAAAAAAGAAGCAAAGGATTTTAGTCCGCTTTTTCTCGTTTTATCAATTGTATACAGTAAAACTTGTTCTTCACAGCATATTAAGTTGATTTTCAGACGTTGATATGCTGTTTACGTCAGCAGCGTTACTTCGTTTTAATCAAAACGATGTAATCCATTCAGAAATATCAAAATGAAGTATTGTGGTTTAGTATAAAAATTTAAAAAAAGATGAAACGTTTATATACTTCCTACACTCATTATTGAAAATTGTCTTATGTGTATTTACAGTTTCAAAACATTTATCACTTGACCGATTTTTTTGTAATTTACATCTATACTATTAAACGAGAAGACCTCATTTTTGGTGTCGCTTCTCTTCTTTCCACAGTAAATTAATCAACACGACTCTGTGTCCTATATGTACAGTGCATAGTCGCATTTGTCATCCATTCATATGATTGTTCAGATTGAGTTATTTTGGGAGAAAAACGAGAAAAAAGGCATCCGGATATTGTCCCGTCATTGGACGAAATTTTAAGTCAGATTATACTTCCGGTTTGGGTTTTTCTGTATACTTTGAACAAACAAATAGTACGAATAAAGTGTATTTTAACTCTGTTCAGAGTTTATTAAATGGAGAGGGTCTGTATACTATGTCAATTGACCACCATGGATCGTTTACTAAACTAAGAATTGAAAGTAAATACACTTTATTTATATAGTAATATACAGATAAGCGCTAAAATTATTCATGTGAACTTTTGATACCTTTTCTGAAATTCTCCATTCATTAAATATTTTACAAAATTCATTGATAACAAAAAAAAAAGATGTGGTATGATTGCCATGTTGGGACAACTCTCCACAAGAGACCAAAATGACACAGAAATTTACGACTATAGGTCACCGTACGGCCTTCAACAACGAGCAAAGCCCATACCGCATACTCAGCTTTAAAAGGCCCCGAAATGACGATGTAAAAAAATTCAAACGAGAAAACTAGCGGCCTTATTTATGTACAAAAAAAGGAACGAAAAACAAATATGTAACACACAAACAAACGACAACCACTGAACTACAGGCTCCTTACTTAAATGTTCATAACATACTAAATGTATGTTCATATTGAAATTGATAGAAAACCAAAAATTGGGAATTTTGGAAATGAAGGAGGAGGTATAAAACTTCTAACAACACTTTACATACTTTTAACTCCGCTCTGAATGCCCGCGATTTCGCGGGTGTGTTCTAGTATTCATAATATGACAAAACTCTGTTTATGTCACTTCAATTGTTTATAATTAAATTATTAATCAGGGAAGCATATTGGAATAATATTCAATATAAAAGTATTCTTAAGTTCTTTGCTACTTACATAATTTATAACAAACTTTGTGAAAGGAGCTGCCAGGAATCTACAGATTGCTAATTTCCCGCCAATTTTTCTGAATCTAAATCCTTTCTAAAACAATAGAAGCACATGACAGCTTGACGGAATCATATTTAGTACAATTAAATAAATATCATCAAAAAATTATACAATGTAGGTAACTTTTCCTGTTTTTCTTTTTAATCATAAATAACAACTTTATCGCTCGCGTATCTAACTGAGGGCTAGCAAACATGAAATCACTCATTTTGGTAACCAATGAATTGCTTTTAAATTTCTCACAAAAGTTTGAAATATGAATTCCGTGTTCATTAAACGCATACATTCCAATTTTTATTCCGAGAAGTCACCATCAAGCGACGAGGAATATTATATTGTATATACTACATGTATGTGATCATCCAATTATTTAATTGAAAATTATTCATTTACGAATAATCGCGTAGTCATAAATACTAATGAAATTATAGCTTTGGATAAGATACCTATATTTCTTAGTTCACATTAAATGAAAAATACTAAAGCAGAGAACTACAATGAAGCAGTATCAGTATATTCATGCAAGTTACTTATTATTTGCTTTTTGGCTG
This sequence comes from Mytilus galloprovincialis, assembly GCF_965363235.1. NCBI lineage: Eukaryota > Metazoa > Mollusca > Bivalvia > Mytilida > Mytilidae > Mytilus > Mytilus galloprovincialis. Next base: position 33,991,928 of record NC_134841.1, on the reverse strand, counting down.
GTGATGCCCATAGAGACTTACAGACTACCAAGACAAATTTAATTAAGGGAGTTCGCTTCTCAGTTTCAAAGTAATTAACTTTTCAAAACACTAGTTTATATTGAAATGGAATTAATAAAGGAATCCAAAGAGCAAAAAAAATATATAGGTCACCGTGTTTGTTTTCGAGATATGAGTCATTGAAATTTTGGCGGGAAAATATTCTCTCTTGACTTTTCATAGCTTTATCATTGACACGTTGAAGTTCTCAAAAACTGTTAAAAAGTAATTAACATTTTATAAAACTTTTACAGATGGCTTATCATTAAACATGGAAAATAATTTTAAAAAGAAAAATGGGGGTCACCGGGAAAATGACACGTTGAAGTTCTCAAAAACTGTTAAAAAGTAATTAACATTTTATAAAACTTTTACAGATGGCTTATCATTAAACATGGAAAATAATTTTAAAAAGAAAAATGGGGGTCACCGGGAAAATTTTTGCAAGGCATTCAAATGGATAAAACCAGAGGATTCCGAAAATCTGACAAACAATCCAAAACATGATAAGCCAGCTTCCTTAACAGCGCCAGTGGTGCATTTCTACAATAAACGATATTCAATGGCCAAGGAAATAAAAAAAAAAGGATTTGCACTGGGAGATGTGTTTCTTACTACAAAATGATTTCCAAAATTTTACAAGAGCAAATAATTTGATAAGGGACTCTCCGCTTTGAATTTCCTCGGAGCTCAGTTTTTTTGTTATTTTACTTTTTTTATACGAGTATTTACCTTTGCCGAAGCCCAGAAATTAGTGCCTAGTTTGTTATACCATATGGTGTTCAGACATCTTTGTGCACATGGCTGAGCTATAAAGTCATATAAATCGTTGTCATATGCACACTGCAGAGGGCTGATATGGATATCCCAGACACTGACCTCAGTGGTCATCAATTCCATAGCTTCCTTTGGATGATCTTTGTACACAGTGGACTGCATCTCCAAGGATCGACGTTCAAATACTCTGAAATTAATGTTATTTATATGTAAATATAGATATGTATTAAGTTTATACACTTTGAACAAGCATTTGTCAGCTGGTCATAGAAACCTTTTGGAATAGGAAGGGTCATTATAGATGGAATACCACGGACATTCATAAACGTCATCCTATAATAAAATGAAATACAGAGTTATACATGAAGGAAAGCCAAGCGAGTGATTTGATGTCAAAGCTGGAGTAAAACAAGCCGGCATGCTTTCGACGTTGTTTTCTTTGTAATATACTACATTATAAAAGAATCAACTGAAGGGATAAAAAATAGAATCCAATGGACGATATGACAACCACTTAAAAACATGTTTTTTGCGGATGATATAGCAATCACATCCAGTGCAAAACACAATTCCCAGAAAAAAATCCATTCCTTTTTAGGAGGTGGAGTGTACTTATTTCGGATTAAGAATTGACAATAAAGAAGTCGATACAGACGCTGATGTTAAATCAAGAATCGCTAAAGCCAGAGTCATCTTTCACATTTTACGGAAAGTATGTAGTGCCTAAAGAAACAAAAAAACAATTATTCAACTCAAATGTAAAATATTTATTCTAGGACGGAGCAGAAACATAGAGAAAACTCAAACAATGTTGTCAAGACTCAAATTGTACATTAACTACTACTTTGGGAAAATCATGATCATCATCAGATGGTTTGACAAGGAAAGAAAGATGACCTACTGGTATATGATGAAAAGCTGATCTAGAAGCTTTTAATATTCAAATCAAGAAGAAAAGACAATAAATAGACAGAAAACAGAAAAAAACATTATTACAAAAACAAAAAAAACGTAACCGAAGAAGACGAAGAAACACCAGACGCAGTGACACAGAATTTGGAATGAAACAACAGGAACATAATTTGAACGCTTTTAAATAAAATAAGCGCTTGACAGATTTAGATGGAGGTAGTTTTGTCAATGGTATATTCTCCCCGTAGGAGCTAAGAGACTAAGTAAATATAGATACTTTAATCAACAACTTGAGTTAAAATAAGAGCAGCACTGTCTATTTATTCATGTTAAATTATGAAATGAAGCAATTTTTTGGGGTGTCAGTATGAGCTTTAAATTATTATTGATTATAGCAAAGTTGTTGTGGGTGATACAGTCGTGTAAGATATAGTTTCAAATGATATACATCAAAAACACTATTTTGTGTTGTGGTTTTGTTGGGTTTTTTTGCGGTTAAAGTTTCATATATCTTAACTTGTTTTAAATCTATTTTTCATTTTCTTGACTATCATTTTTTTTCATATTCTTGTCAGCTTTTAAAAATATAAAATATAAAGGACTTGCCTTGCATGTTCCATTAGATCCTCAAAGACGGACTGGTCTGCGTTTTCCTTTGCACTGGACGCCATTTTCTTCAAAATACCAGTTGCTAACAGAGAGGTCACTGCAATCCAAATTGTTTATTCAATGTTCAGCCTCATGTATAACAAACAATCAAATCAAATGAAACAACGTGCATGTTTATATTGACCAGAAACAATGTAGAATCCAGACGCGATAACAGTCATCATATTGCTAAAATGCAATGAATATATTCCCTCTGTATTTTGGTCTTAATCTGATATTGGCAACTGATTGACCAAAGAAACAAACAAAAAGGATAAGTGAGTTGTTAGGTGCTTCTTGGTGTATTTTAGCTATGATTCTTTCAATTAGCCTAAAAGTTCGTATTCATAGAACACAGTGAAGCAAGTCATAATGATGACGACTTTAGATGTTGCCCCACGTTTTATATTCTCTCGTTCAAAAATACTATCACTTTTGAGCTGTGATACATTGAAGACATAAAATGTTTCATAGAATTTAGGAATTGCAATTTGATTCCTGCATTTTAAGTAAAGAAATACAGATAGGAATTGTTTCATTCATGAAAACAAAAACCAGTTTTATAATTGATTTTATGAGTTTTTGCTTAACGTCCAGATTCATATATTTTATTCATGTTCAGGCAGATTTTTACAGATACTAGCCATAATGTTACACTAATAATTTTGGGGTCCTTTATAGCTTGTTATTCGGTGTGAACCAAGGCTCCGTATTGAAGGCCGTACCTTGACCTATAATGATTTACTTTTATAAATTGCTATTTGGATGGAGAGTTGTTTCATTGGCACTCATACCACATCTTCCTATATTTATATAGGATGAATATTAAGACCTTTCATTTGACTTCAAGTATGCTTTTGTATTTACAGACTGATACGAGGACAAGAAGTTTTCATCGTATTTTTATACATTAGAAAGACTCATTTTCTAAATATTTCATGCTTAGACTTTGACAATTTGTAACCTTTATAAACATACATAGCTGATCATCACATGCTTTCCAGAACATTGTCGCCAACTTTGGTCTATGTGCAAATAATGACCATATCAATAAGTCATGAAAAATTGCTTCTTTATATTCTCCGTGGACTGAAATTAAAATAAACAGGATAATTGATTACCATGTGATAAAATTAGTAATTAGCACTGAAAGGCTTTTATGATTTGGAATAGTAATAACCTTTACGGGTATATTAACATATTATGTTTATATACCAACTATTACCAAGAAGCGAATACAAAAAAAAATGCAAAGAAAGACTTCTTGAAAATTCGGAAACTTGTCAACAGTCAATCAATGTTGGCAACACGGTTAATCTGACAATGCCATATTTTTGTTTATTTTTGGTTGTTTTTATGTCAGGTATTTTCTCACATTTTTCCTTTTCATATAGTTGTAGTTCAAAACTGCTAGTAACATAAATATCTGAAACTAACGCATCACAGATTGTTGGATTCAATTTATACATAAAGCGATGTAAACATTCGTTGTGTATTGCGTACTGTTGTTTGTCTGTTCTGTTTTAGCCAAGACGTTGTCAATCTAAAAAAGAAAATGTGGTATGATTGCCAATGAATCAACTCTCCACAAGAGACCAAAATGACACAGAAATTAGCAGTCAGTTTATTTTCGACATATGCGTTTGAAAGTCCCTTTGGTTTGTATCTTTCGCCTCTCTTTTAAATTTCTTCTAAATAATTGTATAGAATATGCATCTCATCCTTTCTCTACACTACATTAATGAACCTCCCAAATATAATTATCAACGATATTATAGTTTACCTCTAGGATAATGGAGAAATGTTGCACAAATGCTTCGAGCAGAATCTATGCACAAATGACCATTATCGTCGTCATCTTCATCAAAAAGAATCCTTGATCCACTTTTCATCTAGAAAAGGAAGTTAAAAGCGTTTTACATTCTACCAAAATAGCAGATATTCTTTTTAAGGTGGTACCCAACACTTTCACTAAAATTAATTTGGCTCGTTTAATTTTCATTAAATTTTGTCAAATTATTTACTTTGACCCTTTAACAAAAATATAAAAAATTAAAAAATTTTGAACCAACCGTTTTGTCAGAAAAATTACACTGGTTATATAGCAGTTTGACAAACACCAATTTTGATCATTGAGAAGCTTAATATTCCCTTTACAACACAACGTAATTAAAACGTTTAGCTGACTTTACAGAGTTATCTCCCTGTAGTGTTAGGTACCACCTTAACATTAATACAAAATTTACATACTGATGTACAATAAAAATAGAATTTGCTTGTAAGTTTGCTATGTAACTCAGATTGACAACCAAAAACTACAAATAATAAACAGAAAAGGGAAATGACAATAGGACATTTTTTGAACGTATAAATCGAAGACAACGCGACAACGTTATGGAAAATTAAAAAATAAAACATCGAAAATATAAATCCACAAAATATACATAACAATTGAGCAACACGAACTCAACAAAATATCGTGGATAAACTTCGGTGATAAGTTTATTCGGTGTTGCTACAATAAATATAAAAAAAACCGGGAAAGTATTTTAGACAACTCTTATCCCTTCCAAAGTTTAATTGAAGCCAAAACAGTTTGTGTTATCGCTATGGAATATCTATGTTGCGAGTTTATTTTTCGATTTATGAGTTTGAATGTCCCTCTAGTACATTTGCCACTTTTTTCAAAGAATTTTTGTTTAAACTGGAGAGTTTTATTCATAAGATATAGCAAAATAAACTGATCTGAAAATTCCCAAAGTTTGAAATTCAACTGCTATATAAAAATAGAATCTTTAAGTTTTATCATTAGTTAATTACCTTAATTACGGAGTAAAGATGCTGACAATCGTGTTCGCAAAGTTTGCATTTTACTGTCTACAAAATAGAAATGATGAATGACAAATGACTTCAGTAACAAAGTGAATAAATAAGAATTAAGTTCTTAGTACGCTGATGCCCAACACCTCTATCATTTTTATGGCCAGTAGACCCTGAAATTGAGGTCAAAAATTGTAATTTGGCATATAAATTATAGATTATACCATAGGGAACATGAATATAAATTTTCAAGTTGATTGAAAATAAAAACTACCTTGACCGAAATACTTAGTCTGAAACGTGACAAACGGACGAATAGACAGACGGATGAATACACGGACGAAAAACATAATGCGCCAATTGGCATAAAAAAATCCCTTTTAATTCTTAGATGATTTTAGAAATGCAAATTTCTGATAATATGAAATGTAAAAACGTATGATATTATTTTCTTTAGTGTACACGTGTGTATCGCGTGGTTTAAAATTAGTTTTATTTCCAATATGATGGTAACGGATAATGCAAAAATGCGCAACAAAGTTACTTGTGATGTCAGTATGACATCATGCAAATGTTGAAATTGTCATATTAAACATGAATTTACAAAATAGATATGAGTCAAGACTTCAGCAAAAACTGTATTATGAATACATTGACGCTATATGTTTTAAGGTAAAGAGTTTGCTCATATCTAATCATACCTAAATAGGCTTTTATAGCAGTTTTGAAGTTTGGAATAAATTGAAGTGTAGATGAGGGCCATAGAGTTTTCTGTTTACATCCCAGTACTGTTCTGTTGTCTAATTTTTAATCATATCACATCTCCTTGTTTTATAAACAAACAAAGAATAACAAATCAAAGATAAAGAAAAGTATATCTTTTTCTTTTTCAGTGAATACTTCCATTTGTTACCATTTAATAGATTACAGAACAATTAAAGACATTTTTAATGACGGAATAGAGAGAGTATTAAAAAATAAAATCAAAAATCATATTCTTTATCATATTCCAAATACGTTTTTTGGGGGTTCTGAATGTCTGTAATGCTGTCTTTGTCAACCATTTTCAAGGCTGAATTTGATTATATGGCTACTTTCTATAATGTGGTCAAATCTGACATCCTCATCATTGATTTACTATTTTAGACACAGTATCACAAGGTTGCATTATTTGTTTGATCATGTCTCGAATACAGGAGTCAAAATGTTTTTAAGACAGACGTATTACGAATATAAACAATACCTCCGCGTAGAGATGTGGGAAACACCTTGTGTCAAACTTTACATCGTGTTCTTGAAGTAAGACAGTAACATAGTCTAATTTGTCTGCTTCAATGGCTTTTTCTAACAGGTAAGTTAAATTCTGAAATGAAAAGTATGAGTACTCGTCATTCTTCAATGGCTTTCTCTAACAGGTAAGTTAAATTCTGAAATGAAAAGTATGAGTACTCGTCATTCTTCAATGGCTTTCTCTAACAGGTAAGTTAAATTCTGACTTTAAAAAAGGCGTAAAAATACAGTTTCTGATTTGTAAGTCGGCATTACATATACCGCTAACAAACATGTTTAACCCAGCCACATTCTATATATCTCTGCCCCTAGTCTGGAGACTGTAGTTCAGTGGTTGTCATTGGTTCATGTCTGTCATATTTTTTACGCGAAGTATTAGGTTACAATCTGCACATTTGGTTTTTGATTTGATACTGGCATTATTTAAATATGATGATCAATTTGTTTTTAAATGTATAGCTATCTTTACCGGGATCCTACAAGGTAATGTGAACTTGAGGCAGATATATAAGGTTCTTATATTGATACGCTCTCAAATGTTATTTTATATTTAAGTAAGGCTCACAAGTTATTTTGACAATCGTCCATAAAACCAATTATATTTCAGAGGAAAAAAAATAATATACGCACGAATGTCTTAGGTATGAAACTGATTATTCACCTCGCGACACAATTTTTCGTCTTCCTTAAATTTTAGCTGAATAAGTTGATATGCAATGAAAAAGTATAACGGAAATGATGATGGGTTTAGCCATGTCTTTACTCCAATTGGGTTTAGTGTTTTTGATCTGGAAAAAGCAGGTGTTGCAAGTTCTTCAGCTAATGGTACCGGGGAGCCAGTGTCCCGATTATTCGTCATAGGTGCAAGAAAATTTGACTTTTTCTTCAATTTTTCTGTTGAACTATCTGGTTCAATTTCCTCAAAATCTGTAAAACCAAATAACAGTAAATAATCATTCATATTGATTATTGATTTTAGTTATATGAAAGATTGTTTCTGGATTTCTCAACTTTTACTTGTTGTGTTAGACTTCAATTTCAGTGACTATTCGCAAAATAATATATACTGTTATTCGGTTAAAGAAGAGATAACAGATGTATTTTTATAAAATAAAAACAGTTTTCTTAGACACATAATTATACTAAATTGTCATTGGCCTTGGACTAATTTTTACCGAATCCAAGTAATCTCAGATTTGTACTTAAATTTTGTGTCTGAAATAGTTTTGCTAGTTATTTTTGTGCTTTATTTCGATCTACAGGGTAAAGCACTTTATAACCGTTTTCATAGTTTGTTCTTTTGATGTGCTGTTGCACCACTATTTCCGGTTAGGGGAATGTTTCGATGCTCGAAAACATATTTATCCTGCAACATTCGATGTGTCCTTGTCCCAACTCAGGAATTTGTGATCAGCGGTTGCTTTGTGTCATATTTAGCTTACTTTTTACTTTTGTCTTTTTCATAAGAAAAAACCCGTTAGTTCTCTCGTTTGAATTGTTGTACATTAGTCATTTCGGGGTCTTTAATAGTTTGCTAATAAAGCTGCTTTCGACTACATCATTAAGTCTCTAGTGGAGACTTTTAATTAGCAATTATTCTGGCAACTTTATTGGGTTTATATGATTGTTTTCTTTTTAAACATTTAAAACTGTCCAACATTGCATTGACACATTTATGGATATAGTTGTGTGATCTTTGATAACACATTAAACTGCTATTATATAAACCATTGTGGATAATCATTTGTATACAAAAGGTGGACAATTACTTGCGATCTCTTTCAAATTTGGTATTGGGTATTTTTCATTTTGAATTCTTGATCTGTTTCCTGTCTGTTTCATGGCATCTATGTTTATTGGACTTGGTGTGTTCGGTAGACTATTGTTTGTTGTCCCTATAGACCAAGCTCGTAAAATTGCATCTGTAGTTGTGTCAGATAGAGAACGTTGCGTCGGGTCTTTAATGTCAAATATGGATATCTGAAACAAACATGATATAGAAGAAAAAAAATCACAAAAATACCGAGACTCCGAGGAAAATTCAAAACAAAAAGTTTCTATTCAAATTGCAAAATCAAAGGCTCAATCACATCAAACGAACGAATAACAAATGTCATAATCCTGACATTAAAAAAGGCATCACCGTATGTAGGAAATGGTGGTTTAAAACTAGTTTTATAGCTAGCTTATCCTCTCACTTATTTGACAGTCGCATGAAATTCTATTATATTGCCAACGATGTGAATGTGCACAAAACAACCTGTATTGATAGGTAAAAAAAGTCAAAAATAGGGGTACAGTAGTCAACATTGTGTTATAAACTTAATCACTTAAAAAACAAATATGTTCCACAGAAAAACAAAATAAAATGTCATATTGACAAAGTACATAAGTCAAAATGAAAATAGAATGCTTGAATATAGATGTAAATTGCTTTTCTACATTGTTTCACAATTGAAGCATATAGGAATATGGCCGTTGTTATTTAATAGTCCGTTTCTATGTATGTTGGCGTTCGTTTTTGTAGCAGTACAGTGTTTTTATTGTTCCGTTGTTTTTATTTGGTAGTTTTGGTTTGAAGCCCTGATTTGTTGGTTTAAAGCAAATCGATTCATGACTATTGAACAGCTGTATTCTACTATTGCCTTTTTGTATATGTTGCAATTTCGATACAAAACAGTCTCTTTGAAATTACAGTAGAGCTGTCGTTTAAAAAAATTCAAGACTAAAATGTTTGCTTGTACATAATTTAAAATAAGGGCAATATCCGTACATATTTGTAATTGCATGTATTTTGCAAATATTTGCTTGACATGGATATACAAAGGCGACAATAGTTAACCAATGTAAAGCAGACATTTGTGGTTTATTAACTTTATAGAACAAATTATGATAAAAATATGTTACCATATGACCTTGGCGTTGAATGCTCTTCATTAATAATTCTATATTCATGAGATCATCTTGATGTGTGTATGTACCGAGCAAAAGTGGTGCTGTACTCTTTAATACATCCTCACTGAAAACGGCGAAACATTAAACAAGTGCAATTTTCCAATAAAAAGCCTATATTGAAATCTATATGAAAATAAAACACATGAATTGTTCAGTTTTTAAAACCTGAATACTTTTAAAGTTTTCAATTCATCTGATTGGAGAATTAAGAATTCTTAAACAAATATATAACTGGTTAACAAAATGATATGGCCATGTGTACATGTAGTAAGAACATTACGGTATTTTGTACACATATATAACCAAAATGACATTGATTGGATCTTTCAGTATCAAACTAAACGTGGAAGGTTAGAAGTGCATCAATTTAAAAGACTTGTTTTCCGTCGAAGAAATGTTGAATTTACAGTAAATAAACTCATTACAAATACCAGGATTAAAATTTCATATTTACGCCAGACGCGCGTTTCGTTTACAAAAGACTCACCAGTGACGTCCGAATAAAAGTTTAAAAGGCCAAATAAAGTACGAAGTTGAAGAGCATTGAGGACCAAAATTCTCAAACGTTTTGCCAATACAGCTAAAGTAATTCTATTCCCGAGGTAGAAAAGCCTTAGTATTTCAAAAATTCAAAGTTTTTTTTAACACTTAATTTATAATTATGAACATATCAATGATAACTCAAGTCATCACAGTGGCATAGACCAAGTGGTTGTAAATAAACTCGTCATAAATACCAGGATTGAAATTTTATATTAACGTCAGACCCTTTGGTTAAAACTTAAATTCATAACCAAAAACGCGACATTTCGTCAAAATAATGTAACTGATTAGTGTTTCAGATAGATGTAAAGATCATACTTTATTCTCTAAAACAAATTAACAAATGTACAGAGAAAAACACATTATAATCTAACATACAATGATTAAGGTGATACATGGAGTATATTTATACAAAAACAATACAAAAATAGAAAACAAATAATACAATGTAGAACAATAAAACAAAAACATATTAATGAAAGTACAATAATTTTCAATGATTCCAGGCATAATTCACAAAATTCAGGTGGTTTAATCTTATGCTCATATCAAATGTGTACATGTTTAATTGAATATGTCCACTTTTCATATACAATGATGTAAATATGTAAGTTTGAGAGGAAAGTTGTTGCCAGAAACGATTTTTTTCAAGGTTAGCGGTTGTAAAATTTCTTAAGAAATACCTGGATTTTACATTTTAATTGAGTACATAAGACTCTGATTTCATCTACAAGTCCTCGAATCAAAACAGTCACATGGTAAATTAAATTACGTAGCACACGATTTCGCCTCTGGTTTGATATGATATACGTGTTACCAAGTCTTCAGTTTCTTATGTTTCGTTTTGTGTACTGATGTTTGTCTTTTAGTCGTATTTTCGTTTTTTGTCATTTTGTTTTCGATTTATGAGTTCAAACGTCCCTGTACTATATTTTGTCTTTCATTTGAAGAGTATTAAAATTTATATGGTGTTTCAAATATGGCCTTTAATAACAATTGGAAATAATTGAACACTTTTTTTATAATGTTGTCAACTGCACTTCTATATTTTATTCACTTAACTGTTTTGCGTAACGGTGACGATAAAAGTTAGGAAAACACTTGGGTAAATTGTAAATAGAATTTGACAGACTCAATATTTACCCGTATATAAGATACTCTGATATAACATCTGCCGCCTTCCCAGAACCTTTGATGATAACTACAGGTATTCCCTGTTGGAGAATCTGATCTACATGTCTGATTGTCTTTATATCTCCCTCTGCTACAATCACTATTACTGGGATCCTGATAGCTGCAATACATCACAGTATTAAAACGGAGAATGTACTATGGTGAGTTTATTTACAACCACTGGGTCGATGCCACCTCTGGTGGAGTTTTAATTCCCAGAGGGTATCACCAGCCCAGTAGGCAGAACCTTAGTGCTGACATGAACTATCATTGATATGGTCATATTTATAAATTAACTGTTTACAAAATGCTTGAATTTTTGAAATACTAAGGCATTTTTACTTCAGGAAAAGATTACCTTAGCTGTATTTCGCAAAACTTTTAGGAATTTTGGTCCTCAATGCTCTTTAACTTCGTACTTTATTTGGCCTTTTTAACTTATTTTTTCGATTCGAGCGTCACTGATGAGTCATATGTAGAAGAAACGCGCGTCTGGTGTAACTACAAAATGTAATCCTGGTATCTATGACGAGTTTAATTTTACCAACTTTAAGAGGTAAACACAGGAACAGCAGGAACATTGAAGTGCATTAAAAACAAACGCAAACATACATATAAACGATCTATTTGATAACAACTGTCATATTCCTGACTTGGTACAGGAAATTCAATACATAACCAGAAATATTGTGGTGGATTGAACTGGTTTGATTACTCGCCAAACCTCTCGCTTTATGACAATGTTAAAAAAATAGTTCACTAAAATGACAACACTACATAAATGAAACACACGCACATTCATCCCAGAGAAACGCACAAACAAATGATATAATAGTCGACACAATAAGCGAACTGCAGAACAACAACGAACATATTCCATCAACGACAATCATTACGAAGAGGCTACAGTAGTTATAACGATTTTCAAAACTCGTCAATCCATTTTGAAATTTATTCTGAGGTAAATTAATTTTTTTACATGAAACTCACAATTTATGATTAGCACATCAAGAAAAGCATGAAGGTGAATTGATTATAACTAAATATTTACTGAGATCCTTTTGCAGCTTCATAATTTTCACCCTTTCATGTCCAATTTTCTTCAGTAGATTTGTATGAACATCTGCAAATTTGTCATCAGCTATCTCAAAATGTTTGTCGAATTTATCGCTTTGTATACTGGAATCTAACTGCAAGAAATATTTTTTATTTAATATGTCAATATCAGTATACACGTATCGTTGTCAATGAGAGATAATATTATGCTTCCAAGCCTATTTAACATTTTACACATTAAAAAGGAACGCTTAAATTTGCTTTCCCTTGACCCGTCTAACTGAATATATACAAATAAATACGAAAGTAATGCAAACAAAAGCTACATGTCAGTTGGGAGAAAAGCTATATATATAGTATTAGGAAACTATATGAGGTTGCTACTCACAGACTGTCGTTTTTCAGTGGACTGTATAGCTATAAGTTTAATATTAGCTCTGTTTACATTTTTCCAGATATCGAAATGTTTGATTCTGTTCGATCTGTCATCTGGAATCCTCTGTCCTGTCATCACCCTGTAGTTTTTTACTGCTTTTCTTACAGTCTCACTCAGTTTTCCTTTTCCGCCTTTGTGAAAGATCCAACATTCTGAAATTAGTGTATTTGAGAGTGTTACTCCAGTAAACCATGTGTTTCATAGTATATTGCAAATCCGCTGCAAAACGTTTCCGTCTCATTTACAAAATTTGGAATTTTTGAAATACTAAGGCTTTTCTACCTCAGGCATAGATAACCTTAGCTTGATTTGGCAAAACATTTAGGAATTTTGGTCCTCAATGCTCTTCAACTTCGTACTTTGTTTGGCCTTTTTAACTTTTTTGGATTCGAGCGTCTTTCGTAGACGAAACGCGCGTCTGGCGTATATACAAAATTTAGTCCTGGTATCTAAGATGAGTTTATTTACAACTACTGGGTCGATGCCACTGCTGGTGGAGATTTATTTCGCCGAGGGTATCAACAGCCCAGTAGACAGCACTATTGTGCTGACATGAATTATCATTGATATGGTTATATTTATAAATTAACTGTTTACAAAATTTGGAATTTTTGAAATACTAAGGCTTTTCTACCTCAGGCATAGATAACCTTAGCTGGATTTGGCAAAACATTTAGGAATTTTGGTCCTTAATGCTCTTCAACTTCGTACTTTATTTGGCCTTTTTAACTTTTTTGGATTCGAGCGTCACTGATGAGTCTTTTGTAGACGAAACGCACGTCTGGCGTATATACAAAATTTAGTCCTGGTATCTATGATGAGTTTATTTACAACCACTGGGTCGATGACACTGCTGGTAGAGATTTATGTCCCCGAGGGTATCACCAGCCCAGTAGTCAGCACTTTTGTGTTGTGCTGACATGAATTATCATTGATACGGTTATATTTATAAATTAACTGTTTACAAAATTTGGACTTTTTGAAATACTAAGATTTTTCTACCTCAGGCATAGATAAACTTAGCTGGATTTGGCAAAACATTTAGGAATTTTGGTCCTCAATGCTCTTCAACTTCGTTCTTTATTTGGCCTTTTTAACTTTTTTGGATTTGAGCGTCACTGATGAGTCTTTTGTAGACGAAACGCGCGTCTGGCGTATATACAAATTTTAGTCCTGGTATCTATGATGAGTTATTTACAACCACTGGGTCGATGCCACTGCTGGTGGAGATTTATTTCCCCGAGAGTATCACCAGCCCAGTAGTCAGCACTTTTGTGTTGTGTTGACATGAATTATCATTGATACGTTATATTTATAAATTAACTGTTTACAAAATTTGGACTTTTTGAAATACTAAGATTTTTCTACCTCAGGCATAGACAAACCTAGCTGGATTTGGCAAAACATTTAGGAATTTTGGTCCTCAATGCTCTTCAACTTCGTACTTTATTTGGCCTTTTAACTTTTTAGATTCGAGCGTCACTGATGAGTCTTTTGTAGACGAAACGCGCGTCTGGCGTATATACAAAATTTAGTCCTGGTATCTATGATGAGTTTATTTACAACCACTGGGTCGATGCCACTGCTGGTGGAGATTTATTCCCCCGAGTGTATCACCAGCCCAGTCGTCAGCACTTTTGTGTTGTGTTGAAATGAATTATCATTGATACGGTTATATTTATAAATTAACTGTTTACAAAATTTAGATTTTTTGAAATACTAAGGCTTTTCTACCTCAGCCATAGATAACCTTAGCTGGATTTGGCAAAACATTTAGGAATTTTGGTCCTCAATGCTCTTCAACTTCGTACTTTATTTGGCCTTAATTTTCGGGGATTCAAGCGTCACTGATGAGTCTTTTGTAGACGAAACGTGCGTCTGGTGTATATACAAAATTTAGTCGTGGTATTTATGATGAGTTTATTTACATTTAACCCTTTCTCTCCAAACATACTAGACTTATCACTGGGTATGTTCTTACATACGCAACAAGACGGTTGTCCTATTTGGAGTTGTTTGTCTTTTCGTCGTTTTCCCTTTTTTGCCTTGACATTTTCAGTTTGTTTATGAGTTATGAGTTTGGGTGTCCCTTATTCTATCTTTTGGATTTCTTTTACTCATTACATGAATATGAAAATTCTTTAACTGTTAAAGAATGTTGCGTGTCGCATAGTTGTGTGTGTGTGTGTGTGTGTGTGTGTGTGTGTGTGTGTTTATTAGTCTTATTGTCAAATGAAGCTTATACTCTTCTTCTTTAGTTAAGGAAACCAAGATGTTAAAAAACAATGTTTAAGGAAATTAAATGGCTGACTCCTGCGAGTAAAATTGCAGCGTTATTAGTGAATTACCTTTTGCTCCTTTAGCTGTATCTATCAAACTACTCTGGAATCCTGATTTCTCCCAAGTGCTGGGGACAATACTAGTAGTATCTCCAATGACAGATATAACAAACCAGGGCTTTGTTTTACCATCTTCAGAACACTGCCTCCATATAGAATCAACATTATTCGTTTCGGTCATGTCTATGTTGTGCTTGGCATTTCACATCTTCAGAATTGTGCTGTACTCTACACATTGAATTTTTCACAAGTAAAATAAATATTATGCATGTTTGAAGATTAATAAAAAGATTGAAAGCGTTGTTTTTTTGTTCTAATTTTGTGTCAGGTGTACCGTTATCTTGTCTTACATTTACCAGGTATGTTGCCTACTTTCTATAATGACTGGAGTTTTTAATGACCTTCACTGGCTATACATCCCTCGAAATGGACCTACTTAAGTCATCAGTTATTCAGTAAAAATAAAATAACACTAGGGATTACTTGATGGACCACTTTCCTGTTTCTAAAGCATATACCGTTATTCGTTTAAGTACAGGTAGCAATACACAGTTAGGAAAAAAACTTAAAATCGACACTCAAAATTTTTAAACACCCTCTTTCCCCTCCTGTCTAACAAAGAAGGCTTTATATGTGTGTTATGCATGTATATACTTATAGAAAGAGAATCTTCCATAGATTTGATTTCTAATGGTCATAAGGGTGAAATATAATCCGTCTTGGGTGTAACCATGTCAACAATCTGCATTTCTTAGATACAAAATATAGCAAAAAAGGGGGGGTGAACATGTCACAAAAGTCTCCAAAATTTGGTCTAAAGGAAAATTTCAATCAATTACAGTGATACCTTCCCTGAATCCATAGGTTTATATCTATCAAGTGGTCCCAAAAAAATCATATGCTTATCTGCTCGTTTTTCCATAAAATTGAATTGAAAAGATCGAGCGCAAAATCTTTGTTGATAAACACTACAATAATGTATGGACCTATGAACGGTACGGATAGGAAAATACGGACTGTCAATCATATAAATGGCCTATAAAACATGTTAAAAACAATCTTAATGTTCATATAAACCCACTTAGAAGGCTATATTATTCTTCAATTATCTAAAAATCAATTTTATTGTTCAAAAACTTTCATATTTAAAAACTTCACAGGGGCCATAATGCGAAAATAAACTTCTAACTGTGTATTGCTACCACAGGAATAAGTCTGATATTAAAGGAACACAATTGGTGCCCATATGAATACCTAAAACTATATTGCCTAAACGTACATAAATGCTGTCAAGGAGGTAATTTGCGGCTTTAATAATCTCAACGCACATCCAGTTAGTAAATCTAGTATATTTACATTTAAGTTCGCCATTTTTTTTTTGGGGGGGGGGGGTAGTTGTTTTTCAATCTGTATTTTTTTTTTACAATTAATCCCTAATAAAGTAAATTCACCACACCTAAAATAAAGGAGGAGCTGGCAACGAATTGTAATTTCGTTTACGATTAAATACAAACACAAAATAAGAAAAGAAAAGAAGGCCGTTATTAACTCGATTCTTTATGAGATAATAACAAATAGAACCGTAGTTCCTGTAAATATAATATTAAGTCACCATCTTTAATTCTCTTTGACAGACCCTTAGCTGAAAATTAACTTATTCGGATATAAAACAAATGTATTGATATATTAATTCAAACATATTCGCTTACCTTATTATTGGAAATTCATGGTGTTTATGGTATACCAAAGACGAAATTTTAAACTTCCTTTTGTATCGTATTACAACCGATTCAATATATTCATTCTACCAATAATTAACTATTGTTAACATTAGTATTATAAGTAATGTATGAAATTGAATAGCACAATATCTACATAGTGCATATACCATGTATATTAAACAGTACAAAAGAGTTAATTTTGAAAATAATTTGTGTACGAAATAATACCGCGCTGAAGTACGTTCATTATTCATTTTTCATTATTCAAAATTCAATAATAAATAATGAAATACTTCACTATTCACTATTCAATGTTAAGTGATGAATAATGAAATAGTTTATGTTTCATTATTCATTATTCACCACTTAACATTGAATTCCATTATGAATAATGAAAAAGTTATTTATTCACTATTCAATGTTAAGTTATCATTATCATTATTGAATTTCAATAATGAATAATGAAATAGTTCACTATTCAATATTCAATGTTAAGTGATGAATAATTCAATAATGAATAATGCAATAGTTCACTATTCAATGTTAAGTGATGAATAATGAATAATGAAATAGTTAAAGTTAATGTTTCATTTTCATTATTCATCACTTAACATTGAATAGTGAATAGTGAACTATTTCATTATTCATTATTGAAATGAATAATGAATAATGAAATAGTTACATATTCTTTGAAAGAATTGAAGAGTTAAATATGTTTTACTTATTGTTATTCTTCAAAGCAAGTTCTCAAATGGTAATCATCATTGAATTTGCATTTGTCTTGAGCCGTGACAGCCAACTGTTTCCATACATGTATTTCTAAGTTAAATTCATGCATGTATTCTCCCGTATTACATTTCATGTATGTTACATACTAAACAAATGACGATCCGACATTCACAGTGGACGGTCCGGTGGTCAAAGGTAACAAAAAAGTCTTAAATTTAACAATTTCTTGTGTATTCGCTTGCATAAATATAAATACACACTTAGAAAATGTTTAAGAAATTTGGTTCTGTGAACCATAGCAATTCACGGTCTCCTTATAGTTTGCATCTGAAGTTATGAATAAATATAGGATACTGTCATCGTTGACACACTACTCAAACACCATGTCAAATAAATCGTAATGAAAGATACCAATCAGAGTTTTATTAGGGCTTCGATCAACCTTTATATGACTTAAATTTGACGAAGCCATAATACAAAAAAATCATAGCAATAAAATTGAGAATGGAAACGGGGAATATGTCAAAGATACAACAACCCGACCGAAGAGTATAAAATCATCCCAAGGCTACTAATAGGTCTTCAATACAGCGAGAAAATTCCCACACCCGAAGGTACACAATATGATATACTTCAGATTTCCCACTCAACATATAAATTGACCAAAATTTAAAAAAACCGCATACAAGACTAAATAAGGCCGGAGGTACCTGACTTGGAACAGGCGCAAAAATGCGGCGGGGTTAAACATGTTTCATGCTTCCCCTGTACATCTAGCCAATGAAGAATAAAGTCGGCAAACACATAGCAATACGCACAGTAAAAGTCAGTTTAAAAAGAAGTCCGAGTCCAATATTATACTAAGTTAAAAAAAAAACAAATCAAAGTGACAATTGAAACAAAAATTAAACCAGATGCTCCGCTGGACGCAGCTTTATACGACCGCAGAGGTCGAACCCTGAACAGTTGGGGCAAGTATGGACACAACATTCAAGCTTGATACAGCTCTGAATTTGGATTGTGATTAAAAAGTTGACACAGCAAAGGTTTCTGACACAGAATGAATGTGGTCTAATGAACTTAATTTTTTTGTTGCTTTTGAGCATACATTATGCTGTTGAATATAAAACCCCTCAAAAAAAAATATTTGAAGAAAAATTCTTGTTAATTTCTGAAATCTGAAATAAGAAAAATGTTACCCTCAACCCTCCCCATTTATTTTTTCACCTCCCCAAATCCCTTATTAAAAAATAATCTCAATTCATTTCTAATCAAGTTGGCAACAATAACTACTCATTTTAAAAATACATCATAAAGTATTAAAATATAAAATAACTTAGTCATGGTTAAAATGAATATTAATTAACAGTAACTTCTAAAAATAAATTTACAGCTACACATCTCAAGACAATTATCACTTCCTTTAACAGAATTTTCAAGCAGTGTAAGGGAGATAATCAAGTAATCAAACATATAAATAACAGTATTCTTCAAATTTTAATTGGAATTGGATTACCTCCCTTACACTGCTTTCAAATTGTCTAAATTGTCCTTTAACCAGAAAAACCCTTGTTTCCCCTAATTGCTTAATGATTTGATCCATTTCCCCTATAACCATCCCTTTGTAGTATGTAAACCTGTGGTATACCTTCAGAGAAATTTATACACTTAAACACAAGTTATTGACTGAAAACTACAAAAACGCATATTTGGGCCCCTTTTTTGGCCCCTCACTTATTGAAACACCCTTTGGAGCAAGAACCCCAAAACATAATTCCAGCCTTTCCTTTGTAGTAAGAAGCCGTGTAGTATAATTTCAGAGAGATCCATACACTAAAACACAAGTTATTGTCTGTAAACTAGAAAAATGCTACTTTTTAGTCCTTTTTTGCCCCTTATTCCTTAAATGTTCAGGGATATAAACCCCAAACTGACACCAAGCCTTTCCTTCATTATATGGAACATTGTGGTACAATGTCAGAGAGATCCATACAGTTAAACATAAGTTATTGTCCAGAAACTTCAAAAATGCTTGTTTTGGCCCTTTTTTTGCCCTTAATTCCTAAACTGTTTGCCCCATAACCCTTAAAATAAATCCCAACCTTCTACTAAATGGCATGAACATAGTGGTACAATTTCAGAGTAATTGAAATACTTGTACACAACTTATTGTCCTGAAACTAGATAAATGTATGTTTTGGGCCCATTTGGGCCCCTTATTCCTAAACTGATGGGACCCCCAAGATCAATCCCAACCTTCCTTTTGTGGTTATAAACATTGTGTTAAAACTTCATTGATTTCTATTCACATATACTAAAGTTATTATCCGGAAACCATCCGTCTTCGGACGACGCTGACGACGACGACGTGATACCAATATACGACCTCAAAAAAAATTGCGGTCGTATAAAAAGTCTGTGACTGAATCAATATCAATTTCAATATGCCATCTTGAATAAACTGACAACAGTATCGTAACTATATTTCCTTTCTGAATAAGTATGTTTAAATGTTTAGTTAACTTAATATTTTAAGGTGAATTACGACCTTTTTGTGCTTTGTATAAAATATCAACATTTTAGATTGGATGTGAATTAACAGAACGTATCAGATGTCTGAACGTTGATTTATATTGACGAATGATGTCCTTGTACCGATGATAAAATTTTGTAAATGTTTTTTCAAGTTGGTGATGTCAAAAACCAAAGACATTTTGCTTAATCCCAGTAAAATATCAAATATAAGAATGAAATAAAATTTGTGTCTGCAGACGGAAATCGGCGTCCTTGACGAATTAATCATGACACTGCCATTCTAAAATTCAATTGCATATATTTGGGGTTCTGTATAATTTAATGTGTGTAACTGAGCAGACGCATACGTGACAAATGTTCCATGTATTTCAGAGACCGTGCTTAGTTGGTAGCTTTACTCCAAATTTGTTAAATGCACATTTCGTAATCTGTCTAGCAATCAAGCATATCCATTTCAATCTTTTAAATCAACTTATGTGGCTAAATTGTGATTGTAATTCTTCTTTCGCCTAGTTGAGTTCATTTTAATAATTTAATAATGAGCTTCCACGTTTTATCTTTCCCAAACATTTAGCACCAAGCTTAACCGACTTACCAGTATTCCAGAAACCCATATCATACAAAAGACAACCAATAAGTCGGCAGACCTACAGCTAGACCAACTGACCAGGTTGATACTATATGACAAGCAGCAAATGGTTTTGGGCTAGCATGTTTTAATGTAACATTTCAATCACAAATTTTCAATTCGTAGATAGTTTTATTATAACCAAGTTAAGATTATAACTCCTCTAACAAAATGAATTGTAACCGTTACAGCTTCTCTTGTGCCTATGCCGACGTTTAGTTTTAAGCTCATTGAATCATTTAGGAACTAGAAACTCCCAGGAACCCTAATTTCTCCCTTGACAAACATGAGCTACCTATAAATCATTATCAGTTTCGGTTAGTTTACATGGGACGCCAAGTTGTGAAGAAAATCCGGTCCATTAAGCTAAAAGGGAATTTATATAAAAACAAAAAGTCATGTCTAAGGCCAAACAATGTCTATGTCCTTGTTCCAAGTCAAGAATATCTTAAGGGTACCTTGTCCAATACCTAAATATTCATGATTACAAATCACAGAGATAAGATATTTTAGTGCTTTGATAGTCTCCCCTGTAAAATGCATTCACAACTTTTCCTGCTTTCTGATGATTAAGAGCTTGATATATTGTTTGGACATTTGTCTCATGAAAGATGTTTTTTTTAGACTTTTTGTGTCGAGTTTCTGTCTTATTGGCGTATTCCCTACCACAATTCATTCAAACTATGTAGATTATTTATATCAAACAATTTGTTTTATGTAATATCTTTATTATAAGATGAATTTCTGCATGCCTAAGCTTCAAATATAGGTTAATATAGCATGTGAAAGTAAATGCAAGCATGCCAGGGCGAAGTTTAATATGACCATAAGTTTAAGGCAAGAGTATGGACAGTCCACCAAGTTATGTCATGGTCGATAATAGGAGTATCGGTAAGAAGGAGTATAACCACTGCTTGTAGAGCTTGCAGTACTTGTAGAGCTTACAGAGCTTACGGAACTTCTTGACGATTCCATTCGGGTGATTATATCACCGTAATTTTGTAATCGGTTGGATATATATTTCTCATCACGATCATTGAACGTGAATTTAGTCATTGTACCATCGTCTATTTCCCTAATTCTAAGTGTGCTAGAGGGTTTGTAGTCCGATAAATTCTGTGTAGCTTTGTACATTTTCTCAACATTTCCTTCTTCTTTTAATTTCTGTAGTTCCTGATACTTTTCACCGACTTCTTCCGTTCTTTTATCGATTAGATCGATTTTTTCTCGGAATTTTTGTTTCTCGTTTCCAACTTCTTTTTCTGCCATGGCGATAAGTTGTTTCTCTCTTTCTTCTAATGCGGCTCTCAGAGCGGCAAACGATCCTTTAACTTGTTCTACTACATCCTGTTCTGCCTTATCAAATGTTTCAATTGATTGTTCGAGCGTCTCACGTTTCTCTTTCAGACTAGATTTTTCAGATTGCAAGTCGGACATGGCTGCTTCTATAATTGGCGTGTAATGCTTTATAGCCCCGTCTAAATCTCGCACGTTATGTCCTTTGGCTTCGGTATGATCTACAATAGTGCAATCACGACAGATTGGTTCAATACAACTTTCACAAAAGAAATTGATAGGTTGTGTTTCGTGTATAGAACAATATTGTACGGTATGTCTGTCAGTATTATTACTGAAAAAGTCTAGAAGCTGTATAACTCTATGATCGGTCGGTAATTGTCGTAATCCTTCTTGTGTAGAAATAAAGCTTTTAGAACACTGAGGACAAATTATCGTCACTGCGTTTGGAAGATCGTCAATCAAGCTTCTTCGATACTCAGCTTCAGATATAAACATTTGGATGATGCAGATACGACACAATGTATGATGGCATGGAAGAAGTTTCGGTTGGCGGTCGTCATGATTGTAAATTTCTTCACATATAATACATTTAAGGAATTTTTCTACAAAGGAACACTCTTCTAATACGATATTCCGTTTAACATACGGTGAACTGGGTTGACCACTGAACACCATTCGTTGGTCCAGGTTTGTAATGATTTTTTCAACAGACTCGTCTACAAAATATATATGAAAGTTAAGTCAAAATAATAGATTATAATAGTTAAGTCAAAAACTTAATGATAATTATTCTTCATATACATCATATTACTAATCAGTCACCATATACATGTATGACCTTCGATTCTAAAGAAATAAATTTAACATGCAAAATATATAATTGTAAGAAAATTTCTCAAGCGTAAAAATGAAAAGCATGTAAAAGTAGATTTTTGAATGATTAACATACAATGTGAACAATGTAAGTGATTTCTGAAATCGTTGAAGTTTTTGAAATACAACATACATAATATTTTAAAGTTCCGTGCTCCCTTTTAAACAGTTCCTAATTTATCTTTGTTTTTATATCCTTTTCAAAACATACGTGTTTGTTGATAACGCTAGTATGAAAGTGTAAAAATTGACTGACAAAAAACCTTCGTGCATAAATATCCACAGCGCCTAATGCATTTCTATCTTTTTGAAGAAAAAATTTAAATGACTTGAAAATTTGTTAGCTTAGTTTTATGATCCTCACCTGACCAATGGTATTTTACCATGTCCGAAGTAATTCATATCCTAATATCAACCACTAGCCTTTCCTTATTTCATTTAAATTAAAATGTCTAGACCCATAACGTTATATAACATCTAAACAATCTGAGAAATTTTAAAGACTGCAAACATCGTGTGAACTTTACATAGGAAGTGAAGTATATACAAGACAAAGTTAAGACAAGTATTTCACAAAAACATGCAGAGGGTAAAGGTTAAAGTTTAAACATTCAATCATATAAATTTTCTGTTCCTACAATGTACATTCTAGAAAAGGCGATAAGGTTCATGCACAGAAGAATAAAGACGTGCATAGAAAAAGTTTCGCTTGTAACTACAATGAATAAAAACTCAGTGGCGCAGAAGTGAACTAAAAAGTGGATATGGGGTAACTTCTTAAAAGGTGAGAAGCAAAAAAAATTGTTTACTAATTTGCTAATAGAAGTTAGTCGTTGTAAGTCCTAATACAGTTTCTATTTCTTATTTTCCAAAAAGTTGGTAAGAGGAGGGGATACAGTTGTGTCTATACTTTTGAGAAATGGGACAATTTTCACTCCACCCATTTCCCCTGCCTTCTACGCCAGTGATACTAAATTTCCACATGCATTTGTTTGGCCACCATTAAACACTTTGTTTGCTCTTTATAAAAAAAAAAAGAAAACCAGGATCTAAAAATAAAAATTTAATTACATAGTAGTGTACTATGGAGTTCAATTGCTAGTTTTAACACCAATTTTTATATCGAAAGCCAGGAAACAGCAAACAAACGTTTTTTAAGAGTGGCCCTTATAAGTGGTAAATACCTGAATGTTTAAACTTTTTCTGCGTAGGAGATATCATTTTAATCTCAATGATTTTAAGTGACACCTGTGTTCATTGAGAATTTTTATCCCTCGTGTGCTACAAGCTTAGGTCTGAAAAAAGGTTATAGGATGCACAGTAAGCTTCAAAGCTAAACTCAAAAACAGAAAAATAACAAAAGCTGAAGTTGTTAAAAGTTTTAAAGAAGATTAACTGCGGTAGCATTGAAACTTGAGTATTATTGTCAACAAAATCTGATGAGACGGACGTTTAATTATAAACGAATAGGAATTACATGATAATAAATCTGCTCGATAATTTGCCATTTATGCTTTAATAAAATATTTTGATTCATTTCACAATAGAAAAAGTTTCTGAACTGAAATTTCATTCCGATCTTATCCAACCAATGTTATGAAGACCTTAATGAAGCCGTGCACAATCTTTCACTTATAATTCAGACATATTCATCGCGGCTAGTAATGTTCTTTTTGTCATTTCATGTGTGGTCAGATCTGTTTGAAAGTGTCGAGGAGCTATTGTTTGCCTGTGTTGGGCATTGGTTGATTACAGACCCGGATTTAAAGTGAAGAATTTACAAAATAGTAGCTAAATAACTTGACAAAATAAGCTTCTACGAATCTTTGGGACGTGCTTAAGGATGTTTGCTTGTCACGTTTTGGAAATTTTGTCAAATTTTCGAAATCCTCTGGTTTTATCCATTTGAATGCCTTAAACATTATTGACTCCCATTTTTCATTTTATAAATCTTTTAAATGTATAATTATAAGCCATTTGTAAAAGTCTTATAAAATCTTATTTATTTTTTGATAGTTTTTGAGAACATTAACTTGTCAATGATAAAGCTAAGAAAAAATCAAGAGAGAACATTTTCACGCTAAAATTTCAATGGCTAATATCTTGAAAACAAGCACATTGACCTATATATATTTTTGACTTTTTTGATTCCTCAATTAATCCCCTATCAATATATACTAGATTTATTGAAAGTTATTTATTTTGAAACTGAGTAGCAAACATCCTAAAAATAGTAGACAATTGTGAATTAGATTTGTGTTTATTAATACGACAATGTAGAATAATATTGTGTATGTTATAAGCAGAACTCGATAAAAAGAGGGAAATGAGCTGAACAAATGGAGATATTCCAAAGATTCATATCCCAAGAGCCTGAGACTTAGATCAACAAATTTAAAACTAATATTGTTCTGTTTTCTGAATGATCTGTGCACATCAATCTTAAATTATTTTCTTATCATTGTTGACTTTAAAATCTACCATGACTACATTTACAGTCTTTGTGCTTTCATTTTTTAAATTATGCAATAATGTATTTGATTAGTAATGTATGGTGGTTTTTTTCTTTCTTATGTTACAACATGTGACAGGTGATGCAAAAAAGTGAATGACAAATAGACAATGCAAAATGTCACCAGGTGCAACAATAGCATATTGTCATAATTACAGCATGTGTAATCGCCCTTGAAAAACATGTACTGCCTTTGGGGGAAAAGAAAGAAATTGAAAAATACATACTCCATAACTGAAAATGTGTGTTGAAGACCAATAATTGCTATATATGGCTGTGTGTACAGTTTCTATTTAACGTATTTATTCCTATTTTTTCAGTTTAAAGTTTTAGCTGGTCAAAGTTTCAGCGACTTGGGACCAGTCTGGTAGGTCTGTGCATTGGTGATCGAAAGCCCCATAACCAAATGCACTAATAACATATACGAAATAGGCTTAATAGGATATTAAGGCCCTAGCTCTCGTCTATAACATAGTTATGGAATAAGAAACCGTCTATAATACTGTATTAGCTCAATAATCGATTGATAAAAAAATATAAAATAGTTTAACATAATTAATAAAACATAACTTCTGGAATAAAACTAATTTACATGTCAGGACATTTATAAACCACGATATAGTCTATCGATCTATTACATTCTACTACAATTTACTATATGTGGTACACGTATCATGAACAGACAAAGGAAATTCATATTTTGAAGAAAAAAACATTTACCTATATTTATCTACTACATTACCGTAACGGGTCAACTTATTTGATATATTAATATTTACTGTAGGTCAACATTGTACATGTATACACTTGAGGATAAATATAAACAAAAGATTTATATAAATGATCATATTATTATACCCAGTGGGTAGGAAATAAAACTTACATACCTGTTGAAAAATGATCTTGAATCATAAAGGGCGGTCTCAGGTAACTCTCTCCTTTCTTCATCTATCATCGTCTATACGCGTTAGTGTTTTCCGGTACCCTGTGGGCACTTTAGGATGACTGCGCATGCCAGGAATTTTAAAAATATTGCCATCGTCTGCTTTTTCATTGATTTAAGGCTAATATGGAATAACACGTAACCGTTAAGCCCCAGTACCCACACACAGATTGTTATTTAAATAGAGGGTCTATATGTATAATCGTACATTACATTTTGATTTCAATTTAAAACAGGCTATATTATAAAAGTCTTTAAAATAAAAGCAAAGAAATACATATATAACAAAATCTGTAGACATATATATTTTTTTTTCGTCCAATCCGGATAGGTTGCCTCAATTTTCATATATCGGTTTTTCTTTGGTATCAATATCTAAAATATAATATATTATACTTTTGGAGGTTTTAATTAGAATACATATCATTAAAATTCTCCATTCATATGCTTGTTGGCCAATAATTAAGTTATGCCATTAAGGAAATGCAACTGATTTTCTCTTCTTCTATGGTTTCTCCTAAAGTTACGACCCACTAATACTGGCAGTCCTATTGCCTAGATAGCTCTGTAGAATGCAGCCACTTCGTTCTCGGGTCATATCCTTTCTGCAGAATAACTTTTTAATTTTGTTGGTTGTTGGTTTTTTTTTGGGGGGGGGGGGGGTATTGCGGATCACAAAAGTTTTTTTTTGGGTTGCTTATATCAAAATGACAGATAGATAAGTTTACTTATAATGCATCATATTATATACACGTAGAAAAAATTGTAAAACATGGACTTTACTCTAATATTTTCTTTTTTCACTAGAAACCAAAAGTTGTTATGGGAAAACAAACTATTTGGTCTACCAAAGTGTGATTGTAATATCTCTTTTTTTAGTAAAGTGTGCACATGCTTTTTATGGTAAACGACCCAGTGTGGTTGTAAATTTTTTATGTGGAGTGTTCTCATGCTTTTCGCAGATAAAACTCACTCTTTAATGTGGAGGTAAGATTCTTACTTATATAGATATATATGTGCTTGTCCATTCGGTTAGTAACTGTAATTTAGAAATTATGAAAGACGCAAAACACGCGAGTTCCACTTTCATGTAAAATATAAATAACAGGACTAGTAGAATATGATGGACGATCTCTTTTGGAGAATCCAAAAGGTTAAATGGGGTATAAATAAAGGCAACAGTAGAATACCGCTGTAATCGATTGAGAGAAAACAAATCCCTATTACAAACTAAAACTGAGGGAAACACATCAACTATAAGAGGAAAACAACGGAACATTAGATACACCGACGTGCAACAAGAAGATGACTGTTCACAAAGATTCTTCTATTCCAGCAGTAAAAACCGTGTTGATGTGGATCGGCTTGAATGTGCATGCAGAAACGTATTCAGTGAAGTCTTGTCTCACTGTTATTTGCCTAACATCAAGTGGCGAATGTGTTTGACAGTCAGGCATATATATTCCGGACTAGAACAATAAATTATATAAGATCTACTTGTTCATTATTTTTGTAAATATTACATATTTGTAATGGTTTTATTTGTATTTAGTTGCAATCCACAAAGGAGGGTATTTTGCAAAGGGGCAGGCATATTGCCTTGCAAAAGGTAAATGTAAAACACGGACTCATCAAAGACTTGATGCAAAATTCTTTAACGTGCGGAGAGCGTTGCACTCCTTCACGAGGCATCTTATTTCAAAGAAACACATTCCAACCAGTAGTGACTACATGTATGTATGCATCCCGCTAAAACGGACGTCCTTTTCATTATAGGTTTCATTGCAAGATGGGAAAGGAAAAGTTCACCCCAGTCGATTGATTTTACAAACTTTCCAATTAGATGTATTGTAAATGCGTTCTCCCTCTCTGAATATGCATGAAATATTTAAAACTTGAATATATACAGATCAATACATGGCATTTTCCATGTTGGCCCGCGTATCAACCCGGTATCCTATATCAGCCACGTGTATGGGTTGTCAGTCTGTAAGTGTGTTTATGGCAAGTTTACTTCCGCTAGTTAGATATCATAAAACACTATAGTATAAGCATTTATGAATATGCAAAATGAAAATCGAAATTCAGTGGAATATAAACGAACGAAACCCCACAAATGAGATAACTAATACTGAAGAACAATGAATGATTTGTACGAAAAGAAAATTGCAAGTTAAACAACTCGTGTACAATTTAATAATTTGAAGAAAAGCAGTTTAAGTGTTGGACCAGCATTAGTGAACATAATTGGTATAAATCTGATTATCAAGGCTAGTTGACGGTGAAAGCATAAAGCTAAAATAATAAGTTATACAGATTAGACTTTCTTTTTGAGGAAATGTTGTCGCTCATTTTTTGAAATTATAATAGAAGTTCTACGTTTTTTCATCAACAAATGATTATTATAGTCGATCGGAAAAATGTATTTTCTTTGTGACGTTATAAGATATGATTATCTTTCTTTTTTATTCTGCCACCAAAGAACAGTACAGCATGAAAAAGCAGGTGTCATGTCTACCAGTAAAAACTTCAAAACCAGCGATCTATTTTTATAGTAGATCTATTCAGAATTCCATAAAATTACAAGTTTGGAAATAGGCTAAGAGTGAAATCTCTTTGAACCTGCGTTAGGATCCTCTTGCTTCAATATCTAGGTCGGATAATGTTATTACTGAAGATCAACGATTCAAGTATGAAATATATTTACAATGGCACAACTTGAAACTAATAAACTATAAAATTTGTATGAACATTTTACTTCACAGAAGTTTTCATATCCGCACCATATATAAAGAAACATTCGTGGATTTTTTGATATATAAATAAATATCGGCAAGAGATCATGCGTAAATATGAATGAATAAATAATAAGTTAAAGGTATAAAGCGTATCTAATAGTTTCCCTTGACATACATGTAATAAGTAAGAATAATAATCCTATATCATGCAGATTTAAATTTTACGTGGGCCGTTAAACTTTAGTACAACACTCCTAGAGAGTAAACAAATTTCAAATTGATTCATAAAATTCTTCGGATACAACTACACATATTTAAGAAATTGTTCACGCATGTTTTTGTAGTATTACTATCCCTTAATAAATTGAAAACAGTATTGTTGAAGTTAACATGCTATTATTAAAGCCGTTTTATCCAATGTCATTCATTACGTTGCTCCAAACCTCTCCAATCCATAGTTTGTACGTTTTGGTATTTTTTAAGCAAAAAGCGCCATCAATAGCATCTCACTTGAATAGACTATGTGTGTCGTTTTGTAACAATAAAACATATTCAATAACCTAATTTACTAAAGGCATGCAAATTTAAAGCATTTTTGCGATGATTTTTACAGTCAAAATTAATATTGCCAAGAATTATTTGAAACTGACATCCCCGAACACACTTATAGTTGACCGTATATTGTTTTCTGCTCTACTATTGAACTGAAAACTGACAGCAAAGTCTTTAGTGGCACGAGAAGGTCCCGGGATTTCTACCTTCCTACCTAATGCCTCTCTGGCAGACTGATGATGGGTAAACATGGCACTTATATCTTTAGTGTCTTTCGCGCTTTTAAGATTGTTCCTGTCCTTTGCTAATAGCGCTTCTCGATCATGAACAATGGC
This sequence comes from Mytilus galloprovincialis, assembly GCF_965363235.1. Taxonomy (NCBI): domain Eukaryota; kingdom Metazoa; phylum Mollusca; class Bivalvia; order Mytilida; family Mytilidae; genus Mytilus; species Mytilus galloprovincialis. Next base: position 33,962,075 of record NC_134841.1, on the reverse strand, counting down.
CAATTGATCTCCAATTTCGTTTCGTTTCTTGTCTATTTCATGCTCTGACATATTGAAAAGTTCACGTTCACGTTCATCAATGGCATCTCTGATTCGATCAAATGTTTGTCTGACCTGGACTGCAAGCTCTTTTTGAATTTGTTCAATATTTTCTGCCGCCTTTTCAAGCGCTTGTTTCTTTTCTTCAACGGATTTGATCGATTTATCCATTTCTGTTATAGTTTCATCCAAAACTGGTGTATATTTTTTCAAAGCTTCTTCTACGTTCATTACGATGTGACCATTCTTTTCTTTGTGATCAAGCACCGTGCAATCACAACAAACAGGTGTGATGCAAGGCTCGCAGAAAAAATTCAGAGGTTGCATCTTGTGTTTTGAACAATATTGGACATCCGATTTCCCGGTTAGTTTTATGTAATTTAGAAGCTCGAGTATTGTTGTGTCATTTGGAAGGCGTTTAATGTCTTGATCAGAACATATAAGTCCATCACGGCAAGTTGGGCAACAAATTTTGACTGCCATTGGCATACTTCGAAAGGCAGATGTTAAAGACTGTCGATACTCGCCTTCGACTCGAAACATCTGATTCAAACAATCGAGGCAAAATGTATGATGACAAGGCAACATTTTTGGTGCCTTTTCATCTTCATCGTATACTTCACGACAAATCATACATTTTAAGAAAGTTTCTTCAAATCGTTCTTCATCAAAAACTATGTTCCGTTTTCGGGTTGCCTTTGGGATATCGTCGTCAATTGGTGTATTTTCTGAAGAACCTGTAATGGAAAAATATAGTCATTGTAATCCAAAGCTAACTACAAACAAATTTCATTTGGTTTACTTTTTCCTGGTATTTTTTGTTGTTCTTCTTCTTTTGTTTTGTTTTTTTGTTGCTGTTATATTTATGTTGTTTTTTGTTTTGTTCTTTTGTTTGGGGGTCTTTATCTATATATATATATATGTGTAGAAAATTTAACAATGCATAATTTTTCTCCCATTGCTACAACATAATTATAACATCTAACCTATTATGGATATTCAACTGCAGAAAATTATGTAAAGTGTCCTTTCTTAACAATTGATATTTCCTACTTGACAACTGTTTGATAGTATGTCAATACGTTTTTGCTTCTCTTTTGATATTATATGCGTTTGTAATTTGACTTACTACAAGTATAAATACTAATCTTGTACTAGTAATTTTTCTCTTCAAATAATGTGGCGTTATTTTATTAAAACTTATTACAAAACAAAATAGGGGTTAGTTTGCAGTTTAGCTTATTTTTATCAAATTACCGTAAGTGGTTAACTCATCCTCCTCAAACTGTTTCAATTTCTCGTCTAGTTTCTGCATATCTTCTTCTTCTTCTCCCATTTCTTCGACAATTTCGTCCTCCTGATTTTGTCCTCTCCTGTAAAGAAAAATTTATAAATTTCTGATATTCCTCTCTATAAAAATAAGGCCATGTGGTACGATTGCCAATGGGACAGCTGTCCACCTAAGTTCAAATGAAGTAGATATAAGCAATTATAGGCAACCGTACGGACTTCAACAATGAGGAAAACACATATCGTATATAGTCGGCTATCAAAGGCCCCGCCATGAAAAAAAAAGAAACGATTCAATTGAGAAAAATAGCTGTCTAGATTTTGACAATATTATATATTTTGATACTAGTGTTATAACAGTCTATTTTAAATTAGAAATCAGTCCATTTCATTTGCCGATTGGAAAATGATAAAGAAAAAGACGGACATGTTTGATAAGGGTCTGTGCATATACAATGTTTCAGTTTCAGTGTAAACTAGGTCTGTATTCAAAGTGCAGCGTGGGGCGATATTTGGTTTTAAAATTTTGTTATTTTACGTACTAGACTAGACTTTATATATTGTACTCATTATTTACTGAAATTTATCAATTTTGAAGTTTTCTATCTTTCTGTACCTTACTCATTAATATATTTTGTATAAAGCGATAAAGCTTGACTTAAAACATTCACAGATAATAAAAATAGAATGAAAACGAATCGATTAACTGGAAGTAAGCAGACTTGTGTTGTAGTGGGGAAAGCACAGAGCGATGCATGTACTGGATTAAAAGTTCAGTTTAATTTTAATACACCGAAAGTATGGCCATTATGTGCTGTTTCGCATAGTTTCACATAGTATCATAGTCTCAGTTCGGAATGTTCAAACTCTAACCTGTTCTTGAACTATTTTTTAACATTCTAAGGTCACATCGCTAAAGCAATTTAGTACTTAGAGTTTACGCTAGGCTTGAAAATAAATACTAAAGACAGATCTTTTGCAATATTTCGAATAAAAATGTTAGACGCGTTTTGATGTTAAAATGACTTACCACAAATCATAGTACGTCCTATACGGCATATTAACTGGCCACAACTAAGCTCCGGGGTAAGATATGAACAGGCTTTGTTACAGATATGACATTATTAAATGGCGATTATTAGTCATACAATGAATGTATCAGATTGGACAACGGAAGATTAACATTTTATAAGATTTAAAGTATAAATACGTGCACATTAATGTTTTAATTTGTGGCATCACTCCCAAATCGGGGAAGAAAGTATGCAGCCTTTTGTCGTGAACCTCATAAACAAAACATTTCGCATTGTATATGTGTATTTACTTTCTATATATATTAAATGTTGTTGAAGCTTTAAAATCAAATAACTAACAAGTTCAAATCAACTATTTGGAAAGTAAAAAGTATCCACCTTTTTTATTGAAAAGGGAAGCTGAAAGAATGACAGAAAATACCATGATGGCTTTGCGAACTTTAGAATCGTAGAATGATGCTAAATGTGTATCCAATTTGAGACTACATTGGATCTGAGACTAGTATTCTCAAATTGGATACACATTTAGCATCATTCTACGATTCTAAAGTTCGCGAAGCCATCATGTATACATGTTCTTACATCGTATTTTATTGCAAAATCAATGGTGAACACTGCATGGTGAATAATGTCCCTGCCATTATATTTTACGTATCTTTTATGAAATTGATGAAAACATTACGTGTTCTTTATTGCCATTTAACGATATTATAGTTAAAAACTTTGTATAGATGATTACATAATAATAGTTGAACGCATATTTTATTAAGTTTTAAAAACGTTGTCTACAAGCGAATGTATTACTTCACCCTTTGTAATGGTGGTCGTTAGACATTAAAAAAATCCTGATTTTTTTTAAACTTTGAAACCAACAGAAATGTATCTGGATTTTATAAACAAACTAGACCATACACATTATTATTTTTAAACATTCAACTATCACAGTTTTTAAATAATCATTTGAACATGTATACCAAAACTAATTTCAATCAAATGGCGAAATTGCGATTAATCATCTGTATGATACACGAGGAGGGGAATAAGCTGTGGTTTTGTAACCACAAAATCTTCCAGCAATTAATTCGATCTCAAAACAACTTGGTTCAAGACCAACCCTACCTTAATTCGTATCCTTTAATTCCCAAATACACCTTGCTTTTTACATAGGTCCCTTCTTCACATAACCCGCTATCAAAGTGATGGTTTAATTGCCAGTATGTAAATAAAATGATACAGTAAAAATGCGGACAAGACTTGAGGGGACGTGATCTAGAGAAGTGTGCCAAAATTGTGTCAAAATAAAAAAAGGTGTTGCCCTCGCTTAACTATTAGAAGTTCTACTTTTAACTTCACCCTGGGGATATTATCGTCATTATCTGTTATTAACCCACAAGGACATAAAATATAATTTATCTAGAAATAATAGTCGGTATATTGATTTAAAAGCATTTAAATTAAAATCATCTTTTGATTAAGACATTTGTATGTACAGCGTTGAGTTTTAAGTTTAAAAGGTTGGTTTAAAGTAGGAAATGATAGTTACATTATGATCAGTTTAAACGAATATACAACAATGTAACAAAAAAAGATAAATAAGATGTGTACAATTATCAGTTGGGGTCGTAATGTTTATTTGTTTGTATCATCGCTTGTTTGTATATCATGTATATAGCCTCCTCAAAAAAATCATAACATGTAAAATGTTTTTGTTTTTTTTATGACTATAATTTTTAAAACAATCAATCTTTGCTGACTGATTTTCTTTCATCTGTTACCTATACTCTAGTCTAGCCTCATACAAATCCATGTGTTCCCGTGGCATGTTCCGTTCAGAGGAAATTATTCTTTTAAAAAGCAATATATAACCTTGCTTTAAACAAAACTCGTGTAATATTTTGTTCTCTTCTTTTGTCAATTTAAATTGAATCTTACACTAGTATTAAATCTCGACAAATCGGATTGTCATTATTGAGGGGGGAGGGGGCTGGCAGGACCTTTTTCGAGACGTCGTGATCGGCTATTTTTCAGCTCGGGATTTCGGGATTGATCCTTCCGGGTTCCGGGGATTCTTATTTCGAATTTCGGGATGTCGAGATTTAAATTTCTTTAAATTCGGGACCTCGGGATTTCATGTTTTTAGCCCAAGATTTCGGGATCAGGACCCATCCGATCCCCCCTCATTATTACTGTTTACGGTTTACCAGAAAGAATCATTATCGAGTTCAACATTTGGGGGATTTACATCATGTACATGTATTGTTTTTAGAAGGGAGAAAGGATTTTTCACCAGAATGCCCACTACTTTAACATCATATGTGTTCAGCACCATTGTTGAATGCTTAAACCTGATAATATATCCATAGACATATAATACAAAGAAGATCTCGCAAGGATATTTAAGAATCTACATTAGTTTACCGAGTGGCGAATCTCTTGTATTTCATGCCTGTGATATGTCATACTAAATTTGCTGGACAATTGATGACTCAGAGATATTTTATGGAGACAAACAGAATAATTGAGAAAGAAAGAGAATATTTTATACACGCTTGGCTAAAAATGGGATGAAAAAGTTGTGTTTAAATTTTTTCAATGTGACTTCCAAATGTTTGAAGTATTTGTCATCCATTATAAAACTTTCTGGAGCATATAAGGTATCACGAAGACAACTTTTTTTTTATAGAAAATCAGCCTCCGGTTTAAGAAGATGACGTAAACACAAATTTAAATCACATGCAAAAAAGTGACACACCTTCACATAAAAATATCCGCTGGTTTATGTACTTTTATGTGATCTAGTATACATGTATAAAAATATGTAATGTGTGTGCATTCATGTGAAGAAAATACATTTTTAAAAGTAAAATCTCATAACAATAGAAAAGAAGCAAGTAATTTATTAATTCAGGTTAAAAGTCACTACATGCATTTGATGAACAAAGGCCAAGTTACGTTTCTTAAACTCCTTGTCCTATATAGCATACCTCCGGTGGATCCGGGGGGGGGGGGGGGGGGGCTAGGTGAAAATTCGGTTGATTATATTTGAAATCACAGAAGCATGACTGTCGCGGCCACTCAGTCTTAAGGTAGTCAGTGGCCGTCTTTTTAAAAGATTCTGGATCCGCCAATGGATAATACCTCCACCTCATGATCTTTCTTGTATTTACTCATGAGAGAAATTTGAGAGAAAAAAATAAGATCATCATGAGACCAAAATGGCTAAGAATGAATCAGAAAATAAGCGAGGTGGACATTATAAATATTTTCTTATCGACAGAAACAAATTGTATTCCAACACCAGATGACCATCTATAAAAAGATCTGTTTGAATACAATTATTCGGAATTGTCAAAAACGATAGCACTCTTTTTATCGGCTATCGGGACGGGTATAATAATTGGTAACACAAATATAGATATGCGGTACACTTATGCCATAAGCTCCATTTGTCTACTTTTTCTTGTTTATAGCATCATCGAGTTCGACTTATTGCCGAGTCTATAAGTACATGAACAACATAACGGGTACAACATATTGAGCAGATTTTGCCCACCTTTCCGGGACAAATCACCTTAGGTTTTGGTAGGGTTCGTGTTGCCGTCTTTAGTTTTTGTATATTGGTGTTGTATGCTGTTGACTTTTGCAATGACGTTCCCAGATTTTCATAAACTAATGAGTTTGAAATACATTGTTATCTTGCACAACTCTTTTCACAAACAATTGTTCAATAGTTGTTGGGAACACACATGCTGTCATATTATGTTTATTGGTTTGTTTATTGTACAATTTAAAAGACCATGCAATATCGTATAATTAAAGTCATAAATTGAAATAAATTTCAAACAATATATAGTTACACACTAATACTTCTTTATTGATTTATTAGATTACGTATTTACTTAGTCTGGTTAACAATATACCTACATGTACTATCGATTAGTATGTTAAACTTTATGAAAATGGCCTATACTGTATACATACATATATATACATCATTCTTTTATGGGAAAGGGTGCTAAATATAAACTATGTTTTTTTGTGTAGACAGTAGGGCAAGATGTTTACTTTTTAAACACTGTCAACGGAATGCCCTTTTGATACAAATTTTGTTGGAAATTAAGCCTTGATCTTTGAAATGCTTTGGAATGTCTTAATAAATCAACAAGGATCGGATTTTACATTTGCTGTGTAGTCGGAATATCATCATGATTCCAATATAACGGACATTAAGGATTCAGCAAATGCTTCCAATAGTCAAAAGAGTTTTGATTATCACGTGTTTTAGCTTCATAATTATATTGCAGTTGTACAACGACCCAAATGAGAATTCCACCTTATTGTGTGTATCGATATAAATATATTCTATTGATTAAATATTTATGTTAGTCACATTTTTAATAGACTTGAAATCAATGGTAGTAGTTTTACATGGCTATATAGGAAACATAAAAGTTTTACGTGTATGTAATCCAGTTTACTGAAAATGGTCGCTGATGCTGATGCCCGTGCTGATGAAACAAGCACATATAAATACGCGTACATGGCGTAGGTTAGGGTTAAAATACATAAAGAAGATACTCACACCTTTTGATGTTTGTACCGAAATAATAATGATCTGATTTGTTTACATTGATAACTTACCTGGATTTTTTTACCTGAGAAGTGTGTATTTTGTAGTACTGTCTTGTTACACTATATATTATGTTTCTCCTTCAACATATTCAATAACCAGTAATGAATTCCACTTTGTTCAGAATCGTTGTATTTATTTTAAAAAGAGTCATTTAAGCATGTTTTGTCCTTATTTTGTATACACATCCAAAATCAAGAATACAGTTTTTGATTGGTCTATCGATTTTAATTAGGTCACTTTAACATAGGCCTGCAGACAGTGTTAGAAGGCTCTCGATGGTAATATCCTCAATTAATCTTGAAATATATTACCACTTAAGTGGTATGCAATTATGTATATTGGCTAAAAGTTGGTCTTTCTTAACAAACTTATTTGATTCATTAAACACAAATATAGAAACATCCAGCCATAAATTGAGTGTTATAAGTTTCTTGCACATGTACATACAAAGTACGCTAAATACCTATAATATGCTGCACTCCCAGATATGATCGATTTGTGAATCGATAGATGCTGAAAGTTGTGTAAATTAGTTAACATGCATATATCTATTAGGCGATGAAATGAGTTAACTATACTATATATAATAAAATATTAATTTTCGCGAACAGAAATTCCAAAATATGGCATCAGTAAGAAGAGTTCAGTGTACAACTAACGTGAATACTTAGTGGGACCTGCTCCAGTCATGCTTCAGTGATTCCCTATATAATCAACCCACGAAAAGTAGGGGACCGACATGGCCCACTTAATCCGCCTATGTTTCTGAACGTGTAGCTAACTTAGCTGCTAAATAGCTAAATAGATAAAGTCAAGATAGCAGCTAGGCTAGCTACACATTCAGAAGTAAAAAATCATTGAGCATTACAATTTGTATTGAATGTATTTAGGTGCTGTACATGTTGACCTTTGTCTTTGAGAGCGGTTAGTAACAATCCCAGTTCTTAAAATGTAGACAATGGACACAATTGTGAACCATGACGATATTGGTTTCGGACATTTTTTCCCTGATTTCAATTTCTAACCATTTAATAATTTCTGAATTATCTGTATTTGCAATATCCTTAATTGTATTTCATGTGTAATCATCTTCAATTTCTTCGTTAATACACAGTAAATTGCTATTTCTGATGATGAAGAATTTGTATGCCCGGATGGAGAGTTGTCTCATTGGCACTCATACCACATCTTCTTAATATGCGAATGGTTTGCTTTTCATGAATCAACGCTTATCCATTGTACATGTATCTATAACTTCATGAAATTAGACACACAAAGAAAACAATAGATTATAATTTGGTGAGTCCATTTCAGCGACGGATTTAGGAAGCGTTGATTCTAGAAAAAGAATCCACGGCAAATGAATAGGCTGACGTCACCACAATGGTTTAAAAAAAAAGAATCCACGGTATGAATAGGCTGACGTCACCACAATGGTTTAAAAAAAAGAATCCACGGTAAATAAATAAGCTGACGTCACCACAATGGTTTAAAAAAAAGAATCCACGGTAAATGAATAGACTGACGTCACCACTATGGTTTAAATATATTGAATAGTAAAACGTAGTATTGAATATATTAACACTGCTATTTTCAGTGTTTGGTACAAGTTGACTATCACTGGGCACAACAGTTCATTATAGAATGCTATGGGGAAAAACCAGAGAACACTGTTTGTCAGAAAACACTGTCAAACACCCAAACGTACCCAGAAATGAAAATACAATTTTCGCTAATATTCACAAATTTAATAAACATTCGTTTAAAGAACTTTAGCTTTAGTAAGATTTTTAGATATAATTTATTTTGTATTTTTCATTTCGGGTCCTTTAATATCTTGGGTTTTGCTCTCATTATTGAAGGTCGTTCGTTGACCTACATAGTTGTTAACTTTTACATCATTTGTTTCTGGTTGAAGGTTGTCTAATTGACATGCATCTTCTTATAGAATTGGGAATGGAAACGGGGAAGGTGTCAAAGAGACAACAACCCGACCAAAGATCAGAAAATAGCCCAAAGTCACCAAAGGGTATTCAAAGCAGCGAGAAAATTAAGGTTTATGTACCCTTCTGTAGCCATTTTTGTACGAATTTTTCAAACCTTAATTGTTTCAAAACTAAAGATATAATAAATAATAGAGATAGGCCATTTAGTACATGTTCCAAGGGGAAACTTGATGCAAAGCATTATTTTTTACTGTTTCATTGCATTTGATTGAAAAAGAGGACTTTGTGGCAAATAAATCAAGATTTTTATAGAAAATCCATAGCCTTTAATACAGAGATTTTTGTAATAAAATTTGAAAATTAAATTACTCACTTGATTTTCTATGATGTGCTAGTGTTTATTTTTTACAAAAAGTTCTAAGTAACCTGTAAATTCCAAAACACCTTGTGCTGAGTCACTAAAATCGAGCGCACCCTAAAAGGTGTACTTGATTTTGGCCATATTTATATTTGTCTTAACCAATAACTACATTTATAAACATGTTTTAAGGAAATCAATGCTAGCACTGCATGCAATAATCCTATATCTATCAGTCATCAAATTGCCAAATATTAGAGTACAAGGATAAAGGCTGTGGATTTTCTATAAAAATCTTAATTTATTTGCCACAAAGTCCTCTTTTTCTATTAAATGCAATGGAACAGTAAAAAATAATGCTTTGCATCAAGTTTCCCCTTGGAATATGTACAAAATGGCCTATCTCTATTATTTATTATATCTGTAGTTTTGATACAATTGAAGTTTGAATTAACAAACTAGGATTACTAGCAGTTACTGACATGCCAGCTTTAGACCTGATTAAACTGACCGAAAGACTATGACTTCATGATATCATATGAAAATCAAGTACCATCCTCCCTTTAGAGCTTAAGTTTCATGCCAACATAAATTATACAAGAAGAACACAAATTTATATAAGCAATGACCGTATGATGTAAATATACTACTAAATGATATTTTTGCAAGAATGAAATATAAAAGACGCATTTTGTTTATGAAGAGATCAAATCATGTATATAATTTTTAAGGAACAAACGAACAAACGATCGAACGAACAAACGAACGAACGAACAAACAAACAAACAAACGAACGAACGAACGAACGAACGAACGAACGAACCAACGAACGAACGAACCAACGAACGAACCATCGAACCAACGAAAGAAAAAACGAACCAACGAACGAAAGAACCAACGAACGAACGAACCAACGAACCAAAGAACGAACTAACGAAAGTTTTTAATCAAATCAAAACACTGTAGATCTAAAATAAATCAAATCAAATCAAAACGGTTGTGTGAAATCAAAACAGTTGTTTGTCTTTATAAAATTTCGGAACCAATGAAATTTACAGTAATACCACGGCACCAATTAAGTTTTTGTGGAATTCGGGCTGCTCCTTTAGAATTCTTTTTAATGTTTTCAACTTTTTTTTGTATTTATAATAGCTTTCTTTTTTATCATGGTATTGTCTGTTATAATCGACTTCTGGTTTGCGAGTGTTCATTTTTTTTGGCGGTTGAATTAGGGGGCCCGGGTGATGAATTCCCCCTTTCCTAAATGTCTGAATCTGCGCCCGATTTTCGTATCTTCTGTATATTACTGATAGGTGAATTGTCCGCAGATTGAAAGTACTAAATTTACAAAACTATCTTAAGACAGACGTAAAACCATAACATATGTGCGTTGCAATATAAAAAAATGTAGTGTAACGGTCGCGGTCCGTTCGAGCTATCCGGTAAGGTGACCGAGGCTTAACGTAACGTCATAATAGAAGAAACGTTGTCAAAGTGACGGCACCTCCTATTCCTCACTACACAGTTTCATCTGTCGCAGTTAGCAGTGATTATAAAAGAAGAGAACACATATTGAATTATTTCAATCAGAATACGAAAAATTATGGTAGAAAGAACGAAGAAGGATCGGTAAGCATATTTAACATTAATTTATGCTCATTTTGATAATGTACTTGTGTTAAAGATATGGAACTGTACTTAAATGTTCGAAATGTTTTGTGTAAATTACTTTATTACCATTATAATTTGTATAAATAGAACCGTATGCAGCCTAACAAGGGTAGTAGGATTAAAGTTATCTAATTGCTAGAAAACGAATCAAACTATTGCAACATAAGGATGCCTCTCCAGTAAATAAAACAAAAACACAAAACAAACAAACAAACAAAACCCAGCGTTTTAAACGTTGACCGCAACTAAACCAATTTGAAAGTGACATTTGAAATTCAGAAACCACTACTACTGGATCTTAGTATAATGATGAGATTTTTTTTTAAAGATTTGAACGAAAAAAGTAAATACGGTGTAAGTTGTCGGTTATTTTAAACTGTGGTCCTTCCTATATCAATTTGTTGACATCATTATAAAACGGAAATGTTATCATAACATAATAATAAATATAATGGCTGATTAGCAATATAGTCCTGTAAAGAAATCTTGAACTATTGGCAAACGGAGTACTATATCTCCGTATTTGTCTACCAAAGTATACAGTCTTTGGCCCCAAATTAAAACATAATACCTCCGTTATACAAAACATCCTTCATTTATACGGGTGATTCCTTCTTTTTTTTTGCTGAGAAAATTTGAAAACTTAAAACTTATTTTTTCTCTCTTTTGCAGTGATAAAGTTGAAAATATGGCACCTACAAAGCATACTGTGCACAAGAAGACGACAGAAAGTAGTAAGTTTAAGGAGCCACTTTGTCGCGTGTTATTCCCTCTTCGGTTTATTTTATCAACGGACTATTTGTTTTAATTGAATACTGTAGGTTCGTATAGAAAACAATTACGGGGAGCTTGATTAGAACGGAATTCCGATGCGTTTATAAATGAGTTTTGATTTCGGTGAAGTAGTTTAAATCTGACTATCCCAAAAACAAATTAAACAATTAGTCATAACTTTTCGAAAGGACAAAAACATGAAGTATAGATGACCATTACCTATGGCTAGGTTCTAGACATAAAACAGGCATATCAGTGGTGGTTCGAACAGAGCGGGAGGGGTCCGGGGGTTAGAGTCCTCCTTTTTTACGGCATTGGTCGTAAAATAAAAGGGGTTTTAACCCTCCCCCTTTTTGGATCTGCCACTGCAGGTTATAGGAATGGGGATGACACTATGCTGTTCTATAGTGTAATACTTGCCACTGTATTTTGGTATCGATTTTATACATCAACGTTATGTATGATATTTTTATGAGTATTTCAAATCATAATTACACTAAGTCTTATAACAGCACGGAACTACATGTTAATAATTCGAAGAAGATATTTGTAATTAATAAGTTGCTCAGTATACTTCGGCTTAGAAACCCTTACATTTTTTCAAACACAAACCTTTTTTGGGGAAAAGGGTGGGGGGGTTAGTTAGCACACTGATCGAAGCAAAACGATTATACTTTGAATAGTAACTGAATACTGAAATGCATGGGGTAGAATCTGAACTACACGGAACGCTCCAGCGTCTTGTAAAACCGCTTCGTCGATCATGCATTACCTTATTTCCAAGTCTATTTAAACGTTGACGAATAGAATCGATACCGAAATACAGCGGCAAGTATTACACTATAGAACAGCATGGTGTCACCCGCATTCCTATAACCTGCAGTGGCAGATCCAAAAAGGGAGGGGTCCAGGTTTGGAACCCCCTTTTATTTTACGACAAATGCCATAAAAAAGGAGGGTTACAACCCCCTCCCCTCCCCCTCTTTTCGAACCACCACTGATATGCCTGTTTTATGTCTAGAACCTAGCCATAGGTAATGGTAATCTATAGTTCATGTTTTTGTCCTTTTGAAAAAGTGTTGATGACAGTTCTACGTGCATCTCTTCTGTGAACACCTTTTCTTAACTCGGAGCTTGACATTGTACAGATATTTTTTAACCTGTATATTGACTTCTATATGTCTTTTCTTTCTTCTTAGTTTTTGTTTTGGTGCTATTTCATCATTTCAGTATTATATATTCCCAACTCATTTATTCAAATTGCAAATTCGAACAGAAATAAATGATAACAATGGATCAGGCTGAATGCAAAATGTGGATTGTCTAATGTAGATCAATATACCACATCATTTACTAATACAAGGTGTTGTGTTTTTGTAGTCGGATCAAGAAGCCAGAAATTCAAGATAGAGTATGATACAAAGGAATACGTAGACAGGACAGGGAATGAGTAAGTCTAGTTTATCTTTAAACAAATATGGAATATGAGACAATATCAAATTTAATTATCTTTAAAAAAAAAAGTTCTAAAACCATAAAGTACACCAATATGTACAGTATTGCCACATCCTTACCACAATGGTATATCTTTCGACAAAAAAAACCTCCCAAAACGGATGTGAAATTTTAAACTAAATCAAATGAAAGTTTAAAAAACTTCTGATACACTAATACATACCTAGAGTACAGAGAGACGAAAATTCAGACTTGTAAACAAACATAATGCCATCGAGAACATATAGATAAAATGTCTAATAACTTAATAGAAATAAAAGAAAATAAGGAATGCATGATGATAATGGTATTCTACATTGGAATTCGACTGGAAGTCATTGAGTTACATACGACAACATATAAGGTTATCCTCTAAAAATTATATATGGTTTTGCATTCGTATTTGTATTGTCATCTCTTTAGTATCGCAAATTAGGAATGACCATACTTTCTGCTGTCTGCTCTATGGTCGGGTTGTTGTCTCTTTGACACATTCCCCATTTCCATTCTCAATTTTATTTATGTTTTAATTGGTTAGTAAATTTAGCCACTACTTGCTGATGTTGTGATAAGAATTAAAAAAGAAGATATAGCATGATTGCCAATGAGACAACTTTCCACAAGAGACCAAAATAACACAGAAATTAACAACTATAATAGGTCACCGTTTTTTACAACTGATTTATGTGAAAAAATAACGTTCTGTACGAGGATTATGTTTAAGAGGCGAGTAGCGAATCGCTATACATTACAGTAAGAACAAAAAAAAAAATCATGATTTCAGATTGCTTGCCAACTGGAAATGTGTAATACAAGAAAAAGAGAAAGCAATCCATGCAACCTCCAACAAACTACAAAACATGCGACCAAGCAAACTTTCCAAGAATAGGCTGAGGCAAGAAATAGAGCAATACATCGATTTTAAAGAGGCTGACAGACATGTTATGAAGCGATGCATGCATAATCTACTAATTTCAACGAAAGATAAGCTTCATTCCTTAAGGAAACAGAAACAGTTTTTTCTTGATACACAGAAAACCCTGGAAAATGTTTACAAAACAATTGAAAAGAGCAACCGCTCAAGAATTCCAAATCCTTTTCCACAATTTATTCTCGACGTCAAACGCGAACATAACCAACAGTTCAACGAGGAACTTCTGATTTCATCAAATGGTAGCTTAAACAAGTATAAAAGAAAAATGATCGAAGTCAACACTGTCATTATTGATGACACCACGTTATATATCGGGAGAACTGGTAGAACACACGTGATGACACCAATCCATGAAAATATACTAGAATCAGACAAGTGCATTACCGGCGAGTGTGTTGACTCTTGCTGTACAATCCGTAGATCCGAATCAGAACTTAGTTTCCTTAATCATGAATTTGAAGTTGAGTATAATATGTTTGAACTATCTTTAGAAAGCAAGGAAATTGAAAATTATTCTAGAAAGGAGGAGACACAAAGGAACGAGCTCCAAAAGCATTCTAAGAGATCGGAAATTCCTCTTCCAGTAAAACTGCCACAATTGCTAGGTAACGAGAAAATGAAATACAAGGAAAAGTCGCCCTCTACTCCAGTACAACTACCACTACTGCTACCAAACAGGAAGATTAAACACGTGGAAGAGTCATACCCAGAGACTCTAAAACGCCATCCATTGTTACCTAACAAGAAGTTAATATACGCGAAAGAACTATCTGACACTGTTAAACTACCACCAGTGTTACCTGACAAAGAGCAAACATGCATGCAAGACCACCCCTTCACTAATCGTCCTGGTACTCCAAAACTGCTTCCACCCTTACAGTACTTGCCACAAAACTTCAAACAGACTTTAATTGTAAAAAAGAGCAGAGATGAAAATAAAGATAAAAGTATAAAAGTTATGTCAACAGAATCAATGTCTAAACCAGCACCACAGAAACTAGGTGAGACAACAACTTCCAGTGAAATTTTAGATATGAGCCTACTAGAATTAGGTTCTCAAAGGCCAAAATGGAAGAGTCAGTATAGAACTTTTACACTGCAAAAGACATCTCGTAAATATTACTACGTCAGTAATAGAAAGTACCGATTTTCCAGGCTGCATCTTTCATCTGGTAAAAAATGCTATATTCCTAAAAGCAAAAGTGACAAAGTAAGCAAAATTGTTTATGAAAGATACTGCACCAAACGAACACAAATCAGGGACGAAGGAAAGCAAACAGACAGAGAAAAACCAGACAAATACCCAGAACCAAATCAAATTTATACATTGCCACAAAATATGAAAGATACATATATTAAAAATAATATCAGGAATGAAAAGAAAGAGAAAAGTAAAGTTATTCCAACGCAATCAACGTCTATATCAGCTCCACAGAAAACTAATGAGAAAACAGCAAATGGTGGAGCTTTAGATATGAACTCAGAATTCGCTCTGAAAAGGGTAAACTGTGAAAATAAGTTTCCAACTTTTAGGCTGCAAAAGACATCTTGTAAAGATCGCTACATATCTGAGAGAAAGTACCGATTTTCTAGACTACATAAGGCATCTGGTAAATGTTGCTATCTACCTAAAAGCAAAAGTGAAAAAGTATGCAAAATCGTTACTGAAAAATGTTGTACCAGAGGACCACAAAAAAGGAATGTCAGAAAGCAAACATATACAGAAAAACCGGACAGCTACCCAGCATCAGATCAAATTCATACATGGTCAATAAATTTGAAAAAGATGTTAATTGTAAAAAAGATGAGTAATGAAAAGAAAGATAAAAGTGAAGTTGTGAAATCAATACATTTATCATCACTAGAGCAGACTGATGAGACAACAGTTTCACATAAAATGTCTAAATCAAAACAACAGCAGGCCAATGAGACAAAAGCTTCCACTAAAATGTCAAAACCAGCACCAGAGCAGATTTTTGAGAATATCAGAGAGCAGACAGAAAGAGAAAAATCGGTCAGCAACATAGAAGAAGACCAATATCGTACTATAATGGATATTGCAGTGGATGATAAATATCCAACTGAAGACATTTTTCACAAAGTGGATGATAACGAACTGATAGGGTTTTATCAGATGCAAGAAAAAGACCTGTTTCCTGTCATCGAAAATATGAGTTACAGCAAAGCGATAGGAGTATTCAAGAAACTGCATGATAAGCATATTGCAGTCATTCAAAGCATAAGTGATACCTTAGATGACACTCAAAGCTCGAGCTCAGAAAGTACAATAGGTGATTTTCAAGGGGCAGGAGAAAATGGTGGTACATTGAAATCAGCAATGAAAACATTTGTGAAAAAACTGATTCCAGATTGCATAACGAACGGTAACCAAAGTCAACCAACAGAAACTCTGTCTTCAAATTGGCAAATTATAAAAGTCCTCTCTGGAACGAATATCAAGACACAAACTATTCCTATGTCACCCGCACAATTTAATCCTATGCCACCAAATACACCAAAACCAAAAACATCAAACGCCAGACGTAAACGATATCGCAGAAAAATGGATGAAAATAACAATCCACCAGACTCCTAAAAAGCAACAACATTCTGATTGTTTGATAAAAATACGCTGCATATTTTCAAAAGAAGATCTTTTGTGCATACCTCCAGATATAATTGATGTAGCAGGAAAAATGTTGAAGATAATTCATAACATCTAATTGTGTGTCCATATTCATGCTTCATATTTTCAAAAGACGATCTTTGGTGCATGTATGTTATTTTCAAAACAGTTTGATATACTCAGTACTCAGGTAAATCTTTTGTGTAACTATGTCTTGGCTTGCGCTGTACATGTACAATGTTCCTAGTCTATTTTAGCAGCAATGGCAAAAGAGGGCTGTAACACAGTTCAAGGACCAAATTGCAGTGGCCAAAATATATATGATTTAATATCCAGTAATAAACAGCAGATTGAATATATTTATACGATACCAATAGCAACAATAGAAAGACAATCATATTGCATACTAGTATATATACATGCTATTTTTGTATATAAAATAAAAAAAATATTTTTCAATGTGTCAAATGTCATTGCTCTACCTAAATATCTAATATTTCATTTGAAACCTGACCTTAGGGAAAATAATGAAAGCATCAAATAGCTTATGAGCCAATAACATTAAAACTTACATTGAATGCAGGTCTAGATTGATTGATTAGTGTTCAATGCTCCTCTTAGCAGTTTTGTTCTATTTCGTAACAGACAATTTTTATTGGTGGAAGAAAGCCAATGAGCCTAGTGGGAACCATATACCATTGGTAGGAAAACATACAATCCCAAGTCATTTAAGATTGGAATCGTACGGAAGCTGATTAGTGTCAGGGTGGAGTTTTATTTATAACAACTTAGCATATTTATCTTGTTTTCATATGAAAATATATCAATTATTAACAGAGGGATACATACATTTTGTACTTTTCCAGGTAATAAATTTTAGGTTGTATGAATATTCTCCTTTAATCAGACTACAAGGGTTGACTGGAGTATATAAATACAATCACCTCAAAGATTAAGGATTACGATGGTTATGGGGACAGGGGATTCGGTCCTCCCTTTCGGAGATTCATATGTGGTTAATGCACATACTTTTTCATGTTGCACTCTTACTAAGTGACCGCCTCTTTCGAAATCCTGAGTTTGCACTTGTCTGCCTATCAGTTTTTCCTATGTTGGGGTTTGTAAATATACGCCATCGCGTAACTTTAAACCTTATTCCTCGTACTTGGAGCGGGCCTTAGTTTAAATATATTTTTTATAAAGAGAAAACTGTGTTTTTGTCTTGAATAGGCATAAAAATGTATTGCAATTGGACGTAAAGCAAGCAAAATAGTCAATCATACACACTAATTTGTACTACACCATCACATTCCAACTTCCTCATGAATTGTGCTCGATATTAGCTAGTATAGTTTGGTCCTGTTTATTAATTTAGCTCTTCTCGTGTGTTGTACTTATACGTCCTCGGCTTCAAAATATTTGGCTTTGAGCGTTCATGAAGGTCATCACAGAAAAGCGCTTCTGACACATATAATTTGTAATTACGAATTTTTAATATTATACTAGTTCACAAGGTAACAGTTTACATGAACACCATGTCCTACCCGAACCAATAGTGGTTTTGACTCCATTTTTTTTAGTTGTCTGCTCATAATGCAAAATATCGCCTTCTTAGCGAAGAAGAAGCCATGATAACTTTTTTCCAATCCGTTCATGTCCGTTAGACGTCCGTTCTTATCCGTTAGACGTCCGTCCATGTCCGTTTCATGTCCGTTAGGCGTACGTTTTATCCGTCGACGTCTGTTCTGTCCGTTGGAAAATTTTGAGCATGTTCAAAACTTAGAACGGACGTCCAACGGATAAAATGTCCGTTGAACGTCCGGTAGTCGTCCGTTTTGAACGATCTGAAACGGATAAACGCCAATTGAAAATTTCGCGTCAGAAAAAACAATTATTGGTATGTCAGATTTCTTGAGTGTCATGAATTCTTATTTTTCATAATCGATCTTAAAGTAAGTGCATGTCTTCACTATCAAGCAGTTCTTATTCAGGCCAGACACCACCTTTTGGTGGCATTTTGAAGAACAAATCAAAACCAGTTACACAGAAACGTTTTGGATATTTATGCGATTTACATGTATTATTATTGTCGCCTTTAAATTTTCTGTATATCTTGTTCATCCGTTTTATCCGGTACGCTTCCGTTAGGTGTCCGTTTTATGCGGTACTCGTTCGTTGGATGTACGTTCGACATCCGTTCTGTCCGGTACGTTTCCGTTTCTCGTACGTTGCATATCCGGTGTGCGTCCATTATTTAGGAGATAACTGTATTGTATTTTAAGCTCCGACGGCATCAATTGGGGATTTGATGGTCGCAAATTAAGTTTACTGGTGACGCGTTAGCGGAGACAGTAAACGGGTATTTGCGACCATCAAATCCCAAATTGATGCCGTCGGAGCTTAAAATACAATATTGTTATCTCCATTCGAATGAAACTGACAGAAAACAACGTTAAAACATGTATTTAAAATCTGTCATATGCCGGCTGCGCTTGCGCGTACGTCCCATAGCATCAATTGTCAATTGATGCCATGTAAGAAAGTGGCGTTATCCAATCAAAATGAACGTTACAAACGTTGTTGCATTAGAATCATTCGTTACGCGCCCGTTTTATTCGGTCAGCACATCAACGGACTCCCAACGGATAACAAATTTGTCAACGGACAACTTTTATTTTCATCCGTTAGGCGTCCGTTCGTGCTATCCAGTGAGGTGTGACCGAGGCTTTCGTTTATGAATTTTAAAGCAAATATAGCACAGAAAGTCACAGATAACAGTTTATGTGTATTTGTTATCCGTATCTCCCACACTCGTAGTGAGTCCGCTGTCACAAGAACAACGGCTTTAAAAACAATTGTTTATGTCAATTTCTATTTCGAAACGGCACATTATTTTCTGTCTGAATAAAACATATATAAAGCTTTTAAATGCCACACAACTTTTTTTTTAATATTTCTTCCTATGTTTGCGATATTTAACGCAAACCTTTGCGTTTTAACGGAAAACTTTGCGAAATAACGCATACCTTTGCGTTACAACTCAAACTTTTGCGAAATAACGCAACATATAATTTATCTTATTTTTTTCATTTAAGGTTCAAAGGAGGCAGCAGTTATAAATGGAGGAGGCTACATATATTAAAATTTATTTCCCTTTGTAAAATGATTGTCGTGAATATTTAGAACATAAATTATCTTTGCCGAATACTGAGTAGAAAAATAGATATAAGAAGATGTGGTATGAATGTCAACGAGACAATTTTCTACCCAAGTCAAGAGAATGGAGTAAATTGAAGTTATATCGAAGAATATAAAAAATTAACCCTGCTAATACAGGCAAATATAAATATTCTTCCAAAGTAAGCTCTCGTTTGAGGTTTGTATAAGGTGGTTAGATCGAAACAAGCTATCTTTTTGCAGTAAAATGAAGATGTTTTATTATTAAAATTATGTTCTCTCCATTCAAATTGCTACCCAAGCACTTGCAATTAATTCACTAGATTTAATTGAAAATTCCATGAATTTTTATCAAAGAACATTTATCATATTCTGAGATTTTTTGCATCAAAATTTAAAAAAAAATGTTTTTTTTTATTAATAATTCATTTAAAACAAAAAGATCATTTTGTCTATTTGTCTTGAAAGTTTCACAACTGTATGACATTATTTTTCTCTTTCAATTAAAATATGCCTATACCATATCTATATTTACTGTTCTGATGCACAAATCATTCTAAATCTATATATAATTGCACTTCAAGTATTCCTTATTCATATGCATATTTATTATAATGATATGGCCTTGTATTTATGGTTCTTTTCCAGTAAAAAACAACCGAAATTATTGACAGACTGACATATACACAAAACTAAATGAATAATTGAAATGAAGATGTAAAAATAAAAATAAAAATAAAAATTTGACGCAACGTCAGATATTGCTACCATTAAGTGTAACAGAAAAATGACGTTAAATTAGAACCGCGCACTATCTAATTCTTCGGGCTTTCCTTTGTGGGTAAATACAAAGTGTAACACACAAGTAAGTATAAATGCCGTGAGAATCCAATCCAATATGATTTTATAATTAAGATAGGATATTCAATTTTACTGCTAGTAATTATGTGTTTTTGGAGGAATATTGCTGCATATAATATTCAACCCGAGTATGATTTTATTCAAGCAGGTGACATACAATAGCTTACAGTTATGATACTGTAGTTTTCTTACTTTTTGATCGTCTTATAGATGTGTATTTTTATAATGTGTGCATCAAATCGTTTTGTTGAAAGCAGGACATTCATATTTTAGTGGAGGAAGGAACACGCGAATGCAGTTCATGTGGCTTTTTCCGTCTTAGCATATTACGCTTGTGGCGACGTCTGATTATGAGAACGGACAACTTGCAAGACATTTTCATTAATCCGTATTTTTTATACATAACCCTGTAATATTAATGTTATTTGGTGTACCAACTTCAACTTTAAAAGTACTTTTTATTAGTATAGTTATCAAAGCCGAAAAATAATCTTCACGAAATCAAATCTCAGTTTTTTTTGCCGTAAAAGTTTTGTGAAGACATGAAAGTTTAATTCGGACATTTCCGCTAGACATTGCAAATCTATTGTTTTGAATTGAATATGTAGCTCAATTCATTTTTCAATTCGAATTTTGGGAGCTTACACTAAAGTACAAAACGATCGTGCTTACAATTTAATGAATTATCTGTCAAAATTTTATTTTTGAACTGAAATGTTTCAAGTTTCCAAATTAAATTTCCGATGGGACATTTCCGTACATCATATTCTTTTGAAAATATGTATGCAAATTTTAAATGGAGACAGCCATGTTAAACAATTCTGAAATATATCACGTCATAGAATGTTCATGCAAAATTTCGAAGAGTTGCGTGAAAATTTCGCTAATTGTTCGAGTTTTATGTTTCGAGTTTGTTACATGGGACAATGCTAAATAAACGTTTTTCGGATAATTTGTGTCTTCCTTAGCCTATGAATATTATATTTTTATTCTTTCTCTATCATTATGTGAAAATTTAAGAATCAATTTTTATTTTCATGTATAATTTGAAATATTTATTTCAGCATTTCTATAAAAAATTTCCGTCAAATATTTACTTAACGCTATTTTTCGTGGTAGTAGCAATATCTAACGTTACGTCGTTTGTGTTATAACGCAAAGGTTTGCGTTGCATCGCAAAGGTTTGCGTTATTTCGCAAATGTTTGCGTTGTACCACAAATGTTTGCGTTAAGCGCAAAGGTTTTCGTTTAGTTCAGTTATATCGCAAAGGTTTGCGTTAAACGCAAACATAGGAAGAAATATTAAAAAAGAAAGTCGTGTGGCGCTAATACGCTTCCGTAGTTTTAGGATGAATTTTAAGATTTTACTTCTTTTTTTTTTTTTTTTTCCTGATTTATCTGAAAGTCTCTAAGTTTAATACAAAGATTCGAATTAAGAATCATGTGAACTGTATACAAAGGAACTACCATATAACAAATATTCTGCTCTAGAAGCGTTGTATAGCTAAAACTAAGATCAAATGTAAAATTTTGAAAGCCGAAAATACTAAAATACCTTTTTAAAAAGTTAAAAGCTATATGCCTAAATGGGACCTAAATAGAACAGACAAATTCATGACAGGTCAACATTGCCAGAGGGAATTATGATCAAAGTTTCTTTAATAATTTCTTGAATCATGACAATGGAGGATACAAAGTTTACATTGACTATACTAGGTTTTATTTTTAATTCAACTGAATCTCTTGCCTCCGATATTTTATTTTTAATATAACGTTGCTTTCTTTTAAAGGACCGAAAATAGAATATCCGCAAGTTGGATATGCTTCCTTTATGTTTACGCAGTCTTAAATGAAATTCCGAGAAAGCAGAAGCTTATAATTGATGTAACGATATCAGTTATTTTATTTCACTTATTGAAAAATAGACAAAAAATAAGTTGGTACTTTTTAGAAAGTACAGAACAATTTCGATTTAAACAAAATCCTTGTCTGCAAGTTTCTCTACGGGACAATCATTTTTATAATAACTATAATTAACTAAAGCCACTTGGTTATTAAAACTCAAAATCATTTAATATGTTTTGATCATTTATGAGAATAAAACCGGTCAATTGGTAAATGTCTTTAGTTTTATCTCAGATTTATGTTCTATAATTCTACTTAAAACAAGATTATGTATGTGTTGAGTAGACAAGTTACTCCATTTATCATTATTTTCACACGCACCTTAAGGTCTTTTTACACCAGGTGATAAAAGTTATACATGTCTTCATGCACTTACTTTTTTCACAAATTTTATGAATACTTTTTGTTTACTATATCCGGAATTTAAGCACTGCTATCTAATCTTTAACATAAAGCTGTAAAGAATGAATTTATTATGAACAGCAAGTAATCCCGCACCCAACATGTGTGCCTTTCTATTTTTATTATTCCGCAATATGTCGGACACAGCAAAGCGGGAAAATCAAAATAAAACTGTTTACATTTTTGGTATATATATATATACAAATCACAGACTTGTTATGTATGATTTCTTTCACTTGCTCAAGCTGATTGAAAACATATAAAAAATTAATTTTTTTTTATGAAAGATAATTTTCTCTTGAAGGGTAAACGATATCGCTCTAGTACAGTTTTACTTGTGTGTAATACAAAACAATTGTCATTATTTTAAAAGCATATTTTTTTTACATATTTCTGAACAGTACATGTATGTCCATTTGCGTTTATTTCTTCAGATCAAGCATTTACAAATAGCAAATTCGGTATTGTAAATTGTTACATAGTCTTCAGCACAAGACAATAAGACGGCACATTTTTATTAAATTGTCTGCTCATTAAATTGTTATAGTTGAACGATACACTTTCACTTATCTTTCTTCTACATTTTTAGCCGAATAATAACAAAATTTACATTGAATGTAAGTAAAAAAAAACTCCTCATAGACCGAAGGATCAAAATGTTATACGCGTCTGGCGCGATTCGTCTACAAAGCAGTGACGATCGAATAAAGCAAAATCTAGAAAGCCAAATTATGCATATGAACTAGAGCATTTAAGCAATCTGAATCGCTCATCTATAAATTAGAATTATAACAGAAATTCAAAGATGTTTATGCATGATATATATGCTCCTCTGAATGACCAAAGAGGCTTGATAATTCAACCTTGGCCACTCTCAAGACGTTTTTTGTCGAGGCTGCGACCAGAAAGATAGACTTAAGGATAGTGATCCTGTAGCATACTATGTATATAGATGCCTTATGAAATGAAATTTCCATCTGCCATTTGTCCTTTGCCCTTAAACTTATTTGCACGGTTCAGTGACCTTGAAAAACTTTGTTCAGATTTTAGTAATGATAATTGCTCTCTTATTATTTTAGTATGAGCAATAGGATAATTATATTGGGTATGTGTGTACCTTGCAAGGTCCTTATGCATGTCAGGCAGTTTTCACTTGACCTCGACCTCATTTCATAGATCAAGGTTATGTTTTCATGGTCATGTCCATATCTCAGATACTATCAGCAACATGCCTACTATATATTAGGTATATGGAATGATTGTGATGTGTACATGTCTAACTGGTAGAGGTCATCTGATCTTGGCCTCATTTTTCTGGTTATGTTGATAATTAGAGCTACGTTTTTGTGTTTTCTGGTGTTTTTCTTTTACTTATATGCTATAGATCAACTATACTATCTGGTGTATAGAAATATTTTACGGTGAACATTGTCAGTCTGGTAGTTTTACTTTAACCATTTTCAAGATTCATTGCTCAATGCTTAAGTTTTTGTGTTTTGGTCTGTTTTTCTTAAACTATTATATCATATGCAATCGGTCAACTATATTTTGTGTATGGAATGATTGCAAGGTGAATATGTCTGTCTGTAAGGTATCCTATTACTTGACCTCATTTTCACGGTTCATTGGTCAATTGTATTTTTTTTCCGGTTTAAGTTTGTCTCTTAAATGAATTATGTAATAAGTCAATTATATAATCGATTGAATGATTGTATGGTGTATGTCTGTATGGCAGGGTTCATCTGACCTTGACCTTATTTTCATGGTTTATTGATGAATATAAAGTGTTCATGCATTGTATGGAATGATTGTAATGTGAACATGTATTTCTTGCTTTGTTTATCTAACCTTGACCTCATTTTCTTGGATCATGTTAAGTAATTGGGATACTTGTAGTGAAACTTTTTATTTAGGACTATAAACATAAAATCAATGGTCAATAACAAAGCTAGAGAGACATTTCAGCGTGTGCACTCTTGTTTTAATCTTAACTTAAATTCACATTTAAGATTCACGTATGTGCTTTGCTGATCTGATTACTCTTATATCGTATGTTTGAGCTTAAAATCAATTACAAGTGATGAAAAATAATGCAAACCTCAATTTAAATAATTGGGGTTTTTTAACTGGTTATCTGAATGTGAGAACAAACGGCACATTTTAAATTAAGCTTGTGACACGCGTTTTACTAAAAATTCTTTTCTTTAGTTGTAAGTATATTCATACAATGGAGAGATTCGTAAATCGTCAACAGATTCAATGCATAGAAACATTGTAGTAAAATGGACTTTTTATTTAATGAAAAATTGAGATGACAATGTCTGACCAATTTGACCAATGCAGGGGCAGGGTTGGTGTTGAAAATAGCGTTCTATTTTTCAAATCATAGACATCAATTTGATTAAGAAAAAATAAAGGAATTATTTTTTGAAACCCATCGAATGAATATTTCTCAATGTGTGTCAGAATAATATTTCATTTGTATTCATATTTAAGATTTATTTATTTATGACTATATATATATATGATTTATGATTATGAATCTAATAGTATGGTTAATAATGAAATGCATGAGAAAAAAATATGCATGTATGCTTTGCACATGGAGATAATACTTAATCAATTAGATGAAAAATACATTTCAATAAACAGGAACATATAATATTTCAATACAAGTGAACACATTAGTTAAATCCCCATGAATTAAAACGAAGATGCTGCTATGGTAACGTCCTCACCGCCGTTTCGATATTTGTCCGCAGACGACATTGGTAAATCGTCCGATTCTTTGTTTCTATGGCGACACTTATGTATTCCGAAAATAACAATGACAACAAACATTAGTCCTAACATAACACCGAATATAATAACAAGTTCTCTGTCGTACGACTTAGATTTACTCTTACTTCCATTTTGTGCTTCAGTAGTCCCTTTAGTAGGCATTGTCGATTCAGGTGACGTTACTGTGACTGTCGACATGTGTGGTGCTTTTGTTGTTTTGGACGTTGTTGTATTGGTACTTATAGTTGTGGTGATCACTGCTTCTGTGCTATTTATCATTTCTTCTGTAGTGTTTCCTCCTGATATTGTACCATCTGTTGTTTGGTTATGTTTAGGCGGATTGGTCGGCGTTTGCCCTAGTGTTGGTGCTGGAGTTGAATGGTCCTAAATTGAAATCAATTTTATCAGTTAACATAAACAAAATAAACAAAATAAAGCATTGTTCCGTCATATTTGGTTTTTGAGACATTTTATATAAAGAGTTGATAATGATAATTCTTCTTTTTTATTGCATATCCTGTTTCCTTAAACATAATTTCATCGAACCATACTAAATCTAAAGAAACGGTTGTCGAAAAATTGCATACAAATGAACTGATCTGGTTCAAATTTAACTTATTGATGTCGAAATTGAAAAAAGATTGTTGCTTTAATACTGACCAATAACAGATTCCTGTCTACATAATTGTAAAGGAAGACATTTTATGATTATCTTTAGTTAGACCCTCTTTAGACATGCTTTTTGGTTATATTATTGCATTTACATTTTAGGATGGATCCTAACTATGACACCTTCTAGACATCACTTACAAATCAGACCATCCGAGACACATTCGAAACCAGAGGCCAAGCTTCACTTTTCTCTTGAAGGAATGAATCATTTTTCGATATTCAAGTACACTTCAAAGGGCTCTTATTAGATGCATTCTAAATTTCATTTAAAAACAACACGAAATGTCACTCAATTATGTATACTTAGTAGTCTAGTACTTCGCTTTAATTAATTTAAACAATTAGAAGTTTTAAAAGATGATTACAAAACTGTCTTTACATATTTGCACAATTGAACATGTAGTACTTAGACTATTATTGTATAATTTGAGATTTTATAAATGCCACATGAAGTGACAAAACATGCGTTAGTTCCGTAATTTACAATTCCAATTGGATCAAATGAGGTTCAGGGTAAACCTAAATTTGAGGGACAGCAAATACACAATAGACTTCTTATAGTTAACTTACGGGTATCTTCAAAAATCACCTAGTGTGGATATATTTATTTAGATAGATTGTTAATATGTAAATTTGTGGACATTCGAAAAGCAACGACAAAGACGGATAAAAGGTGATATGACGCGAGTGAATACCGAAACAATTGCTACATGCATGGTGGCTTTCATGTTACATTAAGAAAAAATAAAAATAATAATTTATTTTTCAATAACTTTCTATTTTTTGCTATCTTACAGTTGTTATAGTTTGTAGTTTGTATTGTCACAGCTTAATGGACAGTTTAAATATATTAGTATAGCTTCAAAGGGATAAGTGGTGGGATTTGGGTGCTATTCTCATCTCTCGATTATTTTTTATACCCCGCCGTAGGCAACGGGGGCTTTTAGTGTTATCTTTGTCCGTCCGTCCGTCTGTCTGTCCTTCTTTCCGTCCGTCCCCATTTCGTTAGCGCAGTCTAGCTTTAAGTTGCTTCATGCAAATTCAATGAAACTCATACACAATGCTTAGATCCTCACCACGCAGACGGAGTTGGGTTGTAAATCATTTACCGTTCTAGAGTTATGTCCCTTTTAAAATTTGAAATAGCAAAGCTTGAGTTTCGGCATTCGTGTTCTCAGACACATTATTCTTTTATTGTTTTGCATGCATCATACTTATAATAATATAACATAATATAAAGGTGAACATAGATAAATTTTTACAATGTTTTTTTCTTTCTTTTTTTAACTTACAGTAGATTTTGTTTACCTATTTTTAAAACATACTGCCTGAACAGATTCACTTTTTAATTACAATTATTTGGAAAACACCTTAATTGTAAAGATTTGTCTTGTTTCTCGTAATTGGCTTAAAAGTCCCCGATGATATCACCAGTCAAGTAGCCAGTGCTGCTGTACTAGCATGAACATACGGATTTTGTACTATCAAAATTTTGAAACATATTTTAAATTAGGAAAATTTCTTCCTCGTGCAAAGCTTTGAATTCTTGCCCAGCTTTGACTACTAGTATATGTTTTATCTTTTTATTTTTTGGATAACATCTTTTTAATACGCTTTAAGCTTTCACATATATTGTTTTAATTTGTTCGAAAAAAAATATATGTCTTGTTTATCGTAATTGACTTAAAAGTCTCCGATGATATCACCAGCCCAGTAGCCCGCGCTTCTGTCCTGGCATACAAAATTATTTTTTTAACTGTTACAGTAGATTTTTGTTTACCTACTAAACATATGCCTGAACAGTTTCACGTTTTAATTACAACTATTTGGGAAAACACCTAACGTGAGCAGTTTACAGAATTTTGTTTTAATTTGTTCGAAAAAAAGATATGTCTTGTGTATTGTAATTGGCTTAAAAGTCTCCGATGATATCACTAGAGCATCACTAAAAAGACATTTATTGATGAAATACGCCTCTAGTGCAGAATATTGGGACCGTTTTCAGGTTATATTACGGTAATGCAAAACGCTTTATATTCGAATCATTTTAATGTAATCATATGGCAAACTATTTTGACTACCAGTATATTAGTAAATCGGATTAAATTTTATTTTTGGTTTTATATTTGGTTATATTTTCTAAAAAGAAAGTTGTTCGAGATGCTAACAAATAATGCCTATTGTATAAGATTCTGCGAAATAATTATCTGTATTAATCAATAATTAATCATTGTACAGTAACTTACCTTTGACACATTTATTGACTGTGTTGTCTTTGTAAGTGTCGTTGTTTTCGTTGCTGTAGTATCAGTTGTAGTTAAATCAGGCGATGTAGATGTTATATGTGCTTTATTTGATGCCAGTGATGCATCTTTTGTTGTTGTTGATATAACTGTCGTTTGTGAAGTTGTTGTAATTGGGGGTGTTGTTGTTAACGAAGTTGTTGTAATTGGTGGTGTTGTTAGATGCGAAGTTGTTGTAATTGGTGGTGTTGTTGGTAGCGAAGGTGTTGTTATTGGTAGTGTTGCTATCGAAGTTGTCAGTTGATTAGTAGCTACCTTTGTTGTTGATGGTACTGAAGTTGTCGATTGTTTTGATGTTGTTGTTGTTGGCCTTGGTGTAGTTGATGTCGCAGGTGATGGAAATAACTTTGTTAGTGTTGTTGAATTTGAAGATGATTTTGCTGTGGTTTGTGTATCCGTCTTTGTTGTTGATGTTCTCTCAGTATTCTAAAAAAAGTATAGTATTAGGTGGAGTATTGATATACAAATTTAAGTCTCATTTCAGAAATTATATTTCGGATAGTCTTTTTCTTGAAACTTTATATTTTTGTATTGACAATTAAAAATACTATCCGACAATAGTACCTTCATTTTAAATATTTTATAAAGCTGTATGACTGCAAAAAAAAATTGAAAAAATTCTTGTTTCTTGTGTACAATTTGGAGTTTAGTACATGGCGTTCATTATCACTGAACTAGTATATATTTGTTTAGGGGTCAACTGAATGACGCCTCCGGGTGCGGGAATTTCTCGCTACATTGAAGACCAGTTGGTGACCTTCTGCTGTTGTTTTTTCTATGGTCGGGTTGTTGTCTCTTTGACACATTCCCCATTTCCATTCTCAATTTTATTGAATGTTATACTCAATGCTGTTAGAGAATTTCCGTTTCGCTTATTCTACATTCAAAGAAAGAAACCACAAAAACTCACAAAAATGGGATAGTAACGGTTGCTTTCATGGAAAACTTCTTAAATAGTTTTGCTAAATAAAAATACACCTCTTTTAAAGTTAAATGACTCTTAACGACATTGATACAATAAGAAATAAACATAACTCAATAACTCTTATGAATATAACATAGGACCTTCCATGAAAAACACTACCGAACCGTATATAGTCTATCCTCCTGGTTAATACAACTATATGTTTATTTATCATTTGTGTAAATATTTATCATATTAATTTTGTATTTCACACATGCTAAATCTTATATATGTTATATATATTATTGTAATATCTTCTCTGTAACTATGTATTTGGTTTATGAGAATAAAGATCATTCATTCATTCATAAACGGCACATGGGGGACAAAATGTGACGGTAATCGAAAACAACTACTGGATTACAGGCTCTTGGCTTGGGACAGACACCTGAAAATGGGACGGTTAATTACTATTTTTCCAATTCATTTACAATATATTTTTAGATTCGGTGCGATATATTTATTATAGTTTGACATATCATGAAGACCCTTTCGGTTTGCTGTAGTCTTTGGGATATCTAATTGCGTGACCCCCTATATTTTATTCATAAGACACTTGATGTCATCTCCATGTTTGTATGCTACGTCATGGTAGCTGATTTCAAGACACCATATTTTATTGACTTTTCAAATATGTAAGAAAATATAAATAAATACGATGAACACTTGCAGCAAAAAACATGATGCCATAGTTCATGTCGTTTAAAAAAAATGGCTGCAGTCAACAGCAACTCGTTCGGGGCGGTTCAAACACTCCTTATTAATCTGTCTTATTGATTATGCACTTTTATCATGGTACATGTAACATGTAAACATTCAATGAAACTAATAGAATTACACGTGGTATATGTAAATGTGAATGAAATACTTTGACTTATGTTATTTTAAAACATTACCGTAGATTCCACACTCTTCATGACAAGAAGAATCCATAATATTCGTAGAAACATTGTTTTGAAATCAGCCATTTTCCTTGTATGAATTATGACGAACACGCCATTGTTCAATATTTAGAGATTGAATTTTATCAAATTTTAAGATAAACTACTACAAAGTTCACTTAAGGGTACGATAACACTGTGTTCACATAAAACTGTTTCTGTAAATTGATTGATAAAGCGGTCAGAATAATCTAGAATGGAATTTTTCTACTTCCACATGTAATTAATCTTTGAAAACAAACAAAAAGGCAGTTTTTAAAATGCATTTTTCATTTCCTTAACACGTGAATGTGTACTGGTATAAAGGAAGTGTCACAAAAAAATTATAAATCAAAATTAAATAAAAATCAAGTTGTAGTAGAGTAGAATATAACTGTAGCAATTAAACAAATCATAGCTGGTGGAAGAAAACAGAAAACACCATGGCTTAAAGAAAAAATGACGACAAGACCATTATTATAGACTTTGACGAGACCTAATTCTATGTATTACTGTAATTATATTATATTATATTTACCCGTGTACTGATGGTATGGTCGTAATTATTCCTTAAATTATAATGTTCTAAATGTAAATAAAAACAAAAGATATAAGGAAGTCTTAGACATCTGAAGTATTGAACCGGCACGGTTTTGCTAATATTATGGAAAATCCAAATAAGAATACAGAAAAAAGTTTATACCTCCTTAGCACAGGCACTTGTTTCTATCCATAGGAAGGTCGACTATCCATATAAATAGAAGAAGGTGGCTAACGAAATTTTATTTAGGTCACGACAGTCTTCGCTTCGGACACTTTTTCTACCCTTTAAATTAATGCCAAAAATCCATACCTTATATGAATCGATTCAGTGAATATTTTCCTCTAACACTAAACTAATTTTATATCCCCAAAAGTGTTTCACGGTAATCTAATCATAATTCACTAAACCATGGCGAAAATTTGAACTACCAACTTTTCAATGTATCTACTTCCGGTAGAAAATTTCGCGTCAGAAATGCCAATTATTGGTATGTCGGATTTCTTAAGGTTCATGAATTCTTATTATTCATAATCGATCTTAGAGTATAGGCACGTCAACACAATCAAGCAGTTCTTATTCAGGCCAGACACTGCCCTTTGGCGGAATTTTGAAGAACAAACCAAAAGCAGTTACACAGAAACATTTTGAATATTTATGCGATTTACATGTATTATTATTGTCGCCTTTGATTTTTCCGTATATCTTGTTCATCCATTTTATCCGGTACGCTTCCGTTATGTGTCCGTTTTATGCGGTACTCGTCCGTTGGATGTACGTTCGACATCCGTTCTGTCCGGTACATTTCCGTTTCTCGTACGTTACATATCCGGTGTGTGTCCGTTATGCATCCGTTACACGTCCGTTTTATTCGGTCAGTACATCAACGGACTCCCAACGGTTAACAATTTTGTCAACGGACAACTTTTATTTTCATCCGTTAGGCGTCCGTTCGTGCTATCCGGTAAGCCTCGGTCACTCCTTACCGGATAGCTCGAACGGACGCCTAACGGATAACTTTTGTTCAATCCGTTCATGTCCGTTAGACGTCCGTTCTTATCCGTTAGACGTCCGTCCATATCCATTGCATGTCCGTTAAACGTACGTTTTATCCGTTGACGTCCGTTCTGTCCGGTGGAAAATTTTGAGCATGTTCAAAACTTTGAACGGACGTCCAACGGATAAAATGTCCGTTGAACATCCGTTAGGCGTCCGTTTTGTACGGTGCTCGTCCGTTTCGTTTCCGTTTAACTTTGTATCCGTTACGTGTCCGTTATACATCCGTTGGAGGTCTGGAAGATAAATTCACAAACGGACTTCTACCGGACGTTTAACGGATAAAACGGATGTTGAACGGATGAGAAACGGACTTCTACCGGACGTATAACGGATAAAACGGATGATGAACGGATTTTTCCGTATATCTTGTTAATCCGTTTTATCCGGTACGCTTCCGTTATGTGTCCGTTTTATGCGGTACTCGTCCGTTGGATGTACGTTCAACATCCGTTCTGTCCGGTACGTGTCCGTTTCTCGTACGTTACATATCCGGTGTGTGTCCGTTATGCATCCGTTACACGTCCGTTTTATTCGATCAGTACATCAACGGACTCCCAACGGATAACAATTTTGTCAACGGACAACTTTTATTTTCACCCGTTAGGCGTCCGTTCGTGCTATCCGGTAAGGTGTGACCGAGGCTTAAGGCATCCGTTCGAGCTATCCGTTAAGGTGTGAAAAAAGTAAAATCACAAAGATACTGAACTTAGAGGAAAATCAAATCGGAAAGTCCATAATCACATGGCAAAATCAAATGACAAAACGCATCAAAAACGAATGGACAAGAACTGTCATATTCCTCACTTGGTCCAGACATTTTCAAATGTAGAAAATGGTGGATTGAACCTGGTTTTATAGCGCTAACCCTCTCACTTTGATGACAGTCTCATCAAATTCCGTTATATTTACATTGATGCGTTAACTAAACAGACACAATAAATAAAATAGTCAAAATATGGGTACATCAGTCATCATCGTATAACAATTTTAAAAGGAACAATTTAACAGAACACAAAAACATCTAATCTACAAACACATTCGTGCTTAAGTAAAGATTTGATCCAAACAGAGGGATTTTTCCACATGTCCAACGATAAATTAGAACTACGATTTGATTATCGACTCCTAGGAGTCGATATTAAGAATTGAACGATGAACAGTCAGTGCGTGATTTTTTCTTGCTACCTGATTGGAAGATATTACGAGACGTGAATAATCAAAGTTTATTGATTGGTTAGGACAATCCAAACCTAGTAAATGTCCTTCAATCCCGTAGAGTATAGGATTTGTCCTCTCTATTTTAGCAATTAGATTTTGCCTGGTCATTAATCATGCATATTCATAATATTGGTACACAGGTAACTTTTATCTATAAATAGTCGAATCTTCTGGAGTTTCGTAAACAACAACGTTAAACGATATATAATACTACTTCATAACGTGTGACCTCACATGGGTGGTAAAATTTGTTGATTGATGCACGTGGCTATTCTAGTAAATGAATTAATCTACAAAGCGAGAGCACTTTCCATTTTCATCAGCTAAGAGTCGACTAGCCCTTTTTGAAAGGCTTTACTTGTTTCTTAACTTTTAACTTAAAAGTGGTTTTATCCTTACGCAACCAGCTGATTCATAAACTCAAACGCAACTTAAGAATATTTATGAATTGCTTATTCAGTCGATATATACGCAGTTCAATGGGCAAAACATGAAACAAATCTTATAAACTCTTTCCGAGTAGATTAAGGCTGTAACGTCATTTAAAAAAAACATAAAATATAAACAACCACATTTGGACTACCTCTAGCTTTAAAGATCTAAATGTTGCTAACACTTAGTCTATGTTGCTAACACTTAGTCTATGTTGCTAACACTTAGTCTATGTTGCTAACACTTAGTCTTACCTGCATAGCAAATATGTGATTACTCTTGCAGTCAAAAACCCCTTAACAATTTGTTAATCAAATGCTTGATAACAGTTAAGTGTTGAAAATCCACTTGAAAACCCAACATATACACCTATGTCACTTACAAGAGTGGACAATCGTAGGTCTGTTTTATGTTCCTTTGAACTTTTATTCAAGTATTTTAAAAGTACTGAATCTTTCTTTGGATAACAAAATAACATACATGTCCTTAAATCGTCTACCATCAGTACGTATACTTGACCATGTTTACCTTGTCTCGTGAGGTTAAGGTCGAGGCTTTCAACAATAATTATGGTATAATTTACGATACACTAAAAAAAAACTATCTAAAAACTATGAAATATCTATAACTTAACACATAGTCCTCTTCTTTTATGTAAGTAATTGTGTAGCAAATAGTTTTGAGCTGTTACATCGACCTTCTATTGTCCACATTACATATTTGGATTGGCACATTTATTTGAAAATTTCGCTTTTTTTTTAACTTTTTTTGTTGTTGTTTTGTTTTGAAAACTTTGACAGGAAGGAAGAAGCTTTAAACAATCAACACAACCAAAACAATAAGATTAACAAATGAGCTAACGAAGTGTCAATTGACCGCTAATAAAAGTTATTGACCTTGGAAAAAAAAACAAAAAAACTCGAAGAGTTATTACTTCCGAAAGATGTTTTTTTCATTTATATTTTGCAGAAATCATTATAGATTCAGAGATATTGTAACAAACAAAGATGTTTTAAAGCAGTTAAGCACAAAAATATCTACAAATAAGTCAACATGGCTGAAATTGTCAACTGACAAATAGTCGGTTAAAGAGCTCACCAGAGCTCATGTTTTATCTGTTATTATGTATATATATGCCGACTCTAAATAAAATTTACTTACTTAACTTACTTACTTACTCCGTATAGGACTATTGCCCATGGAAGATATTTTTTAATTTGTGTATATTTTGCAAAACTGTTCCCGACAAAATGATCTACAAATCAGTCATAATGACCGAAACTATTTAACAGATTCATTATAGAAGTTATTTCCTATGAATGATAATGTTCTTCCCATTTTGTCAAAAAAACAGGGAACTGGAAAAAACATAATTTGCCAATTGAAACACATAAAATCCACGAAGACCAAAGGATAGATAGCTGAACGATTTCGGTTCCATATACGGTCTTCAACAATGAGAAAAACCACTACAGTATTATATATAATAGTAAACTATAATAAAGACCACGATCTGACATTATCTGATGCATTTCAAAAGTGAAAACCAGCGGCCTGAATTTTTGTCGAGATGTGGTTAAAATTTTGAAATATTAATAAATTTCTTAAAATATCCTGTATTTCTACCAAACTTGGACAGAAGCTTGTTTCTGATCATAAGATAGTATCCAGAAATAAATTTTGTAATAAAAATCCTTTTTATTCGTATTTGATTTATAATGGACTTAGTTTTCTTCCAGTTAACATTACTTAAGGTCTGCATTTATATAAAGTTCTTAAAACATTAATTGCATTCATAAGTAGGCGAGACACTGGGTTCCGAGAAACTCTGACGAATTTGCACTTCTACAATGAACAAAAACAAAAGAGTTAGACAGTACATTAAGACACTCTTAGATTATTGCAGGTTTTTCATATAAGTACTCCCCTTGAATAAGAACACATATTTTAAAAGTTGGAAAGGGCTTGTCTCACAATGCAGAACAGCAATAAGCACAAAAATAAATTATAAAAAGACAAATGACATAGACCACTGATACAGTTGCTTAAGGCTATTGCAAAGGATTATTTCAACTGATGAATATATCATGTTCCCAAAGACTATTATTTAAATTGAAAGTAAAAGTACTTCAAGATCCATTTTTAAAAAGAACCATTTAGAACTTGACAGATTGTATAGACACTGTCTTGTATATGGTTGAATATAAAAATTATATATATAAAAAAAAAAAGATATGGTATGATTGCTTTGGTTGCACTGTAGATGTAGTTTTGTTTCGTTTCGTTTGGTTATTGTTTCTTTGACGTAAACCCACATTTGTTCGTCTCTGCTGTAGACCCTTTCACAAGAACAACAAAATTAAGGTAGATGATAAATACAAAAAATAATAAATATTTTTAACACAATTAATATATTTTACATTACGATTCGACTTCGCGAGGACAAACACCTGTTCTTGGTTGATATTTTCAGAAGGTTCATCTTAACTTAATACTCCTGAAATGCACACGAACAAGTAGTGATTTAATATTATTACTCACTTGGTTACTTGTATTTATATATTTATTTTGACGTTATGTTTTCAAAAAATCAAAGAAATTCACTTTCACTTTCTATTTTGAGTACTATATCAAATAAATATTCAAAGATTTCATACAAATCGTTAAAGATTTAAAATGGTCGGAGTGTGCACGTCCTGGATAGTTTAAAACTATATGCATAACTTATCTTGGAATTAGTGTATTCAGTATCTATTATAGGACCAACTGGTAAGAATATTATAATTGTATTAACGTACTGAAATAGTTACATATAGAATAGAATAAAACATTAACTATTTAAATTAAATATTAAACATATTTTATTTCCAATTCGGACGGACTCCTTGTGGCGCAATACAGAATATATACATACGGGAAAATACAATGGAATACTTTTGAAAAAAAACCAATCGTGTGGTATAATTTGACAGTGTCTAAAGCAGAAATTAATGACCATTCGATTTTCGAGTGGGGAAGGTGCGGTGTTCAAAATTCTTTTTCGCCTGTTGCTAGGCCGGCTTTATTTATTTTAATTTTTTTATACACAACTATTTCTTGCATATTTTTGGCGTATGATGTTAATTTTCATTCCGTCTTGGGCAAAAAATAGTATTTCGTATTTCGGTTCTTGCCTGGCTAGGACATTCATTCCCCCCATTTTCCCTTAAGAATATCAATTAATGGTCCCATTAATGAACAACTAATCTTAAATTGATGTTTTTTTAATATAAGAGATACAGTGGTGGATCCAAACATTTTCATACGAAGGAACACTATATTATTATGTTTGTAGGGGATAGTGGTTTCTTCATTGTTTGATTCTATAAATATCTTTAAAAAATATTTTTTTTTTTTTTTTTATCAAATTCCATGGGGATCTACACGAGTGGTCCAATATTGTTTCCAATGAAGACAATGAAGATCTTTAAAAACAAATAACGGCAATGTTGTTACAGGGCTCGTAAACTAAGATACGATCCATGTGCACTCACTGGGGTCTGTCTTTTTAATAATTACTTATTTTTAAGGGTTATTTTATGTTCCTAATCGGTTCTTAAAATTTCAGTTGATACACATTATTACACATAATGTAAATGGCTTACATACGCAGTTTTAATTATTATATAACAATATGTTAGGATATATTTTAAAAAAGACACACCATGACTAATATTTCTATCCTGCATTGCTATTTTCAAATCATTACGTGCCAATATGTTTCAAGTTTCAAAACGTATGTTTTAGTATAATAA
Organism: Mytilus galloprovincialis; assembly: GCF_965363235.1. NCBI lineage: Eukaryota > Metazoa > Mollusca > Bivalvia > Mytilida > Mytilidae > Mytilus > Mytilus galloprovincialis. Next base: position 33,924,247 of record NC_134841.1, on the reverse strand, counting down.
ATTACTTGTAAAATAAAATCTGGAATTTTGCCACTAGATAATGTGTGTACCAGTCAAACGCGTCGCGTTGGGTTTAACAATTCAATTCAATTCAATATTTTATTTACGTCTCACCTTATGTATAAAATTACACAATACATTTATATAAGATACATTTTGTATACATAAGCCAATCTGTACAGATTTATGAGAGACGATAATCACTTAAAAGAATATGTATATGTACATAATAAATATTAAACCTGAATGGTAAAATTATACAACAAAAGTATTTAGTTATTATTTACAATATAAAACTTCTCGGCGTCGTTTAAGAATAAAATTACAGGTTTTGGCACATAATCTTAATATAATATCTTGATTCGAAAATAAAAATACCATTTTCTGACAATCTGTAAAACTATTAAAATGTTCATCAATTTTTAGAGACTCAGTAAAAAGAACTTGTCTAAGATCATTATAAACAGGACAATGTAAAATAACATGATATCCATCTTCGACAGTATTAAAACAATTAAAACAACATCTCTCTTCCAGTGGCAAATTTTCATACCTCCCAGTTTCCAGTCTAATAGGAGCCACCCCACATCTAAATTTTGCAAAGGCGCTTCTTTCACAAAAAGGCATTAACAGTTTGCAGTAGTTTTCTACAACATACTCCTGCTTAAAAATATTATTGGTTCTCAATTTATTACGCCCATTTCCCCGTCTGTTTAAAGCCCTTTTCCGATATACAAGTCAACGGATCTATTAAACATTAACGATATTGCTTGGATATTCACAACAAATAAATGACTCCATATCAGTATTTTAACAAAAGAATCGCGCAATGTTATGTAAAACATAACTATCTGAGTCATTTTTAGACATGGGGAACAATAATCCATCAAACAGGAAGTGACTGTCCGGCATATCACGAAATCGTTTAATCGATAGAAATTGAAATGTTTTTGACATTAAATGGAATAATATTGTTTTTGTATTCAAATGATGAGAAATTTTATATAATGTAAATTACGGACTTCAGAACTGTCGAACGATCGAACTTGCAAGGTCATAAGAATGTTTGTTGAAAAAAGGTAATAGTCAAATATGGTTGTTACTTATTCCTTAAACGGCACAAATTTACCAGAAAAATAAAGCATGATATTCGATAATCAACTTCTTGGATCGTATTTAAATGTACAATTTCTGATAAATTGTAAACAACTCTGACCTTTTTTCAAATTCGAAGTCAAGTGATATAATTAATTAAGTAAACGATAATTTACGAAATTTTCCTTTGATCTTGATGACTGATAATTTTCTTTCTCAGCGGAGTCGAGTGATATGAAAATTATCGCTAGAAACTAAGGGGGCACGCGGCGTTGCTAATAACATTTGCATGAAATCGACAACGTCGGCATAGGTAAAATAGCGATAAACAGATTATCATTGGTCATCTCAACTCGATTGCTATTCTCACTTTCGCCGTACCGGCTCAAGCGAGAATATCAATCTTGTCGAGATGATCAACGTTAATCTATGAGTCCTTGTGTATATCAGTAGGATAATTATATACATTATTTTGACTAATAGTGTAAGAACATTATGACAAGTTAAATGACCTTTCTTACTTGATTACCTTGATTATTATAATTATAAATGAATTATTGTATAGCATTTTAAAGTCAGATCGATCTGCACTTTGTTTCAAACCATTGTTAATATAAGTTTACATTTACGGTGTTGAGTTGTGACGGTATCAGGAAGATTTTTCATTTTGAATGTTATAAAACAAATTAAATTATTTTTGTCGTTCACCTCGTCCTTGAAGAGTTATGTCTTTCGACTGACAATTGGCATTCCTGGAAAGACCAGTATAGTTTTTCTTTTCGCAATCTTGTCCGCTCTCTTTCAAAGGCACGATGCGGAGAGTTCTCAAAGAAAGAGGAAGAAGCTAGATTTAAAGTCGTATTTTAATTTGATATTCTCCTATAATATAGTAAAATTATTAAAGATAAGATCGTCTCATTGAATCATAGTTCAAAACTTGGTGTTTATGTCGATAATATATATCCAAATGAATTTCAGGAAAGGTAAATTCAGATGTACAGCTATTTGTCAGCTTATACTGCATAAAGCAAGCTCTAATAGCCCGCTACAATACAAAATGGAAAAAAAATCAAAATAGAAATTCAACTGCTTGATTAATGTACAAAACGATCGAAACACAATATGATGTACACAGTAATCAACAACATCAACTGAATTGCAGGATCATTTTTCTCTTTTTATACATGTAAACTGTTCCAGACCCCTTTTGATCAATTTGTGTTAAAATATCTTTTTTCAATGAATCACATTGATTGATAATAAATCCGAGAGATATCATTCACGATCAGTTATTAAAAAATGTTTATAGTATACTGTTATATATATTTGAAATGTATATGTATCGGAACACATTGAACAAGTGTTTGTGGAAGGAAATTGGAGTTGTCCCCTCTGCCTCAAACGAATGCAAAATTTTAGTGAAAAAAGTTAGTCATACGTCTTTTAAAGGATATTTCGTTTAAACAATTAATGGATTTCATTGTGCCTGTTACTTTTTTCTTATAAAACTTTCTATAAAAAATATTTTTTTATTCCCTTAGCATTACATTTATTTTCGATCAAATTAAGTCTGTGCTGATTTGTTTTTGCAAGATGATTAAAATTTATCAAAATGTAAACATAAAACCCATTCAAACGTTACATCGCTCGTCACATTTGGACAAGGGTATTTATTTACAATCGAAAAAGGTTTTGAAGATATCTTATTATTGGTTTTCCAAAGAGGTAGATACACCAATCTTCACCAGCTGCCGTTACTGTCTTGTGCCAATCAAATACCATTGCTCAGCATTGTCAAAAAGAGAGGCAAAATATACAAGAGGATTATTCAGACTTACAACACCTTGGCTAAAAAATAGACAAACAGATCACCAATATAGTACACATAATACAATATAGAAAACTAAAGACTGAGGAACACGAACCCAACCAAAACCGGGGATGATCTCAGGTACTCCGAAAGGGTAAGCAAATCCTTCTCCATTTTAACCCTTTTTGCTGGAAAGTTTTACGTTGTTGATTTTTCTTACAATCATAAAATGTATAAAATATTTGTTATTGGAAGCACTCAATAAGGATTTTCATTGACAACATGATTGCGTAAGGACTTTCATCCATTTCATCTCGTTCTCAGAAAAATTGAAAGTTTTTTAATTAAAAATGTCATTTCAGGGAAACACATTGACACCATGGCGTCGAAAAGTCCAGGCAAAGTACAACCAGAAGATCTCATAGGGAATTTATACAGATCAAATCTTCAGAGTGAAGAGTTATTAGAGATATTGGTAAAGAGAATGAACGTTTTGGATAAATTGATAGACAAGAAGAAACTATCAGACGATTTTTTATCCTTGCTTGTCCATATTATTGCAAGGGCTTCTAGTTGTGAGAATCCGAATAAAAAACAGGAAGTCTTTCAGCTATTGAATATGTTGTCTGATTCAGCCCTGATAAAGCACCGAAGTATTCCATTACTTGTAGGAGTGACATGCAATAACACACGTGATCATGATTTTCATTGTTTACTTCGAGATTATTCAACAATCCTTCAAGAACTATACCAATGCATGCCTCATTTGTGTACAACTCCACACGTTATTGGACTTGTAGGTTTTTTGAATGAACAAGTGAGCGAATGTGATGAATACAAAGATAAACAGAAGATGCTTGGCGTTGTTTCTGAATTGAAGAAGGATATACTAAAGGTTTGTGAAGAACGACCAAAGCCAAAATATTTGACAAAACAGGACGCTGAAGACAAATGTGTTCCCCCAGAGGATTTCCGAACTATGTCAGTTATTCCTGGTGATAATGACGTATCAAATGCAGCACATTTCTTAAGACGAAACAAAGTTAACGGGAACTATTTGAATTTAGACCATTATTTAGATGTACAGTTTAGGTTGTACAGAGAAGACTGCGTGTCACCTCTCCGAGACGCTATTATGGAGTTCAAACAAAAAGATAAAGAAAGTCGGAGTGGAATTTTTAGATTAGAAACTGGTCTCGTCTATAGGGAAGTGCTAGTAACGAAACAAAGCACTTCAATAGAATCTGGTGAAGTATTTGAAATAAAACTAGACCCAGACCATCGTAAACGTATCAACTGGATGAAATCAAAGAGACTTAATTATGGTGCTTTATTGCTTGTTTCGTTCGATCGGTTCAATACGATTTTCTTCGCTGTAGTAGCTGAAAGTGAACGAGAAACTTTACAAAAGAAAGGCTGCTTTGCTGTACAAGTTTTTAATGTTGGAACCAACATAAAGCTGCCAAGAAATACATATGGTATGATGATAGAGGCTACGTCAGCATATTTTGAAGCTTACAAACATGTACTTAAAGCCTTGCAATACATAGACGAAGATACTTTCCCCTTCCAACGATATCTTGTTGATTGTGAAAAAGAGGTCAATATACCATCATACATATCAAAAGATTGTGTATATGATCTTAGACCTGTTATTAGAAGTTGCCATATTGACATAGAAAGCACACATTTAAACCGTAGAAAAACTATTCCTAAACAGACACCAACAAATAATGTAAAGTTGTTCAAAGAAGACTGGCCTTCGACTGGGATATTGAAAATGGACGAATCTCAGAGGAAAGCGTTTATTTCTGCACTAACAAAAGAGTTTGTGCTTATCCAAGGTCCACCTGGGACTGGTAAGACGCACCTTGGATTGCAAATTGCTAAAGCATTACTGCATAATAGTCACCAATGGTTACAAGAGGTCTCTGATTGTCAGGAGGATGAAGATTTACAGGAAAACAATCAAGGTCATGCATCATTACCGAAACCATATATGTTAGTTGTTTGTTACACTAACCATGCATTAGATCAATTTGTTGAAGGGATTGTTGATTTTATGCCAGAAAATTTATTTGATGGTCGTTTCCCCAGAGTAGTTAGATTTGGACGACAATGTAAAAATCCTAAACTTGAACAGCTTTCGATACAAAACGTACGGAGAAAAGTTCGACGGGACTTCGATGATCATCGAGTTGGTGTACTTGATAAAGCAGATGCAGCTAAAAGAAAAATCAAGGAGGTTAAAGACACAATCGATGTCTTAAAAAGCAGAAATATTGTTCTGTTGTTTGATGTTGTGAAATGTGTCCTTTCAGAAGATCATGCAAATCAGTTTGGAGATGACAAAAGTTTTGTATGGTTGCTGTGGCTTCATGTGTCACCGAATTCCTGGTATAAAGAGGTGGACAAATTCTATCAAAACCAAACAACTGACAAAGAAATTCACGATCAGCTCAATACTCTTGCGCTTAAACCTAACGAGAAGGAGTTTACTACAGTGATTTCTGAGGCAGAATATGCATACAACGAGCGGTACATTGATGTTGATGATGTTGGTTTGATGTGTTACCCAGACTCAATAGGCCTCGATCTAGACAAACAATACAAAAGTTCATTTAAGTTCAAAAAGAAAAAAAAGCTTGAAAACAAATTTAAACTTATTTTCCGTCTGGAAAAAGAGAAAGCAACAAAAGAACTGCATTATGGGGAAAACTTGTCAGAATGTCAAGTAAAGGAAATCCAAAATATCTGGACACTGTCCATGAAGGAGCGTTGGCAACTGTATAGGTATTGGTTAAGGCAATACATTGTTATACTACATGAACAACTGAGGGACAGTGTTAAGGAATTTAACGAGATATTTGACAACTACAAACGTAATAGTATGGAAGTAGACGAATATATCATGCAACAGGCTTCGGTTATTGCTATGACTACAACCAATGCAGCACGATACAGTGAATCCTTAAACAAAGTTGGACCTCTAATCACAATTATCGAAGAAGCGGCAGAAGTACCGGAGGCTCACATTGTGACTGCAATCAGTCCAAGATGTAAACATTTGATTTTGATTGGTGACCATAAGCAGTTGGAACCAAAACCAGCCGTGCATGAGCTTGCCATAAAATTCAATTTATCTGTTTCTCTGTTTGAAAGAATGGTGAAGAACGACCTAAGTTACCATTGTCTACAGCAACAGCATCGAATGAGACCGGAGATTTCTGAATTGGTACGCCATATATATGATGTTCTTATAGACAACGAAAATGTATACGAATATCCACCGATTAAAGGGGTTCGTAAGAGCTTATTCTTCATCACACATAACAAACAAGAAGCTTTCAAAGATGAAGGTAGAAGTTATTCAAATGAACACGAAGCTGAATACCTCAAGGAACTTTGTCTTTATTTGCTTAAGCAGGGATATAAACCATCTGATATAACGATAATTGCGGCATATACTGGTCAGATGTTTTGCTTAAAAGAAAAAATGCCAAGATCAAAATTCGAAGGAGTAAATATATGTGTGCTTGACAACTATCAAGGCGAAGAAAATGAAATCATACTTTTGTCATTAGTGCGCAGCAATGCGAGAGGCGATATCGGATTCTTAAATCGTGAAAACAGAATTTGCGTGGCTTTGTCTAGAGCAAAACAAGGACTTTTTATAATAGGGAACAGCTCTACGTTGACAACAAGGTCTAAACACTGGCAGACTATAATTAGAAAACTACAAATTGAAGAAGACGTCAATAATGAAAACGACGCATTCCATAAATACACATCCTTAGGAAAAGCGTTACCTCTGTACTGTCAAAATCATCCAACAAACAAAGGAATTTTCGCAGAGTTACCTAGCGACTTCAAGAAAGTAAAAGATGGGGGTTGTGATCTTCCATGTGAATTTCCATTACGATGTGGACATGCATGCCGATACGATTGTCATCCATTTGACAAGGAACATACGTCATATGAATGCTTTAAACAATGCTCGGAGACATGCATAGAAGGGCATAGGTGTCCAAAGGGATGTCATTTTGATTCTGACTGTATATGCTGTGCGATAACAACACGGGAGCTTAAATGTCAGCACACGATCAATCTCAAGTGCCATTTGGATTATTCTGAATATCCATGCCCAACTAAAGTAACCCGAACATTATCATGTGAACATCCTGCTATAATGGAATGCTGCGTCGATCCAAGTACTGTTCTCTGTAAATCCATTGTTGACAAAGAACTACAGTGTGGGCATACAGCACAAATAAAATGTCATGTTGATCCGAAACGCCACAAATGTGACACAGTCTTAACGGAAACAAGATCAAACTGTGGTCATGAGTTTAAACGTCAATGTTATGATACAAGTTTTGAAAGGCTGAATCCTTGTAGAGTTCAGATAATCGAAAAACGATCATCCTGTGACCATGTGATTGAACGGCAATGTTTTGATACATCGTATGAAATTCGCGTTAGGTGTAGCGTTATTGTAACAATGAACAGAACATCATGTGGACACGAATATCAAAAGCAGTGTCATGACCAATTATATGAGATGGTTCATAGATGCAATGATATTGTAACTGAACAATGGTTATCGTGTGATCATAGCTACAGAAGACATTGCTACGATTCCAACTACGTCCAGAATAACACATGCCAGGTTATTATTCCAGACAAAAGAGTCGAATGCGGTCATGAATATGAAAGGAAATGTTCTGCTATGAATTATCACAATGAACACAAATGCAGAGCGGAAGTTGAAAAAGAATTCCCATTTTGTGGCCATAAAATAAAACTCCTTTGCCATCAGGATGTTGAATCGGTTAAATGCAGAGAAAATGTAACAACTGTCTTCGTATGCAAACATTCCAAGACACACGAATGTTACAAAAGTAATTCAATTAAATGTACTGACTCATGCAACAAAACTTGCAAAAATGACCATCAATGTAAGAAATCATGTCATTTCCCAATTTCCTGTGATTGCGAACAGCTTATTAAAGTTGTTTTAGAAGGTTGCAAACACCAACAAAGTATCCCATGTTCAGCTGACCCTAAGGTATATCTGTGTACATCAATGGTGAAGAAAACTCTAAGTTCATGTGGCCATACTCAGAAAATGAAATGCCATATAAACCCCGAAACTATACCTTGTAAATTTGCAGTCTTAAAGAATTTGCCTGAGTGTCAGCATAGAAAAATGGTTTTATGCTCAGAAAATGTTTCCGACGTAAAATGTACCACAGAAGTTGAGATAAAATTGGAAAAATGTGGACATTCAGCTAAAGTTAAATGCTGGCAGAAAAGACGTATGATTCTACCAGATATTAAATGTTTAGAGCATATTACACACACGCGTGACAACTGTGGACATACTATATCTGTACCATGTTGGAAAATAGAAAGTACAAAATTATCTCCATGCAAGGTTGTCATAGACAAAACTCTTTCCTGCGACCATGTTATAAAAGTAGCATGCAGTAATACAAAAAAAGAAAATTGTGATCAAAAGTGTGCAAAACCTATGTTATGTGGACATGCTTGTTCGGGGCCGTGTCATGCAAGCAGAATGAATGATCATAGTGAATGTACAAGCCAATGCAGAAAAACGATGTTGTGTGGCCATACCTGTCAAAGTAAAACGTGCATGAAGTGCAGTCCGTGCCAAAAGTCTTGCTTATTTGTATGTGCCCATTCGAAATGTCGTTCTAAATGCATTGATCCATGCAAGCCATGTAAAGACAAATGTCCATGGGCATGTAAACATTATAGTTGTACCAAACTATGCTTTGAAGAGTGCAATCACCAAAGCTGCAATAAGGTTTGTGATAAGACTTTATCGTGCGGCCATCAATGTCCTGGTTACTGTGGCGAACCTTGTCCACTGAAGTGTGTTGATTGTAAACCGGAAATATATGTTTGTAAGGATGTTACTAAAGATAGTAAAATTGTTACTTTGACACAATGTCGTCACTCTTTTGAAAGCAGTTATCTCGATGATTGTATGGATAAAATGAAGAATGACTTATTGTCCGAATGTCCATGCTGTGATGCAACTATCTATTATCATCCCAGATATGAACGGATTTTGAAAAGACAGAAAATGGCACTAGAAGAAGCAAAAAAACAGGTTCGTAACGTACGAATCAATTCCAAAACGTTGTATCCTGCATGTGATGCTGGAATGCTCACATTATTCGAAGAGTATACAACAAGCATTGGAACATATCTTCATATCGTTCAGCACACGCGGCCAATATATGGGTTTGATAAAGAATTTCAAGATGCAGAGGAATTAACCGATTTCATTCATAACGATATTGAAACAGCACAATCATTTAAAGATTGCTTGCAATTGTCTGAGAATATATTCAGTTTGCATATCCAATGGCTATTGTGCCTTTTCACGACAAACCCAACATTATTAGGTAAATTCTATATTGCTGATTGGTTTCCGGCATTGATAGAGGAGCCTGTGAGACAAAAATCAGATGATTTTCCTCTAGAACTGGTGGAGTCGATTGGAATTTTTTTTGAAGAAAATGATGGCATATTTACCGACATGAATGGTCGTGTCTCAATAACAGGCCATGATATAGTTGTAGTTGTTCTCTTGATGAAGAAATATCTAAAAAGGGAGCAGCTAAATAAAATATTAAGACCGTTCATTGCTGACATGGAGGGCGATGGGTACTTGACAAATACCAGAAAATATCCGCAATTACAGAATGTGTTTGGCATACATAAGGGCGAATGGACAATATGTCAAAATGGTAGGATTTTTTTTAAACACATCATGTTATGTAATAGCACTCCATTTTAGCACTCCATTGGAGGGGTTATGTTGCAATTATATTGTCCAAGACGGACAACACATGTTCAAAGCTCAAACAAAGTTGATATTTACAACAAATTATTTGCAGACCAAGCCTGCGATTCACAATAGATCCTACTTAAGTCCTTAATTTTTTTTTAAACTAGAGGCTCTAAGGAGCCTGTGTCGCTCACCTTGGTCTATGTGAATATTAAATAGAGGAAGCAGATGGATTCATCAAAAACTTGTGTTTTGGTGATGGTGATGTGTTTGTACATCTTACTTTACTGAACATTCTTGCTGCATACAATTATCTGTATCTATATTGAACTTGGCCCAGTAGTTTCAGTGGAAAATGTTAGTAAAAATTACAAATTTTATGAAAATTGTTACAAATTGACTATATCTCCTTAGGGGGTCAATTGACCATTTCTGTCAGGTTTGACTTATTTGTAAATCTTACTTTGCTGAACATTATTGCTGTTTACAGTTTATCTCTATCTATAATAATATTCAAGATAATAACCAAAAACGGCAAAATTTCCTAAAAATTACCAATTCAGGGGCAGCAACCCAACAAAGGGTTGTCCGATTCATCTGAAAATTTCAGGGCAGATAGATCTTGACCTGATAAACAATTTTACTTCTGTCAGATTTGCTCTATATGCTTTGGTTTTTGAGTTATAAGCCAAAAACTGCATTTTACCCCTATGTTCTATTTTTTGCCATGGCAGCCATCTTGGTTGGTTGGCCGGGTCACGCCACACAATTTTTAAATAAGATACCCCAAAGATGAGTGTGGCCAAGTTTGGATTAATTTGGCCCAGTAGTTTCAGAGGAGAAGATTTTTGTAAAAGATTACTAAGATTTACGAAAAATGGTTAAAAATTGACTATAAAGGGCAATAAGTCCTAAAGGGGTCAATTGACCATTTTGGTCATGTTGACTTATTTGTAAATCTTACTTTGCTGAACATTATTGCTGTTAACAGTTTATCTCTATCTATAATAATATTCAAGATAATAACCAAAAACGGCAAAATTTCCTAAAAATTACCAATTCAGGGGCAGCAACCCAGCAACAAGTTGTTGGATTCATCTGAAAATTTCAGGGCAGATAGATCTCGACCTGATAAACAATTTTACCCCCATGTCAGATGTGCTCTTAATGCTTTGGTTTTTGAGTTATAAGCCAAAAACTGCATCTTACCCCTATGTTCTATTTTTAGCCATTGCGGCCATCTTGGTTGGTTGGCCGGGTCACACCACACATTTTTTAAACTAGATACTCCAATGATGATTGTGGCCAAGTTTGGTTTAATTTGGCCCAGTAGTTTCAGAGGAGAAGATTTTTGTAAAAGTTAACGACGAAGGACGAGGACGACGACGACGACGGACGACGACGACGACGGACGACAGACGACGGACGCCAAGTGATGAGAAAAGCTCACTTGGTCCTTTGGGCCAGGTGAGCTAAAAAGCATATTATAATTCAACATAGAATTTCACAGAAACGTAAAACAACGTTAACATTATTATTGTATTTTCTTATCAAATATGCTTTTCTCGTATTTATTTACATGTATTGAGAACTCGGAGCCAAATGTTTTGATACCCATAAAAGAATAAATATTTGGAAAGCTATAACAAAAAGTAAAATCACAAAAATACTGAACTCCGAGGAAATTTCGAAACGGAAAGTTCCTAGTCAAATGGCAAAATCAAATAATGAAATACATCAAACGAATGGAGAACAACTGTCCACAAAGAGTCCATAAAGAAAACTTTTTTTTTTTAAATTTATGTCTTATCAGTTTTGTATTTAGGTTAATTGTTTTCATATGAAATTGTCAACTATTGTGAAATTCCAGTTCAGTTAAAAAAAAATATACCTACATGCATGTATTTGTCATACAATAAATTATTCGTTTGTCATTTTCAGGGCATGCTGTATCAACGATCATGTACAGTTCGTGTGTGATTTGTAAGGGAAACGTTAATCAACAAACACAGTTCCAGTATGATGATGGACAACGTTTCGTCACAAACGGACTTCCAACGGCAAAAACCAATAAAAAGACCAAGGTGACAACTGTTAGAGGTAAAAGAAGTACTTTTTGTAAAGACAAACAAGCTGATTTCAGTGAGGACGTTGGAGATATAAATTCGTTACAGAAGTTAAAGAATCCTGCCAGAAACAAAAGTAATAGTGAAAAATTCCGCGGTTGCCAAGGACAATCTCGTAGAGGTATTTACAAGGGTATGGAAAAAGCGATGCAAGTGGAAACGACAAATGAGAAAACAAGAAAACCTAATAAAAATGACAAACAACATATACCGTCATCCGCAAAGTCCCATGTAGAAAAAAGTCCTAATAGATACCAAAATAAACATCAGGCAGAGGAAGGTTTTCAAAATAAGTCCCCGGCTAGGGGTAGAGGAAATAAATGGGATGGTAGTACTAATAATAATGGTTCGACTGGACGTGTCGATGACCAGGAAGATCACAAATATTATAATGGAAGATCTTATGGGAGAAATGGAAAATTTAATGCAGACGGGTATGGAGATGACTACCATGACAGAGGCAATCAAGGATATCGTGGTCGTGGACGAGGTCGTGGTGGAAGCAGGGGTCGTGGTAGAGGTCGAGGTGGTCGCCGATAATAACAATTGAATAAAGTATTTTTAAATTTTATAACAAGTGTAGATAATCCAAATTATTTGAATGTAAATATTTGTTAAATTTGTAATTTTCATGATACAAAGATCCAATATTGCAATGCATGGAACTTATTCCTCTGGATTCGTTATGATTTGTTAGATACTAATGTCGAATAATTTTAAATCAACAAAATCAAGTTTCGACAAAGATAAAATGTTTCGTTAGTCTACAAAAAAGCAGCGATATTTTTTTGTTTTAAATCAAACTTTTCTGATTGTTTCAAACGAAAAATGTTATCAATAGATTATACTGCTTTGTATTACAAGCAAGACCAAGTTTGTAAGCAAACATACAACTGAGATAACTATTTAGAATGAAATTCAAAACAGCGTGGCTGTGGCCATTGATTGACACATTAAATCCATCTATTGACTGGGACAATTTACGTGAACGTTTGTCTGTAACTACCACTGTTCACGACGTACCTACGATAGACATTTAAACTGTGGGGTCACCAAAGGTTTCTTAACGCCTTTAATTATAAAATAATTCGAAAAATTAATCAGGAATAACCTTTATGTTTTGATTTATATAATTGATATAAATCAAAACATCGTGTTATTTCTGATTAATTTTTCGAAATACTTTATTAAGGTGTTGAGTACCTTTGGTGACCCCATAGTTTAAGTGTCTTTAAAAAGTACACAGTGAGCAGTGGTCGTTACATACAAACGTTCACCTAAATTGTCCCAGTCAATGGATGAATTTAATGTGTCAATCAATGGCCACAGCCACACTGTTTTGAATTTCATTCTATTGTTTTTATTTTCAAAGCATTGGCCGTAAATAATCAAAGAACTGAAATACTGAACATGGAATGACCGCAAGTTCTTGTGGATGGTCACAAGCACTAAGTCTTGTCTTTAAAGAAATCATTTATCTTTATAATTGAAAGTGAGGTTAATGTACATATATTTTTCTTTTCTGGGACAAGTTCTTGTGTTGAAGATAAATAAATGAAAGGGAATTCAACATCACCGTAATAACTATTATATACAGTGCATATATATATATATCTATCATACCTCCTATACATTTTTAGGAATATGATTGGTTAAAAGCGACCTCGTGGAGACCGTGTATATTCAATATTAGGTTAGTAGGGAGGCGGGGCTTAATTCAATACACAGTTAGTAGTGAATTTATGACTTTGGCACTGTTTAATTATTAAAAAGTATTGAAAGTTCTGTTAAATATTGTTATATCAAGGTTGTTGATAATAAATAGTTATTGTTTGCATTATTTCTTTAGTGCAGACCAATTGAAGAAGGTTCTTTTTAAAAAATTGAACACTTGAACACTTTCATATAGAAATAAGGAGATGCGTTATGATAGCAAATGAGACAACTCTAGTCTAAATTCAACAAATAAAGATAGTCGGTAAGATAAATTCGTTACATAGTGTGTTAGTGACCTAATGTTATATATACGGGGTCAGTAAATTCCATATAGGGTTCGAGCTTCGCCCCCGTATATATCATATTAGGTCACTAACACACTATGTAACTAAAAATATTGTAGTGATACAAATCAATATACTCTGGTTTATATTATATTAATATTTGTATATTACAGTTACATGTATATATAATTTTCATCCATTTGTATATCATTCTATATTGTACTAGTTATAAATAGTGCATGTGCATGGTGGACACTCTTCTATAATGATTCGATTTTTCTTATAGATTGGATTTGAGTAGGCATTCATATTTTCCCGCAAAACGAGAGAGCAAGGACCAATAACTCTGCATGTATCTGTATATAATTTTCACCTACTTTATACAAATGTAGGAGATTGCAATCGTTCTTGTGATATTCTTCCGTATGCGCTAACACAATTTTTCTGTACGTTTGCATATTATTAATTTTTACTTACATACATATAAAATAATAATATATTATTGAATTATATCTATAATACTAAAATTACGAGGTCCAATTTGTCAGCCGTCATCGGGTAAAAACGACAAATCAAAGAATTCAACTCTATATATAGCTAATACAGGACAATGGTGTAGATTAAAAATTACACCACTCCAGACCCTTTTGTTTTCCACATAATTAATATTGCCAATAATTAACAAGTTCCGGGTCAAATCCGATACCGATACCAATAATATATTCACCTGTTACCTATTACCTTATCTGTACGTTCCGCATTTGACAGGCGCACCACCAAACGGTGTATTTAGGATTTTGCTATATACACGGGTCATAATCAAAGGGTACATTCCGCATTTGACAGGCGCACCACCAAACGGTGTATTTAGGAGTTTGCTATATACACGGTCCATAATCAAAAGGTACGTTCCGCATTTGACAGGCGCACCACCAAACGGTCTATTTAGGATTTTGCTATATACACCGGTCATAATCAAAGGGCCGACACTACTAAATTCCATCTTTGTCAAATTTTCCATTGTAGTTTTATTCAGCAATCAGCAAGACTTTCTAAGATAACTAATATGGGACAATGATGTTGATTAAAAAATACTCCATTCCTGGATAGCCAGGACCTTTTGTTTTCCAAATAATTGATATTTCCAATTACTGATAAGTTCCAGGTTGACGGGTTCAAACAGAAAGATTTGACAGCAGAGAAAACTGTGGATCTTATAATCGACATGACTTAATCAGATGACAATATCAATTACTAAAATAAGGCTTAGGCATAGTTGTATACTTTAATTCAGTTACGGACCAGCGATATCACGGGTGTGTACTTGTTCTAAAAAAAAAATATGTGATGGGTATTCATTGAAGAAATGAATTTATAGCAAGCGATAAGGAATGTTAATTTGCACTCGAAGGTGTCGGCGTATTTATCATGTTTATAGATAGGTTAAAACCCAAAAACTAATTTACATAATGGAAATTTAGGCGATAGTAATACAACGGAATGCGCTCAACGGTCAACCGCTGTAAAAACAGTATTTTTTTTAGAATATAATTAAAAAAATATAACAGTAACCGATGTAAACAAGCAAAAAGATCAAAATTGTATTATAGGCTAATTCAGGAATTTGAGCATAAATAGAGTCCCATGTTTGAGTTTCGTTCTAATAAAACATGTACAAATAATGACGTTGTCGAAAATGTGCATGAAATATCTACCACTAAAAGTTAAGCAAACAATAATCAATCATATATATTAATGAAATGTTTGAATTTCCAATCACTCATCCTTTGCCTGTAATATACATGTATTGTCCTTGATTTCCTTTTTTGTGTGTGTGGTAATTTTTTTATATTAAATTATGTGAAATTACATAATTGATTTTCATGCAATTTAAGTTTTTTCCTGTAGTATTTTGAAAAGTTGATTTATTTTGATGTATTGCATAGTAAGTTGTATTATATTTTTTGTCATTTTTAAATGCGATAGATACAGATAGGTACAAGAACCAGCCTATAATGGCATATTTAAAAGCAAATTCCCCAAAAGACTAAATATAGCTTGCTCTGCCAAATATCATGTCAAATCACATCAACTTTGTATTTTAAAACTCATTTCAATTCAAAATATATTATAATTGTTTGTATTTCAACTTCTAATTCTTGAAATATATCATAAAACATATTGGGGAAACCAGTTAACTTCCAAAAATAATAATGTAAAATATTAAACCACATTAATAGGTTATGGTTTAAAATCAAATAAAACCTTTTGAGAGATATTTACCCAAACTTATTAACTCAGTGCAACAAAGTTGTTTTACTTATATAATTGAGTTATTGTCCTTATTTTACAATGTATATAGTAAGACAGTATATTCTATCTCTTAACAAAGTCAGTAAGTTTCATGATTATTTCATAACGTTATTATTAACAGAAAAACTATGGCACATGTAATGGTGAAGTCTACAAACTAAGGCTAAAAAATCATCAGATGTTTTTTTATCGTATCATATGATTGATGCTTTGATAGATGAATGCGAACTTCTGTTCGATAATTTATTCGTATATGTATAAAATTATGTCTATTTCAAAACTTTATATTTTCGTGTATTTTATTTCATTGTATCGACATAGATAGTGTATATGAAATATAACCCTATTGCAATTTTTATAGTTTAGTATTGTATGAACAAAGAACATATATTTAACATGGGTAATCTAAGCAGGTTTAGTCATGTAGATTAAACAAGTGATTGGTATAAAAAAAAAATGAATAAAATATATTTTTGTAGTAATAATTATTACGTGTTTTAAATTTAAATAGACGAGTCGGCAAGATTTCTCTCAATTTTTACATGTGTCTTGACTTATTTCGAAAAGATCTGACATTCTAGTTGCATACATCTACCTAGTATATATTATTTTTGGACATCTGTCGAATACAGACTAATTATAATATTGACCATGTGTCAGGGCTTGTCCTGAGATTGACGCAGTTTTCGTTATATGCTTTACATTTCAATATTATTTATTCTTTACACAATACAAGTTTCATGACGTCTATCTTCCTGTCTGGTTTTATTTGTCTCCTTCGACAGAAATATGGAACAGTATACTCGTCAAACAGTAAGCATACAATTTATCTAATGTCTCGCAATACCTCAAGTTTGCTGTTTGAATCCCTATCAAAAAGACGATCAACTCAGGTTTCACAAGAACATCTTTATTTCGAGACTTTTTTGTCAATGAAATTAGTTAACTTTTCATAGGCCTAGTGTGATAAATCAAGTTTGCTTTCATCAAAATACCGGAATTCTTTGGTCAATGTCACAAGGGGTGCGTACAAATTATACACGGTCGATTACGGTTAAAGATGTAAACCACTATTTGATTATGATAACGACGATTTTCTAATTTGCTTTTCAAGGTTTGTGTGACTTAGATCAAATTTGGTCATATGTATGGCAAGCCGTTTTTATATTTAATCAATTTCAAGATATCTTTTAAAGTTAATAAGATATCTTATAAAGTATATAAGATATCTTATAAAGTATTTAAGATATCTTATAATGTTTATAAGATATCTTATTTAATTTATAAGATATCTTTTTTATTTTATAAGATATCTTATAAACTTGTTAAGATATCTTTTATCTTTTCAAAGATATCTTTTAAACAAATATTTTATAAGATATCTTGTATAGTTTATAAGATATCTTTAAAAGTAAATAAGATATAAAAGTAAATAAGATATTTTATTTACTTTATAAGATATCTTATTAACTATATAAGATATCTTATATGTTTAATAAGATATCTTTATAACTAGTTTAATAAGATATCTTATTTAGTTTATAAGATATCTTATTTGCTATATAAGATATCCTATTTAAAATAACATAAGTAAATAAGTCAACAATGAAGGCTCCCTCTGGAACTTCGCGACAGGAAATAGATCATGTGACAGCAGTTTCAAATTGGCATGGCAATTATTAATAAATGTTTGTGATGTTTATATATTAAGAAAGCCTAATGACAAACTGCAACCTGCATTAATTCTTGACCTTGAGATTAATCACGTTAAAGACACGTTAGCTGTATCAAAGTCTTTAAGAGTTTATACGAACTTTCACAATCAGTATAAAAATGATTTTTTGGCATCCTAAAAGTATCTTGTATCAGTTTGATGTGTTTGAGCTTTTAATTTTGCCATTTGATTTAGGACTTTCCATTTGGAATTTTCCTTGGAGTACCTTTTTTTTTGTGGGGGGGGGGGGGGGGGGGGGGGTAAGAGTTTTTTTTTCAAACTATTTGAAATATGACAATAGATAAATGGAAATGAGATTGGTAATACATTTTGAGTGAGACTTATTTTATTTTACATAAAATATCATTTATAGTAATTAAGATATTTTACATATTAAATAAGATATCTTAAAATTTAAAGAATTTAAAAGGGAAACCAACGGCCTTATCTGTATAACATGCACTTCCATTTAATATAGCCGAGAATAAATGTTTGTCAATAGAATTTAAGGCTTGATAACAAAAATGGAGAAAACAAGTATTTATATAAAGCTTTAGTAAAGAGTAATTATTTTGACATTAATATGCTGGGGCCGTGTCAATGAAAGTATCCTAGGACATGTCCTAAGATAGGTCTTAGGACATTATTTAGGATGGTCTTAGGACGTGTCTGAGACATGTCTTAGGATGTAAAACAAAGCTGTCTTAGGACAGTCCTAACTACGATGGTCCTAGGACCATCCTAACACATTTATTTAATTGAAAATATATGTAGAGATTTGTATGACATAGATTGAATTGTATTTTAGAACCTATATGTAAAGAGAGGGAGGATGACTTTTATATAGAAAACAATTAACGCAAACTAAAAGTTAAAGTTTTTACGGAATACTAATAAATACGTTATTAAAGGGAAACTTCGCAAAAAAATCAAAAATTGATATTATGTTCATTCTGTATAAAAATGCTCAAATTCATGAATATTAAAGTTTTATTCTGCTTGATAAGAGATCACCATCGATTTTAAATTTAGAGTATCAATTCTCTCCGGTCGGCCATTTTGTTACCTTCTCCGAATTGCTCCCAAGATATGTCTAAGGACCAAAACTACAGTAACCCGATGTAGTCGTAATTGCGTGTTGATATCTTGTCAATCGTACGGTTGTTTTATCCGACTAGTTAACTATAACTAAGTTGATACAGAAAATTTTCTTATCTTTTTTTTTAATAACCATGATCTGTTATTTTTAACAATAATGATAATATTGGAATTAGTTAAAAAGTAAAAGTTTCAAATCATAAATAAGTGTTCCGTGAAACTTGAATTGTTTTCGGAAATCTAATTAGTTCATAATTCTTTTATACAAATCCTTGTTTTATGTAATAAACTTTATTCAAATAAATTAGGATCTTCGCTCCACTGATCACCTGCATGGCTAAAGGTATTACTCCCAAAGGTATTGCAGGGGATGTGACACGTCCAGGTATTCAAGCGATTTCCTGTCGAGCTTGCAAATTCATGCATCGTTTCACTTCTTAGGGTATTGGTCAGTGTACACGGCCGATAACTTATAACTTTCCATTTTGAACTATTAGGTGTATAATATGCATCTCTATCTTGCGTGTCCGAAAGTGATATTATATACTAGTCATTACTAAACTCATACCAAGGATTTGTATAGTTAGTCTAACTATACAAATCCTTGCTCATACGCTTGTTTATGAATAAAATTTCTGATGTAAAGAAAATTATTTATAAAAATATAGATAATACCTAAAAATAAACAACAGATTTGATGAAATAAAAATCTATATACATATTTTTTGTCAATGGTGAAGGACAGAACGGACCATACCAGAAATTTTGATTTAAAAAAATGTACGCACTTGTCGACCATCGTATATACGCCAGGATAAAAAGTTACGGAACTATAGCGCAAATTCAAATATATACATGTATACATTGTACATAAGAAAGAAACATACATTTTGTGTAAATTGTGGTAAAAGTTTTGTTAGTGGACTAGTCCACGTATGCCAACGGTATGTAATCATCAAATGTCGAAAGACTATTGTATACCAAAAGAAGAAGAAGAAGAAGAAGAGATTTAAATACAGGTCGATATATAACTTTCTTTGTCTCATCGAAGTTATGAACATTTATATATCAATTAGATTGTTCTCGAATAAAAGAAGAAATTCGTCATCATCACAATTGTTCCGACATGCATGTTATATGTACGCAACTGGACGTACACTAATAATCCCTAAGGGATGTGAATATTTTCCAGGAAAACTATAGAGTATCAAAGTTTCAAATCAATTTCGGGATTTGTTTTCTTTCTTGATATTCAATGACAGCAATTTAAAGAACAAACTGCTTGTCCGCTTTATGGGTATTCTTGCCAGTTGAAACAGACTTATAATAACATTAAACAATAGGGAAAGATGACATTAAATTCGTTCTGGGTTTTTTTTATACATTGTTGGTCAAATAGCTAAAGTATTATATATAATTGGGCCCGATATAGTTACGGTGTGAGACGAAGACTGTTTTGTTAAGGACATTCCCGATTATGTAAAACAAAATGTTGTTGTTTTTCACACTTGAAAAGCATATATGTTCGTAAATTTCGATTCCATTCCAAAAAGATTCTTAAATTTTCTGTCAATTTTTTAAAAAAATTATCAAATATCTGAAGTATTCGTGCGTTGTGAGATTTGAAATATTTTGATGAAAACATTAATTCCTAAATAGGTAATTAAAGATAACTTTGGATGGACTAAATTATATAATTGCAATTGTTAATGATCTGTTTGAAATTTTTAAGGCTGCCGATCCTAATCTAAAATAGTACAATTTTTGGTTCATACACTCGTAATTAGAAGGCTATTTTTATTTATGAATTTATACTTCAATTAAAATAATAAAGTATTTTATCGTTACTGAATTAATCAAAAGTCATAATTCATTTAAAAGTGATCTTTTCATGCTTATGCAAAATATAAAAATATACAACAGCTATCCAGTTATTGTGCGACCTTATTATTCCCGTTAATTAATTAACTTTTTTTTTACATTTCTGCAGGGACGTCTATATAAGTCCTTGATTTCTGTGTCTAAAACTTTGACTGACTCCCGTTTTCAATTCATACGAAATGATGTTCACACCTTCAAGCCAGTAAACCGTGACGCCTAGATTTCACTGAATGAGGATCAAAGGATTAGAATTACATAATGCTAATCCTTTAATTACCTTGAGTTAACCGACGCACTCAACATTCTTTAGATGTCACAAAAGAATACACATTTTATTTCCACCGTACAAGCAAGTGAAAATGTTTGCTGGAATGAAGCAAAAAGGTCAAAATACAAACGTGTATTTTTATTACACTATTGATCATGTCAATTTCATATGTTTGTTTTAAGTATTTGTAGAAAAAATCATAAAAATGTTCTCTTGTATGAATTAATTTTATTATTAAAATTCGATTTAAAATATCCACACGATCTAATTTTAAAAGTTGCATGGCTATCACTTATTTTTCGTTGGTTAATAGCTACACCAAAAGTCGTCGATGCGCTTTAAATGGCGTTATTAGATGGTTAACGAACAAGACTTAAATGAGATATTTTCACTCCCGGCATGCATCAAAGACTTAAACTACGTCACATAAGTCAGGAAGTTTCAAGAAATAAAATTAATAATTCCCAATTTTCTCCTTTATTAGATTTCATATCAAAATAAAACTTGGTGAATATGTTTTTTATGATATTATGAACAAAATAAGATGAAAAGTGAAAATTCGCGAATTATCCCTTTAAATATGATAAAAGATATAAATGAATTTAATACGAAAACAAAAGTAAGTGGTCACAAAACTTTGTGATATTCGTGGTGCAATTTTAGTACATAAACTAGTTTTGTCCTTAGGTCCACTTGATTTCATTACATGTATCGAATCAGGATTAGGTAAAAAAGAAGTAAACTTTTTCCCATATTTGAATTATTTAAAATATGTTGCTTATGATGATAGTATTGTTTAGGCTTCAAAAAAGGCAGCACGAAATAATTTAATATAATACAATTAAATCTTTAACAAACATTAAACAATATTTTTTTTTTATTAAATTTATCTAATGATAGTTTAATATTGTATTAGTATTTTTAGTATTGAGTTTATGCCATATTTGTTGTTTTTATTACGTTTTAGGACGATGTAACCTTTAGGACTATCCTAAGACACCTAATTGTATATCTTAACTTTAGGACCAAATTTAGGACATATCTTATTTTAGGAGACTTTTGTTAACCCGACTTAGGACTAAGAAGTGTCCTAAGACCATCCTAAGACATGTCTTAGTCCTAGGACAGCTTCGTTGACACGGCCCCTGATGATTAGGGTTGGAATCTCCACAGGTATCACAGTTGTAATCGAATCAAATACTGTCGTTAACCAATTATAAATTTTTGGTGCATGCGAATTAAAATCAAAGATAATTGTCTCTTTTTATTGTGAAATTATCATGTACATAACAGTGGCGAAACAAAGTCAATTTTATTTATATATTACTGCTAGTGTGTGGTGAAAGACACTTAATGTTTTATTGCACGCCATTGGAGGTGTGCCTACACTGGCAGAATCTAATACAGATACAGATACAAATTAGCAATCTCGATCTGAATTGCTTTTGATTTTATGATTGGTCAATCTTTTTCAAACATACAGGGATACTTATTTCAATACGTAAAAAGAAAAGAAGATATGTTATTTAGTTTTAAAGATATCTTATTTAGTTAATAATATATCTTATTTAAGCTTATAAAATATCTTTTATTAGAAACTATATAAAAGATGTCTTAAATAGTTTATAAGATATCTTATAAACTTAATAAGATATCTTTTAAACTAAATAAGATATCTTATTAACCAAATTAGATATCTTATATGTTAAATAAGATATCTTTATAACAAGTTTAATAAGATATCTTATTTAATTATCAAGATATCTCTACAAATTTATAAGATATCTCTATTAATTTATAAGATATCTTATTTAATTATAAAGATATCTGATTTAACTTTTTAATATATCTTGAAAGTGTAAATATAAAAACGGCTTGCCATACATATGTCTAGCAAAGACTTCAGTAAGTTCACCCTTAGGAATCATGTATTTAATTTAATGTTTTACCATTCTTTTAAAAACCTATTTTCAATATATTCACTGTGCTGACTCCATTTGTAGCACTCCTCGTGCAGCTATTTCGAATCTTGCCGACGAACAAAAACTATGTTGCAGAAATAAAAATATGTATAGTAGTGTACATGTTATTGATAAGACGTTTTGTTGTTAGCTCACCTGGCCTAAAAGGCCATGTGAGCTTTTCTCATCACTTGGCGTCCGTCGTCGTCGTCGTCGTCGTCTGTCGTCGTTAACAATTTTTCAAACATCTTCTCCTCTGAAACTACTGAATGGATTTGAATGAAACTTAACATGATTGTTCCTTAGTATATCCTGCACAAAATGTGCGCTTCGATTTTTGATCCGTCAAAAAACATGGCCGCCGTTACTTAAAATAGAACATAGGGGTCAAATGCAGTTTTTGGCTTATATCTCAAAAACGAAAGCATTTAGAGCAAATCTGAAATGGAGTTAAAATGTTTATTAGGTCAAGATCTATCAGCCCTGAAATTTTCAGATGAATCAAACAAACCATTGTTGGGTTGCTGCCACTTTCTTGGTAATTTTAAGGAAATTTTGCAGTTTTTGGTCATTATCTTGAATATTATTATAGATAAAGATAAACTGTAAACAGCAAAAAAGATCAGCAAAGTAAGATCTACAAATAAGTTAATATGACCAAAATTGTCAATTGACCCCTTAAGGGGTTATTGTCCTTTAATGACAATTTTTCACAATTTGTTCATCATATTTGCTAACTTTAAAAAATCTTCTCCTCTGAAACTACTGAATGGATTTGGTTAAAACTTAGCATGGTTGTTCCTTAGATTATCCTGCACAAAGTGTGTGCTTTGATTTTTGATCCGTCAAAAAACATGGCCGCCGTTACTTAAAATAGAACATAGGGGTCAAATGCAGTTTTTGGCTTATATCTCAAAAACGAAAGCATTTAGAGCAAATCTGAAATGGAGTTAAAATGTTCATTAGGTCAAGATCTATCAGCCCTGAAATTTTCAGATGAATCAAACAAACCATTGTTGGGTTGCTGCCACTTAATTGGTAATTTTAAGGAAATTTTGGAGTTTTTGGTCATTATCTTGAATATTATTATAGATAAAGATAAACTGTAAACAGCAAAAAAGATCAGCAAAGTAAGATCTACAAATAAGTTAATATGACCAAAATTGTCAATTGACCCCTTAAGGGGTTATTGTCCTTTAATGACAATTTTTCACAATTTGTTCATCATATTTGCTAACTTTAAAAAATCTTCTCCTCTGAAACTACTGAATGGATTTGGTTAAAACTTAGCATGGTTGTTCCTTAGATTATCCTGCACAAAGTGTGTGCTTTGATTTTTGATCCGTCAAAAAACATGGCCGCCGTTACTTAAAATAGAACATAGGGGTCAAATGCAGTTTTTGGCTTATATCTCAAAAACGAAAGCATTTAGAGCAAATCTGAAATGGAGTTAAAATGTTCATTAGGTCAAGATCTATCAGCCCTGAAATTTTCAGATGAATCAAACAAACCATTGTTGGGTTGCTGCCACTTAATTGGTAATTTTAAGGAAATTTTGGAGTTTTTGGTCATTATCTTGAATATTATTATAGATAAAGATAAACTGTAAACAGCAAAAAAGATCAGCAAAGTAAGATCTACAAATAAGTTAATATGACCAAAATTGTCAATTGACCCCTTAAGGGGTTATTGTCCTTTAATGACAATTTTTCACAATTTGTTCATCATATTTGCTAACTTTAAAAAATCTTCTCCTCTGAAACTACTGAATGGATTTGGTTAAAACTTAGCATGGTTGTTCCTTAGATTATCCTGCACAAAGTGTGTGCTTTGATTTTTGATCCGTCAAAAAACATGGCCACCGTTACTTAAAATAGAACATAGGGGTCAAATGCAGTTTTTGGCTTATATCTCAAAAACGAAAGCATTTAGAGCAAATCTGAAATGGAGTTAAAATGTTCACTAGGTCAAGATCTATCAGCCCTGAAATTTTCAGATGAATCAAACAAACCATTGTTGGGTTGCTGCCACTTAATTGGTAATTTTAAGGAAATTTTGGAGTTTTTGGTCATTATCTTGAATATTATTATAGATAAAGATAAACTGTAAACAGCAAAAAAGATCAGCAAAGTAAGATCTACAAATAAGTTAATATGACCAAAATTGTCAATTGACCCCTTAAGGGGTTATTGTCCTTTAATGACAATTTTTCACAATTTGTTCATCATATTTGCTAACTTTAAAAAATCTTCTCCTCTGAAACTACTGAATGGATTTGGTTAAAACTTAGCATGGTTGTTCCTTAGATTATCCTGCACAAAGTGTGTGCTTTGATTTTTGATCCGTCAAAAAACATGGCCACCGTTACTTAAAATATAACATAGGGGTCAAATGCAGTTTTTGGCTTATATCTCAAAAACGAAAGCATTAAGAGCAAATCTGACATGGAGTAAAAATGTTCATTAGGTCAATATCTATCAGCCCTGAAATTTTCAGATGAATCAAACATCCAATTGTTGGTTGCTGCCACTTAATTGGTAATTTTAAGGAAATTTTGCAGTTTTTGGTCATTATCTTGAATATTATTATAGATAAAGATAAACTGTAAACAGAAAATATGATCAGCAAAGTAAGATCTACAAATAAGTCAATTTGACCAAAATTGTCAATTGACCTCTTTAGGAGTTATTGCCCTTTAAAGACTTTTTTTCACAATTTGTTCATCATGTTGACTTACTTTAAAAAATCTTCTCTTATGAAACTGCTGTATCAATTTCAGCCAAACTTAGGCTAAATGAGTTTCAGAGTTTCAGAGTATCTAGTATAAATTTTATATTTCATTTCCTTGTATGTCAAGAAACATAGCTCGTATGGCTAAAATAGAACATAGGAGAAAATGATTTTTTTTGCTTTTGAAGAAAATAGGACGATTCAAAGAACATTTAAATAAATTGAAAAGCCAAAATAATCATTGATGAGAGATTAAACCAAAAAAATTCAGGTGAGCGATTCAGGCTCTTGAGAGCCTCTTGTTTTGTTATTTTTGATGATTGAAAATAAACAGAAAATAATTATGAGTTAATAAGTTTAATAAATCACTACAGAACAAACGACGAGTATGATGAAACTTACAAGTTACATAAATAATTCATATATATATATACGATTAAGAGATATTAGGAAGACACCTACAAATACAAATAAACCAACGCAGGCAACATCTTATTTAAATGTTTTTGAATAATTGGCATAGGCTTTACCTTATTTCTTCCGTCCTTTTAATAACCAGAGGCTGTGTCAATGAAAGTAGCCTTGGATATGTCCTAAGATATGTCTAAGGACATTATTTAGGATGGTCTTAGGACATGTCTGAGACATGTCTTAGGATGTAAAACAAAGCTGTCTTAGGACAGTCCTAACTACGATGGTCCTAGGACCATCCTAACACATTTATTTTATTGAAAAAAATATGTAGATTTATATGACATAGATTTTATTGTAATTTAGTACCTGTAAAGATAGAGAGGACGACTCTTATTTTGAACACAATTAACGCAAAATTAAAATTAAAGTTATAACGTAATAGTAAAAAATACGTTATTAAATAGGTTAATGCGAGAAAAAAAAAAGTAAATAGTCACAAAACCTAGTTAAATGCGACAGTCGTGCAGCAATTATAGTAAACCAGTTTTGTCCTTAGGTCCACTCGATTTCATTACATGTATCGAATCAGGGCCCAGTTTCACGAAGCTGTCTTAGGACTAAGACATGTCTTAGGATGGTCTTACGACATATCTTAGTCCTAAGTGGGTTTCACAAAGCGGTCCTAAATTAGGACATCTCTTAAAGTTGGTCATAAAGTTAGGACAACGCGAGAGGTGTCTTATGATGGTCTTAGGATAGTTATACGTTTATTTATATAAATTACACACATTTTTTATATTAATTTTGAAAAAAAAAATCTTATTATTATCTAATTATCTATTCTCCTGTTCCTGCTTAAAACATATATACATTGACGGATTATCAGGATTTGTCAACAATGAAAATTCGATGTATTGATATAAAAATTGCACGATTTTATCTCTTAACCTTTTATAACCAATATTTTTTGCGACTTATCAATATCTTGTGACATGTCTTATGATCCTCTTATGACTATCCTAGGACATATCTCAGACCTCATCATAAGACACGGCCCCAGGTACTACAGTTTGGTTTTTTTTAAATAAAGAAATATGGTATGGTTGATAATGAGACAACTGTCCAATAAAGACCAAAGGATAAAGGTTCAAACAATCCAAGTAACTATATGGCATTCTAATCTAATCAAAATATAGAATTCTGATTTCGTTTTCCCCATACAATTAGATTGATGGCATTCTCCACATATACTGAGCTAAACCCGACATGACAAAATGTGAAACAAGTAAAAAGAAAAAAAATAACGGTCTTATTTAGTTACAAAACGACTAATGAAGAACCATAACTCTTTATTAGCCTCGTCAGAACAGACAAGATAGTGGCTTTAAAAATAAAGAGGCAAACAACTAATCCAAAATGCATGTTAATAAGCGAACAGGTGAACTTTCTTATTGTGTTTAAACGTTTAAGATTTTACATTTATTTTAACATGTATTCGATTTGTAAACATAGTTGACGCTTACAAAATGAAAGCTTTTTCTGGTCACAGCCCAGTTCAAATTTGATTGTCAATGTCTAGATAACAAAATTTTCATTCGACTAAGGTACCAAGAAAAGCACTGCGAGTGATCCGGAATACTAGTATATACATACATTTTAGTGACTCGAATCAGAATTCATCGCGAATGTCACGTATGTAGTCACAAGAGGAGATTGCATGACAAGTGAAAAATAAACCATATTTATCAAGTATAGGATGAATATCGGCGTTCGTATAATGAACTAAACAACATATGAATCTATAACATGTCTGTTTTCTTCGCAAAAAAGAAAAGTCTAATGCAACAGTCCATGCGGGATAAGCGGGCTGAAATATTTCATGTACGTATTTAAAAACGTAAAAGTTAAGGTCAACCCACATGCGTTGCTCCTATTCACTTAGTATATATTCAAAAATAGAGCTACTAACTATTTACCTCAATATACGATGAGACGTGAAGTTCGTCCAGTTTAAGCTATCTAGAGCCCTTTTGAACAATGTATAAGTATGCATAAAACAATCTTATTCAAAATTTTCTAATCCCTTCAACATAGCATTTTTTTAGTTTAACTAGTGTTTCAAATAAGTGGATCATAATCTCAAAATGTTCGCTTTTTCAACTTTTCCCTCCGTGAGCTCGTTACTGATGGCCTATCATTTTTCTATTGTCTACGTGACTGTCTTCGTTTGGATTGGACTAAATAGCGATACTACAACTAATATTATAAAAGATGTGATTACTCTTTTGATCATGTTCTCATCGGGATTCCGATTCTCATTTGAACTACATGTATTTGAAATATTCTTTAAAAGATTGATACGATGTATAGATAGTATTCCAAATAAAACGACGTAGTAAGGCGCCACAGAATAAAAATCAAAATAGCCTTTCAAGACGTCATAATTATTTGGACTACTATGTGTGACAAAATTACAGTTGAAGCATAAGGCAACATTTGTTACTAATTTTTTAGTTAAAAACCCATCATAAATTTCCCGTTTTGATATTAAATAGGTGAACGAAAATTTCTTTAAAAAATCATCCCTTTTCTTTGGTTGCTAAGAACTTTTCGTTGCTAGGATGCTCTCTTCGGGGTCCTGGCTCATAGTATTTATAAGTAAAGTAGATGTTCAAACCTTTTGTTCTGTCGTGTAATTGTACTGATCACAGCTTAACACAACTCACTTTTTGGACAAATCATCAAGGAAATCCCTGATGAATTGAACGCTTTGTTAGCAGCCATGAAGTTGTCTGGTAAAGAACCTGCCTGGAAGTTCTCGGCAAGTACTGACCAGGTGACAGTACAGTTGAAATGGACCAAGGCTAAGGAACAAGAGGCATCCTCCAGTAAATCCAAGCCGGCTCTGAAAAAGAGTAAACCACAATCCACCAGCAGAAGGGACGCCAAGCGTTACGACTGGTCAGTGGGTGCAGGCCAAAAGCTCGGCTGCAACATCGGCTGAGGTTATACCACACATCACCAAGGTAGACCAGAACCAACAGACAGAAGCCAAAACAGCACTAGAGGGAAGCAGGGAGTACCCACAAAATATCAAGGGGAACCTGAGGGCATTGTCATGAAGACAGACACTGTCATCAGTCCGTACAACCCCAGGAAGGCATGCCATCGCCCATGCTATCTTCAGCCGTCTAAAGACAAAAACGGATCGACTACGACGAGGGATTCGACCTAGATGATCCCGAGTTGCTCCGGCCACCACCACACACATCGCCACTATTGATGCCATCTCCAGAGGCAGTAACAACAGCACTTGTGATCTTGGAACGGCCAGATACACCTTACCCAACTCCTTGAAACAAAGTTAAAGCTAAACGGTCAACTGAAGCAGAACCAAACAATAGGTAGAAGTTAGTCCGCAATATTCGGACAGGATAGTCGGACCGAAAAATCCACATATCATCAAGCCTTTTATGTCAGTAACGTACCGATGGTTGACGAAGGAAGTTGAATTGCTCAGAGACAAAAGTGCAGTAAGTAGAAGTTCGAAACCACTAAGTTCAAGTTGAAAGTTTTTCATTTGTAGCAAGCAGTAATAAGAAGTCTTTTGTGATAGTTGCAAGCTCACGGCTGGTTCAGAAACTGTAATTTCCCACGGGAATGGTCGCAGTCCTTCGAACAGGTCCGCTGACTTCGGTGTTTCAGATACCTGGTGTTTCGAAGACTAGGTGTCTCAGGAACTTGATATTTTTTTTGTATTATCAATCATGTGGAAAGCGAAAGGTGTTTTAATGTACTTAAGGGCAAGACTACGGTTTTTTACCCCATCTCTTTTCACTAGAAATAACTTGTACACAGCGGTCACTGATATATACGAATGTAGGACAGAAAGTCACAGGACAAAAAGTCACAGGACAAAAAGTCACAGACAAAAAGTCACGGACAAAAAGTCACAGGACAAAAAGTCACAATTAATTTTTTCTGATTATTTTCTTTGAATAAAAAACGCTTATTTCTACAAAAATATTTATATTATATACATGTGTATTACATACTAGGATCATATAGAGAGAAGGAATCTCACCTCGTACCTTGTGACCTATTTTCCTACGTGAATTCTACGTTATTGCATGTACAATTTGACGATTTTCTTGGCTGATATTATAAGTAAAAATTAGACGTAAGCCTTAAGAAAATCTTGTCAAAAGTTATGACCACCAATAACCAGTTGCAAGATAATTGTATATTACACATGTATTATATGATGACCTAATGTTTTCTGAAAATTATGAAAATCCACTTTCACTTTCTGTTTTGAAAGATATGTTATCTAGATAACTAGTCACACAAAGTGTATCGTGTGCAGTACGTGTATCAATATGTATATTCATTGATTTCATGAACACACATGACACAGTAAAGATGTTTAAAATGGACAGAAATACTACATCCTCATGATCCTGTTAAGAAAATTACTTCCTTACAATATTTAATTTATCGTGGAATAATTGTGTTTAAACTGTTAAAGGACTAACTAGTAGTTAAGAATTCATTGTAAGGTAGGAACGTATGCATGGTATATAGATACAGGAAGATGTGGTATGAGTGCCAATGAGGCAACTCTCCGTCCAAATCACAATTTATAAAAGTAAACCATTATAGGTCAAGGTACGTCTTCAACACGGAGCCTAGTCTCACAC
The DNA here is from genome assembly GCF_965363235.1 of Mytilus galloprovincialis. NCBI lineage: Eukaryota > Metazoa > Mollusca > Bivalvia > Mytilida > Mytilidae > Mytilus > Mytilus galloprovincialis. The sequence continues at coordinate 33,893,314 of NC_134841.1, read as the reverse complement.
CAAACAGCAAGCGATAAAGGGCTCCAAAAATTACTAGTGTAAAACCTTACAAACGGGAAAACCAACAGTCTAATCTATATAAAAAACGAGAAACAATTATGAACCACTTAAACAGACGACACCCACTGAACATCAGATTCCTGACTTAGAACACGTGAAAACAATTGCAGTGGGATTAAACGTTTAAATGGTTCCAAACCTTCGCCCTTTCTAAAACAACAACTTAGAAAAGACACAAGTATTTTTTTACAACATATGAACATTAGACAAAATATCTTTATTGGGATCTAAAATAGTTAAAGTTTAGAACTTGTTTAATGATATTGTACCCTGCTCGTTTGAAAATTAAAGACATGTACTTTTCACTTTCTGATTTGATTAACTGTTTTAAAATTATCATGGTTACCTCCTGGTTTATTAATATGACTCAGCATTGGTATGGCTGTTTATTTATATAATTTTACAGCCATGTCCATTTCAATACACACATATAGATTTAACCTTACGGTAAATAAATGTTCATGTACAAACAAATGATGTATTTATAATGAAAATACTCAATTAATCGTTTATGGAACCAGTGCACTCAAAATCTTCCGAAATTATCGATGATGATAATGATTTAGTATAGCTAACGAAATATAACAAGTAATATAATGTGATATATAATATAAAAAAGAAGATGTGGTATGATTGCCAATGAGACAACAGTTACTGTCCATAAGAGACCAAAATGACACAGACATTAACAAAGTTCTATAGGTCACCGTACGGCCTTCAACAATGAGCGAAGCCTATGCCAATATATTCTGCAGGATCTATGGCAGAGTAGGCTGATACGTACTATTGAACAATTCAATTTAAAAATTGTTGGATAAATATGTTACCATGTTTTGCTCAATGTAAGGGTTCTTGGTAATATCACATGAAATGCAATGATATAATACATCACAGACGAATACTATATAGTATGCAAAGAGCTCATATCCCTCGAAACCATGACTTTTATACGGTTTGCCAATGGAAAGTAAACAAGAAGCTGTCACAACGACAGAAACCGGATTTATTAACATTTATTTGTGTCCATTACCATTACTGATGAATGGTGCAAGTGAAAATCGTCAATATCAAATTTGACCTCCATTTTGTCATCAGTATCAACATATTAAAATTTGAAAAGCTTAGATTGAATGGTTCATGAGTAAATGCAACAACGTGAATGGAAACGCCATTTTACGATCTTTCAAGAACCATAACTCCTGAACGGTAAAAGTCAAAATCGTCATTATTGAACTTGACCTTCATTTAGTTGTCAGTAACAACATATTAAAATTTTAAAAGCTTTGGTTGAACGGTTCATGAGCTAATGCACGGACAACATTTGATTGCCGCCCGCCCGCCCGCCGTACATCCCCAAATCAATAACCGACATTTTTGTCACAAAAATCCGGTTAAAAATGGTACCCAAATACTATTTTAATTTTGCAAACCAAAAAAAAAAACCGTACACGTACAGTAAACATGCAGTGTCATTTTAATGCTATTACTTTTTTAAATGACAAAGAGATGTAAAATTTGTTTAATTTCTAAGGATATATCACCACAAAATAACTGTATTCCTTTGGTTTTTAATTTTGATATCATATATTACGTTTGAGCTCCAATGACAGATAGACATAATAATAAAAAAATATACACCAAATTTACAATAACCTTGACAAATCCCACTACTAGTTTTGTTAAAAGTATGCTGGACTCTTTTATTCTTCTTGATTGTCTATTATTGTCCATTGTATTCTAATGATGAATTAAGGTAATATGAATAAAAAGCATAATTTGACAACACTGTGACTGAATGGTACACGATTGCAACACTGTGACTGAGGGGTACAAGATTGCCAACACTATGACTGAGGGGTACACGATTGCCAACACTGTCACTGAGTCGATAAGATTGCCAACACTGTCACCGAATGGATAAGATTGCCAACACTGTCACTGAGTGCTATCATATGGCCAACACTGTGACTGAGTTGTATCATAATGACAACACTGTGACTGAGTGATATCATATTGACAACACTGTGACTGAATGGTACACGATTGCAAACACTGTGACTGAGTGGTACAAGCTTGCCAACACTTTCACTGAATGGTATAAGATTGCCAACACTGTGACTGAATGGTATAAGTTTGACAACACTGTGACTGAATGGTATAAGATTGACAACACTGTGACTGAATGGTATAAGATTGACAATACTGTGACTGAATCGTTTAATATTGACAACCCTGTGACTTAGTGGTTTAAGATTTACAGCACTGTGACTGAATGGAAATTATAAGATTGACAATTATGTGACTAAATGGTAGTTGTAAGACTGACAACACTGTGACTGAGGGGAATAAGATTGAAAACACTGTGACTGAGGGGATTAAGTTTGATAACACTGTGACTGAGGGGAATAAGATTGACAACACTGTAACTGAGTGGAATAAGAATGATAACACTGTGACTGAATGGTATAAGATTGACAACACTGTAACTGAATGATATAAGTTTGACAACACTGTGACTGAATGGTGTAAGATTGACACCACTGTGACTGAATGTTATAAAATTGACAACACTGTGACTGAATGTTCTAAAATTGACAACACTGTGACTGGCTGTTATAAAATTGACAACACTGTGTATGAAAAATAGACAATTGACAATACTGTGACTGAGTGGAATAAAATTGACAACACTGTGACTGAATGGTATAAGATTGACAACACTGTGACAGAATGGTATAAGATTGACAACACTGAAACTGAATGGTATAAGATTGACAACACTGTGACTGAATGATATAAGATTGACAACACTTTGACTGAATGATATAAGTTTGACAACACTGTGACTTAATGGTATAAGGATGACACCACAAGTGACTAAGTGGAATAAAATTGACAACACTGTGACTGAATGGTATAAGAATGACACCACTGTGACTAAGTGGGAAAAAAATGACAACACTGTGACTGAATGGTATAAGAATGACACCACTGTGACTAAATGGAATAAAATTGACAACACTGTGATTTAATGGTATAAGATTGACAACACTGTGACAGAATTGTATAAGATTGACAACAATATGACTGAATGGTATAAGAGTGACACCACTGTGACTAAGTGGAATAAATTTGACAACACTGTGACTGAATGATATAAGTTTTACAACACTGTGACTGAATGGTATAAGATTGACACCACTGTGAATAAGTGGAATAAAATTGACAACCCTTTGACTGAATGGTACAAGATTGACAACACTGACAGAATGGTATAAGATTGACAACACTGTAACTGAGTGGTATAAAAATGAAACCACTGTAATTAAGTGGAATAAAATTGACAACCCTTTGACTGAATGGTATATTAAAGAATGATAACACTGTGACTGAATGGCATAAGATGGACAACACTGTGACTGAATGGTATAAGATTGGCAACACTGTGACTGAATGGTATAAGAATGACACCACTGTGACTAAGTGGAATAAATGACAACACTGTGACTGAAGGGTATAAGATTGACAACACTGACAGAATGGTATAAGATTGACAACACTGTAACTGAATGGTATAAGAATGAAACCACTGTAATTAAGTGGGATAAAATTGACAACACTGTGACTGACTGATATAAGTTTGACAACACTGTGAATGATTGGTAAACATGGTAAAAGATTGACACCACTGTGACTAAGTGGAATAAAATTGACAACCCTGTGACTGAATGGTATAAGAATGATAACACTGTGACTGAATGGCATAAGATGGACAACACTATGACTGAATGGTATAAGATTGACAACACTGTGACTGAATGATATAAGTTTGAAACCCCTGTGACTAATTGAAATAAAATTGACAGCACTGTGACTGAATGGTATAAGATTGACAACACTGTGACTGAGTGGTACACGATTGCCAACACTGTGACTGAGTGGTACAAGCTTGCCAACACTTTCACTGAATGGTATAAGATTGCCAACACTGTGACTGAATGGTATAAGTTTGACAACACTGTGACTGAATGGTATAAGATTGACAACACTGTGACTGAATGGTATAAGATTGACAACACTGTGACTGAATGGTATAAGATAGACAATACTGTGACTGAATCGTTTAATATTGACAACCCTGTGACTTAGTGGTTTAAGATTTACAGCACTGTGACTGAATGGAAATTATAAGATTGACAATTATGTGACTGAATGGTAGTTGTAAGACTGACAAAAATGTGACTGAGGGGAATAAGATTGAAAACACTGTGACTGAGGGGATTAAGTTTGATAACACTGTGACTGAGGGGAATAAGATTGACAACACTGTAACGGAGTGGAATAAGATTGACAACACTGTAACTGAATGATATAAGTTTGACAACACTGTGACTGAATGGTGTAAGATTGACACCACTGTGACTGAATGTTATAAAATTGACAACACTGTGACTGAATGTTATAAAATTGACAACACTGTGACTGGATGTTATCAAATTGACAACACTGTGTATGAAAAATAAACAATTGACAATACTGTGACTGAGTGGAATAAAATTGACAACACTGTGACTGAATGGTATAAGATTGACAACACTGTGACATAATGGTATAAGATTGACAACACTGTAACTGAATGGTATAAGATTGACAACACTGTGACTGAATGATATAAGATTGACAACACTTTGACTGAATGATATAAGTTTGACAACACTGTGACTTAATGGTATAAGGATGACACCACAAGTGACTAAGTGGAATAAAATTGACAACAGTGTGACTGAATGGTATAAGAATGACACCACTGTGACTAAGTTGGAAAAAAATGACAATACTGTGACTGAATGGTATAAGAATTACACCACTGTGACTAAGTGGAATAAAATTGACAACACTGTGACTGAATGGTATAAGATTGACAACACTGTGACAGAATTGTATAAGATTGACAACACTGTGACTGAATGGTATATTAAAGAATGATAACACTGTGACTGAATGGTATAAGATGGACAACACTGTGACTGAATGGTATAAGATTGGCAACACTGTGACTGAATGGTATAAGAATGACACCACTGTGACTAAGTGGAATAAAATGATAACACTGTGACTGAATGGTATAAGATTGACAACACTGTGACAGAATGGTATAAGATTGACAACACTGTAACTGAATGGTATAAGAATGAAACCACTGTAATTAAGTGGAATAAAATTGACAACACTGTGACTGAATGATATAAGTTTGACAACACTGTGAATGATTGGTATAAGATTGACACCACTGTGACTAAGTAGAATAAAATTGACAACCCTGTGACTGAATGGTATAAGAATGATAACACTGTGACTGAATGGCATAAGATGGACAACACTATGACTGAATGGTATAAGATTGACAACACTGTGACTGAATGATATAAGTTTGAAACCACTGTGACTAATTGAAATAAAATTGACAACACTGTGACTGAATGGTATAAGATTGACAACACTGTGACTGAATGATATAAGTTTGACTGTGACCAAGTGGAATAAAATTGACAACACTGTGACTGAATGGTATAAGATTGACAACACTGTGACATAATGGTATAAGATTGACAACACTGTAACTGAATGGTATAAGATTGACAACACTGTGACTGAATGATATAAGATTGACAACACTTTGACTGAATGATATAAGTTTGACAACACTGTGACTTAATGGTATAAGGATGACACCACAAGTGACTAAGTGGAATAAAATTGACAACAGTGTGACTGAATGGTATAAGAATGACACCACTGTGACTAAGTTGGAAAAAAATGACAATACTGTGACTGAATGGTATAAGAATTACACCACTGTGACTAAGTGGAATAAAATTGACAACACTGTGACTGAATGGTATAAGATTGACAACACTGTGACAGAATTGTATAAGATTGACAACACTGTGACTGAATGGTATATTAAAGAATGATAACACTGTGACTGAATGGTATAAGATGGACAACACTGTGACTGAATGGTATAAGATTGGCAACACTGTGACTGAATGGTATAAGAATGACACCACTGTGACTAAGTGGAATAAAATGATAACACTGTGACTGAATGGTATAAGATTGACAACACTGTGACAGAATGGTATAAGATTGACAACACTGTAACTGAATGGTATAAGAATGAAACCACTGTAATTAAGTGGAATAAAATTGACAACACTGTGACTGAATGATATAAGTTTGACAACACTGTGAATGATTGGTATAAGATTGACACCACTGTGACTAAGTAGAATAAAATTGACAACCCTGTGACTGAATGGTATAAGAATGATAACACTGTGACTGAATGGCATAAGATGGACAACACTATGACTGAATGGTATAAGATTGACAACACTGTGACTGAATGATATAAGTTTGAAACCACTGTGACTAATTGAAATAAAATTGACAACACTGTGACTGAATGGTATAAGATTGACAACACTGTGACTGAATGATATAAGTTTGACTGTGACCAAGTGGAATAAAATTGACAACACTGTGACTGAATGGTATAAGATTGACAACACTGTGACTGAATGGTATAAGATTGACAACGCTGTGACTGAATGGTATAAGATTGACAATACTGTGACTGAATCGTTTAATATTGACAACCCTGTGACTTAGTGGTTTAAGATTTACAGCACTGTGACTGAGTGGAAATTATAAGATTGACAATTATGTGACTGAATGGTAGTTGTAAGACTGACAACACTGTGACTGAGGGGAATAAGATTGAAAACACTGTGACTGAGGGGATTAAGTTTGATAACACTGTGACTGAGGGGAATAAGATTGACAACACTGTAACTGAATGGAATAAGAATGATAACACTGTAACTGAATGGTATAAGATTGACAACACTGTAACTGAATGATATAAGTTTGACAACACTGTGACTGAATGGTGTAAGATTGACACCACTGTGATTGAATGTTATAAAATTGACAACACTGTGACTGAATGTTATAAAATTGACAACACTGTGACTGGATGTTATAAAATTGACAACACTGTGTATGAAAAATAAACAATTGACAATACTGTGACTGAGTGGAATAAAATTGACAACACTGTGACTGAATGGTATAAGATTGACAACACTGTGATAGAATGGTATAAGATTGACAACACTGTAACTGAATGGTATAAGATTGACAACACTGTGACTGAATGATATAAGATTGACAACATTTTGACTGAATGATATAAGTTTGACAACACTGTGACTTAATGGTATAAGGATGACACCACAAGTGACTAAGTGGAATAAAATTGACAACACTGTGACTGAATGGTATAAGAATGACACCACTGTGACTAAGTGGAAAAAAAATGACCACACTGTGACTGAATGGTATAAGATTGACAACCATGTGACTAAGTTGTTTAAAATTGGCAACAATGTGACTTAATTGTAGTTATAAGATTGACAGCACTGTTACTGATAGGTAGATGTAAGATTTACAATTCTGTAACTGATTTACCTATTAACTGTTAACACTGACTGAGTGGTATAAGATTACCAACACTGTAACTGACTGGTATCAGATTGCCAACACTGTGACTGAGTAACATAAGTTCATCAACACTGATTGTTATACCATTACAACACTGTGACTGATTGATATAAATAATAATGTTTATTATATTAATAGAATATTGAATCTTGAATCTATGAGATTGACAACATTGTGACTGAGTGGAACTAGATTAACAGCGCTGTGAATGAAAAGTATAAGATTGACAACACTGTGACTGAATGTTATAAAATTGACAACACTGTGATTGGATGTTATAAAATTGACAACACTGTGTATGAAAAATAAACAATTGACAATACTGTGACTGAGTGAAATAAGATTGACAACGCTGTGACTGAATGGTATATTATTGACAACATTGTAACTGATAAGAATGAGATTGTCAAAACTGATTGATTGGTGTTTAAATGACAACAATTTGACTGGGTTGTATAATATTACCAACACTTTGACTGTTTAGTATATATAAAAATAATAACACTACGACTGAATGATATTATATATATAACACTGTTACTAATTAGTATAAGATTAGTAACACTGTGACTGATTGATGTAAGGTTGACAACACTGCGACTGATTAATGTATGGTTGACAACACTGCGACTGATTAATGTAAGGTTGACAACACTGCGACCGATTGATGTAAGGTTGACAGCACTGCGACTGATTAATGTATGGTTGATAACACTGTGACTGATTAATGTATGGTTGACAACACTGTGACTGATTGATGTAAGGTTGACAACACTGTGACTGATTAATGTAAGGTTGACAACACTGTAACTGATTGATGTAAGGTTGACAACACTGCGAATGATTGATGTAAGGTTAACAACACTGCGAATGGTTGGTGTAAGGTTGACAACACTGCGACTGATTGATGTAAGGTTGACAACACTGCGACTGATTGGTATAAGGTTGACAACACTGTGACTGATTAATGTAAGGTTGACAACACTGCGACTGATTGATGTAAGGTTGACAACACTGCGACTGCTTAATGTATGGTTGATAACACTGTGACTGATTAATGTATGGTTGACAACACTGCGACTGATTAATGTAAGGTTGACAACACTGCGACTGATTGATGTAAGGTTGACAGCACTGCGACTGAATAATGTATGGTTGATAACACTGTGACCGATTAATGTATGGTTGACAACACTGTTACTGATTGATGTAAGGTTGACAACACTGTAACTGATTGATGTAAGGTCGACAACACTGCGAATGATTGATGTAAGGTTAACAACACTGTGACTGATTGATGTAAGGTTGACAACACTGTGACTGATTAATGTAAGGTTGACAACACTGTAACTGATTGATGTAAGGTTGACAACACTGCGAATGATTGATGTAAGATTAACAACACTGCGACTGGTTGGTGTAAGGTTGACAACACTGCGACTGATTGATGTAAGGTTGACAACACTGCGACTGATTGGTATACGATTGACAACACTGTGACTGATTGATATAAAGTTGACAACACTGCGACTGATTGATGTAAGGTTGACAACACTGCGAATGATTGATGTAAGGTTGACAACACTGTGACTTATTGATGTAAGGTTGACACCACTGCGACTGATTGGTGTAAGGTTGACAACACTGTGACTGATTGATGTGAGGTTGACAACACTGCGAATGATTGATGTAAGGTTGAAAACACTGCGACTGGTTGGTGTAAGGTTGACAACACTGCGACTGATTGATGTAAGGTTGACAACACTGCGACTGATTGATGTAAGGTTGACAACACTGCGACTGATTGGTATAAGGTTGAGAACACTGTGACTGATTGATGTAAGGTTGACAACACTGCAACTGATTGATGTAAGGTTGACAACACTGCGAATGATTGGTGTAAGGTTGACAACACTTTGACTGATTGATGTAAGGTTGACACCACTGCGACTGATTGATGTAAGTTTGACAACACTGCGACTGCTTGATGTAAGGTTGACAGCCCTGCGACTGGTTGATGTAAGGTTGACAACACTTCGACTGATTGATGTAAGGTTGATAGCACTGCGACTGATTGATGTTAGGTTGACAACACTGCGACTGATTGATGTACGGTTGTAAGGTTGACAACACTACGACTGATTGATGTAAGGTTAACAACACTGCGACTGATTGATGTAAGGTTGACAACACTGCGACTGATTGATGTAAGGTTGACAGCACTGTTACTGAAAAGTAGATGTAAGATTTACAATTCTGTAACTGATTTACCTATTAACTGTTAACACTGACTGAGTGGTATAAGATTACCAACACTGTAACTGACTGGTATCAGATTGCCAACACTGTGACTGAGTAACATAAGTTCATCAACACTGATTGTTATACCATTACAACACTGTGACTGATTGATATAAATAATAATGTTTATTATATTAATAGAATATTGAATCTTGAATCTATGAGATTGACAACATTGTGACTGAGTTGAACTAGATTAACAGCGCTGTGAATGAAAAGTATAAGATTGACAACACTGTGACTGAATGTTATAAAATTGACAACACTGTGTATGAAAAATAAACAATTGACAATACTGTGACTGAGTGAAATAAGATTGTCAACGCTGTGACTGAATGGTATATTATTGACAACATTGTAACTGATAAGAATGAGATTGTCAAAACTGATTGATGGTGTTTAAATGACAACAATTTGACTGGGTTGTATAATATTACCAACACTTTGACTGTTTAGTATATATAAGAATAATAACACTACGACTGAATGATATTATATATATAACACTGTTACTAATTAGTATAAGATTAGTAACACTGTGACTGATTGATATAAGGTTGACAACACTGCAACTGATTAATGTAAGGTTGACACCACTGCGACTGATTGATGTAAGGTTAAAAACACTGTGACTGATTGATATAAGGTTGACAACACTGCGACTGATTAATGTAAGGTTAACAACACTGCAACTGATTTAGGTAAGGTTGACAACACTGCGACTGCTTAATGTATGGTTGATAACACTGTGACTGATTAATGTATGGTTGACAACACTGCGACTGATTGATGTAAGGTTGACACCACTGCGACTGATTGATGTAAGGTTGACAACACTGTGACTGATTGATGTGAGGTTTACAACACTGCGACTGATTAATGTAAGGTTGACAACACTGCGACCGATTGATGTAAGGTTGACACCACTGCGACTGATTGATGTAAGGTTGACAACACTGCGACTGATTAATGTAATGTTGACAACACTGCGACCGATTGATGTAAGGTTGACACCACTGCGACTGATTGATGTAAGGTTGACAACACTGTGACTGATTGATGTGAGGTTTACAACACTGCGAATGATTGATATAAGGTTGACAACACTGTGACTGATTGATATGAGGTTTACAACACTGCGAATGATTGATATAAGGTTGACAACACTGCGACTGGTTGGTGTAAGGTTGACAACACTGCGACTGATTGATGTAAGGTTGACAACACTGCGACTGATTGATGTAAGGTTGACAACACTGCGACTGATTGGTATAAGGTTGAGAACACTGACTGATTGATGTAAGGTTGACAACACTGCAACTGATTGATGTAAGGTTGACAACACTGCGAATGATTGGTGTAAGGTTGACAACACTTTGACTGATTGATGTAATGTTGACACCACTGCGACTGATTGATGTAAGTTTGACAACACTGCGACTGCTTGATGTAAGGTTGACAACCCTGCGACTGGTTGATGTAAGGTTGACAACACTTCGACTGATTGATGTAAGGTTGATAGCACTGTAACTGATTGATGTAAGGTTGACAACACTGCGAATGATTGATGTAAGGTTAACAACACTGCGACTGGTTGGTGTTAGGTTGACAACACTGCGACTGATTGATGTAAGGTTGACAACACTGCGACTGGTTGGTGTTAGGTTGACAACACTGCGACTGATTGATGTGAGGTTGACAACACTGCGAATGATTGGTGTAAGGTTGACAACACTGCGACTGGTTGGTATTAGGTTGACAACACTGCGACTGATTGATGTAAGGTTGACAACACTGTGACTGATTGATGTGAGGTTGACAACACTGTGACTGATTGATGTGAGGTTGACAACACTGTGACTGATTGATGTGAGGTTGACAACACTGTGTCTGATTGATGTGAGGTTGACAACACTGTGATTGATTGATGTAAGGTTGACAACACTGTGACTGATTGATGTGAGGTTGACAACACTGTGACTGATTGATGTGAGGTTGACAACACTGTGTCTGATTGATGTGAGGTTGACAACACTGTGACTGATTGATGTAAGGTTGACAACACTGTGACTGATTAATGTAAGGTTGACAACTCTGTGACTGATTGATGTAAGGTTGACAACACTGCGACTGATTGATGTAAGGTTGGCAATTCTGTGACTGATTGATGTAAGCTTGACAACACTGCGACTGATTGGTATAAGGTTGAGAACACTGACTGATTGGTGTAAGGTTGACAACACTGCAACTGATTGATGTAAGGTTGACAACACTGCGAATGATTGGTGTAAGGTTGACAACACTTTGACTGATTGATGTAAGGTTGACACCACTGCGACTGATTGATGTAAATTTGACAACACTGCGACTGCTTGATGTAAGGTTGACAACCCTGCGACTGGTTGATGTAAGGTTGACAACACTTCGACTGATTGATGTAAGGTTGATAGCACTGTAACTGATTGATGTAAGGTTGACAACACTGCGAATGATTGATGTAAGGTTAACAACACTGCGACTGGTTGGTGTTAGGTTGACAACACTGCGACTGATTGATGTAATGTTGACAACACTGCGACTGGTTGGTGTTAGGTTGACAACACTGCGACTGATTGATGTGAGGTTGACAACACTGCGAATGATTGGTGTAAGGTTGACAACACTGCGACTGGTTGGTGTAAGGTTGACAACACTGCGACTGATTGATGTAAGGTTGACAACACTGCGACTGATTGATGTAAGGTTGACACCACTGCGACTGATTGATGTAAGGTTGACAACACTGTGACTGATTGATGTGAGGTTGACAACACTGCGAATGATTGATGTAAGGTTGACAACACTGCGACTGCTTGATGTAAGGTTGACAACCCTGCGACTGGTTGATGTAAGGTTGACAACACTTCGACTGATTGATGTAAGGTTGATAGCACTGCGACTGATTGATGTTAGGTTGACAACACTGCGACTGATTGATGTACGGTTGTAAGGTTGACAACACTACGACTGATTGATGTAAGGTTGACAACACTGCGACTGTTTGATGTAAGGTTGACAACACTGCGACTGATGGATGTAAGGTTGACAACACTGTGACTGATAAGTTGACAACACCGTGACTGATAGGTTGACAACATTGTGACTGATTGATATGAGGTTGACAACACTGTGACTGATTGATGTGAGGTTGACAACACTGTGACTGATTGATGTAAGGTTGACAACACTGTGACTGATTGATGTAAGGTTGACAACCCTGTGACTGATTGATGTAAGGTTGACAACACTGCGACTGATTGATGTAAGGTTGACAACACTGTGATTGATTGATGTAAGGTTGACAACACTGTGACTGATTGATGTAAGGTTGACAACCCTGTGACTGATTGATGTAAGGTTGACAACACTGCGACTGATTGATGTAAGGTTGACAATTCTGTGACTGATTGATGTAAGGTTGACAACACTGCGACTGATTGATGTAAGGTTGACAACACTGTGACTGATTGATGTAAGGTTGACAACCCTGTGACTGATTGATGTAAGGTTGACAACACTGCGACTGATTGATGTAAGGTTGACAATTCTGTGACTGATTGATGTAAGGTTGACAACACTGCGACTGATTGGTATAAGATTGACACCACTGTGACTAAGTGGAATAAAATTGACAACCCTGTGACTGAATGGTATAAGAATGATAACACTATGACTGAATGGCATAAGATGAACAACACTGTGACTGAATGGTATAAGATTGACAAAACTGTGACTGAATGATATAAGTTTGAAACCACTGTGACTAATTGAAATAAAATTGACAACACTGTGACTGATTGGTATAAGATTGACAACACTGTGACAGAAATGTATAAGATTGACAACACTGTGACTGAATTGTATAAGAGTGACACCACTGTGACTAAGTGGAATAAAATTGACAACACTGTGACTGAATGATATAAGTTTGACAACACTGTGACTGAATGGTATAAGATTGACAACACTGTAACTGAATGGTATAAGAATGACACCACTGTGATTAAGTGAAATAAAATTGACAACACTGTGACTGAATGATATAAGTTTGACAATACTGTGACTCATTGGTATAAGATTGACACCACTGTGACTAAGTGGAATAAAATTGACAACCCTGTGACTGAATGGTATATTAAAGAATGATAACACTGTGACTGAATGGTATAAGAATGACACCACTGTGACTAAGTGGAATAAAATTAACAACACTGTGACTGAATAATATAAAATTGACAACACTGTGACAGAATGGTATAAGATTGACAACACTGTAACTGAATGGTATAAGAATGACACCACTGTGATTAAGTGAAATAAAATTGACAACACTGTGACTGAATGATATAAGTTTGACAATACTGTGACTCATTGGTATAAGATTGACACCACTGTGACTAAGTGGAATAAAATTGACAACCTTGTGACTGAATGGTATAAGAATGATAACACTGTGACTTAATGGCATAAGATTGACAACACTGTGACTGAATGATATAAGTTTGAAACCACTGTGACTGAATGATATAAGTTTGAAACCACTGTGACTGAATGGTATAAGATTGACAACACTGTGACTGAATGATATAAGTTTGACAACACTGTGACTGAATGGTATAAGAATGACATCACTGTGACTAAGCGGAATAAAATGGACAACACTGTGACTGAATGGTATAAGATTGACAACACTGTGACTGAATGATATAAGTTTGACAACACTGTGACTGAATGGTATAAGAATGACACCACTGTGACTAAGTGGAATAAAATTGACAACACTGTGACTGAATGGTATAAGATTGACAACACTGTGACAGAATGGTATAAGATTGTCAACACTGTAACTGAATGGCATAAGAATGACACCACTGTCCATTAGGGGAATAAAATTGACAACACTGTGACTGAATGATATAAGTTTGACAACACTGTGACTGACTGGTTTAAGATTGACACCACTGTGACTAAGTGGAATAAAATTGACAACCCTGTGACTGAATGGTATAATAATGTTAACACTGTGACTGAATGGCATAAGATGGACAACACTGTGACTGAATGGTATAAGATTGACAACACTGTTACTGAATGGTATACGATTGACACCACTGTGACTGAATGGTATAAGATCGACAACCATGTGACTAAGATGTTTAAAATTGGCAACACTGTGACTGAATTGTAGTTATAAGATTGACAGCACTGTTACTGAAAGGTAGATGTAAGATTTACAATTCTGTAACTGATTTACCTATTAACTGTTAACACTGACTGAGTGGTATAAGATTACCAACACTGTGACTGACTGGTATCAGATTGCCAACACTGTGACTGAGTAAAATAAGTTCATCAACACTGATTGTTATACCATTACAACACTGTGACTGATTGATATAAATAATAATGTTTATTATATTAATAGAATATTGAATCTTGAATCTATGAGATTGACAACATTGTGACTGAGTGGAACTAGATTAACAACGCTGTGAATGAAAAGTATAAGATTGACAACACTGTGACTGAATGTTATAAAATTGACAACACTGTGACTGGATGTTATAAAATTGACAACACTGTGCATGAAAAATAAACAATTGACAATACTGTGACTGAGTGAAATAAGATTGTCAACGCTGTGACTGAATGGTATAGAATTAATTGCATAACAGTGTGGTCGACAGTAAAACGTTTGTAGGTTGTAACTTGATTGTCAACGGCTATGATTTTATACTCACCCAGTCTGTCAGAGGCCTTCCAGTGGGGATTGAAATATTCACTTGTTACACATTCCGATACATAAAATGAAACTTTCTTTTTACAAAGCTTGAAAGGAATTTGTTTTAAATATTTATTATAATCATCACATACAACCGTGTCATTTATAAGAATAATAATGTTCAGAGATGATATTATTTAATAATAATAAAAAATAGGTTTATCCATTGTAAAAAAAACTATTAAGTTGATGGGGTTAATTCACAAAATATCTCGTTGATTAAGAGCACAACTACTTCTACGGTGTGATCATTTAAGAATGGCCTACTATTTATTCAATGCGTATACATGTGGGTTTTGTTTGTGAAGAGTTCTGGATAATTAAAAAATCATTCGATTTCTTTGTTTAATACCATAAAACGATTCATTCTTTCAGATATTTGTCACTTTGCCTTATCTTCAAGTCCAACACAATTTCTCACGTTTCTTACAAAACTTATATTCTTGTGATGTATTCTTTTGTTGAAAAAAAATGTATAGATATTAGATAGATATAGGAAGATGTGGTATGAGTGCCAATGAGACAACTCTCGTCCCAAGTAATAATTCATACTTTAAGGTACGACCTGCAACACGGAGCCTTGGCTCACACCAAACAGCAAGTTATAGAGGGCCCCAAAACTACTAGTGTAAAACCATTCAAACGGGAAAACCAACGAGAAACGAAAAACACATATGAACTACATAAACAGACGACATCATGCATTGTAACTTTTAAAGCCAATTAAGTAAAAAAAATAATCTGAACGAACGTGCGATATCATATTAGGAAAATTGATGGTCAAACCATAACAAAAAAATCAAGTAAAGAATTTTAAGTTTTCAACCTTTATAGCTTGCTGTTCGGTGTGAGCCAAGACTCCGTGTTGAAGGCCATTTTTATTTATTTTCAAATTACAAAGGTTATTCCTGATTAGTATTTTTAATTATTTTATTTAGGCGTTTAGAACCTTTGGTGACCTCACAGTTTAAATTTCTATGATAAGTACGTCGTGAGCAGTGGGCATTACAGACGAACGTTCACCTAATTTTCGCCAGTCAATGAATGGCCATAGCTACACTGTTATGAATTTCATTCTATTATTGACAACATTGTAACTGATAAGAATGAGATTTTCAAAACTGATTGATTGGTGTTTAAATGACAACAATTTGACTGGGTTGTATAATATTACCAACACTTTGACTGTTTAGTATATATATAAGAATAATAACACTGTTACTAATTAGTATAAGATTAGTAACACTGTGACTGATTGATGTAAGGTTGACAACACTGCGACTGATTGATGTAAGGTTGACAGCACTGTGACTGATTAATGTAAGGTTGACAACACTGCGACTGATTAATGTAAGGTTGATAACACTGTGACTGATTGATGTAAGGTTGACAACACTGCGACTGATTAATTTAAGGTTTACAACACTGCGACTGGTTGATGTATGGTTGACAACACTGCGACTGATTAATGTAAGGTTGACAACACTGCGACTGATAGATGTAAGGTTGACAGCACTGCGACTGATTAATGTATGGTTGATAACACTGTGACTGATTAATGTATGGTTGACAACACTGCGACTGATTGATGTAAGGTTGACAACACTGTGACTGATTAATGTAAGGTTGACAACACAGTGACTGATTGATGTAAGGTTGACAACACTGCGACTGATTGATGTAAGGTTGACAACACTGCGACTGATTGATGTAAGGTTGACAATACTGCGACTGATTGATGTAAGGTTGACAGCACTGTGACTGATTAATGTAAGGTTGACAACACTGCAACTGGTTGATGTAAGGTTGACAACACTGTAACTGATTGATGTAAGGTTGACTACACTGCGACTGGTTAATGTAAGGTATCAACACTGTGACTGATTAATGTAAGGTTGACAACACTGCGACTGATTGATGTAAGGTTGACAACACTGCGACTGCTTGATGTAAGGTTGACAACACTGCGACTGCTTGATGTAAGGTTGACAACACTTCGACTGATTGATGTAAGGTTGACAGCACTGCGACTGATTGATGTTAGGTTGACAACACTGCGACTGATTGATGTACGGTTGTAAGGTTGACAACACTACGACTGATTGATGTAAGGTTGACAACACTGCGACTGATTGATGTAAGGTTGAAAACACTGTGACTGATAGGTTGACAACACCGTGACTGATAGGTTGACAACATTGTGACTGATTGATGTGAGGTTGACAACACTGTGACTGATTGATGTGAGGTTGGCAACACTGTGACTGATTGATGTGAAGTTGACAACACTGTGACTGATTGATGTGAGGTTGACAACACTGTGTCTGATTGATGTGAGGTTGACAACACTGTGACTGATTGATGTAAGGTTGACAACACTGTGACTGATTGATGTAAGGTTGACAACCCTGTGACTGATTGATGTAAGGTTGACAACACTGCGACTGATTGATGTAAGGTTGACAATTCTGTGACTGATTGATGTAAGGTTGACAACACTGCGACTGATTGATGTGAGGTTGAAAACACTGTGACTGATTGATGTAAGGTTAACAACACTGCGACTGGTTGAAATTAGATTACCAACCCGTTATTGATTGTACTCTCTGAAGAATGTATTTATCTATGGTGGCCATATGCGGCCATTTCGCCTTTTCGCGTTTTCGTGTTTTCTTCCTTCACTTTGCAAACGCGAAATCGGGAAATCGGAAAATCGAGAAAGCGAAATCGAGAAATT
Organism: Mytilus galloprovincialis; assembly: GCF_965363235.1. NCBI lineage: Eukaryota > Metazoa > Mollusca > Bivalvia > Mytilida > Mytilidae > Mytilus > Mytilus galloprovincialis. The sequence goes on along the minus strand of NC_134841.1, from coordinate 33,874,826 downwards.
GAGAAATCGGGAAATAGGGAAATAGGGAAATCGAGAAATAGGGAAATTGAGAAATAGAGAAATCGGGAAATCGAGAAATCGAGAAAGCAAAAACGCGAAAACACGAAAGCGAAAACGCGAAAACGCGAAATGAATTTCTCGATTTTGCGTTTTTGCTTTCTCGATTTCCGGATTTCTGGATTTCCCAATGTTTCGATAAATCAATTTCTCGATTTCCCGATTTCCCTATATATATAAGAATAATAACACTGTTACTAATTAGTATAAGATTAGTAACACTGTGACTGGTTGATGTAAGGTTGACAACACTGCGACTGATTGATGTAAGGTTGACAGCACTGTGACTGATTAATGTAAGGTTGACAACACTGCGACTGATTAATGTAAGGTTGATAACACTGTGACTGATTGATGTAAGGTTGACAACACTGCGACTGATTAATGTAAGGTTTACAACACTGCGACTGGTTGATGTATGGTTGACAACACTGCGACTGATTAATGTAAGGTTGACAACACTGCGACTGATTGATGTAAGGTTGACAGCACTGCGACTGATTAATGTATGGTTGATAACACTGTGACTGATTAATGTATGGTTAACAACACTGCGACTGATTGATGTAAGGTTGGCAACACTGTGACTGATTAATGTAAGGTTGACAACACTGTGACTGATTGATGTAAGGTTGACAACACTGCGAATGATTGATGTAAGGTTGACAACACTGCGACTGATTGATGTAAGGTTGACAACACTGCGACTGATTGATGTAAGGTTGACACACTGTGACTGATTAATGTAAGGTTGACAACACTGCAACTGGTTGATGTAAGGTTGACAACACTGTAACTGATTGATTTAAGGTTGACTACACTGCGACTGGTTAATGTAAGGTTGACAACACTGTGACTGATTAATGTAAGGTTGACAACACTGCGACTGATTGATGTAAGGTTGACACCACTGCGACTGATTGATGTAAGGTTGACAACACTGCGACTGCTTGATGTAAGGTTGACAACACTGCGACTGGTTGATGTAAGGTTGACAACACTTCGACTGATTGATGTTAGGTTGACAACACTGCGACTGATTGATGTACGGTTGTAAGGTTGACAACACTACGACTGATTGATGTAAGGTTGACAACACTGCGACTGATTGATGTAAGGTTGACAACACTGTGACTGATAGGTTGACAACACCGTGACTGATAGGTTGACAACATTGTGACTGATTGATGTGAGGTTGACAACACTGTGACTGATTGATGTGAGGTTGGCAACACTGTGACTGATTGATGTGAAGTTGACAACACTGCGACTGGTTGGTGTAAGGTTGACAACACTGTGTCTGATTAATGTATGGTTGACAACACTGTGACTGATTGATGTGAAGTTGACAACACTGTGACTGATTGATGTGAGGTTGACAACACTGTGTCTGATTGATGTGAGGTTGACAACACTGTGACTGATTGATGTGAGGTTGACAACACTGTGTCTGATTGATGTGAGGTTGACAACTCTGTGACTGATTAATGTAAGGTTGACAACTCTGTGACTGATTGATGTAAGGTTGACAACACTGCGACTGATTGATGTAAGGTTGGCAATTCTGTGACTGATTGATGTAAGGTTGACAACACTGCGACTGATTGGTATAAGATTGACACCACTGTGAATGATTGATGTAAGGTTAACAACACTGCGACTGGTTGAAATTAGATTACCAACCCGTTATTGATTGTACTCTCTGAAGAATGTATTTATCTATGGTGGCCATATGCGGCCATTTCGCCTTTTCGCGTTTTCGTGTTTTCTTCCTTCACTTTGCAAACGCGAAATCGGGAAATCGGAAAATCGAGAAAGCAAAATCGAGAAATTGAGAAATCGGGAAATAGGGAAATCGAGAAATAGGGAAATCGAGAAATAGGGAAATTGAAAAATAGGGAAATCGGGAAATCGAGAAATCGAGAAAGCAAAAACGCGAAAACACGAAAGCGAAAACGCGAAAACGCGAAATGAATTTCTCGATTTTGCGTTTTTGCTTTCTCGATTTCCGGATTTCCGGATTTCCCAATTTTTCGATATCTCGATTTCTCGATTTCCCGATTTCCCGATTTCTCAATTTATCGAATTTGCTTTCTCGATTTCCTGATTTCGCGTCGGAAAAGTGAGAGGAGAAAACGCGAAAACACGAAAAGGGGAAATGGCCGCATCCGGCCACCATATTTATCTGTACACATATATTTTTTTCGATATCCGTATGCTGTTCCACATATCATGATTTAAAAATGTTTGGATATAGATAGAATGTTTTTACAAGAAATTTATGTTTATTTTAATATGACTTTTCTAAAATATTTAAAAGAAACTATTCCAAAAAGTTACAATAAGACTTAGTAAGAATTACTTGAATTTATTTTTAGGTAATCAAACAGAAAAAACATTGACAATGGCTTCAAAAAGTCCAGGAAAACTTCAACCTGCAGATTTTATAGAGAAACTATACAAATCGAACCTTCAAAATGAAGAGTTATTAGAGATATTGGTAAAGGCAATGAACGTTATTAATAGAGCGATTGATAATACGAAATTATCAGATGATCTTTTATCTTTACTTGTCCATCTTATAGCGAAGGCTTCTACTTGTACGGTACAAAAAAGGACACAAGAGGTCTTGCAGCTGTTAAATATGCTGTCGGATTCTTCACTGATTACAACCAGGAGTATTCCATTGCTGGTAGGGGTAACATGTAACAACTCCCTTGATCATGATTTTCATTGTTTATTATCCGATTACATAACAATACTTCAGGAATTATACATACGTATGCCTCATTTGTGTTCAACTCCACACGTTATTGGACTGGTAGAATTTTTGAAAGGACAAGTAAACGAATGCGATGATTGCGAAGACAAAAATAAGATGCTTGAATTTGTTTTTGAATTAAAAAATAACATAATGAAGATCGCTGAAGAACGATCAAAGCCAAAACATGTTAAAAAGCAAGACATTGAAGACCAGTTTGCCCCTCCGGAGGATTTCCGAACTATGTCAGTCGTTCCTGGACAAAGAGATGTTTTATATGCTCCCAATTTCCTTAGACGGAACAAAGTTAACGGGACATATTTGAGTTTAGATCATTATTTAGATGTACAGTTTAGGTTGTACAGGGAAGACTGCGTGTCACCTCTCCGAGATGCTCTTATGGAGTTCAAACAGAAAGATAGAGAAATTCGGAACGGAAAATTTAGATTAGAAAGTGGCCTCGTCTATCGAAACGTGTCAGTAGTGAACCAAAGTACCTCTATTGATTCCGGGGAAGTTTTTGAACTACAACTAGACCCGGAACATTGTAAAAAGATAAACTGGATGAAATCAAAGAGACTAATTTATGGTGCTTTATTGCTTGTTTCTTTTGATCGGTTCAACACAATTTTCTTCGCCGTTGTAGCTGACAGTGAGAGAGAAACTTTACAAAAGAAAGGCTGCTTTACTGTACAAGTTTTTAAATCTGGAATTCACAACAAGCTTCCAAGAAATGAATGTGGCATAATGATAGAGGCGACATCTGCGTATTTTGAAGCTTACAAACATGTACTAAAAGCCTTACAGCGCATTAAGGAGGACACCTTCCCCTTCCAACGATATCTTGTTCATTGTGAAAAAGATGTTGGTATGCCATCGTACATTTTAAAAGATTGTGTATATGATTTAAGACCTTTGATTGAAAATTCCCGTATTGGCATAGAAAATGCTCAACATGGATATCGAAGAATTGGTATACATAAACAGACACCTTCAACTGATGTAAGGTTGTTTCAGGAAGACTGGCCGTCAACTTCTGTACTAAAGATGGATGAATCGCAGAGGAAAGCGTTTATTTCAGCACTTACGAAGGAATTTGTGCTCATTCAAGGTCCACCAGGAACCGGAAAGACGTACCTTGGATTGCAAATTGCTAAAGCATTGCTGCATAATAGTAGCAAATGGATACAAATGGATTTCACTGGTGTGGATGAAGAAGATACACAACCTACTCGTAACTTTCGAAGACCTGAAGCATTACCGAAACCGTACATGTTAGTCGTTTGTTATACAAACCATGCATTAGATCAGTTTGTTGAAGGAATTGTAAATTTTATGCCGGAAAATTTATTTGATGGTCGTTTTCCCAGAGTAGTTAGATTTGGTTCCCGGTCTAAAAATCCAAAAGTTGAAGAACTTTCGATCAAAAATTTTCGAAGAAAAGCTAAGCGGGAATTTGTAAATCACCGAGCAGGTGTACTTGAAAAAGCAACAGCGGCTAAAAGAAAAATTAAAGAGATCCGAGAAACAATTGAGGCATTACAAAGCCGAAACATTGTTTTATGGTTCAACATTCTGAAATTTGTCCTTTCAGAAAATCATGCAAATCAGTTTGGAGACAGTAAAAGTGATGGTTGGTTACAGTGGTTACAAGTGTTAGAACAGTCATGGAATAAAGAAGTGAATAAGCATTATCAAAACCAACAAACTGACAAAGAAATCAAAGATCAACTTATGGCAATGGAGACTGAACATAAAGAAGAAGAGTTAATTACAGTGATTTCTGAGTCGGAGCATGCGTTCAACGAGCGGTACTTAGAGGTTGATGATGTTGGTTTTTCGCTCAATACTGATACTATCGGTCTCGATCTGGACATGCAATACGAAAATCAGCTAAAGAGAACAGATAAACTTGAGGAAAAGTGTAGATTAATTTTGCGGTTGGAAAAAGAGAAAGCAGCAAAGGAATTGCACTATGGCGAGAACATGTCAGAGGACCAAGTCATTAACGTAAAAAATATCTGGATACTTTCGATGGAAGATCGTTGGAAAATGTATCGATATTGGTTAATGCAGTACATCAAAATACTACATGAACAGCTACACACCAGTGAACAGGACTTTAATGAGATATTTGACGACTACATGCGTGCCAGTAGGGAATTAGACGAATTTATCATGCAACAGACAACGGTTATCGCCATGACTACAACCAATGCAGCACGATACAGCGAATCGTTAAACAAAGTTGGACCTTTAATCACAATTATTGAAGAAGCAGCAGAAGTACCAGAACCCCATATTATAACTGCAATTAGCTCACGATGTAAACATTTGATTTTGATAGGGGATCACAAGCAATTAGAACCAAAACCAGCTGTTTATGATCTTGCGACTAGATTTAATTTATCTGTTTCCCTGTTTGAAAGAATGATAAAGAACAAGTTGAGTTACCACTGCCTTCAAAGACAACATCGAATGAGACCAGAAATATCTAAACTGGTACGCCACATATATGATGTTCTTTATGACAACGAAAATGTATATGAGTATCCGCCTATTAAAGGAATTCATAAGAGTTTGTTCTTCATAACGCATAACAAACAGGAAGCTTTCAAGGATGAAGGAAGAAGTTTTTCAAACGAATATGAAGCTGAATACCTCAAAGAGCTATGTCTGTATCTGCTAAAACAAGGATATAAACCATCTGATATAACGATCATTGCAGCATACACTGGTCAGATGTTCTGTATAAAAGAAAAAATGCCTAGATCGAAATTCGAAGGAGTGAACATTTGTGTGCTTGACAATTATCAAGGCGAAGAAAATGAAATCATTCTGTTATCATTAGTGCGCAGCAATACCAAAGGCGACATTGGATTCTTAAATCGGGAAAACAGAATTTGCGTGGCTTTGTCAAGAGCTAAACAAGGTCTTTTCATAATAGGAAACAGCTCTACATTGACCATGAAGTCTCAGCACTGGCAGACTATTATTAAAAAACTACAATTTGAAGAGGAAAACAATGATGAAAACGAAACAGGTCCCAAATATCCATCGCTTGGGAAGGCGTTACCTCTGTACTGCCAAAATCATCCATCCCACGAAGGAATTCTAGCCGAGTCGCCTAGTGACTTCAAAAAAGTAAAAGATGGAGGTTGTGCACTTCCATGTGAATTTCGATTATCATGTGGACATGCTTGTCGATACGATTGTCACCCATTTGACAGGGAACATGAGGCATATAAATGCAAGAAACAATGTACACTGGCTTGTGTAGAAGGACATAAATGTCGTAAGAGATGTCATTTTGGTGATATATGTAGTTGTAGTGTAGTAATGACACGGGAACTAAAATGTGACCACACAGCTAATCTTCAGTGTCATGTAGATTATTATAAATACCCGTGTCCATTTGAAGTAACAAGAACTTTATCATGTGGACATCCTGCAACTATGAAATGTTGCATCGATCCAGAAACTATTATCTGTAAAGTTTTTGTTGACAGAGAACTAAAATGTGGACACACAGCTAATCTACAGTGCCATGTAGATTATTCTAAATACATCTGTCCAGTTGAAGTCACAAAAACTTTATCATGTGGACATGCTGCAACTATGAAATGTCATGTTGATCCAAAACGCCACATGTGTGTCACAGTCGTAACAGGGAAACGATCAAAGTGTGGACACGAATTTGAACGTCAGTGTCATAACGTCTTTTATGAGGTAATAAGTGATTGTAAGGTTTTGATAAAAGAAAAACGATCATCCTGTGACCACGTGATTCAACTGCCTTGTTTCGAATTCAAATTTAAAAAGCTTACTGAGTGCAACGTCACTGTAACAATGAACAGAACATCATGTGGACACGAATATCAAAGACAATGTCATGACAAATTGTATGAAAAGTTTCATAAATGCAATGAAATTGTAACGAAACAATGGTTATCATGTGAACATGAATATGAAAGATATTGCTATGATTTTAATTATGTTGGGAGTCACACATGCGAGATTGTTATTCCTGACAAAAGAGATGATTGTGGTCATGAATATATGAGGAAATGTTCCGATACGAATTATCAGAAGGAAAACAAATGCAGTGTCTACGTAGAAAGAGATTTTCTATACTGTGACCATAAAATAATGCTCCCGTGCCATCAAGATATCACGTTGGTTAAATGTCAAGCAAATGTTACCACTGTCTTCGAATGCACACATTCCAAGACACATGAATGTCACAGAAGTAATTCAATCAAATGTACCGACAAATGCAATGAAATATGCAAAAACGGCCATCAGTGTTTAAGGACCTGTCATTTCCCGTTTTTCTGTGACTGCAAAGAGCTCATCGAAACAATTTTAGAACGCTGTCAACATCAACAAAGTATTCCATGCTCAGTCGACCCTAGAGTATTTCTCTGTAAAGCAATGGTGAAGAAAGTTGTTCTGTCATGCGGCCATACTCAGGAAATGGAATGCCATATAGACCCCGAAACTGTATCCTGTAAATTGGAAGTCCTAAAGTCTTTGCTTATATGTGGACATAGGAAAATGGTTTTATGTTCAGCAAATGTTACAGACGTAAAATGTACAGTAGAGGTTAAAATTGAGTTAGAAAAATGCGGACATTCAGCTTTGATTAAATGCTGGGAGAAAGTAACAAATACTTTACCAGAAATTAAATGTTCAGAGACTATAATGCACGTGCGTTCTAACTGTGGGCATACGATAACTTTACAATGTTGGAAAGTATCAAGTAATAAAATACCTAAATGCAAGGAACTCACTGGTATGACACTAGCATGTGGTCATTTTATAAAATGCGTATGCAGTGAGTCGAAGGGAAAAACATGTGACCAAACGTGTAAAATACCATTGCCATGTGGACATCCCTGTCCAGGGTCGTGTGATGTATGTCAAACAAATTCCCGCCATAGTCATTGCAGTAGCCACTGTGAAAAAGAATTCTTGTGTGGTCATGTCTGTCAAAGTAAAGCTTGTATGAAGTGCAGTCCGTGTCAAAAGTCTTGTGCATTTGCATGTGCACACTCGAAATGTCGTTCTAAATGCACCGATCCATGCAAACCATGCAAAGAAAACTGTGCATGGGAGTGTCAACATTATAAGTGTACCCAATTATGCTTTGAAGAATGCAATCGTCAAAAATGTAATCATGACTGTGACAGGACTTTGTCTTGTGGTCATCTGTGTCCTGGTTACTGCGGTGAACCTTGTCCACTGCAGTGTGCTGATTGTAAACCGGACAAATATATTTTCAAAGATACTAGTAAAGATTACAAAATTGTTACATTGCTACAATGTGGTCATTCTTTTGAAAGCAGCTATCTTGATGCTCGCATGCAAGAAAAAACTAATGACTTACTGTCAAAATGCCCAAGTTGTGGAGAAATTATTTGTTATCATCCAAGATATGAACAGATTTTGAAAAAGCAAAAACTTGCCCTTGAGGATGCTAAAAAACAAATGGATAAAGTACGAATAAATTCCAAAACGCTGTACCCTGTTTGTGATGCGAGAACACTAAAATCATTTGAACAGTATACAACAAGCATTGCGACATTTCTTCTCATTGCTCAGCAAACACAATGTAAGAACGACTTTGATTTGGAATTCAAACATGCCGAGATATTGACCAGATCTATTCTCAAAGTTATTGATGCAACAAATGAAACTTCATTTAAAACTTGCTTACAATTGTCTGAGAAAATATTTGATTTGCATGTCCAATGGATCCTGTGTCTTTTCACCACGAAACCAAAACTACTAGAAAAGTATTACATTGCCGATTGGTTTCCGCCATTGGTTAAGTCTATGGGAAATGCTTCAAACAATTTGCCGCCCGAACTAATAGAATCGATGGAAATCATTTTAAAAGAAAATGGTGGAAGATTAACCGACACCGAATGTCATCTCAAAATAACCGGCCATGATATAGTTGTAGTTGTAAGTGTGATGGAGAAACAAATAAAAAAGAAACAGATAATAGAAATATTAAAACCTTTTATTGCTGATATGGAAGGCGACGGATACTTGGCAACTACAAGTCGATATCCCAAATTACAGAATGTGGTTGGCATACATAGCAGCGATTGGAAAACATGTCAAAAAGGTAAGCTATGTAGTATTTAGTCAGCTGTATAATTATCAAAGCAAGCGCATATATTTATATACATAGATATAAGAAGATGTGGCATGAGTGCCAATGAGACAACACTCCATCCAAGTCACAATTTGTAAAAGAAAAACCATTATAGTACAGAATATGGTCTCGAACGGTAAGCTATAAAGGGCCCAAAAATGACTAGTGTAACACTATTCAAACGTGATACCAACGGTATAATCTTCATAAAAAAGAGAAACGGGAATCACTTATTAACCACATGAACAAACGACAACTACTAAACATCAGGTTCCTGACTTTGGACAGCTGCAAACAAATGCAACGGGTTTTAATTTTTTAATAGGTACCAACCTTCATCCTTACCCGAAACAATAGTGTAACATCACAACATAAAAAGACACACTGTGTCTAAAAATATCACTTAGATTGCTTAGGGTCTTCAATAATAAACAATTTTTGCATACGTATACCACATGTCAAGCTCAAAATGTTTCTACAATATATAATTTTAACTAAAAGCCTATACACTTTATAACTTTTGCAAAAGTACCTACAATACTAGATACGTTTTCTTTGTCCGGTTTTTGTTCGATCGGCTTCAGTATTAACGTAGTTATCAGTGACGCACACAAGATGACAACCATGTCTTGTTTGAAATACTGTGGATTCATTTATTTTCGTATAAACCAATATTTGTGGATTCAGGAACACTGACACTTTGCATAGTGGACATTTAATTTCGTGGTTTTGCCAACGTCTTCATACAAGCCAATGTAAAAAATTTCATTCGTTGAACATTAAATTTCTTTGTTTACCAATATCCACGAATGCCACGAAAATTTGTATACAACGAATAATAATGAATCCACAGTACAAATACTGATCTGTTTATATAATTATACCAAGTAGAATTTACAATCTACTTAATTATTTATATATCATATTTTTAGGGCATGCTATGTCTATGATCATGGACAGCTCGTGTCACAGGTGTGAAGGTAACGATAATCAACATTCAGAATTCGAGTACTATGATGCACTACATTTTGCCGCACATGAACTAACAAAGCTAAGCAGGAATAGAGAAAACAAGATGTCAGTTGGCGGTGACGTTAGCCATACGAATTCGCATAAAAAATTCAAGAATCCTTCGAAAAACAAACTTGATAGTGAACCTTTCCCCGATGGTCGCGGACAAAAGCGTAGAGGCCGTGGGAAGGGAAATGAGAAAACAATGCAGGTGAAAACAGATACAAAAGATGGTAATGCAAGTCGTGTTGGTACCGATAGAAGCGTAGAATTTAAAAGAGACGGACATCGAGATAATATTCATGACAAAGGAAGTCGGGGTAATCGTGGCCGTCCTGATGGTAGAAGTCAAGAAATCAATGGTCGACAAGGTCGGGGTAATACCAGAGGTCGTGGGAGGGGTCGTGGTCAAGAACACAACAAGCTTGGGAATGAAGGTCCTGTTGGTAGAAGTCAAGAAATCAATCGTGGACCAGGTCGTAGTAATAACAGAGGTCGTGGGAGGGGTAGTGGTCATGCAGACAACAAGCTTGGGAATGAGGGTCCTGTTGGTAGAAGTCAAGAAATCAATCGTGGACCAGGTCGTGGTAATAACAGTGGTCGTGGTAGGGGTCGTTTTCATGAAGACAACAAGCTTTGGAATGAAGGTCCTGTTGGTAGAAGTCAAGAACTCAATGGTGGACAAGGTCGTGGAAATAACAGAGGTCGTGGTAGGGGACGTGGTCATGAAGACACCAAGTATAGGAATGAAAACCGTGGCGGTAGAAGTCTAGACTACCTTCGTGGACAAGGTCGAAGACGTGATGGTAGTAGAGGTCGTGGTAGGGGTCCTGGTCATGAAGACAACAATGATGGAGATGGAATTCCTGATTTTAGAAGTCGCGAATTCAGTAGAGACAGACATCAAGATGATTCTAATGACAGAGGACGTGGACGAGGTCGTGGTGGAAACAGAGGAGGTCGTGGTAGGGGTCGTCTTGGTCGCTGATAGAAACTATTGATAATAGTGTGCTAACAAATATGTACAATAGATGTATCCGATGTAATCGATTACTATTGATACAGTTCAAAATTTGTAAATAACTTTTAGCTACGTTATTATTCGTGGGATACACGGTTTTTGATTTTAGGGGTAAAAGTAAAACGATTTGATGTATATCATGAAAAAATATCCAAATTAGTTTATAAGTAGGATGATTTTAAATTCACACTATCAAGTATCGACAAAATTTATTTTTTTTCCTCAATGTGCGAAAATCATCTTATTACATGTATAAATGATTCAATTAACAGTATGCTTAAATACAGTAAAAGTCCAATTATTCCTTTCAAGATGAAATGATATAAGAATATTTGGGATATCAAGGTAGTGCATCGCTTTACATTGCATACTCAAAAGGTGTTTGCGCAGATGAATATTTCGTCTTTCCAACGGTTAAATCAACTAAGACCATACCATAAGCCTTGGTGATCACTCTAATAATTCTTTGTTTCAATTTTCATGTTTGAAGCTTGATTTTTTTGTTGTTGTCAATATTCATAAAATATGTACAATGCGTTAGAGTGACGAAAAATATCATATTAAAAATCCACTCTATGTAATTTGGAAGAGAATATGCATATGAATTCTGAAAAATTTGTTGCATTAAATACAGGTTGGTTTTTTTTAAATATAATTCAAACATAACTTAAATAGTAGACGATGATAACATGTAATAAAAAAGTGATTTGTGTTTTATGTGTTATGTTAAATATATATAGAAAGAGAGCGAACAAATTATTATAGAAAATTATATGCCTTTTTTGTACTATTTATAGAATTCTTTGCTTACAATATGATTAGGTCTTGTGATTATCTTTTCCAGTAAGTTTTTGTTCTTTTAAGGTTTGAAAAAATTATCTAAATTTAGAGACAACTAAAAGGTCATACAAGTACTTTTAGATGATTCCAGAATATCTGTTCAATCTTTGTATGTTGTTATTATTTGTATGTATCACAAATATCTTGTCTTGATTGTATCACAATAATAAAAAAAAAATATATAATTACATTTTTATGCTTATATGCTTTTTGTTTCTCATTTGAATTTTTTTTTTGTAATTTCAGGGGGTTTTGTAGGTTGCCTTGCGGTATTGTTGCTCATTGTTGAAGGTCATATAAAATCTATGTCATTTGCTCCCTGATATAAAGTTGTCTCATTGGCAATCATAGCACATCTCATTATCTTATAAAGCAATTAAGTCGTGATTTTTTCCCAAAAAAAATATGTCTTCGTAGATGTTAATTATGATAAGTTATTTTTGTTATTCTTTATGAAATGGGGGTGATTTGAATGATTATTTTTTGTAACAAGTAATATTTCTCGATCGTTATTGCCATTACTACTTTTATTGATGTGTGGTTGTTTTAAATAATTTGAGTTCCTGTTAAACCATGCTAGACCGTTGGTTTTCCCGTTTGAATGGTTTTACATTATTGATTTTGGGGCCCTTTATAGCTTGTTGTTCGGTGTGAGCCATGGCTCCGTGTTGAAGGCCGTACATTGACCTATAATGGTTTACTTTTTTTCAAATTGTTATTTGGATGGAGAGTTGTCTCATTGGCACTCACACCACATCTTCCTACATCTAATTATGAATGCTACACAAGTTATTTAATATCTGATTTTTTACCAGACTTTTCGTATGAAGCTTTAATACAATGTACAGAAAAGTATCTTAACACAAAGCTAGACTAAGTGATTATTTTTTGTTCACCTGCAGTTATCGTAATAAACTATACATGTACAAAATTTCGATTTTCTAATTGTCAATTTAATTTGAAGAACGAGTTATACTTAAATGTATTTGTTTTACCGTAATGTTTTTTTGTAACTTACCACTTGCAAAGTTATTACAATTTTATCAATTAAAGAGTTAGAACTTCTAGAATCTTTTTTTTTTCATTTATCTAGGATTTCACCATTGAGGTACATATCTCAGCTTTCATTTCATTTTGTATATATCCGTAATTATGGTATACATGTACCTTTGTCCATCAGTTTGCCATCTATCCGTTTATTGTCCATTTTTAATTCGTCTTGAGAATGTTGGGTATATGACAACTACTTGCCTTTGGTATATGAATACAGAACAAACAAAGAAATGATAAAAGATCATAAAAGGTGTAAGCATTAAAGAAGAGGTGAGAGATACAAAAGTGATTATCAAACTCAAAAGTCGAAAACAAATACTGACAATGCCGTTGCAAAACACGAAAAAATTACCAACAACAGTATTTTTTTATATTTCTAGGCTAATGCACATAGCAGTTAATTCCAGTTCATAACCTTCATAACGTTATCTTAACCTATAGCTGTACAATGTAACCTATGGGAGTGCAACTCGAGTATAAATCCCAATAACCGAAAATTATACCATAGCTATCCATGGTATAATTTTCACAATTATACCATGGTTTTGTTGTATAAGGAATTCAAAAGAAAAAAATGTCAGGACCTGGACGCGGCCGCCTGAATTTTTTGATAGAAGCAACAAAGTTAGTGTGGGGCCACTAAGCTAAACTGCCCGCTTTGCACCAGCTGAAATAAATGATTGCTTAGGGTGGGAATCGAACCCACATACACCAACTCTGTTGTCCTATATTTTAAATGAACCAAGATTCGCTCCTAGAACTAACAAAAAAAGGTTAAAAAATATGTTGATTTTCGGAAATTAAATGGTTAACTTTCTATAGGCTCAACTGTACAGCTACATTTACATGAATCACATCTAACCGTTTGTTTGGCAAGGCGGTTTAGTTTTTAGGTGATTTTTTGGGGGGATGGGGGGGGGGGGAGGAAGCACGCGCCTCCTAAAGAACATTAAATATGGTAAACGGATAATCTATTTAACAATATTTTAAAATGATGGCATGCTTTACCCCACACCCACTTTAAAAGTGTTTGATCCACACCCGGTTTATTAAACACTGCTGACATTTAGACTTTTCATGAGGCTATACTCTATGTTTGACCGTTAAAATTAGACAGCGTCTGTTTACTCTAAACAGGAATATATATCTAACATTGTTGGGTTGATGTTTAGACGAGTTATATATATATATATTAGATATACTGAAGCGATTTCTTTTTTTTTAAATTATATCGTCGCATGTCAATGAATTTAATCGAGAATATTTTGAAATCCCATTTAATTAATGTACGCCAAAGCAAGGGTGGATATGACCTTTATCGGCACTCCGGGATCGGGTGTTTTTAAACCCGGGATTTCGGAATTGACCCTTTCGGGGTCCAGGAATTCTTTTTTTTCGAATTTCGGAACCTCGGGATTTCGTGTTTTTAAGCCTGGCATTTCGGGATTTCGTGTTTTAAAGCTCGGGAATGCGGGATCAGGACTTCTCTACCCTCCCTCATTGACTTCTGGTTTAATGTTAAAAGTGGCATAATTCATACAAACTCTCAGACAGATTCTTGTGAAGTTAATTTCCTCAAAATCATTAATTTAAAAAAATAAAACATTTAGAACATTTTTAAAACAAATAATAAAATTAAAAAAACCTACCCTTTGCAGTTCAATTGTACGTAAGTTTGGGATTGCAGCGATCTTCCAAAATATCAGAAATCTGTACTAGAAAGTTTTGGTGTCCTTATCCAGAACATCTTTAACAGTTTTTTCGCTACCACTGTAAAGATGCATCCATCGCGGTCAAAAAATATTTTCAAACTGAATACCCGCTGCTTCTGAAGCCCGCGCTTGTTTTAAAAAGTAGGCGGAGCCTTAAGTGTAAGGTCCGAAAAGGGTTATTTTACAGATTCTTATTTAAATGATTTCGATGTAAACAAACAAAAATATATGAAATACACATTTTTTTTACAGCGAAAGATACAATAGGTTAAAACAGATATTTCATATTTTTTGGAAAGTTTTGTGGTGTTTCGTAAATTATACCATAGTTTTTGTTGAAACCCCTCGGCAACCTCACTCGACTTCGTCTCGTGAGGTTAATGCCGGGGGTTTCAACAAAAGCTATGGTATAATTTACGAAACACCACAAAACTGTCCAAAAGATATGAAATATCTATAACTTATCTTTATAAGGTAATAAGTCTAAATATTCTCCAAATTCAAAGTTTTCTTTAAAAAGTTAAAACATAATGCTTTGGGAGAATTTTCCATTTCTGATTTCCATGTCTGCTGAAATTGATCAAAAATTATCTGAGTGTATAATGCTCAAGTTTAATCATTTTGGAATAAAACTAAAGTTACTCTGATTCAACCAAATATTTGAAAGTCCATATTTATTCAAGAAATTTTTTATACAAATCAACCATTCAAAATTTTAAGAGTACTAACTGATCTTCTTGTTAGTATTACCATAACTTTTGATCATCTGACCATAATACAACATCGTTTTAGCAGTCAGTAAATAGGTGTAAAATTTCATTTTAAAATTAGTAATTACTGGTAATAACTGGGCAGTTTCACAGGAATTACTGGTATTAACTAAGTGCATCGGGAAGTACCTGTAATTCCTAAATTTTAGTAATTTTTATTACATGTAAGGGAACGACCATTTGATATTCTGGGGGGGGGGGGGGGGGGGGGCAGGAGGATTTATTTTCGGTTAATTGAGAGGACAGATTATTCATTTCTGCACTATTGAAGCAAGATTTTTCATTTTCATTAAAGCAAGGGACTGATTATTCATTTTCACAACTATATTTATGATATTCGAAAACATACAATTCTAAAAATA
Organism: Mytilus galloprovincialis; assembly: GCF_965363235.1. Taxonomy (NCBI): domain Eukaryota; kingdom Metazoa; phylum Mollusca; class Bivalvia; order Mytilida; family Mytilidae; genus Mytilus; species Mytilus galloprovincialis. The sequence goes on along the minus strand of NC_134841.1, from coordinate 33,859,073 downwards.
TTTGTTAATTATGAATAATACATGTATTTTTGTCCATCTGATGATAAGACTTTTCAACTGATTTTTATAGTTTGTTCTTATGTTGTACTGTTATACCACTGTCCCAGGTTAGGGGAGGGTTGGGATCCCGCTTACATGTTTAACCCTGCCTCATTATTTATGTATGTGCCTGTCCCAAGCCAGGAGCCTGTAATTCAGTGGTTGTCGTTTGTTTATGTGTTACATATTTGTTTTCATTCTGTTTTTAACATAAATAAGACAGTTAGTTTTCTCGTTTGAATTGATTTACACTGTCTTATCGGGCCTTGTATAGCTAACTGTGCGGTATGGGCTTTGTTCATGGTTGAAGGCCGTACGGTGATCTATAGTTGTTAATGTCTGTGTCATTTTGGTCTTTTGTGGATAGTTGTCTCATCGGCAATCATACCACATCTTCTTTTTTATAGTCAAGTTATTGTGTACCATTTAATCAAAATTATTCATTATCCCCTGCAGAAATGACAACTTCTGAATAGCTACCCACTATTTATACTTCTAACGCGGACCTCGAACAACAACTGTACAGGTAAAGCGTCTGATAGCAACCAAGGATAAAGGGATGAGTTAAGATACAGTTTTCAACGATAAAAAGATGATTTGGGAAACTAATAGAGATATCGAAAAATATATAACTGTAGAACTATTTTTATATTCTTAAACAGTAAATTCGTAACACTTTTGTATAAGAGGACAATATATACAAACATATTAAGATAATACATAGCGAGACAGGACAAACGAAAAACAAATAGATAGTATATTATAAAAGACAATTGGTATTTATTATAAGATTAAGTATTTTATATTATTCTTCACGAAATGAATCATTTATATTCCCAACCAATATACATGTTTTGCATACAAATATAGTATTAAAGTTTGGTTTTACCTAGCATCTTTCAAAAGTATTGTCAAACATTTTTTGCCGAGCGGAGCGGAAAATTTGAAGGGTTACGGAACCGATGAAGGCCCAAGAAGCTATAGACCTGCTGAGTTATTTATTTTCGATACATTGCAAGTCAGGTAATTTATATTCAAATTACCAAAGAACAAACATTTTATTTTTGTGATTATCAAGGCTGAGTTATTTATTTTCAAAATGCTCCTGTCCCCCCCCCCCCCCCCCCCCCCCCCCAAGAATATCAAATGGTCGTCCCCTAATATTCCTTATTTCACCTATTTACTGTAACATATACATACAACTCGAACCAGAATGCATTGCGAATTTAGGTATGTAGTTACAAGAGGAGATTGCATGATAAGTAAAAAATTACACACATCTATCACGTATAGGATCAATATCGTTTATAGTGGACATGGTGAACTAAACAACATATAAATACTTATACAATTTGTCTATTTTCGCAAATACGAAAAGTCTAACGCAACAGTCCATGTGGGATAAGCGGGCTGAAATATTTAATAAACATATTTTTTAAAGACGTAAAAGTTAAGGTCAACCCACATGCGTTGTTCCTATTCACTTAATATATATTCAAACCAATGTACTGAAGTACTGAACATCGGATGACCGAAAGTCTTGTGGATGGCACGACAAGCACTTGTCTCAGAAAAAAAATCAAATCTCTATACCTAGAAGTGAGGTTAATGTACAGATATAATGTTTTTCTAGGACAAGTTCGTGCGTGGATGATAAATTAATGACGGGGAATTCAACCTCATCGTAATGACTATTATATTGTAGTGATACAAATCATTAATTTATAATCTGGTTTATTGTTATATATTATATTTATACTTGTATATTACAGTTACATGTATATATAATTTTCATGTATTTGCATATCATTCTAGTCTGCTATATTATTAATGGTGCATAAACGTGCATGGTGGACACTCTTCTGTAATTATTCGATTTTTCTAATAGAATTGATTTGAGTAGGCAATCGTATTTTCCCGCAAAAAATGTTTACTCATCCATGCAGAGTTATCATTCCTTGAATTTGCAAACGTTCTTGAGATATTCTACAGCATACGTGTGCATGTATAATAATGATTTTTTTTTACTCATGTGTATATACATACAACAAAGCATTTTTACATTATTAATTTATATCTTTTTTAAAAGGTATTTGATGAGTATTCATTGAGAAATGAATTCATATTAAGCGATAAGGAATGTTTACTTAGTTGTGGCTTGATTATGTCTACGTATTCATCATGTTAATAGATCGGTTATGGCAATACACCGGAATGCGCTCACGGTCATCCGCTGTAAAAAAAAAAAACCTGCTTGTTAACTATTGCCTTCAATATACACTGAGAAGGGAAATTCCCGAAGTTCATCCAGTTTAAGCTATCTGGGACCCTTTTAAACAATGTATAATTATGTATAAAAACAATCTTTTTCAATCATTTCCAATTACTTCAAACAAACCATTTTAGTTCTTTAATAGTTCTTCAAATAAGTGGATCATAACCTATCAAAGTTTCAAAATTTCTCTAGACATGAAATCATTTACTGAAATTCTCCACACATGAAATATTTTATTGAAATTTTCCAGACATGAAATCTTTTACTGAAATTCTCCAGACACAAATCTTCCTACAACAGTTTACATACTTAAATTTCAACCAAGCTGTAAATGCCCGCGATTTTGTTCTAGCACGGCTGGTAATCTACACACGCAGAACATTTGGTTCTGCAATGAAAACCGTGAGAGGATTATCCGGTTGTGCTTGAGTGGAGTATTTGTCACCGCTTCAAAAGGTATGTACATTTCTAAATCTACATTTTCTTATTCAACTGATCAAACTATTGAAAAACAGAGAATGCTATGCTGTGATGAATACTTTAACGAAGAAATACATGTATCATTTACTGTTGTACGTAGAGTTGAACTTTTACAAAATCAGTTGCCCCACGAGAAATCGCCTAAAAAATTGACATTTCAATTTTATAATGGTTCTATTTACAAACTACAAGTTCAAATTTAGTTTTTTAGGGCAATGGGTATGAATGTTGTTTTTGGCGGTGTGTACATGTGTACGCTGTCCGGTGTTGATAGACGTCTTAATAATTCCAAAAACTACGTTTTTTCATTAAGTCTTGGGTTAGGGGATCGGTTTTGAGTGAGGATATCGTGAATGCGTGAGGGGAAGTACAAATCATATCTTTATATTCAAGCTATGAGTCATTGAAACTTACCTAAATAAGGCTACGTTGTTCGTGAAAAACACATACTAATTATTATGTGTGCTTAGAAAAAATACTGAGATTGACTGTTGAAATTGAAAGGTTAGAACAGTTCTATGACAGATTATTCTGACAGTTCTAATAAGAGGTTAGTAGTGATCTCCACTGTACATGCTCTTCCTTATGGTCTTCCTCGAGATTATCTTGGCTTACATCGATGTTCGTGAATAATAAAATTTGTATATCTGCCTTTTTTGTTTCTATATTTCGTGATTTTGGGTGAACAGATTACGTCTAATATATACGGAAGCCGATAAGGGCCATTCAAAAAAAAATAATTATGTCGTAATTACGACATAGCATGTCGTAGTTTCGACATATCATTATGGAATGCCACGACTGCCTTATGTTAATAATCAGCATTATACGCAGTGTTCACAGCATTATATGAAGTGATCACAGCATTATATGTAGTGCTCACAACATTATATGAAGTGATCACAGCATTATATGCAGTGCTCACAGCATTATATGCAGTGTTCACAACATTATATGAAGTGCTCACAACATTATATTAAGTGCTCACAACATTATATTAAGTGCTCACAACATTATATTAAGTGCTCACAACATTATATTAAGTGTTCACAACATTATACGTTTTTTGTTGTATGATGAGATTGATGTATGATGAGATTTATGAATGATGAGATCATTCGGTAAACTTCTTTTTTTAGCGGAAATTACCGAATCCATAATTGGTAAATTACGGTAAATTAATGCCCAGCAAACAAATTTAAACAGTTATTATTATATATGTGATCATTAAGGCAGTATACAATATTTAAAACGGATTGAAATAAGTAAATTAAGAAGTATGATCAATTTAACCCAATTTTATTCCACACCAGGGCATTTTAAATTTATTTTGAGGATTAGTTTCACCATATTCACAACTTAATATGTATATATATTTACTAGAACACATCCGTGATATCGCGGGTCTGTGACTGAATTAAAGAATATAACTATGCGTAAGCCTTATTTTAGTATTGGTATTGTCATCTGATAAAGTCATGCCGATTATAAGAGGAAGTTTTCTCTGCTTTTAACATCTTTCTGTTTGAACCCGTCGACCTGGAACTTGTCAATTTAATATTGGTATTATTGATTTTGTTTGGAAAACAAAAGTCTCTGGAAAGGAGTATTTTTTTAATCAACAGTTTTGTCCTTTATGAGTTATGAATAAAATTGAATCTTTGATTCGCTGTTTTACGTCTAACAAATTGAAAACTGTACATGCTGTACCTATACGCCTTATTTTAAGTCCAGATTTTTATTATTCGTATTGTCATCTTAGAAAGTCATACTGATTAAAGTACTACAATCGGGAACAATGTGACAATGATTGAATTAAGTAGTTTCAACCCAGTGATTACGACCCGTGTATATAGCAAAATCTTAAATACAGCGTTTCGTGGTACTCCTGTCAGATGCGGAACGTACAGATAATGTAATAGTTAACAGGTGAATATATTATTGGTATCGATTCGACCCGGAACTTCTTAATTATTGGCAATATTAATTATGTGGAAAACAAAAGGGTCTGGAGTGATGTTATTTTTAATCAACAGCATGGTACTATATTAGTTATATATACTCTCAGATCAGTACTAATAGTGTCTTTTTATTGTTGGGATATACAAGTACCCGCCCACATGCACGTTCACTCTATTTTCTTGTTAGATCATATGTATTTATATTTGTACCCATCTAATGAGTTAATATAAACAAAGATGTGGTATGATTGCCAATGAGACAACTATCCACAAAATACCAAAATGACACAAACATTAACAACTATAGGTCACTGTACGGCCTTCAACAATGAGCAAAGCCCATACCGCATAGTCAGCTATAAAAGGCCCCGATACGACCATGTAAAACAATTCAAACGAGAAAACTAACAAGCCTTTTACAACTGATTTTCATAGTTCGTTCTTATGTTGTTTTGTTACGCCACTGTCCCAGGTTAGAGGTAGGATACCAACATCCCGCTAACATGTTAAAACCCGCCACATTTTGCATATATGTGGCCGTCCCAAGTCAGGAGGAGCCTTTATTTCAGTGGTTGTCGTTTGTTAATTAATGTGTTATATACATGTTAGTTTTTCGATCGTTTGTTTGTACATAAATTAGGAATATTTTTCGTTTATCATTTCGGGGCCTTCTATAGCTGACTATCCGGTATGGGCTTTCCTCATTGTTGAAGGTCGTACTGTGGCCGTTTAGCTGTTTAAAATTTCTGTGATGTCATTTTGTCTCTTGTGGAAAGTTGTTTCATTGGCAAGCATACCACTTTTATATATATACATGTATGTACCGTGCAAACTGACGAACAAACGTAGTAAACGTTTTATTCATCCCCACAAACTCAATTTTCATAAGAGATGATAACTTTAAATGAAAATGTTAAACAGGGTCTTGAAAGGGTAAATTTTTCTATGAAAGTTTAAATTTCTATATAAGACTGCTGATCATATTTAGAAGACAATCTTAGTACTTGCCGTGCTAAAAAGCTTGTAAAAAATGGAATAATTGATGTAAAGTTATGTTTAACACCTACAGTGCAATGCTTTAAACTGCATTTTCCATATCTGTTAGATACTTATTCATGTAAAAATGCCAAATTCTGAAAATCGATGCCGAAAATGACTCTATCTTGACATATATAAGCTAGCGTAATATGGCACCTATGTGTTATAGAAAGCTGACTGTTTTATTTAAAAGTTAATTAAGCTTTTTAAAACTGAGTACGGACTATAAAGTGGCACCTTGCTAAATTTCTTCAGTAGGAAATGAACTCGAGAATATATCGTACAAATTTTCGTACGATTTATCATTAAATAAACTTTTTATTATTTAACTTACATTTTGCCATTCGTATTTCTTACGACGAACAGAACTACTTCAATCATTCACCTCTCAGTTTCATCTTTTCCTTACTTATTTCAATCAGTTTTAAATATTGTATGCTACCTTATGATAACATGATTTTAATAACTTTTTAAATTTGTTTGCTGGGCATTACCGTAATTTACCGATTATGGATTCGGTAATTTCCGCTAAAAAACGAAGTTTACCGAATGATCACATCATTCATAAATCTCATCATACATCAATCTCATCATACAACAAAAAACGTATAATGTTGTGAACACTTAATATAATGTTGTGAGCACTTAATATAATGTTGTGAGCACTTAATATAATGTTGTGAGCACTTAATATAATGTTGTGAGCACTTCATATAATGTTGTGAACACTGCATATAATGCTGTGAGCACTGCATATAATGCTGTGATCACTTCATATAATGTTGTGAGCACTACATATAATGCTGTGATCACTTCATATAATGCTGTGAACACTGCGTATAATGCTGATTATTAACATAAGGCAGTCGTGGCGTTCCATATATCATGTCGTTATTACGACATCGTTCTGTCGTAATTTCGACATAACATGTCGTTTTAACGACATCGCTATGTCGTAATTTCGACATAACATGTCGTTAAACGACATAGCTATGTCGTAATTTCGACATATCATGTCGTAATAACGACATCGCTATATATAAAAGAATAAGTATTATGATTGACAAGAGACTAAATGACACAGAAATTAACAACTATAGGTCATCATAATGCCCCAAAGAATTAGAATTGCCCCCTCATAGTCAGCTATAAAAGAGGGAGGAAAGATACCGGAGGGAGAGTCCTCGAAGTGCTGTGTGGCGGACAATGTTATTATTTAATTATAAGCTCCCTTGGTTAAACTCCAAATTCCTTATTTAATGTATTTTTTTTTGTTAAATAATTTACATAAAGCTTAATAAGTATATATTTGTTAATTACATAGCTTTTGCTATTTTAATTCATTGGTTAAAGATTTTTATTTATATTGTAAAGTTTGATATTTGCATCGTCGCAAAATTTTTGATTACCCTCTCTGGATACCTTCAGTGAGAAACTTATATATGTTATAGATTCCGTAGGAATTGAAACTTGTATTGAAGTAGAGGGTTATACAGCCAGGCAAGATTATAGTTTAAGATTATGGTATTCTTTGTTTGTAACATCGATGCCAGATCATGTTTTACGAGATATTAAAACTGCATGTGTTAGTTTTGTGTGGAATAATGGTGCACACTTAGTAAAATATAACACCATCATTGATCAAAAGTGTAATGGAGGTTTACAGTTACCTGATATTGAATCAAAGATGTATGCATTTAGATTAAAATTTTTAGCCAGGTTTTTAGACAAGAATTATAAAGTGCTATGGAAGTCTATATTTAAATATTTTATTTCAAAAATTTTAAATATGAACTTATCAGAAGAAATATTATTCATGTCTTTACCAGAAAATTTGAAGTGTATTCCTAATGTTTACAAAGAAATGTTTAAAGGTTTTGATCTCTTAAGAGATGATATTGAATTTGATCTTAGCACTGAAAATGTATATGATCAACCCTTATTTTGTAATCCAAATGTGTTGTTCGATGGAAAAACTGTTATATGGTATGATTTTATAAATGCTGGAATTGTTCAAGTAAAAGATATATGTTATGAAGTTATAGAGGGTTTTTTACCAGAAATGGCTATAGTTGAGATGATACAAAATGTAACTAATCATTGTGATATTAACAGTATTGTAAAAAGATATAATACTTTAAAAGTTGTATTGCCTAAAGAATGGACAGAAATTATTCATAAAAATATTCATAGGAGAAATGTTTCTCGCTCTATAAATATTAATGTCATTTTCAAAGATAAATTGTCAGAGTTTTCTATGTGTTCGACAAAAGAACTGTATTTGTTACTTACTAGTAAACTATGTCAGCATCCTATTTGCTATAAAAAGTGGACGGAAGTTTTTGGGATTGAAGAGAATGATCTTTGTAAAGTATGGAAAAACGTTAATTTCTATTGGAAACCATCTATATTAATGGATCTAGATTTCAAAATAGCTCATTATTGTATTTTCACAAATTCTAAACTTATGACTATGAAACTTATAAATTACAATGTATGTGATGTATGTGAAAAGGAAGTAGAAAATATCACTCATTTATTTCTATTATGTTCTGAATTAGTAGAATTTCATCTGTTTATGCAACAAAAGTTGTCAGTTTTATTTGATAATGTTGATTCTGACAAAATTGATAATTTAGTGTATGAAGAGGTATTTATGTTTGGTTTATTTGGATCTATCAAAGGCGTAAATGTAAGTTTTGTCAATTTCATGTTATCTGTAGCGAGATATTGTATCTTCAGAAGAAGGAATTTACTTAAAAATTTAAACAGTAATGTTGATCTTATTAGACTATTTAAATACACTGTAAAACATTATATAACTTACCTGTATGAATATTTGTGTGATGCAAGATGTATGAGAAATATTTTTGAGAAACACTTTTTAAAGAATAATATTCTGGTACAAGAAACCGAAGGTGTAATAACATTTAATTTCTAAATATTGTGCTGATTATATATGATTATACTTAAAAACATTGCCTTGTGATATTTTGTGTAATATGTAATATATCTGTTGTATATATATGTTGAAGAATTGAATAAAGATAAAAAAAAAAAAGATTATAGTTTACCACAAGGTTATAGTCAACCTCTAATGCATGTTAAGCATTCCATCTCCTTTTTAATAAGCGCAAACTACATGGCTTTTTTGGAATTAGGGTAAAATTAAAGTATTGATTGCTCTAATTTACTTTCAAATGTTGGGCACCATGTTCCTACAACACGTTACACTTAAAATGGGGTGTCGAAGAGGGTTTTACATTGTTGGTTAATTCTGGTTCTGTTCGTTTTGTGATGTCATTTTATCAAAAATTACCTCGAGTTGTGGAAATCGATTTGATAATGTTTACGCTTAAAGTTTTTTGAACTAAAAATGCAGTACTGTCGCAATTAATGCACGAAGGAAAGATGGGACGGAAGTACATGTATACGGTTTTCCATATTTTTTTTATCATAGGATGTTTAACTTTCAAGGTACATAGCATCCAGTGTGATATCATCTGTCATTGTAAATTTTCTATATCTTAATTCAACCATAATACAAATATATCTGACACTGCAAATAAATCGAACATTTTTACCCTTGGTTAAATTTGAATAGAACTGTATTTCCCTGGCACATATGTTGTCGAAATACACCCCTTCAATTACTTGAACCTTAGCTTGAGAATTATTTCCCAAGTGAGTCATTTTGACTTCAGATATATACATTTTAAAATATAGTAATCAACTCCTGGATCGTCCGCGAAAACGGCAAATATAATCCTGGTTTTTTATTAAATTGATAAAACGGGTTTCGTCGCTGTTGGGGATTTGTCTTTCAATTACCTCCATTTCATGCACAAGTTTATATTCGGACGAAAAGTTCCGGCTTGCGCTAGTACAGGAATTGCTTTCATCACGACAGTTATACCATGAATAGCAGGACAAATCACGAAGTAAAACATTCCGTTAACTGGTATTAAGTCTTTTAATACTGGTGATTGCACCTTACTGAAGTGACGAATTTAAATGATCTATTTCGGAGAACTTCCGTAACATAAATTTCCTTTCGCTTTTTACATTTAGAGGACTGTCTTGGTGTCTCAAATTTGTCTTTGCAAAAGTTAGACGAAGTTCATGTAATGGGATTTTTTCCCAATATTAAATTTTCTCAAATAACTCGTTAAAAGCTTTATAGTTTTTCGATTAATAAAAAATGCAAAATTTAACCTGTGTCGAACCTATGTTCTCGGGCGGAGTCTATAGCAACATGCGCTTTTTTTCCGGCAGCAATCATCAACCTCTTTTCCAAATTTCATAAACGATTTGTTTTAATTATCATGAACATTTAATTGAAACTTAAGGGCATACGATACAGTTACAGGGAATGTAATGACGTTGCTAACGTAATTTGTTATTTTCGCGACGTCAAACTGTAACATATCGAGAAAAGATCTTTTATCATTCAAACTGATTTAATTTGAAAACGAGTTCATGGACCTCTATTTTTCAAAACGGCATTTTGTTTCATTTTGCAGGGGGATTATGTGACCCAAATTTTATAAAACTGTAAATAGAGGATTTTTTTAAATTTTGATAAACATGCAGTAAAAAATTCCTCAATTCATGAACACTTGATAAATATGAGTTATTTCTGAAAAAAAATTGTATATTTTTTTTTTTAATTTATAAAATACAGATATTACCGATAATTTAACAAAAAACAATTTGTGTTTATATTTTATAACAAAAAAGTTATGTGTTTCTTTCGAAAAAGAAATTACGGCCACAAATCTGAATTTTGAGCAAATATACAAAATTTCGACCTCATTTTACTCAAAAAGTAGCACATGAAAGTATATTTTTTATTACATATTTGATCTTATCAGGTAAAAAATAGCCTAAATTCAAATTTTCATGAACTTGTAACGTCGGAAATTAGCGTCTTTAGGATCTTAGACGTTTTTAGATGTTTGGACAAATTGGCCACCGTTTAGTAATGTATAGAAGCATTTTATTCCTTTAAGACCCAAATATGTAGTTGATAACTTGGCATTTTTTACTCCTCGTGTATCAAACTTTTGTTTTGATCAATTATAAAAAAATACGCGTTATTTGCTTTGAAAAATGAAATATCAACTTGGACAAAATGTCTACCGTTTGAAAAACGACTGTGTAGAGAAGATTTTATTGAATCAGCAATATTTGAACTCACATGAGGCAAATATTTGTACTTTTGTTAGTTATTATTATTGTCTTACTCTTTTTTCATTTTCTGCTATATCTACTTTTAGTCGTTGAGTTAATTTTATTCCAGCTTAATATACAGCCAGCGAGTCAAATGATAATTAGGTAAAATAACGGCTTTAACGCCAAAAAGAATCGACACATGTCGTTGATCCTGACAAGAATCAAAAAGATCGGAGAATAAGAAAAGGGATCACAATACATGAGAGTTAAAACAGTTTTTCATAAATGTACCGTTGGACATCCGGGTTTTTTTCACAATTGCTTTCTTATTTTAATCCTCAAATATACTAGATATTACTTAGAATATGATCAAGAGCTGTAAAAACATAATTCAAAACATATATTAAATTTGTTTTAATATTGGTTCGTGTTTTCTAACATTTTTATTTTTGTTTTTGCGGACGAAATTGCGAAGATTCTGTTTAAAACCTAGGGGTTGTAGAATCATCGTGCCCTACGTTTGAAAGTAGAAATAGAGCAAACAATACTTCATTTCACCCTCATTACAAGAAGCCATGTAGTTTACGATTATTTTTAAGGAGATAGAAACAATTGCTTGCCTTGGAAGGACAAGTACACTTCTCTAATAAAATTTTCATTTTCGACAACTTGGCAATGTTTGTATCGATCATTATTTTTTTTATCTTTATTCAATTCTTCAACATATATATTACAACAGATATATAACATATTACACAAAAGTATCACAAGGCAACGTTTAAATTATAAACACATTTAAATAATTATAACACTGTCTGCCACACAGCATTTGGGACTCTCACTCTGGTATATTTCCTCCCTCTTTTATAGCTGACAATGCGGGGCTTTTCTAATTATTGGGGGCATCATGATGACCTATAGTTGTTAATTTTTGTGTCATTTAGTTTTTTGCCAATCATAATACATATTCTTTTATATATAGCGATGTCGTTATTACGACAACGCTATGTCGTTAAAACGACATCACTATGTCGTTATTACGACATGATATGTCGAAATTACGACATAGCGATGTCGTAATAACGACATGTTATATAGAAATTACGACATAAAATATTTTTTTTGAATGGCCCTTATCGGCTTCCGTAAATATATATAGGTGTTGAAGTTTTGATCGGCGATATACTTTTCTAATATACTAGAACACACCCGCGAAATCGCGGGCATATAAAGCTTGTAAACGGTTGTTGGATGATTTTTTGTAAAAGATATTTTGACTGGAGAATTTCATATAAGGTATCAAAACATTGTGCTAACGGGTGCGCTATTAACGGATGCGTTAGTATGCAAATTAGACGTAATTTATGAGTCGGGTGTTTTGATTGGTTTATGAATCAACGGGTAAATACAGTAAAAATGAATGTTTACATTTTTATCATAACGGTTTAAATCAAGCGTTGTTTTAAGACTTGTGTAAAAATAAGATTAAAAAGTATGCTTATAAAATTTGCCGCAATACGTCTAAAACAATACATAATCAACAATTTAATTTAGTCTTGGTTAGCTAGTGCAAATAGTGTGCTCCTGACGGTTATAAGGTCTCGAATCTTCTCAATTTATTATTTACTGCTATTGGTTACAGTATAAACAAAAACGGTAAAATGATACACCTTATATATATTGGATTGATGGTGATATATCATTACCGTACGTTCCTGTTACAATTGAAATTAGGAAAAAATAATCCAATATGCGAGGGAATATACTTGATGTTGGGTTCACAAGAAAGAGGACATCTTATAAAAAATATTGAAACCTTAAAAAAAACGAAATTTAAATGTCTCGAAGGCTATATATGTGTCTCAGGAACTTGTTGTTTGGATATGAATCTCAGGAATTTGTTGTTTTGATATAATAAATCTCAGGAAATTGTTGTTTTGATACGAATCTCAGGAACTTGTTGTTTTGATATGAATCTCAAGAACTTGTTGTTTTGATATGAATCTCAGTAATTTGTTGTTTTGATATAATAAATCTCAGGAACTTGTTGTTTTGATATGAATCTCAGTTCTTTGTTTTTAAACTAGAAGACATCCGCGGGTCCCTGACTGAATTAAAGTTAATTTACCTACGTCTTTTTTTAAGCGAGGATTTTTAGTATTCGTATTGTCATTTGATAAATTCATGGTGATTATAAGGTGCACAGTTCTCTCTGCACACAAAACCTTTTTGTTTGAATCCGTCTATAGTTTCTCACTACAACCGGAAACTACTTGCACGATTTTTTTTGGTCAATGATTAAATCTAGCAGTTTCAACCCTGTAGAATGACGAAGTTTAGTTGTGATGATGACCCAAGTATATATATAGCAAATCCAAAAATACTCTGTCTTGAAAGTATTTAAAAAAAAATTCTTTGACGCCTCCCCACACGTTCGGCTTATAAAAAATATCCTTTCAGTAGTCATTATTATTTTGACTAGTAGTGCGTTAGACAGAGCTGGACATATATTATACTGCCATAATATTTTAGCATGTTTCTTTTCTGTAAGTAAAAGTATAACAAAAAACGTTCGACTGTCACGTCGACCTTCGTGTGACATTATTATATCTTTTGATGGGTACGTTAACCTTTATTAAACTGGTATTTTGTTTTCCTTTTTTTTTCTATCAGTAGACATTCTTTATTCCAACCTGCAAGCCTCTACATTACGAAAAAAAAATAAAAATATCAATGATTAATAACTCTTGAAATTTTAATATTATTGGAGTCCGCGATCAATATTTAGGATATTATTCTAGTTGAACTTTACAGAGCATAATTTATGCTCAATTTCGTAAGCAAGATATTTCAAAGATACATCTGTAAATCACGTAAGAGCAATTTTCCGAAAACGGATTTCTTGTTACAATGTAAGGTGCCCTATTTCTACGAAATCCCATTTAGAATTTCCGTAAAATATACATTTGAATTCGAAAACATGAATTTGACCCTGAGTTTTATTGAGGTTTCACAGCAATTATTAATATTATCCAAACAAAAACAATTGAGAAACAAATCATGATAAACAAATCGTATGATTGGAAAGTGATAAAATTTCACATGCAAATGAGCTAACAAATCACAATAACAAATCATGATTTCTTTGTGATTTGAAAGTGATAAAATTTCACATGCAAATGAGCTAACAAATCACGAACAAATTGCTTACAAATCATAAGCAAATCATAAACAAATTGCCAAGAAATTGTTTTGAAATCATTTACAAATCGTTAAGAAATTGTTATCAAATCTTTAACAAATCAGAAGTAAATCATATTCCTACCTCAAGCAAATCACAAACAAATCGTAAATAAATTGGCATCAATCATCAATTCACAGATTATATCATTAACATCCAGATCAAAAATAAGTTCTGCCCCTGAAACCCCCAAACTTTGGAAGTTCAAATGTCTTATTTTTACCTTTAATAGCTACTCCACTAATTGTAAAAAGGAGTACTATCTTTTGTTGCGATGAGGGACAAATTGTTCTTTGTGAAGTTTCTCTTACTTTTCACCCAAATTTGCTAAAACGAAATTTGAAAAAAAACATAGGCAACCACGTGTACTTAGTATAATAATGTCAAATATGTGATGGGTCTTAGTCTTGGTCAAAATCTGCTACACTGTAATATATATATATATTGTCCATTTTGCCCGGGACCTGGTCAGTAAACAACAAATAAAACATGAAACTTGCCAGTGAATTTTATCTGCTGGCTCGGGAAGCTAGTCTTAAAATGTTTTGATCTGTTTACACATCTGATACACATTTTTATTTTTAAAATTAATCCTAACAGCACTAAACTATCATGATTTTAATGAGATCCTAAAATGCACAGTTTCTGAATTTTAAAGGTTAACATTTGAATAGTATAAGTTAAATATGTGAAATTATAAGTATAAAGATACCTTACCACCGTCATCTTTCATAGACTGAATAATACTCCTCATCTTGCAATCTTCTTTGTTCAGTTAATATAGAACAGTATTTGAAATTTGAATTTGACCTCAACCGGAAGCTAGAGAGATAGATAAACAAAGAAACCTGGATATATGCATTAACATTTTATTCATTGTAGCAAATCATCAATGAATCACACCAAGATAGCTAAGAAAGTTAACAAATCATTTCAAATCATTTCATATGATATTCAAAGTTAACAAATCATAAAGAAATCACGCAAAAACAAACAAAAATTGGCTTACAAATCATACAAGAGAAAGAAATCACATAGAAATCAGATTTAGGGAATTTGGAAAATTCTGATTTGTCTATGATTTGTTTTATGAATCGCAAGCAAATGGCAGAATCATGATTTGAAAGAGATTTGAATACGATTTGAAAGCAATTTGTTCATTTATTTTTCTGTTTGGGTACGTTTTAATGACTGACAACTACCTATAAATGATCATGTCTAAACAGACGCTCAAAAATGAAAATTGTTATTTCCGGTGTATAAAGATCTTGAAATCCCACTCCTGGTTCTTTATTCTTTGCTCCCTTGTGGATATATACCACCCTATGTAGCATATAGGCATGGACTTTTTGAAACTGGACGTAAAGCAAAATTCAACCAATCTAATATTTTCATGCCTGGAGGATATCAACAATTAGAATGTACATGTAAATATTTACCTAACTGATATATTCAGTGGTTACATCGTCATAAAATTATGCATACTGTAGCTGATAAAAAAACTCGCATGCTTCATTGAAATTATTTACCAAATTTACATTCTAACCCGATTGGATTTCCACTGGTTATAGTGTATTGTAAAAGTTTTATGTTATTGTGTTTCACTGGTGGAATTACTCCTATGAGCCAGTGTTATTATTATGAAATATGTGAAACATTCTTTACTCTAAAACATTGACATGACGAATATAAATCACTTTACGACTAATACGGGGCGCCGAATGGGACTCTTGTGGTTTTGTACTCAAAATTCAATTTTGTACGGACAAAAGTGACTTTTGTTCAACAAAAATGAGTTCAGTTTAACAAAATTTGTATCATACTACAAATTTGAAATTTTGTCATACAAAATTATCTATCAGCGGACAAAAGTCACTTTTGTCATGACAAAATTCATTTTTGTTACACAGACTTGACTTTTGTTACCTAATTTGAAAATTGAGCGACAAAAGTCAATTTTGGATTTAAATTAGTTTAGTTTGGTTTCTGTGAACTAATTTGCATACAAAATCGACTTTTGTTACACAAAATTGACTTTTGTTACACAAAAATTACTTTTGTTACACAAAATTTACTTTTGTTACACAAAATTTACTCTTGTTACACAAAATTGACTTTTGTGAGACAAAATTGACAAAATTGACTTTTGTCTCAACAAAATTGACAAAATTGAATTTTGTCTTAACAAAATTGAATTTTATCTCAAAAAAATTAACAAAATTGAATTTTGTCTGAACAAAATTGAATTTTGTCTGAACAAAATTGAATTTTGTCTGAACAAAATTGAATTTTGTCTCAACAAAATTGACAAAATTGAATTTTGTCTCAACAAAATTAACAAAATTGAATTTTGTCTCAACAAAATTAACAAAATTGAATTTTGTCTCAACAAAATTAACAAAATTGAATTTTGTCTCAACAAAATTGAATTTTGTCTCAACAAAATTGACAAAATTTAATTTTGTCTCAACAAAATTAACAAAATTGAATTTTGTCTCAACAAAATTAACAAAATTGAATTTTGTCTCAACAAAATTGATTTTTGTCTCACGAAAGTCAATTTTGTCTCACGAAAGTCAATTTTGTCTCATAAAAGTCAATTTTGTCTCATAAAAATTGACACAATTGACTTTTGTCTCAACAAAATTAACAAAATTGCATTTTGTCTCAACAAAAATGACAAAATTGAATTTTGTCTAAAAAAAAATGACAAAATTGAATTTTGTCTCAACAAAAATGACAAAATTGAATTTTGTCTCACAAAAGTCAATTTTGTCTCACAAAAGTCAATTTTGTCTCACAAAAGTCAATTTTGTCTCACAAAATTGAATCTTACCGTACACAATTGACTTTTGTGATTTAATTTCCATATCAGGTAACAAAAGTCAATTTTGTATGCAAATATGTTTATATTTGCATACCTTTAAGACAAAATTGACTTTTGTCATGACAAATATGAATTTTGTCTACAAAAATGAATTTTGTCATGACAAAAATGAATTTTGTCTACACAAATGAATTTTGTCTACACAAATGAATTTTGTCATCACAAAATTGAAGTTCTCACAAAACAAGTCTGTAGCACATAGTTTTGTAAGACAAAAATGATTTTGTTATGACAGAATTGAATTTTGTACAAAACCACAAGAGTCCCATTCGGCGCCCCGTAACGAAGAGGTTAATCCGTCTTATTTATAAAAATTGAGTATAAACTCTGGTACATAAAAAGTCGGGCTTAATAGGAAGGAGGGCAATTACCCTTTATGGGATTACAGTCGGGCGGATTCCTTTTTTTGGACGACCAGTGCCTTTTAATGGGGACATACATAGTTAGATCCCCCCATTCATCCTGGGTACGGACCCTCCTTTTGAAAATGGCTGGAACCACCCCTGGGCTACATATACATGTATATGGGTAATCCATAGGAACGGCTTCTTACAATGCTTACCTATCACACTCAGAACATTGCTAGTGCGTGCCCCTTAAATTCAGGATCCCCATCAGTAATATTAAAAAAAAAGTATAATATGTATAATACATGGGCATTTAAGGATCTTCGTGGCTGATATTTTAGTTGTAAAAAATCACGACCACAAATGATCTCTTTACATCTAACTACTCCTAAGTTTTTGCTTATTTAAAAAGGTAATAACACATGCACAAGTAGCGTGATTCTATTAAAAGCGATGACGTAATGATTTCTGAAAATTATGGAAATCTACTTTCACATTCGATTTTAAAATATATGTTATCCGGATGATTAACCACACATTTTGTTTTGCTCAGTACACGTATCAACATCTATTCATATATAGTCATTGATTTCATGCACACCATACAAGATTTTTAAGTGGACCGATATTTTACATCAGGAAAGAAAATTACTTCCTTAGGTTATATAATTGTTGAGGAATCATTATGCTGAATATCTATTGAAGGACTAACTGGTAAGAATTAATTACATTGTAGCAAGGCATAATTTATACTGGGATATATTTTTTTGGAGAGCAGTTTGCTGTAGTTTAACCTTTGATTAATTGAAGTACTGCGCCGAGCCCTTTTAACCAAAAAAATCTTAGGAGTAAAACTCGTAGACTACACATTTCAGTATGAATTAAAAATTTTATTAGATTTTTTTTAAAAGAGTCCTTAGTATATAACATTGACACGATCCTCAACAAAGTCGGTACAGTTTATAAACCAAGAGGAGTCATATTTTAGATTTCATTACACAAAAATGATATTAGAGAGTGATTTTATTTTCATTTGAAAATTAATGACATTTAATTACTTTCACTTTCTGTTTTATAACTATATGTTATCTTTGTTTCAATTGCACCTTACTGATATGACTCATCATTGTTACATATCACAGTTGATTACTTGTATATCTACATGATCTATATTCATCGTTTGCAATGAATTTTTTTATCTATAATTCAAAATACAAAAGCACACAGTCAGATTAAACAGATAAATACGTCCCTCAAAATATAGGTACATACGTTCTAAACTGTGGAAACTGTCGGTAAGAATGATAGGTTTCATAGATTTGTATAAATTCTGATACATATCGGAAAATAACCTTTAAAATACCAAAGGTTCCTATATTCTGGAAAGGTATATATAGTTGAATCTAAAGAAAGAGTGAACTATTTTTCTATTCAGTTAATTGCCATAGAAGTAAAGGATGGAGATTCTTTTCCTATATATTAAACGAAATACTTATAAAGACGTTGGTATGGGTGAAATGAGAAATTTTTAGAGTGTCAATTTCATGGAATTCAGTACTATATATCAATGGGTTGAACTTTATATGTTAATGTGTCATTTTCTGTTAAAATAACTTTAATTCTAATTACACTTATACTTAATAGTAATATGTATGATCTTATGTGGTTAATCATGGTACAAAAGCTAAATAAGATGTCATAGTACATGTAGTAGCTGGAAACTGTATATAAATTGATTATGTTTTCTTATGAATGTGCAGGGATTTTTTTTTATTGTCGCACGAATATGCAATGAATTTGGACCGGGGGGGGGGGGGGGGGCTCAGTCAAACGTCTTTAACCTTTGAATGTTGAATCACCCCTTGTCAAATGCCTTATTGAACAATGGTAACTAAGGTTTAGTATATGCAAATCAGAATTCAATCAGGGTTCTTGGTGGCAATTATCTCATGGCAACCAAGTTATAAACTGCATTTTAATCTAACTTGAAAAACTAAGGTGACACTCAATGGAAATGCAAATTTGTCACGGATACCATTGAAGGCAAATAATATGTTGAAGAATTTTTGAAATCAATTACATGTACTTCTGTGTTGACATGAATTATCATTGACCATAATTATAAATTAACTGTCCACAAAATAAAGAATTTTTAATATACTAAGGCTTTTCTATCTCAGGAATAAATACCTTTTGCTGTAGAAATTTTTGGTCCTCAATCATCTTCAACTAGGCTCTTTTTACCTCATGAATATATACCCGTAGCTGTATTTGATACAACTTTTAGGAGTTTTTGGTCCTCAATGCTCTTCAACATCCGGGTGTATATGAGGAGTTTATTTACATATATATAGCAGCTGATCTGAATTACACACTTTATATATAGTCCTGTACTACCAGAATAAAAAAAAGTCATGATCAAACATAGTATCATCGTTCCAAAAATAAAACCTTGACGTCGGTTTTTTTCGAAATATGTTTTTTTTTTTTAAATTCAGCTCAATCCATACACATACATGCATTTTTCACAAACTTTTGTAAATTTATGTCGTAATGAAACATTCATCCTGGAATAAAATGTATATCTACTTTGAAAAAGTTTCACATTTCAAATGCGGTTTGAGGAATTTAATTATTTGAAGTATTGAAAATGAAAAGGAAATGAACACCTGGAAACGAAAATTAAACAATTTCTGGTGGTTTGGCATTGTTAAAACCAAGAAGGTGAAACATCAAGTTTAAGGAAGATTTTGATCTTTTGGTCAAATTTCTTTCCTTTTTAAAAGACCTCTTAAGACCCTTTCATGTTAAATATATAGTAAAGAAAAAACACATTCTAAGTACGTATATTTTATAACATATACAAAATCTAATCAATTTAACAATGCCAATGTGACTAGATTATTTATCTACATAAATAAAGATAAGTATTATCAGTTGAATCCATGCTTTATTAAAGTTGAAGGAGAGGATTATCTTTAAATGTATGTGTGGGTCAATTTTCAGAGTTGTGTGAGAGAGAAATTGATTCATGATAGTTTCTTTTATCGCAGAAAATATTGTGTATAACAGTATTTTTTTGTTGTTTTTCTTGAAATGTATGTATAGTATGATACTTTGATGGGGTTATAAGTTTGTATTTGACTAAATTATATAATCTTTTTCTGCTCATGAAATGTACAAAACCGAAGTGTTATGAATAGTTTTATTTTTTTCGTACATTTTTCATTAAAGAAATTGCAAATTTGAAGCTTTGAAACCATTTTGAAAAAATAATGTGAAAATTTGGTATTGTTTATATCTGTATATTATTATTTTTTTTAGCAACTTTCTTATCTTAAGAAACTTTAAACCACAAAAAGAAGAATACATGCTTAATTATTTTTATTAAATTTGATAAATGGTCAACTAATAAATTACGAAATCTAGATTATAAGTTGATAAAATAAATGAAAACACCTTTAGAGTTGTTTGTTATACTCTAAAGACCGCTTAAAAATCAAGAATCAATACATTCTGATGAATAGAAGCGGTAAAGTTATAATTTTGTATCAATTTTTATTGATATTTCTGCCTTTTTTGCAAGAGTTATTTCCCCTTTCAATGCAAATCTCCATAGGAACTTTAAATGGTGATTTTTTTTAGTTTTCCTCAAGTAAGATTTTATGGGACTTTTTTCTGTGTATGTTTGGGGTTTATGTTAAAGATTAAAACTTAAAAATCTTATGTTGCAATTACTTTCAGGTAAGGGTCAAATTTATGCTAGATTGACTGTACTAAAAGTATCGTTCTGAATAAATTTCATTGTTTATCTATTTTCGTTATTAAAACTGTAATAAGATTGGTATACATGTAGTTTATATAGTTTAAGTTTTTCTTACAAAAGTTTTCCACTCTCTAAATATAAACTACTTTTTAAGGAACAGTCTAATTTTGCCACTTGATTTTTATGCCTCCACAGTAGCAGAGGGGGCATTACGTTTTACCCATGTCTATGTGTACTTCGTACGTGTACGTTCGTACATGTACGTCCGTCCGTACGTACGTCCCAAAGTTGGTTTCCATTCTCTAACTTTAGTTTGTCTCAACAAAGTTGTAATCTGCGTTGATTATAATAACTTGAATGTCTTTTTAGGTACTCAAAAGGAAACACATTAACAATGGCTTCAAAAAGTCCAGGCAAACTTCAACCTGCAGATTTTATAGAGAAACTATACAAATCAAACCTTCAAAATGAAGAGTTATTAGAGATATTGGTAAAGACAATGAAAGTAATTAATAGAGGCATTGACAACACGAAACTATCAGATGATTATTTATCTATGCTCGTCCATCTTATAGCAAAGGCTTCTACATGCACGGCACATAGAAGGACACAGGAGGTCTTACAGCTGTTGAATATGCTGTCAGATTCTTCACTGATTACAACCAGGAGTATTCCATTGCTTGTAGGGGTAACATGTAACAACTCCCGTGATCATGATTTTCATTGTTTATTATCCGATTACTTAACAATACTTCAGGAATTATACATACGCATGCCCCATTTGTGTACAACTCCACATGTTATTGGACTTGTAGAATTTTTGAAAGGACAAGTAAGTGAATGTGATGATTGCGAAGACAAAAATAAGATGGTTGACTTTGTATTTGAATTGAAGAATGACATAATGAGGATCGCCGAAGAGCGATCAAAGCCAAAACATGTTAAAAAGCAAGACATTGAAGACCAGTTTGCCCCTCCAGAGGATTTCCGAACTATGTCAGTCGTTCCTGGACAAATCGATGTTTTATACGCTCCCAATTTTCTAAGACGGAACAAAGTTTTCGGGAAGTATTTGGATTTAGATCATTATTTAGATGTACAGTTTAGGTTGTACAGAGAAGACTGCGTGTCACCTCTTCGGGATGCTCTCCTGGAATTCAAACAGAAAGATAGAGAAATTCGGAGCGGAAAATTTAGATTAGAAAGTGGTCTTGTCTATAGAAATGTGTTAGTATTGAACCAAAGCACTTCGATAGATAATGGGGAAGTGTTTGAACTACAACTAGACTCAGACCATTCCAAAAGGATCAACTGGATAAAATCAAAGAGACTTATTTATGGGTCTTTATTGCTTGTTTCTTTTGATCGGTTCAAAACAATTTTCTTCGCCGTTGTAGCTGAATGTGAGAGAGACACTTTACAAAAGACAGGCTGTTTTGCTGTACAAGTGTTTAAATCGGGCAGCAACGTCAAACTTCCAAGAAATGAATATGGTATAATGATAGAGGCGACATCAGCATATTTTGAGGCTTACAAACATGTACTGAAAGCTTTACAACGCATTAAGGAGGAAACATTCCCCTTCCAACGATATCTCGTTCTTTGTGAAAAAGATGTTAGTATGCCATCGTACATATTAAAAGGTTGTGTGTATGATCTAAGACCTTTAATTAATAATTCCCGTATTGGCATCGAAAATACTCAACGTGGAAATCGACGAATTGGTATGTCTAGACAAACACTAACAAATGAGATAAGGTTGTTTCAGGAAGACTGGCCGTCAACTGCTGTTTTAAGGATGGACGAATCGCAGAGGAACGCGTTTATTTCAGCACTTACAAAGGAATTTGTGCTCATTCAAGGTCCACCAGGAACCGGAAAGACGTACCTTGGATTACAAATCGCAAAAGCATTACTGCATAATAGTGGCAGATGGCAACAGATGGATTCCATTGGTGAGGATGAAGAGGATAAAAAGCCTAATCGTAATGCTCGAAGACCTGAAACATTACCGAAACCGTACATGTTAGTTGTTTGTTATACAAACCATGCATTGGATCAGTTTGTTGAAGGAATTGTTAATTTTATGCCAGAAAATTTATATGATGGTCGTTTTCCCAGAGTAGTTAGGTTTGGAAGCCGTTGTAAAAATCCAAAAGTAGAAGAACTTTCGATAAAAAACTTACGAAGAAAAGCTCGATATGAATTTAATAATCCACGAGCTGGTGTAATCGAAAAAGCAACAGCAGCTAAAAGGAAAATAAAAGAGATTCGAGAAACAATCGAGGCATTACAAAGCAGAAATATTGTTTTATGGTTCAATATTTTGAAATCTGTGCTTTCAGAAAATCATGTAAATCAGTTTGGAGACAATAAAAGTATTGTTTGGTTGCAGTGGCTACACGTGTTAGAACAATCATGGTATAAAGAAGTGAACAAGCATTATCAAAACCAACAGTCTGACAAAGAAATCAAAGATCAACTTATAGCAATGGAGACTGAACATAAAGAGGAAGAGTTAATTACAGTGATTTCTGAGTCGGAACATGCATTCAACGACCGATACTTGGAGGTTGATGATGTTGATTTTTCGCTTAATACTGATACTATCGGTCTCGATCTTGACATGCAATGTGAAAGTCAGCTACAGAAAACAAAACATCTTGAAGAAAAATGTCGATTAATTTTGCGTTTGGAAAAAGAGAAAGCAGCAAAAGAATTGCATTATGGCGAAAACATGTCAGAGGACCAAGTCATTGACGTAAAAAATATCTGGATACTTTCGATGGAAGATCGTTGGAAAATGTATAGATATTGGTTAATGCAGTACACCAAAATACTTCACGAACAGCTGCGCACCAGTGAACAGGAATTTAATGAGATATTTGACGACTATATGCGTGCCAGTAAGGAATTAGACGAATATATCATGCAACAGACAACGGTTATCGCCATGACTACAACAAATGCAGCACGATACAGCGAATCCTTACACAAAGTTGGACCTCTAATCACCATAATTGAAGAAGCAGCAGAAGTACCAGAAGCCCATATTATTACTGCAATTAGCCCAAGATGTAAACATTTGATTTTGATAGGGGACCACAAGCAATTAGAACCAAAACCAGCCGTTTATGAACTTGCGACTAGATTTAATTTATCTGTTTCCCTGTTTGAAAGAATGGTAAAGAATGAGTTGAGTTACCACTGCCTTCAACGACAACATCGAATGAGACCAGAAATTTCTGAACTGGTACGCCACATATATGATGTTCTTTATGACAACGAAAATGTATATGAATATCCACCAATTAAAGGAGTTCGTAAGAGTTTGTTCTTCATCACACATAACAAACAGGAAGCTTTCAAAGATGAAGGAAGAAGTTTTTCTAACGAATATGAAGCTGAATATCTCCGAGAGCTTTGTCTTTATCTGCTAAAGCAGGGATATAAACCATCTGATATAACGATCATTGCAGCATACACTGGTCAGATGTTCTGTATAAAAGAAAAAATGCCTAGATCGAAATTCGAAGGAGTGAACATTTGTGTGCTTGACAATTATCAAGGCGAAGAAAATGAAATCATTCTGTTATCATTAGTGCGCAGCAATGCCAAAGGCGATATTGGATTCTTAAATCGGGAAAACAGAATTTGCGTTGCTTTGTCAAGAGCTAAACAAGGTCTTTTCATAATAGGAAACAGCTCTACATTAACCATGAAGTCTCCGCATTGGCAGACTATTATCAAAAAGCTTCAAATTGAAGAGGAAGACATCGATGAAAACGAAACAGTTTCCAAATATCCCTCGCTTGGAAAGGCGTTACCTCTGTACTGCCAAAATCATCCATCTCACGAAGGAATTCTAGCCGAGTCACCAAGTGACTTCAAAAAAGTGAAAGATGGAGGTTGTTATCTTCCATGTGAATTTCGATTATCATGTGGACATGCTTGTCGATACGATTGTCACCCATTTGACAGGGAACATGAGGCATATAAGTGCAAAAAGCAATGTTCACAGACTTGTGAAGATGGACATAAATGTCGTAAGAGATGTCATTGTGGTGTTTTATGTTATTGTAATGTAGTAATGCCACGGGAACTAAAATGTGGACACACTGCAAATCTTCAGTGCCATGTGGATTATTCGAAATACTTGTGTCCAGTTGAAGTAACAAGAACTTTATCATGTGGACATCCTGCAACTATGAAATGCTGCATCGATCAAGACGATATTCTCTGTAAAGTTATTGTTGACAGAGAACTTCAGTGTGGTCATACAACACAGTTAAAATGTCATGTTGATCCAAAACGCCATATGTGTGTCACAGTCGTAACAGGGACACGATCAAAGTGTGGACACGAATTTGAACGTCAGTGTCATAACGTCTCTTATGATGCAATAAGTGATTGTAGAGTTTTGATAAAAGAAAAACGATCAACCTGTGACCACGTGATTGAACGGTTTTGTTATAACACCGAATTCGAAAAGCTTGTTAAGTGCAGCGTTATTGTAAAAATGAACAGAACATCATGTGGACACGAATATCAAAGACAGTGTCATGACCAATTGTATGAGAACACTCATAATTGCAATGAAATTGTAACGGAACAATGGTTATCATGTGAACATGAATATGAAAGATATTGCTATGATTCTAACTATGTTCAGAGTCACACATGCGAGATTGTAATTCCTGACAAAAGAGATGATTGTGGTCATGAATATGTAAGGAAATGTTCCGATACGAATTATCAGACGGAAAACAAATGCAGTGTCTACGTAGAAAAAGATTTTCTATACTGTGACCATAAAATAATGCTCCCATGTCATCAAGATGTCACTTCAATTAAATGTAAAGCAAATATTACCACTGTCTTCAAATGCAAACATTCCATGACACACGAATGTCACAGAAGTGATTCAATCAAATGTACCGACAAATGCAATAAAATATGCAAAAACAGTCATCAGTGTTTAACATCCTGTCATTTCCCGTTTTCTTGTGACTGCCAAGAGCTTATCGAAACAATTTTAGAACGCTGTCAACATCAACAAAGTATTCCATGCTCGTCCGACCCTAATATTTATCCATGTAAAGCAATGGCGAAGAAAGTTATAGTGTCATGTGGCCATTCTCAGGAAATGGAATGCCATATAGACCCCGAAACTGTATCCTGTAAATTTGTGGTCCTAAAATCTTTGCCTTTATGTGGACATAGGAAAATGGTTTTGTGTTCAGCAAATGTTTCAGACGTAAAATGTACCGTAGAGGTTAAAATTAAGTTGGGAAAATGCGGACATTCGGCTTCAATAAAATGCTGGGAGAAAGTAACAAATAAGTTGCCAGAAATTAAATGTTCAGAGACTATAACGCACGTGCGTTCCAACTGTGGGCATACGATAACTTTACAATGTTGGACAGTATCAAGTAAAAAAATACCGAAATGCAAAGAATTGATAAGCACGACACTAGCATGTGGTCATTTAATAAAATGCGTATGCAGTGAGTCGAAAGGAAAAACATGTGACCAAACGTGTAAACAGCCATTGCCATGTGGACATCCCTGTCCAGGGTCGTGTTATGAATGTCAAACAAATTCCCGCCATAGTGTATGCAGTAGCCACTGTGAAAAAGAATTGTTATGCGGTCATGTCTGTCAAAGTAAAGCTTGTATGAAGTGCAGTCCGTGTCAAAAGTCTTGTGCATTTGCATGTTCACACTCGAAATGTCGTTCTAAATGCACTGATCCATGCAACCCTTGTAAAGAAAACTGTTCATGGGAGTGTAAACATTATAAGTGTACACAATTATGCTTTGAAGAATGCAATCGTCAAAGATGTAATCATGACTGTGATAGGACTTTGTCTTGTGGTCATCTGTGTCCTGGTTACTGCGGTGAACCGTGTCCACTGCAGTGTGCTGATTGTAAACCGGACATTTATATTTTCAAAGATAATAGTAAAGATAACAAAATTGTTACATTGCTACAATGCGGTCATTCTTTTGAAAGCTGCTATCTTGATGCTCGCATGGAAGAAAAAACTAATGACTTACTGTCAAAATGCCCATGTTGTGAAGACATTATTTGTTATCATCCAAGATATGAACGGATTTTGAAAAAGCAAAAACTTGCACTTGAAGATGCTAAAAAACAAATTGGTAAAGTACGAATGAATTCCAAAACGCTGTACCCTGTTTGTGATGCGAGAATGTTGAAAACTTTTGAACAGTATACAACACGCATTGCGACATATCTTCTCATTGCTCAGCAAACACAATGTAAGAACGACTTTGATTTGGAATTCAAACATGCCGAGATATTGACCAAATCTATTCTCAAAGTTATTGATACAACAAATGAAACTTCATTTAAAACTTGCTTACAATTGTCTGACAAAATATTTTATTTGCATGTCCAATGGATGCTGTGTCTTTTCACCACGAAACCAAAACTACTAGAAAAGTATTACATTGCCGATTGGTTTCCGCCATTGGTTAAGTCTATGGGAAATGCTTCAAACAATTTTCCGCCCGAACTTATAGAACCGATGGAAATTATTTTAAAAGAAAATGGTGGAAGATTAACTGACACCAAAGGTCATCTCACAATAACTGGTCGCGATATAGTTGTAGTTGTAAGCGGAATGAAGAAACAAATAAAAAGGAAACAGATAATAGAAATATTAAAACCTTTTATTGCTGATATGGAAGGTGACGGATATTTGGCAACTACAAGTCGATATCCCAAATTACAGAATGTGGTTGGCATACATAGCATCGATTGGACAATATGTCAAAAAGGTAAGCTATGTAGTATTTAGTCAGCTGAATAATTATCAAAGCAAGCGCATATATATATATACTGTAAACCAACTTATTTTCGCGAGCGATTTATTTTCGCGACTTTCGCGAATAGAAAAATAACGCGAATATTAATCGTCGCGAATGTGTTATACATGATAATTCATTCCTTATTGAACTTCAGAAAAATCGCGAAATTAAGTAGCCGCGAAGTGGTCTAAAAAGGATAAAACGCGAAATAAAGTATCCGCGAAAATAAGTTGGTTAACAGTATACATAGATATAAGAAGATCGGGTATGAGTGCCAATGAGACAACACTCCATCCAAGTCACAATTTGTAAAAGGAAAACCATTATAGTTCAGAATACGGTTTCGAACAGTAAGCTATAAAGGGCTCAAAAAATGACTAGTGTAACACCATTCAAACGTTATACCTACAGTCTAACCTATATAAAAAAGAGAAACGGGAATCACTTATAAACCACATGAAAACCGACAACTACTTAACATCAGGTTCCTGACTTTGGACAGGTGCAAACAAATGCAACGGGTTTAAATTGTTTAATAGGTACCACTCTTCATCCTTACCGAAACAATAATGTAACATCACAACATAAAAAGACAGACTATGAAATAACAATTGAAATGGCTAAACTCCATTAAAAGACATACAAACACATATCAACAATAATAAAAAAAAATATCACGTAGAGGTTGCATACTTATACCACATGTCAAGCAAAAAATCACACACACTGGCACAGTCTAGATATTCATATACATTTTAAAGGAATATATATAAAATTGAGAATAGAAATGGGGGATGTGCCAAAGAGACAACAACCCGACCATAAGGCAGACAACAGCAGAAGGTCACAAACAGGTCTTCAATGCAACAAGAAATTCCCGCACACGGAGGTGTCATTCAGCTGGCCCCTAAACAAATATATACAAGTTCAGTGATAATGAACGCCATACTAAACTCCAAATTGTACACAAGAAACTAAAAGTTAAAATGATACAAGACTAACAAAGGCCAGAGGCTCCTGACTTGGGGCAGGCGCAAAAATGCGGCGGGGTTAAACATGTTTGGGAGATCTCAACCCTCCCCCTATATCTCTAGACAATGCAGAAAAGTAAACGTATAACAATTCGCGCATTAAAATTCAATTAAAGAGAAGTCCGAGTCTGATGTCAGAAGATGTAACCAAGGAAAATAAACAAATTGACAATATACATAAATAACATCAGAATACTAGCAGTTAACTGACATGCCAGCTCCAGACTTCAATTAAATTGATTTAAAAATTATGTCTTCATCATATGAATATCAGACACAACCCTCCCCGTGAGGGGTTTAGTATCATACCGTCATGACATATATGAGAAGAACATAACCCTTGTCATGCCAACAATTTTTTTTTAAATAAATTAGTTTAGTTCCGATGCAAAGACCCTCTAAGTGAATCAATATTAACGCCAAAATATGCAATCTTTAATCACCTCACAACAGTATCGTAACTATATCCCTTCTTATTAGGTCTATATATGTAAACGTTTTACAAATGTTTCTACAATATATAATTTTAACAAAAACCCTATACACTTTATACGTTTTACAAAAATACCTACAATATATACGTGTTCATTGTCCGGTTTTTGTTCGATCGGCTTCAGTATTAACGTAGTTTTCAGTGACGCAGACAAGATGATCATCATGTCTTGTTTTAAATACTGTGGATTCGTTTATTTTCGTATGTACCAATATTTGTGGATTCAGGAACACTGACTCTTTGCATGATGGACATTTAATTTCGTGGTTTTGCCAACGTCTTCATACAAGCCAATATAAAATTTGTCATTCATTGAACACTAAATTTCCTTGTTCACCAATAGCCACGAATTCCACGAAAATTTGTATCCAACGAATAATAATGAATCCACAGGACAAATACTGTTTATATAATTATGCCTAGTAGAATTTACAATCTACTTAATTATTTATATTTCATACTTTAGGGCATGCTATGTCTACGATCATGTACAGCTCGTGTCACAGGTGTGAAGGTAACGATAATCAACAAACAGAATTCGAGTATTATGATGGACTGCATTTTGCCGCACATGAACTAACAAAACAAAGCAGCAATATAGAAAACAAGATGCCAGTTGGCGGTGACGTTAGACATACGAATTCGCCTAAAAAATTAAAGAATCCTCCGAAAAACAAACTTGATAGTGAACATTGTCACGATGGTCGCGGACAAAAGCGTAGAGGCCGTGGGAAGGGAACTGAGAAAACAATGCAGGTGAAAAAAGATACAACAGATGGTAATGCAAGTCGTGTTGGTACCGTTGGAAGCGTAGAATTTAAAAGAGATGGACATCGAGATAATAATCATGACAAAGGCAGTGGGGGATATCGTGGCCGTGGTCGTCCTGATGGTAGAAGTCAAGAAATCAATGGTGGACAAGGTCGTGGTAATAACCGAGGTCGTGGTAGAGGTCGTGGTCCTGAAGACAACACGCTTTGGAATGATGGTCCTGTTGGTAGAAGTCAAGAAATCAATCGTGGACCAGGTCGTGGTAATAACAGAGGTCGTGGTAGGGGTCGTGGTCAAGAAGACAACAAGCTTGGGAATGAAGGTCCTGATGGTAGAAGTCAAGAACTGAATGGTGGACAAGTTCGTGGAAATAACAGAGGTCGTGGTAGGGGTCGAAGTCATGAAGACACCAAGTATAATAATGAAAATCGTGGCGGTAGGAGTGGACAATGTCGAGGTCGTGGTGGTAGTAGGGGTCGTGGTCATGAAGACAAAAATGGTGGAGATGAAATTCCTGATTTTAGAAGTCGCGAATTCAGTAGAGACAGACATCAAGATGATTATAATGACAGAGGACGTGGACGAGGTCGTGGTGGAAACAGAGGAGGTCGTGGTAGGGGTCGTCGTGGTCGCTGATAGAAACTATTGATGATAGTGTGTTTACAAATATTTACAATAGATGTATCCGATGTAATCGATTACTATTAGTTCGGTTCAAAATTTGTAAATAACTTCTAGCTAGAAAGGTAAAGATACGTTATTATTCGTTGGATACACGGTTTTTGAATTTTGGGGTAAAAGTAAAACGATTTGATGTATATCATTAAAAAAATCCAAATTAGTTTATAAGTAGGATGATTTTAAATTCACACAATCAAGTATCGACAAAAAAACTTTTTTTTCCTCAATGTGCGAAATTTGCATTTCCTATCTTAAATGATTCATCAGTATGCTTTAATACAGTAAAAGTCCAATTATTCCTATCAAGATGAAATGATATAAGAATATTTGGGATATCAAGGTAGTGTATCCCTTTACATAGCATACTCTAATGAATATTTCGTTTTTCCAACAGTTAAATCAGACTATACCATAAGCCTTGGTTATCACTCTAATAATTCCTCGTTTCAATTTTCATGTTTAAAATTTCATTTTTGTATTTGTCAATATTCATAAAATATGTTCAATGCGCTAGAGTGACGAAAAAAAATCAGATTAAATTCCACTCTGTGTAGTTAGGAAGAAAAAAAGCATATGATTTCTGAAACATTTGATTCAATTAAATACAGGGTTTTTTTTAATGTAATTCAAAACAAAATTTAAATAGTACTGTAGACGATAGTTACATGTAATAAAAAATGTTTTGTGTCTTCTGTGTTTTATTTTTGTAAAAATTACAGAAAGAGAGCGAACAAATTATTATAGTCAATTATATGCCTTTTTTGTTCTATAATTTATAGAATTCTTTGCTATCAATATGATTAGGCCTTGTGATTATCTATTCCAGTAATCTTTTCTTCTTCTAAGGTTTAAAATAGTAATCTAAATTTAGAGACAACTAAAAAGGTCATACAAGTACTTTTAGATGATTCCAGAATATCTGTTCAATCTTTATATGTTGTTATTATTTGTATGTATCACAAATATCTTGTCTTGATTGTATCACAGTAAAAAAAATATATAATTATATGATTACATTTTCATGCTCATATGCTTTTTGTTTCTCATTTGAATTTGGTTTTTTTATTTTGTATTTTCGGGGGGTTTGGTAGGTTGACTTGCGGTA
The DNA here is from genome assembly GCF_965363235.1 of Mytilus galloprovincialis. Lineage (NCBI taxonomy): Eukaryota > Metazoa > Mollusca > Bivalvia > Mytilida > Mytilidae > Mytilus > Mytilus galloprovincialis. The sequence continues at coordinate 33,826,947 of NC_134841.1, read as the reverse complement.
TTGTTACTCATTGTTGAAGGTCATATAAAATCTATGTCATTTGGTCCCTGGTGTATAGTTGTCTCATTGGCAATCATACCACATCTCATTATCTTTTAAAGCAATTTTAAAAGTCGTGATTTTTTCCCTAAAATTATATTTTTTTATATAAGTTTGTTTTGTTATTTCTTTTTGAAATGGAGGTGCTTTGAATGATTATTTTTTTTTGTAACAAGTAACATCTAAAAATATTCACAGTCTTTTATGCTATTACTACTTTTATTGATGTGTTATTTATTAAATAATTTTAGTTCCTGTTAAACCATGCAAATTATGAAAGCTATACAAGTTATTTAATATCTGATTTTTTACCAGACTTTTCGTATGAAGCATTGATACAATATAGAAAAGTATCTCAACACAAAGCTAGTGTTTATTTTTTGTTCACCTTTGTTGTGGTTATTTTAAATAATTTGAGTTCCAGTTAAACCATGCTAATTATGAAAGTTACAAAAAATATTTATCATCTGATTTTTACCAGACTTTTCGTGTGAAGCTTTGGTATAATGTACAAATAATACTTACCTAAATGCTAGTGGTTTTTTTTTGTTCACTTACAGTCATCGTATTAAAATATACATGTACAATGTATGATACTTAAAATTTCGATTTTCTAATATGCTAGTTTAAATTGAATAACGAGCTATACTTTAATGTATTTTTTTATCATTATGTTTTTATGACTTACCACTAGCAAAGTAATTGCAATTTTAACAATTAAACAGTCAGTATTTCTATAATCTTTTTTTATTTATCTAGGATTTCACCATTGAGTTACATATTTCAACTTTCATTGTATTTTGAATATCCGTAATTATGGTATACGTGTACCTTTGTCCATCAGTTTGCTTTCTATCCGTTTGTTATCCATTTTTAATTATACCCCCGCTTTGAAAAAGGGGGGGTATACTGTTTTACCTCTGTCTGTCCGTCCGTCCATCAGTCCGTCCATCAGTCCGTCCGTCAGTCAGTCAGTCCGTCCCATGAAACTTTCGTCGCATTTTTCTCAGGAACTACAATACAGGGATTTCTGAAATTTGGTTTCAGGGTTTATCTAAGTCAGCTATACTGTGTGATGCGTTTTCAGATTGATCACTTGACAACTTCCTGTTTACCGAACACTTGTATGATTTTACACATGATAGCCAAGTTGAAAATTTTCGTCACATTTTTCTCAGGAACTACAATACAGGGATTTCTGAAATTTGGTTTCAGGGTTTATCTAAGTCAGCTATACCGTGTGATGCGTTTTCAGATTGATCACTTGACAACTTCCTGTTTACCGAACACTTGTATGATTTTACACATGATAGCCGAGTTGAAAATTTTTGTCACATTTTTCTCAGGAACTACAATACAGGGATTTCTGAAATTTGGTTTCAGGGTTTATCTAAGTCAGCTATACCGTGTGATGCGTTTTCAGATTGATCACTTGACAACTTCCTGTTTACCGAACACTTGTATGATTTTACACATGATAGCCAAGTTGAAAATTTTCGTCACATTTTTCTCAGGAACTACAATACAAGGATTTCTGAAATTTGGTTTCAGGATTTATATAAGTCAGCTATACGGTGTGATGCGTTCTCAGATTCATCACTCGACAACTTCCTGTTTACCGAACACTTGCATATTTTTACACTATTAATATTATCCACTTGCGGCGGGGGTATCATCAGTGAGCAGTAGCTCGCAGTTTCACTTGTTCGTCTTGAGAATGTTGGGTAGATGACAACAACTTGCCTTTGGTATATAAATACAGAACAAACACAGAAATGATAAAAGATCATAAAAGGTGTATGCATTGAAGAAGAGGTGAGAGATACAAAAGGGATTATCAAACTAAAAAGTCGAAAACAAATACTGACAATGCCGTTGTAAAACACGAACAAATTACCAACAATAGTATGTATATACAAAACATATAAACAAAACACTAAATACTGGGCACAGGGACCTAATTAAAAGCTGGCTGATCTCAATGTGCTTCCGAAGGATAAGCAGATCATGTTCCAAATGCAGCTCCTGTTGTCTTTGTTGTTCATGTCAGTACAATCCCGAAATTTAATAAGTCTAGTTTAGTATGTTACATTTTAAGGAAAAGAGGACGGAATTGTGTTCACAACAGTTGGAAAATATTCGTTGGCGTCTGTGAAAAAGATATTCCATAGCGGTTTCCCAAATTTTCGAAGGGATTATTTCAACTTCACAACTTGGGCATTTTGGATTAAAAGCTACATTGGGAATTTCATATAAGTCTCAATTCTTTATCTAGGAAATTATAATAGGAAATACAAGCTCTTGATATCAAATTAGTAATACATACTTCATATGCAGCCTCTGCTGGAATTTTGCCACATGGAAGTGGAAAGTTCACAATATCTGAAACTGAAATAATTTCTTTTGTCGTTAAGTTTTGTGTTTAACCAAGCCACGGTATCAGTTTCTATCCAGTCCTGTGAACTCGAAAGACAAAGATTTGAACCATAGCAGGTAATTGCATGAACATCAACATACTCATTTACCAACACCTTAAGAAGCACAACCATCCTTTTAAATATTTAGCAGTTCAACCTTTAGAAGAAGTAAATAAGCAGCCTGGTGAATCGCACTCAAAGTTTGTACGATCACGGAAAATAATTGAATTAAATTGGATTAAAAAATTACAGACAGTTTACCCTCTCGGTCTTAATGATAATATCATGGGAATTGGTAATATATCTAGAACCAATTCCGTTAACATTTTAGATATAGTTTCTAAAACTGTTCGTAAAAACCGTTCTCACGGTCGTAGAACAAATCGCAATCAAAGAAAATTTCGGGCCAATCATACCAATATTTCGGACCTAATTTCTATTTCAAAAAACAACGGCAGACATTATCTGTTAACAAAACTCTGTTCGTTACCAGTTAATAAGTTAAATAAAATTTTGGAGGATTGCAACACAATTTCATATAGCAGTCCTAAGTATGAAATTGTTCAAATTATTATGGCATATTGTTATTCTAAATTATTTCCCAAAATTGATCGCCCTAAAGATCATAAAAAACATTTTATTAAAATTAAGTATGTCAATAAAGGCTTTGATTTTGTAAATATTGCCGGTATATTTTACGACCATTCTGTTAAAGAACAAATTCCTGGATATTTTGACAATACTGAGCTACCTCTTATTTGTTATATTTACAAGAAATCTACCCGGAAATTTGTGTTTAATTATAGTCAATTGTGTAAAGATAATAATATCAGTGAAAATACACCTACTTCATGTAATTGCAGTAATTCCGTATATATTTATGGACCCATTTCCCATGTTATAACAGGAGATCTTAACATCGTTCAAGACCGAGAGTTAAAATCATTCCTCAGTAAAGGACCTAAATTTCGTCCCCCGTCAATTATTAATTGGAACGAGTGTCGTAATATCATCCACGACTCACTCCATACTTACTGTATGAAATGGATCTTTGGACTCTTTTTTTAATTCAGTAATGAATATAGTTTATATACGTATTCAACATTTTAAAGAACATTTTACTATTAACAATAACCACAATAAACCTATTTCTCGTATCAAACATAAACTAAAAGAACTAGCCAAGGAATTTGTTTTTGTCCCGGCCGATAAAGCTGCTAATAATATTATTATTGTTTGACGTAAATTTTACATTGAGGTTCTGAAAAAGGAAATCACCAATTCACCAACATTCCAACTGACTCCATTTTCAGAAAACGAAATATGTAACAAACATAAACTTTTAGCCACCGCTTTTCAAGCAGAGCCAAATACAATGAAAGTCACAACTATGTATTGGCTTCCGAAGCTACACAAAAACCCTTACAAATATAGATTTATTTCGTCTTCAAGCCATTGTTCAACTACTAAATTGTCTATAATCTTCTTACCAGCACACTTGGTACAATTAAAAACCTTATAATAAATTGTTCAAATAAGGCCTTCGAAAATAGTGGAATAAATTACTTTTGGAGTGTCAAGATCTCGTTGGAAGTACTTGATAAATTGCATGCTTATATTGGTGATTTTGAATCTGTTCAAAGTTTTGATTTTTCTACCCTATATACCACATTGCCTCACATCCTCATTAAGAAAAAATTCACACACCTAATTAAATCGGCATTCAAAAAATCAGAATGTGAATATATATATGTTCAAACTCTTTTAGGTCATTTTTTAGTAGCAATAAACAAAAAAAACTATGTTAATTGGACATGCTTTGATACTATATATGCCCTTGAATTTTTACTAGATCACATTTTTGTTCGCTTTGGGGATTCCGTATATCGTCAGATTATCGGAATTCCAATGGGGACTAACTGTGCACCACTTATCGCGGACATCTTTTTGTATTGTTATGAGTTACAATTTATGACAAAAATTAAAAACCAATTGTTCAGAGAACCATTGATGGTCTTTCCACCAGTTAAGACCTTTTTTTATATGAAAATATTAAAATTTGGTTTTAAATGTCAATTGTACCGTCAAATGACAGCTTATTGAACGCTAATTCCAAAAATGTATGGTTTCTATGGAAAAACATATAGATAAGGGAGATAATTGTTTACTTCCGGTTCAAACGATGTTATTTCCGGTATAGTTTGATAGTTAAAGTGACACTGATTCCAAAAATATATGGTTCTATATACTTTTTCATTAATGAAGGACAAAATATAGCTACTTCCGGTTTACAAAAGGTCACTTCCGGTTGTCTTTTTCTAGATCAAATTGCTTGCAACCTAATTTAAAAAGTCCCAAGTCTTGATCATGTATACATATGAGGTAAAAGCAAAGGTCAAAATCTAGAACGTTACATTTACCTATGACCCTGAGCTCAATTTCGAGGTCATCAACCAAGGACCTCAAATCAAAAGACTCTAGGCCTCTACTATATATAGTTAATGAGTTGTATTACCTTACAACTAATATTAGATATAAAAGGGGGCAAAACTGGCATCAAATGACTACGTACTCTTTCGACTAAAATCTACGTGTTACCACATGTCGCAACTAACAATTTAGTAAAAATAATTTGTCGATAAGTTATACGGCTTTTGAAAATAAGTGAAAATCAGCCAAAATCAAATTTTATAATATGACCTTGACCTTTGACCTTGACCTTATTTTCATTTTTTTGGACCAAGGACCTCAAATCAAAAGACCCTAGGTCTCTATCTCTTATGGTTTACCAGTTAGAAATGCAAATTCTTATATCAAACATAAAAGGGGGGATAACTGTCATATGGAATCTATATACGGCTTCGGTCAAAATAAAACAGAACATCCTAAGGATATAACGAGCAATTTGGAAAAATAAATTTGTCGGTTTCTTATACGGTTGCGAAGCCTTAGAGATAACAAGAAAAACAGTGTTCGGGGAGATAACTCTTATTTGGGATAGTATTCGGTTAAAACGAGTTGGTTTCAAAAGCGTATAAACTGTTCGATATCATATTCCAAAAATCTAAGCGACATCTTGCGAAACAAAAAAACAGCGAAGGAAACAAATTAGGCGGAAGAAAAAAAAAAATAATAATAATTAAAAACCAATTGTTCAAAGAACAATTGAAGGTCTTTCAACTAATAAATATCTATTTTGATATGAAAATATTAAAATTCCGTTGAAAATGTCAGTTCCTATGGCTTTATTATGTATAAATATGAATTTAAAGCAAAGGTCAAAATCTAGAACGTCAAAATAACCTTTGACCTTGACCTTAATTTCAAGGTCATAGACTAAACATCTCGAATCAAAAGACACTAGTTCCTTAATATGTATGGTTCATGAGTAATATCACTTTACGCATAATTCTAAATATAAGAGGGGCGGAAACTCCCATTTGTTGTCTACGCACCCTTGCAACCAAAATTTATAAGTTACAACATGTCGCAACTAACAATTTAGTAAAAATAATTTGTCGATATCTTATAAGGTTAATGAAAATAAGTGAAAATAAGCCAAAATCAAAATTTAGAATTTGACCTTGACCTTTGACCTTGACCTACTTTTCATTTTTTTGGACCAAGGATCTTAAATCAAAAGACCCTAGGTCTCTATCACTTATGGTTTACCAGTTAGAAATGCAAATCACTTATATCATATATAAAAGGGGGGATAACTCTCATATGGAGTCTCCGGATAGTTTCGGTCAAAATGAAACAGAACATCCTGAGGATATAACGAGCAATTTGGAAAAATAAGTTTGTCGATTTCTTTTACGGTTGCGAAGCCTTAGAGATAACAAGAAAAACAGTGTTCGGGGAGATAACTCTTACAAGGTGAAGTTTTTTGTTACGCGGTGTCAGTTTCAGAAGCGTATTAACTGTTCGATATCATATACCATATATCTTAGCGACATCTTGCGAAACAAAAAAACAGTGAAGGAAAAAAAAGTTGGCGGAAGAAAAAAAATAATAATAATTAAAATGTCAATTGTTCTTGAACAATTGAGAGGTCTTTCCTTTTATAATGTAAAATATATGTTCAAATAGACGTGGAATGTATTGAAAAGCTTTAAAACACACTGAAAATCCTTTAAATAAGGTCAAAAACACATAATTCGCTATATGGGACATGACCTTGACCTTTGACCTTTTGACCTTTGTCAAGGTCATTAGTCCCCAATGTCATTGCTGAAGACCCCATGGGTCTAGGACCTTTGGTTATATAGTAAAAGCTGATTTTGTCTTTTCAGAAACCTAAAACAGGGGTTATGCCCCTTATAAAAAGGTCAAATCTCTTTTGTCAAAATGTAACAAAGTTGCGCCTTAATGACCCAAACATTTTCCACTATTCAAAACTTCTGTAAGTATAATGGTTTCTGAGATTATCCCATAACAAGGTGTTAGGTCAAAGGTCAAGGTCAACATACAAATTTGACCTTGAGGTATTTTTCAAAGATACATGAATTGATGATGATTGGTGAAGATCCTAGGTGTCTACGACTTATGGTTTCTGAGTTTTGGTGGCCAACCGACACCGGTTAATTTTCATAGGGGCATAACCCTACCAATGAGTCGTTGAATCTTTTCGATCCAAATGTAACGAAGAACCGGGGTCTGGTCCTGAACAAATTTCACCCTTTGTTTTTTTTCTACCTATTAGGGTTACGGTGTTGGAACGATAACAAGGTTTTTGGGTTTCGGAGGGATAACTCCGAACCGACAAAATATTTCGACTCACAGGGTGAGTTCCGGATAGGTATTCATGACACCGATACAAAGTGTGAATATGAAAGCAACACGTCTTACGGTTAACGCGGCTAAATTTGTCAAAGTTTGGCGGAAAAAGAATAATAATAATAATAATAAACAGAAGAAATACAGTAAGGTCTTTCCCTTTAGTAAAAGGAAAGACCTTAATTAAAAACCAATTGTTCAAAGAACAATTGAAGGTCTTTCAACTAATAAAGATCTATTTTGACATGAAAATATTAAAATTCAGTTAAAAATGTCAGTTCCTATGGCTTTATGATGTATAAATATGAATTTAAAGCAAAGGTCAAAATCTAGAACGTCCAATTAACCTTTGACCTTGACCTCAATTTCAAGGTCATAGACTTAACATCTCGAATCAAAAGACACTAGTTCCTTAATATGTATGGTTCATGAGTAATATCACTTTACGCATAATTCTAAATATAAGAGAGGCAAAAACTCCCATTTATTGTCTACGCACCCTTCCAATCAAAATTTATGAGTTACGACATGTCGCAACTAACAATTTAGTAAAAATAATTTGTCGAAATCTTATAAAGTTAATGAAGTAAGTGAAAATAAGCCAAAATCAAAATTTAAAATTTGACCTTGACCTTTGACCTTGACCTAATTTTCATTTTTTTGGACCAAGGATCTTAAATCAAAAGACCCTAGGTCTCTATCACTTATGGTTTACCAGTTAGAAATGCAAATCACTTATATCATATATAAAAGGGGGGATAACTCTCATATGGAGTCTCCGGATAGCTTCGGTCTAAATGAAACAGAACATCCTGAGGATATAACGAGTAATTTGGAAAAATAAATTTGTCGGTTTCTTATACGGTTGCGAAGCCTTAGAGATAACAATAAAAACAGTGTTCGGGGAGATAACTCTTATATGGGAAAGTATTCAGTTAAGCAGAGTTGGTTTCAAAAGTGTATAAACTGTTCGATATCATATTTCAAATATCTAAACGACATCTTGCGAAACAAAAAAACAGCGAAGGTAAAAAAAGTTGGCGGAAGAAAAAAAAAAATAATAATAATAATAATAATAATTAAAAACCAATTGTTCAGAGAACAATTGAAGGTCTTTCCACCTTATCGCTCAAGTTATCTTTTCTATAAATAGCAAAAATATCCTGAAATGCATAAATTGGGAAATACAAAATAATCACATTGTTATATTGACCTGAAAAGTATGACTTACCAGTACTCAAAGCCTTGGATATAAACTATGTCTTATAGAAACATCTTCCTTCTTTGCTGATAAGTCATTATCAACTATTTCATCTCATGGCAGTTGTAATTTTATATATGAAACAATGCACAAGAGCTAAAACAATTGAGTTTTATACTGTTCTCACTGAGGACATTTTCTAGAGAACGATGATTTTCATTCTGGAAAATATATATCTTGATGATCAATTATTACATTTAGACAGAGAAAAAAAATATAACATAGAATTGTGAAATAAACATTAAATATGTGTATTACTTTAAGAAATTATCTTTTCTAATCTTTCATTTGGATTAATTGATTAAATAATTGTTTGTTTATCATACAGTGGCAAATATTTCAAACTCATTCAGAATGACGAAAGAAACACTTTAGCAACAACGATGGTCATACAGTTTAACCTGCCTAATCGAGACCTGAGTATTCCAACATCCTGCTTTAACCGACACATTTTAGTGGTCCCAAAATATACCTATCCTTGCAGAAAAAACCCGAGTATTTCGACATTTTTTCTGATCCCCCATTGTGTCGGATAACAATGGGTATGGTGTGTTGCCAGAGCCCTGTTTGTTATCAGCACTAAATCATGTTTTAGTGCTGATATCCGCCTCCTACGACGGGGACGAAGGGTTGGACTTTAGGAGGCATATTTTTTTATTTATACAATGCTTTAAATCAAGTTTAAAACTGATATTTGTTTAATACTGTTCATATTTATAATTTATGGCTCTGTCGGTTCTACATATTTATCTTACCTATTTCAGTCATATGGAATTACTATTTTCAGTGCCTCATGATAGCTGTAATATGTTGGAATAATAGCAATCTGTGTATCAAGACATCCTTTTACATACACATGATCAATAAGAGTCCCTCCTTCTGTTGTTGGACTATCTACAAGCTGTCTGAAACCTTTTGATGACATGAAATTAAATACTGTACAACCACCTTTCAAAATATCTTGATTAAAATCACCAATTACAACAATTTTTTCTGATAAGTCTACTAACTTACATATTAATATCTCCAAATTCTCCAAAAATTTTCCTAGATTATACTTCTGGGTTCTGTATACAGTAGCAACTAAAATATTTTTACTTGATATCTTGAAAACTATACATTCTAAGTTTGAGGCCAAGTTGCATATTTCAGTTTCTGTAGAAAGCTTGTAAAAAACACATACACCACCATGCTGCATTTCCTTTAAAGAAGAATAATAAGAATTATCATCTTCGAAAGCTAGAGATCTGGGCAAATGAAAACCACCATATCCCATCATTTCAAAGCAAATGAGTTCTTGATTAGTCCAGGTTTCAGTTAGACAAATATAATCAGCCCTTCTAAAGTCTGGATTATGTTTCAAATCTTCTGCATGAGTCTGTAAACCTTGAATGTTGTGATACATTATTTGAAAAGATTGTGTAGGTTCCTCTGCTACATCATCAATTTCAAGCAAAAATCTAGTCATTTCTGAAACACCCTTTACAATATCAGGATCACAGAAGATTTTCTTGTCTATTTTTTCAGTGTCTATGCTTTTAATGTGTAGACCAGATTTTGAGGTAACTCTGCTAAGAGCAACATATGCTTGACCATATGTGAAACATTTGTTCAGATCAACAACACATTCTTCAACTGTTAATCCTTGAACTTTGTGAATTGTGCAAGCCCAGGCTAACTTTAATGGAAACTGTTTTCGTACACAATTGCTAAAAGGAATGTCTTCACTTGAGGGTTTCAATCCAACACAGCGTTTTCCACTTATGATTTTTTGTACCTTTGCATTTCTTCCTACTCTTTCATTGTCAAAGTGAATGAATATGGTACTTGGGAGGGAGTTAGGCAAGAAGTCTTTGATAGATATAACAGTTCCCATTACACCATTTACTAAACCATCTGCGGTGTCCTCATTCTTGATAAGCATTACTCTTGCTCCCTCGGCCAAAAGGATAGATATTGGAAGACATACATCTGACTTTGTGCAATGAACTCTTTTCAAAGTCAATTTTCCTGACGTTTTGTCTTTTTGGAAGTCTTGTGCTTCAATTAGTTTTGATTCTGTACATAGCTTCATTATCATCTCCTTGTTAAAGTTATCAACCTCTGCATTTGTGGAATATATGTGCAAGGCTTCATCGGGGCCATCTCCAAAGCAGTGTGTTAGCGTTCTTTTATCAAACAATGTCAAACTTTCAGTTTTCTGCTTAACACGCAATCTATTTAGTAGTTCTGCAAACAAACCATCCTCACGTTGACGCATTATTTCATCCAACTCAGCAATTTCAAACAAACCATTCCATAGTTGATTTGAGGGATTAGAGGGATCATCTACATACAATTTGTCTACCCTTTTTGTTTTGACAGGTGGTAACTGATAAAAATCGCCAACAGCAATTACTGAAACACCTCCAAATAAACATTTGTCTGGTCTTTTTTTCACTTGTCTAAGTCGCTCATGTACGAAAAACAACAATTTCTTATTGACCATAGAAATTTCATCAATAATCAAGATTTGCAAATTTTCTAACTTTGTTCTGAGTGAATTAATTTTGTCTTCACTGAGAGTTGCATGATCAGGTGACAGTGTTTTGAAAATTCCAAGAGCACTATGAATTGTCAATCCATGGATATTAAAAGCAGCTGTTCCAGTTGGAGCTGTTAATAGAACTGTGAGATCATCTGGATTCTCTGAAGTTTGTGCTAATATTCGAGTTGCTTCATATTGTATACACTTGATCAAGTGACTTTTACCCGTTCCAGCTCCTCCAGTGATAAATAAATGCAAAGGCTCTGGTGTTTTTCCATTTGATTTCTGAATGCACCAATCTCTTACTTTATAGAGAATTCTTCTTTGTTTCACATTCAGACTTCTTAGCCTTGGAATAATTTCCTTTTTTGTGAGAGAAACAGACAGCAAATTAGTTCCAACAGATGATGAGCTCTTTTCATTATTCAAATCTGGTATTGATAAATCCTCCTCAATCACACTTGTTACTTTGCCTTCATCTATACATTCTCTTCTATTTACTTCTGCTTCTGGGCATAACTCACACCAAGCATCTTCATTCGGACCTTTTTCATTTAATTGCTTTTCTGCTTCCTCTAAATCATGACCATCTTTTACAAAATCTGACATGTTTTTGACAACAATTTCTCTTACAGAACTTAACTCATTATCTCCTTCAAATTTTACTGTACCACAGGTGAAGAAATTCTCATATGTTTGAAATAGTGGTGGTTTTAACTGTTCATCATATCTGTATGGTAAATAAAGTTGCAATATGCTTTGATAGTATTTTTCTGGTGAATTTTCTGATGAGAAGCGTGGATATTTTATAACTGCAGGGGAAGTTCTTGTGCGCTTTCTAATGTATCCAAGTGAGCCATCAAGTTTGAAGGTTGTTTCTTTATTAATTTTTTGAGGTAATTGTGATTCTAGTATAACACTGTATTCAGAACAGAATCTTGCCAGACATATTTTGATAAAGATGTCAATGTGTGGTCTACCTTTATATCTATCAACAACATTGTTCATCCAAGTGCTATTCTCATCTTCATCTTCATTTTCACTGTCACTATTACTCCTTTTTCTTTTTGCAGACTTACAACTTTGTTGTTTCTCCAGATCTTTCAGAGGTTTGCTCATTCGACATGGATTTTCACCAACGGGTATAAATTCTACTTTTCTTGAACATTCTCTTAATCTCAATCCTGTTACTCTGAAAACAGCTTCCTGTGCACTTATCTCCCTATGGTGTAAGTATGAAGTTCCAATTTTTTTCAAAGTCTGTTGAGCATTTAAATTTCCTTCTTCAGCTTCATTTTTGGTCTGTAGCAGTAGTAATCCTAGCTCTCGCTCAGCTTTACTTATGTAGCTTATAATATATACAACACAGGAAAATGCATCCAAAATATATTGTATGTCCATGTTTGCATCCCAAGCCCTCAAAAGATGTGGGTTATACTGATTGGTGTATATTTCATTTGGCTGACGTTTAAGAACTACTGTATTTCGATTGGTGATGAAACAGTAACATTTTTCAAAGCTTTCTTGAGTTAGTCCTGCTTTCTTGAAAATTTCAGATACATCTAAGTTTTTATCTTCATTCTCTGTTATTACTTTCCATAAGTTTGACAACATTTCCTTTGCAAATTCTTCCTCTTCCTCTGAATCCTTATCTGGATCACTTGGTTCTGAGATAAATGTTCTATTTGAGGGAGGTCTGGGGAAATTAAAACGACATACTGTTCCTTTTTTCTTACAAGATTTTGAATGCTTTTTGCTATGTTGGTGTACTGCCATAACAATGTCATGCAACTCTTTGTCTTCCTTTTCATCTGGTATCTCACATGAAATGTACTTGTCAATAAAAGTGATAATTTCATCATTTTCAACTTCACCAAATTTTGGAGCATTCTCTACCCAAAACAAACAATGTGTGTGGGGAGAACCTCTTTGTTGAAATTCAACTCGGTAAAAATAGTCGATTATTTTCCCTATTGGTTGAGCTTCTGACATGATAACATTCTTCAGAAATTTATGGAATCTATTATCAAACATTCTTGCTGCTGTAACTGGATTGCTACAGAGAACTTTACATTTTTCATCCCATGTCATATTTTCAGTATTTCGCATGTCACCCTGTTGTTTTAAAATTGTGTCTACAATTTCTGACCATCTAAAGTCTGCAGATGAAAAAGAACAGAAGAATGTTGGGACTCCTAACTGTCTTATCATTGCAAATATATCTTTTTGTGAACTTTGCCAATAGGGAGGAGTTCCTCGAATAGGTTTTAAATATTTTATAGCTTCATCTTTTTTAAATAATTCTTTTAAGGTTTCCTTGTTGCATAGCATTTCTCTAGTTACTTTCTTTCCTTCTTTTGAAATAGGACATTGCTTTCTAAGAGATATCTGTACATTTGAAATCACGCTAGTGAGCTCTGTTAAATATTGACTGAAAAATATATAGGAAGTATCTCTGGCAAATCTATTTTCGACACTCATCAATCTAAGATTAAAGTACCTTCCAATAGTCAGTTTTTCATCACGGGTTTCATCAAAAGTATTTTTGCCTGAAGGAAAGTGTACAGGAAAGGTTTTAGCTTCAATTCCTGGTTCTTGAAGAACACTTAGAGGACTATTATTTTCTGCTGGAGCTATATTAAATACTTGGTCAAAGCATAAATCTAAAGCCTCTTGTCCGATATCAGCAGGTTGTAAACAAGTGTCTAACTGAACACCACGTAAACTATCATCAATGTAGCTAACTGGTTCACTTTCTATTTCTCTTTCATTGCCTGTTGTAGAAGACTTTCTCATTTCTTCTTCCTGTATTTCGTTTTCCACTACCAGCTCATTATCATCAGATTCCTCATTTACTACTTGATTATCGTCTAATTCAGGAATTGGATTAATCCATTCATTATTGATAGTCACATCTTTATACCATATGTTTTGATCCTTTAAATACAAAAGTGCTTGCTCTAAATGGTTTGGTCTTACAAATTGATATTTGTCATATCCTTTGTAGTTAAGCTTTCTCTTTAACTTTACTTTTAGTAATAGACTTTCATCTTCAGATCGGGGTAATATAGATGTCACTTTTTTCAAATCAGATGGCACACAAACGACAGGTCCATGAACTCCTTTTTGTCCTCCTTTTGGTAAAGCCATAATTTTCATGAATGGAATGTTCTGTGCTATAAGTTGCTGCTCTATTGAATTTAGCCGTTTTAACTCTACTGGAACATCTTCTAGTAATAGACTATTCGAAAAGGAGTCAGCAGGTATTTTACCTTTCAACATTTTACGATGGCAAGTATAACAGATCCATAGACTTGTTCTACATGTTCCTTCAAAAGCACAATTTGTCTTACAATCATCTGTGCATTTGTGTTCATATTTATTTGTTGTAACTGAATCAAATATAGAATTATCATAAGAATCTTTCTTGCAGATCTGAACCTGTTTTTCAAAAAACAGTCTCAAACAACAAGCACAAACACATTCTGGACCTTTTTTAACTTCATCTTTAAATTTTCTTATTACCTCAGATATTTGCTTGTTTTCTTCCTGAAGACTTTCACGACGTACTGATGTTTGTTGTTTAATTTTAATTCTGTGTGCATCATCATTTGCATACTTCTGTTTACTTGCTTGTTTCACATGTTCCTTATGATTTACATCTACCTTATACTTTTGTATACTAGCTTGCTTCACATGTTCCTTATGATTTACATCTGCTTCATACTTGTGTATACTAGCTTGTTTCACATGTTCCTTATGATTTACATCTGCTTCATACTTGTGTATACTAGCTTGCTTCACATGTTCCTTATGATTTACATCTGCTTCATACTTGTGTATACTAGCTTGCTTCAGCTTTTTCCTGTACTCATTGTCATCTTTATATTTCTCAATTCCTGATTGTATTTGGGCTTTTCTGTAATCCTCATCTTCTTGATACTTATGAATTCCATAGTCTATTAAGGTATCTCTATAATTTTCGTCTTCTTGATATTTCTGAATACCTGCATGTATCAAATTATCTCTGTATATTTCATTCTCTTCATATTTCTTAATGCCTGAATAGATTTTTTTTGAACGTATTTCTTCATTTTCCCAATATTTTCTTTTTCCTGTATCAATCTTTCTAGCTCTAAATTCACCATCTGTCATGTACTTGATCCTTTCTTTCTCATTTTTTGAAAAGACTTTTGATTCAGTTTTGCCGACTTTTATTTTGTTATCTGAATCGGTCATCTGGTTTTCATCAATTTTCATTTTCTTTGTTGGCACCTCAGATTTAGAATTCTGATACTTTTTCCAATGTTCTTGTCTAGATTGTGATCCATTTAGTGAAATGGACTCTTGTGTAACAGCTGTGACTACTTCATAATGATTTATATCTCCATTATGTTGAAGATAAATTGCTTGATCATTAACATTATTGTTGCTACATATTTGAGATGAAGAATATTTAATCCATGAATTGTTAAAAAAAGTATAAATGTCTGTTTTAAGAAGGTCGGCACAAGCTAGTATTTCCAGTTCAGTTCCCCATGTATTATTTTCTACCATTTTCAGTGTTTGTATATGCTCTTCTACAGTTTTAAATCTTGGCTGTAAAAAAGACCTGAATATTTCTGCATTTCTCATCAAATGATCAACTATTGCCCTTCTTACTTTTCCAAAATATTCTTGTCTACTGGATAGTGAATATGAAATGGCTCGAAATAAACAATTTCCATCACCTGTGATAGTCTTGCAAGCAATTGGTGGTCCTATTTTATATGAATTTGAAGAATTCTGTTTGGATATATACTTGCTTGGTATATTTATGATTTTACAAAGCTTCCTCTTTAAAAGTGTATGCAGGGGTATAAAATCATAAAAGATTTCAGCTGAAGACAATATTTCAATATCAGATTCATCATTCATAATAACCGCATTAATGTGTACTTCATTAATTTTATCAATGCCAATACTTTTATTAATGTTCAATTCGATTATTTCTGGTGATATGTTGTCGTTCAGAGTAATATTTTCTTGAGTTTTAGGAAGCTCGTGACTATCTTTGTTTCCAGTTTGTAGAATTTCAGATAGTTTAAGTTCACTAGTGTTTATTTGTGTATGACTTTCTGAAAGTTCAGAGTTAGTTTTGATTATAGGTTGTTGTCCAAAAATAGAAATACTGACTCCTGTTACCTCAAACCATTGATCTTGACTTGCACCAGCAATCATGTTGCAACAATACTGGTATAGATGATCTAGACTGTTTAACTTTAAAAGTAAACTTTTACCATCACTGTCCTTTAAGCCAAGTTCATTTCGTGCATGAGAATCAAACAAAAGTAATTCTTGATTATGTTTCAAGGCTAAAAAAGTAGTGTCATATGCACATATAAAGCAAGCATCATAGTCTATCAGGGACTCTTGTAAAGCTTGGTCTAAAGGTAAAGAATTTCCAAATGCACTAAAATCTGTAGTTCCAGAAGTATCTACAACAGCTGTAATTGATTCTTTTCTTGATATTTCCAATAACTTTCCTGACATGTCTATCATACCTGGTAGGTCTGATACAAGTAAATGAGTATTATTACCATGAATATTTCTATATATTTCATTTCCATCAATCAAAACATTGTCTAAATACATAGGATCCCAATCATTTAGATCTTTAATTTTACTATGGGCAAGAGCTGATAAACAGTTTGCAACACATTGCTTCCCACTATCAATTCCAAATCTGGTATCTCCTTGGTGAAAACTACCTTGAACTACCCTATTATCAAAAACTGATCTAACCTCTATACTATCTTCAGATATGTTTCTTCTATTTCTATGACTATACAACTTTAGCTTATCATTCTCTTGTTTACATTCTGAAAAATCATTACAATCAAGCTGAATATTTTCACCAATCTCTTACTTTATAGAGAATTCTTCTTTGTTTCACATTCAGACTTCTTAGCCTTGGAATAATTTCCTTTTTTGTGAGAGAAACAGACAGCAAATTAGTTCCAACAGATGATGAGCTCTTTTCATTATTCAAATCTGGTATTGATAAATCCTCCTCAATCACACTTGTTACTTTGCCTTCATCTATACATTCTCTTCTATTTACTTCTGCTTCTGGGCATAACTCACACCAAGCATCTTCATTCGGACCTTTTTCATTTAATTGCTTTTCTGCTTCCTCTAAATCATGACCATCTTTTACAAAATCTGACATGTTTTTGACAACAATTTCTCTTACAGAACTTAACTCATTATCTCCTTCAAATTTTACTGTACCACAGGTGAAGAAATTCTCATATGTTTGAAATAGTGGTGGTTTTAACTGTTCATCATATCTGTATGGTAAATAAAGTTGCAATATGCTTTGATAGTATTTTTCTGGTGAATTTTCTGATGAGAAGCGTGGATATTTTATAACTGCAGGGGAAGTTCTTGTGCGCTTTCTAATGTATCCAAGTGAGCCATCAAGTTTGAAGGTTGTTTCTTTATTAATTTTTTGAGGTAATTGTGATTCTAGTATAACACTGTATTCAGAACAGAATCTTGCCAGACATATTTTGATAAAGATGTCAATGTGTGGTCTACCTTTATATCTATCAACAACATTGTTCATCCAAGTGCTATTCTCATCTTCATCTTCATTTTCACTGTCACTATTACTCCTTTTTCTTTTTGCAGACTTACAACTTTGTTGTTTCTCCAGATCTTTCAGAGGTTTGCTCATTCGACATGGATTTTCACCAACGGGTATAAATTCTACTTTTCTTGAACATTCTCTTAATCTCAATCCTGTTACTCTGAAAACAGCTTCCTGTGCACTTATCTCCCTATGGTGTAAGTATGAAGTTCCAATTTTTTTCAAAGTCTGTTGAGCATTTAAATTTCCTTCTTCAGCTTCATTTTTGGTCTGTAGCAGTAGTAATCCTAGCTCTCGCTCAGCTTTACTTATGTAGCTTATAATATATACAACACAGGAAAATGCATCCAAAATATATTGTATGTCCATGTTTGCATCCCAAGCCCTCAAAAGATGTGGGTTATACTGATTGGTGTATATTTCATTTGGCTGACGTTTAAGAACTACTGTATTTCGATTGGTGATGAAACAGTAACATTTTTCAAAGCTTTCTTGAGTTAGTCCTGCTTTCTTGAAAATTTCAGATACATCTAAGTTTTTATCTTCATTCTCTGTTATTACTTTCCATAA
The DNA here is from genome assembly GCF_965363235.1 of Mytilus galloprovincialis. Lineage (NCBI taxonomy): Eukaryota > Metazoa > Mollusca > Bivalvia > Mytilida > Mytilidae > Mytilus > Mytilus galloprovincialis. Next base: position 33,808,720 of record NC_134841.1, on the reverse strand, counting down.
GTTTGACAACATTTCCTTTGCAAATTCTTCCTCTTCCTCTGAATCCTTATCTGGATCACTTGGTTCTGAGATAAATGTTCTATTTGAGGGAGGTCTGGGGAAATTAAAACGACATACTGTTCCTTTTTTCTTACAAGATTTTGAATGCTTTTTGCTATGTTGGTGTACTGCCATAACAATGTCATGCAACTCTTTGTCTTCCTTTTCATCTGGTATCTCACATGAAATGTACTTGTCAATAAAAGTGATAATTTCATCATTTTCAACTTCACCAAATTTTGGAGCATTCTCTACCCAAAACAAACAATGTGTGTGGGGAGAACCTCTTTGTTGAAATTCAACTCGGTAAAAATAGTCGATTATTTTCCCTATTGGTTGAGCTTCTGACATGATAACATTCTTCAGAAATTTATGGAATCTATTATCAAACATTCTTGCTGCTGTAACTGGATTGCTACAGAGAACTTTACATTTTTCATCCCATGTCATATTTTCAGTATTTCGCATGTCACCCTGTTGTTTTAAAATTGTGTCTACAATTTCTGACCATCTAAAGTCTGCAGATGAAAAAGAACAGAAGAATGTTGGGACTCCTAACTGTCTTATCATTGCAAATATATCTTTTTGTGAACTTTGCCAATAGGGAGGAGTTCCTCGAATAGGTTTTAAATATTTTATAGCTTCATCTTTTTTAAATAATTCTTTTAAGGTTTCCTTGTTGCATAGCATTTCTCTAGTTACTTTCTTTCCTTCTTTTGAAATAGGACATTGCTTTCTAAGAGATATCTGTACATTTGAAATCACGCTAGTGAGCTCTGTTAAATATTGACTGAAAAATATATAGGAAGTATCTCTGGCAAATCTATTTTCGACACTCATCAATCTAAGATTAAAGTACCTTCCAATAGTCAGTTTTTCATCACGGGTTTCATCAAAAGTATTTTTGCCTGAAGGAAAGTGTACAGGAAAGGTTTTAGCTTCAATTCCTGGTTCTTGAAGAACACTTAGAGGACTATTATTTTCTGCTGGAGCTATATTAAATACTTGGTCAAAGCATAAATCTAAAGCCTCTTGTCCGATATCAGCAGGTTGTAAACAAGTGTCTAACTGAACACCACGTAAACTATCATCAATGTAGCTAACTGGTTCACTTTCTATTTCTCTTTCATTGCCTGTTGTAGAAGACTTTCTCATTTCTTCTTCCTGTATTTCGTTTTCCACTACCAGCTCATTATCATCAGATTCCTCATTTACTACTTGATTATCGTCTAATTCAGGAATTGGATTAATCCATTCATTATTGATAGTCACATCTTTATACCATATGTTTTGATCCTTTAAATACAAAAGTGCTTGCTCTAAATGGTTTGGTCTTACAAATTGATATTTGTCATATCCTTTGTAGTTAAGCTTTCTCTTTAACTTTACTTTTAGTAATAGACTTTCATCTTCAGATCGGGGTAATATAGATGTCACTTTTTTCAAATCAGATGGCACACAAACGACAGGTCCATGAACTCCTTTTTGTCCTCCTTTTGGTAAAGCCATAATTTTCATGAATGGAATGTTCTGTGCTATAAGTTGCTGCTCTATTGAATTTAGCCGTTTTAACTCTACTGGAACATCTTCTAGTAATAGACTATTCGAAAAGGAGTCAGCAGGTATTTTACCTTTCAACATTTTACGATGGCAAGTATAACAGATCCATAGACTTGTTCTACATGTTCCTTCAAAAGCACAATTTGTCTTACAATCATCTGTGCATTTGTGTTCATATTTATTTGTTGTAACTGAATCAAATATAGAATTATCATAAGAATCTTTCTTGCAGATCTGAACCTGTTTTTCAAAAAACAGTCTCAAACAACAAGCACAAACACATTCTGGACCTTTTTTAACTTCATCTTTAAATTTTCTTATTACCTCAGATATTTGCTTGTTTTCTTCCTGAAGACTTTCACGACGTACTGATGTTTGTTGTTTAATTTTAATTCTGTGTGCATCATCATTTGCATACTTCTGTTTACTTGCTTGTTTCACATGTTCCTTATGATTTACATCTACCTTATACTTTTGTATACTAGCTTGCTTCACATGTTCCTTATGATTTACATCTGCTTCATACTTGTGTATACTAGCTTGTTTCACATGTTCCTTATGATTTACATCTGCTTCATACTTGTGTATACTAGCTTGCTTCACATGTTCCTTATGATTTACATCTGCTTCATACTTGTGTATACTAGCTTGCTTCAGCTTTTTCCTGTACTCATTGTCATCTTTATATTTCTCAATTCCTGATTGTATTTGGGCTTTTCTGTAATCCTCATCTTCTTGATACTTATGAATTCCATAGTCTATTAAGGTATCTCTATAATTTTCGTCTTCTTGATATTTCTGAATACCTGCATGTATCAAATTATCTCTGTATATTTCATTCTCTTCATATTTCTTAATGCCTGAATAGATTTTTTTTGAACGTATTTCTTCATTTTCCCAATATTTTCTTTTTCCTGTATCAATCTTTCTAGCTCTAAATTCACCATCTGTCATGTACTTGATCCTTTCTTTCTCATTTTTTGAAAAGACTTTTGATTCAGTTTTGCCGACTTTTATTTTGTTATCTGAATCGGTCATCTGGTTTTCATCAATTTTCATTTTCTTTGTTGGCACCTCAGATTTAGAATTCTGATACTTTTTCCAATGTTCTTGTCTAGATTGTGATCCATTTAGTGAAATGGACTCTTGTGTAACAGCTGTGACTACTTCATAATGATTTATATCTCCATTATGTTGAAGATAAATTGCTTGATCATTAACATTATTGTTGCTACATATTTGAGATGAAGAATATTTAATCCATGAATTGTTAAAAAAAGTATAAATGTCTGTTTTAAGAAGGTCGGCACAAGCTAGTATTTCCAGTTCAGTTCCCCATGTATTATTTTCTACCATTTTCAGTGTTTGTATATGCTCTTCTACAGTTTTAAATCTTGGCTGTAAAAAAGACCTGAATATTTCTGCATTTCTCATCAAATGATCAACTATTGCCCTTCTTACTTTTCCAAAATATTCTTGTCTACTGGATAGTGAATATGAAATGGCTCGAAATAAACAATTTCCATCACCTGTGATAGTCTTGCAAGCAATTGGTGGTCCTATTTTATATGAATTTGAAGAATTCTGTTTGGATATATACTTGCTTGGTATATTTATGATTTTACAAAGCTTCCTCTTTAAAAGTGTATGCAGGGGTATAAAATCATAAAAGATTTCAGCTGAAGACAATATTTCAATATCAGATTCATCATTCATAATAACCGCATTAATGTGTACTTCATTAATTTTATCAATGCCAATACTTTTATTAATGTTCAATTCGATTATTTCTGGTGATATGTTGTCGTTCAGAGTAATATTTTCTTGAGTTTTAGGAAGCTCGTGACTATCTTTGTTTCCAGTTTGTAGAATTTCAGATAGTTTAAGTTCACTAGTGTTTATTTGTGTATGACTTTCTGAAAGTTCAGAGTTAGTTTTGATTATAGGTTGTTGTCCAAAAATAGAAATACTGACTCCTGTTACCTCAAACCATTGATCTTGACTTGCACCAGCAATCATGTTGCAACAATACTGGTATAGATGATCTAGACTGTTTAACTTTAAAAGTAAACTTTTACCATCACTGTCCTTTAAGCCAAGTTCATTTCGTGCATGAGAATCAAACAAAAGTAATTCTTGATTATGTTTCAAGGCTAAAAAAGTAGTGTCATATGCACATATAAAGCAAGCATCATAGTCTATCAGGGACTCTTGTAAAGCTTGGTCTAAAGGTAAAGAATTTCCAAATGCACTAAAATCTGTAGTTCCAGAAGTATCTACAACAGCTGTAATTGATTCTTTTCTTGATATTTCCAATAACTTTCCTGACATGTCTATCATACCTGGTAGGTCTGATACAAGTAAATGAGTATTATTACCATGAATATTTCTATATATTTCATTTCCATCAATCAAAACATTGTCTAAATACATAGGATCCCAATCATTTAGATCTTTAATTTTACTATGGGCAAGAGCTGATAAACAGTTTGCAACACATTGCTTCCCACTATCAATTCCAAATCTGGTATCTCCTTGGTGAAAACTACCTTGAACTACCCTATTATCAAAAACTGATCTAACCTCTATACTATCTTCAGATATGTTTCTTCTATTTCTATGACTATACAACTTTAGCTTATCATTCTCTTGTTTACATTCTGAAAAATCATTACAATCAAGCTGAATATTTTCAGTTTCAATAGCCATGCTTTCAGTCTTATCCAAGAATTCATGACTATTCATGTGTTCCTTATTAAAATTTGTATCCAATTGGATTGCATCATTCAAATTTAAAAGATTGTGTTTGATTTTAGAACTTTGTTTTGATATCATTGACTTCATCGATTCAACATCCAGACCTGTTTTCATTGATTCATTATTCATGTTTGTTTTCATTGATACATAATCCATATTTGTTTTAATCCATTCATAATCCATACTTGTATTAACTGAATCATAATCCAGATTTGTTTTCATCGATTCATTATGCATCTTTGTTTTAGTTGATTTAATATCTAGGTTTGAAATAAATGATTCAGAACCCACATTTGATTTCATTGATTTATTTAATTGGATTGATTTGATTGATTGTTTTAATTCAGATTTGACTGATTGTTGTGATTCAGATTTAATTGATAGATTTAATTTGGTAGATTCTTTAGATACTATTGTTTCAGTACTATTGATTGATTCATTATTATATGGACAATTTAGTGAGTCGACACTCTGATCATTGTTGGTAGGACAGTTTAGAGAGTTGATGCTCTTGTCATTGTTGGTAGGACAGTTTAGAGAGTTGAAGCTCTGATCTTGGTTAATAGGACAGTTTATAGAGTTGACGCTCTGATCTAGTTTTATAGGACAGTTTATAGAGTTGACGCTCTGATCTTGTTTCATAAGACAGTTTATAGAGTTGATGCTCTCATCTTGTTTTATAGGACAGTTTATAGAGTTGACGCTCTGATCTAGCAGTATAGGACAGTTTATAGAGTTGAAGCTCTGATCTAGCTGTATAGGACAGTTTATAGAGTTGACGCTCTGATCTTGCTGTATAGGACAGTTTATTGAGTTGACGCTCTGATCTAGTGGTTTAGGACAGTTTATAGAGTTGATGCTCTGATCTAGCTGTATAGGACAGTTTATAGAGTTGACGCTCTGATCTAGCAGTATAGGACAGTTTATAGAGGTGACGCTCTGATCTAGCAGTATAGGACAGTTTATAGAGGTGACACTCTGATCTAGCAGTATAGGACAGTTTAAAGAGTTGATGCTCTGATCATTGTTTGTAGGACAGTTTAGAGAGTTGACGCTCTGATTAGTAGGGCAGTTTAAAGAGGTGGCGCTCTGATTATCCACGGAGATGAGGTTTTTGTTATTGGCCTGCTTTATTCTTCTCTCTCTCATTCGATCTCTCTGCTCTTTCTTTTTACTTAAATCACTTTTCTTTCTTCCTCTACGTGGCATTTTCTACAAAATAAGAATAAAATTATATAAAACCCTGTTATGAAATCTAAAAGCAACATGTAACATTGTGTAAAGAGGATTAAAAGACAAGAAAAGTCCTGGAATATATATATTCTATTATCTAACAAGAATGTGTCCATAGTACAGTACACTCACACTTTTATTTTCAAAGTTGGGATAAAAACTCTAATTTGGCATTAACATTAGAAAGATCATATCATAGGGAAAATGTGTACTAAGTTTAAATTTAAAGTTGATTGGACTTCAACCTCATCATAAACTACCTTGACCAAAAACTTAAACCTGAAGCAGGACATACGGAGGAACGAACGAATGGACAGATGAACAAATGGAGGGACGTACAGTCCAGAAAAAAATATGACCCTTTACTATCACAGGAAGGGCATAAAAAGTGTTTGCGATCTTATAATATTCAAATACTTCAAACCAAACAACTCTGATAATCAACTTATGCAATATGTAATTCTGTTATTCATTTGATATTTTTCTATACTTGAATTATTGGATGGGTTATTCTACAATGACAAAGGAGTAGAGGCAATAAGTAGATATAGGAAGATGTGGTGCCCTTATTCGGCCCAAATATTAGTGCAATTTGAAAAGCTACCATTAATATTCTTAACTTGTTCCCCACTACAATAAATGCATTTCCAAACAGTTCTCATACACTAAATGTTCTTGGGAAAAAAGATGGCCTTAATGCCTCTACTCCTTTTTAATCTTTTACAAGATTTTTTTGTTTGTTATATATATGTGATTTAATAACAGAAAAAGCTGTATTAACTTACCACAACTATTTACCACTTCTTAATAAAATTAACAAGCTTTACCAGTCAGCTTCAAATGTAATCTATACCCTCACTTCAACAAGTCAGAACTGAAGAAATACCTGTTAAAAGAAATTTTATCAGTACATGTACTTGACTGTTTCATGTTTGTCTTTTTTATATTTTCATAATTTTCAAAATATAGCTTGAGAAAAAAAAAATTTGACATGTATTAACAGTTCCTATTGTCGTCAAATCAGTGAACATGAATTTGACAGTTGTATTGTAAATGCGCCTTTAAAAAAGTATTTCTGAGTAGCTGTCCTTTGGGTTATATGGCAGAGTAGAATGAATCTGAATTAAACATATATATTCTGGGTTTTTTTTGTTTTTTTTTAAATTATAAGATGAAGAAGAGGCTCTCAAGAGCCTGAATCACTCACTTTGATTTTTGGCATTTATCTTTCGTTTTAGAGTTTTAAGTGTCACATTTCATTGTAGTTTGTTATTAAATAAAATTGTGTAAAACTGTTCTTGAAGGGCAATAACTCTTTAAGGGGTCAATTGACAATTTTGGTCATATTTATTAGTAGATCTTACTTTGCTGATCATATTTGTTGTTTACAGCTTATCTTTATCATTAATACTATTCAAGATAATAACCATAAACTGCAATATTTCCTTAAAATTACCAATTTAGTGGCAGCTACCCAACAATGGGTTATTAGATCCATCTGAAAACTTCAGGGCTGATAGAACTTTACCTTCAGAATACTTTTACCCCTTGTCAGATTTGCTCTAACTGCTTTGGTTTTTCAGATATAAGCCAAAAACTGCATTTTACCCATATGCTCTATTTTTAGCCATGGTGGCCATGTTTTTTGACGAAACAGAAATTACCCTTTTTTTTTAAATTTGTGTATTTCATTAAAGATCTAGACAATTGTGTTCTGTTACTTTACAATTCAAGGTAACGCCACAGAAGATCTACCTTAAGTGCTGTACTTTCTGAATACGGTATATTATATTAGCTTACCACAATGTTTACTATAAGTTCCAAAATCAAAGAAACCAGCTTTTTTGGTCAGCTTAATTAAATCAAAAACCTCTGTTACTCCAACTAGTAAGAACTGAAGTAGGCCTGTTAATAAAAATGTTATTGGTAAATGTAACTTTAATTTAATACTACATGTATTCATGAGATGTATTTATATAACAACATGAACAATGTCTACTGTTGTACATAACTTTATCATTGCTTGAGAAAAACAAATACCTAGTACATGTGTATGAAGTTATCATTACAATAAATTGACTTTATTTTTCACAAGACTTGCATGAATTGACATGATTGAGAGCATTCTGAGAGTATTGCCTGGTAATATGTAGTGACACTAGTCCCCTGCCAGTAAAAGTAATGGAACAAAGTGCTTAATCTTAATCAATATTTTGTGATATTATTAATTTTGTATATTTTAACTAACTTAATTTGTTCTGGGTTAGTGACACGACTATATTTTTGATAGAAAAAGGGGGAAAGCAAAACTGACATTGCACGGTTATTTTTAGAAGGTCTTAAAACTGATATACTTTGTGATGTCATCTAACATGCCTTATGAATTTCATGAAATGGTTAAAAGTGTTTAACTAGTATGTTGTTATAGTAAAAGGGACTAGTACCGAAAAATGTATATGATACCTTTAAAATTCAACAAAATTAAATGATAAAAAATAGAATATAAGTACCGACAATTTTGATACAAGTCTGATAGGAAATTAATAAAATAAGTATAGATACATGTATGATAGCAACATAGTTATTACAACTATGGCAATTCAACAGTTTAGAAAATATGTCTTGAACATAGTTTGCATGACGTTGAATAACATTAATTTTATCTATTTTATCTCAGCTGAATGACGACTGAGTGCGGGAGTTTCTCCCTACATTAAAGACCCATTGGTGGCCTTCGGCTGTTGTCTGCTCTATGGTCGTGTTGTTGTGTCTTTGACACATTCCCCATTTCCTTTCCCAATTTTATCAGTGTCTCTTTGTTGTGGGATGTATAAGTACCCAGCCACGTCCACTTGTCTTTTTTGTATTTTATCTATCTGATGGGTTAAGCCTTTTACAACTGATTTTTATAGTTCGTTCTTATGTTGTACTGTTACACGACTGTCCCAGATTAGGGGAGGGTTGGGATCCTGGTAATATGTTAACCCTGCCACATTCTGTATGTGTGTGCCTTTCCAAAGTCAGGAGCCTGTAATTCAGTGGTTGTCGTTTGTTTATGTATTGCATATTTGTTTTTCATTAATTTTTTGTACATAAATAAGGTCGTTAGTTTTCTAGGTTGAATTGTTTTACATTGTCATTTTGGGGCGGGGCCTTTTATAGCTGACTATGCAGGATGGGCATTGTTGAAGGCTGAACTGTGACCTATAGTTGTTAATTTCTGTGTCATTTGGTCTCTTGTGGAGAGTTGTCTCATTGGCAATCATACCACATCTTCTTTTTTTGCTTCACATCACGGTGCGGAGCTATTAGTTTCAGTCGAAATACACGCCATCTTGAATAAATTACTTATCATGTATAGATTCTGATTGGTTGCATAATAATGAGGCTGAGATCGATACAGCAACAGCTATTGGCTTAAATGAGATAAAGAATTACAGACTTTTCTCGTTCAGGATAAGACATCAAATGCCAGAAAATTAACAATGATTAACTATGTGCATTTCAGTTCTGATCAACTGTCTTTAATTCATGTTCCTTTTATTATGCATACCTTTCACAGATAAATTCAATATTGAAATATCAATTATTAATATGTGTTTAATTGCTTTGTTACTCTGCAATTTGCATGTTTTGCTTTGCTAAACAATGTTCCTTTACAATGTTTACAAAAATGTATTGTCTGTATTTTATAACTTCTGACAATATAGGCACACCTCCAGAACGGCACACCTCAAGAACCGTGTCTAAATCTATAATTGTTTTAATTTTCAACAAGAAATTTTAATTTTTTTAAAGGCATGGGTGTTTAACGCACACGCTTAAAGTACATCCATTTTATATCAATCAATATCTAAAAATACTACATTTCCAATACTAATTTACCAACAACCACATGCACACATATAACCTTAAATTAGTGTAAACCAAAGCAGTACATAGCTTTTTTAGAAAGCTAATACATGTACTTGTATATGTAAAAGTTTCATAGTCAACCATGGTCAATGAACCATGATGAGGGGGTTGGGCTTTATAGTCTCCATGGAAATAAGAGGTGCTTATGCTTATTCATTGTACAACTGAATATTAATAAATATTGGCCTACCACTAATGGTTTTCCTTGAACTGACCTAATCCACTGTGTCTAAACCACACCGGCAAAATTTGTTCGGACTCGATGGTATCTAACATCTGGCACAATGACGGAACATTACTAGACAGAAGAAAGCTAGGTTTCTCCTTATTTTCTTATTTTTTTTATGATATCCAAGAATATATATACATATACAACTATTTTCTATTGTGAGATGCAATATTTTCTACAACCGTTCTATATTAACGGAGAAATAAGTCAAAATGCATGTCAAAATGACGAATTGAGTGAACCTTGCCTCGAAATTGTTTAATTTCTCGTTAAATTGTTCACATTGTACGGAAAGAAAGGTACGGGAAGATAGATATTGACACGGAGATTGCAAATTTAGTTATTATGAGCATATCCATAATTGTATCTCTGTGTATGGAACGAAAGTAATGGGTCATGTCAAAATGGAACTGGCCGGTTTCGTCAATGTATACAACCCGGTTTCGTCATAGATTTCAAAATGCATAACCCGGTTTGGTCAAATAAAAAAAATCATAATCGCATTACATTATAATTGATTATTTAACTTCATCATTCAAAAGGAGTTTTGTGGGTCGTTGGAAAACAAGTTCGTTCACCGGACAACGGCTTATTATTTATATGAGTCTCAGATTCAAATAAATAATAAGCAAAAACTTGAATTCCTACTCTTATAGAACACAAATATTTTAATTTACTTTGCATTCCGAAATTTTTTAACAGCATATTGAGATTAAAGCTCTTTAAATATGCGTTTTCTATATGAGTTATGGGAAAATATGTTGAACATGTTTAAACTTGAAATTAAAGTTTACGGTCTTAAAAATCGAAACACACAATTGATATGTGATTTTCTCGCACAAAAGGATAGACACCTTTATAAGTAATCTAATCATTCTATGTATGTAATCTTTTCTACAATCGTTAAAAATAAATCTTCTTATTAAGGATGAACGTTGATAATAAGACAACTGTATATGCATGCATAATCGACATAGAAAATGAATGTAGGATTACAACTACCATGCATTAAAATATTTTTTTTTATCCCTTATTGTAACTATACTGCTATGTCCAAATTAGTATAATAGTCTCAGGTCATCGACAAAATTCAATAATAATTATTTTGTTAACATTACTGAAAAAAAACGAGTCTGTACTGTCGCCGTTGTGTTATGATGATCGTACACTGACGTTGGTCAATATATTTTGACAATATATACGGACAGACGGATTCAGTTTATTTCAAAGTGGACGTAATTCGAACAACTTTTACATACCGCCGAGCGTAGCGAGTCGAACAATATTTTGATTATTTTTTGCTTTACAAAATCGTTAAATACAGGAATCAAATATAGTTTTGGCAACCAAAGGTGGGGTCGGGGCGTGCAACCTATACGTCATCTAGTTTCGCCACTTATCTTATAAAGTGTATACCGAATTGAAATATTGTAAGAAATGAGAAAACAGGGACACCCGGGAAATCGGTTTATGTGAGTTGGATTATGTTTATTATAATAAATGCCGAATATCAAGTTCTTTTTATCGATTTCTATACATTTTTTTCAAATATATATAAAAGTTATATAGCAAAAATGATAAGGCAGACAAATATACAAATAAATCGACTTGGCCGATATCCTAATAAAACTTATTGACCTTTAATTACGAGTTTTTTTTTCATTTCTTTGCGTTTTTACACGCCCGTCCCAATTTTGACAGGACGTATTATTGTATACACCCGTCTGTCCGTCCGTCCTTCCATCCGTCCTTTCCTCCATCTATCAGTCATTCGGTCCGTCCGTCTGTCCGTCTATCTATCCGTCTGTCCAGCATAAACATGTTTCACCGTACTTCAGGACAGCTTATCTTAATAAAAAAAAAACAGATTATTTAAAAATGTCTATCAACATGAAAAGTTCATACAAATTCCAAGCGACAACAACCCAACCATAGAGCAGAAAACAGCCGAAGGCCACAATGGGTCTAGAATGAAGCGAGAAACTCCCGCATCCGGTGGCGTCCTTTAGCTGGCCCCTTAATAAATATTTATACTAGTTGAAGTGATAGTGGACTTCATAGTAAACTGCGAATACATGTATATTTATTATATTTAAGGGATAATTTTAACTATGATACAAGTTTTGGCACACATCGCGCATTTACTATACAGGCTCTGTCATCGGACGAGTTAAGGTTTTTTCATCATTTTTTTATATTTGTACTTTTGTTGTACTGTTTGTGTCAGCGACAGCACTTTGACTCAGTCCATTCCCGAATCACACGCTTGTAATTCCATGGTTGTCTTTGGTTGCTTTATACCATATGCGTTTTGAATATAAAATAGGCAGGTAGTTTTCTTGTTTGAATTGTTTTACATTTATAATTTAGGGCCCTGTTATAGCTTGCTTTCATGCAGTTTGTGTGTTTTTCTCATTGTTTAAGGCATACGCTGACCTAAACTTGATTAATTCAACATACATGTATGTGTTGTGTCTAAAAGAAAGTTGTCTCATTGTCAATGTTTATGGGATAAGTGGTTACCGTCACTTCTTCTTAATAAGACCTAGATATAAATGACAGTCATGTTTTGCAAACCAACTTTTATTCACATTGAAAATACAAAACTGTCAGATATTGTTTTCGAAAGTTATCTTGAAGTTTCAATTGAATTTGAACTGTACAAACAATGAATTTGAACTGTAAAAATAATGTGAAAAACATGCCTATGAAAATAAATGTGCCTACCAGAAACGGGGAGAAAGTTACAAATCTCACTGCTATGTTATGGATGCTTAAGTGTGAAAACTCTCTTTAGTGTGCAAGTAACACAGTATATAGTAGCAGAAAATCTGGCAGGACTGCATGCATGATTAATTTGTGCAGAACAGTATAGACTATAGTCGGTTTGGGACTGTTCGTCAATGATTGAATGCATAAATGTAATAATAATTGATAGTAAATATTGTAAACTAAGTGTATATAGTATAGTAAATTAAAATTATGGCACAATCAAAACACATCCTTTTATTTTTCATCTTTACATACTAATATTATAAACAAAGAAAATATAATAATGTTACAAAATAATTAGATACCAGTGTTTGCTATTCAGTATTTATATTCCATTTAAAATTAGTTTGAAGTTAAGTGAAAAAAGGGATACGCCTTTCATTAGGAAAATGTGTATTATCATAATTAACTATGTCCAAAAGTGCCCGTTTAAAATAGATTTTAACACGCCAAGTTTACTTTACAATAAATATATATTTAAATTCTCGAAAGACAATGTTTAGATCCGTGCCAAAGTTTCTTTCCATAAATTGTTTGTTAAAAAAAAACCAAAAAAAAACCGGGTGATATATATAGACGAAACCGGGTGATTGTGTAGTAACAACATTGACGAAACCGGTTTATTTTAATTTGACATGACCCTTTTCTTTCTTTCCATACACAGAAATACAATTATTGAGATGCTCATAATAACTAAATTTGCAATCTCTGTGTCAATATCTATCTTCCCGTACCTTTCTTTCCGTACAATGTGAACAATTTAACGAGAAATTAAACAATTTCGAGGCAAGGTTCACTCAATTCGTCATTTTGACATGCATTTTGACTTATTTCTCCATTAATATAGAACGGTTGTAGAAAATATTGCATCTCACAATAGAAAATAGTTGTATATGTATATATATTCTTCGATATCATAAAAAAAATAAGAAAATAAGGAGAAACCTAGCTTTCTTCTGTCTATTAATGTTCCGTCAGTGTGCCGGATGTTAGATACCATCGAGTCCGAACAAATTTTGCCGGTGTGGTTTAGACACAGTGTAATCACAAACTAATAATACATGTAAACTTTAGCAAAATTTTCAAAGTCAATAGACCATGACTAAGGAGGCAGAGCCATATAATCTCCATTGAAATGAGATATATATGCCAATGGTACATGTAATACAACTGCATACCAAATATCATTGACCTACATGTATAGCTACCACTAGTCGTCAGTGGCGGATCCAGAAATTATCATAAGTGGGGGCCCACTGACTGACCTAAGAGGGGGCCGCTCCAGTCATGCTTCAGTGATTCCCTATATAAGCAACCATTTTCCTAAATCCGCCTCTGGTCGTTCCCCAAAAACTGACCTAATCACAAACTAATACACGTACATGAAAACTAAGCAAATTTTCAAAGTCAATAGACATTGACTGAGAATGAGGGGGCATGGCCAAATAATCTCCATGGAAATGAGATATGCCAATGCTTATACAGCATACTAAATATCATTTACCTGCCACTTGTGGTTAACCATAAACTATACATTATCACAAACTAATTATTAGCCTTACAAGTCATTCAAGTGGCATTTCAGTTAACTGCATAGAAAATAATCGCCTCCTTGATATGCTTAGTTCAAACTGATGAGCATGTGCAGAGTTGGTATGTGACATTACAGGTCATTTAAAAAAATATATACAGTATACATGGTATACGGTTGAGGAATTTCATACGTGAATCATTTTATATTATTATTATTTTCAAAAAAGTGCATTCACCTCTATTAACTTATTAAGCAATTATTATATTTTCACAATTTCAACACTCCTTTCCAGCAAATAACCTGTATAGCCCTCCCTTACTTACAGTTACCTATTTACTGCCTCGCACATACACATGTATATAAAAAACTAACCAGGTTCAAGAAACAGTATTACATCACTGTGCAAGTGGTAAATACTGCATTTCAAAGGCAGTTCAATACACATTTATTGTTAAAAATGATAACAGACTGCGTTACAATGTACATTGTATGTGTAGTTGAACAACTTACTTTAATCAAAGCGTAACAATGTACATTGTAATTTGTACATGTTCCAGACCATATGAGTACGTGTACTGTCTGGACCGTATACAAGTATTTTGAAAAAGTATACATACTGTCCAGACGGTACATGTACGGTTCAAATACTCATACGGTCTGGAACATACAAACATGTACAGGTCATAGAAACAAATCTATTTTTAGAACAATTTGTTCTAATTTTGTATCACAGGTAAAGCATTGTAAAGGAAACGCTGGTACGCAAATAAACTAAAACAAAATGTGTTTATAAATTTTATAAAAAGAAGACAAAATACAATAACCATGATAACATGTAAAACTTTAATATTAGATATCTAAACAATCATACAATGTAGGTTAGTTAGTGTGTAAAACTTCATTTCTGGAAGCATAATTTATCAGATAAAGGCGCACCTGTATCCCTGCTCTATTAAATTAAAGTTACCAGCACTTTCACAATTGTCATTCTGTAGGGTAGTATACTTTAGAAATAATTTATGTTCCGTATGTACATAATTTTGATTCCCGTACGACTGAGGCAGGGTGACCATCTTATTATATTTCAATTTCCCAAATCTTTTGTGCAGTATAAATTATTTTTTCAACATATGTTGAAGTGGAAAAATACAAGTAGTTCATTTATTATTATACTAACACTTATTTGTGGCAATACAAATATTCAGAGAGACAGAACTTTCAAGATTTTTTAGTTGAACATGTAGTAAAAATGTTTTTTCTTTTTTCGGTCAGGCTAACTTTATAACGGTTTGGCTAAGACTGTGTTCTTATTCTGTTCAAATAATAAAAATTATACAACTAGAATACAATATTTTCTTAAAGAAGAAAATTAAAATCAAGGCGAACAGTCTCTGGGACGAACGTGAATCAGGACGAACGGACCCGGATTCATATTTCTCCATTTGTTATGATAAGTTTACCCTAAAAAGATGTTAAATTTTTAATATCAATAGGAAAAGATGATATGAATACCTTTTAAACAATGAGTGACGAAACTCTCAGTCTTTTTTCAAATGTGCTTATCGCGTATAATAAGATTATCTTTTCAAAACAGCTCGAAATCTTCTATGCCACAAAGCCTGCACAGGAAATCAAATCATATTTTTAACGTGTAAACCAAAGTCGGAGAGAATTCCGCATTTTTTGTAGCTCATACCTGGGACTATATAAATACTAAAAGTAATATTATATATATAGTATAATAGTCCCAGGATATACGAATATATTTTATTGCTTAATGAAAACATAAAACATTACTATAACAAATTTTAAAATAGCAGGTATGTTAAATATGTAGCCGGAGGGTTTTTTACAATGTGTATTTTCGGTACCGTATTTTGGCAGTGTCAACTTTAACATATTTTACCCCAGCCCGTGTGAAGAGTAGATATCGGAATCCTACCCGAGTCTCTGATCCTTCATATATGGCTTTGCAAAACTTAACACTAGCAAGTTTACATAGTTTATTAGTAAATTACATAATTCAACAAATATCAACGATTTGTACAGATAAAAACACTGATGAAACATGAACTTATGAAAAGCAAGTTAAAATTCACATAAAAGTGACATAGCTTAATCTGTCATTTTAACCTTTGTCTAGATAAGATGCATTATGTAATTTTAGACACAATAGCGATATTGTGTCTAGATGCAGTGAAATGCATAACACCTTTCGTGTAGACAATGCCTTTCGTGTAGACAGCACCTTTCGTGTACACAGTGCATTGGCGGATCCAAGGGGGGGGGGGGGGGGGTCCGGAGGTTGGAACCCCCCTTATTTTGGCCGATCAATGCATTGAAATTGGGACATATAGTTGGGGTGGGGTGGGGTGGGGACGTTGAACAGACAACATGTATAGAGACAGAATGCACACAATGTAATTTCTTTTGTCTTTGTAGGAAATTGACATTTTGATCACAGATCACCAGCAGTGCATGATTTGGATTTAATTGATCCGGTGTAACTTTGAAACACATTTAAGAATTATTTTCTGATAATGTACATTTTTTCAGCACCTGTTTGTAACACAGATAAGTATTTCAATCTAGGAGCGGACATTTTATTGTAGGATTTCACTGAGATTTACGGACCTAGCAATCGATTTTTATGGCATTGCCATTTCTTTTCTTTAGGAAAAGTCTTGAAAGATATCGGCACCACGTTGTTTTATGAACCTTTAGTACATGTATGCCCTGCTGACTGTAAATTTTGGGGTCGATTGGACTTGTAGTTTCAGAGTATAACTGATAACAAGGAGGTGGATTTTTTTTTTCACAAGAGATGTAAGAACAATATTAAAATTAAATTCTTCTTGAATAATTGAGAGTTTTTTCCTTCCATATTGTTTTAAATATACTGTCATTAATAAACTGTCATACATATTGATTGATTGATTGGTTGGTTTATAACTTAAACACTTGGGATAGGGTCTCTTGAAACAAGCGACAAAAACAAATGAGACCTTGGACCCCGTATTAAACAGACGAGACGGAAACATGCATGCAATGATTGATTAGTTGGTTGATTGATTTATTGATTGGTTGGTTTATTGGTTGGTTGGTTGGTTGGTTGATTAAACACGTTGGATAGGGTCAATTGAAACAGCGAAGAAGAAACAAAGAAGATCTTGGACCCTATATTAAACACATGAGACGGAAACATGCATGCACTGATTGATTGATTGATTGATTGATTGATTGATTGGTTAGTTGGTTGGTATTCAAACACACATAAAACTCTTTAAAAAGAGCCAAAATCACATAATTTGCCTCTTAGTACATGACCTTGACCTTTGACCTGGTGACCTTTGTCAAGGTCATTGCTCCACAATGTCATTGCAAAAGACCCTATGGGTCAAGGACATTTTGTTTAAGAGTTTTGCCTAATAATAGCTTTATATAAACCATCAATGGGGATTATGTCCCTTACACAATGGTAAAACCAATACAGTCATAATGTAACAAAGTTGGCCCTTGAAGTACGAAGCATTTTTCACTATTTAAATTTTCTGTATCTATAACCATTCCAAAGTTATAGGGAAATCAAAGACAAATAAAAATCTAAAATACGACCTTGACCTTTGACCTTGACCTTATTTTCTTTTTTTTGGACCAAGGATCTCAAATAAAAAAACCGTAGTTCTCTATCACTTATGGTTTTTCAGTTTAAAATACATTTCAAAATTTTAAATACAAAAGTGGAAATAACTCTCATATGGAATCTCTATACGGCTTCGGTCAAAATTAAACAGAACATCCTAAGGATATAACGAGCAATTTGGAAAAAGAAATTTGTCGGTTTCTTATACGGTTGCGAAGCCTTAGAGATAACAAGAAAAACAGTGTTCGGAGAGATAACTCTTATATGGGAAAGTATTCAGTTAAGCAGAGTTGGTTTCAAAAGCGTATATACTGTTCGATATCATATTCCAAATATCTAAGCGACATTTTGCAAAACAAAAAAACAGCGAAGGAAAAAAATTAGGCGGAAGAAAAAAAATAAAAAAATAATAATAATAAATATAGCTATTTCCGGTTTACAAAAGGTCACTTCCGGTTGTCTTTTTCTAGATCACATTGCTTGCAACCTAATTTAAAAAGTCCCAAGTCTTGATCATGTATATATATGAGGTAAAAGCAAAGGTCAAAATCTAGAACGTTACATTTACCTATGACCTTGAGCTCAATTTCGAGGTCATCAACCAAGGACCTCAAATCAAAAGACTCTAGGCCTCTACTATATATAGTTAATGAGTTATATTACCTTACAACTAATATTGGATATAAAAGGGGGCAAAACTGGCATCAAATGTCTACGTACTCTTTCGACTAAACTCTACGTGTTACCACATGTCGCAACTAACAATTTAGTAAGAATAATTTGTCGATAAGTTATACGGCTTTTGAAAATAAGTGAAAATCAGCCAAAATCAAATTTTATAATATGACCTTGACCTTTGACCTTGACCTTATTTTGATTTTTTTGGACCAAGGACCTCAAATCAAAAGACCCTAGGTCTCTATCACTTATGGTTTACCAGTTAGAAATGCAATTTCTTATATCAAACATAAAAGGGGGGATAACTGTCATATGGAATCTATATACGGCTTCGGTCAAAATAAAACAGAACATCCTGAGGATATAACGAGCAATTTGGAAAAAAAAATTTGTCGGTTTCTTATACGGTTGCGAAGCCTTAGAGATAACAAGAAAAACAGTGTTTGGGGAGATAACTCTTATTTGGGAAAGTATTCGGTTAAAACGAGTTGGTTTCAAAAGCGTATAAACTGTTCGATATCATATTCCAAAAATCTAAGCGACATCTTGCGAAACAAAAAAACAGCGAAGGAAACAAATTAGGCGGAAGAAAAAAAAAAAAATAATAATAATAATAATCAGAAGAAATCCAATAGGTCTTTCCACGGAAAAGTGGAAAGACCTAATAATAATCAGAACAAAACCTATAGGTCTTTCAACTGAAAGGTTGAAAGACCTAATAATAATAATAATAATAATAATAATCAGAACAAATACAATAGGTCTTTCAACTGAAAGGTTGAAAGACCTAATAATAATAATAATTAAAAACCAATTGTTCAGAGAACAATTGAAGGTCTTTCCATCAAAACAATGTATTTTGATATGAAAAGTTGTGAAACTAAGTTTAAAATGTCATTTCAATCGTCAAATGATAGCTCCTAGTAAGCTGATTCCAAAAATATATTGTTTCCATACATTTTTTTTAAATAAGGGAGATAATTTGTTACTTCCGGTTTGAAAAATGTAATTTCCGATTATATTTGAATATTTACTTGACACTAATTCCAAAAATATCTGGTTCTATATACTTTTATATTAATAAAGTACAAAAAAATAGCTACTTCCGGTTTACAAAAGGTCACTTCCGGTTGTTTTTATCAAGGTTAAATGGTTTGATACCTTTTTCTAAAAGTTGTATATCTTTATCATGTATACATATAGAATAAAAGCAAAGGTCAAAATCTAGAACGTCAAATTAAGCTATGACCTTGAGATCAATTTCAAGGTCATAAACCAAGGACCCCAATTCAAAAGACCATAGGTCTTAATTATATTTAGTTAATGAGTTATATCACCAAACGCGTATTTTTAAATACAAGAGGGGAGAAAACTCCCTTTTACATTCAGCGTACGCCTGCAATCAAAATTTACATCTTACGACATGTCGCAACTAACAATTTAGTAAAAATAATTTGTTGATATCTTATACAGTCTTTGGATATAAGTGAAAATAAGCCAAATTCAAATATTAGAATATGACCTTGACCTTTGACCTTGACCTAATTTTCATTTTTAGGGACCAAGGACCTCAAATCAAAAGATCCTAGGTCTCTATCACTTATGATTCATAAGATAGAAATTCATATCACTTGTATCAGATGCATAAGGGGAAATAACTCTCATATGGAGCGGTCATATCGCTTCGGTCAAAATAGGACAAATCATGCCAAGGATATAACGAGCAATTTTATAAAATAAATTTGTCATAATCTTTTACGGTTGCGAAGGAGATGCGATAACAAGGAAAACAGTGTTTGGGGAGATAACTCCTACAAAGAAAAGTATTTGTTTACGCAGGGTAAATTTCAAAAGCGCATAAACTGTTCGATATCATATACAAAATATCTAAGCGACATATTGCGAAACAAATGTTTATCGCAAGAACAAAATTAGGCGGAAGAAAAAAAAAAAATAATCAGAAGAAAAACAATAGGTCTTTCCACAGAAAAGTGGAAAGACCTAATTAAAAACCAATTGTTCAGAGAACAATTGAAGGTCTTTCCACCAGTAAATATCTATTTTGATATTAGAATATTAAAAATCAGTCGAAAATGTCAGTTTCTATGGCTTTATGATGTAAAGATATGAATTTTAAGCAAAGGTCATAATCTAGAACGTCAAATTTACCTATGACCTTGACCTCAATTTCAAGGTCACAAACTGAGGATCTCAAATCAAAAGACCCTAGGTCTCTAATATGTATGGTTAATAAGTTATATCACTTTACGCATAATTTTAGATATAATAGGGGCTAAAACTCACAGTCATTGTCTACGCACCCTTTCAACCAAAATTATTATGTTACGACATGTCGCAACTGACAATTTAGTAAAAATAATTTGTCGATATCTTATAAGGTTTATGAAAATGAGTGAAAATAAGCCAAAATCAAAATTTAGAATATGACCTTGACCTTTGACCTTGACCTAATTTTCATTTTTTTGGACCAAGGATCTCAAATCAAAAGACCCTAGGTCTCTATCACTTATGGTTTTCCAGTTTAAAATACATTTCAAAATTTCAAATACAAAAGGGGTAATAACTCTCATATGGAATCTCGATACGGCCTCGGTCAAAATAAAACAGAACATCCTGAGGATATAACGAGCAATTTGGAAAAATAAATTTGTCGGTTTCTTATACGGTTGCGAAGCCTTAGAGATAACAAGAAAAACAGTGTTCGGGGAGATAACTCTTATATGGTAAAGTATTCGGTTAAGCAAAGTTGGTTTCAAAAGCGTATAAACTGTTCAATATCATATTCCAAATTTCTAAGCGACATCTTGCGAAACAAAAAAACAGCGAAGGAAAAAAATTAGGCGGAAGAAAAAAAAAAAAAATTAAAAACCAATTGTTCAAAGAACAATTGAAGGTCTTTCAACTGATCTATTTTGACATGAAAGTATTAAAATTCAGTTGAAAATGTCAGTTCCTATGGCTTTATGATGTATAAATATGAATTTAGAGCAAAGGTCAAAATCTAGAACGTCCAATTAACCTGTGACCTTGACCTCAATTTCAAGGTCATAGACTAAACATCTCGAATCAAAAGACACTAGTTCCTTAATATGTATGGTTCATGAGTAATATCACTTTACGCATAATTCTAAATATAAGAGGGGCGAAAACTCACATTTATTGTCTACGCACCCTTGCAACCAAAATTTATAAGTTACGACATGTCGCAACTAACAATTTAGTAAAAATAATTTGTCGATATCTTATAAGGTTAATGAAAATAAGTGAAAATAAGCCAAAATCAAAATTTAAAATTTGACCTTGACCTTTGACCTTGACCTAATTTTCATTTTTTTGGACCAAGGATCTTCAATCAAAAGACCCTAGGTCTCTATCACTTATGGTTTACCATTTAGAACTGCATATCACTTATATCATATATAAAAGGGGGGATAACTCTCATATGGAGTCTCCGGATAGCTTCGGTCCAAATGAAACAGAACATCCTGAGGATATAACGAGCAATTTGGAAAAATAAATTTGTTGGTTTCTTATACGGTTGCGAAGCCTTAGAGATAACAAGAAAAACAGTGTTCGGGGAGATAACTCTTACAAGGTAAAGTTTTTTGTTACGCGGTGTCAGTTTCAGAAGCGTATTAACTGTTCGATATCATATACCATATATCTTAGCGACATCTTGCGAAACAAAAAAACAGTGAAGGAAAAAAAGTTGGCGGAAGAAAAAAAA
This sequence comes from Mytilus galloprovincialis, assembly GCF_965363235.1. Classification (NCBI taxonomy): domain Eukaryota; kingdom Metazoa; phylum Mollusca; class Bivalvia; order Mytilida; family Mytilidae; genus Mytilus; species Mytilus galloprovincialis. Next base: position 33,786,612 of record NC_134841.1, on the reverse strand, counting down.
TAATAATTAAAAACCAATTGTTCAAAGAACAATTGAAGGTCTTTCAACCAATAAGGATCTATTTTGATATGAAAATATTAAGATTCAGTTGAAAATGTCAGTTGCTATGGCTTTATGATATAAAAATATGAATTTGGAGCAAAGGTCAAAATCTAGAACGTCCAATTAACCTATGACCTTGACCTCAATTTCAAGGTCATAAACCAAGGACCCCAAAACAACAGACCCTAGGTTTGTATTATGTATGGTTCATGAGTAATATCACTTTACGCATAATTCTAAATATAAGAGGGGCGAAAACTCCCGTTTATTGTCTACGCACCCTTGCAACCAAAATTCATAAGTTACGACATGTCGCGACTAACAATTTAGTAAAAATAATTTGTCGATATCTTATAAGGTTAATGAAAATAAGTGAAAATAAGCCCAAATTAAAATTTAGAATTTGACCTTGACCTTTGACCTTGACCTAATTTTCATTTTTTTGGACCAAGGATCTTAAATCAAAAGACCCTAGGTCTCTATCACTTATGGTTTACCAGTTAAAAATGCATATCACTTATATCATATCCAAAAGGGGGGATAACGCTCATATGGAGTCTCCGGATAGCTTCGGTCAAAATAAAACAGAACATCCTGAGGATATAACGAGCAATTTGGAAAAATAAATTTGTCGGTTACTTATACGATTGCGAAGCCTTAGAGATAACAAGAAAAACAGTGTTCGGGGAGATAACTCTTACAAGGTAAAGTTTTTTGTAACGCGGTGTCAGTTTCAGAAGCGTATTAACTGTTCGATATCATATACCATATATCTAAGCGACATCTTGGGAAACAAAAAAACAGTGAAGGAAAAAAAAGTTGGCGGAAGAAAAAAAAAATAATAATAATAATAATAATAATTAAAAACCAATTGTTCAAAGAACAATTGAAGGTCTTTCAACTAATAAAGATCTATTTTGACATGAAAATATTAAAATTCAGTTAAAAATGTCAGTTCCTATGGCTTTATGATGTATAAATAGGAATTTAAAGCAAAGGTCAAAATCTAGAACGTCCAATTAACCTTTGACCTTGACCTCAATTTCAAGGTCATAGACTTAACATCTCGAATCAAAAGACACTAGTTCCTTAATATGTATGGTTCATGAGTAATATCACTTTACGCATAATTCTAAATATAAGAGAGGCAAAAACTCCCATTTATTGTCTACGCACCCTTCCAATCAAAATTTATGAGTTACGACATGTCGCAACTAACAATTTAGTAAAAATAATTTGTCGAAATCTTAAAAAGTTAATGAAAGTAAGTGAAAATAAGCCAAAATCAAAATTTAAAATTTGACCTTGACCTTTGACCTTGACCTTATATTCATTTTTTTGGACCAAGGATCTTTAATCAAAAGACCCTAGGTCTCTATCACTTATGGTTTACCAGTTAGAAATGCAAATCACTTATATCATATATAAAAGGGGGGATAACTCTCATATGGAGTCTCCGGATAGCTTCGGTCCAAATGAAACAGAACATCCTGAGGATATAACGAGCAATTTGGAAAAATAAATTTGTCGGTTTCTTATACGGTTGCGAAGCCTTAGAGATAACAATAAAAACAGTGTTCGGGGAGATAACTCTTATATGGGAAAGTATTCGGTTAAGCAGAGTTGGTTTCAAAAGCGTATAAACTGTTCGATATCATATTTCAAATATCTAAACGACATCTTGCGAAACAAAAAAACAGCGAAGGTAAAAAAAGTTGGCGGAAGAAAAAAAAAAATAATAATAATAATAATAATAATAATAATAATCAGAACAAAACCTATAGGTCTTTCAACTGAAAGGTTGAAAGACCTAATAATAATTAAAAACCAATTGTTCAGAGAACCATTGATGGTCTTTCCACCAGTTTAGACCTTTTTTTATATGAAAATATTAAAATTTGGTTTTAAATGTCAATTGTACCATCAAATGACAGCTTATTGAACGCTAATTCCAAAAATGTATATTTCTATGGAAAAAGATATAGATAAGGGAGATAATTGTTTACTTCTGGTTCAAACGATGTTATTTCCGGTATAGTTTGATAGTTTAAGTGACACTGATTCCAAAAATATATGGTTCTATATACTTTTTCATTAATGAAGTACAAAATATAGCTACTTCCGGTTTACAAAACGTCACTTCCGGTTGTCTTTTTCTAGAACACATTGCTTGCAACCTAATTTAAAAAGTCCCAAGTCTTGATCATGTATATATATGAGGTAAAAGCAAAGGTCAAAATCTAGAACGTTACATTTACCTATGACCTTGAGCTCAATTTCGAGGTCATCAACCAAGGACCTCAAATCAAAAGACTCTAGGCCTCTACTATATATAGTTAATGAGTTATATTACCTTACAACTAATATTAGATATAAAAGGGGGCAAAACTGGCATCAAATGTCTACGTACTCTTTCGACTAAAATCTACGTGTTACCACATGTCGCAACTAACAATTTAGTAAATATAATTTGTCGATAAGTTATACGGCTTTTGAAAATGAGTGAAAATAAGCCAAAATCAAAATTTATAATATGACCTTGACCTTTGACCTTGACCTTATTTTCATTTTTTTGGACCAAGGACCTCAAATCAAAAGACCCTAGGTCTCTATCACTTATGGTTTACCAGTTAGAAATGCAAATTCTTATATCAAACATAAAAGGGGGGATAACTCTCATATGGAATCTATATACGGCTTCGGTCAAAATAAAACAGAACATCCTGAGGATATAACGAGCAATTTGGAAAAATAAATTTGTCGGTTTCTTATACGGTTGCGAAGCCTTAGAGATAACAAGAAAAACAGTGTTCGGGGAGATAACTCTTATTTGGGAAAGTATTCGGTTAAAACGAGTTGGTTTCAAAAGCGTATAAACTGTTCGATATCATATTCCAAAAATCTAAGCGACATCTTGCGAAACAAAAAAACAGCGAAGGAAAAAAATTAGGCGGAAGAAAAAAAAAAAAATTAAAAACCAATTGTTCAAAGAACAATTGAAGGTCTTTCAACCAATAAGGATCTATTTTGATATAAAAATATTAAGATTCAATTGAAAATGTCAGTTGCTATGTCTTTATGATATAAAAATATGAATTTTGAGCAAAGGTCAAAATCTAGAACGTCCAATTAACCTATGACCTTGACCTCAATTTCAAGGTCATAAACTAAGGCTCCCAAATCAAAAGACCCTAGGTCAGTATTATGTATGGTTTATGAGTAATATCACTTTACGCATAATTCTAAATATAAGAGGGGCAAAAACTCCCATTTATTGTCTACGCACCCTTCCAATCAAAATTTATTAGTTACGACATGTCGCAACTAACAATTTAGTAAAAATAATTTGTCGCAATCTTATAAAGTTAATGAAGTAAGTGAAAATAAGCCAAAATCAAAATTTAAAATTTGACCTTGACCTTTGACCTTGACCTAATTTTCATTTTTTTGGACCAAGGATCTTAAATCAAAAGACCCTAGGTCTCTATCACTTATGGTTTACCAGTTAGAAATGCAAATCACTTATATCATATATAAAAGGGGGGATAACTCTCATATGGAGTCTCCGGATAGCTTCGGTCCAAATGAAACAGAACATCCTGAGAATATAACGAGCAATTTGGAAAAATAAATTTGTCGGTTTCTTATACGGTTGCAAAGCCTTAGAGATAACAAGAAAAACAGTGTTCGGGGAGATAACTCTTACAAGGTAAAGTTTTTTGTTACGTGGTGTCAGTTTCAGAAGCGTATTAACTGTTCGATATCATATACCATATATCTTAGCGACATCTTGCGAAACAAAAAAACAGTGAAGGAACAAAAAGTTGGCGGAAGAAAAAAAAAAATAATTAAAAACCAATTGTTCAAAGAACAATTGAAGGTCTTTCAACTACTCAAGATCTATTTTGATATGAAAATATTAAAATTCAGTTGAAAATGTCAGTTCCTATGGCTTTATGATGTATAAATATGAATTTAAAGCAAAGGTCAAAATCTAGAACGTCCAATTAACCTTTGACCTTGACCTCAATTTCAAGGTCATAGACTAAACATTTCGAATCAAAAGACACTAGTTCCTTAATATGTATGGTTCATGAGTAATATCACTTTACGCATAATTCTAAATATAAGAGGGGCGAAAACTCCCATTTATTGTCTACGCACCCTTGCAACCAAAATTTATAAGTTACGACATGTCGCAACTAACAATTTAGTAAAAATAATTTGTCGATATCTTATAAGGTTAATGAAAATAAGTGAAAATAAGCCAAAATCAAAATTTAGAATTTGACCTTGACCTTTGACCTTGACCTAATTTTCATTTTTTTGGACCAAGGATCTTAAATCAAAAGACCCTAGGTCTCTATCACTTATGGTTTACCAGTTAGAAATGCATATAACCTATATCATATATAAAAGGGGGGATAACTCTCATATGGAGTCTCCGGATAGCTTCGGTCAAAATTAATCAAATCATCTTGAGGATGTAACGAGCAATTTGGTAAAATAAATTTGTCGGTTTCTTATACGGTTGCGAAGCCTTAGAGATAACAAGAAAAACAGTGTTCGGGGAGATAACTCTCACAAGGTAAAGGTTTTTGTTACGCGGTGTCAGTTTCAGAAGCGTATTAACTGCTCGATATCATATACCATATATCTAAGCGACATCTTGGGAAACAAAAAAACAGTGAAGGAAAAAAAAGTTGGCGGAAGAAAAAAAAAAATAATAATAATAATAATAATAATAATAATAATCAGAACAAATACAATAGGTCTTTCAACTGAAAGGTTGAAAGACCTAATAATAATTAAAAACCAATTGTTCAGAGAACAATTGTAGGTCTTTCCACTAGAAAAGATCTTTTTTGATATTGAAATATTAAAAATCAGTTTAAAATGTTAGTTCCTATGGCTGTATGATGTATTTATATGAATTTAAAGCAAAGGTCAAAATCTAGAACGTCATATTAACCTATGACCTTGACCTCAATTTCAAGTTCACAAACCAAGGACCTTAAATCAAAAGACCCAAGGTCTTTAATATGTTTGGTTTATTAGTAATATCACTTTACGCGTAATTCTAAATGTAAGATGGGCAAAAACTCCTATTTATTGTCTGCGCACCCTTTCAATCAAAATATACAAGTAAGGACATGTCGCAACTAACAATTTATGAAAAATTATTTGTCGATATGTCATAAGGTATTTGAAAATAAATGAAAATAAGCCAAAATCAAAATTTAGAATATGACCTTGACCTTTGACCTTGACCTCATTTTTATTATTTTCGACCAAGGACCCCAAATCTAAAGAACCTATGTCTTTATCACTTATGGTTTACCATTTAGAAATGCATATCACTTAATTTAAGGCAAAAGGGGGAATAACTCTCATATGGAGTCTCCGTAAAGCTTCGGTCCAAATGAATATCCTAATCCTGAAGATGTAACGAGCAATTTGGTAAAATAAATTTGTCGTAATCTTTAACGGTTGCGAAGGAGTAGTGGCCACAAGAAAAACAGTGTTTGGGGAGATAACTCTTACAACGTAAAGTATTTTGTTACACAGTTGTAAATTTTTAAAGCGTATAAACTATACGATACCATATTCCAAATATCTAAGCGACATCTTTTGAAACATCAATAATACGCAAGAAAAAAAATTAGGCGGAAGAAAAAAAAAAAAAATAATAATAATAATAATCAGAACAAATTCAATAGGTCTTTCCACGGAAAGGTGGAAAGACCTAATAATAATCAGAACAAAAACAATAGGTCTTTCACCTGAAAGGTTGAAAGACCTAATAATAATAATAATAATTAAAAACCAATTGTTCAGAGAACAATTGTAGGTCTTTCCACTAGAAAAGATCTTTTTTGATATTGAAATATTAAAAATCAGTTTAAAATGTTAGTTCCTATGGCTGTATGATGTATTTATATGAATTTAAAGCAAAGGTCAAAATCTAGAACGTCATATTAACCTATGACCTTGACCTCAATTTCAAGTTCACAAACCAAGGACCTTAAATCAAAAGACCCAAGGTCTTTAATATGTTTGGTTTATTAGTAATATCACTTTACGCGTAATTCTAAATGTAAGATGGGCAAAAACTCCTATTTATTGTCTGCGCACCCTTTCAATCAAAATATACAAGTAAGGACATGTCGCAACTAACAATTTATGAAAAATTATTTGTCGATATGTCATAAGGTATTTGAAAATAAATGAAAATAAGCCAAAATCAAAATTTAGAATATGACCTTGACCTTTGACCTTGACCTCATTTTTATTATTTTCGACCAAGGACCCCAAATCTAAAGACCCTATGTCTTTATCACTTATGGTTTACCATTTAGAAATGCATATCACTTAATTTAAGGGAAAAGGGGGAATAACTCTCATATGGAGTCTCCGTAAAGCTTCGGTCCAAATGAATATCCTAATCCTGAAGATGTAACGAGCAATTTGGTAAAATAAATTTGTCGTAATCTTTAACGGTTGCGAAGGAGTAGTGGCCACAAGAAAAACAGTGTTTGGGGAGATAACTCTTACAACGTAAAGTATTTTGTTACACAGTTGTAAATTTTTAAAGCGTATAAACTATACGATACCATATTCCAAATATCTAAGCGACATCTTTTGAAACATCAATAATACGCAAGAAAAAAAATTAGGCGGAAGAAAAAAAAAAAAAAAATAATAATTAAAAACCGATTGTTCAGAGAACAATTGTAGGTCTTTCCACTAGTAAAGATCTATTTTGATATTGAAATATGAACAATCAGTTTAAAATGTTAGTTCCTATGGCTTTATGATGTATTTATATAAATTCAGAGCAAAGGTCAAAATCTAGAACGTCATATTAACCTATGACCTTGACCTCAATTTCAAGGTCACAAACCAAGGACCTTAAATCAAAAGACCCGAGGTTTTTAATATGTTTGGTTAATGAGTAATATCACTTTACGCGTAATTCTAAATGTAAGATGGGCAAAAACTCCCATTTATTGTCTGCGCACCCTTTCAACCAAAATATACAAGTAAGGACATGTCTCAACTAACAATTTATGAAAAATTATTTGTCGATATGTCATAAGGTATTTGAAAATAAATGAAAATAAGCCAAAATCAAAATTTAGAATATGACCTTGACCTTTGACCTTGACCTCATTTTTATTTTTTTGGACCAAGTACCTTAAATCTAAAGACCCTTTGTCTTTGTCACTTATGGTTTACCATTTAGAAATGCATATCACTTAATTAAATGGAAAAGGGGGAATAACTCTCATATGGAGTCTCCGTAAAGCCTCGGTCCAAATGAATACCCAAATCCTGAAGATGTAACGAGCAATTTGGTAAAATAAATTTGTCGTAATCTTTAACAATTGCGAAGGAGTAGTGGCCACAAGAAAAACAGTGTTTAGGGAGATAACTCTTACAACGCAAAGTATTTTGTTACGCGGTTGTAAATTTTTAAAGCGTATAAACTATACGATACCATATTCCAAATATCTAAGCGACAGCTTATTAAACAACAATACTACGCAAGAAACAAATTTAGGCGGAAGAAAAAAAAAAATAATAATCAGAACAAAACCTATAGGTCTTTCCACGGAAAGGTGGAAAGACCTAATAATAATCAGAAGAAATCCAATAGGTCTTTCCACGGAAAAGTGGAAAGACCTAATAATCAGAACAAATACAATAGGTCTTTCAACTGAAAGGTTGAAAGACCTAATAATAATCAGAAGAAAAGCAATAGGTCTTTCCACGGAAAAGTGGAAAGACCTAATAAGCAAAGAACCATCAAAACAACATCTGATAAACAAATTTAATAATACTTTTAGATATTTGGATGATATTTTGGCTCTCAATAATGACGACTTCAGTATGTATATTAATGAAATTTATCCTGGTGAACTTACTTTAAATAAAGCTAATACTAACAATGACCACTGCCCTTTCCTCGATCTTGATATCTATATCACTAACGGAAAGCTGAATACTAAAATTTATGATAAAAGGGATGATTTTTCGTTTCCTATCGTTAATTATCCGTTTTAAGATGGTGACGTTCCCTTGTCACCATCTTACGGTGTTTATATATCTCAACTTGTACGATTCGCTCGTGTATGTAACAATGTTTTAGATTTTAACGAGAGAAATTTATGTATTACTGAAAAATTATTACACCAGGGTTTTCGATATCACAAACTAGTCAAAACATTTACTAAATTTTATCATCGGTATAAAGACATCATTCGTAAATATAGCTCAACATGCAGACTTCTTATACGTTCAGGTATTTCACATCCAATTTTTTATGGAAATATTCTTTATAAAGCCCAAAGGTGTCAGTATTCACCTCATAAACTTACAAAACCTTTGAATAGACTTATTAAGAAGGGATATAATTACGATACTGTTGTCAAGTCATTAAAGATTGCATATTTTGGCGTTAATATTGAGTCACTAATAAGGTCTTTGCGTCGGAACTAAACACATTTATTCTAAAAACAGTTGTTGGCATGACACGGGTTATGTTCTTCTCATATATGTTATGATGGTATAATACTAAACCCCTAACGGGGAGGATGGTGCCTGATGTTCATATGATGAAATCATAATCTTTCAGTCAGTTTAATTGAAGTCTGGAGCTGGCATGTCAGTTAACTGCTAGTAGTCTGTTGTTATTTATGTATTATTGTCATTTTGTTTATTTTCTTTGGTTACATCTTCTGACATCAGACTCGGACTTCTCTTGAACTGAATTTTAATGTGCGTATTGTTATGCGTTTACTTTTCTACATTGGTTAGAGGTATAGGGGGAGGGTTGAGATCTCACAAACATGTTTAACCCCGCCGCATTTTTTGCGCCTGTCCCAAGTCAGGAGCCTCTGGCCTTTGTTAGTCTTGTATTATTTTAATTTTAGTTTCTTGTGTACAATTTGGAAATTAGTATGGCGTTCATTATCACTGAACTAGTATATTTTTGTTTAGGGGCCAGTTGAAGGACGCCACCGGGTGCGGGAATTTCTCGCTACATTGAAGACCTGTTGGTGACCTTCTGCTGTTGTTTTTTTATTTGGTCGGGTTGTTGTCTCTTTGACACATTCCCCATTTCCATTCTCAATTTTATTAAACATACTGTAAAGTGAGCAAAATGTGCGACAAGAAAAGTGAAAAGCAACGGACTACACCCGGTCTCGCTCCTATGGGAGTTTGTGTGATTCAATCATTTTTTTTTTTACTCTTCTCCAAGATTTCAATGCTAGTCAACTTTGTAACTTTAAAATGTTTTTGACATTTAATTTTTTTTTTGGTTCCTGTACCATTTTTTAACTGTTTTTTTTTTTAAATAAAATCAGAAGTTTAAGAAGACATCAACTAACTCCAACAAATGATTTTTTTTCATAACTTGATCTAAGAAGATTTGCTCTCCTATTTTCGTTTTTATATTTTTTTTAATACTTCTAAAATGATATAGAAAATGCATGTAAATAAAAAAAAAAAAGAAAATATGCAAACTATGATCGTACAACTGGTTTAAATATCAATATTCAACAAGTACAATGATAATTGATCAGTGCTAACTATATCGTTTACAGTGACAGAGAAATAAGAGATCTTTTAATTTGAAAAGAAGAACTAAAGCGGTGCACGCGTCAGTTATAATCTGGATATCAAATAACCCTTATAATAATTCATAAAAAAATGATTGTTACCAAATCATGTGAACAATTGTTTTAAATAATCGTTCATTCATATCTGCTAGGGTCACCTGATACTTCCTTCATGGAACTTTCACACAAGTCTTACGGTTTGTATTATTAAGTTATAAATATAATGTTGTTTTATTGTGCGATTGCAAAATATGTTTGCCCTTTTTTCAAATATTGTATGCATGTAATTTAAATAACTTTCTTTTGTTATTTTCGTTGTCAGTATGCTACTTTTAAACATCACACATAATTTAATTTTTTTAAAACATCTATGTACATGAAGAATTTGCACTGGACGTAAAGGAAAAAACAATAAATCAATCACCATATTTTCAAGCGACATAACTCCTTTAGTAATAGTTTATTCAACAAGTAAAAAGTGAATTTTGTAAATACGAATAAGAAAGGTATTCTCAGTTGTTAATGTCAGGATTATATACAACTTGACAAGCTGATATTAAATCATGGAATCTTTTACATTCTTATATCGTATGATGTAGGCATTATCATAAAATTGAGAGTGGAAATGGGGAATGTGTCTAAGAGACAACAACCTGACCAAAGATAAAAACAACAGCAGAAAGTCACCAACAGGTCTTCAATGTAGCGAGAAATTCCCGCAACCGGAGTCGTCCTTCAGCTGGCCCCTAAACAAATATATACTAGTTCAGTGACTATGAACAAATATCAGTAAATATGTCATGATGATCTCTAGACTGTTATATCCTATTTAAGTTTGATTCTAGTCGTAATCACGAGACCACATACTATGTAGATATAACAGTTTTTCATACAATACAGTGAAATGAACGGCATCAGTAGATTACCTGTCTTTAAAGTACTAGTATGTAAAACATATCATGATCACGGAACGGTCGTAGCCAAATCTCGTTCTCTCTACCACGAAATGGAACTTTTCAATAACTTGTAATTTGTAATTAGCCATACGACGGGTGCCACTAGTAAAGCATGATATGCCTACCCATCTGCAGAATCTTTGGTTAAAGCAGTTCGTGTTGCTCAGTTTTTTTGGGTTTTTTTATTATAAGAATATGAATCTTCTTACTCTTTTTCATTACTAACTTTTTTCCAGATGGGAAGTGCGTGTACAAAGCCAAATTCAAAATTCATACCTTTTGAGAATGATTCTGACGAGGTAATTATTTCTACTCGTAAAACTTCTTGGAATGTTTGGTGCTGGTTATCTTCGCACATGTACCTAAAAATATTGCATAATGTTGATAAAATAAGATTTCTGTTTGCCCTTTTCACACTTATTTTAATTTTTGGCTATTTCAGATTTTACCGAAATTTTCATTTAGGGGGTAAAGCTAAATATTATGTTCTGAATGTGTATGACAAAAGTCGGCACTTACTTTGAATTCGAAGATAAGAATAAAGTATTCAAATATCAGCAAATGCATTCAAATTCTTTAGTAGACTATGCTTAAGTTAAAAGTTTTAAGTTCTGATATCCATTTTGAATATTTGGGTAAAATAGGATCTTTTGAAAGTAATAAAGATTTTAAAAAATCGCACATTTGCCTAAAAATCAAAGGTTAGATAAGAAAATAACATTCTGTTGTACAGTATATCCAATTTCATCATACATATATAAAATATTTCCTTGTATCGTTTGTTTTGTTGACTAGTATAGTCGAAATTAAATGAGATACTATTACCAATGTTAAATCCTAGGTAAGGATTCCACCTGAAGAAGATGGCTACCCTGACCCTAGAGTTGTTTATAATATAACAGACAAGAGTTTAAAAAGAGGGGCCACACTTTTTGCTGATCCGAATCCTAACACAGGAAGTGAATCTGCAGGCAGGAGTCACACGTTGCCGATGACTAAAGCCGAACTTGACAAACATGCTAAAAAGGTAATAATCATATCTTTGTATGCCCCATTTATGGGCATTATGTTTTTTGGTCTGTGTGTCCGTTCGTCAGTACGTCCGTTCGTTCGCCCGTCTGTCCCTCCTCAGGTTAAAGTTGACGATCAAGATAGTTCTTGATGAAGTTGAATTCCAATCAACTTGAAACTTAGTACACCATGTTCTCTATGATATGGTCGTTCTAATTTTAATGCCAAATAAGAGTTTTGACCCCTATTTCACGGTCCACTGAAGATCACTGAACATAGAAAATGCGAGTTGGGCATCCGTGTACTACGGACACATTCTTATTTTTAACTATTTCCACCTTGAGGTACTTCCATTATATTCTATATTACATGCTATTTGACTCGTGTATTTTATTTGGTACAGTAAAGATCAAACTGTAATCCACACAATAAAATAAATCATGTCAACGTTTGAGATAATCATCACAAATGGAACCTTAGAAATATCAGAAATAAACGTCAGATTTGAAATAATTACCTTTAACTGAATCCTATAGGTACATGTAGCAGACACAATCGTTTGAGTATCAACAACTTTTCAGAACGTGAAATATATTGATAACCTACGGAACCTAAAGAGGCTAAAGATGCAAACGTAACAGACATAACCGTCCGGGTTGATTAAATGTTTGAGATAATCTCAACAAACGAAATTTAAAAATAGCAAATACAACCGTCTGGTTTTGAATTTATTCTGGGTGGATGCAACCCTAGATGAAGAGTTGTTTTTATAATCATGAAATTTCGTCATTATAATATTTTGTAGACTCCGAAATCAGCAGTTAACAGCTTCGATGACTTAATTGCATACTTAGAAAAGCCGTTATACGGCAAAGCATCCCGAGATGAAGTGATGGTTAGAGCTCTTCTTGTTTGGCTAAGTAATCAGAAGATCGAGAATTTCAAATCAAAGAGAGGTAGAACAGACACTCCTAGAGGATTCCTCAGTCTTCTAGGGCAGGACCGTACTACATATTCTACAGTTTTTACAGTACTTTGCAGGTAAATAAACTCATCATAGATACCAGGATTAAGTTTTGTAATTACGCCAGACGCGTGTTTCGTCTACAAAAGACTCATCAGTGACGCTCGAATCCAAAAGGTTTAAAAGGCAAAATAAAGTACGAAGTTAAGATTCATTGTTTCACACTTTAATTCAAATCAGAGTCCATATAATACTTTATAAATATAGAACTTTTGTTGGTTTCGGTAACACGAAAGATCACAAAATTCGAAAGCCTTTGATGTATAATTTTTTTTACTAAAGAGGACTTTAGTTGGCAGCCCAAACAGTTCTAAGGGTAACTATGCCTCATATTTATAATCATATAATTTATAATAACTAGCCATGTTTGACAATGATCTGACCAACAAGACTAGAAAGTAATTGTTCCAGTTTGAGTAATATAAAATGTTGAACTATTTATCCCTTTATTAACCAGGAACCTGATGTTTAGTAGTTGTCGTTTGTTGATTTGGTTCATATGCATTTCTCGTTCTTTGTTTATATATATATATAATATATAGATTTAATTTAGACTGTTGGTTTTCCTGTTTGAATGGTTTTTACACGTCTAGTAATTTTGGGGCCCTGTATAGCTTGCTGTTCGGTGTGAGCCAAGGCTCCGTCACGAAGGCCGTACTTTGACTTATAACTGTTTACTTTATTTACAAATTGTGACTTGGATGGAGAGTTGTTTCATTGGTACTCATACCACATCTTCTTATATCTATTTACCAGGATTAACGTTGTCGATTTGAATACAAATGCGTTATCCATTGAAACGACCACATCCGCTAAACATCTTCCAATGTATCAAAATATCATTTTTAAACAAGCTTCTTTGTCACATAAGATATTTGCTCGTGTCAATATTGGTTTCTTCCAAAATTATTTCATAGTTATTGGTTATTGCTTATTATTCAGAGTACGAATGCCAATACGTTAGATTCTAAATGACTTGGATTTTAATAACTACTAGTACTAGTATAGGGAATAGAACCACTTAAAACGATTAGCAAAACACGTAACCGTATATATTGTCAGTAATAAAGAGCCGAGACATGAGAAAATATGAAACATTTTAACCGAAAAACCAACGGCCTTAATAGTTATGACCAAAACATTAAAAACAAAAAAAATATGACCGATTCCAACCCACAATTTAAACAGGCCTATATAGAATGTGGCGGGGTTACAAATATACATGAGGGGTCAACCCTTCCGTAAACTGGAATAATGGTGTAACAGCACAACATAAGCATAACATGTTAACACAGTTGGAAATGGCTTGATTAGTACAATTGGCAAGAAGATAAACATTAACGAAATGACATAGTACGTACAGAGTACCCGCAGTTTCATGTACTGAAAAACTAGTCCCAAGACAATTACAACTAAAAATTAAATCCTTGTCCAAAAAACTAAATGCCTAAATCATAATTTTACCTCGAAACTACTTTAATTCACAGAATATTTGTTCTTTACGTTTGTAAATATTTGTCAACATGTAAGTTTTAACATTACTTTGATTCGTAGGAAATCGAATATCAAGTGTGCACAAATACACGGTGTGTGTAAGGCGGGTGATTACCAGCCAGGAGACAGAGACAACAGACGCAGTCAATGGAACGCAGTTTATTTAAACGACTCGTGGCATATCATTCATCCATATTGGGTTTGTCGGGCAGTGGTTGGGTTAAAAGCAGGAGGCTGGATTAAATTGGAAAAAGGTGGAAAATCAGTCGTAAAACGACAAAAAGCAGATTCTGGGGTGGTGCAGAATGCTTTTCAAGAACAATATATCATGCCAGACCCTATCCATTTTCTTTATGAATGCCACCCGGATGATAAAAAGTGGCAGCTTGTACAGAAGCCAATTACAAGAGAACAATTTTTTGACCAAGCTTATTTACGACCTGCTTTCTGGGAATTAGGTATAAAGCTGTTAAGTGTTAATGCATGCGCCCTGAAAACTACCGGAAGTGCAACAGCTATTACTTTCCAAGCCCCAAAAGTCACTGCCAACGAATTGAATATGGATTATGAATTTTTACTTAAAGAGGGAAGTTCTAGTGTGAATGAAGAAAACAAAATGCTGAAAGCAGAAAACATGCCACGCTTGGTTGCCAAAATAAGAAACGGTTCTGAATGGAATTTCCATATTCAATTTCCAATAGAAGGAATCTATAAAATCATTATAAACGGTGCTCATGAGTATCAACACTTGACCTTGTTATCTGAATTTCAAATAACTTGCACCGAAAAATCAAAAGACTGTCGATTGACACCATTTGATCCTGGTCTTTTAGGATTTGGTCCCGGTTTGACATGTGAAAAAGCAGGACTGCTCCTACCATCTCACCAAAATGGTCTTGTAACAACAGAAAAAAGCAAACCTATTAGAATGAGTTTTCTCTTAGATAGTGAGGTGTCTAAATCTTTGAAGGTAAAGACGGAATTACATGATGCAGATTCGGAAGGATTGCTCTTACAACAAAGTGACGTTACAACTATAATTGAAAAAACAGAACTTAAGATAATTACAAAAGTTGTCAGAGAAGGAGATTATGGACTGAAGATTTTTACCGGAAGTAATACTAGAAGCATGAATGTTGTTTGTAACTACTTCATCACTACATCTTATAAATTCACTTATGAGGTTAGTATCTAACATTTTTATCGATTTTTATTGTAGATCATCAACGTCATCGTCGACGATACTGTTGTCAGGTCATTAAAGATTGCATATTTTGGCGTTAATATTGATTCACTTATAGGGTCTTTGTATCGGAACTAAACACATTTATTATTAATAAACCAGTTGTTGGCATGACACGGGTTATGTTCTTCTCATATATGTTATGATGGTATGATACTTAACCCCTCACGGGGAGGATTGTGACTGATATTCATATGATGAAGACATAATTTTTCAATCAGTTAAATTGAAGTATGGAGCTGGCATGTCAGTTAACTGCTAGTAGTCTGATGTTATTTATGTATTATTGTCATTTTGTTTATATTCTTTGGTTACAACTTCTGACATCAGACTCGGACTTCTCTTGAACTGAATTTTAATGTGCGTATTGTTATGCGTTTACTTTTCTGCATTGGCTAGAGGTATAGGGGAGGGTTGAGATCTCACAAACATGTTTAACCCCGCCGCATTTTTTGCGCCTGTCCCAAGTCAGGAGCCTCTGGCCTTTGTTAGTCTTGTATTATTTTAACTTTTAGTTTCTTGTGTACAATTTGGAGTTTAGTTTGGTGTTCATTATCACTGAACTAGTATAAATTTGTTTAGGGGCCAGCTGAAGGACGCCTCCGGGTGCGGAAATTTCTGTTGGTGACATTCTGCTGTTGTCTGCTCTATGGTCGGGTTGTTGTCTCTTTGGCACATTCCCCATTTCCATTCTCAATTTTATTATCATCATTGTCATCATCGTCATCATCATCGTCGTCGTCGGTGTCGAAGTCGTCATTAGCTCATCATCATCCATCATCATCTGGGTAGGTTAAACCAATAATCTCATATTTTTTGTCAACATGGAAATTAAGGAAGCTCGCTTGTCATGTTTTGGAATTTTGGTCAGATTTAAGAATCCTCTGATTTTATCCATCTGAATGCCTTAACAAATTTTCCCCGGTGACCCCCATTTTTCTTTTTATAATTCTTTTACATGACAGTGTATAGTTAAAGTAAACTAAAATTTTAATAGTTTTTGAGGACTTTAACTTGTCAATGATAAAGCTATGAAAAATCAAGAGAGAACATTTTCCCGCCAAAATTTCAATGGCTAATATCTCGAAAACAAGCACGGTGATCTGTATTTGTTTTTGGCTCTTGGATTCCTTTATTAATCCCCTATCAATATAAACAAGTGTTTTGAAAAGTTAATTATTTTGCTTAAACAATTTTTGACATTTTATTGAGATGGAGCGTTAAAGCCTTTACATATACTATACTAGAACACACCCGTGATATCGCGGGTCCGTGACTGAAATTAAGTATATAACTATGCGTAAGCCTTATTTTAGTATTGGTATTGTCATCTGATAAAGTCATGCCGATTATAAGATGCACAGTTTTATCTGCTTTCAAAACTTTCTGTTTGAACCCGTCGACCTGGAACTTATCAATCATTGGTAATATTAATTATTTGGAAAACAAAAGGTCCTGGAATGGAACAGCATTGTCCAATATAAGTTATGAATAAAGTTGAATTCTCTAATTCGCTGTTTTACTCCATGCCCGATAACAAATTGAAAACTGTACCCATACGCCTTATTTTAAGTCCAGATTTTTAGTATTCGTATGGTCATCTTAGAAAGTCTTACTGATTAAAATACTACAATAGGGAACAATTTGACAATGATTGACTTTAGTAGTGTCAACCCTGTGATTATGACCCGTGTATATAGCAAAATCCTAAATACACCGTTTGGTGGTGCGCCTGTCAGATGCGGAACGTACAGATAAGGTATCGGTATCGGATTGGACCCGGAACTTGTTAATTATTGGCAATATTAATTATGTGGAAACAAAAGGGTCTGGAGTGGTGTAGTTTTTAATCAAGACTATTCTCCTTCATTGGCTATATATATAAAGTTGAATTCTTTGATTTGTCGTTTTTACCCCATGACGGCTGACAAATTTGACCTCGTTATTTTAGTATTATAGATATTTTTGTCGGAAACCCAAATAAAATATCCAACTACAGTAACTATTCATTTCATTTTAAAGAAGACTAACAAGCGTCTGGCCAGACACAATCTGTTGTCATGTATTGAGAATGGTAAATTCTCGGAAATAGAGAAAATAGAACAAGGAATTAGCAGATGTATCAAAGAGAAAATTCCAGAAACAGACTCTGACATTGAAAACGCTCAAAGGAAAGTCGAAGTTTTAAAGATAAAAAAAGGTAACTTTGAATTCCAGAAAATGCAGGACAATACTATTAGTGTTTTTAACCTTATTGTCATTATAATTTTTCAAAAAGGCAAATGGACTTAGAAGTTTTTTCTCTTCAGATAATGAATTTTCCTGTGCTATAGGATATAAATCAAAAGACTATTATATCTTAATATAACAGAGCATTCAAAATTAAATTTATAAACGATCAACTTACATGTTATTACTAGTTATATCAGGTTACTGACACCGTCCGAAGGTACTCTCATACACCCGAAGATACTCTCATACACCCAAAGCATCAATTAAGGGCCTTACATGTGGTCGACAGCAGTAATTAACTTGGCCTGATAAAAGTTCCAGCTTTTTCCACATGTGGTCGACAGCAGTAATTAACTTGGCCTGATAAAAGTTCCAGCTTTTTCCACATTTTGAACTGAAATCCTGTAGGAAATTGTAGTTAAATTAACTTGGAAAACCTCCTTTCCGCCTTATTTACTAGAAATCGTAGAGACTTTTAAATTATAAATGCTTCATCATATCAACAGCATCTTGCTTGGAGACTGGTTGTAAAGTTTCGATAAATCAGTAAAAAAAAGTCTAAGAAATACTAGTAAAAATATAATCTTTTCAGCGTGGAACAGAGCGTCAATTCAAAAAGGTTATTTTAACTACTGTGCACATTTCTAAACAGTTGTTTTGCCCGGAAAAGGGGGTATTTTTTGTGGTTATATTATGATTGGGTATGTTCTTACCTACAGTCACAGTCTCTATAAGAGATATTTATTGCATGCATTTAGCGCAGGATAAAACTGTATTTACATATTTTGACTATGCTCTCGCGCAACTGTTTACATGATTATAAAAATGCTTTGTATCTCTCAAACAACACTCTAATTCTAACTAAAATGCAAAAGTAATAATTTTTTTTAATACTCCCTTAAATAGTTTGTCATGTAACGAAGACAAAGCCACACTCAATGTTTTATATCTATAATCCCTTAGCAATATGCAAAAGGCAGCAATCATATTTATTTGAATAATTCATTGTATCTTTAATGGTATTGCAGATATCCATGATGCTTATATGAGGAGACATTTATTAACAACTGAAACGACTATTCTCAAAATACAACAGTCACAATATATCAGAATATTCACAGAAAGTGTTCAACATTTGGAAGAATATGCTTTTCAATTAAGAAATCTTGAAGGATTTACACAAGAGTTACCGGATATCCTTGCTGCTGTTGGGGAATTTAATCATGCGCATGTCACAAATGAAACGGTTGTTAACACATTGGTTGCTTTATCGGTTTTGTTTGGGAACAAACCAAAACCAATTGAGGTAAAACATAATGCTTCCTTATTGTCGAAGTGTTTTTTTCCAAAGAAAACGTAAACTTATTCTAATTTGTTGACCAATTTACAATAATTTACGGTGAACTTATTAATTATATACATTAAAAAAAACCCACAGACATCTATTTGATTCTATATTAAAGAGCTGCCAACATAAGATTATCTTTCTATATTAATTCACTTTTTATTCTAATTTTCATTGAATCTGACAGAACAAAGATGATCTACCAACCCTCGCACGTGATACAAAGCACAAAATACAATTGAAAAAAGATAACATTGCGTCATCGTTGTCAATAGAAGATGCCAGGCATGCGCAAGTCGTCATTGAGAAGTACACATACAAACAAACAAGGAATGTGAACGTGGCAGCTGCATCCATTCATAGATGGGTAAGTCAAGAATACAATGAAACAATTCAGAAATTGAATCAATATTCAAGTTCGTTCAAATCAAATATGGTTTTAAAATGTCATTTTCAGTATCAAATGGTACCACATTGTACGCTGATTCTAAAAAAATATGGCTTCTTTACACTTTTGTTTGAAATAAGGGAAATAATTAGTTACTTCCGGTTTGAAAAATGTCACTTCCGTTATTATTTGATAGTTCACTTGACACTGATTCCTGAGATATATGATTCTATATACTTTTAAATTAAATAAACAAGTGAAAAGAAAGTCTTCCGGCTTACACAAGGTCACTTCCGTTTGGATTTTTCAAGATCATATGACATCGTGCAAGTAATATTAAAAATAACAGGAAGGAAATTTCCGTTAAATGTAAACGTATACCCTTTCAACCAAAATGTATGTGTTACGACATGTCACAACTCACAATCAAATAAAAAAAAATGTTGTCAATATCTTATACGGTTTTTGAAAGAAGTGAAAATAAGCCAAAATCAAAATTTAGAATATGACCTTGACTAATGTATTGTGTTAATTATTTTTTGGACCAATGACCTTAAATCCGAAGACCCTAGTTCTCTATCACTTATGTTTTACCAGTAACAAATGCATATCACTTAAATCAAATGCGTAAGAGGATTGACTCTCGTGTATATTCCCCCAATAGGTCAAAACCAAACTCATCATTCTGATAACGAAGTGATAAATTTGGTATAAAACTTTTGTCGGTTTCAAATGTCAAAGTAACAATAATCAGAACGAAAGCGATAGTTTTTTTTTATCCTTTTTTCCACTGAAAAGACCAAATGTGAAAATTCTCTCACACATATATATATCCAGACTTAACTAATCGATCAGATCGGTAATCGAACACTAATCGATCATATTTGATCGGGGCCGCCTTCAATATCATAGCTGCTACGTAATGCTACGTAGATTTTGACTATTGAATGTGTACCTATAGACTACCTGCTACATAGATGTTGATAGCAGCTACGTACCCAGTACTCGAATGATGACTTGGAGTCATCGATCAGTAATCGATCAAACTCTCAGGAGTTTGATCGATTAGTGATCGATTAATTATAATTCAATGATTGATAATAATAATATTGGAAGTGTTTCCTGAGAGAGTTTGATCGATTACTGATCGATGACTCCAAGACATCAATTGAGTACTGATCAAATATGATCGATTAGTGTTCGATTACCGATCTGATCGATTAGTTAAGTCTGGATATATATTGTGATCATTTTTTTTGGCAATCGCCAATGGCAGTCAGCAGGGTTTAAGTACATTAGTTGTTCGACCTGCTAGTCAAATGCGTTTTGTTAAAATATATTTTTTCACTCTATTGGTCTTTTGGAAATGTTGTTTGTGCTGTATTTAGACCCTTCTACAACGAAATTTGTTACATACACAAGCATACAAATTGCGGTTTTTATCCAACGCAATCATAGGTTTGAACGTTGTTTTCAATTTAGTCTTGTTTATATTTTTTTCGTTTGGCCTTGTATTATATATTCCCTCCGGTTTATATAATCCATTCATCCTATTTTGACTCTTTAAAATCCAAGAGTCTATCCTAAATTGAAGTTAATTTAACGGCCTTCCAAATCCTTAACATCACTGAAGAGACATTAATTGTTATATTCCGGATATGGTGTAAAACAATTAGCATCTCATGTTGTGGTTTACCATCAGTGTCGCAAGTTTATTGTTTTCTAATTGGTATTAAGTTAATATGCATGTATAGATCCATTTTGTTACACCTTGCGATCAATTTATTTGGCAATCGCCAATGGCAGTCATCAGGGTTTAAGAACATCAGTTGTTCGACCGGTTAGTCAAATGCGGTTTGTTAAAATATACTTTTTTTGGTCTTTTTAGTCAAAAATATAATCGGTAAATCACAATTTTACTATCTTTTCAACATTTATCGTTATTTTATCTTTTCAGGTAACTGATGTCGCATCCACATTGATCAGTGGGAGATCGGAAGGAGATGTATAGTGGTTCCATAACACAAATGCGATGCTGGTTAATAAATAGGATTTACGTTACATACTTTGATTCAGTGTTGTTTCAGAAAAGATACATTGCTTTTTCAATCCAGTTGATTTTTCTCTCAAACTGGTACACAATAAAGGCTGTTATATTAACACATTGAATTCCAAGTATTATACACTGACATCAAATATACCGTTTTATAAGGAATTTTCATCTGCAAAATTGGCTTGAAATTTATTGATTGTTTTTTTTTTAACTTAAAATTTGTAATTATTGATTTGGTCATAGTTATTTTTACATGTATCTTAATAAAATTTTGAATCTTTTGAAATATTAAGGATTTTCTACCCCAGGTATATATAACCTTGGCTGTATTTTGTATATCCTTTCGGAAGTTTGTGTCCTCAATGATTTTTAACTTCATTTTTTATTTGGCCGGTTTTTTAAATCCAGCGTCTGGCGTACACAACTTTACTCCTGGTATGTATGATGAGTTTAGTTGTCACACTATCCAACTAATTAGTTTATACATTAAATTACAGAAGCATGCACAGTAGTATGTGCATGTATAATTGTTATAATAAGTAAAAGTGCAAAATTGTTACTCTTTTTTGCTTTTTCTTTTCTATTTTGTTAGTTAGTTCGTTTTTTTGTTGTTGTTTAATGAGACAAAAGGGGACAGTTAGTTTTGTGAGAGCTCACCTTCCTAACCTGAGACAGTTGTGTAACAGTTTAACATAAAATAAACTCTAAAAACTAGTTGAAAATTGCTTAACTCAGTAGATCAGTCCGAAGCACCAATATCAATTATCATAAACAATAGACACCAAACACAGATATATTCACAACCAATGGAAGCTTATCCATTCTTGGCATTTGCTCTTGTATGACAAAAATTATTTGCTTCGTCTTTTAATTGTGACAGATTAGTCTTGTTTTGTATTTTTGCACTCGCACGGTGGAAACAACTTTCTGCAATTCGAGTGTTTAATATTCTATATGATTTACTGAAAAGAATTGTTGAAACGTTATATATTTCCATAAAAGCCATGTTTGAATATCAGTAAATGTTTACAGCATAACATTTATGTGTACGAGCTAAAGGAACAGAAAGACAAGCTTTTTCTACTGCTTCGTACCCAATACAAAAAAATGTTGTTTTTTTTTCATTTTCAAACAAATGTACGTTTACTACCTTGATCCTGCACGCGTATAAATTGATTTTATTTTAATTTTCGGCTTTTGCTTTTTATCATTTGCTGAAATTTACAAATAGCTCAAACGCCGATCGAGAAGATGACTTAAAAGGAAACTGTGACGTAAACAGTCATTTTGATATAACCAAGATCTTTAATTTCTAAAAGTTTGATAACCTATTAAGGTGGTAAACCTTCCTTTCTGTAAATGTTGAAAACTTCTGTCCTATATGCAAATTTTGAAT
Organism: Mytilus galloprovincialis; assembly: GCF_965363235.1. NCBI lineage: Eukaryota > Metazoa > Mollusca > Bivalvia > Mytilida > Mytilidae > Mytilus > Mytilus galloprovincialis. The sequence goes on along the minus strand of NC_134841.1, from coordinate 33,763,802 downwards.
TTCCAAACATTCAAATGTTCATTATCAGCCATTCATTATCTTTTTTAATCTTTGATCCATTCTTTTCTACGATGAAAAACAATCTGTCTATTTCAGTTATAATTACTACTGAAACGTTCAGCATACATAATAATGTTAGGAAAGTACTCACATTAAAGCTTTATATGCAAATAATTATTTGCCTTCTATTTGTAAAGTATATTGTAAATTTAGCTCTTTGTCATTTACCCAAGGTACCATTAGTATGAATTAAATCTGCTATTCTAAGTGGAAAAAATGTCTATTCGTGATATAGCTTGTTCCATAAATCATCAATTATTGAATGAGGAAAGATACTGGACTTTTTTTTCATTTATCACAAAACCTGATATATATTCACACAAGATTTAAAAGATGAATTGGACACGATGATCACTTTGTAGAACATTCCCATTCCATTTATAGTAAAACAGTTCTCGTACTTAAAGTGCAGAAAATATATGTACTCGCTATTCAATTTGGCCCAAAGATAAGCCAACTTCAAATTCAACTTCATGCTATGGCTTTGGATATTTTTCCAAAGTTTGTTAGGTACGTTATAATTCCTTTCGGCTGTGATAATACGAAATAATTGCTATTGACATTTTTGGTTGGCCTGTAACGAAAGATTCCGACAATATAAATAGACTGGGTATACACTATTTTGTTGATTATTTAGTGCAGATTTACGATTTATCAAGTTTCAGTTGAATAGAGAAAATCAAAATAAAAATGTAACGGAATTTCGCAACCGGTTGACATTTATAAAATATACGAGTTATGTAACTTGTGTTATATCAAAGTACACAGATAATTTTCAGAGACGAGTGCCTGTGAACTGTGTCACTACCACTGCTTATGAACTGCTGTATCATCAGATTAGTAGTCAGTGCTTCGATTACTTTAGCTGTATTTGGTAAAACGTTTAGGAATTTTTGGTCCTCAATGGTCATCAACTTCGTACTTTATTTGGCCTTTTAAATATTTTTTGATTCGAGCGTCACTGATGAGTCTTATGTAGACGAAACGCACATCTGGCGTAAATATAAAATTTTAATCCTGGTATCTATGATGATTTTATCGGTATACTAACTTTTTTAAGAAATTCCTCATTTCGATTCCCTTCTCCTTGAGTAAAAATTTACCTAAGATTAATCATTTAACTTCTATTCTTTTCCTTTTGGTCATTTCTAACATTTCTAACAAATAGGATATTGAATCGAATTCGTGTTTTAAAAAACAACATTGAATAAAACTCAATTTTCATAAACTGAAGATATCGAAACTAGAATACTAATGTATTTATAATAGTTTAACGCTTCAACCGGTATTGATTAAACAAGTCTATGGGTAATTTAGTAAATTTGTCAAGCTATTTTTAATGTAAAGCAATTCAAAAAAGAACGCAGATGGCCAATTCATAAATTTGATGAAAAAAATGCTTTAATTGCGGTAAAAAAAATATTTTAATTGCATTATCGAACAGAATATATATTTCAATCACGATTGCGTTGACGAAGTATTAATTCGAATGTGTTAGAGCATGAAAAAGCAACTTTACAGATTAAACATATATGTTACTTCCTTAATTAGTTCGCAGAATCTGTAACTTAGAAAACCCCGATAAACGGTTTATATATGTAAAAAAAAAAATTGTGTGAGATTTTTCTTATTTACCAACGAGAAAGAAGGTGAACATTTTCAGGTATGTAAACATGTATGTATTAAAAAGATTAAGAATAATAAAAATGACATGTTATTACTAGTGAACATAAGTTGTCGTTTAAAAAATCAGTTTTAAATTTACGTATTTGTTCAAATGAATTTTAACGGGAACATTTTTTTCTTCTGAATCAAATAAACGATTTTTTTGTATTAAAAATGCAGTGTTTTGAGAACTTAAATACTTGATAAAAATTTGAAAGTATAAACCATCTTTACTAATTATTGTATTTAATAGCACAATCAATTAGATATGCATACGAAAGTGATGTAGTAGTAAAGGACATTAGCAATATCGAATAAATTTGATGAAATCAATGTTATTTCAATATTGTCATTAAAATTTAGTCGTTTAAAATGATGTCTCAGTTTTTCGGCTCTAGACGATTTTTTTTCCAGAAATACAATAAGGGAAAGTTATCTAAAAGCTACCGAGGTCGCAATACAAATGTCAAAGTCAAATAAAACAGGCAACACTAATTTAAAAAAAAACACTAAAGATTGAGAAATATAATCCCGGGGGATGAACCTGTACCCCAGAAGGGAAACCATTTCTTGCTTCATTGGTGGTACCCGTTGTGTTACCCATTGCAAGGAAGAGTGGTATGCTTTGTTGGAACCCAATATTAGTCCTTGTGTTTTAATCATTTTATTTTTTTTACATCCATACTATATTTGATAGTCAGTTTTAAATTTGCTGTGAATCGCTTTGTCCGTTTAAATCACTAGACATCATTACTGTAAAAACTAAACAAAACAAGCAAGCGATTCTTATATTTTTGTAAGTAACATGATCAGTTTGATGAGGCTGGGAACAGTATATATATTCCTGGTTGAGGATTGATAAGGTGGTTAATATTTCAAAAAAGCATAAACTAATTACTAACACATTTTAGAAAGAAAGATAACCAGCGAAACAATCTGACAGCAACAAAACGTTTCATCCTTGATGTTTGAATTTGAAAACGAATTTACAGGAAAATCACAACGTTCGCTATTTATATTTCACGAAATGTTTCCCTTGAAACAAAGTCAAAATAGATTTTTTTTAATTTAAAACGAATTCAATTGGGACATATTTCGCTATGTTTTATATATTTTGAACATTTTCTTTTCCAAAATCGAAATGCACGTGTGTGAAAATCGTTCTTTAACTTTCCATTTATAAAAGATAGTTTTGTTTGAGTTAAAACCAACAATCAAGTTTTATGTACAAACGTTTTTGCAATTTTGCAGCTAAATTCATATTGCATCAATGGGAGCTGCTTGTCTATGTCTTTTTAATACCGTTCATCCTGATTCTGTTGAGGTAAAGAGGGATGAACAACAACAACAACAACAATACTTTATTTTAAGAGGGTTACACAGTTAGCTATATAACTAATCTTCCCTGAGGCCCTCATCATGAGAAATCAAACAAAATGCAAACATATACATTGCATACATTGGTATAAAAAGTCAAGTATGATAATAATGTTTAATACAACTTGATAAAATGTGATGAAAAAAAATAAACATGACAGCCCAGAACCTGTAAAAGTACTCCACAGCTATCAATATATAAAGAACCATCAATTGCATCTTCCGATGATCCCAATAAAGCTTCAGATTTTGAGGAATTTTTCATTTCATTTAAAAGAGACTCTGATGAGGTATAACCTTTAACATTAGTTTTCTTAAATTCATTAAAAGAAGGACGAAAGATACCAAAGGGACAGTCAAACTCATAAATCTAAAACAAACTAACAACGCCATGGCTAAAAATGAAAAAGACAAACAAACAAGAGCACACACGACACAACAAAAAAATCTAAAGAATAAACAACACGAACCCCACCAAAAAACTAGGTGCTCCGGAAGGGTAAGCAGATCCTGCTCCACATGCGGCACCCGTAGTGTTGTTTATGTGATATCAAATCCGGTAAATAGTCTAATTCGGTAGGTCACATTCATTAAACTGTGTAAGTCAAATGTAGTCGTCAATATCTTTGAAATTTTAATTATATTACCAATGACATGTAACGTTCAAAGGAATGTTTAGAGACGATTTTATCTGTTAAAATAAATGCTTTACATCAAATCTTTACATATGATGTATTGATTTTTGATACCTAATATTTGATTACAGTGTATCGAAAATTTCATTTAATTTCATCGATGCAAATAAAAACATTTAATGTTAATCGAATAACTCGTTTGGGAATTTTTAGAGCTGACTGTACGGTACATTATTTTCTTATTGTCGAAAGCCGCATGGCTGCCTATAATCATTGACTACATCCACTTCATTTGAACTTGAGTTGGTTATTGTCTCATTGACAATAATACCACATCTTCTTAGCTAATAGCCAAACGAGTATTATGAGTAACACGTATTGCTTGTGACCTATTAAGATAAATTTGGGATTAGTAAATTCCATACATGGGGTGAGATACCATATGGAATATACTGACTCGAGATCACCAGTACACTGTGTAACGAATTTATCTTACCGACTTTTTTCACATGTGATATTTAGACTAGTTGCCTATCAAAGTTATTAAGTCTTCATTACATAGTATTTAGAACCTACTTCCATTGGTCTGTACAAGAAAAATGCCAACACCAACAACTGAATAGCTTTTGTGTTGGTTTTTTTTAATCTATTTCAATCGTTCATCATCAATTTCTTCATCTGTTGTCCGGATGAAACGTTTCAGATTTTCCATTAACGTCGTGTTGTTTTTATGAAGGGACGTATTACCACTTCTTACCGTGTATTAAAATTAACCACATATACTAACACAATATTAAATGTATAGGATCTCCAGTGTCGCTTTGAACCAATTATATTCCGAGAAATGGAAAGAAGGTAGATAAGTACTCATATGCTTTGACAATATACAGATAAATATGTCTCTGTCATATATGCGTATAGTCAAACGACCATATGCAAAGTGTCAAAATACTTTCTTGTAACTGGCAACGAGATTGTCTGGTTCATTGGGGAACCTGTGCAAATTGCATGTTTATACAGTATGTACTGAAAGAAAACAGCATGTCTGATTATAATGACAGTTTTGTTGAAATAACGGTGTAATGGGTAGTGTTTAATGTAATTTAAACTAGCAATGAAATCAGTTAAAATGTTTACCTATTGAAGCTTAAAGTATATTTTTAAAAACATTATTTTGACAGTCTACCACACATTCATGTAGCATGCAAAGCGTTACAAATTTGGATGAAGTATACAAAATAACAGCTCTAATATGTTTTTAACACCTATGCATTCGATTCGGTACAAGAATTATAATTTTAATTATTCAACTGTGAAATTTCTATACAGGAGAACATTTTTCATTTAAACATATTAAAATGTGCTTATCTAATACATACAGTATTAAGCAGTTTCCAAATCAAACGAAAACGTAAATAATTAAAGGCAACAACAGTAAACCGCTGTTCAAAATTCATAAATCGATTGAGAAAAAAAAATCCAGGTTACAAACCAAAACTAAAACCAAACCCTAAAACTAAATATTTCGAAACGCCTATTAAACATCATCCATTTAAATCTTAAAAATTTTAGTTTGAATTGATGGCCTATCTGAAAACTGAAAATTTGATTTACTTTCAATATTTATACATGTATTATTTAAACCAAATTATGAAGTACATTCATATTTTAAATCTACCATGTTAACATATCTTACGACTTTTTTATATAGATATTGTGATTAATGTATACTATTGTTTCTGATCTTCTTTTTATACTTATTTTATTGGATTTTTAAACGATTTTTTTAAAGATTTAAATTTTTTAAAGATTTAGAGCTTCAAATATTACATCACGTCTTCGTGTCTTTCGGCTTACATTCACATACTGGATCTTACATAGCCAAATTTATACATCTTGTTTTTTTTTTTTCATTAAAAGACTGATCCATCTGAGTTTACACATTTATGTTGGCCGAAACGTTGCAAAATATGTTAAATGGAGAGCAGTCTTCGTAAATTTTCATAGTTCATTTTTTTTTTTAAAATAAAACATACAGAATGTTTCAACTTCAAAACGACATATATAAAACAGCAAACGGCCTAACTAATGTATCAAACAATAATTGAAAAACAAATATGATATACAGCCACAAACGACTTCCACTGAAATACAGGCTCCTTACTTCGGACAAACACATACAGAATGTGGTGATGAATCAACAGGTTTTAACATGTTTGCTGGCACAAACCCTACCCTTTATCTGAGACAGTGGTTTACAAAACAGTTCATTATAAGATACAATCATAACAATCAGTTGTAAAGAGCTTTACTCGTCAGATCGAAAGTAAAAAATAACACATAGGAGCATAAAAAAACTTTAAAACCAGTAAAGATCTGGCAGTATTCGAATTTACAGAAAGATAGTTCAAAGCCAATAACAACTTATGAAAAAATCATGTATCTAGGACCAAAAATCTAGAAATAATATTTCGATTTTAATGCTAATGCTATAAAAAAAAAAAAAAGCATCCACACTCGTTTATAGTAAATTGTGAAATACCTCCATAAACGTAGAAATGTCATGGCGGGTTACGCATGGCCGGGGCATATATACAATACATACAACAACAATAACTGGGAATGAAAATAAATAAGAGATTGGCTTACTTTTGGTACAAGTCAGGAATAAGTATGACAGTTGTTTTCTATTCATTTGATGTGTTTAAGATTTTGATTTTGCCATTTGATAAGGGACTTTCAGATTCTAAATTTTCCTCAGAGTTCGGTATATTTGTTATTGTACTATTTAAATCAATCATGGTCCTAATTATGATGAACTTTACTCCGTAAATAGTGTCTACTGTGTATCGAACACGAGTTCTCTAGATATTGGAGGATGCATTGTTTCTTTAATTCTAATTGTGTTTTTGTGGATAAATAAATAAATAAATAAATAAATAATCTTTATTTCAAGAGGATGATCCCATTAGTTAAAACTAATCTTCCTGAGAGTCCTCAAAATAATAATAACATATTTATAAGTACATAGAGTATTATAAAGTTATATTATACACAATATACAATTGTATTTAAATAATAATGAAAAAGCATATTAATTTGCACAATTGATGAAAAATTTGTAACATTTTGTTTTAAAAGATACAAGTGTATTACTCATTTTTATTTCATTTGGTAAACTGTTCCATATTTGAGAACCTGAATATGTAAATGTTTTCTTTAAAAAATTTGTTTTTGGTTTTGGAAGATTTAATAGTTTTTCATCAGCTGAACGTAAGTTATAATTTTGATTATCAGTAAAATGAAAATTTTCTTGTAAATAGTTAGGAACCATACCATTTAATGATTTAAATACAAGTATTGCCTTTTGGTATTGAATGCGTTTTTCCATATTTAACCAGTGTAAACTATTAAACAATAAACTGGATGATGTCATTATGTCAGCTTCTACTATAACCCTAGCAGATTAATGATAGATAATAAGAGCCATTTGAATTATGATCATAATTTTAATCATTTTTTATCTCGAACAAACTTTCAACTGGTAGATAAAGCCACTGTCACCATTTACCCATGTGTTTGATGTGTTCCTGAATTTACAAAGCCCGTATATGTCGTATGGCAACACATAAGCCTTACAACCGTGTTAGGTCATTCTTTATTTAGATGAAATTATAAATTTGGTAAATACATCAAAATGAAAAAATATGACATTTTCAATTGACGTCGATTTTTGAATATTTGTTTGGTAACGTCATTTGACGTTGCAGATACATCTACCGCCAACAGAAGTTGACTATCCTGCACCAGTGCCTAATACGACAGAGCGTTACTTAACCAGGAAAATACAATGGTTTGAAGACTATGATCCGAATACAGGGAGTGATGATGCTGACAATGATGTAGACGAAAGGGAAATAGCCAAGGCAGAAATAGATCATCATGCTAGAACGGTAGGATTGTTTGAGTTAAGATATTTTAATCATTTTTTATCTCGAACAAACTTTCAACTGGCATTGAATGAGTAATCAGATTATTGGATTAGTAGATGTAAATGTGTTGTTTGCTCTTATTAATAAATTTGGGCCATCCTTACAAAGAGAAGTATGTATTTCATTTACATCACATGAAGATAAACCACCTTTGAAAATTATGTAAACTCATTAACCACCTTCTGGTATACCGCATGCCTATATATCGACATCTGATATACTACGTTCTCAATTACCAGCTTATGATATCTCACACAACAAGTACAAAGTCGGGTATATAACAGTGTTATCTATTCGTTTGATGTGTTTGAGCGTTTGAGTTTGCCATTTGATTTGGGGCTTTCGTTTTTGAGTTTCCTCGGAGTTCAGAAATTTTGTGATTTTACTTTTAACACGCCGATATACCATTCTCTGATATACCACGTGCTAGTATACCACTCTCTGATATGTCACTTAGCCTATATACTACACACTAATATAACGTTCACGATATCCACATATATGAGCATTCCGTAAGAAATGGGATAGAAATAAAATCTCATTTCGAGGTTCTTTATATGGTAGATTGCCACACTAAACAAAAAACATTACACATACTGATATAAAGTTCACGATATCCACAGATCTGTGCGTTCCGTAACACAGGATCGAAATGAAATCTCATTTCGAGGTCCTTAATATGGTAGATGGCCACACTAAAAAAAAACATTACACATACTGATATAAAGTTCACGATATCCACAGATCTGTGTTCCGTAACATAGGATCGATATAAAATCTCATTTCGAGGTTCTTTATATAGTAGATTGCCACACTAAAAAAACCATTTCAGCCTCTTCATCGTTTTGGATGAAATTATTCACTTTCCAGTTTTCAATATTACTTTAAATTCAAATTCAGGATCACAATACAAGAAATGGTTAAGAGACTTAAAAATGTTTCTTACTTTATACCAATATGCAGCCGAATTCGGAATACAGTAACTGACTCGAAGCTGTAAATTATAACTTTGGATCAAAGCTTATGATTTATTATACCAGGCGAAATATTTTTTAAAAAAAAAGGGAAGATAAGGTCAAGGTGTAAGATATTTTAGTTTTATGATAATACATAATAGATATATTTTAGAAACTATTACTTTGGCTAACATTTGGTCAGGTCATATATATGGCTTTCATGCGTGATATAGTACCTCAATTGGGATTTAAAATTTTGGCTGTAAGATTTCATGTGGAGGTAAATCCATCAAGATGTTCGGACGAATATAATTTATAAAATGGTATTTCAATTTAATTTTGCAGGTTCCGAAATCAGAGCTGAATAGTTTTGATCAACTTATCAAATATCTAGATAAACCAATCAAAGGAAGGCAAACACGAGATGAAATGATGGTCAGAATTATACTGGTTTGGCTTAGCAATCAAGAAGTGGAACAGTTTGTTACAGGGGAAGGTACCGATAAAACACCTTTGGGGTTCCTCAGTTTACTTGGACAGAGAAGATCAACATACTCTACATTTTTTACTGTTCTATGCAGGTAAAATGTTTATAATTCCATAAAAGAGGAAGACTTTTGAATGTCGAATGTGTTGCTTGTTGAGATTCATACTTTATTGTGATTTAATAACTGTAAGTTATAGTTCATCCAAAATACCAAGCTTGTAATTTAGTACATCAGTCATGTATTTTTGTTTTTGACATAAGACTGATCAGTGGAGCTCGAACCAAACATATATAAATATAAATATCGCTAGAATTAATCAAATTATATACTCTGTGTCTCAATTATACTCTTACAGTCTTAATATAAACACCAGAATAATGAGACATGAAAAATCAAGTTCAAATATTAGAAACAAATAAGATACCTAAAGTTGTCATTACATTGTTTGTTTTGTTAAATGTTTGCCTTCAATAGTAGTGAATGTATGCACACTTATAACACAGCGTATCTTGTATTTATTTACTCGTTTTAATTCAATTATTTAGAGTAGCCGATGTTCAATGTGCTCAGATTCATGGAGTTTGTAAAGCAGGAGATTACCAGCCGGGTGATACCAATGTAGATAATTTAACATGTCTGTGGAATGCTGTTTACATTCAGGATTCATAGCGCATCATTCATCCGTACTGGGTTTGTCGGTCAGTATTTGGAAAGAGATCTAGTGGGTGGATAAAACTAGAGGAGGATGGAAAGGCAATCGGACAAAGAACAAAAGCAGCAGCTGGCGTGATTAAAAATGCATTTAAGGAATATTACATTATGCCTGATACTAGTCAATTTATTTATCGTTGTCATCCCGATAACAAAGAATGGCAACTCTTGCGGTCTCCGATTTCAAGAGAAACCTTCCTGAAACAAGCTTATCTTCTGCCGCCATTTTGGGTTATGGAAATGAAATTGTTGAGCAAAAATGCATGTTGCTTACATTCATCGGGTAAAACTCTCACACTAACGTTTGAAACTTCAAAAGAGACAACTAATGCAATAAATTTGGATTATGAATTTTTGTTGAAAGAAGGAAGTGCACAGACAGAAGATGAAAATGAAATGTTAAAACCAGAAAGTATGCCCAGGCTAGTCACTAAAATCCGTAATGCATCAGAGTGGAACTTTGATATACAATTTCCGATTGAGGGGATATATAAAATCGTAATATTTGGTGGACCAGATACACACTCATTATTGAGACTATGTGAGTTTAAGATACTATGCGAAAAGAGGACAGAAGGCTGTCGATTAATACCATTCAATCCGGGAAAATTAGGATTTGGTCCAGGACCCGAGTCTGATAGGGCAGGTTTACTTCTCCCCTCTCATAGAAATGGGATAATAACAATAGACCAAAATAAGCCTACAAATCTAAGGTTTCTTTTGGCCAGCGATACCTATAAATCTCTTAATGTTAAAACCGAACTAGTCAATTTCGAGAGAGTTATTGAAAAAGATAAGAATGAACTTAAAATAATAACAAATATTGTTCAGAATGGAGATTACGGTCTAAGAATATCTACTGGTACTGGAGGTGATCTCGAAGAACTGACTGTGGTCTGCAATTATCTCATTACAACTTCCAATAAACTGTCAAGAGAGGTAAGCATTTGTTATTGCATGTGTTTGGCCATTATTATATTATAGCTCGTTTCTGTGTGTGTTATATTTTAATGTTGTATTTCTGTTTTGTCGTTGTTCTCTTCTTATATTTGATGCGTTTCCCTCAGCTTTAGTTGGTAACCCGGACTCGTTTTTTTTTTCTCTCAATCAATTGATCAGTTTCGAACAGCGTTATACCACTGTTGTCTTTATTTGATGGAAAAATTTGACAGTCTCTCATAATTTATCGACAAACGTTCTAGACCAATAAATAACTCGGTTTTTTAATAAGACAACTGTACACATATATTGGATAAGTTACATATGTGTTATACGATTTTATCTATGCCGTTTAGTTTATGTTTCAACTGCGTATATCGCTCAGTCACATTTAAAGTTGTGTGATAAGAGCTCAAAGATATATTATCAAAATATTACAATGCAACCCAACAACAAATAAAAATCAACAGATAAACATTCTGGTACTATCTACCCAAAAGTATGTACAATGTAGGTGTCAGACCACCAATTACCCCCTTCAAATTAGAACGTATGTAAAAGAAGCCCTACTCTGACACAAAATAATGCTGTTGATGTCATTGTTTACTTAAACTAACCACCACAATTTACAGAAATGAATCTTTTGGTGAAATATATTGAGACCATTTTGAGCCCAAATTTACTTGTCTATGAGTTTGCATTGACAAATTCAAGATAAATGCGGTTCATAGTATACTAATATAAAGTTTCCAGACATCAAGGGCTATTTTTGGTAGTACTTTTGAAAGTCAGATTTTTATTAGAAGACATTTAAAAGTTAGCTTGAAAATTGGCATGTAGAGAGATGATATATGTAAGATTCAGAATGAACTGGTTAATATGTAATTAAACCTAAAGTGAAATATGTAGAAAGCTGTGAAAATTGCAAAAATTGGTTGAACAGGTAGGATTTTTAATTGGTGGTCTGAAACCTGAATCTGGCTAATATTAACGCGATAGCTATGTGCAAGATTTTATATAATAATTTAGATGACACTTATATATGTCGTGTACATGTTATTATTTTGTACAGGTTATTACTTGTACAAAAAATTTATACAAGTTATTACTTGTACTGATACAATTGTACAAGTAATTACTAGTACAATTTTTACTGAGAAAAGGATAATAACTTGTACAAATCATTTTTTTACCTTGGTCTATTTGAAGGTCACAACAAATCCTTTCCCTTTTAACAAATAATTCATTACTTAGCCTAAAGGTATAATTTCTCAATATGTGAGTACATATTATATATCAAATATATAAGCAAGACTGTTAAGTTTAGAAGTCAAAATAAATCAAAGTGTAAAGATGGAAAACAGTATAGAAAAGAATTTTCACGATGAAATAATTAAATTGTGTGATGACAATAAATCTTCAAATAATTCAATAATTACGCGTGAAAGATACAGAGAGGCTATTGGTAATGTAAAGGAAGCTAAATTAAGTTCCAAAAAGACTGCTCTTCATATATATTTCTTAAGGCAGTATGATGTTTTGAGTGTAGCAGGAATTGAATTTCTCTAGCTGTTTTAGCTAGATTTGCACAGGTGTCATGTTAGCTCATGTTCGTCTGTAAACTTATAACATTTCAAAATCAATACCAATAAACACTTGAAAATACGAAAGATAGTGATTTGTACAAGTTATTATCTTTTTCTACACAAAATTTGTACAGGTAATTACTTGTACAATTATATTTATACAAGTAATAACATGTATGATGGCATCATACAAGTAATTACTTGTGTAAAGTTTTTGTACAAGTAATACACTGTACAAAATAATATCACAACATATATAATATTTTAAATGCATTTTGCAACTTTTAAATGCATTAATTTACTCAACTTACATATGTTTTTTTTTTTGTTTTTTTTTGTAGAAAGCAAATCAGCGAGTAGCTAGACGAAAATTGCTTTCTTCCATTGAAAGTGGTACCGTTATACAAATACAGGAAAACATAATCAGATGTATAAAGGAGAACATATTGGAAAACGATTCAGATATTGAAAATGCACAACGTAAACTGGATGTATTACAGATTAGAAAAGGTTCTTTTTCTCTTAATAATATCGATTTAATTTTTTTCTTACATCTTTATAGCCAGCACACGTATTTCCACATGGGTCATTTCTCCTGGTCGTAAATATTACTTGCAAAACATGAAGAAATTTGGATGTGAGGTTTATATTTGTCTGGTATGAAAAATATGCAATGTTTATCAATTTTTCAAAGCCAAATATTCGACCGTTATTTAGATTAGTCGCCTAATCAGTCATAACATCACCTCCGTACATGTAATCATTACATGCTTATGGAGAAAAAGTAATCCTTATATGCAGGCAATAAAAACGTAATGGTTCGAACAAGCACAATTATACTGAAATTTCTAAGGTCGTAATTATCCCTTTATAGTCTGCAAATGGAAAATTAAAAGTAATCTACAACTAATTGACATTATTAACTTGTTTTTATGCTATAGGAGCATGACAAGTTACCTAAACATTTAACTAAGTCAATAACGATGACTTAAGATCATTGATGAGCAGAGGTAGATTCTTAGCGGTTGTTTTTTAAAATTTGTTTCCTCTTTAATACTAAAATAAGCAAACATTGATACAGAAATGCAATCCAATTGATGAATTTTAATTTACGTGACACAAAAATTATATAATTTTATCGTTTGGTAAATACTGGTATACAAAACAAAACCAAAGAAACTAATGAGTATTTACAGATGTTTTTTTTTAAACTTGATTGAAAACGGGAGGTAACTTCAATTATAATTCATGGTTAATTCAGGCAACAGTAGTTCATCAATATTCAAAGCCAGTCGATTTTGAAGAGATAGGTAAGGGTAAAAAACGTTCCCTGTTGGTATTTAAAAAAAACGTGATTTTACTGAACCACTAAGTTTATTTTACCTTTGCAAAACATAACGTTTTGGTTATGCATGAGGCCATTTTGCTACAACTACTTAAAGTCATAAGAAACCTCAAATCAAAAAAAATAATGCATATGTTTTTTTAAAAACTCAATGGATAGTTTTCATTGTAAAATTTATGTACATATACTTTTTTCTGAAGAAAATTCTTTAATTTATTTATATTTAGAAGAAGTTAACTTTATTTAAATTGCTTCCTTCCAGGAAGCAATTCCCCCGACATATTTTCCGTATGCAAAGTGACCTCAGTGTGACCCATCTCGTAAAAATCCGATGATCACAATACGCATGGATGTCCTTAAAATAAACTATTATCTGTATTTACATGTTAAACACGTGCTCAATTTCCGTGCTTTTTGTTGATTTTGTGTCGATTGTTGACAAACAGGTGACAATTGTTAAACTTCGGCTTCAAAACACGAACTTTAATTACCTGCCATATTTTCACAACAACACTGACCGATTGAAAAAAAAATTGACGATTATACGAAATTTACACGAAAAAAATGATAAATTCGTGCACAGAAGACTAAGTTTATGATGTTTGTATGCATTGGTTCATGAATTGGAAGAACATTATTTTTCACCGGTCACTCGTTTCTTATGACTTTAATGAAACTAAATAGCCAATTTATTGAATTTTGTTTTACAATTTTAGTCATTTTACAATATGAATAGTTTTTTGTCTTCAATTTATATGACCGGCTTTATAATTAGCCAAAATGTATAAATTTAGAAAATGTCCGTAACAGACATGATTCTAACGAAAACGTCGCTTTATAATGACGATATAAATCACACGTTATTTTGTAATGTTACTTTATTTATAATCTCCATGTCAGTTTGAAACAGATACTGCTGACGATAAATAGAAAAAGTTGAATAACAAAAATACCAAACTCATAGGAAAATTAGTTTCGGAATAGCAAAGTCAAACACTGAAACACGTATCAAATGACTGGAAAACAACTTTTGTTTTCCAGACTTGGTTACACAGGAATTTCCTTACGTCGTATGAAACGAAGTGAAAACATTCCTTCAAAGGATAATATTGATATATTAACAAATTAGGATGATTAATAAACTGCTCAGTATGTTAAGCGTTAAATGTTTCATTTAAATTGCAATTCAATAAAATATTTTTTTCTATCAAATTACAGATATTCATGATGCATTTTTGAGAAACCATTTAGGAACAATAGAAAAGACCATCAACAACATAAAAACATCACTGTACGAAAGGATATTTCGGAAAGCTATCCAGGAGTTAGACAATCGTGCTAATGAATTCAGGTCATCGTAATCGGGTTTTGCTTTCTAGACAGAAGTGTTCAGTCAATACTTATCTACATGGCCTTAATTATTTGAACAGTTACTTTTCCAAAAAAAACGATATAAATATTTACCATGATACTATTATTGATGTTTATAATGACGCATTCACTACAGTCGATATTGTTTTGCAAGAAAAGTTATGTAGATTCATTAATCTTAATTATATAATTGAAAGTATGTTCTGTTTAAATTACATCTAGTCCCCGAGGGTATCACCAGCCCAGTAGCCAGTACTCCGGTACCGGCATTAAAATACGTATTTTTTGTGTTATGAAAATTGCTGTTACAAAATATTAAAAATTATTATAAATTAAGGAATGTATCTCCTTCATGCAAAGTTCTGATTCCTTTCACGGATTTGGCTATACTTTTTGGAACTTTTGGATTATAGCTCTTCATCTTTTATATAAGCTTTGGATTTTACATATTTTGACCACGAGCATCACTGAAGAGACATGTATTGTCGAAATGCGCATCTGGTGCAGAAAAATTGGGTACCGTTAATGTTATTAATGTTGACACATGCAAAATATGTTATAATATTGTGTATATCAAATATTACTATTTCTGGAACTATGTAATTTAGTTAATGAGATGAGAATAAAGATCTATCTTTCTACATTGTATCTTTAAATGGTATGTTTCGTGTTTGTTCGCTCACCTGGCCCGATGGCCAAGTGAGCTTTTCTCATCACTTGGCGTCCGTCATCCGTCGTCGTCCATCGTCGTTAACTTTTACAAAAATATTCTTCTCTAAAACTACTGGGCTGAATTTAACGAAACTTGGCCACAATCATCATTGGGATATCTAGTTTAGAAATGTGTCCGGTGACCTGGTCAACCAATCAAGATGGCCGTCATTGCTAAAAGTAGAACATAGGGGTAAAATAAAGATTTTGGCTTACATTTCTGAAACCACAATCTGACATGGATTTAAATTGTTTATCAGGTCAAGATCTATCTGCCCTGAAATTTTCAGATGAATCGGACAATCCGGTGTTAGGTTGCTGCCCCTGAATTGATAATTTTGAGGAAATCTTGCCGTTTTTGGTTATTATTATAGATAGAGATAAAATGATCAGTTGACTCCTTAAGGAGTTATTGACCTTTATATTCAATTTTTTTTAATCGTTAATTTTTGTAATCTTTTACAAAAATCTTGTCCTCTAAAACTATTAAGACAAATTTTACTAAACTTGTCCACAATCATCATTAGGGTACCTAGTGTTAAAATCATGTCCGATTACTCCGCCCGCGAACCAAGATGGCCAATATGGCTAAAAATAGTACAAATGTACATCGGATAAAATGCAGTTTTTAGCTCGTATCTATGAAACCAGAGTATTTAGAGGAAATCTGACAGGATACAATTGTATCAGGTCAATAACTGACTGCCCTATAATTTTTCAGACCATTCAGGCAACCCGTTGTTGGGTTGCTGCCCCTGAGTTGGTAATTTGCAGTTAATTTTGCATCTTTTGGTTATTATCTTGAATATTATTATAGATAGAGATGAACTGTTAACAGCAATAATGTACAGCAAAGTAAGACCTAAAAATAACTCGATATGACCAAAATAGTCAATTCACCCCTTAAGGAGATATTGCCCTTTAAAGTCAAATTCATAAATTTTGCAAATTTTTGCAGTGTTTTAAAAATTTCCTTTTTATGACAAAGTAAACGTGGACTAATCTTACTGTACCTAATTACTCATAATATTTAATCGAGGGCTATTTTAGATTCTTACAAAGAAAATAAATTAAGAAAATCATAGTCATGATTATGACTTGTTTTACTATTACTTAATGTCAAATTATAAAAGTGGGTGTCGTCACAATTAAATTAAAAAAAAACAAAATATTTTTCTAAGTCTAATGGCATTTTAAAATTTGATAAGGTTGAAAAATATCATTTTTGTTAAATCTTTTATACTCTGAAATATTATTGAATGCAAATTGGTAAAATAGATTTAAATGACAGATAGCTAACCAAAGCGTTATAAAGATAACTATCAAATAAGGAGCTTAAAATCGACATAACAAAAAGAAAAAAAGACAAACTTATAAAGAATAGGTTATAAGACATAAAAATACGAATTTTGTGTTATTTAGAATTCTGTTAAAAACTTTTGGAAATTATTCAACGCTTTAAGGAATGAATGTCCCTCAGGTAAAGCTTTGTTCGCTGATGTCCAGCTTTGGTTATACTTTTTGATTTTTATGGTTTATAGCTCTTCGTATTTTAAATAAACTTTGGATTTTCAATTATTTTGTCCTCAAGCATTACTGAAAGAGACATTGATTGTCGAAATGCGCATCTGGTGCAGACGAAAACGGTACCATGTATGTTACCACGGAAGATTTAATAGACAAGTAAACTTATAATTGATCAACACAAACCTTACAAAAAGCCCGGGGATAAGAGTCCTAATATGCATACTCCGCACTCTGAGAGATAAGTACTTAACAGTGACAAACGTCGTGTTAATCTTGGCAAGTACAAATCCTGTGATAATTAGAATTTAGGGATATCAATATTATCCATATCCTCGACATACAAATTATGCCAAGATCATATGATAAATAGTATCAAATACAGACTGGCAAGGAAAATAAATGAAAAATAAAATCACAAAAATACCTAACGCCAGGGAATTTTCAAAACAAAGTCCCTAATCAAATGGCAAAATCAAAAACTAAAACAAATCTAACGAATGCATTTTCCTGACTTGGAACAAACATTTCCCTATGAAGAAAATGGTGGATCTAATCTGGTGTCATTGCTAGCTAAACCTCTCACTTATATGACAGTCGCATAAAATTTCATCATATTGATATTGATATGTGAACAAAACAAACAGACATATTAGGTAAAAAGTCAAAATTGGGGAACAGCAGTCAAATTGTGTTTTAATCTTAATCACTCTAAACACAAACAAATATGTAACAAAGAAACACAAAAGGCATATAGACAAAGCACATTGTAAAATTTTTTACAATGAAAGACAAGAATACGAGAATTTACCATAGCACAATAACACCATGACGGGAGGTATAAAGACAAAGTCATGATAAACAGATATCACCAAAAACTGACTTAACAGTAAAAGTAATATTCATAAAGACAAATGAAAGAATACTATAACATGTTATTAATACGATAAACAACGTCAGTGCCCATAATCTTTACTTGAAGACCATCGTGTATAATTTGTAAAGTTGATACGGAATATAGATCAACTAGGCCCTGGTGCCTGCCGATGAACTTTTAAAAAAAAGACGAGACGTTCTTTTACGTAGACCTTGATCATCAACTTTCTATTTAGACACTCGGGACATTTTACAAAGTCTGAGTAGCATCTGCAAGCTCTTGAATACCGAAAAAGTTGGGAAATATATATTCGATATGCAGATTTATTGGTACTAAGGTGGGGGTCATTGATAATTTAAAAATTAAAATCGTCTCGTTTGTCATGTAGTCTGGTACTACGGTGGCCGCGTATGTCAAATTTGAGGTAAAAAGTTTAAAAATAATTCGGAGGATGTCGTGTCTGTTGTTTCTTTAATTTCTAGTTCTGTGGGAATGTAGATAGAACCCAATCAGAAAAAAAATGGATTGTTCATGGAAAGAACATCATCATTATATCTGAATTTGAAATAAAATGATATGGCTTTTTTTATTTTCTCGTGTTTGACAAGTGTCTGAAGGATCTCCGACTCATATAGAAATAAAAAGAGGTCGGCAAGGAGAGGCGCACAGTTCATTAACATAGGAATGCCGACAATTTATTGAAAAATCCAAACTCCAAATGAAGAATTTAAAGATTTTATTTCCAATAGCTATCCATTGATTTAATATTGATATGCTGTTTTAATGCTTATTCCCTGATAACCCTGACGTACAGAAAAGGGTTGAAAAGGTACCGAGTGTAAGAAAGTTCAACTGTTACGTTTATTTCGAATATTTTTCAGGAATCAGGATTGCGCTGATTAACTTACGATATACACGAAAAAGTAAAGTATATAATTCAACACAGATTTTTATAAATATGTGTACTAAGTTGCAATGTACTGACTTAACCATATAATTGATTGTACAGAGTCAAATATTTTCCAATATTGATAAGCATAAAACACTGTGATACAAAGCCAAAAGGGGTCTAAAAAGAAAACAAACTGTCCATATATATAAATTTACAGCATATATATCTATATTCAAGCAGCGTCTGTATGTATATTTATAAATGACATTTATTGTCGAAATCTGGATCTGGTGTACTAAAAAAATATTGACACCGTATGTTTTGTGGCATAAAATCGTGGCCACAAGTTAAAAAAAAAAATTCTGTTTAGTATTAAATTTATATTAAGACCCATTTTGTTACATCTTGTGATCAATTTTATTTGGCAATCGCCAATGGCAGTCAGCAGGGTTAAAGAACATCAGTTGTTCGACCTGTTAGTCAAATACGTTTTGTTTAAATATACTTTTTCACTTTTTTGGTCTTTTGGAAAATGTTGTTTGTGCTGTTTTTAGACCCTTCTACAACGAAATTTGTTTTACATGCACACGTATAAAAATTGCGGTTTTTATCCAACGCAATCATAGGTTTGAACGTAGTTTTGGATTTAGACTCGTCTATACTTTTTCGTTTGGGCTTGTATCATATTTTCCCTCCGGTTTATATGATCCGTTCATCCTACATTGACTCTTAAAATTCAAGAGTCTATCTAAAAATGAGGGTACTTTTTATATGGCCTTCCAAATACCTTTCGATCCTTAACATCACTGAAGAGACATTTATTGTCGAAATCCGGATCTGGTGTACTAAAAAAATATTGACACCGTATGTTTTGTGGCATAAAATCGTGGCCACAAGTTAAAAAAAAATTTCTGTTTAGTATTAAATTTATATTAAGATCCATTTTGTTACATCTTGTGATCAATTTTATTTGGCAATCGCCAATGGCAGTCAGTAGGGTTAAAGAACATCAGTTGTTCGACCTGGTAGTCAAATACGTTTTGTTTAAATATACTTTTTCACTTTTTTTGGTCTTTTGGAAAATGTTGTGCTGTTTTTAGGACTTCTACAACGAAATTTGTTTTACATGCACACGTATAAAAATTGCGGTTTTTATCCAACGCAATCATAGGTTTGAACGTAGTTTTCAATTTAGACTCGTTTATATATATCTGTTCAGTTTTTCCATCTTTGTGCGATGAGATTAAGTTTAACATAATAAATGTATTTTTTTATGTGTGAAACATTGTTTCATATGATTATATATCTCTAGGCCAGCTTGGTTATATTAAAAAAAATACTGTGTAAATCAAAATTCAGATTCGATGACACAACTTTATTATTCTAAATATTCAAAAAAGACGAGTAATAGGGTTTGTTTCCGAGAAAAATCTTTTGCACTGGCTATTGAGTGCATATTTGGTGGTGGCCTTGTGCTTTTTCTGCTCTTTGGCCAGGTTGTTGTCTATGTTTCAATTAGCTATGTTAATGACAGGCATACATGTAGTTTACCGCAATTTATTGTACACCCAGTTAACAATTTAAACCAAAATATAGTACTTATGTTTTATGTGTTTATAATGGAGTTC
The DNA here is from genome assembly GCF_965363235.1 of Mytilus galloprovincialis. Classification (NCBI taxonomy): domain Eukaryota; kingdom Metazoa; phylum Mollusca; class Bivalvia; order Mytilida; family Mytilidae; genus Mytilus; species Mytilus galloprovincialis. The sequence goes on along the minus strand of NC_134841.1, from coordinate 33,743,045 downwards.
GAAAATGCTGAACCACAACAGTTGAATACCAGTCTCGTGTGTGCGTGTTCGCCTCGATGTGAAATTCATGAGTTACATGACTGGTCCGGTTACAGTAACAAAAGCGTACAAACATGTATTGTTTGTTCTCTCAAATGTTTCTTCCGAAAATTAAAGTCAAATGTGGTTGCGTACTAATAAACACTCTATAAGCAATAAAGCAAAAATTAGTTTAAAAAAACACACATCTTATAAATTTTACACGAATTGGTGGACAGTTCTTTTCTGTTAGATGAACTAGTGTATTCTGAAATGAAAAAAAAAATGAAACCTGCATGAACATTTGTAGTGTAACAGTCACTTATTCTTATCATGTATATTAAAATACATTAAACAAACGTCTCGAAAAAGAGTCTTACAAAAGATAAATACAAATTGTAGTTAAAAAGACAATACTTTACACCTTGTACAAATGTACACACCAAGAGACAAATAAATCAAAGAGAACAATATATATAGCAAGTTAGCATGCAAGTTTTTTATATTCTAAAACAAAATCCTTGACTTTTACTTACATCTGCTCTTGAAATTAAGTCATCCTTTTTTTCTGCATTGTTTTCTTTGTGATCTGTTCTTTTTTGTTCAATTTGATCTATGATATGGATTTATTCCAGTTCTTTTCATTACCACTACAGTGACACAGTCCGAAAAATGCATGCATACATACAAATACTTATGTTTGAATGTCCTTTTGGTAATCTTTGTTTCTCTGTAATTTCAGTGTTTATCTGTGAAATGGATGTTGCACTATGGGCCATTGGGATCTTATTCCTTGCAAAGTTAAAATACTAGAGACTATGATTTCATGTACAGTGACGATTACTTTTACCTGTACAGTATGAAAATGAAATCTCAATGTTTCACTAACAAAATCAAAGATTCATACATTAAAATGGGTGCATGGATATAGACTGGCACTGACTGTTTCTACTGAAGATTCAGTGAACTACATCTGTACATGTACATCCAAGGCATTTTGATTGAAATTTTAAAACAATTACTGAATTTATAATATATTATTATAGAGACTATTCCACTAAGAAAAGTTTGATAATAGAATCATTTGCATGAAAATGTTACAAAGTATTATTTCATAAGAAAGAGAAAAATGCACTTGTTTTTAAAAAAAAACTAGAAATTAAAGGCCCGACATCCAGACCCTCTGTCATCGAAAAATAATGTTGCCTCTGATGTAGAAGATGTCTCTGGCATGTCATTGGTGTAGGCCAGGAACATTAACTTCCATATAACTGTGTCTTGGGGGTACAAGAGAGAGTTATGGTACTTGCGCGGAGACAGCTCTCTAATTTAGTTGATTTTATTAAAAAGGGGCCATAATGTAACAGTATTGAACAGATATTGGGTACCAACAAGTGAAATTGGGACAAAACAGTTGTCTTGAATTAACTCAAATATTACCGTTCGTTCACCCACACAAGCAGGATCGCAAGAGAATTAATTGTATACTCTATAAATTTATAAAACCTTAGTCCTATGTGAGTAGACAATAATATTTGGCTGATTGAAGACTGAGCATAAGTTCGTAAAGGAATGACTGTAATATTTTTTCTGTCTTTAAAGAAATGACATAAACAATGTGGGTCACACTGAATAACCCGTGTAGCTTGTTATTTTTACGTGTGCAACACATTTTTGATGTAATTCGAATAGGTAAAAACATATTACTGTCTTTCCTTATAATTCAATTCTAACCTCCTTTTTAAGCGGAGTAAATCATGAAAAAACGTTTATGCCGTCACGGTCCCATGACAAAATTATGTCCATTTTTCTGATAGACAACACACTGTCAGCCAATCAGAAGAAGCATGTCATCCAAAATAAAACTATTTCAATATAGTGTTTGTTATGGTCAAGAGAGTTATTCTGATAATAACTCAATTTTTATTATAATTCAAATTATAAAAAAGAAGATGTGATAGATTGCCAATGAGACAACTATCCACAAGAGACCAAAATGAAACAGAAATTAACAACTATAGGTCACCATACGGCCTTCAACAATGAGCAAAGCCCATACCGCATAGTCAGTTATAAACGGCCCTGATATGACAATGTAAAACAATTCAAACGAGAAAACTAAATTAGTCAATCTATCATAACTGCAGTTTGAGTACTCTTAAGACCTTGGAAACTTAAGTCATTGTTTGTATAGATACCAGGACTAAATTTAGTATATACGCCAGACGCGCGTTTCGTCTACAAAAGACTCATCAGTGACGCTCGAATCCAAAAACGTTTAAAAGGCCAAAAAAGTACGAAGTTGAAGAGCATTGAGGACCAAAATTCCTAAAAATTTTGCCAAATACAGCTAAGGTAATAAATGCCTGGGGTAGAAAAGCCTTAGTATTTCAAAAAATTCAAAAATTTGTAAACAGTAAATTTATAAATATAACCATATCAATGACAATTCATGTCAGCACAAAAAGTGCTGACTACTGGGCTTGTGATACTCTCGGGGAAATAAATCTCCATCAGCAGTGGCATCGACTCAGTGGTTGTAAATAAACTCATCCCAGTTGTTGTAAATAAACTCATCATAGATACCAGGACTAAATTTAGTATATACGCCAGATGCACGTTTCGTCTACAAAAGACTCATCAGTGACGCTCGAATCCAAAAAAAAAAAAACAATCTGTCTATTCCAGTTGCAATTACAACTGACACGTTCATCATACGTACTAATGTTATGAAGGTCCTCACATTAAAGCTTTATATGCAAAATAACTATTTGTTTGCTATTTGTAAAGTTTGTTTAGCTCTTCGTCATTTACCCAAGGTACCATTAATATAAATTAAATCTGCTATTCTGAGTGAAAAAAATGTCTATTCGTGATATAGATTGTTCGATAAAATCATCAATTATTGATTGAGGAAAGATACTTCATTTTTTCTCATTTATCACAACACCTAAAATATATTAAAACTGTTTACAAGTGTTATCGCACGTCAAAATGATTGTCTAACGATGAATTCTTCTCACAACATTTCGGATAATTGCAGAGTAAATCGTCATCTTCCAGATAATTGGATAGTTTTCGCTGGTTTTACCATAACGATATATGTCACCGTTGTCAATGTTCTGCTTGTTTTCATATTTTTGCAGAAAAAGAATCTGTCGTCAGTATCAATTCTTCTAGCAGCACTAGCATTGACCGATGCCTTTACTTCTATTGGAATATTTATTCCTGATTTTACTGTTTACACTTTCACTGAAGTGTCATTCACAGAAGAGAATATGAAATACCCGTTCTGTTTAGTTTATTTAGTGAGTTTATATTCATCAAACATCTTCCATTTAATGTCAGTTGTCACTACAACTATTCTGTGTACACAAAAAGCATGTGTAATTTCGTTTCCTATATGGAGTAGGCAGCATATACACATTTCATTCTCCTACATAAGTACCGGAGTGACATCTATCATTTCGATGTTCCTATATTTTCCTCGAATATTGAAAGCTTCATTGTACTTATATCCTAATCAAGCCGGATTGTGCTGTGCTAAATTTTCAACTCGATTTGATTTTTGGATAAAAATATCATCTTGGGGTGTAACATTTGTGTACGCATGTGCCATATTTATCATGGTAACAGGAACTCTCTATATATCTTGCAAACTTACTATCCTGAGGAAAACCTTTGAAGGCAACACAGTTACTAGTGCAAGAAATAAGCGATCTGCACTTCTTGTAGTTATCATATGTATTATATTTATTTGTTCAGAATCGATCAATTATCTTATGTGGTTACAACGTACATTCTCATTTTCATTTTCTCGGTTCTTTCAAGTGACTATTGCTCCTTATAGTTATCTTTTAATGACATTTGGGTTTTCCTTAAATTTCGAAGTGTACTTAATAATGAGTCAAAATATGAGAAAGATGATATGCGAATGTTTCAAAAAACTATTCAAGAAGAAGTAAATCGAAGCAAAGAGATTTCATAGTAAACAAGTTAAATGTTGTCATCCTTCGTCTCAACTGGAACCTTTTAACACACAGATCTAGACTCAAGTATCGGCTTTTACAGCGGCAGGTACAATAGTTTCTGTTTTTCCGGGTGTCATTTGAACAATATAGAGTTTCATATCGTGTACTGCAGAATTTTGAATAGCATGAATAGTGAATACAGCAGATTTTGGAATAGTGAATATAGCAGATTTTGACCGAAAATACATTTGTACCTATTTCATCTGACATACCGATAGCTTTTATTAGGATATGAACGAATAGATGAACCAAAGTTATAAGTATAATGTCTGTTAGTTTTTGCTCACACATTGTCAATATAATGGAATTTTATACGACTGTCATACAAGTAATAGGTTTAGCTAGCTATAATACTGGGTTTAATCCAACGTTTTCTACATGAAGAAATGATTCTTTCAAGTAAATGACAGCGGTTGTTCTCAATTCATTTGATTTTTTGAGTTTTTAATTTTCCTTGGAGTTCGTTTTTTTTGTTTTGTTATTTCACTTTATATATAACTTACATGAAAAAAGTGTTATTGTATTTGTCATTAGCAATATCAATAACAAAATTGTTCTATAATAAACATGAATTTATATTAAATTTGTCGTTGTTTTAACCTAGAAATGTATAATTTTCCTAAGACAGAAAGCTGTTTTTTTTCAGCAGACAAAAATTGTATAAACTTGTAAATAAATTGCCTAGACTTCATATTTTACATGATACACAAAGTATTAATTACATTGTTGAATAACATTAAATATAACAACCACGGTCACTCAGATGACGAATTATAATTTTTACATCATTTCTATCATAATAAAACAGCTTTATGTGATTAGCTACATAGTATACTAGTGACCTTATACTATTTATAGGGGGTCAGAAGGGAAAGCCCTGCCTCTGAACCTAATATGGAATATAAACGGTCTCCACGAGGTTCCTTTTAACCAATCACATTCCAAGAAATGTATAAGAGGTCAGATAAAGTTTCCTTTTGTTTTATGGGAGTTTTGCTCAATCGCTAACAAACACGTTAATTCCCGTTATATTATCTACTGGCCAGTACCAAGTAAGGAAGTTAAAACTGTTTGTTTGCCATATTCGTTCATTGATGTTTTATTCAGGACGTTGATTTTTCTCTTTGTATATTTGGCATATTGTTATTTACACTTCTGATAATACCATGGTTCCAGTATTTATTTTTCCGATAATAAGTTGATATGTACTGTTGATTTAAGAACATCTGATTCAACAATAATAGTTTGTGTATACCATATGGCTCAAATATAAGTCCAACTTCAAATTGTAATGATGTTTTGAAATTTAATATAGTGACTTTGAATATTTTCCCGAAGTTTTTTATGTACGTTAGCCTTTCCATTCATCTTTAATAAGACGAAAGAATTACGATTGACATACTTGGTATGTCTGTTATGAATGATTCCGACAACAGAAATAGATTTTATACACACCATTTTGTAGATAAATTAATGCAGATTTACGATATAACGAGTTTCAGTTTGATAGACGAAAGCAGAGTCGAAATATAACGGCAGTTCGCGATCGAGTGACATTTCTAAATACGTGAAATATTATGTTGTATTATACTTCACGTTAAAATGCCATATTTTGATTGGATAATACGAGGGTGTTCATTCACTCTATCACATGGCTGGGCGGGTGACAATATTTTTTAATTTCATCCTCTCGGCTAGACCAGTCAAAAATAGGTTATTTAAAGGACAATGAATTGAAGTAACATTAAGTTATTTAAGACAATGCTCAAGTTCTACGTTTTGGCTCAATTCTATTATTTGACTGTCGAATAAAAAAAAAACTTAAATCTTACTTCACTTCTGTTGATTTTTCTAATACCCGTAACGTTGTTTTGTACGTGACATCATAAAAAATACTTTTAAATAAAATTCATCTGTAAAAGACAATAATGATTGTTATTTAGTATTATATAATAAATTAAATGACACATAGCTTCACCGCGGTTGACAATGTTTTCTCGGGTACCAATCTGCTCTATCATCCTCTCAGCTATGTGTTTTTTTATATAATATTAACGGCAGGTATTTTTTTTAAATGAAATTTAAATTCTAAAGAAAATGATACCTTTTTGATTTTTCAAATAACAAATACAAATAGAATATTGAATAAAATTCGAATTTCAAATAGAATATCGAATCAAACTGTATTTTCATAAAATGAAGATATCGAAACTAGAATACTAATGTATAAATAATTGTTTAACGCTTCAACCGGTATTGATTACAAGTGCCATAGTCTCTGGGTAATTTAGTAAAATTTTCAAGCCATTTTTAAATGTCAATCAATTAAAAAAAGAATCAAAAGATTGCAATTCATAAATTTGATGAAATCAATGCTTTAATTTGCGGTCAAAAAACTTTAAATTGAATTATCGAACAGAGCTATATTTAAATCCCGTTTGTGTTGACAATGCATGAATTTGAATGTGTTAGAGCATGAAAAAGTAACTGTACAGATTATACATGTTACTTCCTTAATTAATTCAGAAAAACTCTTTCTTATCCAGAGAAAACCAGATAAACAGTTTGTGTGTATATATAAAAAAAAACTGAGTGAGTTTTTAGTTATTTACCAACGAGAAAGAAGGAGAAAATTTTCAGGTATGTACACAGGGTGTGTATTATAAAGATAAAGAACAATGAAAATGATATAGTATTACCAGTCAAAAGAGTTGTCTTTTTAATCATTACAATTCAAGACTAAACTTTATATTACTTTTGTATATGAAGTTCAACGGTAACAATTTTTTTCTTATGAATCAAATAAACGTTGTTTTTATCCAAATGCAGTGTTTAAAGAAGTAATACTTGATTCCGAAACTGAAAGTTATATTGTGAAATTAAATACCAGTTTTACTAAATTTAAATATGGTATTGAATAGCTAAGTATATTAGATATGCATAAGAATGTATAACCTGTAATATAGAGAAAAAATTGATTCGTATGTTGATTGTTTTTAATTTTAAATTCATATCAATGCGAGACAACAATTAAACATTATCCCCTAGATCTCTGTTCAATTAAGTATATTGGTGGAGGATTGATATACAGTGTTTGATAATTCAAAAAATCCGGAACTATTATTAAAAAAGGGTTAGCCCTAACGAGTGAAACAATTTGTCACCGACACAATGTACGTCCCTGATAAATGAATTTAAAGGGACTCTAATACAAGGACAAAGTGTACTATTTTTTTTTTTCACAAATTGTTCCCCTTAAAACCATAGGTCAAAATAGAATTTCTTACTCCAACTTTCATTTATAATATCATGGTGCAGTTGTTCTAGTTTGATAATATTGGTCCAGTTGAATGAACAATGCAATTTGTTTTATTTGGAATTTGCAGCTTTATTCCTATTGCATCAATGGGAACTGAATGTTCAAAATCAGATGTTCAAGAGATTGTTGAGCCTGAACCTGTCGGTGTTGAGCCTGAACCTATCGTTGTTGAGTCTGAACCTGTCGAGTCGGAGAGGGAAGAGAGCCCGGAACCTGTAGAAAATACTCCACCGCCATCAATACATAAAGAACCATCAATTGCATCCTCCGATGAGCAAAATAAAGCTTCAGATTTTGAAGAATTTTTTATTACATTTGAAAGCGATTCCGATGAGGTATCATCTTTATTATTATTCCTTATTAATTTCCTTGTAAAACAATCAGAAAGTTCAACATTTTAAATCTTAAAAAACACTAAATTGGGTAAGTCAAATATAGTCACTATTATCTATGATTTTTTTTTAGAGTGTAAACAATTTTAATGATATTGCCAATAAAATGTCATGTCCAAAAGAATGTTTCGATACTATTTTATCTGTTAAGTAAACTGATTTACGTCAATTCTATACATATGATTTATTGATCAAAGTTAACACCTAATATTTAGTTAGTTTATAGTGTACCAAAAATTAAATTTAATGCAAATAAAAAAAACATTTCAATTAAAGAATAGAATTGAAAAATTATCTTGAAATATATATGACAAAAACTTTCAAATATTTACATAGCTGTTTCGGCTTTATATTTAAATGGATGTCTTTTATTCTATTCTTATATGACAATATCAATGTTTAATGTTGATGCAAGTATCTTTATGACATATTGTGGCTGTAAGAAGACATATTGATTAGTCTACATTAAAGTTCATCGAACAACGTGTCGGGGCCTTATATAGCCGACTAAACGGTATAGGTTTTTCTTTTTTTCGAAAGCCGTATGGTTGCCTATAATCATTGCTTACATATATGCATCCACTTCATTTAAAAAGGGTTGATCGTTGTCTCATTAACAATATTATCACATCTTCTTCCTTCTTATTTTTTTATTCACCAAAATTAGGTAAATTTATACTTAAATATCCATGTGAATGACAAAACTAGAATATTGTATTTGGTTTAGAGTTGCAACTCATTTTGTAAGTCAGGTCAACTTTGATTCGGAAAACCAACTATGTGTCTACCTGCGAAGAAAGTTAGAATGTATTCGAAATATATTTATATGGTCTTAATACTCATACGATCCGTCCAGTAATAACCAAACGAGTATTATTAGTTACACAGTGTGCTAGTGACCTAATAAGATATATTTGGGGTAAGAAAATTACATATGGGGTTAAAAACCATATGGAATATACTGGCTCCATATATATTAGGTCACCAGACAGTCCACAGTGTAACGAATTTATCTTGCCCACTTTCTTAACATGTGATATTTAGACTAGTGACCTATCAAAGTGGTTTCATTCTTCAATATTAAGAATTAAGTACCTACTCCCATTGGTCTGAACCCATAAAAGGCCACCAATAACAACTTGTTCGCCTTTAATGTTTTTTTAATTATTATTTTTTTCAATCGTCTATCATCAATTTGTTCATCTGTTGTCCGGGTGAAACATTTCGGATTTTACATTAAGCCGTGTTGTTTTTACAAAGGGACGTATCACTACTACTAACCACACCTTATAACCCTATTTGGAATGTATAAGGTCCCAACGCAGTCGCATTTAACCAATGATATTCATAGAAACGTTTAGGAGGTCAGATAAATACTCATAGGTTCTGACCATATACAGAGACAGTCAAGTGCTGGGTCAGCTCTCCTTTACCCGCTATCTTCGATGAAGGTTTACTTTTAGATGATCAACGACTTACTACTTTAGATGACAGAAACCAATCCAACTCTGTACAGTAAACGTTGTTGTTGGCGTATAATCCCGCGTTAACATGCACTCCAAAACCCATTGTAGATGGAGGAGTGTTATGCCGATTGACGTCCGAAGGCTGTATCCTAGGTGTTAGATGATGGACCTTCAGATCACTGTCTCACGGCTTTGGTCCTGAAAATGCTTCCTGTCACCTTTAATACTACGTCCAAGACTCATCTACCAGTAATCTATCATCGAGGTTAGCGGGCTGCCAAGATGACCAAACTAGCCCTGAAAGCAGCCGTTGTAAAGAAATAACATCAAAATAGTCAACAAACCAAAAAGAACTCACCAACAACAAATTGTCGGCTTACCAAAATGGCGTCCTCTACCATCTGTTCCTGACCCACGGCAGAAAATATTTAAACGCTTACCAATCGCCTTCGGGCACCGAGCCAACCGTGCGAGGGCTGTATAGCCAGTCAAGGTCGTTAAACACTTCCAGTTGTTGCATATACAGAGATATATATGTCACTGTCATTTATGCGTATGCGATTATATGCGTAGGATCCAAATACTCATATCAGTGTAAAAAGTAAAATCCCAAAATAACTAAACTCCGAGGAAAATTCGTAACGGAAAGTCTCTAATCAAATGGCAAACAAAATCTCAAACTAAATTACAGGCTTATGTCTTTGGACAGACACGTACTGAATGGGATGGGGATTCAATATGTTTAGTATGTTTGCTGCCGTCAAACCCTTCCCCTTATCTGGGACAGTGGTAACAGTTACACATAAGAAAAGAATATCGCAATCAGTTGTAGAAAGGTTTACTCATCACATCATAAGAATATCATATAAAACACTAATAAAACAAACAAGAAACACAATACAGATCTGAAAGTAGTCGCATTTACTTCATCAACCCAGTAGTCAATCAGTACTGACATACTGATGAAGGTAAATACAGAAGAGCGCTCCGAACGCATAATATTAATAATGATTTGTTTTCATTTTTTATTTTATTGAAAGTAAGTTCAAAGTCAATAACAAGTAAGAAAAACATCATGTTTTAAGACAAAAATCTTAAAATCATATTCCATAGTATTATCCCGATAGGCCTGGATATGTCAAGGCGGGTCAACCATAGCCCAGACGATATAAACAATAAAAAATGGTCATGATGAATAAAGGCAACAGTAGTAAACCGCTGTTCAAAAGTCATAATTCGTTTGAGATAAAACAAATCCGGGTTACAATCTAAAACCGGAGGAAACACATCCATGATAAGTTTATATAACTATAAGAGATAAACAACGAAATATCAGAAACACTAAAGAGCAACAAAAACAAACGACAATGCAACATACATTGAAACGAACTATTAAATAACAACTGCCATATTCCCGAATTTGTACAGGACATTTTAAGAACAAAATGGTGGATAAACCTGGTTTAGCGGCTACTCAAACCTAGCACTTTATGGTAATATTAAATATACCGTTCAATTTACACAGTATATATTGCATACTGGGTATCGAACGCGAGTTTGCCTCTGGATATTGAAAAATGCATATTGAATGCTTCTAGTTTTATTGTGTACTTATCTCTATCACCATTTAAGAATATGTTGGACGTGTTCTTGACTTAACAAAGCTAGTTTATGTCTTGTGGCAACATATTATCCTCAGAACCGTGATAAGTAATTATGTTTTCAGATCAAATTATAAATTTGGTAAATACAAAAAAAATAAACAAAAATATGGCAATTTCATTGGACGTCAATTTTTGGAATATATTGATGGTTACTTTATGGCTTTTTTGTCTTGTGGATTTTTTTAACAACCTTTTTTTCTCTTTTGACTTTGTAGATAAAACTACCACCAATAGAAAATGAATATCCTGCACCAGTGCCTAATACGACAGAATGTAGCTTAACCAAGAAAATACAATGGTTTGAAAATACTGATCCGAATACAGGGAGTGATCATGCTGACAATGACGTAGAAGAAAGGGAAATAACCAAGGCAGAAATAGATCACCATGCTAGAACGGTAGGATTGTTGAAATTTAGATGTGTTAATCTAATTCTAATATCATACTATTAAAAATACTTTAAACAGGCATTGTTTCAGTAATCAGATTATTTCATTAGTAGATTTAAACATGTTAAATGTACTGTTTTTTTCTCAAAATGTAGTAGATCCACACCTACCAAAATGGAGTAGGTTTTTAATTTACAGGAATGCCATATCACATGCTTATATATACCAACTTCGAATATACTCTCATTACCCTTTTTGATGTATCGCATGGCGATATACAGTCGTTTCATATACTACGTAAACATTTACCATACTCTGATGTATCACTTGCCGAAATGTCTTCTATATCATTCAATACATGTACAGCTTTATTTTGAATACAGTAACTGTAAATCGTACCTTATCAAAGCTTATAATGTATTTTATCATATACTTATAGAAAGTAATGGTATAATTGAACCCCATGATATCAACACTTATCAGGACATGGTCAATATCATCTCTCGAGCCTATCGGCTCTCGGGCTGATATCATGACCTAGGGCTGATAAGGGGTCTGATATGAAAAATGCCATGTTATAATCTATATATACCAGGCGTGCTAGTTTTTCAAAACGGGACTAAAATACCAAAAGTAAAATAGGATATTTCACGTTTAATATAATACGTTATCGTTATATTCTTTAGATTTGGGGTAACGTTTGGTAATTTTATTTAGATAGCGTTTTGCGTGTTTCAGTATTGGAGGGAAATCTATAAGAGTTGTTCGGACGTAAAACAATTTATAAAGTGTAATTTTCTATTCTTACTTGCAGGTGCAAAAATCAGACCTGAATAGTTTTCACCAACTTATTAAATATCTAGACACACCAATCAAAGGAAGGCCAACACGAGATGAAATGATGGTCAGGATTATACTAGTATGGCTAAGTAATCAAGTAGTGGAACAGTTTGTATCAGAGGAATGTACCGACAAAACACCTTTGGGGTTCCTCAGTTTACTTGGACAGAGAAGATCAACATATTCTACATTTTTTACTGTTCTATGCAGGTAAAGTGCTTATTATTCCGGAAAAAAATAAATGCTTTTGCAAAGGTCGAAGGTGTTGCTTATAACAAAATCATGATTTAGTATACCAGCCGCGCATTCTGTTTACATAAGATTGATAAGTGGCGTTAGAGTCAAAACAACAGATAAAGTGTTTGAATTAAAACTGCAGGTAAAATTCTTATTTCAAAGCAGCAGGTATAATTAACTCATCATAGATACCAGGACTAAATTTTGTATATATGCCAGACGCGCGTTTCGTCTACTAAAAGACTCATCAGTAACGCTCGAATCCAAAGAAGTAAAAAAGGCCAAATAAAGTACAAAGTTGAAGAGCTTTGAAATGCTTGAATCAAAACATCAGGTAAAATGCTCCAATGGAAACTGCAAGTTAAATGCTCAAGTCAAAACAGCAGGTAAACTGGTTGAATCAAAACTTCAGGTAAAATCACTCAAATCAAAACACAAGGACAATAACTCAAATCAAAACACCAGGTTGGACCACTCGCTTCAAAATCGCAGGTAAAATCACTCGAATCAAAACAGCAGATAAAACAACTTGAATCAATAAGCATTAAGCCAAATTGAAAAAAAAAAACATTTTAGTAAATTGAACATAATTTCATAACAGTTTTGCCAAATCTCGCTGAGACTATATGTGCATGTCTAAGTGTTTTAAAAGATTTGTACTTTATAAATTATATGTATTGTGTCAGAAGTAAAATAACAAAAATTCCAAATTCTGCTGAAAATTTTAAACGGAAAAGTCCCTACGCAAATGGCAAAATCAAAACCAAATGAAAAAATTATCATATACCCGTTTCGTGAATTAGATAAATTTTCGCATGATTTTACCGTTTTTTATTTTCAAATTTGTTCTAACTCTTAACGCTTTCGTTCGCATTCTTACAGCTTCAATGTGTATTGTAATATATGCTCTTTTTATGTTTCATCTAAAAAGGAGGAAACAGATACGATACATAAAGGTATTAACTTATAGGTTGCAATTCTGTAAATATTGACAATTCAATTTCCCATAGGAACTCCTTTTACGGCTAAAACTGTACCACTTTTACTATGAAGTTTTGAAAAAAATCTTATCCTAGAATTGAAAGTTCATATGCACCACAATTTTTTTCGAGGGTCAAAATATAGGGCTGTGCGGCATATTTTCAATGTTTATATGCCCTGAACTTCTCAGAGTTTAAACTAACACTAATTTTCTTAACTACCCCTACCTCGAATGAAAGGTTACCACAGATTTCAATGTAAACAATATGCACATGTAAATTTACTGGTAACATTCCCAATTTATGTCTCTGTGAGATGGAACACAGAGAGCATAACTGGGAACCAGTATGTAAACAAAATTAATTTTCTATGAATATTCAAGATCTCCCCAAAAGAGGCGTGTTTTGAGAAACAGCTGTATTTACATAGTGCAACCTATACAAACATTTATTCAAATATAAAAATTTCTAAAATCAGTTTTTCTCACATTAATACTCATTTATCAGAAGTATAGCCTTAAAGAGATCACTGTGTATACTCTAACTTTCTCTTTACTGTACATTTTATACCCCCTCCCCTGTTTTAATTTTTTTTAAAGAATTTGAAAACAAGACTTTGATTATTGCCAGCTTACCCTATTTGCATATTTTCAGGTAAAAAATGCCTTGAACCTGTTTAAAACTGTTTTGATAACATATTGAAAGCATATCAGAATACAATAAATGTAATGTTTAGCAGTCAATCATTAAAAACATTCAAGATTATATAAAATATCCAATCCAGCCTCTGTCTCCAGTCCACATCTTACTATATGCCTATTTGTCAATTAAAATACACATTTTCTGTCTCAAATGGTCAATTTAGAATTCTTGTCACAACAGTATTATCTGTAACCATATATCTGACATAATTTAGCTAATATATATACTAGAAGTGTTTAAACAAAGCCATATTTGCAATAGTTGTATGTATGCAGATACCAGTCTGAGATATAAATTCACTTTAAAGTGTTATAGAGATGACTGCTAACATCTGATTTTTGCATAACTTCCAAGCATAGTTATTGTTTTCTATATCAAGAACTTTAAAATCATAAAATCATAGCATTTACAACTTAAATTATTTGTTTTATGACCCAGGGGGTAGGCAATTTACTTTGTTTTTTGCCCCTGGGTCCTCAAATTTCATAAATCATTCTGCTGTTTCTAGCAATTTGGAATATTTAGTACGCATTCAGGATAGAACACACTATTTTAAGTTTTGTTGAGATATTTTTGTTTTTCTAGCTTGTATTTATTATGCCGTGGTGATAAAAAAAAAAAACAGATGTAGGTGTTGCGGCTTACTTTTGAGTTATCGAAAGGACACAAACACCCCATAAATAATATTCAGGAAGGATCTATGAGTATCAATGACTGCGAAGAGTAAATATAAGCACTTCTTAACAATTTAACTTACAAATATGCAAATATTATGAATTATTTTTGTATCCAGGACTTTAAGTAAACTATGCACACTGTAAACTGTGAATTTATGCTGAGTCATCATATTTAAGGCCCGGGATTCAATCAATCTTCATTAAATATTTATAAAACTTTATATTTGAGTTAATTTCTTTAAAATCTGTGAAATAAAGCAAATTTGGTTAAATTCTGAATGTTCCCCTTTTTCACCCTATAATCAGGTTATTATTCGTTCAATTCAAGCTAATGAGCAGTTGTGAAGGTGATATACTTTTATAATGTATCTTGTACAGGTATTTCATAACATTTTGTTATTCAATTATTCAGGACAGCCGATGTTAAATGTGCTCAGATTCATGGAGTTTGTAAAGCAGGAGATTACCAGCCGGGTGATACCAATATAGATAATCTAACATGTCTGTGGAATGCTGTTTACATTCAGGATTCATGGCGCATCATTCATCCGTACTGGGTTTGTCGATCAGTATTTGGGAAGAGATCTAGTGGGTGGATAAAACTAGAGGAGGACGGAAAGGCAATCGGACATAGAACAATAGCAGCAGATGGGGTGGTTAAAAATGCGTTTAAGGAATATTACATAATGCCTGACCCCAGTCAGTTTATTTATCGCTGTCATCCCGACAGCAAAGAATGGCAACTCTTGCCTACTCCGATTTCAAGAGAAATATTCCTCAATCAAGCTTATCTTCTGCCGCCATTTTGGGCTATGGAAATGAAATTGGTGAGCAAAAATGCTTGTTGCTTATTTGCATCCGGTAAAACTCTTACACTTACGTTTGAAACTTCAAAAGCAACAGCTAATACAATAAATTTGGATTATGAATTTTTGTTGAAAGAAGGAAGTGCACAGAGGGAAGATGAAAATGAAATGCTTAAACCAGAAAATATGCCAAGGTTAGTCGCTAAAATCCGAAATGCATCAGAGTGGAACTTTGATATTCAATTTCCGATTGAGGGGATATATAAAATCGTAATATATGGTGGACCAGATACACACCCATTATTGAGACTATGTGAGTTTAAGATTATATGCACCAAGAGGACAGAGGGTTGTCGATTAATACCATTCAATCCGGGAAAATTAGGATTTGGTCCAGGACCCGAGTCTGATAGGGCAGGTTTACTTCTCCCCTCTCATAGAAATGGGATAATAACAATAGACCGAAACAACCCTACAAATCTCAGATTTCTTCTTGCCAGCGATACCTATAAATCTCTAAATGTTGAAACTGAACTAGTGGATTTCGACTTAAAAGATAAAAAATCTTCTGTCAAGAGTGTTATTGAAAATGATACGAAAGAACTTAAAATAATAACAAACATTGTTCAGAATGGAGATTACGGTCTGAGAATATCTACTAGTACTGGTGATGATCTCGAAAGATTGACTGTGGTTTGCAATTATCTCATTACAACTTCCAATAAACTATCAAGAGAGGTAAGAATTTGTTTTGGCTGGTGTTTGAAGGAAGAACTTAGACAGTCTCTTATAATTTATTTTGCAAATTTTCTAGACTCAATCTATTAAAAAATTAGTATTTTGTAAAGACAACTGTACAAAATATTGGATAAGTTACAGCTTTATTATATAGCTTTATATTGTGTGATAAGAGCTCAAATAGTTATCATGATAAAAATACAACCCAACAACAAATAGAATTCAACACAAAAACACTCTGGTATTATCTACACAAATATCTGTACAATATATCTGGCTCAAAAACACGCGATAGCTATATGCAAGTTTTTATATTCACTCAGATGACACTTACATGTAGATATAAAATTTCAAATGCATTTTCCAACTGAAGCATTAATTTACTCAACTAACATACACTTCGATTTTTTTTTTCTGTTGTAGAAAGCAAATCAGCGAGTAGCTAGACGAAAATTGCTTTCTTCAATTGAAAATGGTAACAACATAGAAATAACGGAAAGTATCAAGAGATGTTTAAAGGAGAAAATATTGGAAAACGATTCCGATATTGAAAATGCACAACGTAAACTGGATGTATTGCAGTTTAGAAAAGGTAATTTTTCTTTTAATAATATCAATCAAGTTTCTTTCCTACACTTTTATAGCCACCATACTTTTTTTCAAATGGGTCATTTTTTCTGGTCGTAAATATTACTTTCGAAACATGGAGACATTCGGATGTGCAGTTTATACATGTCTGGTATGAAGAATAATATACAATATTCATCAAATTTTCAAAGCCCAAGATCTGACCGTTATTTCGACGATTTACACAATCAGTCATAACAACTCCTTAGAAACTGTAATCAATATATACGAATGAAGAAAAAATTAATCCATATATGCAGGCATTAAAACTTAATGGTCCGGACAAGTACAATTATCATGAATTCCCGAGTCTAAGCGTCGTAATTCTCGCCGTATAGTTTGCGAATGGAAACGACAAGCAAATGCAATCTACAAGTTATCATTATTTACTAGTTTAAAGGGATATGTAGTAACTTGTCATGCGCCTATAATATAATATTTCTGTATTGACTTGATGACATTGATCACATGAAGTTGATTCTAAGCGGTCGTTTTAAAATTGTCTTCTGTTCAATACTGAAATAAGTAAACATTGATACAGAAATACAATCCAATTGATGAATTGTAATTGTAATTTACGTGACAAAAATGATATAATTTTATCGTTTGATAATACAAGTATACAAAACAAAACAAAACAAAACAAACTGATGAATATTTAAAGTTTTTTTCTTTAAACTTGATTGAAAACGGGAGGTAACTAAAATTATAGTTTATGGCTAATTCAGGCAACAGTAATTCGCCATTATTCAAAGCTAGTGAATCGGTTTTGAAGAGACAGGTCAGGGTAAAAATAAAATTATCATAGATACCAGGAATGAAATTTCATATTTACGTCAGACGCTCGTTTCGTCTACGAAAGACTAATCAGTAACGCTCGAATAATTTGCAAAATATAATAATTTGGTTATGTATGAGACCATTTTGCTACAAATTTAATGTAACTGCACAGCCAATTAATTGAATTTTGTTTCACAATTTTAGTCATTTTAGAAAATGAACATTTCTTTCTTCATTTTATATGATAGGCTTTATAATTAGCCAAATTTATAAAAATGTCTGTAAAAGACATAGTTCTAACAAATACGTCCCTTTATTATTAAGATATAAACCATATTTTACTTTGTAATGGGACATAATATATAATCTCAATGTCAGTTTGAAACAGATCATGCTGACGATTAATAGATAAAAGAAGAATAACAAAAGGACAGAACTCAAAGAAAAATCATTTCGGAAAGTCCCTTTTCAAATGGCAAAATCATAACATGAAACACATCAAACGAAAGGAAAACAACTGTCATATTCCTGACTCGGTACAGAAATTTCCTGTACATTGAACCTGGTTTTATAGCTAGCTATGCCTCTCACTTGTATAAAATTCATGTATATGAAAGGAAATGAAAATATGCTTTCCAATGATAAATAATGTTGATATAATTATGAAGGAGAATGATAAATTTGCTAATCAGTATTTTAAACGTCAAAATGTTTCAATTAAATGTTTATTTTTTTGTATCGGATTACAGCCATTCATGATGCCGTTTTGAGAAACCATTTAGGCACCATAGAAAAGACCATCCACTGTCTGGAAACATCATTGTACGAGAGGATATTTCGGAAAGCTATCCAGGAGTTAGACAACCTTGCTAATGAATTGAGGTCATCGTAGTCGTTTTTTGCTTTCCAGACAGAAGTATCGATCTTTTCAGTCAATACTAACCAACATGGTCTTAATTATACGAACAGTTAATTTTTCCAATAAAACGATATAATTATTTACCACACTTTAAATTTGTTGTACAATTGCTGATATTGTTTAATGTAATGATGATTTAAAGAATTCGAATTCACTACAGTCGATATTGATTGACAAGAAAAGTAAATTTATTTTTTAAATAGAAACATTGAAGTCTGTCTGTACTGTTTGAATTACAGCTATTTGTGTAATTTTCACACATGTAAAATCTGTTCAATTGTATTTTATTATATCTGTAGCTATGAACATTTTGCTAATGAGAATAAAGATTTCTCTCTCTCTCTCTTTTGTATTGTCTGCGGGGATTTTTCCAGAAGGAAAGCTTCAATCTTGCATTTTCTCTTAAACTTTATTGTGTTTTTCAATCGGAATTATTTTGAAAAATATCTTTTAATGACAAAGAAAAGAGAAGTAATTTAACTTTACGTAATTGTGATTAACTCATAATATTTTATCAAGGGCTATTTTACATTATTAAAAAACAATTAATTCAGAAAATCACAGTCATGATAATGACTTGTTAATTACTTCGTGTCAAGTTATGAAAGTGGGTGTCGTCGCAATAACATTGTAAAAACATTTTGTAAAGACTTATGGCGTTTTTAAATTAAATAATGTTGAAAAATATCCTTTTTGTAAAATCTTTTATTCTCTGAAATATGATGGTATGCAAATTGAAAAAAGTAGGCTGACAGGAAACCAATGCGTAATAAAGATAACTATCAAATTAGGAGTTTAAAATCAACACGACAAAAAAGACAAAAAAAGACAAACTTTCAAACTTACAAAGAATAGTTTATAAGGCATGGAAATACGGATTTTGTGGTATTTAAATTTGCTGTTACAAGATTTTAAAAATTATTTAAAATTAAATTACTTGTCCAGCTTTGGTTATACTTTTTGATTAATTATAGCTCTGCCTCTTTTAATAAGCTGTGGATGTTCAAATATATTGGCTTCAAGCATTAATTGTCGAAATGCGCATCTAGTGCAGAAAATTGGTACCGTTTATGCTACTACGAAACATTTAATAGGCAAATAAACTCACTAGTATGATTGATCAACACATACCTATAAAAAAAAAGGGATGGAGTCAAATGCATGCTCTGGACTGTGAGAGGTAAGCACAAAAAAGTGACAATCGTCATGTTAATATCAGTATTAGAGTGTACAAATCTAGACTGAGTGATAACTATAATTTGGTGATATTAATAATATAATTGATAGTATCGAGATACACATAATACCAAGATTATACAATATAGAGAGGTTGCAAGAGAAATCACAGACGAGCATTCCTTCCTAATAGCTATATTGTTTAAAATTGATATGCTGTTTTAATGCTTATTCTCTGATATCTGTATCGTACAGCTACAAAGTAAAAGAGGTTAAAAAGCAAACAAGCTGTCTTATAAATTTTAAATGAATTTACCAAAATATGCGTAAATATTAAACTGTACAAACCAACGCGATGAATTATATTTTAAAAGTAAAATAACAAAAATATGAAACTTCGAAAAAAAATCAAAACGGAAGCCCCTAATCGAATGGCAAAATAAAAAGCTAAAAAATATCAAACAATGGATAACAACTGTCATATTCTTGACTTGGTACAGGCATATTCTTATCTGGAAAATAGTGGATTCAACCTCATTGTATAGCTAGCTAGACCTCACACTTGTATGACAGTTGCAAAAAGTTCCATTATATTAACACCGATGTGTTAACAAAACAAACAGACATATAATAGGTAAAAAAAAAATCAAAATAGGGGTACAGCAGTGAGCGTTGTGTTATAATCTTAACACGCAAGTAAAAACGAAAGACAAAAACACACAATGTTACATAGGTAGCAAAACACAGTTAGGAAAAAAACCTAAAATTGACACTCATAATTTTTAAACACCCTCTTACCCTTCCTTTCTAACAAATAAGGCTTAATATTTATGTTATGCATGTGTACATCTATAGAAAGAGAATCTTCCAAAGATTTTATGTTTAATGGTTATAATAATGAAATATTATCTCTTTTTAGTGTAACCATGGCAACAATCTGCATTTATTATTATAATCCTGCTCAGATACTGGTTATGTTTTACAAAGTCGGAGTAGCAGCTGCAAACTATTGAATACCGAATGAGTTGGGGAAATGTATGTTTTACTATTTAATGTGGTACACACATTTTTTTCTCATATTTAAATCTTGTTGATAATGGTATGAATGACATCATCGTAACGCTTGATCTTTTTCAATGACTACATAAATCAGTTGGAACGTTTGGAGGAGGTATTTTTCCCAAAACAATCCTATTGGATCAAACTATGCTCTTGTACGTGTTGACTTGGTCTGCTATTTATTGAACCCAACTTTGATTATAAAAAAGAATGAATAGAAGCTAGGATCATCCTTTAACTTCACAATCAGTTATAAAGATGACGTTTTCTGACTAAATAATTAAAAATGTTAATACTATGTGTTGAACCATTTATCACATTAAGCTTTAAATTAAGAAAACTCAAGATACTAATTAGGTCTACCTCATATCTTTACGTACATTTAGAACAATGATGATCGGTTGAGAATAAAAATTTACAAAAAAATGAAAAATTTTACTAATACTATAGCAGATTCCCATTTATGAACTTTAATAAAAGAATTCCGTTTCTTTTAGCAACATTCGAGCAGCGTCTGCATATGGGGTTTATATCTCCGCGCTGATTCAAAAGTGTGTTACTTGAAAAAAAAATTATAACAAAGTTGTTGAATTCAACATAAAAAGTAAACAATTGACAAAACCAAACAACTACGGCAGTCAGATTCCTTACTTTTTACAGTCATTTTCCAAAGAAAATGGTCGATTAAATATGCTTTTATTTATCTTTGTATTTTACTGTCCTGAATGTTCTTGCATTTATTTGTAAGTTGTATTTCTGTCATTTAATGTTGTCATTTTAGAGGTCTATTCATAATTGCCATAAAGTGCTAGGTTTTGCTAGCCATAAAACCAGGTTCAACCCGCCATTTGTTCTTAAAATGTCCTGTGCCAAGTCAGTAATATAGCAGTTGTTATCTAATAGTTCGTTTCTATATGTATGTTGCATTGTCGTTTGTTTTTGCACTTTTAAATTATTGTTTCTGTTGTTTCGTTGTTTTCTGCTGATTTTTGATGAGTTTATCTCGGTTTTTAGTTTGTAACCGGGATTTGTTTTCCCTCAATCGATTCATGACTTATGAACAGCGGTATGTCGTTGCTTTTTTATACCTTAGCTAGCGAAATCACCCACGAAGTGCTTACCTACACAATGAACTCGCGTTCCCTTTTTTTTTTTATTATTTCCATGATAGAGAGTTGATATGAAAAAAGAAGATGTGGTATGAATGTCAATGAGACAACTATCCACAAAAGACCAAAATGACACAGACATTAACAACTATAGGTGAACCGTACGGCCTTCAACAATGAGCAAAGCCCATACCGCATAGTGAGCTATAAAAGGCCCCGATAAGACAATGTAAAACAATTCAAACGAGAAAACTAATGGCCTTATTTATGAAAAAAAAATGAACGAAAAACAAATGTGTAACACATAAACAAACGACAAACACTGAATTACAGGCTCATACATAAATAATGTGGCGGGGTTAAACATGTTAGCGGGATCTTAACTCTCCCCCCTAACCTGGGACAGTGGTATAACAGTACAGCATAAGAACGAACTATAAAAATTAGTTCAAAAAGGCTTAACTCATCAGATGGACAAAAATACAAGTGGACGTGGCCCGGTACTTATACATGCCACACAAAAAGACACAATGAACAGATCTGAGAGTACTCGCAGTTATCTGACAGCTAGTTCAAAGCACTAACAACTAATAAAAAAAATCATGCAACTAAGACTAAACTATCAATCCGTACACATCCAACATCCAATGGATTTAGTGTAAAGACGTCATAAACAGTCAGAGAAAAACATGACCTTGTGTAATGCCAAGTTACAGATATCGACAGATTGTAGATCCATGAATTAGAATAAGTTTATTTAAAGGAGCGACAAGTTTACATGGATTATTTCTAAATTTCCGGGTACAGTTAACAACATTTCCGTAAAAATGAGATGTGCTACAGGTACAACCAAACTTCAAAACCAAATCTTTATATCTATGGAAAAATTTAGTAAAGGTTTTAAGTAATTTATGATAACGATATCCCTGGTTTAATAATTTACCAGTAATACATAGGTTGCGTTCGTTAAAAACAAAAACGTCACAACAGACACGGGCATAGCGAACAAGTTGTGAAATATAAACACCGTAAGATGGTGCCAAAGGAACATCACCATCTAAAAATGGAAAATTAACAATAGGGAACGAAAAATCGTCTCTTTTGTCGTAAATTTTAGTGTGGAGTTTCCTGTTTAAAACCGAAATATCCAAATCCAGGAGAGGACAGTTATTACCGAATAAATTTGATTTATTTAAAGTAAGTTCCTTGGGGTGAATTTTATCAGTTGTGAAACATAAACAACATAAGATGGTGCCAAAGGAACATCACCATCTAAAAATGGAAAATTAACAATAGGGAACGAAAAATCGTCTCTGCTTACAATGAAGCTATTGAACCAAGGGTTCCAAGTGGAAAAATTTGAGTCATCCATTCGAAAGTTTAAAGGATGCCATCACTACTTGATTGACCGTTATGAAATATCTGTGTCACAGACCAAAGATATGTTTCAACTGTATTAACCATACTCATGTCCCCTATTCCTTAATTGTGACATCACCGATTGATACTCACTAATGAATTGAACTTAACATGAGCAAGCTGACGGATGCCACATGTGGATCAGAGTATGCTTATCATTTCGGGGCTCCTGAGATCACCCTCTATTTTTGTTCGGGTTCATGTCACTGAATTATTTGGTTTGATATGCAGTATTTTAGAGTAAATTCACATTGCGATAAGACGTGTCACGGTACTTGTCTATCCCAAATTCATGTATTTGGTTTTGATGTTATATATATATGTTATATTTGTTATTCTCGTGGGATTTTGTCTATATGTGTTACATTTTAGTGTTATGTCGTTGTTCTCCTCTTATATTTAATGCGTTTCCCTCGGTTTTAGTTTGTTATCCCGATTTTGTTTTTTGTCCATGGATTTATGAGTTTTGAACAGCGGTATACTACTGTTGCCTTTATTTAGAACTTGTTTTGTTGTAATTTGTGTATTGTCATGGAAAATTCAGTTGTTCTTGGACTTGCAAGGTTGGAATGTCTCCTTGGAATCTTTCGCCTTTGTTTAATTGAAATCGTTGTTCTTGCATGAAATTTGTCGCAAGTCTTCATCAACCTAACATATTTTAAGCTTAAAACAGTTGTTTGACGTCGTATGTTTTTACTGTGTTAATCAAAATTACAATTCGGTTGCACACGTTCATTATTCTAAATAGAATAAAATTCAAAACAGTGTGGCTGTGGCCATTGATTGACACATTAAATTCATCCATTGACTGGGACAATTTAGGTGAACGTTTGTATGTAACGACCACTGCTCACTATGTACTTTTTAAAGACACTTAAACTATGGGGCCACCAAAGGTTCTCAACACCTTAATAAAGTAATTCGAAAAATTAATCAGAAAAAACACGATGTTTTGATTTATATCAATTATATAGAATGAAATTCAAAACAGTGTAGCTGTGGCCATTGATTGACACATTAAAATCGTCCATTGACTGGGACAATTTAGGTGAACGTTTGTATGTAACGACCGATGCTCACTATGTACTTTTTAAAGACACTTAAACTATGGGGTCACCAAAGGTTCTCAACACCTAAATAAAGTAATTCGAAAAATTAATCAGAAATAACACGATATTTTGATTTATATCAATTATATAAATCAAAACACAAAGGTTATTCCTGATTAATTTTTCGAATTATTTTATAATTAAAGGCGTTAAGAACCCTTTGGTGACCCCACAGTTTAAATGTCTATCGTAGGTACGTCGTGAACAGTGGTCGTTACAGACAAACGTTCACGTAAATTGTCCCAGTCAGTGGATGATTTTAATGTGTCAATCAATGGCCACAGCTACACTGTTTTGAATTTCATTCTAAATCAAAACATAAAGGTTATTCCTGATTATTTTTTCGAATTATTTTATAATTAAAGGCGTTAAGAAACCTTTGGTAACCCCACAGTTTAAATGTCTATCGTAGGTACGTCGTGAACCATACCTGTCAACTCACCCGTTTTTTGCGGGTGACACCCGTTATTTTCACCTCTCACCCGGGAGTTTTTCTTTACCCGGCGGGTCCCGGGAATTTCTAACATTATCCGTTTCACCCGGATTTCTGACCGGAATTGTTTCCGGTATTTAGAAGTAATACGACCTTCGGTTTTATCGGTCTTTTTCAATGTAACCAAAAGTCAAAATGTAGGACTGTTTACCTGAGCTACGTAACGATATTTTCAACAAGCTACAAGATGAGTTCAGTGACTATCAGTTGACCCCATTAGATGAACTTCCACTTTGCACTTCCCCTGAAACTGACATTGGTACATTTTGGGGAGAAATGTCCAAGTTGCATGACATTTTTCTTAACAAGCCAAGATTTTTTGTTTTGTCAAAACTTGCTAAAACATTACTGGTTTTGCCAAACAGCAATGCAGACAGTGAGAGGGCATTTTCTTTAGTAAAGAAAATAGCTACAGAGTTTAGGGCTGATCTTAATAAGGATACACTGTGTGCTCTTCTTTCTTGTAAAATGAATACACATTTGCATTGCTATGAACTGAAACCAAGTGCAGTTCTTTTAAAGAATGCCAAGTCTGCTACTAAGGAATATAACAATAGTCTGAAATAAACTTGTATACATGTTCTAACTGTTTCATATACATATTGACTATATAAATTATATGTAAACATATTTTTGTTCTTCAATTGAGCCCGCAAAATGTCGTACGCGTTATGACCTGAGATTTTTTTTCTCAATGCAGGTCATGACCTGACTTTTCATTTTCAGAGGTTGACAGGTATGCGTGAACAGCGGTCGTTACAGATAAACGTTCACGTAAATTGTCCCAGTCAATGGATGAATTTAATGTGTCAATCAATGGCCACAGCCACACTGTTTTGAATTTTATTCTATTCAAAAACGACGATTATTAGGGGTTGTTTCCGAGAAAATCTTTGGCACTGGCTATTGAATGCAGATTTGTTGGTGGCCTTGGGCTATCTTCTCCTCTTTGGTCAGGCTGTTGTCTCTTTATCACATTCCTTGTTTAAATTATCTATGTAACTGCCATGCATAGTTAAAACGCAATTTATTCTACATCCAGTTTACAGTGTTTACCGAAATACAATAGTTAAGCCATAATAGTTTTGTGTGTTTACAATGGAGTTCGAAATTGCAGAAACCACCAGTTGAATACCAGTCCCGTGTGTGCGTGGTCTCCTCAAAGTGAAAATCATGAGTTACATTATTGACCTGGTTGCAGTAACAAAAACTTAAAAACATGTTGTGTTTGTTTTCTCAAAGCTTCTTCCGAAAATAAAGTCAAATGTGGTTTGCATACTAATAAACACTCTATAGGCAATAAAGCAAAAATTAGTTTAAAACAAATTCAAACATCTTATAAATTTTACACGAATTTATCAAAAGTGTATGTACAAACAAAATGTAAGTATTAAACGACGTAAAATCCTACGCAATGTATATCTAATTTATCTTTCAAAACTATTCAATGTGCTACATTAAATTTTTCTAAATTTTAAACCCTGTTAATAATTCTAAATTGGCAACACTGGTATTTGTAAACCTATGCAAAGAATTCTCAATAAACAACAAAGGCCAGGATTTTATTTCCTTTTTCAGAAAATCAAGATTTTCAATACTAGGTTTTAAAAAGTTCCGATTGCATACCCCCGTTAACTTACCAATTTAAAGTAATTAAATCATTCAATTTGCTTTGAATTGTGATCAGGTGAGGATCTCTGTGGCGTCTTTTAAACATACATTACCATTTGATTTATTTTTATTATCTATATGTACATACTTCAATGCGTTTTAATGAGCATAGTAAATTGTAAATCATACGATATTTAAAATTGATTTAAAATACATTTCGCTTTTCATTACTACATATTTATTAGTTTGTAAATATACGTGATAAATATCCTATTTTTTTTTACATTGATTGGAAAAACCGGGAAACTATAGTCTGTAATTGAAGATCTTAGTATATTCGACATATTTCACCAATTGCATAATGGTTAGTAGCTCTGTTTGTAGAAGATGCTAATTTGGCGGAAAGGGACTGACAGCAAATTTAAACCCCTGGAATCTCTTCCTCTCCTCCATGAATACTATGAACAAACTTCCTAAAATGCAAATGAATAGAAATATCATATTGTATTACTGAAGGATTATTTTGCGTCACAATAGTTCATTCCGAAAAAGGGTTACAATGTTTTTGCTTAACTATTTCTGTGGAGAACACAGGCCTGTCTGGAAGTTCCAAAAGACTTTGTTCATATTCATAAGAACAAGAATATGTCCATAGCATACGGATGCCCCACTCGCTCTATCATTTTCTATGTTCAATGGACCGTGAAATTGGGATCAAAACTGTAATTTGGCATTAAAATTAGAAAGATTATATCATAGGGAACATGTGTACTAAGTTTCAAGTTCATTAGACTTCAACTTCTTCAAAAAATATCTTGACCAAAAACTTTAACCTGAAGCAGGACAGACGGGCGGACGGAAGAAACGATGGCCTGACGAACGGACCTGCAGACCAGAAAAATCGGAGATGGGGCATAAAAATGTTATTACATGCAGTCGGTAACGCGTTGAAAATAAGAAATTGTTTTGATGCAATATTTATGAATTTAAAATAATTAATTAGAATGTTCATAAAAGTTATAATCAACAATTATATTGTAAATACTAAATAACCTTTGACTCACTCTATTACTTTATATGTACCGTTCTAATTTCAGGCCAACGTTATTATAATCTCAGTTTATTATCATAGTATTTGATCTCTTCTGTCAGAAATGTCTCATTAAATGTCAAAATTTACTTTTTGATAAGAATAACTCGAGTGTAATTTAAAATTTTTGTTTAAACTCAATTGCTACAGCGCTCCTTAACAGGTAACATGAAGTATTTAAATCAGGATAAATTGTACGGTTAGCTAATCGATTCATCTGTGACTGTCTTCTGTAATTCACAGAATCTACTTTCATTTTCAGGATTGAAATGAACTTCTTTGGTTTTAAGGATTAAAACAGCAAGGTAGGTTTGATGTTTCTTCATGTCAGTGGCTTTTTATGAAAATACTGTACATTTTGTTTTGCATTTTATACTCAGTTACCTGCGATGCATATTGTACAACGGGATATGTAATTAATATTGGAATTTAAAAACAGAAACTGATATTTTCCAATAGAAGTGAGTCTTTGAACAAAAGTTAATATGTCTTTATCTTTCTTTCAATGTGGTATTTTTTCCAATAACGAAAAAAAAAATAAAGATAGGAATCTTCTCTTTTTTGGGGGAAATCTGATCATAACAATGTTTACAGATTTCGGATTTGTATCAAAAATAACAAAACTGGACAACGTTTTCAAACAACGGTGACTCATAGTACTATATGAACAATATTTGCGTGCATGTCATTATAAAACAAGAAATACGTGTGTGTACCTTTAACGAATATAATTTTTAAAGCTATGGGAAAGTTACGGAAGC
Source organism: Mytilus galloprovincialis (assembly GCF_965363235.1). Taxonomy (NCBI): domain Eukaryota; kingdom Metazoa; phylum Mollusca; class Bivalvia; order Mytilida; family Mytilidae; genus Mytilus; species Mytilus galloprovincialis. The sequence goes on along the minus strand of NC_134841.1, from coordinate 33,714,633 downwards.
CAGTTAGTGTCGGCTGGGAGTTTTATTTTTAAGTCGTTATAATGATTTAGCTCACTTGTTATAACGACTTAGCATATCTATCTCGTTATATCAGCTTAGTTAACTCGTTTGAACAAGTTAGCTAAGTCGTTTTATGAGTAAGCTAAGTTGTTTAAACGAGTAAGCTAAGTTGTTAACGACTCAAAAATAAAACTCCACCCTGGCACAAACTGACTTCAGTAGAAAGTCGACTGAATCAGTGAAGGTGAAGCTATTCAATCGAAAAAGTCTTTCTTTAATACAAAAATTAAATAATTTATATAACTACGTATTTATTCTACACATGTACAACGGTTTAGTTATAGTACAAATGTATTTGATAATATTCGTTCATATTCTAGACATATTCTTAGCTTCAACAGAAATAACCAAGTACAAATGTACTTCTTATTATACTACTTCCAAACACATACATGCATAAAAAGAACGCAACAATTACTGTAAAGAAACATTTTCTTTTAGTTTTGTTAGTGCCCAACTCTATGCAGTAAGAATTTATTTAAATGCAATTTAAATCGACTTCGTGTAACCTTTGTTTGAAATTCCGACAATAATGTTATCTCAATGTTAGAATGTAATACGAACTCAACTTTTCACTAAAATTCATTTTAAATATATAATTATTATATTCCGTTACAATATAGATAAAAAATTTAAATGTTTAATTTTGAATTACTTTTTTTTGCTTTCAAGTAGTGGGCGAATTTAACAAGAGTTCGATATTTACTTCAGATAATTCACAACACGAAAGAGTCCATGTTCACTGCACAAAAGGGTACAATATTTGCTAACATGGTAGGGCCCATCAGCACGATTCTCTCTCTTCCTCCTACAAAATTCCAGTAAAACACTAAATATGATTATTAACCGACGGAAGCATCGTTTGTTTACCAAAAAAAAAAAAGATTTACGAAATCGTTCACAACAGTGGCGTTAATTCAAAATTCACAATCCATTATAGATTTTTTTTATTTATGTTTTGTTTTCAGATATTATACAAATCACTAGACATGGGTGTTAAACACTGTTAAAACACATATATGATAAAAACATGTACTTCCGGTTTTCAGAAACTACAAATTTATGAACAGTGGGTGGTATTAATACCACTGTTACAAACACATTGACTAGTAGTTTTTATTTTATTGAGTTGTACTGTCCGCTGTGTCTAAACTCACAATTACATTTGTAAATAGTTGCAGTCTCAGACAATGTATTGATAATGGCGTTACAATAAAAAAAAAATCACCGGGACTGGGATTAAGTTAAATTTTACTATCGGAATGAATAGATACATGGTTTATTTTAGTACAACCTGTATATATTAAACAACAAGTACATATTAGTACAATATAACATTACAGCCAGACATAGTCTTACGGTACGCTGCCAAAATTAAAATATCATGTATCAAATTAAACGTTTATGTATGGTTATGACAAGATTCTTAATTATTGATATTTAACAATTATGTCAAACAGGATATAAATATAACGGTCTTTTTAATTACAGTATGCATTCAAATGCATATAGATCAATAACAAATATTTTATTTGTTTATTTGCTAACGGGACAAACAGACCAAATAGACTGTCGTTAGATGTGATGAAATCTTAACCGAAAAACTAACCAAAGAATAACTAGTGGAAAAGGCCAAGGAAAAAACAAAGCATTGCAATGTAACACGTATATGGATTACAATTATAGAACTAAACCGAACGCGTTTCTATTAGTCATCTACGGAAAACCTCATTAAAAGATGTTTTCTACTTTGCAATATCATCCATAAAAATTCCGGAGACTAGATCTTCATGACTCGTTTCTGAGATTTTTGTGTTGTTGGTTTACTGTTTCAATGGCGTATACTTCAATCTTATCATATATTTTTTGTTTTCGTTTAAACTGATAGGAAAAAAGTCTGTCAAATCAGATCAAAACTTCTTTGTCATTCAATCATAGTTGATATAATTGCTTGAAACATTATGATGTGCTACCTCAAATGTAAATACTTCAAACAGCTCTGTAAATATTATGATGCGTTTACAACAACGACATATTTATGTATGTTTATCAAAATATTGTCAAGGAGATAACCTAAATTGAACTTATTCAAACAATACATTTTATCTAATAAAGTCAGCTAAAAACAGATATTGTTACAAGGATTTTTTAAATTTCGATACATAGTATGTATGGAAATTTAGAATACAAATACGTATGTATTACATACGTATGTTGACAGTTTTTTTCAGTTACAAACGACAAAACTGGAAAAAAAACCTAATTAAATGTACTAGCATAGGGAGGTACCCACTGTTACTAAAATAAACATATCGGATAATAAAGATAAGTATCCATCGCTTGCCATTTACGTACAAAGGGTAGTTAAGTTTAAAAAACCTTGAGCATTTATAATAAGTCTAACTTTACATTTAAATTTCAATAACTGTGTCTACATCCAACAATTGTAGTGTGTTCAAATTTCCTTTTATTATTTGTGTAACAACAAAGACCATGTATTCGTGACTTCTATCTAGTATGGTTCCGGCTGGCCCAATATTAGAAGTAAAGATAAACAGAATAGAAGAGGTGCCAAAAATACCAGAGGAACAGTCAAACTCATAAATCGAAAATAAACTGACAACGCTAAGCTAAAAATGAAAAGACAAACAGATAAATAATAGTATACAAGAAATAACATATAAAACGAAAGACTGAGCAACACAAACCCCATCAAACACTGGGGGTTATCTCAGGTGCTCCGGAAGGGTAAGCAGATCCTGCTCCACATGTGGCACCCGTCACGGATTTGATTCCGTGTCTCATATGCTGAAATTAAACACCATTGCGTTAGCTGCGGGACTGTAGCTTGATGGTTCTTGTGATTTTTTTTTGACAATTTGAGGTCTATGGTTCACACAAATAAAAAATATATAATAAGGACCATAAGAATTCCGGTTCCACAACTACCATTGAATATGATATTATAATGTATATACACATATGTTAATCAAGATTTTAACAAGTCTACATTTAAAACAACGTTCAAACCTATGATTGCTTTGGATAATAAACAGCTGAGCCATGAGCGCATGATACGCCCGACGTCTTGTGTGGAAGTTTTATGCAATAATCATAAATAGTTTCTGAGAAAGTTTTAAGCAATTACCATTTATTGCTTTTGAGACACGGCGGGACATGTGACCCCCCCCCCCCCCCCCCACACACCCTGTTTTTTTTTACAAATATCACTAAAATAAAATTTTGAATCAAACCAAAAAGTATACAGATCTTTAGATTAATATAACAAAGAAGTGTTTACAGTTTCAAGCAATAATCATAAATTGTTTTTTGCGATACGGCGCGACATGTAAAAAAAACCCTCCCCTTTTTACAAAATACTCAATAACTCAAAAATAAAATTTTGAGTCATCACCAAAAAGTATACAGATCTTTAGATTAATATAACAAAGAAGTGTGTAAAGTTTTAAGCAATAATCATAAATCGTTTTTGAGATACGGCACGACATGTAAAAAAAACCTCCCCCTTTTTTACAAAATACTCAATAACTCAAAAACGAAATTTTGAATCATCACCAAAAAAACTATACAGATCTTTAGATTAATATAACAAAGAAGTGTGTAAAGTTTCAAGCAATAATCATAAATTGTTTTTTGCGATACGGCGCGACATGTAAAAAAAACCCTCCCCTTTTTTACAAAATACTCAATAACTCAAAAATAAAATTTTGAGTCATCACCAAAAAGTATACAGATCTTTAGATTAATATAACAAAGAAGTGTGTAAAGTTTTAAGCAATAATCATAAATCGTTTTTGAGATACGGCGCGACATGTAAAAAACCCTCCCCCTTTTTTACAAAATACTCAATAACTTAAAAATGAAATTTTGAATCATCACCAAAAAGTATACAGATATTAAGATTAATATAACTAAGAAGTGTGTAAAGTTTTAAGCAATAATCAAGAATCGTTTTTGAGATACGGTGCGACATGTGAAAAAAAACACACCCCTGTTTTAATTACAAAGTGCCGTAACTCAAAAAGTTTAAATCTGATTTTCACCAAAAAGTATACAGATCATTTGACCATCATAATAAACAATTATATTAAGTTTCATGAAATTTAGATAAGTCGTTCTCAAGTTACGGTGCGACATGTTTACGCCGGACGGACAGACAGACGGACGGACGGACACCGGACATTTGTATACCATAATACGTCGGGCGTATAAAAACCGCACTTATTATACGTGTGCAGAAAATTTTCTTTGTCAAAGCTAAATTATGAAAAGAAGAAAACACAATCTACTGTATACTAGCTAAAGGACAACCTTACTTCTATAAATATGCTGTTGTTTTGGGACGTACGTGACATACCATAACAGCTCGTTTTGTGGAATTACAGATTTATCATCCTGTGAGAAAATTCCTTATTTTGATACATAAGAATATTATTAAGCTTACTAAGATTAAGGGGGCTCCTGGGTATATTAAATCATTTTTTTTTCTTATATAGGATTTCGCTATATTTTTTTTATAAATAAACTTTATCATATACTTAAAAGAAAAATGAAATAAAAAAAAAATGGGGTCACCGTTCATTTAAGCTCACAATCTGCCTCCGGAAAAAGCATACATTTTTGTTAATGTCCTTTTTTCTGTTGAGCTAATAGAAGAAATAGAGGTAATATCGAAATAAAAAACTAACCTAATTACAGAAATCGCTTAAATTTTACATTTATTTAGTTTACGTACAGCTTATATGAAAACTATAATATAAAATATAGGTCACCGATGAGTTAAAAAAAGATATTTCAAATTTAATGCCAAAAAATGGCATTTTTGCACCAAAGGGAGATAATTTGAAGCTTTTTCAATGATATAAACATTTTAAAAGTCATCTAGGGCCAAACCAAATCGATTTTTTGGGTGGATTTTTTTACCATATCATAAAGTAATAACATAATAGTGTAATAAATAAAATTTGTAATGGAAAAATAAAGGTTCAATTTTTTGCTGAAATTTTTGTACCCACGAGCCACCTCAAGAACAAATGTAGTTATCCTATCTGAGCCATCATAAATTAAGGTATATACACAGAAAATACATATTTTTGTAAATGTTCATTGTCGAAATAGGCACGACATATTCTAAAATAATTTGATATCTAATTTTTCGATAATTTCTTCTTTGACTGTATATTTTCTGATGTGCCTAGCTGATTTTTTGTTTGCAATGGTCTGTGCTTTGATGTCAGATCAAATCATCGCATGTAAGTTTGGTAATGTCACTGGTTACAAATGACGTTGATCTAAAACTATTTTGATTACATTTCTTTTGTAATTTTATCATAAATGTTGTTTTAAATTCTTGAACAGGTTACAGTAACACTTTATAGGCCTAGGTGTTTGACAAGTTGATGTTTTTTTATAAATCAATTAAAAGTGTTTAAAAAGAGAAATCAACTTGAGAATTGTTCAAAAATAAGTTTCTGATAAAAATTGCTAGATAAAATAAATAGACATGTTGAAGACCGTACTTTGACCTATAATATTATACTTTTATAAATTGTGACTCATGTCTCATGGGCACTCATACTACATCTTCTTATATCTATGATAGCTTTTGAAATGTTTTAAAACACGCAGAAATTCAACCTTCAATACTAGTAGGTTGTGATTATTGTTTATTGTATAGGGAAGAGGCCAACGAGAACTGTGAATGCAGAGAATAGAAAATACAAATGTTCAATTACTTATAGTTGCCCTGGTTTGTAATTGAACTCGCGACCACTTACACTTACGCTAAAACGAAACCATCGTAGTCGTTTTGATAATGGGGAAATTGTCCACATTTTCTATTTCAAAAATGCTTCAATAACTGTTTGCTTCCATAAATCTCTGTATAAACTTTGGATAAATGGTTTGAAAGAAATTTTCTGTTTACTGTTGACAAAGAAATAAGACTACCATTTATCTTTACCAATTAATCAATTATTGAACGGATATAGTAATTACCCTGCTATTATAATAATGAAGATGCGATAAAATGTCAAAAATTATTATTATTATCGACAGACATGCTCTAATAATAGCTAAGCACTTTTTTTAACCTTAAGGGATAAGTGGCAAACATACATGCACCTAAATTAACGGCTGCACTTACCAGGGACACACAACCGAAAAAAACTCGGAAAGTAGGAAACATCTTGCTCCAAATTGTCGATTTTATAATAACTATAACGTTGTTATGTACATAAGAAACAATCATGGTAAAAATATTCAGGATAATAAATTAAATAACACATAGTTGAGAAGGTGGTTGAGTGGATCGGTACCTCTAGAAAATACATTATCAACCTTGGCTTCGTCTCTATTGGCAATGTTTCCTCGTGGTAACTATCTGCTCTATCATCCTCTCAGCTATGTGTTATTCAATTTATCATCCTGAATATTTTACCATTATTGGTCAATCTCAAAGAGCCTTTGAAACGAATTTCAAGCAATTTAATATGCATTTATTATTAATAATGCATATCATAAACGGCTACTTATTTTTCAAAAATTTGTGATGGATTAAAATATTTATAACTATAACAAAGGCAGCTATATACTGCCATGTAATTTGAACCACAATCTGATTCGTCCAACTATTCAATTTGAAGTATCCGATTTGAAATATTTAAATTCAGTTATTTCATAAATAACGTATAATATACTATTGTCGCATATACGTAACAACAATAATCAATTATGGAGGATACCAGATGGCAATCCTTTCTAAAATCACTGACAAAGTACTATGGTACATGCATGACGAGGTACATAATAGTAAATCAAATATTTATGTATATTATTAAAGTTTCTTTCTTACATGTAGCCTTGTTATCTCTTGCTTTACAGGAAAGTTTAGATGGGTTGTAGTAATGGTAAGCAGAATGAGTTTGATAGTATCCAGCCAACACCAAAGAGGAGTAATACACCTCCAGATGAGGAAGACGGAAGTGACTTTTTATACGAGTATGAAAATGATTCAGATGAGGTAAGCCAGAATCCGACATGTATACAGAAACCACAAAATCCGTCATCGAGTCGAAATCTGTAGCTCTTCTGTTGCTATCTTCCTTTTTTCCTGCATAGTGTTCAAATCAAACATGTGCTTTTTAAATAAAATTAAGGAGAAGTGGTAGTTATGCCTTTATGCCCGGTATGACAAAATGTGAAAAAAAACCAACAAACAAACAAACCGACTTGATAGACAACGACAAACAACAAGCACTGAATTACAGGCTCCTGGCTTGGGATCGACATAAAGAGAACAGGGCAGGGGTAACAATTTTGTGAGCGATTGATACTCCTCGTCCGAACCTGGGACAGTAGTGTAACAACACAACATAAATGTAAGACAAACTATAATATCACTTTGAAAGGACTGATCAGATCAACATTTAGAATGAAAAAGGTTATTAATCTTACGGTTAGTTCAAAATGGGAAAAAGGGTCGAAATTAACCTAAATAAGCCGAAATGGAGTAACAATGTTACGAAATGGAAAAAAATTAAGATATCTATCAGTTGTTCACATCATATTATTTCAATGTCGTAATAGGTCAAGTTTAAAATTATTAGCATCGATGAATTTTACATTTAGTCTTTTTTAATGGAAGAAATAGAAAGATATTCTACTGAATTCTTAAGAAAATCTCGTCACAACTTAATTTTTGTTCATTTATTTGTTGGGAGTTTAGTGTGACTTCCATTTTCACTGAACTAGCACACAATTTTTTAGGGGCCAGCTGATGACCACCTTCAGGTGCGGATTTTCTCGCTGTGTTGAAGATCTATTGGTGGCCTTCGGCTGTTTTCTGCTCTTTACTCAAGTTGTTGACTCTTTGACCATTCCCCATTTCCATTCATTTTATATATAGAAAATCTAACTGATTTTTGCTTTCGTCAGATACAACTTGAACCAATAGAGGACGGTTATCCTGAACCAAAAGCCAATGATGAAAGCCATGAAATATTCCAAAAGCTGTTTGCAAGGAAAGGTTCAAATCATGAAACAGACGAAAACGGCAATGAAATAATTAACCAGGAACAGAGAGACAATCATGCAAGAAATGTAAGAAAATTTTATCATATGAACTTCAGAGAGGGACGATACATTTATTTATTTTTATTTTTTTTTGGGGGGGTGGGGGGCGGGGTGGGTTGGGGGTTAATTGGATAAGAATTAATAATTACCAAATCATAACCGAAGTAGGAGTCTTTATCTTTTCCATCTTTTTTGTTTCCCCGCTAAGTACGGTTTATCTATTCCTAAAGGGTTATGAAAAATGGCAACTAAGCATTTTATTGTCACCTTTTTATCTCCTCTTAAAAATAAATATATAACAAAGAGTAACAAATTGATGTATCTATTAAAATCTGTCGGATTCCAGATGATAATATAAAAAAGAAGATGTGGTATGATTGCCAATGAGACAACTATCCACAAAAGACCAAAATGACACAGACATTAACAACTATAGATCACCGTACGACCTTCAACAATGAGCAAAGCCCATACCGCATAGTGAGCTATAAAAGGCCCCGATTAGACAATGTAAAACAATTCAAACGAGAAAACTAACGGCCTTATTTATGTAAAAAAAAATGAACGAAAAACAAATATGTAACACATAAACAAACGACAACCACTGAATTACAGGCTCCTGACTTGGGACAGGCACATACATAAATAATGTGGCGGGGTTAAACATGTTAGCAGGATCCCAACCCTCCCCCTAACCTGGGACAGTGGAATAATAGTACAACATAAGAACGAACTAATCTATAAAAATCAGTTGAAAAAGGCTTAACTCATCAGATGGACAAAAATACAAGTGCACGTGGCCCGTACTTATAAACCCATCCAACTCCATTAACATAATTTTATCCTGCAATTGGGTGTCCTACTGTACAGATACAGCCCTACAGATATCGCTATGCTGTATCTGTATACTATACAGATATCGCTTTAAAGCTCCGCCCACTGCCGGACTGAGTATTGTTTGAACCTGTGTGACCTCAGAATGTGTATTCCAGTTGCATTCCAATGACGATGACAATTGTCGATTTCAAAACTTGAATGTGTATGATTGTGTTACAATAGTTATCAAAGGTACCAGGATTATAATTTAGTACGCCAGACGCGCGTTTCGTCTTAATAAGACTCATCAGTGACGCTCATATCAAAATATTTATAAAGCCAAACAATTACAAAGTTTAAGAGCATTGAGGATCCAAAATTCCAAAAGGTTGTGCCAAATACGGCTAAGGTAATCTATGCCTGGGACAAGAAAATCCTTAGTTTTTCGAAAAATTAACAGTTTTGTAACAGGAAATTTATTAATCAACCATGTCAATTTCAGCATGCATGTGTAGTGAATGTCAAGTCTGAAGCGTAGGACAACTCGTACACTTCTGTTTCAAATTTGACAATGTCTTGTTATTTGCTTTTACTGTTGAAATTAGTTGTTATGTCAAACTAGATAATTATTCACCTTGAGCGATGTATTATTGTTGACCATTCGAGATTCTTTTTTTGCGAACCCGTCTTCAGCGTAATGTGTGATTTTGATATTACTACGCGAGCCTCAAGGGATTACAAATCGAAAATAAATGCCAAATATGTTAGTTTTTGTGTCTTTCAAACCACTAACAATATACAGAATTAATTGCAGGATAAAGACAATAACTGTTTAGTGTCTTTAGATATCAGCTGTATTTGTACTCGGCTCGAAACAGGTGTAGTAGCTCGCTAAAAGCTCGCATACACCTTGTTTCCTAGCCTCGTACAAATACAGCTGACATTTAAAGACACTAAACAGTTATTGTCTATGGAAAAAAAACACACATTTTAATCGGGAAATTGATTTTACACTGATTCCTAAAATGTAAATTTGAATACTGCTCATAATTTCTACTTTTCAATTCCACCACCTAAACAGTCACCAGGTGATGTGACCTCCACCTTCGAGGATCTTATAGACTACTTAGAGAAACCTTTCAAGAATCACCCAGAAAGAGATGCATTCCTGGTTAGAGCAATTTTAGTTTGGTTAAGCAACCAAAATATTGAACAGATGGCTAAGTCACCAGGCAATTCTACATCACCGGCAGGATACTTAGCATTGTTGGGTCAAAAGAAAACCAGTTATTCTACATTTTTTACAGCTCTCTGCAGGTAACGTATATTTGGGTTGTAAAAGTCTCGGACTATTTCTAGAAATACTGTGTAACAGTTCATCAACATGGCAAAGTGTAATGGCATGAAAAGAAATGTATAACCTACAAAATAATTATGAAATAAATCAACTTCTTAACAGAAGAGGTCTTTCCAAATTTTTTTTGGAATGTAAAAGTAAATTGAAAAGAATAAAACAAAAACAAAAACAAAAAAAACACGAAACACGTGTAATAGTTGGTATCAAGTAGAAATCATAGCACTTGAAATATGTTATTCCAAAGAAAGAGATTTATGCTTTTTTAACCATACTATTTGAAATTTTTTGTTCAGAAAAGGTGGGATATTATGTGCACAAATACGTGGAATTTGTAAAGCTGGTGATTATCAACCTGGCGATAGAGATGAAAGAGGCAGTCTGTGGAACGCTGTTTATCTCCATGACAATTGGCACATTGTACATGCGTTCTGGGCATGTCGCTCAGTATTTGGAAAGGTCTCTGGGGGATGGATACAGCTAGAAGCAGGAGGGCAAACTATCGCTAAACGGACGGAAGAATCTGCAGGCACGATTCAGAATTCATTTGATGAAAATTACATTCTGCCTAAACCAAAAGAATTTCTCTATGACTGTCATCCTAATGATAGTAAATGGCAGCTAGTCAAACCCCAAATAAGCCGAAATGAATTCTTTGACAGAGCCTATCTTTTCCCTCCATTCTGGAGATTTGGTATGGAAATGATCAGTGAAAACAGATGCTCTCTAACGTCCAAGAATGGAGAAGCTAAAATTTCATTTAAAGCGCCTTTAAAAATTGGAAATGAACTTGATGTATGGTATGAGTTGCTCCTAAAAGAAAACACTTCAGGTGCTGAAACAGATTTGCTCAATCCAGAAAATATTCCAAAACTTGTTAGCATGATACGAAACACTCCAGAATGGAATTGCACTATTCAATTTCCTGCAAAGGGAATATACAAAATAGTTTTCAGCGGTGGTTGGCACAACCAAGGTTTAGCCAGATTGGGAGAATTTCAATTAGTTTGTAATGAGAAAATACAAGACTGTAAACCCTTACCTTTTGATCCTGGACGTCCTGGTATAGGTTTTGGACCTGTTACGGAAGAAGCTGGATTTATTTTACCTTCTCACAGAAATGGCCAGATTCATGTAGACAAAACAAAATCCACCCGTATCAGATTTTTTATAGACAGCATTGTAGCAAGGACTCTGATTGTGAAAACAGAATTATTAACCTATTCTTCCATAAATGACGAAAATTTACAGAAAGAATTGAATGACAAAGTTACATGGAAGATCGAGTCCAGTGGAAAAGAAAATAATATGCAAACATCAGCAAGAGAACTTAAAATAGTTGCAAATCCACAGACAAAAGAAAATTGCTACCTCCGAATTTATGCTGGACATCGTTCAAAACATAAGGATGATACAAACGAACCGGAAATGTCTGTTGTGTGCAACTATTTCCTGACCACTTCAAAGTTACCAACATATGAGGTAAATATATACAATCGAAGATAATATCAAGTAGGATGTAACGTTTATTTTCACAAAAATTGTGTATCGGTTTCACATGTGCCCTACTAGATTATTTTACCGAATTACAGAACCCTCCTATTTTATACACACATCCATGATCATACATCAAAATTCGATTTACCAATATCGGAGTAAGTTCAATGAGAACAGAAAAGGTCTCTCGTTGTTTTTCTTTAAATATTAGACTGAGAGTTAATTTTGATATATTCACAATTGAAATATGCAATGGAAAATATATCATTCCCAGGTTATGACTCACTTTTCGAGATACTTCAGTTCGAAATTTGCATGTTTCATGTTGAAACCTAAAATTTAAGCTTTCTATTTATCTGTTAATTTATAAGCGGTTTGCATAAGGATTTTTGTGATTTCTTTGAACTACATATGTATCTCAATATACAGGTAAAAGGCTAGGCGAACTGCGCTCTTTTTCCTGGTTCTAAAGCTCGTTTATAAATACACCCGCCGTTCATATAAAAAAAACAACTTTTCAATGACCTCGAATTAAAAAAAAAAAAATTAAGAAGACTAAAAAAAAGTACGAAGTTGAGGTTCCTTGAGGACACCTAAGTTCCGAAAGATTTTCACCAAATTCAGCTAGTGTAGTCACTGATCTATAATATTGATAATTATCAGACCGGGAGTAAGCGATTTGCCCGACGTAATCTGCTGACTGCTATGGAAGGAGATGACATGGAACAGATCAACAAATGTTTGTTACAATGTGAGAGGACACAGATCGGTGAGGACGATGCCGACATGCAATATGCCCGACAGAAAATTGAGGTTCTAACTCTCAGGAAAGGTACACTAAATTTAGTTGTGAAAGCAAAAATCCAAGTTAAATTGGGGTGATTGGTCGGGGGATGGCGGCTGTCGATATGGAATATGCCCGACAGAAAATTGAGGTTCTAGCTCTCAGGAAAGGTACACTAAATTTAGTTATGAAAGCAAAACCAAAGTTTAATTGGGGTAATTGGTCGGGGGAGGGCGGCTGTCGATATGAAATATGCCCGACAGAAAATTAAAGTTCTAACTCTGAGGAAAGGTACACTAAATTTAGTTGTGAAAGCAAAACCCAAGTTAAATTGGGGGGGATTGGTCGGGGAGGGCGGCTGTCGATATGGAATATGCCCGATAGAAAAAAGAAGTTCTAACTCTCAGGAAAGGTACATTAAATAAAAAAAGTAGTTGTATAGGTACAACTCTTAGTTTAAATTGGGAAATGAGTCGGGGGAGGGGCATGACAATTGATGCCGATATAGAATATGCCCGACAGAAGACTGAAGTTTTGACTCGCAAGAAAGGTACAATTAATTAAAATGAAGTTGTGTAAGCAAAACCCTTAGTTATATTTTGGAGGGGCATGACTATAGTTGCCAATATGGAAAATGCGCGACAGAAAATTGATGTTCTTATTTACTAAATTAAGAAATAGTTGCGTAAGCAAACCCGTAAATTAAATTGATCGAAGTTTGATTTTTTTTTTTTTAAGGGGAGGGTGGAGGTCAGGCCTATAAAAGAGATACCGGGGGAAATTCAAACGCCTGCGCCGAAAATAAACTGACAACGCCATGAATTAAAATGAAAAAGACAAACACACAAATACAAAAACAAAAGTACACATGCAAAACTGAAGACTGAGTAACACAAACCCCACCTCAAGCTAGGGGTGATAAATGCCGATGTCTTTAATCATTTCATGCAAAGACATGATTTTGTTTGAACCAAAACTTTATTAACATAAGACTAGATATATAGAAGTATAGTTGAAACTGGACGCTACCAAATCAGAATTCAACCAACCAACGGATTTGATGTTTCTAGCACGAACATTGTACTCCCAACACTGACTAAAGTTTTATGACCGACATGCTCGAGTAGTTTCACTATACAAGTCCCAAACATAATACAACCAAAGACAGCTTGAACAGATACTAATCGTATGCATGCCCGCTTAACAACTTTCTATTGTTTAATCCTCATTGTCATGGTTAATATGTAGAATTAACGAAATGTTCAAAAGACAGAGATCTCATAACATTTCAAAATTTACTTTCAAAGATTCATTACTTTTTGGTTTCCTCGTTTGAAAATGTCATTACTTGTCGCGTCGCAATCATATTATGTAAATAACTATGTTAAAACAACAATACATTTTCCGTGAATTCAGTGTGAAATATGCATTTTTTTTACATGCACCAACAAGAACTCGCACATTCTGATTTTGCAGGATACTACTCTGAACGACATAAATATGTTTAATTGAAACTTCGAAATTCAGATAATGTCATCTAGGAGAGAAGGTGACTGGAACGCAACCCTTGGCTAGCAAAATTTTAAGCTTGCACTGCATTTTAGTATTCAATGTTTGCAATTCCAAAAAAGTTATAAGATGAGATTTCACTTTTGAGCAAGTGACTAGAACATTCAGGTTGTTTCAATTTTATCAATGTTTAATTTCAGCAATTCATGATGCCAGACTGAGAAAAAATTTAGGGAATGTAGAATTGACAATCAAAATGATAAAAAATTCGAAATTTATGAATATTTTCCTACACGATATACAAGTATTAGAGAAGTTTGCCGAGTCTCTTCGTCAATTGAAAGGTTTTACCTGTGATCTTCCCAGGCTGCTAGACGCCTTATTAGAACTACGGAATAGAAATGCTCCAAATGACGTTGTCAAAAACACTTTAGCAGCTCTGTTGGTATTGTTTGGATGTGATGTTGATGAAAATGAGGTTTGTAATCAGTAGAAAAACGGGGTCAAGCTTGAGAAATTAATACTGCGTATAAATGCGAGAATGGTTACTTTGAATTATATTACTCGGGAATGATTTGGAAAATTAAATGTTTCGCGGCATTTCCTTTTTGTCATTTGATTCGAATGGATGTCAAAATTCTTTTGTCCCATACAAGCACATACTCTTAAAAAATAATAAAACAAACAACACAAACATCGCTATGTTAAATCGGAATAAAATCGTTTGTTTGCGCAATCTTACTTTTACATGTCAAAATAAAAATGCGCACAAAATATAGGTCGTTCTGCTTTTCACCCATCTAAAAAAATATGTACCAAAGATTAAACACAACACACTACAACGTTTTAAATATTTAAGTAGAAAAGTCTATCAAAATCATTAATGAATTCGGAAACGAATGAAAACAATTGGATTTGCACTTCGCGAAAATGATTTACTTATTTTTGGCTCCTACGCAGTTATTTCAACATGTATATCTATATACCTTATCCGTTGGTAATTGAAATCTTTAAAAAATGGACACTGTAAATTCCAATCCATATGCCGGCGATTTCCTTGACGGACGACTGCCTTAAAGTTATAGAATAATGAATTAGTAATTTGAGTGTGCATTATATTACAGGACTTTGAAGATATACAGTTCCACTGCAAAGCGTTAGCGGGAAGGCTAAGTACACAAAAAGATTCAAGTTTCAAAGAAGCTGATGCCAGGAGAGCTCAAGAAATCATGGAGAAATATACATATGAAGAAAAACAATGTAGTACTATGGCAGCAGCTAAATTACATTTATGGGTAGGTGATTGATAGGTTGTTGGTTGCTTAACGTCCAGTGGCAAATATTTCATGCATGTTCAGGATTACATGGAAAGGTGATATTCTCAGACAATTTGACAAACTTCAAGGTCACAGATAAAACAATAAAGATAATAAAAAACAAAGTTTATTTGTGAATATTGTTATTACTCTTAAAACTCCAAAACGTGGTTGGTGTAGGAATATGGTTACACAATATTTGTATCGGTATGATTAAACACCTGATGATCTGTCATATGCCTGTTGACACATTTGAAAATGGCTCAAAAAAAGTGCAAAAAAAAGATATCGTTTGACGAATTTTTTTATCCAGTGTATTATATATTTATAGACCTTTTAAAAAAATAATCAACTATATCTTTGGAAGTATGAATATAGTTTTGTATTTTTTTGTTTTCAAAGGCATTTCAACAGTTTGTCAAGTTCTTAATGCATTTAGAAAATAAAAATCTGAAATATCTCTAAATTGACGTGTGCATTCCATAAAGAAGACTTAGTTCTTGGTGTAAAGTTTGAGACTCTTTCTATTTAGAAACAAACCTGAAACCAGACGCAACGTAAGTTTCTATCGACAAAATACTTTTTCATCTTTTTGATGAACATTTAATATGTTCTTCATTGTTTCAGATAAAGGACGTTTCCAAGAAAGTATTGAATGACTTTAAAGATGACAGCTAAGAGACACTATACGATGTTCCATAACCCGGTGGATAGATAGACTATAATTCCATATCATTTATTGACGAATATTTAGTTTAGCATTGTACACAAAATATTAAAAAAGAGGTGACATTTAGTCCTGTAGAATATACTTGTTATCATATAGAATTATGTTGGTTAAGGGCAGTTTTCGTTCTATAAAGCAATCCTGCAGGAATACATGTATATATCAACTCAGGAAATACGTAATAACATAATTTTTCTTGCAATCTTCAGTAGTCGGAATAATAAAAAAAAACGATTTATCAAAAACATTAGTTTGTTTGTTTTAAAAACAATTACAGTTGTAATGGAATGCTTTGTAGTCAGTTTCCCAGTAGTCAACACTTCTGGACTGCCATGTTTTATGATCATTTATATGGTCATATTTATAAATTAACTGCTTATTAAACTTTTGAATTTTTAAATGCTTTTCTACCTCAGGAATAGATTACCTAAGCTGTATTTGGCAAACCTTTTAGGTCCATAATATATTTTGGTCCATAATGCTTTTCAACTTTGTACTTTATTTGGCCTTTTTAATTATTTTGGACTCGATCGTCACTGGCGTAAATACAAAATTTAATCCTGGTATCTATGATGAGTTTATTTATTGTATATTGTTATGACTCCGTATATGTACTGTCCAGTGACCATCTTATTTCGAAATGTTTTTATTCTGAAAATGACATACACATTTAATATATAAAATATGTTAACATGGTTTCATGTTTCAAAAATCTTGTAAAATAAAATCGATTGAAAAATGTAGAAGAATTTTCGTTGAGATAATCGAGTAAAAGATTATCAAGTTAATACAGTTATAAAATGGAAACACTGTTTTACCAAAATCAAAATAGTAATTACGAAATGATAAATCTTCAAAAGCTTGAAAATATGTAACAATATAAAAAAAATCACTGTACATTTTTTTTTAGTTTTGTCAACGGTACCGTTCTTTGATATTTCTTGATTTACAAACATTGTACTCTGGTGGTATAAACTTGTATTCTTTTTTGTTGAACGACAAAATTGTTCTTTTTTACTGAAATAGTAAAATCTACAATTTAAATGAGATACATATACTGTAGATCATTGGAATGGAGGAAAATATATATATATTGGTTTAAATATACTTTTTTCACAGTTTTGGTCTTTTGGAAAATGTGGTTTGGGTTGTATTTAGATCCTTCTACAACGAAATTTGTTTTACAATCACACGTACAAAAATTGCGGTTTTTATCCAACGCAATCATAGGTTTGAACGTATTTTTCAATTTAGACTTGTTTATATATATATAAGTACGTCTGAGCTAGTGACAACCCTACAACAGATTTATACATCGGATCACCAGCAGTGATGGTGATACATAGCTGTGTACATTATGTATATATGTTTAGACTCAGATCGACGTCCGTTCCTCAAATCGACGTCCATTTCTCAAATAGATGTCCAAATCTGACGTCACAATCGCAAATCGACGTCCACTACTAATCGACTAATCGACCAATGTGACGTCATGTATTGCTAAAACTACGCCCGATTGAGTGTAGTCGTCTTTAATTGATTTCCAATATTAATAAAAAAAGAATTCAGGATTTAATTGTTTACACTTATACATGTACATGTTTTGTAGGATTCAAGTATTTATACATACTTTCCATATAGATTTTTAACC
Organism: Mytilus galloprovincialis; assembly: GCF_965363235.1. NCBI lineage: Eukaryota > Metazoa > Mollusca > Bivalvia > Mytilida > Mytilidae > Mytilus > Mytilus galloprovincialis. The sequence continues at coordinate 33,696,825 of NC_134841.1, read as the reverse complement.
TGATTTTTTTGACAAAAATGTCGGTTATTGATTTGGGAATGTACGGCGGGCGGGCGGCAATCAAATGTTGTCCGTGCATTAAGTCATGAACCGTTCAACCAAAGCTTTTAAAATTTTAATATGTTGTTATTGACAACTAAATGAAGGTCAAGTTCAATAATGGCGATTTTGACTTTTACTGTTCAGGAGTTATGGTTCTTGAAAGATTGAAAAATGGAGTTTTCAGTCGTGTCCGTGCATTTACGCATGAACTGTTCTATCAAAGCTTCCCAAATTTTAATATTTTGTTACTGATGACAAAATGGAGGTCAAGTTCAATAATGACGATTTTGACTTTTACCGTTCAGGAGTTATGGTTCTTGAAAGATTGAAAAATGGTGTTTCCAGTCGTATCCGTGCATTTTCTCATGAACCATTCAACCAAAGCTTTTCAAATTTTAATATGTTGTTACTGATTACAAAATAGAGGTCAAGTTCAATAATGACGATTTTGACTTTAACCGTCTGAAAGAGTTATGGTTCTTGAAAGATCGTAAAATGGCGTTTCCAGTCATGTCCGTGCATTTACGCATGAACTGTTCTACTAAAGCTTCACAAATTTTAATATGTTGTTACTGATGACAAAATGGAGGTCAAGTTCAATAATGACGATTTTGACTTTACTGTTTAGGAGTTATGGTTCTTGAAAGATTGAAAAATGGTGTTTCCAGTCGTATCCGTGCATTTTTTCATAAACCATTCAACCAAAGCTTTTCAAATTTTAATATGTTGTTACTGGTGAAAAAAAATAGAGGTCAAGTTCAATAATGACGATTTTGACTTTTACCGTTCAGGAGTTATGGTTCTTGAAAGATCGTAAAATGGTGTTTCCATTCACATTGTTGCATTTACTCACGAACCATTCAATCTTAGCTTTTCAAATTTTAATATGTTGATACTTATGACAAAATGGAGGTCAAATTTGATATTGACGATTTTCACTTTCACCAATCATCAGTAATGGTTCTTGTGATATTGCCAGGACACAAATAAATGTTAATAAATCCGGTTTGCTGTCGTTGTGACAGCCTCTTGTTTTCAACCCGAATTGGGTATCATGCATATTAAATTTGGATAAAAAGTCAATTGAATCGATATCTATACTATTAAACGAGAAGACCTCATTTTGTGTGTCGCTTCTCTTCCTTCCACAATAAATAAATCAGCATGCCTTTGTGTCCTAAAAGTACCATGCATAGTCGCATTTGTCATCCATTCTTATGACTTTTCAGTTTTGGTTATTTTGGGAGAAAAACGAAAATAATGGCATCCGGATATTGTTTCCGTCATCAGACCGACTTTTAAGTCAGACACATAACTACCGGTAACATTGAGAACCAATCGTATGATAGATAACAAAAATGAAAAATAAATAATCCAATCAGAGTGTTGTCCATATCGTGGTTTTTCGATCGTAAGATCCACTACTATTTTACCTCGGTTTCAATTTGCACATAATTTTCATAAGTTCTCGGACGGGGACAGGACAATTATTTTTGCGTTTATCTGCATGTGTACTATGATTAATATACTACTATAATATATAATATATAGACACTCTCTATATAATATAGCAGTGATCGGCATGGAGAAGAAACTTAGAATCAATAGTTAATAGAAAATAAAATACACTTTGAGATTTACAATAAAGATACGTATGTTCAAAGAATACAGAAACGCGAAAATAATGAATATAACAGAAACAAAATAATAACAGACTTTGAAAAAAAGAAAGATAGGGTTTTAAAATATTGTCCTGTCGCCATGTACCTATTCTCCAGACATAAAATCTTTTACAAAAATTCATCCTAAAATAGTTAACATACTTTCAACCAAGCTTGAAATGCCCGCGATTTCGCTTTTAAGTCAACTGGACTTCCGCTTTTAATCTTGCACATAAATTTCATAAAAGTACTCGGGGACAGGACAATATAATTATCGCAATGATAGAGACGTTCAATATAATATCAATGGTGGATCCAGAAATTTTCATAAGTGGGGGCCCATTGACTGCCTAAAAGGGGGCCCGCTCGAGTCATGCTTCAATGATTACCTTATAAGCAACCAAATTTCTCCCAGAAATAGGGGGCGGGCCCCCTTGGCCCCTATAAATCCGCCTCTGAATATAGCATTGATCGCCTAGGAGAAGAAACTTGAAATTGATAGTTAATAGCAAATACATTTTATTTATAGAATACGTATGTTCATAGTATACAAAAACGCGAAAATAATGGAATTTAACAGAAAAAAATAACGGACTTTAGAAACAAGGGAGAGGGCTTAAACTGCTTCCAATTACTTATGAATTTTGATATCTAAGACTCACTGCCGCTTTTACTGAAATTCTCCAGACACAAAATCTTTTACAAAAGTTCTCCCTGCAACAGTTTACATACTTTCAATTAAGCTCTAAATGCCCGCGATAACGCGGGTATATTCTAGTACATAGTAATGTGTCATTCCTATTCATGTTAATAAATGACATGCATGTAAGTGTTTGTCAAGGAGAAAGCAACCTAACGACACAGAAAACCAAACGACATCTTAAGGTCATTATTCAATATTCAACAAAAGACAAAATAAAGAAGTATAGCTATTATTTTAAAGAGTATTTTAATTCGGACTTAGCTTTACACCTGGAGTGAAACTTATACGCAAGAAATTGGTATTTTGTGGTATGTTGTGCTGTTACACAACTGTCACATATACACAAGAAATTGGTATTATGTGTTATGTTGTGCTGTTACAAACTGTCTCATATACACAAGAAATTGGTATTATGTGTTATGTTGTGCTGTTACACAACTGTCTCATATACACAAGAAATTGGTATTTTGTGGTATGTTGTGCTGTTACACAACTGTCTCATATACACAAGAAATTGGTATTTTGTTTTATGTTGTGCTGTTACACAACTGTCCCATATACGCAAGAAATTGGTATTTTGTTTTATGTTGTACTGTTACACAACTGTCTCATATACAAAAAGAAATTGGTATTATGTGGTATGTTGTGCTGTTACACAACTGTCACATATACACAAGAAATTGGTATTATGTGTTATGTTGTGCTGTTACAAACTGTCTCATTTACACAAGAAATTGGTATTTTGTTTTATGTTGTGCTGTTACACAACTGTCTCATATACGCAAGAAATTGGTATTTTGTTTTATGTTGTACTGTTACACAACTGTCTCATATACACAAGAAATTGGTATTATGTGTTATGTTGTGCTATTACACAACTGTCTCATATACACAAGAAATTGGTATTTTGTTTTATGTTGTGCTGTTACACAACTGTCTCATATACGCAAGAAATTGATATTATGTGTTATGTTGTGCTGTTACACAACTGTTCTAGGTTGAGTGCTCACACACATGTTTAACCCCGACTTTATGGGCCTGTAGTGCAGTGGTTTTCGATGGTTTATGTCGGTCATTTTTCTTTATTAATAAGACCGTTATTTTTCTAATTTGAATTGTTTACATGATTCATGTCATACCACATCTCTTTAATATTTTTTATGTAATCTCTAAAATTAAAAAAAATGATATCACAACCTTTTTTTTTTAAAAAATATAACTTATATTTGTCACACATAATATGTTTAGAGGTCTAAAGGTTTCATCTGCTGTCGGTTCGTGTCAATTGTGTATTCTGTGTCCAAAACGGACGTTGATTAGAGAAGCTAGAAATTGGACGTTGATTAGAGAAGACAAAAAATGGACGTCGATTAGATAGGCATTACACGATTTGGAAGGATATTTTATTTTGACGTCAGATTTATAGGAACGGATGTCGATTAGAGACCGGACGTCGATCTGAGTCTTACATATACAACTCGTCTAAACATCAACCCAACAATGTTATATCTGTAAACTTGAGAATCTAACACTGTTGGGTTGATGTTTTAAATTAGACGAGTTGTATATATATACATAATGTACACAGCCATGTTTCACCATCGCTGCTGAGGATTCGATTGATAAATCTGTTGTAGAGTTGTCACTGGCTCAGACGTACTTATAAATATAATTATGTTCTGTGACTGTATCTTACATTAATTTGTAGGATCCTTTACTATAGATAATTTAGCTGATCTGTAAAAATAACATTTCCGTGACTTATATATCTTGTACTTTAGTACGACGGTAGATTAAAACTTTAGCTGATCTGTAAAAATAACATCTTCATGCCTTATATCTTGTACTTTAGTATGACGCTAGATTAAAACTGACGTGGAAAGGTAACAACCGGTCACCGAAAGCTTCATTTTTATGAAGCCCATGTGGTCGTGTGGTCTAGCGGGACGGCTACAGTGCAGGCGAAAGCAAATTTATAGATCTAACATTGTTGGGTTGATGTTAAGACGAGTTGTATAGGTGAGGTATATATATTTATACTGCACTCGTTCTATTTGCGTTGACCGTATATTTCTATGTCATATATAGTCACTGACATGATATCACTTTTCCTCATGAATATTTAAATAGAAATTGCCGAGATTATAACTAATTATTCATACGACCTATTCAACCTGTTCTTGTTTTCAATGTATACAACGACTCAAACTTATTTCTTTTGCAATTTTTATAAAAAAAAACAAAGAACATATTTCACTTGTTAATATGTTTGGTCTGCATACTATAAATCATTATATTTATGCTTATTGTTGATATTTTAGTTCATTCTTTAACAAATTCGTTCACATCGATAGCGAATTTCAACAGGTAAATGTACATTTCATCGTGCTGTATATTTCTCCGCCTGCATGATATGAGGCATTTTCATAAAAGGGGAAGTTTCCCAATATTTAAATCAATGGTGACATTTACACCTTAAACAACAATTGAAAATTTTTTTTTTAGATTGCAGTATAAGGACAATAATAGTGCATTGACTTGACATATCAACGGGTTTATATGATCCAGTCATCCTATATTGACTCTTAAAATTCAAGAGTCTATCTAAAAATGAGAGTACATTTTATATGGGCTTCCAAATACCGTTTCGATCCCTAACATCACCGAAGAGACATTTATTGTCGAAATCTGGATCTGGTGTACAAAAAATATTAACACCTTATGTTTGTGGCATAACATCGTGGCCACAAGTTAATTATTTTTTGTTTAGTATTAAAATATTAAGACGGATCCATTTTGTTACATCTTGTGATCAATTTTATTTGGCAATCGCCAGTGGCAGTCAGCAGGGTTATAGAACATCAGTTGTTCGACCTGTTAGTCAAATGCGTTTTGTTTAAATATACTTCTTCACTTTTGTGGTCTTTTGGAAAATGTTGTTTGTGCTGTATTTAGACCCTTCTACAACGAAATTTGTTTTACATGCACACGTATAAAATTTGCGGTTTTCATCCAACGCAATCATAGGTTTGAACGTAGATTTCAATTTAGACTCGTTTATATTTTTTCGTTTGGGCTTGTATCATATTTTCCCTCCGGTTTATATGATATGATCCGTTCATCCTATATTGACTCTTAAAATTCAAGTCTATCTAAAAAAAAAAGGGTACATTTTATATGGCCTTCCAAATACCGTTTCGATCCCTAACATCACTGAAGAGACATTTATTGTCGAAATCCGAATCTGGTGTACAAAAAAATATTAACAACTTATGTTTGTGGCACAACATCGTGGCCATAAGTTAATTGCTTTCTGTTTAGTATTAAATTTATATTAAGATCCATTTTGTTACATCTTGTGATCAATTTTATTTTGCAATCGCCAATGGCAGTCAGCATGTTAGTCAAATGCGTTTTGTTTAAATGTACTTCTTCACTTTTTTTGGTCTTTTGAAAAATGTTGTTTGTGCTGTATTTACACCCTTCTAAAACGAAATTTGTTTTACATGCACACGTATAAAAATTGCGGTTTTTATCTAACGCAATCATAGATTTGACTCTTAAAATTCAAGAGTCTATCTAAAAATGAGAGTACATTTTATATGGCTTTCCAAATACCGTTTCGATCCCTAACATCACTGAAGAGACATTTATTGTCGAAATCCGGATCTGGTGTACAAAAAAAATATTAACACCTTATGTTTGTGGCATAACATCGTGGCCATAAGTTAATTGTTTTCTGTTAAGTATTAAATTTATATTAAGATCCATTTTGTTACATCTTGTTATCAATTTTATTTGGCAATCGCAAATGGCAGTCAGCAGGGTTAAAGATCATCAGTTGTTCGACCTGTTAGTCAAATGCGTTTTGTTTAAATATATATACTAATTGTTCAATATTGTCTGCCTTCTGTCTCAATCGTATGGATATTGATTTCATTTTTAGTTACCAGATTTCATTGGAACAACCATTACTGACATGAAATAAATACTTCCTTATTTTGTGGTATTCGTGATGCTTGAAATTCTGCAGTTTTCTATGTAGTGTTTTGTGACCAAAACAGTGCACATGGGATAGCTTTCCACCGAAAACGTCGTCACAAAACAGTGCACATGGGATAGCTTTCCACCGAAAACGTCGTCACAAAACAGTGCACATGAGATAGCTTTCCACCGAAAACGTCGCTGACTAGCATATTCTGGTCATCTGGCTATAAGATTAACTTTCAAAAAGATCTAATACATTGAGTAAAATTAAATCAAAAAGGAAAGAAACTTCAAGAAGTACTGAAAATTGTTTGTCTCTTAGTTAAATAGGTAGGAGTTTTGCTTCGTCATTTTTGTAGTACTTTCTAACATTAAAACGTGGCTATTGGTCAATCCACGTTTGTCAATTAGTGGGTCGCATAAACACTTAATTTCCATTTAACCGATGTGATTAAGATCATGCGGATCTGGCATCATTGAAAAACGAAATGATTAAAATGGACAACTTTCAAGAGTTCACTGGGAAATCAATTTAGTTTAGCAAGTGACAATACTTTGAAATTGACATATGTCATAAATTCAGGCGGAATATTTGTTTTGTGCCTGATAAATTGCATTTTTCTTTTGATGTATTAATGAAATTATTTGGAAAACCATTGTAAATTTATTGTCTGCAATTTGGTGTTGTACCATGATACATTGATAATAAGATATGCGACTCAACTAGAATCAAAAGGTTAGAAGGCGAAGTTTATAGCTATGGTACAACATATTCATTTTCATGTTATTCCATAGATTAAGCTCCACCCCATTTTTTTGAAAGATGTTTGCTTGTCAGATATTGATGAAACTGAAAAACGTAAAATATTTCAGGAAAAAAGAAAAAATCCAGTTGTTAAAACTAACAGTGCACGTTCACATTTATAACGATCATACTTGGGGCGCAAATCTGACTTGCGCGAGCTTTCAACTCATTGGATAAAAGAGGTAATGTAATCAATATCTAATATGAGTTCAAGCTGTCAATCATTATATCTATATTACAAATTATAAATACCATGTGTCTGACTTATTAACATATCTATAATCAAACTCATCTTTCAGATACACTGAAACAATCCCCCAACAGCTTTCGATATTTCTGTATCAGTTGTCACAGAATGAAATATTTGCCACTGAACATTTATCAAGTATTAATAAATTGATAATGTTTTTGTATACTTTCAAAATTTGAGGATATCAGTGTCTTGTGTATATATATATTATATAAAGTCTAAATCTGTAAGTTTTAAATTGTGAGACAAGACAATGATTTAATTTTCCCGAGTGAGGCAGGAATGTAATACAAACAATGAATATGATTCTCGTTGAAGTAAACATGGGATATAAAGGTGAAAAAAACAATTTAAGACCAATCCTTTGCTGCTTCAGTAGAAAAAGACTATTCGGCCGGAATTTTAGTTGAAATATTAACAAGAGCTGTCAAAAAAAGAGAGAACGTGAAAATCGCCAGTATTGAACTTGACTTCCATTTTGTCATCAGTAACAATAAATTCACATTCAAAAAGCTTTTGAACGAAACCGCAAGGTGTGAATGTTTTATAACCACTGGCGGATCTAGAAATTTTCATAAGTGGGGCCCCACTGACTGCCTAAGAGGGGGCCCGCTCCAGTCACGCTTCAGTGATTCCAACCAATTTTTTTCCCAAAAAAGTGGGGGGGGGGGGGGGGGGGCTGGGCCCCCTAAATCCGCCTCTGATCACCTTTAAAATTTAAAGACGATACCGGAATGTTTTGGAATCGAACTGTGTAGTACACTGGCGGAAGAGGGTCCAATTTAAAATTTATAATATTTATATTCTATAAGTTGTATTGCTTACGAATAAAAGATTATTATAGTCTATGTAATTTTTTTCTTATTTCAAAAAGAAGATCTATTTAATTTCATGTTGAGCCGGGTGGGGTGTACTTATAAATCAGTTCAGAAATTGACTTTGAAATCATGTATAATTCATTTGGATCCATGTTAACAAAAATTGAAAGATTGTCTTAAAAATAAATAGATGGAATCGTGTGTATATGTTCCAGATCGTATGAGTATTTGGACCGTACGCGTACGGTCTGGCCTTGAAGGCATAAAACTTTGCTTAGTGCTCGGAGCACAAAAATCATGCTCGAAACATGAAATCCAGCAATTTGATTGGTTGATTTTCGAGTCTGAGTACAAAAACCATGCTCGAAAGTTTTATGACCGTGAGGCCTGGACCGTATGCGTACTTTTTCAAAATACTCATACGGTCGGACCGTACGCGTACGGTCTGACTTATATTAAGAAGTTGGTCAAGTTTATTAGATACAAATGCATATAACAGATCAACATAACTTAACTCTCAAATTGATATAAAATAGTTCAACTTTAATTGAAATAAAAACTTTATACTTTAACTTTTTAAATTCACGCTAATTGTAATTTAAAATCTGTTAATCTCTTGTATTAGCATGTCGATCCGTAATACATTAATTGAATTATGATCACCGAAATTGAAGATATCAACGTAAACATAATGTAGGAAGACAAATGTTTTAGAATATTTAGCAACTTCACAAAAAAATGAAAATGCAAAGGAACATGCATGAACTGCAAACATGATATGTAAAATATATTACGTAACTTGTGTCACCATAAGGCGAGAGTACCAAAATAGAATTCAAATATACAATTAAACAAATATTTAATTTCAATTGTTTGTTTGTTCATTTTATCTGCATCTAATTGTAATAATAACAATTTGTAAAACTTAAAATAAAGATTGTGATAAATGATTGTATAAATTTAACCCATATGATCCAATAACATGTATAATCAGTATAATCATCTCGTACTGGACCATACGCGTATAGTCATACGGTCCGACCGTACGCGTATGGTCGGATCATACTGACGAGTATACGTATACGGTCCGGACCGTACGCGTACGGTCCAAATACTCATATGGTCTGGAACATATATATGCATATTTTGTAAATTAAATTATTTCGATTTTATGACGTATTGTTTATTTTTTTATTGTTACACCGAAGGAAAGCAAACAATCTGACTGAATTATAAACATTAATTAGTATTGATGACAATAAAGAACATTTCACGAACACAAAAAAAAAAATCGACAAAAGGAACCATGATATGTTGAAATGTTTTTATTGGTTTGATTTCTGTCCCTGAAGGAAAACATATAATCAGTAAAGCTCAGCTAAACAAAAGAAGGTAGGCTACGACGGCAGCGATTTCGTCCTATAGAGATATGTAAGATGTAAAGACGAGTTTTAATATAATAGTGCACAAACTTTTATATGTAACTTGTTTATTTTTCGTATTTGAGCGCTGTGGTAATATCCCAATCGTCACCGGGTATATATATATATTTTGTTGCTCTTATTTTCTCTAAAGTTTTCTGTAAACTCCACCAAGACCCTCGTGCATTAATGCGTTATTTCCGGACCTGTGTTCCGGAATATTTTCATTCCTGCAACGGTTGAGCACTTGAAGAACATTGTGACGTCATGACGTCATGACACCGGAAAAAGAAACAGTATGGCAAAACTGATTTTCTTTGTTATTTTCCTGGTTTATGGACTGCCTAACATCTTTGCAAGGCGCAATTCAAGAGAAGACTTATATAATGAGTAAGATAAAATGTAGAAAATACTGTATATGTAGATATTTGAGATAATGTAATAGTTTGTTACATTTGAAAAAAAACCTTCTGCTGCGTTAGACTATGAGTACACAAAAGTATTCCGATTCTCCATACATGAATTAACAAACTTAAAGGCTACCGCCCGCATTATATTTTTTAGTCCGGTAACTTTTGGTTACACAAATTACTTTATTTGGTAAACGAAATAATCAGTGAACGTTGTATTCATTATTGCACAAAGAGAATTCCGGAACAAGAACCAGAAGCCTATGGTTCCTTGACCTTGTCCTTGGTAAACCGATGTCGAAAAAACAGTAGCCATACTGGCTATTTTTTTTAGTAATATTAACTATTTACTAGTGTGACAGGAAAAACACTGGGTCATACACAATGCCAATGAAACCAAAGTTCAACCCTTTTATAAAAAAAAAACACTTTCAGATTGATCTTTATTATATAAAAAGGGAAATATGTCACCTTTCAGTTCATTTGAACAAAAAATATTTGAACAAAAACTGGTATATAAACTTATGAGAAGAGTATGATTAAAAATAATATAAGATATTTACCATTATTTTAGCTCAAAAACATGAATAATAGCCTAAGAGCCTTTACATTAGCGGTCAGCACTTTATCTCCAAACCTGTTTGCAGATTAATTATCATTTGCAAACAAAAAAGGGGAAATTTTACAAGAAGCTTAAATTGACATCTTGAAACATTTTTTGTTTTTTATTATTTTCAGAGTGAGACTCTTTCTATATTCCAACAAATGGGTATTTAAAATCATAGAACGTCATGTTTAGGGGTCCCAACCCATAGAGCTACACTTAACTGTCCTTAAACCCAAAAACTTAACCTAACCAACACCAAAATCTAACACTAGCTCAAACCCTGAAGGCTGAAACCTAACCCTAACCTAGAACATTCTATTACCTAACCATAACCATGAATAAATCCTATCTCTTACAGTAAGTATAGGGACCTTCATACCTGCCAACTTTTCAAAATGCCCATGGGGGTTTTGCGTGCAAGATGGCTGTCATAGTCATAAAAAACCTTCGTTTTATAAGCCTGAAGTCATAGTAAAATTAACTGTTTTGTTTAAAATTGTGGACAAAATTGCTCTTTCAAAATTTCAATTTGGAGCCTCCATGGGGGAAACCCCCGCAAATAGTCACAGTTGGCAGGACGCTGAGGTATGGACCTTACTTCAGGAAATGCTGTTAAAGGACGTTTACTGTAATCAAACGAGTCAAGCAATTTTAAAATTTTAAAATTTGTCCTAATGTTATACTGTTACACCATTGTTTTAATAAAATTAACGGTACCAATTTTCTTGCACCAGATGCGCATTTCGACAATACATGTCTCTTCAGTGATGCTCGTGGCCAAAATATTTAAAAACATGCAAAGCTTATATAAAAGATGAAGAGTTAAATTAGGTGAAGGTTGTCAACTTGAACGATCACAACCATATTTAATACCACCGTTTCTTTAAATGCCTGTCACAAGTAAGGTCATAAGAGCCAGTAATCCAGTCGTTATCGTTGGTTGATGTCTATCATAATAGTATTCTTTTGTTTTTTTTGTCCAATTTATAGGGATTATGTTTTCTAGTATATGCGTCCGTTTGTCCGTCCGTTCATCCCGCTTCATGTTAAAGTTTTTGGTCGAGGTAGTTTTTGATAAAGTTGTCAATCAACTTGAAACTTAGTACACATGTTCCTTATGATATGATCTTTCTAATTTTAATGCCTAATTAGAGATTTGAACCAATCTTTATGGTCCACTGAACATATAAAATGATAGTGTGGATGGGGCATCCGTGTACATAGGGTACATTCTTGTTTTGCCCTGTCATAGATAAAGCCATTGACTTTCTCGTTTAAATTGTTTACATTTTGTTATTTCGGGGTCGTTAGTAGCTCACTTTACGGTGTGGTTTCAATTCATTGATTGTTAAAAGCCTATACATCCACGTTATTTGGACTCCGGTGGATAGTTGTCTAATTGGCAATTAAAAAATACTCCTTAATAGCTGAACTGGTCCTCTAACAGATTCAGATTCAGATTCAACATTTTATTAACGTCTCACTACTTGCAATGCATAAATATACAGAGTATATACACAATATAAAACAGACAATTCACAAATATAAAATACAAGTCCCATTCTATTAAGAATTATGAGAGACTGTAAAACAATTTCTATATAAAACTAGTTAAAATACATACGATTATTTAAATAATTTCATTTTAAGAATATAAAAAGGTATTTCTTCTACTTAAAATATCAAAGCAGGTTTTGGCAACCATATCATAACAATTAATGTTTTTAAATAAATAAACAAATTTATCATCATCAGACAAATCATTAAAATATACATTATATTTCATAGCTTCGCTATATAGACAAAAGCGCAAATCTGCATATAAAAGGCATGATAGTATTTCATGTTTTTCGTCTTCTATGTTATCATTACACAAAAAACACACTCTTTCGTCTACATTTTTATTTTCATACCGCCCTGTTTCAATTTTCAACGGAGCTACTCCGCATCTAAATTTAGCAAAAGCACTCCTATATCTATAAGATAAATTTTTAGATAAATATAATTCACTTCCATAACTGTCTTTAAACAATTTATAAGTCCGCAATTGACATCTTGTGTCAATATTCTATTTTGCCAGTTTCCTATATACACTTATCAAGTAAAAATTCTTCTATCTGCGTAATATTTTGTTTACACAATACATTATTTAAATCAGTATACAAATCTAAATTACATTCTTTAAACTTAGACATAATCCTAAAACACCAATTTCTTCTCTTGTTAAGAGCATTTCTATAACACCATTTAAATATTCTATAATTTAATCTATCTGCGCACATTATGTTACATCTAGCCCAGTGTCGAAAAACACAAGTCCACTGCTTAACGCTTGGAGGTCTCCAGCCCATATCCCCTTGAATTGCATCGTTCGGGGTATATTTACCCACACCCATAAAAGACCTGATAGCTCTGTTCTGGACAGCATTAATACATGAAAAATCTCTGGTGCCCCTAATGGCTGCATCATAACTTATTACTGGCCAGACCAGGGTATCAAATAGTTTAGTAAATGTACTGTACTGGAAACCTCCATGGGCGGCTTACTCTTTACAATAATCAAACTTAATGCCCTGTTCGCTGATTTTGCTACAGCTTTAGCCATTACATCATAATTTAAAAATTCAGTTAATACTAGTAGTAAACCGAGATATTGATATTGACATCCAGTCGCGTAGCTAGGTCATTTTTACGTGTACGCCCGAACCTTGGCAAGGGATCCGAGGACCCCAAACAGGTCCATGTCAAACAATTGCGGGTAGTGGGTTAGAGTTAGGGAGCTAAATCGCCGGAAACCAACGAGTTTTAGAGAATGGATACCATTCCTGTTATTAAAAACTCATCAGTAGCAACATACTTAGATTCTAAAGGGTTTATTAGTTATGTTAAATTATTCATTTTGTTAATTTGAAATATAATGGTAATTGGATTTAGATAAATTGTCAAAACCAGTAATTTTAAAATATGTTTAAAAAGAGCCGTGGGGTAAAGCACGCGACCAAAATTAAAAAAATTGTGTCCAAATTTCGTAAATGAACATGTAATAATAAATCTTCAGATATGTTCAGGTGCAATACTAAATATCGTAAAGGGTTCTGTTGAACCCTGGTCACAGTCCTGTCTGGGATTTTCCCCGCAAAAAATTGAATCCATTTATCAGTCCATTACAGGATATTTTTTTTTAAATCGAACATTTTCTTTAGATAATTTTTCTTAATCTGGAATATTAGTTTCGGCCCAAGTTTCGTGTCAAACTTTAAGGGTTTATGCATTTTTTATGTTAAAAAAAAGCAATACAGTCAGAGTCTGTCAGTATCATACTGAAAAATGAGTAAACAAATTCACTTTCAAAACTTTGCTTCAAACCAAAATATTAAAAAATGCTTGCATTCTGCTAAATTTTCATTTAATTCGATTTAACAAAGAATTTGTTGTGTAAAAAATGTTACCCCCAGACTAAAACTATTAGTACCTGTTAATTTTGTCAGTAAAACACGAGAAAATAACTGTATAAACAATATTATGCTCTCAGTCAGTTTACTCATTTGACCACAAACAGTTTCTGTAATTTCGTAAAATTTTACAAAGGTTTGGCAATTAAAGTTATTGTTATTTAAAAAAAAGTTAAACATACTGAACTTAAATATTGACACTTCTGACGAAATTAAGGATTGCTATGTCTTGCTTTGGCGTCATAAATATGTCACATGCTCGACAAAACTGTAAACCAAAGAATCTCCGAAGATGATGAAGTGCTTTAAACAAAAGGGAAATGAGTACAGAACTCACAGTATAGAGTCAGACTTGACAGAAAATAAACGAATATATATATAATATGATACCATTTGGCTGAAAAGTAAATTTGATCCGCAATTACAAGCCAATGAAGAAAGAATTATAAAGCTGATGTGCTTCTAACAAGTTCTTTTTATTTTCTTTTGATTAAATTATTTTTTTTTATCAAAATTCAAGTGTACGCCCGGGCGTTTTGACGTAAACTTAGCTACGCGCATGACATCTACTGGATCTTTTTGTCTGAACATGCATGAAATATTTGCCACAGGACGTTTAGCAACCAACAATCAATCAATCAATTTACTGGACCAAATATATGCCCTCAAACTTTATCTGAATATTTCGTAGTGAATCTAGTAAGTTTAAAATTGCCAAAAAAAAAGAATATTAGGGTAATATACAGTTTTGTCCTATATCTTAAAAACTATTTAATTGTTGAGCGATTTTTATAATATAGATACCGTCATAAGATGTAGAAATGTCTGAAGTTTTATTGTTTATTTGGTCATAACTTTTGTGAGGGATGTTTTCGTTATCTAATCGGTAGAACACAAATGCTGATTTTTACAATTTTAATTTGGTTAGAATGCATAGCAAACTTTTACAGAAATATTTTTTTCTGTGTTCACCTCAAAAAATAAAAATGAGCCTGAATAATACCAAGGCCATATAAACAATTAAACTTTGAACATTTCTACATCTTATGGTATCTATATTATAAAAATTGCTCAAACAGTCACTTGGTAATATTTGGTATAAATGATAGTCACATTTTCTGAGTGAGAACTCACTTTTGTCAACTGACTGTAGTCAGCTATAGAAGTCCCCGAAATGTCAATGTAAAACAATTCAAATGAGAAAACTAACGGCCTTATTTATATGAAAAAAATAAACGAAAAACAAATATGTAACACTTAAACAAACGACAACCACGGAATTACAGGCTCCTGACTTAGTTTAAAAATTAAAGCAAAACTGACATAAGGTCAAAATGAATTGATCTGACAGCAGGTCGAAGTTTAGCTCGTGAC
This sequence comes from Mytilus galloprovincialis, assembly GCF_965363235.1. Taxonomy (NCBI): domain Eukaryota; kingdom Metazoa; phylum Mollusca; class Bivalvia; order Mytilida; family Mytilidae; genus Mytilus; species Mytilus galloprovincialis. The sequence goes on along the minus strand of NC_134841.1, from coordinate 33,681,295 downwards.
TTTTCAAAAAAATGTTGATGTCAGATGACCCATTTAGAGTTGTTACCCCCAAAATGTTTTTTGTTGTTGAAATTTTCACAAATTTACAAGCCTGTTGGCTTTTAACTTAAAAACTTATTATAGGTCATCTTACAACCTTCAACAAAGAGCAAAACCCAGACCGAATATTTTTTTCTGTAAAAGACCCCGAAATGATGAATGAAAAACAATTACAATTCAGACGAGAAAATGATTTATATACGAAACAATAAACAAAACAAAAAACAAATATCATATATGCAGCTGCCCAGCAAATCTAGTGTTGTTACCTTGTAGCCAAACCGTCGTCTAAGATGGGCACCAGCAGGGGAATAATTTTTAACATAAGACCATAAGACCTATGTAAAATACATACAATTGCTTCTTCTAGAAGAAAACTGTCAGAATGGAATGAAACCTAACATGGCGTAAATGTTTAATGTTATGAGGTTCTGATGAAGTCAAAGATCTGTACTCAATATAAAAAAGAAGATGTGGTATGATTGCCAATAGTCTTTTTGTTGGGATGTAAAAGTACCCAGCCACGTCCACTTGTATTTGTATTCATCTGATGAGTTTTCAACTGATTTTTACTGTTCGTTCTTATGTTGTACTGTTACAACACTGTCCCAGGTTAGGGGAGTGTTGGAATCACGCTAACATGTTTAACCCCGCCACATGTATGCATGTATGTGCCTGTCCCAACCAAGTCAGGAGCCTGTAAATTTTTTCAGTGATTGTCGTTTGTTTAAGTGTTACAAATTTGTTTATCGTTCATATTTTGTACATAAATTTATGGAAAGCCAACGGGGTCAAAATTCTTACTTCGTAACTTGCCAATTTGTAACTTGTAACTGTGTGATTTGTCAATTTGAATATTGATGTTATGTGACTTGTCGATTCGTAAATTGTCAATTTGTATATTGATGTTTTGTAACTAGTCGATTCGTTAAATGTCGATTTGTATATTGATGTTTTGTAACTTGTCGATTCGTAAATTGTCAATTTGTATATTGATGTTTTGTAACTTGTCGATTCGTAAATTGTCAATTTGTATATTGATGTTTTGTAACTAGTCGATTCGTAAATTGTCAATTTGTATAATATTGATGCCCCCCCCCCCCCCCTAAATCCGCCTCTGAATTTTGTTGAAATTTGCATGTCATATAAAATAAAAAAATCATTTGCAATAAATTCGTAACAATATAATCCTAATTTCCAATTGACAAACCCTGTTGTATTCCGCCTGGCTCTTCTGTCGAGCAGTCAGCCAGGATCCCATGCTACCAATTTACTCTAAAAATGACACAATACTTACCCCTGAGCCAAACCCCAAATCAACTAAAATCAAAATTTTTCAAAAAAGTATCACAAAGTAACTACACGACTGATTTATATGAAATAAATACCATAAGATGTAGAAATATTTAAAGTTTAATTGTTTATTTGGCCTCGATATTATTCAGGTTCATAAGAGCTGGATACACAAGATAACAAGAACATGCCGCCTTTTTTTCATCGTAGCTTATCAGACTTATTAACGTAATATAAAACACATTATTGACTGTATTTCAGACATATTCGTCTGACTGTGATTGGGAAAATGCTTTAAAAAATTTCGCACATTACGTTTATGTTCGACTAAAGATGTTTATGTGTTTACCCTCTCAATTCGAAACAGGAAATCGATCCACCCATGACAGAATCATGGCCCAAGAGGACTCTGTAAAATATTAAAAGAATATTGAGATTTGGAGTTGAGAAAAACATTATTTTTAGCATGGAACTCAACGGAAATCTCTTAATATACCAAATGTCGATAAAATACACACTGCCAATGCCCACATTTTCTTATATCTAAATATTGCTAAATTGAGTTCCTTTTATCCAATTGTGTTATATTGATAAACGACCAACAAAATTTCATATTTATTGGTTTATGCCAATTGGAATTTAACCAATTTTTATACTCTTTTTGCTGTTTGAAAGTTTTCTTTAATATTGCTAGATGAGTCCATGTCATGAAAGAGGAAAGGCCGGTTAACTTCCATTTCTTACAAACATATATTTCGTAAACTTAGACTGTTTTTTGTGAATTCCGTCAGAAAAATATTTTATAAACATTTTAACGTTCCAATTGATATCTTATAGTGCGTCTTTCTATGTTGAAAGGTAGAAGGTTTGGTACCATCAAAATTCCACTGCAAATGTGTGCACATGTCCTAAGTCAGGAATCTGATGTACAGAGTAGTTGTCGTCTGTTTATGTACTTCATACGTGTTTTTCGTTTCTCGTTTTTACATAGATTAGACCGTTGGTTTTCTCGTTTGTATGGTTTTATACTAGTAATTTTTTGGGCCCTTTATAGCTTGCTGTTTGGTGTGAGCCAAGACTCCGTGTTGAAGGCCGTAACCTTGACCTATAATAATTTACCTTTAAGATATAGGATGAAATCGTGTAATTAAACATTACATAGTGCATTATTGACGGACACGTTTAGTCGGCTGCATGTATTTGATAGACGAAATATTAAAGTTTTTAACTATAGCTACTTTAAAACTGAATTTACGATTAATCAATTGCATGTCATTTAGCTCAGCGACAAATATTTGGTATAATGTCAATCAAAGTTGAAATGAAGTGGATGTTATTAATATTGCAGGCAACCACACGGTCTTCAACAATGTTAAAAAACAATACCACTAGTGGCTTATAGAAGGCCACAAATGAAAAATGTGAAACAATTCAATTGAGAAAATTCATAATACTATATTTTGCTTATTCATACTCGTGTACATATATAACAAATAAGTTCAAATACGAGATGGGATTGCTTGAATATGAACAGGGATAATGGCCCGGATTATTCATCAATATTTAGTATCAACTTGATTGATTTCCATATAGACCTTTTAAAATTTTTTTTTTAACTTTCCGATTCATGACATTATTTGGTATTTTTATCATTGCATGCAGCATATGTATCCAGCTTGAAATTTTAAAGGGATCAGCGTTTTGTGTTTGAAGTCTTGACTTTTTCGGATTTAACAGAATAATTTGCCAAAATGAAGATCTTACTACGCTTTTTTCAAAAATTTAACAAAAAGTATGGGTCGCCGTGCTATTTTTCGAGCTATGAGTCGTTGAAAACTGCCTAAATTTGGTTAGTTTGTTCATGAAAAACACACATAAGAGTGCATAAAAAAAATTCTATGAGATAGAATTTTGAAATAAATTGCGAGAAGATAGGTTTCATAATATATTTTAAGAAAATAAAAAGAAAACATGGTGTCACCGAACTTGTTTTCTTGCCATAAGTAAAAATAAAAAATTTCCCTATTTATAGTCCAGTATAAATTTTGTACTAAAAGAGTTATCTCCCCTTAAATGGCTCATTTGAAGAAAAAAAATGATTTTAAAAACCAAAAAGCTTGATATTTGTTAAAATATTTTGAATAATACAATAAATTTACAAGTTAGATAAACAGTCTAACCATTAAATTGCAAATCTGTTTCCAAATTTGTTGATTTGGGCAAATAACTAGACCGATTTTGTACTGTAATTGTACAATCCAAGATGGCGGTACTTTAAACGGATATCACAGATCAAGTCATGAAATATCCATAACCAAATTTAAGAAAATAAACTGACGAAACAATATGTTTTTCCCAGTGTTCGACATTAATTTTTGTAATTTAACTTAACCCTTTCCTCCATAATGACACCTTTTGACTCCACCCCCTTTACTCCATAATGACGCCTTTCGACGCCTGTGTAGTACCTCAGTTGAAACCCTATTACTACAAATTGTCTGCATCAGACTTAATCAAAGTTGTATCCAATATGAAAAGGATATTCACAAGAATATCTGACTTAAATTTATTTGATGAAAAAATATTTTTGGCAATGCATTTTTATACCTGAAAGCATATTTTTCAGAATTTTATTGAAAAATCCTATGCGAATCAAGTATGCAAAAAAAATATTTCCATTGAGGAAAGGGTTAGAATGATATTGTCGATAACAGTATTTTCTAATTCTCTGTGCGATGATTTACATTAAAAAATCCAAAATGAACACACAATTTGCAGGTGAAGAGTACTGAGTACAAGGAGTATAGGTACTAAAGTTATTTTCATTACAAGATACGGGAAATACTTTCTTTCATACTGTTTTTTGTATTTGCTATGTTTTTGAAATTGAGGTTGTTCTACAGAAATTTATACATAAGGAATCTCGTGACCCATCTCCAAGTTAAGAAAGAAGAGGTATAGGCTTACATTAAAAGACACAATAAATTTTAAAAAAAATCCTATTAGAGGTCTACAAACATATATGCATTCGATACACAATCACATCTATATTACTTCATATAGTATATAGTTCCGTGTCGAGACGAGTTAAGATAATATTAAGCCAGTCTTCTGAGTTTATCCCCAAACATTAGAAACAAGAATAAAATGTTCTTACATGTAATATTTATATATAAAAAAAAAGACTACTGCTAACATGGTTCATGAAAAAGCACAGGACAATGATGCGAGGTTAAATATCCCATCATTACTCGCCTCCTTTTGTATCGGTAATTGTTATATCAAAATATTACTTATAGAAAAATAAAAGTTCTTGAACATGGGAAAAAAAACAATCATAAAAGAGGGACGAAAGACACCAGAGGGACAGTCAAATAGATTTTTTTTTATCACATATCTATTTGTTTATCAGGTTAAATTCCTCCTTGAACAATTATCTTTTAATGGTGATATAAACACAATGTGTTTTGTTCTGAAATTTGCCATATATATTTTTTACACAAATTGGTTTGCAATACATTATTAGTGTTCACATCTGTAGAGAAAAAAACCCACAATCAAATATAAAGTTATGACCAAATAAACAAATATACTTCGGACAATTCCGTGTCTTTCAACACATGGTTTGGTAAAATCCGCCCATAAATACCGTAAAATATTTTTTTAAATATGTTATGATATGAAAATGTGTAGCCAAAAACTGTAGGTGGAAAATACGTATTGCATACTTGCTTTACAAATTGCACAGAATTTTCAAAAATTTATCAGTTAACTTAAGTTTCATGAATCTCCTTGCTGAAATCAAGATGCAACTTTGTATAGAAAGATTTTAATCAGTCAAAAAAGCAATATCAAAATGTTCTCCTGGGCACCGGCTGTATGAATGCCGATCGCGTAGAAAACAACTAAATATAATTCAATATAAAAAAAAACGTCAAAAAAGACGACGTCAAAAGAATTTGGCACTGGCGACGTCAAATTGTTATTGCCTATTTGCGACGTCGAAACGTTGATTTTTAAAAATCTGGCATCAAGAGTGTTAACCCATCAGATAATGAAAACATCCCTCACAAAAGTTATGACCAAATAAACAATAAAACTTCTGACAATCAGCTAGCTTACGCGTATGAGTACATGTATAATTCCCGCGGTTCTATAATAATATCCACTTAGTCTCAAAATATGCATAAACATGTTTATGAATTACTACGGAAGCGTATTAGCGCCACACATTTTTTTTTTTTATTTTTCTTCCTATGTTTGCGTTATTACGCAAACCTTTGCGATATAACGCAAACCTTTGCGTTATAACGCAAACCTTTGCGTTACAACGCAAACCTTTTGCGTTATAAGGCAAACCTTTGCGTTATAATGCAAACATTTCTTTTATCTTATTTCTTATTTAAGATTCAAAGGAAACAGTAGTTATTAATGGAGGAGGCTGGATATAATAAAATTTATCACCTTTGTAGTAATTGCAAAGTAAACTGCTTGAATAATTAGATCATATCAATGACTAATAATGAGCAGAATAATATAAGAAGATGTGGTATGAGTGCCAATAAGAAAACTCTCCATCTAAGTCTCTATTCGTAAAAGTAAACCATCATAGGCCGAATTACGGTCTTCAACACGGAGCATTGGCTCACACTAAACAACAAACTATAAAGGTCCACAAAAACGATATCCAAGTTACTACTAGTATATATATTACAAAGAAAATTGAGTAAATTGAGGTTATATCTAAGAAAAAAATCAACCCTGCTAATATAGCTATAACCGAATATAAATATACTTCCAAAGTAAGCTCTCGTTTGAGAACTGTGTAAAGTAGGTTACATTCAAACAAGCTACCCTTTGGCAATAAATGTATAGAATGAAGATGTTTTATTAATAAAATTATGTTCTCTCTATTCAAATTGCTACCCAAGCATCTTAAAAAATACTTCATTATATTGAAATGAAAATTCAATGACTTTCTATCAAAGAATCTTGATCATATTCTGAGATTTAAAAAAAATGTTTCCTTATTAATAATTCATTTTAAAGCAGAAAGATCATTTTGTCTATTTGACTTGGAGGTTTCACAATTGTATGACATTATTTTTGATCTTTCAATTTTAATATGACTATATACTATATATATTTTCTTGTTAAATTATATACTTTTCTGATGCACAAATCAGTCTTAATTTATGTATAATTGCACTTCAATTAATCCATTATTCCTATGCATATTTATTATAATGATTTGGCCTTGTATGTATGTTTCTTTTTTTATCTACTAGTAAATCAAATCCGAAATGAATGACAGACGGACATATATACAAAACTTAATGAATAATTGAAATAAAGATGTTTGCGTTATATCGCAAATGTTTGCGTCAAACGCAAAGGGTTGCGTTATAACGCTTAGGTTTGCGTTACAACGCAAACATAAGAAGAAAAATTAAAAAAAAAATGTGTGGCGCTAATACGCTTCCGTAAATTACAGCTTACAAGTAATTTTTTTTATCTGTACCTGTACAGAGAGTTTCAGTCCTAATCTATTCGGTGTAATTTAACAGATATATCATGTTATGGAGGGGTATTTTCAAAAAAAAAATTTAAAAATTAATCCAAAAGTCACTTTGTGATATGTTTTTGAAAAATATTGATTTTAGATGAAATGATAGAACATTTTTTGAGTGGGAACTCAATTTGTCCAATGTAGTTTTTGCCATAATCAATTCGTAGAACAGTGTCAAACGCGTTTCTAAACTAAATAAACGTACCAAAAAGTGTGTTTTCCAAATGAAATCTATAATTAATTATACAAGTGCATGTAACACTGCTGTTGCATATCCTTTTCAAAAAACCAGCTTGATTTTCTGATATTCATTGTAAGAGGAATTTGAATTATTTCATTCGCACAATATTTTAGTCTAGAATTTGTAATATTAGAAGTAAATAATTGGACCATTCCAGTTAATTTCTGACAGGTGGGGACGGATGGGGAGAAATATTTTTAAACAAATAGAAAAAACATCACGAAAAACTACCTATCAGATGTAGAGTTTCTGTTCATATTGGGTGGATGGGCTTTTATGGGAAAATGACCTATCTATTTACTGCTGCAAGACCCTCAGAAGTTTCTTTGTGTATAATTGTACGTGTCAGATGAAAAAAAAATTACACCCCTAAAGCCCCAGTCCCACTAGACCACGATCGCACCACGCTCACCGCGATCTAAAAATGAATTCAGATCGTGGTGAGGTCGCGGTATGAGCTGTATGAAAATGTAAATTTTCGTTGCTTTCACGATACTACTACGTCCTCATTACGCTTTTACAACGACCCCGCTACGATTATACCACGTTCTCACCGCGCTTATTCTGCGACCTCACTACACTTATCAAGATCTTTCTACGCTCATCACGTTCTCACTACGACCATACCACGAGTTATCCGATTGCAACACGATCTTACCATGCTTCTACTGCGATTATAGCACGTTCTTACCACAATTATACTACGTTCATACTGCGATCTTTAATACTACTTTCTCAGCAAAAACGTCAACATCGTGTTCCATATCAATACAGTTCCGTTCTTTATATTCCTGATTAATACGTAGATTTCGCGGAAACAATACAGTCATGCCACCAAAATTTACTAGTACACCTGGGTGTGGTGGTGGGGGTTGATGCAGAGGCAGAGGGAGCTCTGATAGTTACGAATCCTGTTCAAGCAGAGATGTAAGACTGACCAATCCAACCTAAATTACAACCTATTGCTGGTACATCAAGCTCAAATGACAATATTTTAGTGAACGATAGCAGAGATGACACAGATGTGTCAATAGATATAGGAAGATGTGGTATGAGTGCCAATCAGACAACTCTCCGTCAAAGTAACAATTTATAAAAATAAACCATTATAGGCCAAGGACACGGAGCCTTGGCTCACTCCGAACAGCAAGCTATAAAGGGCCCCAAAAATTGCTAGTATAAAACCATTCAAACGGGAAAACCAAAGGTCATATCTATATAAAAACGAGAATCATGGTTGAGCAGTTAGAGAAAATGGACAAGAAGTCTTAATTACATACAGACAAACAGAACCTGGAGAGATTTATTATATTTTATGTGAAAATGACAATGAGAATGATGGTCGTAGTATGAACGTAGTCAGGTCGTAAGAAGAGCGTGATAAGGACGGAAAGGCTTTAAGGGCGTGCTAGAATCGTACTTTGATCAGCGTGGTGTAGTCGTAGTGAAAGCGTAGTTGGGTCGCAGTGAGAACGTGATGGTCGTTGTTAGGTTGTGATAACGTCGCTGTAAGATCGTAGCGCAGTTTCTCCGAAAAGAATTACGCTTTTGCTACGCTCTCGTTACGATGGTACAGCGACCTTTGTGATCTTACTACGATCTTAGTGCTCTCGCACTACGCTTCTACTACGACCTCATTTCGCCACGACCGCACCACGATTATGTTCAAAGTTGGCCACGCTCATCACGATCTTGAAGACCTCCCCACGACCGTGATACGACCATACTGTGATCTACCCGATCGTAGTACGATCATCAAAATTTATATTTTTTTCACAGATCGTAGTGCGATCGTGGCCTAGTGGGACTGCGGTATAACATGTATAAATTTTACACCCCTCAGGAAGGACCATCCATCCTTCATACTTTCGAATTTTAACTATTGTCCAGTAATTTGGCACTACTGTAGTGAAAAAAATTCTTTTAAAATGGAAAAAATTCAAGAAAGAGCTCTAAGATTCATTTATGAAGATTATGATATTCCTTACGAAAAACTGCTAGAAAAATCTAAATTACCATCTTTAAGAATAAGAAGAATAAAAACAATTGCAATAGAAACATTTAAAATAATTAACAAAAAAAGTCCGAGCTACTTTCATGATTTGATTGATATAAAAATTAACAAGTATGATTTAAGATCACAGGAAACAGCAGTACTCCCAAGAGTTCGAACTACTAAGTATGGCTTAAGATCGTTTCGCTATAATGCTGCACAAATCTGGAATGAGCTACCGAACCATTGTCGAATGGAAACATCTTTGGACAAATTCAAAAAATTGGTACAAACATGGATCCAAGTAACAGCTCATGCCAGTGCAGTGCATGCATATAGTGTTTATGCCTGTTTTATTTTTACTTTTATTTTTTGTGTGATTATATGATTTGTGCAATATTATTATTAACTTGTGCTATGTTTTATGTGTACTATATGCTTTTAACTTATATATGTCATTTATGGTATCTTACTATTCATTATATGTTTAAAATTGTGTTGTTTTCATGACTTTTGTATGTGTATATTGTATTGTGTGTGTGTATTGTATTTTGTTATTAAGTCGATTTGAAAAGCTCACTAGAGCTTGTGTTATGTAGTTTATTGAATATCGACTCTAAATAAAACTTTGAATCTTGAATCTTGAATCCCTTTTTAAATAGCAAACATAGCTGGAATGGCCCATTTACCCAAACAGCTGATAAATGAAATAGCTCTAAAATTATCAGGGTCTATAGGGTTGCCTTTATTTTTTAATAAGGGGTAATTTAAAATAAATCATTAAGTATTTGTATATTTTAATCAATATGTATTAAACTTCAAATCATATCTAGCTAACTTTATAGTATTGAAGGCTGCCAAAATGGTTTTAATATGAAGGTGAAACGTAGGGATAAATTCATGTAATAACGTGACGTTACTTTAATTTTGGGATACACACAATATAAATATGCCCATTAAGTCCTTTAGATTCTGAAACGGCAAATTGATGAAAAAACAATTCCTTCATTGCATGCTCTGTGTTCATTTAGAGCATGACATGAAGGAATTATTTCGATTTTAATAGGACATATACAGTATTGTAATAGGTTGAAGCTACGGGCACCGAATGGGACTCTTGTGGTTTTGTACAAAATTCAATTCTGTCATAACAAAATCATTTTTGTCTTACAAAACTAGGTAATACAGACTTGTTTTATGAGAACTTCAATTTTGTGATGACAAAATTCATTTTTGTCATGACAAAAGTCAATTTTGTCAAAAAGGTATGCAAATATAAACTTATTTGCATACAAAATTGACTTTTGTTACCTGATATGGAAATTAAAACACAAAAGTCAATTGTGTGAGACAAAATTGACTTTTGTGAGACAAAATTCAATTTTGTATGCAAATTTGTTTAGTTTGGATTCTGTGAACTAATTTGCATACAAAATCGACTTTTGTGAGACAAAATTGACTTTTTGTGAGACAAAAGTCAATTTTGTATGCAAATTTGTTTAGTTTGGATTCTGTGAACTAATTTGCATACTAAATCGACTTTTGAGAGACAAAATTGACTTTTGTAAGTCAATTTTGTCATTTTGTCAATTTTGTCTCACAAAAGTCAATTTTGTCTCACAAAAGTCAATTTTGTCTCACAAATGTCAATTTTGTATGCAAATTAGTTCACAGAATCCAAACTAAACAAATTTGCATACAAAATTGACTTTTGTCGCCAAAGTTTCAAATTAGGTAACAAAAGTAAAGTCTGTGTTACAAAAATGAATTTTGTCATGACAAAAGTAACTTTTGTCCACTGAAAGATAATTTTGTATGACAAAATTTTAAATTTGTAGTATGCTACAAATTTTGTTAAACTGAACTCATTTTTGTTGAACAAAACTCACTTTTGTCAGTACAAAATTGAATTTCGAGTACAAAATCACAAGAGTCCCATTCGGCGCCCCGTAGAAGCGTACGAAAATACCTAAAAATGTTCGGCTGTTCTCGTTTCCTCTTAGTGGAGTCTGTACATTACTTTTTCTTATTTGATAAGTTTAAAAACTAAAAGCAGGGTAAATATATGTTGTTTGACAAACATTTTTATAATAAAAATATATTATATGTTAGCTGCTAAAATGTATATATTTTATTAGAATAGCAATGACGACACTGAATAAAAACAGCAAACGTGTGCGCATGTGTCAAACATATTGTGTGCTAATTTGAACACGGCTTTGTAAAAATAAGGATGCTATTTTAGAATCAAGTATAAATTCATCTGAATCACAAGTTCAGTCCATACATAATTATAATTCAACCGACTCATAGCAATCCTTTTGTGAACTCCTTCATTTTGCATAGAATAACCTCTTTTTGGACATGGTAACCTAAAAACATCTAATTTTTATCTAGGGCCTTCATCATACCAGTTTATCAATCATATGTTCCCTCTTTCAGATGGCCAGGATACGGACTACAGGAAAATCTTCTACGACATGCACGCACAGCCAATGGTATATCTTCGGCAGGTCCAAAGAAGCCAACGACTGGTAAATCTTCGGCAGGTCCAAAGAAGCCAGCGACTGGTACACCTGAAAATATCAAATCGCAAGTTTTACAGCTTCTCAACTCTAAGGCGGATGGAAAATCTGAGATAAAAGCGATCGAACCTATAGAGTTTAAAAAAGGACCACCTGTAACCACGAAAGGAAACCCAACAAAAGCACGTTCTACTGGGAAGAAGAGTAAGGTGGTAATAACTAAGAATGGTCCGACAGTCAAAGGCAAGAAAAATAAAACACTGACATCTCTCCAAAATGAGATTAAAAAGCTACAAAAGAAAATAACCCCGAAACCCAAATCAACCACTGTTTCTCAAAAGAAAACCTTAACTAAGGTAGAAAAATCAAAGAATCCGAAGTCAAAAGCAACTTCAACCAAGATAAAAAAGAAAGAAGTGAAGAATTCGAAGAAAATTATAACCAAACCCACCAAAGGAAAATCTAAGTCAGGCACAAAGAAAGTGACTAAAGCTAAGTCAAAGAAGACCAAGAAAGGAAGTAAAAAGAATTCAGGCAAAAAGAAGGTGACTAAATCTAAGTCAAAAAAGAACGGTAAAGTAACTAATACAAAGAAGATAAAGGAAGACACTAAATATAAGAATGGGAAAGAGAAGATTAAAACTAAGACTATAACAAACGTACTTAGTAATAAGTCTGGCAAAAATAAGAATAAAACTAAGGTTACAAAAAAAGGACTTAAAAATGATCCAAAGAAAAAGAAAGTGAATATAAAGATAAACCTTAAAACTGCAGCTACGAAACTCAAAGTTAAACCAATCAGTATAAAATTAAAACAACCAGCAATAAAGAATGTTATTGCTAAGTTAAAAAAAGTTAAAAAGATCGAAACCAAAAAACTTCTTAAAAAGCTTCAGAAAGTGAAAGTAGCTGAAACCAGTAAACTTGATTCGAAGCTTGGGAAAATAAAAGAAACTCAATCTAAGAAAATAAAAGATGAGCCGAAGAAGATACAGAAGGTTGAAACTAAGAAACTAAATAATCTGCTTGATAAAATGAAAAAAGTGGAAAAAGTAAAACTAACCGACAAGCTTCAGAAAATAAAACATGATGAAACAAAGAAACTGAATGTTAAGCTCGAGAAAATAAAACAACTTAAAACAAAGGAACTCAAAGCTGATAGTCAGAAGGTCCAAAAGATTGAAGCAAAGAATATCAAAACTGAGCTGAAGAAAGTGAAAAAAGCTGAAATAAAGAAACTCGATACCAAGCTTGAAAGCATAAAACAGGCTAAAACAGATAATCTTAAGGCAAAACTTGAGAAGATAAAAGAGGCTAAAATATCAGTTATCAAAACTAAACCTAAGAAAAAGCAACAGGCTAAAATAAATAAACTTAACACTAAGTTGGAAAAAATGAAAGAGGTTGGGAAAAAGAAAATAAATGCAGAAGTCAAACAAATCAAGCAGGCGAAGAAAAATGAAATCGTTGCAAAGGTAGAGAAAATAAAACAGGCTAAAATAGAGAAAATCGAAGCTTTACCTAAGAAGATAGAAAAGACTCAAGCAAAGATTATCAAAGCTAAGCTACAGGAAATGAAACAGGAAGAAACAAAGAAACTTGATAACAAACTGAAGCAAATTAAACAAGTCAAAACAAAGGCTCTCAATGCAAAGCTTAATAACATAAAACAGAAGGAAACAAGCATTATCAAGACGAAGCCAAAAGACAAACAACAAACTAAAATTAAGAAACTCAATACTAAACTTAAAGAAATAAAAAAGGCGGAAAAAAAGAAAATTGGGGCTAAACTTAATGAAATAAAACAGGCCAAAAAAAGTGAAATCAAGGTAGAGCTTAAGGAAGTAAAGAAGGCTGCAAAGAAACTCGACACTAAGCTCAAGAAAACAAAACAGGTTGAAACAAAGAAATTAACTGCTAAGATTAAACACATAAAACAGGAAAAAATGAAAGACGTCAAGGAAAAACTTAAGAAGGTAGTACAGGTTGCGAAAATAAAAATAAAATCAGAACCCAAGAAAGTACAGGCAGTTAAAAAAAAAGAACTCAAGGCTAAGGTTAAGAAATTGAAAAAAGCAGAAACAAAAAAAGTCAAAGATAAGATTGTAAAGATCAAGAAAGCTGAAACAAAGAAAATCAAAGCTAAGCTAGAGAAGATAAAAGAGGTTGGAACAAAGAAAATCGAGAAGAAACTGAAGAAAATGGAAAGTAAACCAATTGTTATTAGCACCCCCACCGTTACGGGAGTTAAGAAAGTCAAACTCATTAAGAAAATAAAACAGGCTAAAAAGAATCTCAAAACTGAGCTCAAGAAAGAAAAGCAGGTTGAAACAAAGAACCTTACTGCTAAGATTAAAAATATAAAACAGGATAAAATGGAAAAAGTCAAGGAAAAACTAAAGAAGGTAAAACAGGTTGGAATTAAAAAAATCAGTACAAAACCTAAGAAAGTGCAAGCAGTCAAAAAAATTGAACTCAAGGCTAAACTAAAGGAATTAAAGAAAGTTGAAACAAAGAAAGTCAAAGAAAAGATTAATGAGATCAAGAAAGTTGAAACAAAGAAAATCAAAGCTAATCTAGATAAAATAAAAAAGGTTGAAACAAAGAAAATCAAGAAAATGGTGAAGGAAATGAAAAAATCCCCTATCGTTATTAGTAAAGCTATTACAGGAGAAAAGATAAAGTCATTGACGACTCAACCAATTAAATCAGTGCAACTTAATTCGAAAGCAAAGGATCTAAAATCAGACATCCAGGCAATAATTAAAGGAAAGACATCGGACATCATTAAACCAACGACCTCAAAACTCGATAAAGCAATGAATCTGTCAACAGAAATTGGGAAAATTAAACATCCAAAATCAGAAATTCTCAAAGAAGAGCTAAGTAAATTGAAACAAGAAGTTAAAACAAAGGAACTCAAAGCTAAACTAGATCGAATACAAGAAGTTAAAAGCAAAAAAATCGAGACCAAACTTGAGAAGATGAAACAGGTTAAAACAAAAAAACTCAAGACTGAACTTAAGAAGATGAAACAGGCTGAAACAAAGTTACTCAAAGATAAGATTAAGGAATTGGGACAGGCAAAAACAATGAAACTCAAAGCTAAGATTGAGAAGATGGAAAAGAAAAAAACAAAGAAACTTAAAACAAAGCTTAAGAAGTTGGAAAAGGATAAAATGAAGAAACTTAAAGTTGCGGTGAAGAAATTGGAGAAGGCTACCGAAAAGAAACTCAAAGCTGCGGCGAAGAAAATAAAAAAAGCTAACGAAAAGACACTCAAAGCAGAACTAAAGAGAAAACAAGCTACTGAACAAATAAAGAAAAAGACCAACATTCAGGAAAAGAGTGCATTGAATAAGATGATGAAAATGATTAAAACATTGAAAAGTGAGCAAAAGAAAATTGACGCAAAACCAGTAAATGGCACAAAAGTAATATCTGACATTAAAGGAAAACAAGGTAATATTACGAAGACAAGCATCAAAGAAAAAAAGAAACCTACGAAGAAAGGAGTGGTTAAAATTGTAACGAAAATTGTTAAAGGTAAAGCATTGAGAAAAGATGCTATAATAGGAGAAATATTGGAATCAAAATCAAAGACAAAGACAACTAAAGGTGTTAATAAGGCAATACTTAAAAATATGTTTGGAGGAAAAGCAAATTCTGACAAGAAAAAACCTAAACAGAAAGCAGCGGAAAAATTGTTGAAGAAACTCGTAATAGCAGAAGTCAAGAAGGAGAATGTGCTTGGAAAAAAGATAAAGCCTAGTGCGAAAAAACAACTTTTGAAAGCAATAATTAAGGACGTGAAAAAGATTGTTAAAGGGAAAGCACTGGAGAAAAAAACAACAACAGAAATACTTAAGTCTATAAAAAATAAGACACCTTTACAAAAGGAAATTATGAAGGATGTAAAAAAAATTGTTAAAGGAAACGAACTGAAACAAATCAAAATTGCAGGAAAACCTGTCTCGAAAAAGAAGACACTTCTAAATATGTTTGGGGGGAAATCAAATTCTGACAAGAAAAAACCTAAACAGAAAGCAGCGGAAAAATTGTTGAAGAAACTCGTAATAGCAGAAGTCAAGAAGGAGAATGTGCTTGGAAAAAAGATAAAGCCTAGTGCGAAAAAACAACTTTTGAAAGCAATAATTAAGGACGTGAAAAAGATTGTTAAAGGGAAAGCACTGAAGAAAAAAACAACAACAGAAATACTTAAGTCTATAAAAAATAAGACACCTTTACAAAAGGAAATTATGAAGGATGTAAAAAAGATTGTTAAAGGAAACGCACTGAAACAAAATAAATCTGCAGGAAAACCTGTCTCGAAAAAGAAGACACTTAAAAATTTGTTTGGAGAGGAATCAAATTCTGACAAGAAAAAACCTAAACAGAAAGCAGCGGAAAAATTGGTGAAGAAACTCGTAAAAGCAGAAGTCAAGAAGGAGAAGGTGTTTCAAAAGACAAAGCCTAGTGAGAAAAAACAACTTATGAAAGCAATACTTAAGGACGTGACAAAGATTGTTAAAGGGAAAGAACTGAAGAAAAAAACAACTACAGAAATACTTAAGTCTATAAAAAAGAACACACCTTTACATAAAAAAATTATGAAGGATGTAAAAAAGATTGTTAAAGGAAACTCACTGAAACAAAATATACTTGCAGGAAAACCTGTCTCGAAAAAGACGACACTGCAAAATTTGTTTGGGGGGAAATCAAGTTCTGACAAGAAAAAACCTAAACAAATAGCAGCGGAAAAATTGGTGAAGAAACTCGTAAAAGCAGAAGTCAAGAAGGAGAAGGTGTTTCAAAAGACAAAGCCTAGTGAGAAAAAACAACTTATGAAAGCAATACTTAAGGACGTGACAAAGATTGTAAAAGGGAAAGAACTGAAGAAAAAAACAACTACAGAAATACTTAAGTCTATAAAAAAGAACACACCTTTACATAAAAAAATTATGAAGGATGTAAAAAAGATTGTTAAAGGAAACGCACTGAAACAAAATATACTTGCAGGAAAACCTGTCTCGAAAAAGACGACACTCCAAAATTTGTTTGGGGGAAAATCAAGTTCTGACAAAAAAAAACCTAAACAAAAAGCAGCGGAAAAATTGGTGAAGAAACTCGTCATAGCAGAAGTCAAGAAGGAGAAGGTGTTTCAAAAGACAAAGCCTAGTGAGAAAAAAAAACTTATGAAAGCAATACTTAAGGACGTGACAAAGGTTGTTAAAGGGAAAGCATTGAAGAAAAAAACAACTACAGAAATACTGAAGTCTATTAAAAAGAACACACCTTTACATAAAAAAATTATGAAGGATGTAAAAAAGATTGTTAAAGGAAACTCACTGAAACAAAATATACTTGCAGGAAAACCCGTCTCGAAAAAACAGACACTTAAAAATATGTTTGGGGTAAAATCAAATTCTGACAAGAAAAAACCTAAACAGAAAGCAGCGGAAAAATTGTTGAAGAAACTCGTAATAGCAGAAGTCAAGAAGGAGAAGGTGTTTGGAAAAAAGACAAAGCCTAGTGAGAAAAAACAACTTATGAAAGCAATAATTAAGGATGTAAAAAAGATTGTTAAAGGGAAAGCACTGAAGAAAAAAACAACTACAGAAATACTTAAATCTATAAAAAATAAGACACCTTTACATAAAGCAATTTTGAAGGATGTGAAAAAGATTGTAAAAGGAAACGCACTGAAACAAAATAAAGTTGCAGGATTACCTGTGAAAAAGAAGACACCTTTGCATAAAGCAATTTTGAAGGATGTGAAAAAATTTGTGAAGGGAAAAGCACTGAAACAAAATAAACTTGCAGGAATACCTGGTTCGAAAAAGAAGACAACTTTAAATAAAGCAATTTTGAAGGATGTGAAAAAATTTGTTAAGGGATCAGCCCTAAAACAAAATAAGCTTGCAGGAATACTTGGCTCAAAAAAGAAA
Source organism: Mytilus galloprovincialis (assembly GCF_965363235.1). Taxonomy (NCBI): domain Eukaryota; kingdom Metazoa; phylum Mollusca; class Bivalvia; order Mytilida; family Mytilidae; genus Mytilus; species Mytilus galloprovincialis. The sequence continues at coordinate 33,663,687 of NC_134841.1, read as the reverse complement.
ACACCCCTGAAAAAAGCAATTTTGAAGGATGTGAAAAAATTTGTGAAGGGAAAAGCACTGAAACAAAATAAACTTGCAGGAATACTTGGCTCGAAAAAGAAAACACCTTTAAAGGAAGCAATTTTGAAGGATGTGAAAAAATTTGTGAAGGGAAAAGCACTGAAACAAAATAAAATTGCAGGAGTACTTGGCTTGAAAAAGAAGACGCCTATACATAAAGCAATTGTGACGGATGTGAAAAAGATGGTGAAAGGAAAAGCACTGAAAAAAAATAAACTTACTAAAATGTTTGACTCTAAAAAGAAGACACCTTTACATAAAGTGATTATGAAGGATGTGAAAAAAATGGTGAAGCAAAAAGCGCTGAAAAAAAATGGGACAAAGCCAGGAGTAAAAAGCGGTGAAAAAAACGACACACTAAGTGTTCTTAAAAAACTTCTTTCAAAGAAACCAGCAGAAATAACAGCCAATAATACTGCAAACACAACGGCAAATGCAATTATAAACAAAGCGACCGGAACAATACTGGAAAAGGGAATTCAAGTCAAGAAAGAAGCCAATTTAATCAAATCTAAAATTGAAAAGATGCTATATCGCGCAAATACGATGAAAAAAGGTGCTTCACCAAAATTAGCGTTAAAAATAGAAAAAATGGCTGATGTAATAAAGGATCAGGTAGACGAAATAGTAACCGAAAAAAATAAGGAGAACAGTGTCTCGATGGACGGTCTGTATGGTGCTAACTCTCCTATGTACTCAAGTCTGATGCATCTGGAAGTTGATCTCCTAAAACTTTTAGATTACATGGAGCATTCACAAGTGAAAATGGGCGACACGTTTCAGTCAAAAGAATTGAAAAAAGAATTGAAAAGTGCAACTTCAAACGATGTGAACGTGTTCAATAAACAACTTGGCACAGTGATGAAGAAGATGCAAGGAATTGATAAAAAGATAAAGGAGGAACACAAAAACATTATTGGATAATGAATTAATCTTTTTGGTAATATGGTTCAGATATATATGGTTTCATTTACTATTGTTTTACTAGGATAAACATTTATTTATTTACTCTTTTCCTTTTTTCTAAAAATGAATTTGACGTAAACAAACTACAAATTGCTATTTTTGATATGTATATTATGAGGGAAACTAGTTAAAAAGATATGATATATCAGTTTCAACTTGTATACTGGATTAAATTATGGCTTCCCTTTTACGGATAATAGTATTTGTGAGACATGAATTTTATTCCATAAGGCAATCCATTAGTTTTAGTCCAAAAGGCGTTAAATGAGTTTTAATTCACTAGGCATTATGTTAGTTTTAGTCTACAAGGCGATACACGAGTTTTAGTCCACGAGGCAAAACATTAGTTTTAGTCCACAAGGCAATACATTAGTTTTAGTCCACAAGGCAATACATTAGTTTTAGTCCACAAGGCGATACATTATTCTTTTTTTCAACGAGGCGATATATTACTGATAGTTTTAGTCCACGAAAAAACAGTTCCACCTAATTTGATAATTCTTACTTCTGTGTTCACTATTTTGTCTGATTTTTTGTTTTTTATTGTATATTGACCCCGCTATGATATACACACAAGATGCGGTATTATGCCAACCACAGCCCAAATGACGCAGACGTTACCATTCACAGGTCACCGTACGGTCTTTAACAATGATTCAACAATGAGCAAATTATAGGTATAGGGGGAGGGTTGAGATCTCATAAACATGTTTAACCCCGCCGCATTTTTGCGCCTGTCCCAAGTCAGGAGCCGCTGGCCTTTGTTAGTCTTGTATAATTTTTATGCCCCACCTACGATAGTAGAGGGGCATTATGTTTTCTGGTCTGTGCGTCCGTTCAGGTTAAAGTTTTTGGTCAAGGTAGTTTTTGATGAAATTGAAGTCCAATCAACTTGAAACTTAGTACATATGTTCAAATTAGATTATTCCCAATTTCACGGTCCATGGAACATGGAAGAGGATAGTGCGAGTGGGGCATCTGTGTACTTTAGACACATTCTTGTTAATTTTAGTTTCTTGTGTAAAATTTGGAGTTTAGTATGGCGGTCATTATCACTGAACTAATATATATATACTTGTTTAGGGGCCAGCTGAAGGACACCTCCGGGTGCGGGAATTTCTCGCTGCATTGAAGACCTGTTGGTGACCTTCTGTTGTCTGCTCTATGGTCGGGTTGTTGTCTCTTTGACACATTCCCATTTCCATTCTCAATTTTATAACACAAAGCAAGATATAAAATGTCCCGAACTACTTGCAAAATGTAAAACAATATAAACGAAAAACAACTATGATATACAAAAACAAACGACAACAAATGAATTTGGATTTGGCACAACTTTTTGGAATTTTGGATCATCAATGCTCTTCAATTTTGTACGTGTTTTGCTTTATAAATATTTTGATATGGGCGTCACTGATGAGTCTTATGTAGACGAAACGCGCGTCTGGCGTACTAAATTATAATTCTGGTACCTTTGATAACTAATTAGCTAGACATTGCAGACTTCCTTTGAACAAAGAACAAAACAGGTTGGGCAATTTATGTTTGTTAAGTACCCTGACCGATGGTTATTTAAAAATGAATAGTATATGAGGTACAAACAAATGACACCAACAAAAAACAAAACAAAACAATAAGCATCTTGAGAATGCGAACGAATGCCGCAAAAAGAAAAACAAAAAGATATATTTAGACAGCAAACGAGCGATGCAAAAAAAAAAGCCAACCCAAAACATTAAACACCTTGAGACCGCAAAATGAACAACGCCTAAAAATAGAATAATCAAAATCTTGAGACGGCAAACAAACGACACAAAAAAAACCCATTAGACATCTTGAGACAGCACTTGGATGACACAAAACAAAAAAGGAACGAGACAGCATACGAAAGACGCAATAAAAAAAAAAAAAAAAAATCACACATATCGAGAGACCGCAAATAAACGAAAAAACTATCATCATCTTGAGAGCAAACGAATGACACCAAAACAATGCACATCTTGAGACAACAAACGGATTATGCCAAATAAAAACCAAAAAAATGCACATCTTGAGACATAAAACGAACGACGCAAAAAGACCAACCTGTATTCATCTCAAGGCAGCTCACAAAAGACACTTTGAGACAGCAAACGAATAAATTAAAAAAATAACCCCAAAACAATAAACATCTTGAGACAGTCATACGAACGACGCCTAATAAACCGAACTCAACAGATATCCTGAGATTATAAAATCAAATAAAAATAGACTGATGACGTCTTTTAAAACTATTGGTCAAGCTGTTACACTACATTGAGTCAAAGATCTGCGAAGAACAAGTAATACACGGAAATGATGAGATGTGTGGAATTGGCAATAAGAGACCAAATGATACAAAAGTGCTGGGAGGAGTCAGTAGAATGCGGAGAAAAATAAGGATTTTGGTATCCTTTTTTTTAAATATAGCAGTAGTTGTTTAAGGTATCCTTGCGACCTATTTATCAGGTACTCCATTTGTAGGAATTTTTACGTTATTCCTTTTGTGTATCTCCCTTCTATCCTTTATTTACTTTTGGTTATCCTGTAGTTTTTGGGTTTATGTAAGAGTCTAATTTGATTTAGGGTTAGGTGTAAGATAATTGCATAATATTGGGATAATGTATTGGTAGGACCCAGATTTATGGTTGGGGTATTTTGTTAAGCCCCATAGCCCCGAATAAGTGCTTGTTTTTGCATTTATCCAACTGCTTTCGAATATGGCATTGCTATCACATCAAAAGATAAAACATATTGCTTGTATCTTACATTTTTACAACTCCAACAACAAGCATGTTCAACAGCAAGGTCGAATTCAATGAATTGAATGCACTAGTCTAAGCTCCTCCATTTTTCTTTTTATTTTGAAAACCGGTAAATGGCGGGCTGGGATATATACACATAAAAACGTCCTGTTAATACGGTCATCGATAAATAACAGATATTGGCTCACTAGTAATTACAACGAAATTTTTCACAATTCATGTAACAAATCAATATTTCATAACAAATAGAGCAATGAACAAACTAATCGCCATCATCGCTGTTGCTGCAGAAGCTATCAAGATTAGGGGACGACTAGATTTTAGGGACAAGGAGGATTTTTCGTGAATAAAAAATCATTTTCACCTGTTGTTATACTAGTACAACTTAATTCATTTTCATTCTTGTATGCAACTATTTCTTGTATTGTCCCAAGTCTGAGTGTGTCTTTCCAAAATCCTCTGGTCTCCCTCTCTCTAAAAGAATATAAAATTACAACACTCTGTCGCGTCTTTAGTCGTATTTCAGATTTCAATAAACGTTCTTTATGTATATAACTGGTAAATAAGTTAGTCAGGTATCACATAAATTAACTTAACCTTTTACACAATTCCTTCATAGATTTTGGCTGTATACCTGTAGATAAATGTGATATCACATCTTAATTTTTACGATGATATTGTTTATAGAGCCTGTAAATTTAGATACACTACAGTAAACTCATTAATTATTTGAATAAACTTATTTTTAAAGTTTACTAATTCAACAAAGTGCTGTTTTTATAGATACTAAAATTGATTTTCTATTCTAAAATTAGAAAGTAATTAAATATATACTACAACTGTGTACATGCAGTTACCGTATATCATGAGTACATATGACTTTCCGTTTCGTCGATACTTTTTATTTATATTTTGGCATTGCACATTGAGATCATGCGTTTCTACAACTTTTTATGACGCTTTACGCTAAATCCATTGGACATGCACTGATTGGTACCTTTGTTTGGTAAAACATAATTCATTTATTAGTTAAATAAAGAGATAACTGTATTGTATTTGAAGCTTTAAGGACGTCCATCGGTAGTTTTACTGTCGCAAATTGAGGTTACCTGGCGACGCAGGTAAACAGGTATTTGCGATAGTAAAACTACCGATGGACGTGCGCAAAGCTTCAAATACAATACAGTTATCTCTATTTTAATGCAAAACAAGTTCATAATTAAATTTCAATCATTATTTCAGTGTAAAATCTTCATTAAAGAAAATTCCGCGAAAATATGTTATCTTCTTTGGTCCCTACACTAGGTGACGTCATAGGCATGCTTCCGGCGTCGAACATAAACACCGGGCGTTTTCTGGCTTCTGTGTCGCTTCAGAATGTAATGAAATTTGATAAAAAGATTTATAGGTGCGACATGTTAGTTTTTGGCTTATTATTGTAGAAATTACATGTCATTTAGCGATTCAAAATGTCGGCTACCTTAGTTACAGACAAGGAAATAGAGAATTTTACGCTAACTGCATGTGATTGTCATCCAATCAGAACCATTGATACAAAATAATTGCATTAGAATGAGCTTTGAACTAGCTATCTGTATCTGCTAGTTCTCATATACCATTCATTTTGTCTATTGTATTCGTGTTAGTCGTTTTAAAGTGATTCGTACCGATTTATTGAGTTTGAAGCTATTTGCGACAGATTTTTATAGGTTGTGTCTATAATGGACTGTCCTAGCTATGTTAGGTTGAGGTTGTGAGCTCACAAAAATGTTTGCCCACCATAGCGTTAGAAACCAATGTCATTTGAATTTTGGAGAATAAGTCATCGTACCACATCTCCTAATTTCATAATATCAAAATTTTCGCCAATGCAACTACGTATTATAAATACAAAACGTCCGTTCTAGTTAACACGTACCTTGTTATTTTAAGTGGATGAGCAACTGATCGGAAACCTAAGTACATTCAAGACTTTATCAAGATGGATGTCATTTATAGATATTTAAGTGTTCGACCACATTCTGGTACAATAAGTGTCCATATTGAGAAACCACTTGCATGTTAACCATGAAAAAAGTGTACAACTTAACAACAATTAATTTTAATAGAAATAAGTTATAGTTATTGAACAAGCAAGTCGGTATGTGGAATTTAATCTGCACGGCTCGTGTGACCATAATTAACCCGAACGACGTAGGAGTTCGGGTTAAAGGGTCACACGAGTCGTGCAAATTAAATCCAATATACCGATTTGATTGGCCAATAACTGTTTTAACACATGACGCAATCAATTTAAGTTCAACGTTTTAGAAATGTGGACGATATTCCGCAATCCACGGTTCCTAGGAAAGTTTTTTGTAGGGTAAAGAAAGCAGGGGGATACGACTTTGGTATATAAGTTCTGAATTAATAACTTTTTTATATTCAGACTTATTCTAGAATTGCGATTTAATGGTAGATTCTTTTTTATCGTTTCTGTTAAATTTATTCAAAATTTTTATTTAATAAGCGACGATTAAGACTTTGACAAAATTTATACAGGGGCGGATCCAGCCATTTTAAAAGGGGGTTCCAACCCAGAGTAAAGAGGGGTTCCAACTATATGCTCCCATTCAAATGCATGGATCGTCCAAAAAAGAGGGCGAGGTTCCAACCCTCCGACCCCCCCCCCCTGAATCCGCCACTGCAAATTGTATATACTTTCAAATCGGTGTATGAATAAAATCAAAACTGAAAGGGTTATTGAGTTTGGATTAATTGCGTTTGAATTTCTTTCCCTCAATGATATGCGTAGAGAAAGATGTATATTACATAAATTTAAAATGTTTAATAACAGAAAATACGTTTCTCTTTCCAATCGTTTACTCTCCAACCTCACAAATTTCTTTTTATCTACTGCATTAATTTTTAAGACACATCTAAATGAAGTCTGATTGGTCTCCAGCCAATCCCCCTCCCCCTGTTTTGAAATAAATTTAGATATGATCCTCATTAAATTCAATCCGAAAGTAGTCACTTTATAGGAATAGATATTCAAAAAGTTGTTATAGATTCCATTGAGTCTAAAACTAATCTACAGATTTCTGTTATTCGGATATTCTTCGATACATTTCTTTTTTTCGCAGAAATTACAAAAATTGTTTTAAGTATTTTTCTGACTTTAAAACACTGATTTAAGATTTACGTTGTACACAAAATATTATACAATTACTGTCTTTTGATGAGGTAATATGCGGTTTTATTGACTTTTGAAAAAATGATATTCACTGGGGTCGACGGCCGAAATGAATATCAGTTTTTCAAAAGTCAATAAAACCCCATATTTACCGAAACAAGAGACAGTAATTGTTTTATTCCATAGTCCGAGAGAAGAAAATGTATCTAATGACAAACATATACCATTTTTTTTTTACATGAAACATTTTACCATAACGTTGCATGTAAAAGCGCGTGACGTTTAGCGCGGTGAATAACACTTTCTCAGGTGAATATGCTTTTTTATTCAAAATCCAATTCATATAGAGAAACCTACTAAAATAATACCAATATGGAATAAGATGAAATATTTTATGTCCCAGCTTAGATAAAAAAAAAAAGAATGAGAAACCTTTCTGTTTTCCTATTTTGAAACTACAATGTTTGTCTACAAAGTTCAACTTTGTCGTAATGTTAAGGCAGACAGCGGATTCGGGTCGGGTGTGGGCGAATAGGTCGTTCATATTGTTTATAGTCTCGCTACACTCGGTAATATTTTTTTTAATTTTGAAGAATAACGCCATTTTCAAATTCAGGAACCGCCCCTAAAGGTAAAAATAGATTTGAACTGTGCAGTATATCTGATGTATTTATTGCACACCTTTGCTGTGCATTATCCAGATTATAGCACAGTAAGAACAAAGAGATTTTACCCATGTCATGTGTTAATTTAAAATCAAACATGTCAGATGACTGACGAATAAATCATACAAACTTCAATATTTCTTTAAACTGCTGTAGAAGTAGGTTGCAGGTTTTTTTTTTATTTCCGGTGCCAAATATTACAGCAACATTTAGGACGATAACATATTTAACAATGGTGGTCTCCAATTGCTTGATAAACCGATTCCCTTCGAATATACTAAAAAAAACTCTTCCTGTTAACAACATACAGAGAGAAACATGAACAATTCAAGATGGTTCCCTGATGACCTTATACTGAATGTTAAGTTATTAACATCAGGGTTGAGTTCAATATCGTAGCAGCTACGTAGCGGCTATGTTGCTGTTATCAATATCTATGTAACAACTAGTCTATAGCTACACGTTCAATAGTCAAAATCTACGTAGCACTACGTAGCTGCTAATTCGAGTTTATTAAAAGGTCAGAGATTTCTTGTTATCCAGTATTATATATCGTCGTTGGGCTTCTAAAATGTCGTATATGACTTTTTTTGGCTAAAAATACTTTTTGAAACCAATGGTCTCTACTCTGGGCGGGAGGAAATCTTTGGTATTACAAAATAGCATACAGTTAGACCAATCAAAATGTTTGAAATAAGACATATTACAAAATTGCCAATGTCAGTTGTTTGTTATAAAGTTTGCTTCAAAAATGTTGAATGATAACTTGAAAATCGTTGTAGAATGACTTTGGGAAAAAAATAATTGTACATTTCTTTATTTCTGTGAAAATAATTTAAGTTCTTGGATAATCCAGAAATGTCAAAGTTTTTATTTCACTGCTATTTACAAAAATGTTCCAGTAGTTCACATACGACATTTTGGAAGCATGCATTTTGCCAAAATTTTCAAAGCCTGTTTGTGAGATATTTTTTCCTTGAAAAATTTGTAATTTACAACATTTTAGAAGCCCAGCGACGATATATTGCACTCGCAAGCTCGTGCAATAGAAAATTCTACTCGGGGCAATATTCCCCAATATCCATGCAATAACCCTATATTATTAACAATTACAGAACACAATACAACTGAGTCCAGACCAAGTTGTTTGCTATACAGTAGAGCAGACTGTAATATGACTGCGTTCTAACAGCACCTGATCATTCAAAATATGGCGGCAGTTTTCTAACACACATCTTATATCAGCGTCAGTATAATCGTGACAAATTCGGCTGGAAACGTCTGATTATTTGGACGTTTCCTGAACAATATCTAATTGTTGTCGTTACTAAAATTTAATAAAGTTTCAATTTACGGTGATGATTCACAGGATCTTGATCAAACTGTTGACAAATCTGGAATGGTCGATAACATCATCTTTATATAAATAGCAGAATGCGAATTTAAATGATAAAACTAGCTCCTTGAGTTTACAAGGGTCAAACCTAGGTTCACGGGTTCTAAATACAACATCACCATCACTGTTGATCTCCTTAATGCAAAACTCTCGTCACTATGACAGCTTATTTTTACACAAGAGATATATACAAATTTCAAAGATTAATTCACCAAATGTTAGAAACGTATAGACAAATTCTTGTTTTTTGATATCAGTTAAACATTCAAATAAAAAATGAAGCTCATACAAAGACTATTGGATCTAAACGTGTTTCTAATATCTGTTCGTTTCAATTTTTAAAGACTTAATTTACAATTTAATTGTCTTTTTTTAAATCCTGTAGTTCTAATATGTTTCTTTTAAACAATCTTTATAGAAAAGAATTAATTATTTGGTTTATTTCACTTGAGATGTTAGATAACTTTCATAGTTTATTTTAAATATTCTTGCATAAAGTTTTGACATAGTAAAAAATAGATAATTTAATCCTTTTCTGAATATAATCTATACTAGAGTATCATGTATTAACATTAGACATATGTAATTGGTAACAACATATAAATGCATGATATAATAATGACCAATTATCCGTCTTTCAAACCTGCTTCCAGTTTATCACGGATACTGTGACATTTTAACATCGACAAAATTATACTGTTAATTAAAAGATAAATAAGAAATCTGCCAAACTCATCATATATACATTGAAATGCATTTATGTTTGATAACATAAACGTAAGTTATAAACATGTTATGTGCAATAATTATAAAATATAAACAAAAAATATATTTCTATCTTCTAAAATATCCCAGGAGTTATAAGGTCTTCCCACAATTTTGGTATATATATATACGTACCGAAGTCTAGAATATATGTTCTATATACTGTTGCGACCCCTCCGCACCAAAAAAAAAAAAACAACACTTATTTGTATCTTTATTTTTTTTTTCAAAAATTAAAAAAAATAAAAAATAAAAATACGTATCAATGAATATGCTATTAAGAATCTTACAACAATCAATCGGTATAATATAACGATAAAATGTATATACATGTATGCACCAAACGGTTTTGATGTCAAGTCATATATAAATGACTTAAGGGTAGCTGTATATTTAATAATTTTGAGTGATGATATACATCATTTAGTCAGTGCTTTTATAAGCATGGGTCATTTTCCATATATATCGTATATATTAGCAAGGATGTGTATACTATATAATATTATAGGGTTATTGCATAAATATTGGGGAATATTGTCCCGAGTAGAATTTTATATTGCATGAGCTTGCGAGTATATAACTATAAGTACTGAATTTTACTGTTAAGTCTGTTTTTTTTTGTGATATAATATACATTTGACGTGACTCTGTACTTATGTATCCCGTCATACTTTGAACCACACTATTATTTTATTTATTATTATTACTTTTACTGTTTAGTCAGTTTTTGTTATATCTATTTTACGTGACTGTATTTATGTATCCCGTCATACTTTGAACGACAAAAAGTTATTTCATGTCTACCTGTGCGAATTGCAAACGCGCAATTTTACACCAGTACTTAAAACCCTCCATCCTTTATGGGTGCATTTTACATAGATAAATAAAATCGTATAATATAAGCAAAATGAGGATGTTAAATTTGATGTATGCCTTTTTGTGCTTCTACGTAACATTTGTTGTTTTTATAGTGATTAAGATGATAACAAAATGTTGACTGCTGTACCCCTATTTTTGACATTAATACCTATTGTGTCTGTTTGTTTTGTTCACGCATCGGTGACAATATAATGGAATTTGATGCGACTGTCATACAAGTGAGAAGTTTAGCTAGCTATAAAACCACATGCCAAGAAATCCTCGCTAAAAATTCCGGTCGACCTCCTACGGCAGTCATTAGTAGCTAAAGATTTGATTTCATTCAAGAAATTAAGTTATGACCTTCATATACGTGTCGCTTAGAACACGGCCATATACCAAATGGTCAATATTAATCATCAATGTTATTTGCTCTATGGGGTGTTTGTAGAATTTCAACGGAGGCAATTTCTTGGCATGGGTTCAATCCACCATTTTCTACATTAGAAAATGCCTGTACCAAATCAGGAATATGACAGTTGTTATCCATTCGTTTGATGTGTTTGAACTTTTGATTTTGCCATTTGATTGGGGACTTTCCTTTTTGAATTTTCCTTGGAGTTCAGTATTTTTGTGATTTTACTTTTCAATGAATGTGATATTAAAATAGGTACGTTTTTTAGGCAAAAGAAGCACACCCCTAACAAAAATATCGTAACCCCCCCCCCCCCCCCCCCATACTGTCAACGTGTATTTGTTCCGCCTAACAGATGTTCCACCAGAAACTTTGTTATCATGAAACAATGTCATAATATCTGTTCCTATTGGAACAAATATTCTATATCATTTATTCCGTTAGGAACATATACTGTAATATTATATTTATTCCAGTGGAAATAATATTCCAGAATACTTTTTCCTTTTGGAACATATGTTATAAAGGAACTTCTATTCCGTGACAATCCCACCCTCCCCATGGTTAAAGATTTTTTTATTATTTTTCACGAGTTCATGATGTGTTTTTCATAACTTAGCTCTTACGTGTAACTCTTTCTAATCCAAATTCATATCACGAATACGTTTAGTGTTTATTTTCTTTGTGTAACTGGAAAGATTTAGGAGTTTTCTGATAACTCGATAACAGCTGAAAACAACATCTTCAAGTTGTAAACATATTTGTTTATCTTTCATCAAGTAATGACTTTATCTAAAATCCGCGACTAACCGTGTGACTAATGATATCATGTTGTTCATATATTGAGAGTAGTATTTCAAAATATTTTTCATAAGTTGGATTATAACTATAAGTACTTCACACAGCTTAAAATTTGTGTTTGTTTAAAGATTTGTTTTGTTTTTGTGAACTATTTTTTTCAAGGTAGTGAATCGACTGAATGTGAAATATATATACGGAGGAGTGCGAATTAATATTGATTGTTGACTTCAGCGGCAAAGATGAATGGTGCGCTGATGCTGTGGATAACTTTTCTGACGTTGTGGATGACCTGTGGAGTAACAGGTGCTCCTACGTAAGTTAGAAAGTAGTTTAATTAATTAAAGTGCAACTGAAGGCAAATGCTAAACTATAAAATACACCTTATGATCATCAGGGATAGTCCAAGTTTTTGCAAACAAGCATGACAAGTGTAAATCACGGGGGGGGTAACTTCGATATTTTCTTGGTAGGGGTGTGCCATTTTTGCCTCAAAAAACGTACCCATTTTAATATAACATTCACTGAAATTCAGTACCTATAGTTATATAAATATTTAAGAAAGAATGACCTATACTTATATAACGTGAATATTTAAAATATGACCCATGCTTATATAAGCACTAACTCACCGGGGTTCATTTGGGAACTTATTTAAAAGCACTTTGTTTGAAAGGTGAACTTCAAATGAATTGATTTAATTTAATATAATAATTGACCATTAATAATATATGATTCTCAATAGCATATTTATATATGATATGTAGATCATACCCCGAATCAATATATAGTTATCAAACGTAAATGCATTTTAATATAGAATGTCATTAAAAAGGAGGGTCATTTTTATATAAAATCTCGCAAAATTATGACCCATATTTTTGGCACATCCCCGTATACCCAATAATAGGAAGTTGACCCCCCGTGGTGTAAATACGTCTATTACTTGGACGATTCTTGGACTAGTCTACCCCCGAGGAGCATCACCTTAATATTCGTATTTTCCAAATCCGGATAAGTTCTGGGATTACGCAACTTTTTCATGACGTCAGAAATTGAAGCGATCTTGGAATTGCCATTGGACCCTGGTAAAAGTTAAAAACTCAATCGTAACTACTCGGCCATTCTCGCTACGCAGTACAATAGCTTATTTCTTCGTGCAACCAGAAAGGCCGAGTTGTTCCGATTGGTTAAAAACTGTATCATATTGTGTATTAAGGCATTTTTAAACAACCATAAACACTAGTACTCTTAAAAAAGCATTTGGATGACTTGCCTTTCAAATATGTGGCCTAAAGTAAACTAAAGGAATGACTATTTAACTTCAAAAAAGGGGTTGGGGTGAATTTTTTCTTCTGTCCTGATTCTCAAATTTTGATCATGTTGATGAAAAAGAAATATTCTGTTCAAGCAGTAACTCGAATAATTCAAGCCCTTTCCGTGTCCGATTTTCTCCCACACGATGTAGCCTTCGTAGATCAGCGGAATATAACGACTGAATTATTCGGGTTATTCAAGCAGAGGTGGAAATAAAAATATTCTGAATCCAGATTTCCGCCATACTGTTAGATTATGATCAAACGATAAAGCTTTGAAAAACTTGATAAAAATGTTTGCTAAAAAAGATTTCTGACTTAAAAAAAACCCCAATTACCTCCTTGAAGTTAGCTCCCTAATGTTATGTATGCTTGATTTTTTTTTTGAGGGGGGGGGGGGGTTATACCTTATAATAGGGGGAAATTCAATGGTGGTATTACACCTATAATGTAGTTCCTGATTTCACCAAATTTTTCACTCTTTTTAATATTGAAATTATGATACATGTACAGGTATGTTGATTGTTTTCAGAACAAATAAAAAGGTTACTAGGGTACTGTTTAACAATTAGGAAATGCTTGTCACTTTATTAAAATTTAAGGGCCATTTAAGAGCACTAGACAACAAAAATGTCTATAAAAACCTGGTGAAATTGATGAACTTAAAAATAGATAGCAATGGAGTCAGAAATCTGTGGTTTGACACCAAAACTAAAAATGCTAAAAGAGAAATCCGGCTTCTCAAAAGAAATTATTGCAGTAAATTTAAGTGTTCAAATTTCATGAAATTTATATAATGTATATACATGATATAGATCTATTAACATGATTAAAGCAAACCTTTTGTCAAAATTTTATAAAAATGAAACAAGTCAAAATCTATTTTTAGTCCAAGTTCCCCGTTAATATTTCAGCAATGTAGTGCAAGAGAAATTGAAGACATAAAGAACATATGGCTTTATTACATAAATCTACATGTCAGACAATTTTATTTTAAATCAAACTCTACCTCAATTAGTTACATGTACATGTAGAAGTAATTGAATAGTGACAAAAGTCAGTGACCACAAATGATGTTTTTTTACCAATTGTTTTTGTTTTGTTACATGCAAGTTATCTTTCTTTTTTTATCTCTGTATATTATTTTGCAGAAATTTTGAGAAAGAACACACAAATGAGTTTGATTCTCAGGTTGTATCATTATCTATCTGCCAATTGATACAATTGAAATGCAACATTTCCAACATTTTAAGACACCCTTTGTATATGACAAATGTATGAGAGAGACTAAAATCTAATACATGTACATGATTTAAGAAGTAATGTGAAAATTAAAGAGTTTTGTATTATATAATTGTTATTTGGCATGGCATTGTTAGTTTGTTCTGGAATATTCCTTTGATATCTTTCACCCCCTCTTAGGAATATTTCCATGATTTCCGGTATATAAATATTACTATATTTGAATAGTATTGTTGAGTATATATCCCTTTTTGTATCTTTTTTCCTCTCTGACATATTGACGATAAAATAATGACAACAGGTTGAAGTACATGTATAAAAATAATTACAATATTTAATAAGAAATGTTGAGGACCTCTTGACATGCTTGACAAAGTTTGTCTCTTATCTCCTTTAGATTAGAAAATAATTATGTTAATGAGTAATCAAGAGGGCCAGAAATTGACTGGGATTTTATCTCAATTATCCCACTATCAGTATTGATAAACAAATTTTCTTTGGTATTCTATGATCCCTTGGGTATATCCAGATCAGTATTGCAATTACAATGTACTTTGCGTTTAAAAACTGATATGAAAATCTTAAAACTTGGAAAATTTGTCTTTTTTTTTTTATTAAAAATTATGAGCTTATACCTGAGAAAAATAGTTTAAAGGCATGATATTATAATTACATCTAAAAACTTTTTGTGAAATACAAGTACTTATACATGTTATTTATATAGAAAATTAAGGGGAGATTATTCAAACATTATGATTAACTTATATAAGTATATTTTATTTACTAAGTAAATATTTTATTTACAAGTACATGTACCCCTGACTGAATGTTATGCATTCTTCTCAAGAGTCCCACCTTTATTTTAAAGATGGAAATATCTGGCTTGTTATTAAATCTTTATAACAACTTTCTATGTATACATTATATATATTTTATTATCTTTATATTTCAGTAAGTACTTGTTCACAGCACCTCGTAATTTATGGCAGGGATCAAGAGAAGAATTTTGTATATCCTTCCATGATGATAAAGACATACAAGCTAATTACTTAGTTACTCTGTCTTTGACTGACGAGAGTGATGTTCTCTTGGGAAATGGCACTACTAATGGTTAGTTTTTAAATAGACAAGATCTGAACTATAAAAACTCTTTAAATATTTTGAGCTTGAATTCATGGTGGCAATTTTTTCTTCATGAAATACTTTCTTACTGCAGTCATATAAACACCACGGTGTAGAATGGTAACAGACTTATCAGGTTTTTGTCAGCATTTCTGCACTAATCAGATTCGGGCAACAGAGTTATTGCATTTTGTTTTCAGACAGTGTGACACAAAATGAGCAACCAAGACCATCAAATATGTGCAAAGAGTACTTGAGATTCCTCTACCCACAATTCCTAATTCACCTTTTTGCCCAGCAGGGGCATTGTTATTGTTACATAATATTGTTTCAAATAATACAACGACCATGTCCTGCATTCATTTATTTTACACAAACATTTAGTTACCCCACTTACCTATCCAGCCTTTTTGACTCGTTTGAAACACGCTTTACTCCTTTTAAGGGTGCTACAAACAGTTTCGTATAAAAAACTAGGGGTTATTCCCCAACTAAAAATAGACATGGAGGGAAGTCCCTTTTTATCAACATAATTGGTGAAAAAGTATCATGTTTTTGTATTTGGTTGGAAAGATATGTTAATTAACTTCAATTAAAGCAGGTTGAAAGATTAAACTAATTTTAAAAATTAGATTAAAAATACATGTTTTGATGGGAGACAACACTGTAAACAGTCTGTTTTTTTGGCAGTGAAAATTGAAAACTTATTTGCAGCCACTGTAGCTCTTTTCGGAGCAGGCGAACATACCCTGAAGCATGAATTTTTTGAAAGACCAGGTAAAAATCTATGAAATTCATACAATTTTGATTATGAAAAATGTGCAGGTATCATGTCTTCAGGGGTGTGCACATGACCTGATTTCAGGTTTTTTAAGCTAGAATTAGGCAATGTTTTTCCCAGTTTCTCTGGATAAAACTTTTTTATACCATTAAAAGTACACTTTTTTTTTATTCCATTATAAACTAGAGAACATTCTGATTCCAGTGATATCTAGTTTTATACAAGTATCTTTATTAATCAGTCCACCACTAAGGGTCACTTATACATGGTCCCTCAAAATATGACGTCATAGAAAAAAACTGTTGATTGCACCCTTAGGTATTAACAGCAGCCAATATTCAGGCCATAGTTTTCCCAGAGGTGGGGCCTCCTTTGCTTTGGAGTGTGGCCTGCCAGGCGAGGTCATCCAAGCACAAGGAGACTGGCATAAATTTTGAAGTAATTTTCCAGAATTAGAACTTATTCCAGATTCAAATAATTCCTTGTCTGAAAGAAATGAAGTCATATAGTTAAGTCAAAATGCGGCAAAATAACACATTTTTTCCAGCCCTGTATTATATTTAATGATTTCATTGAACAAATTTCTGTTTTAATAGAGGACGGCAGAGTATGTCACCATTTTACAGTACCTGACTTAAGTGGGAAACATAAGCTTACTCTACAGACAGAAACAACCAGAGTTCTAGAGACTGGTGTCTCAACTACAGTCACCAGAGTAGATACTACCGAAGTGGAGATTCACGAATCAGCTCTAGAGACTTTTATACAAACTGATAAACCTATTTATAAGCCAGGAGAGACAGGTATGTTCTTGTAACATTTACACTACATATTATTCCTTTTCTGTTACATTTCTATATATGTTATAAACTGCAACCTACATTTTCTGCATTCCATCTTGATTTAACTACTTAAGAATTGTCCGTAGAACCCTTTTTGCAAACTAATGAATCTTTTAAATCACTTAAAGAACTATCATATATTCAGAAATTATTTCAAAGTTTTTATAAATTCCAAATGTGACTGGGTACGTAAACATCACAATAGTTAGAACTCTCATTTTGATATTATCTGTTACATTTCAGTTTTAACTTTTATCTAGGTCATTTGATTATATACAAAACAGTGATAATAGTAAAACCTAGATTTGTCCAGATTGGAGACTTGACTTAAGTGAGCAATTAATTTTCTTCAAGTGTATTGAAGCTTACAAAACAAAGGAATAGATGTAATAAACGGAAACTGTAAATGTTACAAAGTACATGATAAATTTGCATAATCAACAATAAATTGAAGAGTTTATGATATAGTTCAACCATATTTTATGGTTCAAAACTAAACAAAAGATGAAAAACAAGTTTTCCAACTTCGTAATGTCTTCTCCAGTTTGATTGAGTGAAGAGAGTTCTGTTATACATTTGTTATAGTGAATAAAAAAAGTAATGTTTTTTGCACATGCATGAAATGCTGAGGAACAGTTTAAATATAAATTGCTTTATAGAACTATAACAGACGGGAATCCAGAATTTGATGGAAAAAGGGGGGAGGAGTTTGGGAGTCTTTTGAAATGGAATAAGGGGACCTTACATTTTGTTTGGCAACATTGGCTGTAAATTAAAATTAATTACATATTTGTTTCTTTTTTTCGAGGGAGGGTGCAGAGTTGGACACACCAAAGCAGCACTTGTTTAAGTAAAAATTGGTAAGCCTCCTGCAATCCAATATTACTTGCAGTGACTTTAAGTGGCTATATTCATTAGTTTATCACACATAGAGGGTTACAATTGAAGCATCAATAAAGACATATTACTTAGTTCAAAATTAAGCCCTCTTCCTGATCATTACTTCAACTAACTTATCTCCCAAAGATAACCAAGAAAGCCTGCTTTTCTACGTATTCTTCCAAAAAAATATACACTGAGGTTATAATTTATCAAAACCTCCTTTCAGACAAAATCCCTCAAGTTTCCTAAAGAGGTATCATTGTTACAAAGCTTTGTACTTTTAAAATTATCCACAATAACATGAACGACATATTTTCTGTTTACAGTAAAGTTCCGAGCAATGACAATAAATAAAGACTTAAAGCCATGGACAGGCATGGTAAGTTTTTTTTTTTTTTGTATATTGATCTAGTGCATTTGGAAAGATCACTTATGACAGCTGGAAAAATCTGAATTATGTTTTCAGTACAGTTAGGTGATGAGGATAAAGTTTACATGTTAATATATAATAGAAGATGTGGTATGATTGCCAATGAGACAACTCTTCACAAGAGACCTAATGACACAATAATTAACAACTTTAGGTCACCGTCAGACCTTCAACAATGAACAATGACCATACCGCATAGTCATCTTTTAAATGTCCTGAATAGACAAATTTATGTAAAACAATTCAAACGAGAAAACCAATTAAGGTCTTATTTATGTACAAAATAATAAATGAAAAATAAATTTGTAACATAGCAACAAACAATAACCACTGAATAACAGGCGCCTGACTTGGGACACTGGCATTTACATACAGAATGTGGTGGGGTGCTTTATAATAATTGTTTGTTGGTAAAAAAGAACATACAACATGTACAGTAGTTTTATAGTTTTTTCATAGTAAATGAATGCAATACTCCAATATTCTTATGAAATGTTATTGCATTCTACTTGGTATTTTTCATACAGTTCATCCATCTTTTCTTCCATTCTTTTCATGTGATAAATTTAAAGATAGGGGGTTGTCTACACTTTTTATGGCAAATTATTTTACAGTTTAAAGAAATATATTTAAATATTGATCGTTAAAAGTTAAAATGTCTTCTTTTTAGCTCACCTGGCCCCAAGGGCCAAGTGAGCTTTTCTCATCACTTGGCGTCCGTCGTCGTCCGTCGTCGTTAACTTTTACAAAAACCTTCTCCTCTATAACTACTAGGCCAAATTAAACCAAACTTGGCCACAATCATCATTGGGGTATCTAGTTTAAAAAATGTGTGGCGTGACCCGACCAACCAACCAAGATGGCCGCCATGGCTAAAAATAGAACATAGGGGTTAAATGCAGTTTTCGGCTTATAACTCAAAAACCAAAGCATTTAGAGCAAATCTGACAGGGGTAAAATTGTTTATCAGGTCAAGATCTATCTGCCTTGAAATTTTCAGATGAATCGGACAACCCGTTGTTGGGTTGCTGCCTCTGAATTGGTAATTTTAGGGAATTTTTGCTGTTTTTGGTTATTATCTTGAATATTATTATAGATAGAGATAAACTGTAAACAGCAATAATGTTCAGCAAAGTAAGATTTACAAATAAGTCAACATGACCAAAATGGTCAGTTGTTCCCTTTAGGAGTTATTGCCCTTTATAGTCAATTTTTAACCATTTTTCGTAAATCTTAGTAATCTTTTACAAAAATCTTCTCCTCTGAAACTACTGGGCCAAATTTTACCAAACTTGGCCACAATCATCATTGGGATATATAGTTTAAAAAATGTGTGGCGTGACCCGGCCAACCAACCAAGATGGCCGCCATGGCTAAAAATAGAACATAGGGGTTAAATGCAGTTTTCGGCTTATAACTCAAAAACCAAAGCATTTAGAGCAAATCTGACATGGGGGTAAAATTGTTTATCAGGTCAAGATCTATCTGCCCTGAAATTTTCAGATGAATCGGACAACCCGTTGTTGGGTTTCTGCCCCTGAATTGGTAATTTTAGGGAATTTTTGCTGTTTTTGGTTATTATCTTGAATATTATTATAGATAGAGATAAACTGTAAACTGCAATAATGTTCAGCAAAGTAAGATTTACAAATAAGTCAACATGACCAAAATGGTCAGTTGACCCCTTTAGGAGTTATTGCCCTTTATAGTAAATTTTTAACCATTTTTCGTAAATCTTAGTCATCTTTTACAAAAATCTTCTCCTCTGAAACTACTGGGCCAAATTAATCCAAACTTGGCCACAATCATCATTGGGGTATCTAGTTTAACAAATATGTCCGGAGTCCATTCAACCAACCAAGATGGCCGCCATGGCCAACAATAGAACATAGGGGTAAAATGCAGTATTTGGCTTATAACTCAAAAACCAAAGCATTTAGAGCAAATCTGACATGGGGTAAAATTGTGTATCAGGTCAAGATCTATTTGTCCTTAAATTTACAGATTTATCGGACAACCCGTTGTTGGGTTTCTGCCCCTGAATTGGTAATTTTATGGAAATTTTACTGTTTCAGGTTATTATCTTGAATATTATTATAGATAGAGATAAACTGTAAACAGCAATAATGTTCAGCAAAATAAGATTTATTAATAAGTCAGCATGACTGAAATGGTCAGTTGACCCCTTTAGGAGTTATTGCCCATTATAGTCAATTTTTAACCATTTTTCGTAAATCTTAGTAATCTTTTACAAAATTCTTCTCCTCTGAAACTACCAGGCCAAATTTTACCAAACTTGGCCACAATCATCATTGGGATATATAGTTTAAAAAATTTGTCCAGTGACCCGGTCAACCAACCAAGATGGCCGCCATGGCTAAAAATAGAACATAGGGGTAAAATGCGGTTTTTGGCTTATAACTCAAAAACCAAAGCATTTAGAGCAAATCTGACGTGGGTTCAATTGTTCATCAGGTCAAGATCTATCTGCCCTGAAATTTTCAGATGAATCGGACAACCCTTTGTTGGGTTGCTGCCCCTGAATTGGTAATTTTAAGGAAATTTTACTGTTTTGGTTTATTATCTTGAATATTATTATAGATAGAGATAAACTGTAAACAGCAATAATGTTCAGCAAAGTAAGATTTACAAGTAAGTCAACATGACCAAAATGGTCAGTTGACCCCTTTAGGAGTTATTGCCCTTTATAGTCAATTTTTAACCATTTTTCGTAAATCTTAGTAATCTTTTACAAAAATCTTCTCCTCTGAAACTACTGGGCCAAATTTTACCAAACTTGGCCACAATCATCATTGGGGTATCTAGTTTAAAAAATATGTCCGGTGACCCGGCCCAACCAACCAAGATGGCCGCCATGGCTAAAAATAGAACATAGGGGTAAAATTCAGTTTTTGGCTTATAACTCAAAAACCAAAGCATTTAAAGTAAATCTGACATGTAGTAAAATTGTTTATCAGGTCAAGCTCTATCTGCCCTGAAATTTTCAGATGAATCGGACAACCCGTTTTTGGGTTGCTGCCCCTGAATTGGTAATTTTAAGGAAATTATGCTGTTTTTGGTTATTATCTTGAATATTATTATAGATATAGATAAACTGTAAAAAGCAATAAATGTCAGCAAAGTAAGATCTACAAATAAGTCAACATGACGGAAATGGTCAGTTTACCCCTTTAGGAGTTATTGCCCTTTATAGTCAATTTTTAACCATTTTTCGTAAATCTTAGTCATCTTTTACAATAATCTTCTCCTCTGAAACTACTGGGCCAAGTTCATTACAGATAGAGATAATTGTAAGCAGCAAGAATGTTCAGTAAAGTAAGATGTACAAACACATCACCATCACCAAAACAAAATTTTGTCATGAATCCATCTGCGTCCTTTGTTTAATATTCACATAGACTAAGGTAAGCGACACAGGCTCTTTAGAGCCTCTAGTTTTTTATATCAAATTTTACACTATCCAGGCTGCCAGGAGTGAAAATCTAGATTGCCTTGCCTATTCTAATGTTTTTGGAAGATTACACGTTGAAAGCTATTATACAAATTATTTCTTTTGACATATGATTTAGCTGCCTCTAGTTACAGTGAAGAATCCTGGTGATGTCCGTTTAATGCAGTGGTTGAATGTAGAAAATAATAAAGGTATGAAATATTTTGAAAGAAAGCATTTATTTGAGGAGAAAAAACTTAATATTATTCAATTTTGTGATAAGTCACATGCTTAAACCTTGTATATAAGGTACATGTACAAATACTTTTAATTTTGAAAACACAAAAAACTGATATAGAATATAAACATCTTGCTTTCTTTAAGCAGTATATTAAGATATATAGCCTAGTGTATATATGAAGTTACAATTGATGGAAAAATAAAGTCAGTTTGATTAAGTATAATTATTTTCTTTTAGTTATATTAATTTCAGCATATATTTGAGATACATGTAGATTCTCTTTTAATTTTTATTGTTCCCATATACACTGGTTGATAAAATCAGGAAATAAAATTTCAACTACAAGAGTTGGTAGTTATCAATGCTGTAAACTTTGAAAATACATGTATTAGACTAAATATCCAACATCTAATGCAGGGATGGCACCAGACACATTTAATGATATTACATATATATTTTAACTATAACAAATACATGTTTGTAACAACAAAAAATCAACATTTCACACAAGAGATTGTTATCACATATATGCAGTGAACATCCATAGAAATTGGTTACCTTTATTACACAAAATACTGTTGTACATAACATATGCAAAAAAAAAACCATATCTTATAATAACTCATTAGAGATTGATTGAACGTCACATACCGGTAAGTATAATCTCATTAATGATTGGATTTGGTAACACATACCACACAAGAGATTGTTGTCTCATATGTATTAAATTGTCATGTTTTATTTTTCTGAAGGATTATTAAGTTTTGAGATGCCACTATCAGAAGACCCACCTTTAGGAGAATGGAAGATTACTATGTTAGTTGAAGGAAAAGAACATGTACAACCATTCACAGTTCAGGAATATGGTAAGAATTAAAAAAATAAAAATAAAAATATTGTTGCTGGTGTCCAGAGAAAAAAGATATTTCAATCACTTGATAAGCTTTAGGAAGGAAAGGAACATATACCACCATTTTCAGTTCAGGAATATGGTAAGAATTAAAAAAATAAAAATATTGTCGACTGACTTTTAAAACATTATGAGAATGGAAAATGTCAAGACTTGTTGTTAGCAATAATTGGGTCATTATGACCTACATTATACACTTGGGGGACTTTGATAAGTGCTACATTTGACTATTTTTACAATAACTTACAAAATATATATCAAAGACTTTTCACAACTAGAGTTCACTTGCATGGTACAACACTATTTGGCTACTTTTAAGTCTAAATAATTGACATGATATAAAAAAAAAGAATGGGTAAGATTGACAAATTTCACACTTGAGGGAGTTGATTTATTATCTTAAATCATTTGGTCACATGCAGAAGATTAAAATATTTTGTTCTAAGATTTTTTTCAAATTTCAGGGAATTACATTTTATGCTTTAGTGACAGTACTGTTAGTTAAACTTCTGCATCTGCTTCTGATGGTTACAAGTTATGGATTTGGTATATGTGGCTTTGCTATATATACTTATAATATAAAATTGGCATTAAAGTAATGCTTTAATTTTGAATGGGCAGTCAGAAACTCATGAATAAATTTTTAAATCACAATTGATTTTGTATATTTTTATTTAAGTGTTGCCCAAATATGAAGTCACAATCACAGCTCCAACATTTTTATTACCTACAACTGAAACTATTCAAGGAACAGTTTGTGCCAAGTGAGTACTGACTTGTTTAAGGTACCTTATAAGGTTTTTTTAATGACAATGTTATTAGGGCTTTTCCAGAATTAATTGTATGGGGGGAGGGGGGAAGGAAGGCACTTTTATTAAAATTTAATGGGTGGTGGTTATTTAAGAAAGATTGCTTGAACATTTAAATGAAACAAATTTAAAATGTATGCATGGTGGGGTCAAATAAAAAGTGCATTCCTCCCCCGCCCCCCTCATACATTTATTTTTTGGAACAGCCCTCAGGGTTTTTATTACATTATTTATAAGGTTTTTTCTTGAAAAAAATGTTTGCAATTTAGTGTTAAGCATATTCTTACCATGCACAAAAACATGTTAAAAGAAATTGTATGTTACTTTATAAATAGGTACACATATGGCAAACCAGTCAAAGGGAAAGTAGAATTATCTGTGTGTTTCCAAGATACCAGTCCATACTTTTACTACTACCGCAGCAGAGATAATTCAGAAAGACCATGTGCCACTAGAATAATGGATGTGAGCTTCTTTAAAATTAAGACAATAAAATATTGACAAAGTTATACAGTATATGTCTTATCATACATGCTTTAATATTTTTCCAGTTTTAAAGTAATAAACATTCCAGTGGGCAGATTATTTGTACTTAAGCAAAATTTCTGATTTTGATTTTAGGGCAATTTTTTACAAAAATATAGTTTTATGATTTAAGTAAATTATCATGAAACATGAGAGACCTGTGAAAAAAAATTGTTAAAAAAGAAACACACTATCTTCTTTGTATCTTCACAACTTTAGACAATAAAAAGTTTTCTTTCTATTTTGACAATGGTTTTACAGACCATTTAGAAAGTTTTCTTGAAAAATGTAAATACTATGAGATACCTGGAAAGGTAACCATGCCTGATTGTATGACCAAACATATAACAAAACGTTGTGTAAAACACAAGAAAAACAGCAATTGACAACACTGATTCAAAAAGTTCTGTCAGAAAAAACTTTCATGATTATTTCAATAATTGATTAAGTATAATGTGAGGAGCATAATAGACTATATTGACACCTGAGAGCTTCTTCCTTCTTTCTGTCCACAATTTCTGCACCTAAACAAAAATAATACTTAATTGCAAATTTGTAAAGTTATCCTAAATCCTGTTTTACAGATTGATGGTTGTGAGTCATATATGGTAGATGGTTCAGAACTAATGTTAGATTCCTCCAACTTCAGTAGATATGGAAACTTGATGATAAATGCTACAGTCACAGAGCAGGCTACAGGTATGTATAACTCTGAGTGGACCCTAGGTATGACCAATGCCACAGTCATAGAGCAGGCTACAGGTATGTATAACTCTGATGGGACTCTAGGTATGATCAATGCCACAGTCACAGAGCAGGCTACAGGTATGTATAACTCTGATGGGACTCTAGGTATGACCAATGCCACAGTCATAGAGCAGGCTACAGGTATGTATAACTCTGATGGGACTCTAGGTATGATCAATGCTACAGTCACAGATCAGGCTACAGGTATGTATAACTCTGATGGGACTCTTAGGTATGATCAATGCCACAGTCACAGAGCAGGCTACAGGTATGTATAACTCTGATGAGACTCTAGGTATGATCAATGCCACAGTCACAGAGCAGGCTACAGGTATGCATAACTCTGATGGGACTCTATAGTCGCCGTCACGTAAAATTGGCACCATGTTTTTTGTTAAAAATTTTTTAAATATCAGCCGTGTTTACTCAAGATGATGTTTTTCTTTTAGCAGAAGTAAAATCCTGTCCAAATATCCACTACTGTCCTACCTTTTATTGTGTTTGCACTGTATAATCCTGACCTTCACATTTCTCAAGATTATTTACATTGTATAACCGCCATTTTGGTTTCTATGAGGGTCCCTTATTCCATAACATTCGTTACTCTCCGGTAATATCATTGTCATTGATGATACAATTTCCCGCGCTTTTTACGTAAAGATGAAGAAAAGCTCCGAGAGACGCAAGAAAATGGAGAGCACGTGGAACTCCACGGCAACACTTCCGGTAATAACAATGTCGGATTCCACCATACAAATTAAACTTGGATTATGTGAAGGTCAGGATTATACAGTACAAACACAATAAAAGGTAGGACAGTAGTTGATTTTTGGAATGATATTTGATTCCGCTAATTGAAAAACATGATCTTTAGTAAACGCGGTCGATATTTAAGAAAATTTTGACAAAAAACATGGTGCCAATTTTACGTGACGGCGACTATAGGTATGATCAATGCTACAGTCACAGAGCAGGCTACAGGTATGCATTACAAGGTTATTTATGTGTTACTGTCTGACAACCTTCAGGTAGACAGATATTATATGACTGCCTCAAAGTTGGTCATTTAATGCAATTTGTTTTCCTTCTTATTGACTTGATAGAAGAAAGGCATTTTGGTAGATGTATCTCATTGTAGTCTTAATATATATAGAGTGAACTCATTACTCACAAAAAAGCTCAGATCTGAGTGAAACTTATCATCTGTGTATGGCAGACTAGAGAAGATCATTTCAACCCATAATTTAAAATGCCTTTTCCCCCCTAATTTTACTTCACCTGGATCTACAAGCTAGAGAATTCTTCATACTCATAGAACTTATTCATTTCAATCTGTCTAATGTAATAAAAAAATATCTTTCCTTGTTGGAAATTGATTATAATCTGCAACCATGAATTAATAGAATTAATTTTCTTGTAATGAGATACTGTAATTTGTATTCTTTATTCTTATTTATAGCCATATCTTTAAATGGGACAGTGAAGGGACCAGAAATGACATTTGAAGCTGTCAAACTGAAATTTGAAGATGACACACATGGATATTTTAAGGATGCATTCCCTTATTATGCTAGAGTAAGTTATGTATACATTTGGTAGGTGCATTAGTAATTGTGTTAATGCTCAACTTAAATTCTGTATAACTATTGAACAGGGTCTGAAACAATTAATCAGCTAAGACCAATGGACATATGCCAAGCTTCTACTTAAGTTTTCATTTTGCAGGTAGAATGGTTTAAAAAAACTTGGATGTTTTGTTTTTTATTCTTTCTTTCGTTCCTGTGGTTCAGGTGACAGACATCCATGTCCATGAACTCATTTCTCGTTAATTTTTGGGTCCTACTAAATATAAATCCTCCATAAAGGGAGGTAATATTCTTTGAGTTACTCAGTTTTTAGGTAAAGATTGCATGAAATGCAATCAAAACCTTATGGGACTGACTTGATACCTAAATGTTCCAAGGCTGATCACTACCTTTTTTGATACACAAAATATAGTGCATTGATCATAACATTCTAAACATACGATCAATGAACATTTCCAGAAATTTATCAAGGTAATATATGCTCAGATATTCAAGGCACAAAATGATGTTTTACTTGTCAAGAAAATTACATAACTTTTGCAGGAATCTAATATCTGCTCTAAAAATATAAATTATGTCATTGTTAACCTCATCTCTAAAAATTGGAGTTATCTTCCTTTGTCAAGAATAGCTGTTAAATCAGCAACAACCAATGCAATATTTAATTTTACTTCCCACTGATAAATTGAAGCAATATTTACCTTTCAGTTCTTTCAAGCACTTTGATTACTGTAAATTGAGAAATTATTGTGAGGTTTCTATTATTAAAAAAGGTGATAGAGTTGTAAACGCAATAATTTAAACTCATCTTTTAAAATTTGTATATGAAATAAGGTAGATCACAAGTATATATTTTTTGAGACAGATTTTTTTTTTAATTTGCCAAAATGATGATTTTACTATGCTCTTTTCAAAAATTTAATAAAAAGTATGGGTCACCATGCTATTTTTCAAGCTATGAGTCATTGAAAATTGCCAAAATTTGGTTAGTTTGTTCATGAAAAAACACATTAGTGTGCATTAAAAAAATCTAGGAGACAGAATTTTGAAATGAATTGTGAGAAAAAAGGTTTCATAATATGTTTTAAGAAAGAAAAAAAAACAGAAAACATGGTGTCACCAAACTTGTTTTCTTGCTACAAGTAAAAATAAAAAATATTCCTATTAGCCCAGTATAAATTTTGTACTTAAAGAGTTATCTCCCCTTAAATAGCTCATTTGAAAAAAATGATTTTAAAACTAAAAAAATTGATATTTGTTAAAATATTTTGTATAATACGAATAATTAACAAGTTTTCTTTAAATAGAAAAAAACAGTTTAACCATTGAATTGCAAATCTGTCTCCAAGCTTGAAGATTTAGGCAAATAACTAGACCAATTTTGTATTGTGATTATACAATCCAAGATGGTGGTATACAATGAATCTGCCGTAAACACAATTTTTCTCAAAATCACAATAATAAATGCAAGCAATAATTTCTGACTTTACACTCAGTTTAGTTTCTAATGTAGATGAAATGCTATCTCATTCCTCTTCCTTTTCTTAGCAATATTATCTTTATACCAATGAGTTTTTTTTAGTTTTATGTATTTTATTTATTTAGGTAAAAGTAACTAAGCCTGATGGAAGTCCTGCCCCTGGAGAACTTATTGAAATAAAAGCTGATAATTATGATCCAGAGTTTTATCTGAAGAGAAATTTTACTAGTGATGATGATGGACTTGTGAAGTTTGCTATAAAAACTTTACCAAAAGATGTTAATAGACTAAGTTTTAATGTAAGTTTTTTGTGAATTGTTTCTTCTGCAATACAAGCTTACCAAAGTTTATTATCAAACTAAACAACAGCTGTACTGACTATATTGCAATGGAACACTCTTCTTATAGGTCAAGTTACAGTAAATGGGCTGTGTTACAGATTGTGGTAAAATTTGGCATACAACTTTGGCTCTTTGACATGTAACATAAGGAAAAAATACAGCATTTATCTCTTTTATTTTCTGAAATATTACTGATTAAATTATTTCAAAGGAGGTGAGCATTTTAAAAAAAAGCACATAAAATCGGTGAAAAGCATTCCAAAATTTGTAATGAAATCTGTATGCATGTGACAGTATGGTCCTTGGTAGAAAAATATCACAAAATATAAATACAAGTGTAAAACCAATGCTTTGTGCTTGTATGTCATCAATTTTAGATGTTTTTCACTACCAACTAGGTAACAGATCGGTTTAATAATACCAAAGTTAGTGACCATATGCTTATGTCATATCACTGAAATGAAAATTTCTGTATCAACAACCATGACAACATATATTTTTTTTTAAAGAAAAAACTTATGTTTGGTACATAAATCTGCTTTATACAATAATAAAATTTTGCATGACTACTTTTTTCACATGTGAAATTATTGTAGGCGAGGGCACCCAAGTACTTCCAACCATATGGCAGATATCATCATATTATTAAGATGTACGAGCCAAGTTCTTACCACCATGCTCAGAAATGGTTCTCTCCATCTAATAGTTATATCCACATACCATCAGTGGAAAACAAAGTTAAATGTGGATCCACTTTGGATTTAGACGTCCTATATTCCACACCACTGGACACTCGGTACAAGTTTTTTGTACAGGTAAGTTGCTTATCTAATACTCAGTACAAATTCTTCTTTGTACAGGTATTTTACTTTTCAGTTCAGATTTGTATGCACTGCTGCTCCCTGCAGACAAAGTTCAAATTTTAGCAGAAAGTCACCATTATAGAGTTATGCTCTTTAGAAATGGAGGAACACAATAATTTCCTTTAGTCTTTTAACTTTCTTAATATCATAATTATACCCCCGCTTTAAAAAAGGGGGGGTATACTGTTTTACCTCTGTCTGTCAGTCCGTCCGTCAGTCCGTCCATCAGTCCGTCCGTCCATCAGTCCGTCAGTCAGTCCGTCCCATGAAACTTTCGTCACATTTTTCTCAGGAACTACACATCCACCCTTTCTGTAATTTGGTATCAACATTTATATATGTCAGCCATACTGTGTGATGCGTTTTCAGATTCATCACTTGACAACTTCCTGTTTACCGAACACTTGTCTGATTTTACACATGATAGCCAAGTTGAAAATTTTCGTCACATTTTTCTCAGGAACTACAATACAAGGATTTCTGAAATTTGGTTTCAGGATTTATATAAGCCAGCTATACCGTGTGATGTGTTTTCAGATTCATCACTCGACAACTTCCTGTTTACCGAACACTTGTATGATTTTACACATGATAGCCAAGTTGAAAATTTTCGTCACATTTTTCTCAGGAACTACAATACAAGGATTTCTGAAATTTGGTTTCAGGATTTATATAAGTCAGCTATACCGTGTGATGCGTTTTCAGATTCATCACTCGACTACTTCCTGTTTACCGAACACTTGTATGATTTTACACATGATAACCAAGTTAAAAATTTTCGTCACATTTTTCTCAGGAACTACAATACAAGGATTTCTGAAATTTGGTTTCAGGATTTTTAAAAGTCAGCTATACCGTGTGATGCCTTTTCAGATTCATCACTCGACAACTTCCTGTTTACCGAACACTTGCATATTTTTACACTATTAATATTATCCACTTGCAGCGGGGGTATCATCAGTGAGCAGTAGCTCGCAGTTTCACTTGTTCATACTTATTTAACTTATTTTGACAGAATATTAAAAATGAGGACTTAAATATAGTCTTATTTAACTTATTTTGACAGAAAATCAAAAAGAGGAAATGACCTATTTATGATCAGTTTAAATAAATAACCTAATTTTATTTTTCAGGTTTTATCCAAGTCACATATGGTACATCATACACATGTTACACATCATTTTAAAAGCCATGATGCTGTAAACTTTGACAGTTTACCAGACGAAATGTTACTTGATCCATACACACCACCTCCTAGACCTACATGGTTATATCCCATTGACCCTATACCCTATTATGGTAAGATGTGTACTTTAATGACCCATTTATAGTTATTAGGAGGCAGTCCGTTTTCTGGATTGCTTCGGTCTGTCTGTCCATGAGTGTGTCATATCAGGTCAGTGTTCCAGCTAGGCTGTTTTCAGAGGGCACGGCGCCCGCCCTTTCCCGAGTGCCGCCCTGTGCCCTTTTACAGTTTCCAGAGCGCCCTGCCTGTTTTAAAGATTGATTGTATATCATTTTGTTCCTATTGATATGATCCGTTAATTACTAAATTTTACCTGGCGAAAAGTTTATGACTTTTTTTACGACCCAAGCTAATCAACGGTTACAGCTGGTGTCATAATCTGTTGTTATAGGTAATCCGTTTATCGGATGGGTCATTAATGATCATCAGCATTAATTCATTCAAATAGAATCAGTCGGTCGTCAATTATCTTGGAAGAAATGTGCATACGACAACTTGGGCACAATTTGCAATGTTTACTGTAATTTCATGGAGAAAACGTAATGACAGAAAGTTGAAAACCACAAACAACTCGAGGAAGACATTGTTTTACTTGTTCTCTGTGACGTATTTGTCATTGACTGCCCTCATTTTTGATACGAAAATATCAAAATCAGCCGCCATATTGTTTATAATAATATTTACATCTTCTACGTACTGCTTATAATCCTCCAAAAAAGGAGCACACCCGAAATAAACAAAGATAACTCAATCTAATTTTTTCTTAGTATTGAGTAACCCACTTAACATATTCTAAAATATGTCTACATACTTCTTGCTTAAGAATATATATGTTTAGGTATTTTGAGTTATGGGAAAAGTTAAAGAGGGTCTTAGTAGCAGTGTTGGTAGGGTGCCTTGGTCATCTTTTTTTGTCTTCTTTATTTTTAATACAAATTTTCACTGTTGCTATATCCTAATATTGGGCATTTACTGAGCACAGCTGTTTTGTGCTGTATTGCCATTAAGCACAGCAGAGGTAGAAAGGTGAAACTGGTAAAGTGTGTCAGAACATAGAAACAGAATGAAGCAGGACACCTTTCAAAACATGCTGCATATAAAGCTTAACTGTGCAAAGCAATGATTTAATAACTTATGTGACAAGCTGCTTGACAAGTTTTTCAGCCTAAAAAGTAGAAAGATAGAGTTCTGTATGGGCTAATGATGTAGTTCTTGTATAACCAGTGATTTTAACAAATAAACACAATGTTTGATTAAAATCTTTATTAAAACATGCCCTTTTCATATTATCATATCACATGTTATTGTTAAATGCCCTTTTTATACGACTGCAAAAATTGAAAATTTTTTGGTCGTATATTGGTATTACGTTGGCGGCGTCGTCGTCATCCTCTGAATACTTTTAGTTTTCGCACTCTAACTTTAGTAAAAGTGAATAGAAATCTATGAAATTTTAACACAAGGTTTATGACCACAAAAGGAAGGTTGGGATTGATTTTGGGAGTTTTGGTCCCAATATTTTAGGAATTAGGGGCCAAAAGGGCCCAAATAAGCATTTTCTTGGTTTTCACACTATAACTTTAGTTTAAATATATAGAAATCTATGAAATTTTGACACAAGGTTTATGACCACAAAAGGAAGGTTGGGATTGATTTTGGGAGTTTTGGTTCCAACAGTTTAGGAATAAGGGGCCAACAAAGGGCCCAAATAAGCATTATTTTTGGTTTTCGCACAATAACTTTAGTATTTTTTGTTTTCGCACAATAACTTTAGTATAAGTAAATAGAAATCTATGAAATTTAAACACAAGGTTTATGACCACAAAAGGAAGGTTGGGATTGATTTTGGGAGGGGCCCAAAGGGTCCAAAATTAAACTTAGTTTGATTTTAACAAAAATTGAATCCTTGGGGTTCTTTGATATGCTGAATCTAAAAATGAACTTAGATTTTTTATTATTGGCCCAGTTTTCAAGTTGGTCCAAATCGGGGTCTAAAATTAAACTTTGTTTGATTTCATCAAAAATTGAATAATTGAGGTTCTTTGATATGCCAAATCTAATAGTGTATGTAGATTCTTTATTTTTGGTCCCATTTTCAAATTGGTCTACATTAAAGTCCAAAGGGTCCAAAATTAAACTAAGTTTGATTTTAACAAAAATTGAATTCTTGGGCTTCTTTGATATGCTGAATCTAAACATGTACTTAGATTTTTGATTATGGACCCAGTTTTCAAGTTGGTCCAAATCGGGGTCCAAAATTAAACTTTGTTTGATTTCATCAAAAATTGAATAATTGGGGTTCTTTGATATGCCAAATCTAACTGTGTATGTAGATTTTTAATTTTTGGTCCCATTTTCAAATTGGTCTACATTAAAGTCCAAAGGGTCCAAAATTAAACTAAGTTTGATTTTAACAAAAATTGAATTCTTGGGCTTCTTTGATATGCTGATACTAAACATGTACTTAGATTTTTGATTATGGGCCCAGTTTTCAAGTTGGTCCAAATCAGGATCCAAAATTATTATATTAAAGTCATAAGAAACCTCAAATCAAAAAAAAAAAGCATATGTTTTTTTATAACTCAATGAAAAGTTTACATTATAAAACTTATGTACATATACTTTTTTCTGAAAAAAATTCTTTAATTTATTCATATTTAGAAGAAGTTTACTTTATTTTAATTGCTTCCTGGAAAGGAAGCAATTCCCCCGACATATTTTCCGTATGCAAAGTAACCTCAGTGTGACCCATCTCGTAAAAATCCGGTGATCGCAATACGCATGGATGTCCTTAAAATAAACTATTATCTGAATTTACATGTTAAACACGTGCTCAATTTCCATGCTTTTTTGTTGATTTTTTGTTGATAGTTGACAAACAGGTGACAATCGTTAAACTTTGGCTTCAAAACATGAACTTTAATTACCTGCCATATTTCACAACAACACTGACCGATTGAAAAAAAAATTGATGATTATACGAAATTTATGCGAAAAAAATGAAAAATTCTTGAATAGAAGACTAAGTTTATGATGTTTGTATGCATTGGTTCAAGAATTGGAAGAACATTATTTTTCACCGGTCACTCGTTTTTTATGACTAAGTATTGTGCAATAGCAAGAAATTTTCAATTGCACAGTATTCAGCAATAGCAAGAAATCTTCAATTGCACAGTATTGTGCAATAGCAAGAAATTTTCAATTGCACAGTATTGTGCAATAGCAAGAAATCTTCAATTGCACAGTATTGTGCAATAGCAAATATTTTCAATTGCATAGTATTGCGCTATAGCAAGAAATATCTAATTGCACAATATTGTGCAATAGCAAGAAATTTTCAATTGGAGTTATCTTTCTTTGTCCAGAATAGTAGTTGAATCAACTTAAATCATTGTTTTATACAATATACAATGTATATTCACTTTTATTACCAACTGATAAATTAAAACAATCTTTACCATTCAGTGAAAACAAGCACTTTTTATACATTTTAATATTTTATGATGTATTTAAATGAGTAGTTATTGTTGCAAACTCCATTAGAAATTTGAATTGAGATCAGTATTGGAAAAAGGGAAAGAGGGATGTGAAAAAAAAATTGGGGGGTGGGGGGGGGGATTCAATTTTTTCTCATTTCAGATTTCATAAATAAAAAGAAAATTTCTTCAAACTATTTTTTGAGAGGATTAATATTCAACAGCATAGTGAATTGCACAAAGGCAAAACAAAAATTTTAAGTTCATTAGACCACATTCATTCTGTGTCAGAAACCTATGCTGTGTCAACTATTTAATCACAATTCAAATTTAGAGCTGAATCCAGCTTGAATGTTGTGTCCATACTTGCCCCAACCGTTCAGGGTTCAACCTCTGCGTTGGTATAAAGCTGTGCCCTGCGGAGCATCTGGTTCAGGATTGGCACCCTGCCCTTTTGAAATCCTAGCTGGAACACTGCAGGTGTAAGTCTTCTGTTGAGGTAGTTGACCATTAAGATGAGATAACATCAACTAGATACTATGTATATATAGAGATTAATACATGGCCTTTTCCATATCAGCCTGGGTATCATCCAGAGACCCCCATATCAGCCCGAGACGAAGTCGAGGTGCTGATATGGGTCGAGGGATGATACCCAGGCTGATATGGAAAAGGCCATGTATTAATCACTTTATCATATACTTCCGACAATAGTTTTATGTAAGGCAAATAAAATAATACAATAACTAAAACAGTCAAAAACTGTATAAAGAAGTTAAATTATGAATCAAATATACTATAATTGTCCAACAACAGCATCACTACCTCCATAGTGGGTCTCATTGGGGTCTAAGCATGACGCAGGATTGCCGATTGTTTATAAGCGCGAAACGTGAAAGTTGAATTATTGTGCTGTGAAAACAGGAACTGAAGTCTGGCGGGACACGGGAAATTACAAAAAAAAAAGAAAGTTGCTTACGTACATTGTGTAAGCGGAATACGGTTATCTGACAAAACAGTAAGCAGGACCCGGGATTAGAACCCCCCCAATGAGACCCCCTCAATATATATGTATGGTAACATTTCCTATAGAGGCATTTTGAAACATTGAAAATTTGGAAGAGTTTTATAATCATCATAACCCCCTGTTTGTTGTACTATAAAATGATTCTTAATTGTCAATGGCATTTGTTAGCAAGTACTAAACTATCCCCACAAAAGTTCCCGTAAATTTTGACGTCGTCATAAAAAATATCTGACGTCACAATGGAATAGTAAACAATCGATACCAGAAACACCGGAAGTAATTTGCACTAGAAGCACTGTTATGGGTTTTTGCACGAGACGCCCCTGATATGGGTTGTCAGCCCGGTTGGGAAATTATGGCTTGTGTACTTCCACTCATTACACATATGCAAAAGCTATCATTTCAATGCTAAGTATATGATAAATATATATATTCCCCATTTCCATTCTCAATTTTTGTTTCAAATAAAGAACTTCACTTAAGAAAAGTTTATCATGTCCAGTGCGGCAGACAAAGTTTCACATATCAAACTAAGATTTGGTGGTATTACACCTAAATATGATGTGGAATTTAAAAGGGGAAAGGTCATATCATTTGTCCATCACCAGTATATAGACTTGAAAGTTGGTATTTGCTGCTTCTCAAGTAAGCACACATCAATTAGGAGGCGTCATATACCATAATTTGTTTTACAGTAAGATTGCATACTAGTATGGTAAAATTCTTGCATGCATGATGTGATGATTTTGTACATTTCCTAGTTTTAATCATTTTCATCACCTGATTATTCATTTGATTGGATAATAAACAACCTTTCATCATTATCATCATCAACTTAAAAAAAAAATGCTGGTTCCTTTTTCTGATTTCATTGCTTAAAGATTGAATTATATCTTGAATAAATAGCTGTGGAAAAGAGCATATTTTGAATTCATTTATCGTAAGAAAATATTTCATTATACTAACAAAATAACTTGTATATTTATATAGATGATCCTGAACTTGGCTTTAAATCAGAAGCAGAGAACATTACCATTAGTTTAGGTATGTCGTGTATAAAAACCTCTTACTTTCCTGAACAGTTTAAAAATTTTAATCTTAAAACTCATCTAAAACAACCAAAAAAGAAGGAAAGGCTAAGAAAATGAGAAAATTATTGGAGTTTAATTCGTGTCAGCCATTGACAACCTTCATTAAATGAAAAGGTATACACTTCAGGTATAATTTTTATTAATAAAAGTATATTTGAGGACAGATATTTAGAAATAAATTGCCAGTTCAAAAATGCATGTTCTATTGTTTGTGTCTGTGAATTCTTAAACAGTGATACTGTGGGAAATATTTATGAGTGTATCTCCTGCAAGTGATTATGATTATTAGGGCTTCTTGTAGCAAAACTTAGACTTTGCCTCATCTAATAGACTGAATAAAATTAAAACCTATGGAACTAATGTCCTTTCAAAATAGAAATAGAAATGTTATGAAAAATTCAAATAATTAATTTTTTGTTACAATCAAGAGTTCATGATTTGAACATAATATTCAGAAATTTTCTATAGTTAAATTATTTATCATGTTTATAGTTCAATGAAAAAAATTCAGTTGAAATTATACAGTATCAGGGGCCCAGAATTGGATGGGATACATTTTGACATGCTTTTACCTATGAACTTGTGTATCTTATTTTATTTCAGATGCAGATAATGCAACAGTAAAACCAGTAAGTAATGAAACATTCAAAATAAGATATAAACTATGAGATGTGGTATGATTGCCAATCTGACCAACTTTCCACCAGTGACCAAATTATGTAGTTGTGAGCATCTATAGGTCAATATTGCCTTCAACAATGTGTATAACCTTTTCAGTTGTATTTCAAATTACATTTTTATACAAATGTCGTAGTGGAAGGGGCAGTAAGTTTTACCCTTGTCCATCTGCATGTAAGTATGTCTGTCTATCTGTCCGTACATACGTCCCAAATTGATTTCCGTTCTCTAACTTTTGTTTGCCTATACCAAATGTTATGAAACTTGTACACAATGCTTATTATCACAAAACACATGCCATGATAAAATTTTGGTGTCGTCACTCTTACCAATCTAGAGTTATGCCCCTTTACAAATGGAAAAATTACTGAATTTTTCAATTCCTTTCTCTAACTTAAGTTTGTCTCAACTAAATGTTATGCAATGTATATACAATACTTTTTACCACAAAACTCCTGTTTAATTTCAAATTTTGGTAGCATCACTTTTACAGTTCTTGGGTTATGTCCCTTTACAACTTTATATGCTAGCAGGGGCATCATCTGTTCCCAATTGCATTTCTTACACTTACATCAGAATATAGGTATTTTGTTTTATCTATTTAGGTAACACCATTTCAAAGTAACAGGTTTTAAAAACATATATATATAGTTTTATTTCCCTAACATATATATCCTTCCCTTCCAATGAAATCAGTCTTTACCAAAGATGGTCTTTTTTTAAACTAATCCCTTTGATGATTGTAAATGAGGTCAGATCCCCTAATTTTAGCATACAGAAAAAGAATCTCTTCCATTTTGCTCGATTTTAAAAGGTTCTGTTTTCTAAATGCCCACAAATTTTTCACTCCATAACACATTACATAGATTGAATGCCATGCAAGTGAATAGGTCTTTCCAGTGCTTTAAAGAGCATACATATGTATATACTTGAAATTACAGTAAATTATATTTGAAATAAAAATATGTTATTCTTAACAGGAGCCAGAACCAAAAGAAGACAAAACTATGGGTATGTTTTTTTATGTACATATTCAATTGTTATGAATTAGGGTATATTTAATGTTTAATAACTCATTTCTATATGTATATTTATCTTTGTAACTGATATGATAATCATGTATTGTCTTACCATAAAAGTACTATATTGACAGGAACTCCCCAACAAAAATAACACATTTCAATTCTTACTGTATAGATTTACAATTGTGTTAGTTACATACTATAAATATTAAAAACTGTTCTCCAATTAATTTTGAAAAAATTATAGTAATACATATTACATATTTAATCAACAAATGAAATAAGCTTGATACCCTCCAACATACTTTTTTTTTATATAATAGCCCTTAAGTTTTAAGGGTCGTTTATGGTAGTTCCAGTTAATATAGGCATGGTCTTTCTAACTTACAGTTCTTGAAATTCTTTTAAATATGTGTTTCAAGATTATATCAAGATTGTTGTGCTCCTCAAATGAGGGTATAAAAAATGGTTTATAATTGAATACTGTAAATTCAGAAATTTTTGCTTGAATTTATTGATGCATTTTTTTTTGAAAAATAAACAATGATTCAATATTTTTGCAATAAAGAAAACTGCATGTATACAGAATATGCAATAGATATCATGATGTGAGGTTTTATTATTGCAGTACTGAATCAGTGGCATTATTTAGGTTAATAAAACCTTGCAATAATTTTTTGAATTTGCAGTGTCAGCAGTTTTATTGAAAATATCCCTTTTATCGTCATGCATCCTTATCTATTACAATATTATTATGTGAACGTATGAATACCCTATTATGTCAACTCATTTGTATACACACTTATCTAAAATTCAAACTGATGGATGATTCATGTGCAAAAAAGTATATGGTAAATATCAGAATATGCACAGTGCATTAGAACTAACCTGTACCCTTGAGTATAACAGGAATGATGAATGCATGAAGGATCATTGAAGAATGATGAACACAGTATGGAATAAGAAGAAGGTAAATACTATCAATTACTGTAAATTCAGAAATTATTGCAAGGTTTTTAATGTTGTAAATAATGCGACTGGATGGGTATCGCAATAATAAGAACTCTCATTCTGATAACTGAAACATATATATCTGTATGCTGATTTTTTTCTCTCGAAATCACGATAATTAAACTAACATTTTTGTCCATTCTTGAAAAATCGCAATAATAATGGCCACCATGGCTAAAAATAGAATTAGGGGTAAAATGCAGTTTTTGGCTCATATCTCAAAAACCAAAGCATTTAGAGTAAATCTGACACAGGTAAAATTGTATATCAGGTAAAGATCTATGTGCTCTAAAATTTTCAGATGAATCTGACAACCAGTTGTTGGGTTGCTGCCCCTGAATTGGCAATTTTAAGGAATTATACCGTTTTTTGGCTATTTTCTTGAATATTATTATAGATAGAGATAAACTGCAAACAGCAATAATGGTCCAAATTTAACCATACTTGGTCATAATCATCATTGAGGTATCTAGTTTAAAAAAATGTGTGCGGTGACCCGGCCAACCAACAAAGATGGCTGCCATGGCTAAAAATAGAACATAGGGGTAAAATGCAGTTTTTGGCTTATAACTCAATAACCAAAGCATTTAGAGCAAATCTGACATTATCAGGTCAGGATTTATCTGCCCTGGAATTTTCAGATTAATTGGATAACAGGTTGTTAGGTTGCTGCCCCTGAATTGGTAATTTTAAGGAAATTTTGCCGTTTTTATGCCCCACCTACGATAGTAGAGGGGCATAATGTTTTCTGGTCTGTGCGTCCATTTGTCCGTCTGTTCGTTCGTCCGTCTGTCCCGCTTCAGGTTAAAGTTTTTGGTCAAGGTAGTTTTTGATGAAGTTTAAGTCCAATCGACTTCAAACTTAGTATACATGTTCCCTATGATATGATCTTTTTAATTTTAATGCCAAATTAGAGGGTTTACCCCAATTTCACGGTCCACTGAACATAGAAAATGTTAGTGCGAGTGGGGCATTCGTGTACTGGGGACACATTCTTGTTTGTTATTATCTTGAATATTATGATCTTAAATTTTCAGATAAATCGGACAACCCGTTGTTGGGTTGCTGCCCCTGAATTGGTAATTTTAAGGAAATTTTGCTGTTTTTGGTTATTGTCTTGAATATTATTATAGATAGAGATAAACTGTTAACAGCAATAATGTTCAGCAAAGTAAGATTTACAAATAAGTCAGCATGACCGAAATGGTCAATTGACCCCCTGAGGAGTTATTGTCCTTTATAGTCAATTTTCAACAATTTTTATAAAATTTGTAAATTTTCACTAACATTTTCCACTGAAACTACTGGGCCAAGTTCATTATAGATAGAGATAATTGTAAGCAGCAAGAATGTTTAGTAAAGTATGATCTACAAACACATCACCATCACAAAAACACAATTTTGTCATGAATCCATCTGTGTCTTTTGTTTAACATTCACATAGACCAAGGTGAGCGACACAGACTCTAAAGAGCCTCTAGTTGTATGTGACTATCATCTAAAACACCCTACTTTTGTTTATGCTTCATTAGTTACTGGTATGGTGAGGTGTAAAATTAAAAATCTGGTTTGTTACTCCAGAGTTATGGGACTTTAATTGTCAGATTTAAGTAAATTTTCACATATTGTACCATAACTTCAGTTTGCTTTGATTGATTCAGTGGAAACTTGACATGTTTGTTGGCATTGGTAAAAACGGAGAAGATGCCTTTGAAATATCCCATTTTAATGCAACAATTTCAATATGCACAATGAGGGTGTATCATGTGTTCTTAGTGCAGCTTTTTTTAATGAATTTAAAGAATATAGGTTTTCACTTTAATAGTGACCTATTGAGATCAGCAATGAAGTGATGGAAAAATTAATATTAGTAATAGTTTTACTTTATCTATTTAGATTTTTTATCAAAAATTTAAAAATAGAATCTTGTGTATGTATTGAATGTAGAAAGATGCATAGCTATTTTGCATGGGTACAGAAAATTAGATAAATACTGATTTGAATTTGATTGCAATTTAATGTAGTTCTTTTTAGTTTTCAGATAACATTGTATGTGATATCTGCACTGGACAACCAAATTTTCTCATGCAAGTAATGTGTTCTGCTGCAAACATAAAAAGAAGGAAAATAATCTTTAAAAATATGTAACATATAATCAAACTGACATTTGTTCCAGAGATTCATTATGGACATAAAACATGATCAATCAGTTTGAATTTTAGATTGTTGATATCAAGTGTGACCCCTCCCCTTTTTTCCCTCTTCTCCCCCCACTTAAAAAGTTGTTTTGTCCAATGAAACTTTTAATGTTTAAAAGAACTTGTGTAATTTACAAGTTTAATTCATTCTTTTTAGCAGTGTCCAGTCATAGATGTACAAGGCTAATAAACATATTTTTCCTAAGTATTTTACCTGCTTTTTTTCCCTCTTTTTTATAGCACTGGATAGTCCATGTGATATGATGGCTTTACAGACTTGTATGATGCCAGTCTCTCAAATCAACCCAGGAAATGTTAAAGAGATGTGCCAGTAAGTGAAATATTAAAGTAAAAAGATGAGGTATGATTGATTATGATACAACTCTCCACGGAGACCAAAGAAGGAGAAGTTAGCAACTCTAGGATACCATAACACTTCTAGCAATGAACCAAAACCACACAGCATAGCAACATACTGAAATCAGATTATAATTGTACCCAGATTTAGGTTAGGGATTTCAATTTTGGAGGTTATTATTATTAGCATAAAATAAAATGTGATATGATTGCAACCTATCCACAAGAGAACAATTGGTGTAGACAAAAGTAACTTAAATGTCAGAAGTACCTCTGGATAAGGTATATGCAAACAAAATTTCAAGAATTTTACTATCCACACCAGGGAC
Source organism: Mytilus galloprovincialis (assembly GCF_965363235.1). Lineage (NCBI taxonomy): Eukaryota > Metazoa > Mollusca > Bivalvia > Mytilida > Mytilidae > Mytilus > Mytilus galloprovincialis. Next base: position 33,621,803 of record NC_134841.1, on the reverse strand, counting down.
TAGATTTGTATAAAATGAAATCAAAGGACCATACCTAATACATGTGTGAACAAATAAGATGTCTTTTGTGGCAGTGAGATGATGAAGAAACAAATTCATGTGCAATACCATGAACCTTTCAACCTTTTTGTGCTTCTTTTATAAAGCTAATATCTTCTAGAAAGGACTAGAAAGGAAAGTGCCTACATGGACTTAATTTTCTCTATTGATTTTATATTATTAAGAAACTAAGAAAAAAAATAAAGCTAACATACAAATGTTTTTTAAGAGTTCTGTCCCTTTGAAGGTCTACCACCTTGAGGGTTTCCTAACTTTCCTTTCAATCTGTCAACTTTTACAACTTTGTTATCTGAGGCTGAAATATCTAGGAGCAGCTTATACATAATCTAGAGACGAGCAGTAGATGATAGTAGTATTTTATTAATGATTAAATGTATCTGTTTATTTGTTTAGGATAATTGAAACCTTGGAAGAATGTATCAAGCCTTATCATACCAGCTGTAAGGAACAACTCATCGGTGTAGCATCTTTAGAAGATATGTACAATTCTATGTGTAGTAAGTTGAGTTTTTTTAGGTTGTGTATATGTTTTTGCATCATCCATGTATTTAATATTTATTACTCTGTTTTGTCAAACTAGCATACACTGGAAAATATTAATTATTTTTGAAGTTCTTATATTTATTGGAAGAATAATGTAATAAAACCTGTACTCTAGAATTGGGGTGTTCATAATTTTAATTTTTTATTTTCTTAAAATTTTCTGTTTTTACATTGATTATTTCTGAATTAGATATAATGCAAAAAATACTGCAGGAGATACACACCAAACATAATGTGTAAACTATATGTATTATTGGGTGCAATAGCAGGAAGTCTTCAATTGCATAGTATTGCCCTATAGCACAGTATTGTGCAAAATCAAGAAATCTTCAATTGCACAGTATTGCGCAATACCAAGAAATCTTCAATTGCACAGTATTACACTATTCCAAGAAATCTTCAATTGTATAGTATTATGCAATAGCAAGAAATATTCAATTACACAGAATTGTGCAATAGCACGATACTGCACAATATCGAGACATCTTCAATTGCATAGTGTTGCACAATAGAAAGAAATATCATTGTACACAGTACATGTATTGCGTAATAACATAGTATTGGCAGTAGCACTATATCACAGTATTGTGCAATAGCAAGAAAATTGATACTAATAATATTCCAACCCATTTCAAATTTTAAAGATTTTTCACCACATTTATTTTGTGTCGAAAAGCTGCATTTTGTTAAAAATTTGATTGAAATTCAGACAGTATCAAGCTTGAAAATTGTGTCTTAACTTGGCTCAACTGTTCAGGGTTTCACCTCTGCAGTAGTATCAGGCTTCACTTGCCTTAGCTTTTTATACCACCGCAAAATTTGAAAATTTTTTCGTCGTATATTGCTATCACGTTGGCGTCGTCGTCTGCGTCGTCGTCGTCATCCTCCGAATACTTTTAGTTTTCGCACTCTAACTTTAGTAAAACTGAATAGAAATCTATGAAATTTTAACACAAGGTTTATGACCACAAAAGGAAGGTTGGGATTGATTTTGGGAGTTTTGGTCACAACATTTTAGGAATTAGGGGCCAAAAAGGGCCCAAATAAGCATTTTCTTGGTTTTCGCACTATAACTTTAGTTTAAGTTAATAGAAATCTATGAAATTTTGACACAAGGTTTATGACCACAAAAGGAAGGTTGGTATTGATTTTGGGAGTTTAGGTCCCAACAGTTTAGGAATTAGGGGCCAAAAAGGGACCAAAATAAGCATTTTTCTTGGTTTTTGCACCATAACTTTAGTATAAGTAAATAGAAATGTATGAAATTTAAACACAAGGTTTATGACCATAAAAGGAAGGTTGGTATTGATTTTGGGAGTTTTGGTCCGAACAGTTTAGGAATAAGAGACCCAAAGGGTCCAAAATTAAACTTTGTTTGAATTCATCAAAATTTGAATAATTGGTTTTTTTTTATATGCCGAATCTAACTGTGTATGTAGATTCTTAACTTTTGGTCCCATTTTCAAATTGGTCTACATTAAGGTCCAAAGGGTCCAAAATTAAACTAAGTTTGATTTTAACAAAAAATGAATTCTTGGGGTTCTTTGATATGCTGAATCTAAACATGTACTTAGATTTTTGATTATTGGCCCAGTTTTCAAGTTGGTCAAATTGGGGTCCAAAATTAACTTTGTTTGATTTCAACAAAAATTGAATTCTTGGGGTATTTTGATATGCTGAATCTAAACATGTACTTAGATTTTTTTTTATTATGGGCCCAGTTTTCAAGTTGGTCCAAATCGTGGTCCAAAATTAAACTTTGTTTGATTTCAACAAAAATTGAATCCTTGGGGTTCTTTAATATGCTGAATCTAAACATGTACTTATAATTTTTATTATGGGCCCAGTTTTCAAGTTGGTCCAAATCGTGGTCCAAAATTAAACTTTGTTTGATATCAACAAAAATTGAATCCTTGGGGTTCTTTGATATGCTGAATCAAAACCTGTATTTAGATTTTTGATTATAGGCCCAGTTTTCAAGTTGGTCCAAATTGCAGTCCAAAATTAAACTTTGTTTGATTTCAACAAAAATTGTATATATGGGTTTCTTTGATGTATTTAGATTTTTGATGTTTGGGCCTGGTTATCAGATTGGTCCACATTGAGGTCTAAAGGGTCCAAAATTGAACTTTATTTGATTTCATCAAAAATTGAATTCTTGGGGTTCTTTGATATGCTGAATATAACCATGTATTTAGATTTTGGATATTGGACCATAATAGGTAATGTCCAATTTAAAATTTAAAGTTTTTAAGTTTAAGTTCTTAGACCACATTCATTATGTGTCAGAAACCTGTGTTGTGTCAACTATTTAATCACAATCCAAATTCTGAGCTGTATCAAACTTGAATGTTGTGTCCATACGGTGAGTTGCCCCAATGTTCAGGGTTCGAACTCTGCGGTCATATAAAGCTGCGCCCTAGGGAGCATCTGGTTAGAAATGAAATCTATAGCACTTTTGTTTTGTTTGGCTCTGTGTAAGCAATAATAACCTCAAATCTCCTGTTATTCACATCTTGAGTATTTTTATATGACCGCAAAATTTGAAAAATTTTTCGTCGTATATTGCTATCACGTTGGCGTCGTCGTCGTCGTCCGAATACTTTTAGTTTTCGCACTCTAACTTTAGTAAAAGTGAATGGAAATCTATGAAATTTTAAAACAAGGTTTATGACCACAAAAGGAAGGTTGGTATTGATTTTGGGAGTTTTGGTCCCAACATTTTAGGAATTGGGGGCCAAAAAGGGCCCAAATAAGCATTTTCTTGGTTTTCGCACTATAACTTTAGTTTAAGTTAATAGAAATCTATGAAATTTTGACACAAGGTTTATGACCACAAAAGAACGGTTGGGATTGATTTTGGGAGTTTTGGTTTTAACAGTTTAGGAATTAGGGGCCAAAAAAGGGCCCAAATAAGCATTATTCTTGGTTTTCGCACAATAACTTTAGTTTAAGTAAATAGAAATCTATGAAATTTAAACACAAGGTTTATGACCATAAAGGAAGGTTGGTATTGACTTTGGGAGTTTTGGTCCCAACAGAATAAGGGGCCCAAAGGGTCCAAAATTAAACTTTGTTTGATTTCATCAAAATTGAATAATTGGGGTTCTTTGATATGCCGAATCTAACTGTCATGACTGTGTATGTAGATTCTTAACTTTTGGTCCCGTTTTCAAATTGGTCTACATTAAGGTCCAAAGGGTCCAAAATTAAACTTAGTTTGATTTTGACAAAAAATGAATCAGTTAGGTTCTTTGATATGCTGAATCTAAAAATGTACTTAGATTCTTGATTATTGGCCCAGTTTTCAAGTTGGTCCAAATCGGGGTCCAAAATTAAACTTTGTTTGATTTCATCAAAAATTGAATAAATGGGGTTCTTTGATATACCAAATCTAACTGTGTATGTAGATTCTTCATTTTTGGTCCTGTTTTCAAATTGGTCTACACTAAAGTCCAAAGGGTCCAAAATTAAACTTAGTCTGATTTTAACAAAAATTGAAATCTTGGGGTTCTTTGATATGCTGAATCCAAAAATGTACTTAGATTTTTGATTATTGGCCCAGTTTTCAAGTTGGTCCAAATTAGGATCTAAAATTATTATATTAAGTATTGTGCAATAGCAAGTCTTTTCAATTGCACAGTATTGCACAATGGCAAGAAATATCTAATTGCACAATATTGTGAAATAGCAAATTTTTTTTTAATTAGAGTTATCTTTCTTTGTCCAGAATAGTAAGCAAGAAATATCTAATTGCAAAATATTGTGCAATAGCAAGATTTTTTTTTAATTGGAGTTATCTTTCTTTGTCCAGAATCAACTTAAATCTTTGTTATATACAATATACAATGTATATTCACTTTTTACTACCAACTGATAAATTCAAATAATCTTTACCATTCAGTGATAACAAGCAGTTTTTTTACATCTTAATATTTTATGATGTATTTAAATGAGTAGTTATTGTTGCAAACTCCATTAGAAATTTTAATTGAGATTAGTTTTGGAATAAGGGAAAGGGGGATGTGATTAAAAAAATTGGGTTCAATTTTTCTCATTTGAAATTTCATAAATAAAAAAGAAAATTTCTTCAAACATTTTTTTGAGAGGATTAATATTCAACAGCATAGTGAATTGCTCTAAGAGAAATCAAAAATTTTAAGTTCATTAGAACACATTCATTCTGTGTCAGAAACCTATGCTGTGTCAACTATTTAATCACAATCCAAATTTAGAGCTGAATCCAGCTTGAATGTTGTGTCCATACTTGCCCCAACCGTTCAGGGTTCAACCTCTGCGGTCGTATAAAGCTACGCCCTGCGGAGCATCTGGTTAATCATTAAGTTGAGCATTACTTTAGCAATCATGTTTTTTTATTGACAGAAAGTAAATGTGAAATGGTTGAATTGTCAAAATGTATGGAACCAATGATTAAATTAGAAGGGAATTCTATGCTACAGATTTGCAAGTAAGTTTCTTTATGACTGGACATTTGTTTTTCCAATGAACTTTTCTTTTTTTTGTTTGCTAGATAATTCTGAAATTTTGTTCTGAACTATGCTGCTTTTTAAACTTACATGTTAGACCAGTAACTGTTTTAAAAAAAATAAGAGCTTCCCATACATATTAATTATAGATTAATTGAAATTTTCATGAATTGCAAATATTTAGTTGGGGGGAGAGGGTAGGGGATATGACCACTGAAGTAAAGTCCCATACTGTTTAAATGAGTTGTCTATTAGAGGGTAATAACATATATATGAAACTATCATTGTTGGTGAAGAGTCCTCAGTTAAAGCAATGTATTAAGCAGAATACCAAGAAATTTGGGGTTATAATAAAATGAGTTTCTTATAATTTCAATGTTTTCAAATTTATTAAACCAATGCATGCATGAATAATATTTCATTCAATGATTGTTGATAGTAAGCTAATAAACTTTCAAGTGTGTTGCTTAATTTACGGGATTGAGACATTGATAAACAATCAACACAGAGCACTAGAGTTTGTGGCAAACAAATGAATTAATGTAGCTTGATATTTTTTGTATATCTTCATTACATTCTCATTAGTTAAATAAAATTTTTCTCAACAGTTGTTTTATAATTGTCTGTTGTATTAAACAGTGGCTGAAGTTTTAACAAGTCACGTAGTTAAGGCAATGCATATGGGAAAATATCTGGGGATTAGTGTATGGAAAGCAATTTTAATTCCATAGAAGTATACATTAATGAAGTTTTTGATAACATTAAGGATTTTTGTTTACAGGAAAATTCATGTATACTTGTTTTATAGTAAAACTTATCCATTCAAGTATATAAAACATTTTTTTTTTTTTTAATCTGAAGTTTCATATGACTTTAAAAAGAAAAATATTAACAATCTTTTTTTTTTTTTTTTTAAGGAAATTTACTGATCTGAAGACCTGTATTGAGCCCTATTGGAATGACTGTAAAGAATCTACAGAAATACAAAGTGTATCTATGATGTTAGACTCCTATGACACTCTATGTCCTGAGAACAAAGGTCTGTACATTCTTTAGAAAATGACTCAATAATTTCTTAACATTTGAAGGAAGTATCCTATTTTTTCAGATCCTTACACATACTTGGGTATTGATTACAAATAACAGATGCAAACACATCGACATTGTTACATTACATGTACTAGCACATAGACACTGTACATTACAACTTTTCACACATAGACCTTGTACTTTACATGTACTCACGATATATTAAATGCACTGTACATTAAAACTTCACACGTATATTCACTGTACAATTCATTAACTCACACATATAAACACTGTACATTACAACTTTTCAGACATACACACTGTACTTTGCATGTACTTGGACATTTACTCACAAACATAGACACTACAAACTTAATGTATTGTGTTATAAATTTTCATAATTCATTATAACCAAAACTTTTTCATTAAAGTTTTACAGAAATGTCTTCACAACTCATTATAAATGTCTATTAAGCCTTATTAAATAGCTAAATATTATTTTTGAAATTTTTGTTTAGAAACTGAAGAGGAAATACATGAAATATGTACCAAACAGTTTAGACCAAATTTTAATACCAGTGCAAGTGTTTTACCTGGTGACATGATGACTGCATCCAATACTGAAGATGTGGCTAGCTGTGCCAGGGCATGTGATAGAAGAAATAAGTGTCTTGGTTTTAATTATCATAATGGTGGAACCTGTGAACTATTTTACCAAAATTACCTGACTACTGAAAAAGAAGGAGTAGACTTCTATGAGCGACAGTGTTACCCAGATGGTAATATTGTTAATTTACTGTTATTATAATTCAGTTGTAGCACTTCTTATTTGTTGTTGATAACAAGTGGATTCGAGTTAAATTTAAGCAACACTATGAAAAGAAGTGATAAATTATGTAAAGAAGCATATGATTTTTATAGTTTTTAGATAATATTGAATTTTTAACAAAAATTTTGATTAGGTTAATTAATAGTTTTGAAATGAAATAAGGGTGCCCTATAGAATTTGTGAAAACAACTCCTATATCTTGCTTAAAGTACTCTTTTATCCACATCCCTGCTTGACAGTTTGAATTTTGGAGTGAAAAAGACTGTGGACAATACATGACTGAATACTGTAATTTAGACACATCATCAATATTGGTATAAATTGACATCTGTTCAAAGAAAAATATGGCTTCTTTATAGCTCAGTTGTCTGAATTGTTTAGTAATATATAGATATATCTATAATACTAAAATAACGAGGTCCAATTTGTCAGCCGTCATCACGTAAAAACAACGAATCAAAGAATACAACTTTATATATAACTATATAGTACAAAGGTGTAGATTAAAAATTACACCACTCCAGGCCCATTTGTTTTCCACGTAATTAATATTGCCAATAATTAAGAAGTTCCGGGTCGAGACCAATACCGATACCAAAAGTATATTCACCTGTTCCGCATCTGACAGGCGCACCACCAAACGGTGTATTTAGGATTATGCTATATACACGGGTCATAATCACAGGGTTGACACTACTAAATTCAATCATTGTCAAATTGTTACCCATTGTAGTATTTTAATCAGTAAGACTTTCTAAGATAACAATACGAATACTAAAAATCTGGACTTAAAATAAGGCGTATAGGTACAGTTTTGAATTTTTTAGCGGGCATGACGTAAAACAGCGAATCAAAGAATTCAACTTTATTTATAACTAATATAGGACAATGCTGTTGATTAAAAAATACTCCATTCCAGGACCAGGCCAAAATAAAAAGATTGTATGTTTGCCCAAACGCGACCGACCCAAAATAAACCCGCCGACTCGAATTCTTTTTTTGACGTTTTTTTGTAGAATTTTTTTTTTTCGGATTTTTTTTGGGTCCGCTCCGTCATCGTACAAAACTTAATGTTTGTCATCTTTGCGTTTGAAAGTAACTGTGAATAAGATTAAAAGAAAGAGTATAAGAGACGCAGTTAATCGATATTCGATGTTCTCTGTTTTTATCTTCTGATTTAACGAACGTAAAGAAGTAAAACATGTGAAGTGGCACAGTTTTTTTTACGCTGTAGTTGTCTGTACTACCAAACCCTTACCTATATGCTCAATGTTAATTTCATCGTGTTATTGAATAACTGATAAGAATATTCAGGTAGATTTGTTCAAAACCATGTGCAATCGAATATTTTCAATGTTATTCTGACAGGAAATGGATCCGGAAGTTGCAAATTTACAATCTTGCAAGAAGATTTTGTTTTTACTGAATAAAAAGGAATTATTTCTTGATAAATTGTTGTCTTTAATGATAATCTTCCTTTATTATGTAAATTAGATGCCCTTTTATTCAAATAGTTCAAATTTACAAGTCTCATTAGACAAGATCAGTACGTTGCTGTTTGGGAGAATTTGATAAAACTATAATTGCTCACAGAATCAGAAATATAATCTTAACTGAATGTAACTCCTTCTGAATTATTTATTGCAATATAAATATAAATCCCTTTTGACAAGAGAAATCTGACTTTTGTCAGAAATATTTTTTTCACATGTGCAAAAGTAAAAACATGTTATGGACGCCATATTGGATTTTTATACGAATTTGTGAGGAAGCCTCTAGAACCATGACCTAAAAATAAAGTCTTCAGAAAACGTTAACTTTATGCAATTATATTTTATCAATAATGATTATTTAAAAAAATTTAAACTTGATTATTTAAAGAAATAAAATTATATTAAACAAATAGGGTTTTTAGTTTGGAGATTCTACAGAACATGCTTTGATCTATTTATAGCCAAATTAGTTTACCTGTGTGATAATGTAAAATATAAATTTTGTTTTCAAAACATAAAAAAGACACAAACTAAGGATGATAGATAATAATTCATATAAATATTTGAGGACATTTAATCTATTTTAATAGAAATAGGATTTAAAAACTACAAACAAATTTAATCATTACATAATCAGCTGATATTTTTTTTTGCACAAACATCGTATTGATGGAACTGTTGAAAATCACTTCATAAATCCACCAGCCCTTTCACACAGTTAGCAATTGTCAGGGTTATAAACATCTCAGGATACAAATCATATAGTAGACTAATTTATTTATAGAGGTTTTAAATTCATGGCTTTTGGTTGTCTCTACAAAGGTTTGACAGGAAAAAAAGATATACTGTTTTAAGATCTTTTAATATTTCAAATTTTGATATATAAAAAAAAAAAAAAAGAATTTGCCTACCTACCTACCCACACCTAGTCATCATGGGTCGGGTTTGGGCAAACTGAAATATTTTTAATTGTGGCCCCTTCTGTTTTCCAAATAGTTAATATTACCAATAATTGATAAGTTCCAGTTCGACGGGTTCAAACAGAAAGATTTGAAAGCAGAGAAAACTGTGTATCTTATAATCGGCATGACTTTATCAGATGAAAATACTAATACTAAAATAAGGCTTGTGCATAGTTATATACTTTAATTCAGTCACGGACTGTGATATCACGGGTGTGTTCTAGTATATACATGTATATATAAACATGAAGTTTTATTTCTTTCATGTTAACTGAAAAATTAAAACCATGTATGCTACTAAACTTAAATAAATCTTTAAGTTTCCTACATTGATGGGTGAAAGGAAAATGAGTTCATTTGTAATAAACTACACTTCACTCCTTCCCAATATCATGAATATGTTATATAATGTGGTTATTTTATTTTTCAGACAGTAAAGATATTATACAATCTACTCACGTTGCTAAAGTAAAGATCAGTATTCCTATAACTGCTAATATGGGTCCTAAATCTGAGTTATTGATATACTATGTCAGAGAAGATGACGAGACAGTAGCTGCTACATTAGAATTCAGTGTGGAGAACTGTTTCGATAATAAGGTTGGTTAATATGATAATAAGAAGTTTTGGTATACTGCAGATTAATATTTGTTGGATACACATTTTCATGGATTTGGTGTGTACAGGTGAACCACAAAATTAAATCTTCAATAGGCTTGTCTGCAGACTTTGTCAAAACCACAAAACTAAATATCCAGGAACATATAAGTTTTCCTTAATCCACAAAAATTGGTACCCATAAAAATAAATGAATCCACAAACATTTAGGTTTTCCTTTATCCATAAAAATTGGTACCCATGAAAATAAATGAATCCATGGTAATTGCCAATAGACAAATTTTGAAATTAACTAAAGTTAAAATGAAGTGGATGTAAGCAATTATAGGTAACTGTATGGCCTACTACGCTATGGTACCTAAGGAAGATTTTTATGCCCCACCTACGATAGTAGAGGGGCATTATGTTTTCTGGTCTGTGGCTCCGTTCGTCTGTGCGTCCGTCCGTTCAGGTTAAAGTTTTTGGTCAAGGTAGTTTTTGATGAAGCTGAAGTCCAATCAACTTGAAACTTAGTACACTTGTTGCTTATGATATGATCTTTCTAATTTTAAAGCCAAATTAGACTTTTGACCCCAATTTCACGGTCTACTGAACATAGAAAATGAAAGTGGGAGTTTCAGGTTAAAGTTTTTGGTCAAGATAGTTTTTGATGAAGCTGAAGTCCAATCAACTTGAAATTTAGTACACTTGTTGCTTATGATATGATCTTTCTAATTTTAAAGCCAAATTAGACTTTTGACCCCAATTTCACGGTCTACTGAACATAGAAAATGAAAGTGGGAGTTTCAGGTTAAAGTTTTTGGTCAAGGTAGTTTTTGATGAAGCTGAAGGCTGAAGTCCAATCAACTTTAAACTTAGTACACATGTTCCATATGATATGATCTTTATAATTTTAATGCCAAATTAGATTTTTATGCCCCACCTACGATAGTAGAGGGGCATTATGTTTTCTGGTCTGTGCGTCCGTCCGTCCGTCCGTCTGTCCGTTCGTTCGTCCGTCCGTCCGTCCGTCCGTCTGTCCTGCTTCAGGTTAAAGTTTTTGGTCAAGGTAGTTTTTGAGGAAGTTTAAGTTCAATCGACTTCAAACTTAGTACACATGTCCCCTATGATATGATCTTTCTAATTTTAATGCCAAATTAGAGTTTTTACCCCAATTTCACGGTCCACTGAACATGGAAAATGATAGTGCGAGTGGGGCATTCGTGTACTGAGGACACATTCTTGTTTACCCAATTTCACGGTCCATTGAACATGAAAATAGATAGTGCGAGTGGGGCATCCGTGTACTTTGGACAAATTCTTGTTGGAACATCAATTTAATATAGTGGTGTTCTGATTTTGCTGATGTACAATGGACTCCATTGGAAATTTCATTTGAGAATATAACCACATCTTGAGAGAAAGGGATATTTTTTTTTAGGAAAAAGGGGGGGGGGGTCAAAATATTTAATTACAATCTTAATTCAGACCTGTATTAAACACGAATATTGTGTCCCGTTTTTGCCCCAACCATTCAGGGTTGGACCTGTGCAGTCATATCCAGCTGCGCTTGGCGAAGCAATTAATTTTTTTATTCAAACAAATAATTTTATTAGCATGTCATGATGTGATTATATTCTTGACCTGTCACTTTATGTGCAATCTATGATAGTTAAATATATAACATCCATTGTTTATCTTCTCAATCAGGTAGAAATGAAATTTGACCAGGATACAGTTTACCCTGGCAATGAAGTGAATGTTAACTTAAAGGCTGCTCCTGGTTCCCTTTGCTCTGTTGGTGTAGTGGACAAAAGTATAAATTTACTAGCAGGAAACCATCAAATTACCCCAGATCAGGTTTGTTTTAACTTTTTTCTAATATTAGTACATGTATAAATCTGCAATTGCAGATCTTTTCAAGTACTGTAATTTCATAAATGTTTACGATGTTTTTATTATTGGGAGAACTGCGACTGGATAGTTGTGAAAAACAGAAACTGGGATTTAAAACTTTGAGGAAATGTCAATAGTAATTTTGAATTTTATTCATTGTTCAAAATTTGCAATAAGTCGTGCAAAAATTTCTGAATTTACCCCCCCCCCCCCCCAACAAAAAAAACAAAAAACAAAACATATTTGAAAAGAAGATAATACCACAGACTAATCCAAAATTTCTCAGTCAACAAATCACCTCACAAAATGCTGAAAATTAATTGCTGTGAACCACTCCAAAAATCTGGATGGAAAAGTGCTGAAGAAAGGTACATAGTTACTGCTGCACTAGTGACGCCTGTCAGATAACTCCATAAAAAAAATCCATTAATGAAACATATCAACCAATAACAGATTGATCTTTGGTGTTTATCTCACCTTGGAGATTATCACACTTTATAACCATTATACATTTCAATCAGCTATTTCTAATGCTTGATCATATGCTATCAGTTCCTTAATGTTCAGCCATCTACCTATATATATGCATCAAATTTAAGATCCCTTAGTGTACAATTCTTTATAACAGTATATGATAATTTTTGATTTTGCAGATTTTTGGTAGATTTAAGGAACCCTACATGTACACATCTTACTGGCAGGATGATAAAAATTACTGCGATGAGAAGACACATTATGATGAAAATTTATATGTAGCTGGTATATATTTTTATGCCCCACCTACGATAGTAGAGGGGCATTATGTTTTCTGGTCTGTGCGTCCGTTCGTCCGTCTGTTCGTTCGTTCGTTCGTCTGTTCGTTCGTCCGTCTGTCCTGCTTCAGGTTAAAGTTTTTGGTCAAGGTAGTTTTTGATGAAGTTGAAGTCCAATCAACTTGAAACTTAGTACACATGTTCCTTATGATATGATCTTTCTAATTTAAATGCCAAATTAGAGTTTTGACCCCAATTTTACGGTTCACTGATAGAAAATGATAGTGCAAATTTCAGGTTAAAGTTTTTGGCTTCAGGTTAAAGTTTTTGGTCAAGGTAGTTTTTGATGAAGTTGAAGTCCAATCAACTTGAAACTTAGTATACATGTGCCCTATGATATGATCTTTCTAATTTAAATGCCAAATTAGAGTTTTGACCCCAATTTTACGGTTCACTGAACATAGAAAATGATAGTGCAAATTTCAGGTTAAAGTTTTTGGCTTCAGGTTAAAGTTTTTGGTCAAGGTAGTTTTTGATGAAGTTGAAGTCCAATCAACTTGAAACTTAGTATACATGTGCCCTATGATATGATCTTTCTAATTTAAATGCCAAATTAGAGTTTTGACCCCAATTTTACGGTTCACTGAACATAGAAAATGATAGTGCAAATTTCAGGTTAAAGTTTTTGGTCAAGGTAGTTTTTGATAAAGTAGAAGTCCAATCAACTTGAAACTTAGTATACATGTTCCCTTTGATAAGATCATTCTAATTTTAATGCCAAATTAGAGAATTTATTCCAATTTCACAGTCCTTTAAACATAGAAAATGATAGTGTGAGTGGGGCATCCGTGTACTGTGGACACATTCTTGTTATTTAATGATTTGTAGTGGTGTAAACTATGCTTATTAGTTTATGCATGTACTGTAGATTTTTTTCATTTATTTATTGCAATGTGCATCTGTGTAAACCACTAGTCTAGGTATAGATGGTGGTCTAAAATGTACAATGTGAATCGTGTTTGCATTGATTGTCATGAAGATAAAGCATTTATCAAAAGATGTAGCTCTTTTTCATTGTTTGTTATTATAACAACATCATTAGCATATAACACATGAACAGTACACAGTTCTTCATCACATATTACTATTGCGCAGTCAAAGGATTTAAGAAATGTTACTGAATCAATAATATACAAGTTGAACAAAATGGGTGTCAAGGGACATCCTTGTTTTCATCAAACCAGTCTATGATGTAGATATGTCAGTGAACTTTTCTAATAACTCAGTTTTTAGTAAAATACGAGAATCGATGAGCCCAATTATACTTTGTTTATTAATTATCTATTGTGTTGTACCATCTGAGCTTTGGTATTGATGTGCTTTATATTAATTTTGCAAAATGTCCGTAAAGGAGTAGGTTCAGTAAGGGCTGATTTTGGGTTAAAACTTCAGGGTCATCTGATGAAAGATTTTGGGACACTTTTTAAACTCTTTTAAAAGTGTCTACTTTAGTAGATTCAATTAGTTCATGCGGAAGATTTGAACTAATTTAGTCATTAAAGACTCAAATCAAGCTTAAAAATCTATCAAATATGCCATAATATGTCACTTTCTAGATGGTTCTCAAATGCTAAAATTGTGAAGATTTCAGTAATTTAGCATGACTTATATAATTAATAATGCTAGCACCCAATGTATTTGCATTGTATTGTCAAAAACAGCTTATATTTATGTAACAGAAGTATTCAACTTTCCAATAAATAGCTAAAAGTTTACATTCAGGGTTGTGGAAATGCTATGCCCAACTCGCCCGACTCGTACATTTGAACAACCGGACAAGTAATTATTTTTGTCTTGGTTGCCCGTGGACAAGTAAAAAAATATACAAGACAAAGTTCAAATCCAACAAAAACATAAAATTAATTTCAACACGTATAAAGATGTTTAATTTATGTAAAAGAAACCAATGTTCAGCAAGTAAAAACATAATGTTCATAATGATAAATATTACATGATACTGGAAATAGATCGATTACCAAAATAAATAAAAATAAGTATGTCAACCCGAGTCGCATATTATTGCATTGGCTTTGTCCATTGACCCGGGATCGTCGATAAGGTTTTATCCATGATTTACTGGAAGTGTCATTTCTTTAAATTTTGTATCGAGATTCAGATTGATAAATACTTAAAGAAAAGGTGGGCAAGCAAGACAAAAAGAGTCATAAGTCGAGTAGAAAACCTTAAATGCAAATGGAGGACACAGAGTATTTAAAAAAAAAAACCGGAAGAAATAATTTCAGACGTCGTGGATATCAAATTGCCCCTGGCTATCTATTCGGAAAAAAAAAGTGTTTGTCTTATATATAGATGAAAGGTCAACATTATTTGTTGTCAAAGTGGAAAATAGAAGGGACGCTTTAATTGCCCATCAAGACAATAATAAATAATCAAGAAAAAAACAAGGGTGTCAGTTGAGAGAAACACCACAAAATCAATAGTTTATCTATTATTTAGTTTACATTTCTTCAATCACTGTCCTCAAATTTAGTATATGTACCTACTGGCCACAATTTGTATTCAAAAACTGCTGTAAAATTGTCCTTTACATGTCATTTCATTGGTTGGTTTGCTGTTAGGTTTCTGTCCCATTGATGTTATAATTAACCCATTTCCTACTTTCCTAATTTTTTACACATATAAACAAATAGATTTCATTTGTTTGTGATGCACAACAGTGCTAAGTTATAATCATATATTAGCTAACAAGAAATACTTAAATATTTATTGGGATCATCAGGGCAAGTAATTTTTTTCTGGACAAGTAAAATTTTAGGTTTCACTTGCCCGGGGACAAGTGCTCACAACAAATATTTCCACACCCCTGAAATTCGAACAATTTTGTAAAACTGCAATATTTTGGGGCCAAAAAGGGGTCTTACTGGACCTACTCTATTCCATTTCATAATTACATCTTTGCATTTAAACCCAGGTTACAGTGCAACTCCTTCTGGCAAAGATTTCCTCTGACATGTATCTTACAAAAGGTATTTCACAAACATGCATCATGCACATAGCAATCAAACCATAATTTCTTTTATAGGAGATATATTCAATTACAACTACAGAAGTTACGAGTCAGACAGTGTTGATGCTGTACAGGCCTTCAGGGTAAGTCGTGTTGGTTTTATTCAAACTAAAGATGCACAGGCAGGCAAGAAAGGTTTCGTTGTAAATGTACATGAAATTTTTGGCTCTTTGGTTTGATAGGAATGACTTTTATTGCTAGGGTCAAACAGTTATTTTTTGCTACCGTTAGCGTCAAATTGGTTAAAATTTTACCCTGATTAGTCCCCTTTTCTGGGAAAATTTTGGTTGATTATAAAGGGAACCACTGAAGCATGGCCGGAGTGGGCCCCTCTTCGGCAGTCAGTGGGCTCCCACTTATGAAAATTTCTGGATCCGCCACTGAAGTAACTTTAGTAGTAAACTTACATGTTATAAACAAGTACATCTTCCCGTGTATTTTTTTTCCTTCCCCACTGAAATGTGGAATGGGGGACAGAGAGAAAAACTTGGTGTCTGTGAGTCTATCATGCCTGCATCCTTCCATATTGGTGCGCTATGGCCTATATTCCTTATCATGTTAAAAAAATTATAGCAAATGTCTATCAGCATTGTTTCAGAAAATTACAAAATCAAAACAACTTTTGTCTATGGGAGTTATGCCCCTTGATAATATACCCATTTGGGAATCTTAGGCCTACATTTCTTGTTAGATTAAAGCATCTCTGAGAAGTGTCTAAATCACTGTCATTTAAGTATTGTTAAGAGTTATTGTTACAAAGAGTTATTTGTTTACAGTGATATTGTTTGCCTTAAAATAGTGGACAATAAAGGCTTTTTCCCCTGGGGAAGAATCCCAATTTGAAAAAAAAAACGGCTTAAAATTATTCCCAAACAGTGCAGTCTCAGTAGTAATTGTTCATTAATACAAACTGAAAAACACTCATTTAAACATTTTTCATGTCTAAAATGACTATATCTGCTGTTTTGAGGGTGTATTTATGTATCATTACTGACAAAAAGGGGTCTTATTTCAAAGCAGGGTTTGACTCTTGAAAGGGGTCTGTAAATTGAAGTTTCAGTCAAATTCATGGCTTATTCTAATTTTCCCAATTTGATGAAAATTACGCATATTTTCCCAATAAAAAAGGGTAGAGGTAGTTTTGAAAATAGCCAACAATATCACTGGTTTAAACATAAGAATCTTAAGTCCCGACCCATTCTAAAGACACTCAGTATAAAGGATCTGTTCAATAAAACCATTGTTTTTATACGCCTGTCAAAATTTTGACAGGATGTATTATGGTATATAAATGTCCGGCGTCCCTCTGTCCGTTCGTTCCTCTGTCTGTCCGGCGTAAACATGTCACACCTGCAACTTGAGAACGACTTATCCAAGTTTCATGAAACTTAGCATAGTTGTTTCTTATGATGGTCAAACGATCTGTATACTTTTTGGTGAAAATAAGATTAAATCTTTTTGAGTTACAGGACTTTGTAACTAAAACAGGGGGGGGTTCACATGTTGTGCCATATCTTAAAAAAGATTTATGATTATTGCTTATAATTTTACACACTTGTTAGTTTATATATTAATCTAAAGATCTATATAATTTTTCACGATGATTCAAAATTTTATTTTAGAGTTATTGAGCTTTTCGTAAAAAAAAAGGTGGTTTTCACATGTCGCACCTTATGTCAGAAACTATTTATGATTATTGCATAATATTCACACACAAGACGACGGGCGTATCATGTGCTCATGGCGCAACTGTTTATTAACCTAATGCACAGCATTCAATCAACACAAACATATTTTTGCATGTCAACTTCATTAAATTTAATGGTATCTATTTCAGAAAATGAATTTAGTAGTATTTACAGACCTGACATTACAGACAAGACCCTGTAAACTGCAGGAACATAGACCTGTGTATTATTGTAAGTATTTTTTATGTTGAAACCGTATATAACTGATTAAACTGTTTGATATTTACAGCTTCAAGTCAAAAATAAAAAAATACATCCTTCTGAACCAATATTTTTACATGTCAGTGTTAATATTCCAAGCATTTCAAACCATTATTAACATACTATATAGTAAAATATTATTTCCATCATTCATCGCGATGGGAAGTCGTCAAGAACACAGTATTATTTTATGTAGGGGGTTCACTCGATACACGCAAATTTTTATTAGTTTTAACTTCAAGGTTATTCGAGCAAATTTATTAAATAATTGATTTTTTCTTTTTTTTTTACTTAACACCGAGCTCATGAGGGTCTTATATCTGATCTTATTGCTGTGTCCACAATTATTATTCTACGTATTTCACCTGTATCGGTGTGGACAATTCCATGTTTATATCACATGACATTTCCGCGGGAAATTCTTCTATTGAGACCGTAATGAATGGATGAAAATTTGGATTAATGCATCTGTAATGTGAAATATATTGTTCTCTGTGTATATATTTTTGATGAATTGATGATCACATTTTCTACAACATAGTTAGATGTCAGGTTTGTACACATTTAGTCTCTATCCTAGTCTATAATCAAAACTGAAGCCAGTTAACTGGTGAAGGGATATATGTGCTGCATAATCCCATCACATTTCAACCAACAAAAAACTATTGAATATTTTATCAGCTGATAAACACACAGTTTATTTACACTTTAGTGTGTCTAAATGACCTACATACACCTTATCGCAAATCCCGGCTGACCCGGCCGCTTGAACTTTTGACTCACTTTTCCATTGTGACGTCAACATTTTACGGGAAACTGTGTGATATCCAGTAATGTGTGTTGTCGAAAAAATGTAAATAAAAACTTTAATGTCAGACAAGTAAATACCGATGCAAACTGTATAGCACAAGAGAAAACAGAAGACTTCAAGATGTGTAGGACGGAGAATCCAACCCAATATGTCACTCATGCAGAATTTAAAATGGGCATAGACAATTTGAAAAAGGAGTTCAAAATGGATGTTGAAGACATCAAACACGATTTAAATGAGATAAAAGATCTGTTTAAAACAGTGAAGCAAGAAAGAGAAAATGTTGGTCCGTTAAATAGACATAATGTTAGGAAGAAAGACCAATTTAATGCCAACAACCGCCACAGAGTAAATACATGTTACTCGTGCCACCAAGAGGGACATTACAGCAGAGATTGTCCTTTCTCAAGAGGAAAAAGAGGGAAACCAGAAAATATGAATACTTTCGGAGGAAACCCGCAGTTTGGATTTACAAGTCAGGATTATCAGAAATAGTTAGGACTATATATCAGATAAGCCTACACTGGCCAAATATCAGAGTATTTTTGTGAAGATTGGGATTTTTTATAATGTAGTTATGAAACTTGTGTGATTTTTTTTTTTTTGTTATTGATAAAATGTAAAAAGAGATTTATTGTTTGTTAAGTATATCGTGGTATTGAAATTGTTTTTCAGATTTTCAGAAAACCGGTGATTTTTTGTCAGCATCTGGAATTTGATGGTCCTATTGGCGTTGTTGTCTTAATGCAGTAAAGATTGTTTGATACTATTTTGGTGGGAAGCTGCTTTCGGTGGGTGTATATTGACAGTTGGGATACTTTAGGTGCCATTTTTGTTATGGTGCGAGAATAAGTTAAGGCTAGTGATTAGTCTAGATTGCAATATACATTTAGGTTACACCATGGGTATGCTGAGCTATAGTCTACACCATTTTAGATATTTCTCGGGGAATACTGATGACCATTTTTTATTCTTTTGTACTAATTTTTATGCTTATGTTTGTATGGTGCATCAGTATCGAAGATAGTGTATATATTTATACACGGTGGTACCCTTGACTGTGGTATAGTACTAGATAGGACATCTGTAGGCTTATAGTTTATAGCCGGTTGTTTAGATGAAGTTTAGCTTCATAATGTTTATAATTCCAGCGTCTGATAGAATGGAGAATCTTGGATTGAATTTTAAATGAAGTATATTAGTGCTGTAACTGGATGGAAAAAAAAATAGAACTTTGTTTTTTCGTGACACTTTACTGTTATATAGGTATAAGAGAAGATATTCATACTTGGAAGAAAATTTTAGAAAAATGTATTTTGCCTTTTAAAGTATAAACAGGCGCATTAGTTTGTTAACACAGACATTAGTTTCTATGACATTAACAGGCGCAGTAGTTTGTTCATGTATGTTTAATTTTGTTTTATTTGTATGATAAGAGGATTACGTACGTATGAATATTGTGAACAGAATATTTTTAAATGTATCAGTTGTCAGAGTTGACAAGACCATAT
This sequence comes from Mytilus galloprovincialis, assembly GCF_965363235.1. Classification (NCBI taxonomy): domain Eukaryota; kingdom Metazoa; phylum Mollusca; class Bivalvia; order Mytilida; family Mytilidae; genus Mytilus; species Mytilus galloprovincialis. The sequence continues at coordinate 33,601,793 of NC_134841.1, read as the reverse complement.
TTCGAGGACGAAATGTATTCTGGGGGAGGGGCAGTGTTGTAAATGTGTATATTGGTTATTTCCAAGTAAAGGAATATTGTTATTATTGTATTAAGAGAGTTTATATAAATTGTCAGAAGTTATTTCTAGTATTTAGTATATTGAATGAGTAATTAACGTACGTTTTACTTTATGTTATTAGCTGTATCGATAACGTCGTATATGGCGCAACTTTGTCATGTATTGTTCAGAACGTTACCGTTGGGTCAATATTTTAAGCGTGAACCCAAAAGTGTACATTTACGAGTTTTTAACTGGAAGAATTAATATATCTAGATATGTTTATTTATAAGAGTGTTTGATTATAAGCATTTTGAGTCGAGGACTCCTATATTTTATGTAAGCGTTTTACGTTATGTTACGTTATGTTTTTCTTCCTGCTTAGAATATTTACTTCCGGTAATTTAAAATAAATACCAGTGCAACGTCACGTTCGTCAGTCTTTGCTGTGTTTACTTTTGGCTTGCAGCAAGGCTCATCCCGGGGGTTCCTAGAGGTAAATAGCAGCGCATTAGCTGTATGCCTCGCATTTTATATTACAAGTAAGGGTTATAATTTAGAGGTAAGAAGCAGCGCAGATAGCTGTATGCCTTGCATTTTATTTATATTGTCATTGAAATATTTAAGATAATTCCAGTTGACCCGTACGAAAATACACGAGAAAGAATATTATTTAAGTATCTTCGCCCCGTATGTTTATTGTCGAGCCTTCGACTTTAGTCGAAAAAGCGAGACATAGCGATCCTACATTCCGTCGGCGTCGGCGTCGTCGTCGTCGGCGGCGTCCACAAATATTCACTCTGTGGTTAAAGTTTTTGAAATTTTAATAACTTTCTTAAACTATCCTTGAATTGTACGAAACTTGGACAGAAGCTTGTTTATGTTCATAAGATAGTATCCAGAAGTAAATTTTGTAAAAATAAAATTCCATTTTTTCCGTATTTTACTTATAAATGGACTTAGTTTTTTCTGCCAGGAAACATTACATTCACTCTGTGGTTAAAGTTTTTAAAATTTTAATAACTTTCTTAAACTATCCTGGAAATGTACAAAACTTGGCCAGAAGCTTGTTTATGATCAGGAGATAGTATCCAGAAGTAAATTTTGTAAAAATAAAATTCCATTTTTTCCGTATTTTACTTATAAATGGACTTAGTTTTTTCTGCCAGGAAACATTACATTCACTCTGTGGTTAAAGTTTTTAAAATTTTAATAACTTTCTTAAACTATCCTGGAATTGTAAGAAACTTGGCCAGAAGCTTGTTTATGATCAGGAGATAGTATCCAGAAGTAAATTTTGTAAAAATAAAATTCCATTTTTCCCGTATTTTACTTATAAATGGACTTAGTTTTTCTTCCAGTTAACATTACATACAGTCTGCAGTTAAAGTATTTAAAACATTTTTAAGATTCTTAAACTAGCCTGGATTTTTACCAAACTTGGACAGAAGCTTCTCACAATCAAAAGATAGTATCGAGAGGAATAATTTTATTGATTTTTTTCATCATTTTTGATGAGTGTTTGATTAACAGCAAAAGTAGGCGAGACACTGGGTTCCGCGGAACCCTTACAAATTTTTATATATTATTGTTGGAATATTGTACTTTTATGGAAATATATCGGCTGTTTAATAAAAGTATCATTTTTACTATTGACTAGTTATTCACGCTACCAATGATGAGAGAGAACAGAAAACAGATTTGACGTCCGTATTTATTTATTACCCCGTGCATTTACTAGTTTTATGAGATATTCGTATTTGCTGGCTTTATAACTATATCAAAACATAGCGAGAAGCAGAAATTACGACAGCGGACAAATAGCGATAAGGTGTATTACAGCCATGAAAATGGTATATCCCAATTTACTCATGGCATTTTTAAACTTAAGAATAAATTATGTAAGCTTTATCGTAGAAAAATCACTTATGAAATTGGTCTAAAGTCTAAGGAATCCGAAAGTTAACGTGAAAACATGTCATTTTCATACAACCGCAAAAATTTTTATTTTTTGGTCGTATATTGCTATCAAGTTGGCGTCGTCGTCCTGAGTCGTCGTCGTCGTCCGAATACTTTTAGTTTTCGCACTCTAACTTTAGTAAAAGTGAATACAAATCTATGAAATTTAAACACAAGGTTTATGACCACAAAAGGAAGGTTGGGATTGATTTTGGGAGTTTTGGTCCCAACATTTTAGGAATTAGGGGCCAAAAAGGGCCCAAATAAGCTTTTTCTTGGTTTTCGCACTCTAACTTTAGTTTAAGTGAATAGAAATCTATGAAATTTTGACACAAGGTTTATGACCACAAAAGGACGGTTGGGATTGATTTTGGGAGTTTTGGTTCCAACAGTTTAGGAATTAAGGGCCAAAAAAGGGACCAAATAAGCATTATTCTTGGTTTTCGCACAATAACTTTAGTATAAGTAAATAGAAATCAATGAAATTTAAACACAAGGTTTATGACCACAAAAGGAAGGTTGGGATTGATTTTTGGAGTTGAGGTCACAACATTTTATGAATTAGGGGCCAAAAAGGGGCCCAAATGAGCATTATTTTTGGTTTTCGCACAATAACTTTAGTATAAGTAAATAGAAATCTATGAAATTTAAACACAAGGTTTATGACCATAAAAGGAAGGTTGGGTTTGATTTTGGGAGTTTTGGTCCCAACAGTTTAGGAATAAGGGGCCCAAAGGGTCCAAAATTGAACTTTGTGTGATTTCATCAAAAATTGAATAATTGGGGTTCTTTGATATGCCAACTCTAACTATGTATGTAGATTCTTAATTTTTGGTCCCGTTTTCAAATTGGTCTACATTAAGGTCCAAAGGGTCCAAAATTAAACTTTGTTTGATTTTAACAAAAATTGAATCCTTGGGGTTCTTTGATATGCTGAATTTAAAAATGTACTTAGATTTTTAATTATTGGCCTAGTTTTCAAGTTGGTCCAAATGGGGGTCCAAAATTAAACTTTGTTTGATTTCATCAAAAATTGAATAAATGGGTTCTTTATATGCCAAATCTAACTGTGTATGTAGATTCTTAATTTTTGGTCCAGTTTTCAAATTGGTCTACATTAAGGTCCAAAGGGTCCAAAATTAAACTAAGTTTGATTTTAACAAAAATTAAATTATTGGGCTTATTTGATATGCTTTATCTAAACATGTACTTTGATTTTTGATTATGGGCCCAGTTTTCAAGTTGGTCCAAATCAGGATTCCATATCAAGTTTTGTGCAATAGCAAGAAATTTTCAATTGCACAGTATTGCACAATAGCAAGAAATATCTAATTACTCAATATTGTGCAATAGCAATTAATTTTCAATTGGAGTTATCTTTCTTTGTATAGAATAGTAGTTGATAATATATGTTGGAAATTTGCCAGACATGACTATGATGTTATTTTCTATTTTTATTTGCCAATAACTTTATGTAAATAACTTCATTGGAAATTTGCCAATATAAAATGTTGCTGATGAAGCTTTTTTTCCTTATCTTATCTAAAATGTTTTTAGATAATGTATGTTGGACATTTGCCAGACATGACTATGATGTCATTTTCTATTTTTATTTGCCAATAACTTTATGTAAATAACTTCATTGGAAATTTGCCAATATAAAATGTTGCTGATGAAGTTTTTTTTTCCTTATCTTATCTAAAATATTTTTAGCTTAAAAGTTGTGTCCATACTTGTTCTCATTTCAGATTTCATAAATAAAAAGAAAATTTCTTTAAACATTTTTTTGACAGGATTGATATTCAACAGCATAGTGAATTGCTCAAAGGCAACAAAATTTTTAAGTTCATTAGACCACATTCATTCTGTGTCAGAAACCTATGCTGTGTCAACTATTTAATTTTAAATTTAAATAAGTTTGAAGAAGAAATCTTTAATTGATTTGTAAAATCTTGACATTTGTTTTGTGTAAAAAACCCATATAATGTCAAAAATTTGATCACAATCCAAATTCAGAGCTGTATCACGCTTAAATGTTTTGTCCATACCTTCCCCAACTGTTCAGGGATCGACCTCTGCGGTCGTATAAAGCTGCGCCCTGCGGAGCACCTTGTTCAGAATTCATAGGTTATACAACCACCAAGCAGGTATTTAAGAAATCCTCGAAATACAGGTCAGTTGACAGGTATCAACCATGGGGTATTTTGTATTTTGGTTTGTGTGTCTGTTCATCTGTCTGTCTGGATTTCGATCAAGGTAGTGTTTGATAAATTGAATTCCAAACAACTTGTAATTTAGTACAAATGTCTTCAATGATATGATATTTCTAATGTTAATGCTAAATTAGAGTTTTGACACCAATTTCTTGGTCCACTAACATAGAAAATGATTATGGGAGGTAGGACACCTGTCATCTATGGACACTTTCTTGTTTATGTGTGCAAGATACAAATAATGCTGATTGTTGTTGGAAGAAAAATATTTCATTTTTTGCATTAATGCAGTATTAGAAAATGAATTTTATGCCTCATTTATGGGCATTATGTTTTCTGGTCTGTTTGTTGGTTCGTTTGTTTGTCCTTTGGTTTGTCTGTTCGTATGTCCGTTTGTTGGTTCGTTTGTTTGTCCGTTGGTTTGTCTGTTCGTATGTCCCGCTTCAGGTTAAAGTTTTGGGTTGAAGTAGTTTTTGATGTAGTTGAAGTCAAATCAACTTGAAACTTAGTACACATGATCCCTATGATATGATCTTTCTAATTTTAATGCCAAGTTAGAGATGTTAAATACCTCAATTTCACGGTCCACTGAACATAGAAAATGATAGTGCGGATGGGGCATCCGTGTACTATGGACACATTCTTGTTTGTTATCTGCTTCAGGTTTGTATTTTTAAATTGTTAAATAAATAATTTAAATTTCAATGTACTTACTCTAGAATCAAAATACTAGTGTGTATTTTTTTCAGCTGTTGGTGGTGCTAGACAGCCAGTTGGTGTTAGAGGTTCTGTAGCTATTGATGAGAGTGTTGATGTTGAAATGAGAACATCTGTGAACCCTAGTCCAAGACCAGACTCCCCAGAAGTTAGAACTCTCTTTCCAGAGACTTGGCTTTGGGATCTTCATTTGATTGGGTAATAATTTATATTTTTTTTCTTCAGCTGAAATATATGAGGATGGGGAAAGTGTCCTGGTACAACCTAATATTGCTAGAAAGGAAAGTGTAACAACAGAACAGATAGATTCATCAGATGCTGTAAGGAGTCACTTTCCTGAAACATGGCTGTGGAGTATTTACATGATAGGGTAATTTTGTCTGCACTTTTCTCTTCAGATCAACGAGTTCAAACAGATCGCAGGCCAATGATGAGAAAGGGAATAAAAAAGGTGACAACCACTGAAATAATGTATAAAACTACTACAGAGTCTTCATTAGAATCTGGAAGAGATGACTCTTCAAAGACTACAGAGGTCCGAAGCCAGTTTCCTGAGACTTGGCTCTGGGAACTACATCTTGTTGGGTAATTTTGTTCTCTCTTCTATTGTTCAACTCTCTCTGACAGGTCTAAGATTTAAACATACAAAGAGTACTTATGTTTTTTCGGTCTGTGCGTCTGTTCTTTCTTTTGTCGGTCAATCTATTTGTTTTTCTGTCCCACTTTAGGTAAAAGATTTTGATGAAGTCCAATCAACTTGAAAGTTTTGACCCCAATTTCAGGGTCCACTGAACATAGAAAATGATAGTATAAGTGGAGCATCTGTGTACTATGGACACATTCTTCTTTCTAAGAAACTTTAAAGCTGCCTATTGGTCCTCCTTCTTCGATTGTTGAATAAGATAAACATTGTTTAGAAATGCTTGTCAGACTCAAAGTGATGCTCTCTTTGACACTGTTCTTAATTTAGGTTTAATTCAAAATAAATACTGTCTTATAGTGTTAAGAGGTGAATTTTCAGAAACCTGGAATAAATCCAGAAAATTTAACATTTCTGTTTGGCACTGTTATTAATTTATGTTTTATTGCAAAAAAAAAATCTTCTTATGGTAGAGGCCAATTTTCATAAACCTGAAATATGTCCATATAATTTGACAGTTTTGTGGTTTTAATTTTGATAATGTGAATCATCTGATAAGAGAACAACCATTTAACTTAAAGTTGAGCCTACTAAATCTTTATTTTAAACGTTCAGTTTTGCTTTGACAAAGTAAAAAAGCTGGACTGAGGCATGCTTTGTCTGTGAAGACTGTGTCAACAATGTATCAGTTTGTGATTAGATCAGTTTATGGAGAATATCTAGTGGTAGAACAATACAGTTGTATTATTATTGGCAAATCTCATTCCCATGGCAATTATTTGTTCCTCAGTCATGTTCTATTCATTTATTTAAAAACATTTGCATAGTTTAAATGTGTTAGTTTTTTTTATGCCCCACCTACCATAGTGGAGGGGCATTATGTTTTCTGGTCTGTACGTCTGTTTGTCCGTCCGTCCGTCTGTTCGTTTGTCTGTGCATCTGTTCGTCCCACTTCAGGTTAAAGTTTTTGATGAAGTTGAAGTCCAATCAACTTGAAACTTAGTACACATGTGCTCTATGATATGATCTTTCTAATTTTAATGCCAAAATAAGAGTTTTGACCCTAACTTCACGGTCCACTGAACATAGAAAATGATAGTGCAAGTTTCAAGTTAAAGTTTTTGGTCAAGATAGTTTTTTATGAAGTTGAAGTCCAATCAACTTGAAACTTAGTACACAGGTTCCCTATGATATGATCTTTCTAATTGTAATGCCAAATAAGAGTTTTGACCCCAATTTCACGGTCCACTGAACATAGAAAATGATAGTGCGAGTGGGGCATCCGTGTACTATGGACATATTTTTGTTATTAGTTGTAGTAGAACCATTCGGGGAAGTCCGTGATATTAGGTGTGCAGATCTAGATGTATTAGTCTTGGCTTGTCTCAAGTCTATGGAGAATATTTTGCCCAGCCTACTCAGTCATGGTCTATTGAATGTTTTAACTACTCTGTATTTTCATGTTAAAGTTTGTGATTAGGTCTGTTTAAGATGAACTACTCTTGTTAGGTCAATGATTTTCAGTGTGCAGTTGTATTAGCCTTTGCAAGTCGTATTACAAAGGAGATTATATGGGCCAGCTAGTGACCGTCTTCATAGTTTTTTTCACTTTGAAATTTTTGCATTGTTTCATTCAAAGTTATTTTCAGGTAAAAATATTTTCTTGAATTCTAATTACAACTTTAACTACTTAGAATTTAGTTCCAATTTACAACATACATTTACTTGAATTTTAATTTACCACCTACATATTCTTGAATTTTAAATACCACCCACATTTTAATACTTGAATTTTAATTACACTGTAATACTTGAATTCTTATTTACCACCCATTAGCGCTATCCCTCATCCCTATAAAATACGCTAAAATATTCTTTATATACAATATTCTTAACTTTTCAACCAGAATTTCAATAAATTTCTACTTCAGGATAGTATTTTTATACGACCGCAAAATTTGAAAAATTTTTCGTCGTATATTGCTATCACGTTGGCGTCGTCGTCTGCATCGTCGTCGTCGTCCGAATACTTTTAGTTTTCGCACTCTAACTTTAGTAAAAGTGAATAGAAATCTATGAAATTTTAACACAAGGTTTATGACCACAAAAGGAAGGTTGGGATTGATTTTGGGAGTTTTGGTCCCAACATTTTAGGAATTAGGGGCCAAAAAGGGCCCAAATAAGCATTATTCTTGGTTTTCGCACAATAACTTTAGTTTAGGTTAATAGAAATCAATGAAATTTAAACACAATGTTTATGACCACAAAAGGAAGGTTGGTATTGATTTTGGGAGTTTAGGTCCCAACAGTTTAGGAATTAGGGGCCAAAAAGGGACCCAAATAAGCATTTTTCTTGGTTTTCTCACCATAACTTTAGTATAAGTAAATAGAAATCTATGAAATTTCAACACAAGGTTTATGACCATAAAAGGAAGGTTGGTATAGATTTTGGGAGTTTTGGTCCCAACAGTTTAGGAATAAAGAGCCCAAAGGGTCCAAAATAAAACTTTGTTTGATTTCATCAAAAATTGAATAATTGGGGTTCTTTGATATGCCGAATCTAACTGTGTATGTAGATTCTTAATTTTTGGTCACGTTTTCAAATTGGTCTACATTAAGGTCCAAAGGGTCCAAAATTAAACTTAGTTTGATTTTAACAAAAATTGAATCCTTGGGGTTCTTTGATATGCTGAATTTAAAAATGTACTTAGATTTTTTATTATTGGCCCAGTTTTCAAGTTGGTCCAAATCGGGGTCCAAAATTAAACTTTGTTTGATTTCATCAAAAATTGAATAATTGAGGTTCTTTGATATGCCAAATCTAACTGTGTATGTAGATTCTTAATTTTTGGTCCTGTTTTAAAATTGGTCTACATTAAAGTCCAAAGGGTCCAAAATTAAACTAAGTTTGATTTTAACAAAAATTGAATTCTTGGGCCTCTTTGATATGCTGAATCTAAACATGTACTTAGATTTTTGATTATGGGCCCAGTTTATAAGTTGGTCCAAATCAGGATCCAAAAGTATTATATTAAGTATTGTGCAATAGCAAGAAATTTTCAATTGCACAGTATTCAGCAATAGCAAGAAATCTTCAATTGCACAGTATTGTGCAATAGCAAGAAATCTTCAATTGCACAGTATTGTGCAATAGCAAATATTTTCAATTGCACAGTATTGCACAATAGCAAGAAATATCTAATTGCACAATATTGTGCAATAGCAAGAAATTCCAATTGGATTTCAATTGGAGTTATCTTTCTTTGTCCAGAATAGTAGTTGAATCAACTTAAATCATTGTTTTATACAATATACAATGTATATTCACTTTTACTACCAACTGATAGATTAAAACAATCTTTACCATTCAGTGATAACAAGCACTTTTTTTACATTTTAATATTTTATGATGTATTTAAATGAATAGTTATTGTTGCAAACTTCATTAGAAATTTGAATTGAGATCAGTTTTGAAATAAGGGAAAGGGGGATGTGAAAAAAAAATTGGGGGGTCAATTTTTTTCATTTCAGATTTCATAAATAAAAAGAAAATTTCTTCAAACATTTTTTTGAGAGGATTAATATTCAACAGCATAGTGAATTGCTCAAAAGCAAAAAAAAATTTTTAAGTTCATTAGACCACATTCATTCTGTGTCAGAAAGCTATGCTGTGTCAACTATTTAATCACAATCGAAATTTAGAGCTGAATCCAGCTTGAATGTTGTGTCCATACTTGCCCCAACCGTTCAGGGTTCAACCTCTGCGGTCGTATAAGCTGCGCCCTGCGGAGCATCTGGTTATAAATATGAAACAGAAATGCAGTTCACCTTATGTATTTAATGAAAGATAAAATTAGCAAAATATACAATTTCCATTACCTCTGATAATAGAAGTTAAAAAAACCTTTACAAGGCAGTTTGTTGGGGTTAGTAGCTCTACTCCTTCACAGAAGTTCTCCCTGTATACCTCATTCAAGGGCAATACATCATCTCGATGTAGTGTTTTATCATTGTTTACAGACTTTTCTATTCGTTTTGTAGTTTTTCTCTTTTTTTTTGTCCTGTTGTTATCTGTTTTTCTTCAACTTATTGTCCTTTGTATCTTCTGCCTCATGTGAAATGATAATTCATGATGAACCAACATGATTGTCTGCTAACTTATCAACTGATCATCTGGAGCCAGCTGACACATCATCTCATTGTGATCCAAATTGAGGTTTTTCATTTTTTTCCCATGGAAATTGTTGACCTGTAAATACATACCAGGCCTTGAAGGCATAAAACTTTGCTCAGTGCTCTGAGCACAAAAATCGTGCTCGAAACATGAAATCCAGCAATTTGATTGGTTGATTTTCGAGTCTGAGTACAAAAATCATGTTCGAAAGTTTTATGACCGTGAGGATGAACAGATGTTTGGTCTTATTGAGGACAATGCTTGGCCAATAGATTTTAACACAATGAGTTGGTACTGTTAAAATATGTCACTGCAGCCAGCCGCTTGAACTAAGCTTGTATTTTATCGATTTTTCAGCTTAAAAATTATGTAATAAATATATTGTGTAACAATGCTTATAGAAATTTTGTTCTGATTAAAGATTCTTTGCTTACTTATTTTTATTAGAATAACACAGAAATTTATAATACAATGTAGTTATTTATTGAAACACTCAAATTTGTATCTTAAAATCAATACAGAAAACGAACTTTTTCTGCAAACATTTCTTTTTTTCACACTTAGGAAAAATAGTCATAATAATGCAAATGTTGAATACTGAAAATAATGAAAATTGGATATTTCTCATTTGAATACATTAACCATAGTTGCTACACTCCAGAGAATAAACTGCTGTGAAGTCAACTAGAAACAGCTAAATGTGAAAAAAGGTGTCTGTGGAAATAAGTTGTTTTAAAATTTGGTGCGTTAAATTTTATTGTGAAATAAGAGCACAGTTCTCTCTCAGTTCTCCGTTCTAAATGCAAATTGAACTTCCCTTATTTAATCCAGCTTTTGATGAATTAATAACAACTTGCGGATGATTTATTTTTCCCTAACAGGTGACATTAATTTAAGATTTCAGTTTCACTTCCAGGTACAAGAAATTCATTGGTTTTCACAAATGCAAGGTCAAATTGGGTCACTTTGGGTTATAAATATTTTTTCAAATCTGTTACCATGGAAGCATTTCTCGTTCTAGATGCTCCAGTCCCTGGTCCACAAGGTTATAATCCAATAGAAGGGGGCCAAGGGGTTGAAAATGTACCACCATCACAACAAAGTCAAATTGGACTGAGAAAGAACTTCCCTGAGACTTGGTTATGGAACATTTATGTGATTGGGTATGTCAGCTGATGAGAAATTATAGAAGGTTTGTGGTATACATAAATGAGACAGCAACCTGACGACACAAATCAAAACGACGTCTAGAAAATTGATAGGGTCTTCAAAGTTAGTCCAATGTCTGAAAGTTGCCTTGAGTCAAGATTGGCACAATTGTGCCTTTTTTACTTGGTAAACACAGTTTGAAATCATTGGATTGATCAAATTTATTTAAATGCTTTTAAACTACTGTAGATTCATTTATTCTTATGGGTACCAATTGTCGTGGATGCTGAAAACCTTCACTTTCTTGGATATTTAATTTCAAGGTTTTGCCAAAGTCTGCATACAAACCAACGACAAATATGCAATTCTTTTAACATTTATATCTGTGGTTAACCTGAAACCATGAATTCCACAAAAATTGGTATCCAACGAAAATGAATGAATCCACAGTATAAGATAAACCTTGATCATAACTATTATTTTTAATCTTCATAAAAGTATTGGCAATGCCCATCTTTTATTTTTAATAGTTTTGCTGAGAGAGAACTGGTGTTGAAGCCATATAAGATTTGAAAGTGTTATTACAATTCTTGTAGTGGTTGTTAAATTTTGGACATTATTAATAAAAGTCGATCATTTGTGTAAAACATTTAAAAAAATGATCCATGACTTATGAACTATGTTTGTTTTTTCAGAGATGAAGGTGAAGTGAATGTCAAGTCAACTATTCCCCACACAATCACAGAGTGGGTTGGTAACTCCCTATGTACAAACCTGGATGTAGGAGTGGGTGTGTCTTCAGTGACTGGTATAACAGCTTTTCAACCTTTCTTTTTGTCCTTTACTCTGCCTTATTCAGCCATTAGAGGAGAGATCGTACCAGTTTTGGTTTCCATCTTCAACTACATGTCTGAATGTTTAGTGGTGAGTACTCATGTAATGAATAATTAGTGGTGAGTACTCATGTAATGAATAATTAGATAAAGTGTGAAAGTCCTTTGTTCAATTTTGCAAAGTATGCAAGAACAATTAGTTCAATTATCTTTGCATATTAAGGATGTACACCTCTGATAAGCCAAAAATTTCTAGAATTAAACTTTTTTTCTTAACATAATTTTTGGGTTTATAAGACTGTAAAAAAATAATTGGTGAAGAAAAAATCATATGGTGGTGCACTTCCTTTTTTGCTACGGCCCTTTAAAAGTACCTAATTTTGATGATTTTCTGATTTTTCATCAATTTTTACCTATTTTTAGGCAAAATAATATTTTGTGAAAAAAATCGCATTTCCACAATTAAACTTTTTTTCATACTTTCAATAAAGATGAAGTGGACCAATCTGAATTAATTCATGTCAATAATATGGAATGTACATGTTTCTGGTAAAATCATTTATTGTATCCCTCATCCATTTTCTCAAAATTTTGGCTAAAAAGACTTACTTGATTGGTAATAAAATTTGAAAAATTAATTACTCAAAAACTACTCATTGTAGATACATAATTTTTTCACAGAGTTAAGTTTGATTATAACATTTTAAAAATTCATTGATATTTTCCACTTGTATCACATGTTTTGGAAATAATTCCAGAACAAGATTTCAACGAGACTGAAAAGTCAGAAGAATACATCCTTAATTAACATGGCAGTCTCATTATTTCAATTTACTCCTGAGATTATTTTTCAACATAAAAAGTGATTTATAATGTAAAGAAACATAATGAAAAATACTTTTTTTTCAATAATTATTTAAAACACAACAAGAAAGTGTTATTTAATGAAATTTTGTATCTGGCATATAAAAAATAAAATCTGTTATTGCTATTACTTTATACAAATAACAATACATTCTGATATTGTTAACTTTGCCCATTAAAAGATTAGTAAATGTTTATCAAATCCAAGCAGATTTCATAGCATAGCTTCCATTGTAGATGCAAGTAGCGTTGCCCACATCAAAAGACTTTGGAATAGAAGGAGGAGCCAAGAGAGTCCACACTAGATGTGTCTGTCCTGGAGAGACCAGTACCATCAAATACCATGTAACACCATACGCCCTCGGCAAGATTAAAATACTGGCTACTGTAAGTAAAGAATATTTCCCCACACCAACCAAAATCAGAACGATCAAATATGATATAATAATATGGTCCTAGCAGTACTTAATATTCTACATATATTCTATAAATGAAGACAATATTGGACCTAACTGTTTTGACTATTTTTTTTTTTTTTTTGGTAAACTCTATTACTACTTAAAGAAAGAAAAAATAACTGCATTGATAACAACATACATCCTATCGATGGACATTTAAGAATTAATTGTTGAAATACAGACTCAGATATTCAACCTGTTCCAGTCTCAAAATTATGTGTATGTTAATTACTAGCTACAAAAATCATGCTTAATAAAGTTAGTATCTGTTCTAAAAAATGTTCCTACAGCAAAATGCTCACAAGCTCTTTGATTTATCATAATAACGCCATGAAAAAGTTTGAATTAATGTTTAAATACTTACTAATTTGAATGATAGGCTATATATAGATTTCATACCTGCCAACTGTCACTATTTGCAGGGGATTTTCCCCATGGAGGCTCCCAAATTGAAATTTTGAAAGAGCAATTTTGTCCGCAATTTAAACAAAATAATTAATTTTACAATGACTTTAGGCTTATAAAAGTATGAAGGAGCCAAAAAAAACAACATTAAAATGTATTTGCAGGCCCCCTTGACGTTTTTTTGGGACTACGACAGCCATCTTGCATGCAAAACCCCCATAGGCATTTTGAAAAGTTTACAGCCTATCTGAGTAGATTTTCAAGTCATCATTACTGTTTGTTTCAGTTGATACCCACTGATATTATGACTCAGAAAGGTTAAATATCTTTTAAATATCTTCCTAGATACATCATACCAGTATATGCCAAATAAACAATGATTTGTATTATTATAGATTAAGCTTAAACTTGAATTTGGGAAATAAAAAATCTCTTCAATATTGACCAAAAAATGCATCTTGATTTAGAAAAAAATAGTTCAATATGATTTCCTATATTTATTTAACGATAACTTTCTATGTGAACCTGCAAAAGTTCAAATCATTAAATGAGAGTTATTTCCAACTGCATCTGTAGTGACACTGGACTTTTAAGAGTCTGAGGGCCAATAAAGCTAACCTGATATCTATACAAGGCCATTACAGATACGAGCAGGTTAAAATACTATAATATTGAACCTGCTTTGTATTATATATTTAGGCTGAGTCTATCCCAGATGATGGTACATGTGGAAACAAGACAGTCAGTGCAGATGGTACTGGAGCTAATGATGCTGTACAAAGAGAACTATTGATAGATGTATGTGTATAACAAGTAAAATAATAGAGTAGTCCCCCTTTACCTACATTTGTAGTTGTTCTATTTGGTAGTCATTGTGAATATCCATGTTTGTAAGATATTAATCAGTCCATCTGAATTATGTTTTGGCTGACATGTGGTGTGAACATTAGGATATATACCTTATTTTTATAGAACTTAAAGATGCAGCCCAAAAAACTCTTATTTTGGTTATTTGAAAGGTGGACGGTGAGATTGCTTTCACTGAAAGAGAGTTGAAGCGGAAATATGTTTCTTTATAGGAAGTTATCTTAACTCGAGAAATTTGGTCTTGGGTTAGTCCCATACATAACACTAGAAATGTTCTTTTAAAGATACTGGATCCCATTTTGACCTCTCACATATTGAAAAAAGTTTATATTTACTTTTAGGCTGAAGGAATAGAGAAAGAGTACACTGCTACATCATATATCTGTCCTGAAGGTAAGACAAACATTCTTATTGGGTAGATGTATTAAATAGGCAAGGTATTGTTTAAAAAAAGAAGAGTTGCTATATACAAAGGCAAGGTATTGTTTAAAAAAAGAAGAGTTGCTATATACAAACGGGGGAAAATACAGGTACAAAATACACTTCTAGAAAATAGATTGACATTCAAACCTGCTTAAGAGACCACCTGAATTAAGCAAAAACCTGTGACCACCAATTATCAAAAGACCAACCTGTCTCAAGAGACCACTTTTTTGGCTCTCCCTTATTTTGTCTCTTAAAACAGGTTTGACTGTATATGACTATTCATGGCATAAAAAGGAAAAAAATAAATGGTGTAATTTGAAATGGTGAGTATTATTATAAGGTTTTGAGTGATTTTAAAGTCTTATCATCATAAGGAAAAAAACAAGTACATGTATATACAAAGTCACCAAAAAACTATGGAAAAGAACAAAAATGTGAAAACTGGGAGATCATGAAACTAAGTAATGTTAATTGCTGCTTTGGATCTGAAGATAATCTGTCTTGATTTGATTAGGTTCTTGAACTCACATATAATGATTTACCAAAACTACTGATTGCAAGACAAGAATAAACACTTGT
The DNA here is from genome assembly GCF_965363235.1 of Mytilus galloprovincialis. Classification (NCBI taxonomy): domain Eukaryota; kingdom Metazoa; phylum Mollusca; class Bivalvia; order Mytilida; family Mytilidae; genus Mytilus; species Mytilus galloprovincialis. The sequence goes on along the minus strand of NC_134841.1, from coordinate 33,586,470 downwards.
GGATATTTTATTTTCTTATGTTATTTTGTACAGGAGCTGAAGTTACAGAGTCAATGATACTACCACTGCCATCTACTGACCTTGTCGATGATTCAGCTAGAGGATACATTAATATCATTGGTAATATGATCTTATTCTGTGTTAAACTTCAACACTTGACACACACTAATTTTGGTCATTGAGAAGCTTGATTTACGTTAACGATGCTTATAGTCTGTTTTTTTAAATTTCAGCTGATTTTTAGGTGTTCTGTTCCCCCTTAATTATAAAAAGGACTTAACATCTTTCTCTCTACTTTGTCTGGATGGTTTAACATTCAGATAATACAGGGTTGCTATTTATTTCTTGTTTAGGAAATTATGCAGATTACTAAATTTTAGAATGATAAAATAATTATTTTTAGCTTTAATGGAAACTTGTAGCATAAGATTATCATTCCTTGCACATACATTTGGTTCATAATTGGAATTAGAGCTGTTCCAAAAATAAATGTAGGGGTGTGGGGTTGAAAGGCACTTTTTATTTGACCCCACCATGAATAAATTTCTAATTTGACATTCCTTTTAAATATTTAAGCAATATTACCATCACCCATCAAATTTTAATAATAGTGCCTTCCGACCCCCCCCCCCCCCCCATTACAATTAGTTCTGGAAAAGCCCTTATAAATATTCACATATGTTACAGGTGATATCATGGGACCAGCTTTATCTAACCTTAAGGATCTACTACAAATGCCATATGGATGTGGAGAGCAAAACATGGCTTCTTTCTCGCCTAACATCTTTGCTTTACAATACCTGGGTAATACCAACCAGCTTTTACCAAAAATTGAAGACGAAGCCAAAGGATACATGAGAATAGGTAATATAAATCTTTCTAGAAGACTGACATATTAAATTATTTCCAAAGTTAGAAGAGGTTATGCCAAGGGATACATTAACTTAGAAATAGAAAAATAAGTTAATTTTCTGATATGGCAAAAAGGCAAGAAAGAACCAGTTGCAATAAAATATTCCTTTTTCGTAGTTTCATGAAAAAAGAAGATACCATTAAAACCTACCATTGTGACTTGTGTTTTTGGAGGGTTTGCTTATAATTGTACAGTACTTGTTTTGATTTATCTTGAGAAAGATTGAGAAATTAACTATGAAAAAAAATAAAATTAGGACAGCAGAATTTCTTTTTGAATTTCTTAGTCTGAGAGTGCAATTTTGATTTTTGAGATTTGCTTATAATTGTACAGTACTTGTTTTGATTTATCTTCAGCAAGATTGAGAAATTAACTTTCAAAAAAAAAAGTAAAAAATTAGGACAGCAGAATTTCTTTTTGAATTTCTTAGTCTGAGAGTGCAATTTTGATTTTTTAGTCAGATTTTTCTAGATAAAGCAAAGATATTGAATTTGAAAATTAAAATGTTTTATGACTACCATTAATGATATAGATTTATCATTTTTACATAGGATATCAAAGACAGTTGAAATATCGTCATGACGATGGCTCTTACAGTGCTTTTGGTGGAACAGGATCAGGCAGTATATGGTTGACTTCCTTTGTTGTTAAATGTCTGGGACAGTCACGACCATACATCAGTATAGATGCCGATGATTTGAATAAGAGTATCACATGGTTTAGACGCCAGCAGTTAGAAAATGGCTGTTTCCCTAAGATTGGTTACACACATAGTTATTACTTGAAGGGAGGATTTTCTGACAGAAGTAATGAAGCATCTTTGACTGCTTTTGTACTTATTGCCATGCTGGAAGCTGGAATCCCTTCATCAGTATGTAGTCTTACAACACTCTCTCCTAATGATAATCTTGTCTCCTGATAGTGTATCAATTTTTTGTGTATTTAGGAACACTTCTTAATTTTTTGTGGATTTTTTCATTTCATGGTTTTGCCATTCACTGCATACAAAACCTATAGAATTTTTTTAATTCTCTGGACATTTGAATTCGTGGTTCACCCGTATTCACAAAACCCACGAAAAAAGTGTCCAACAAATAATAATGAATCCACAGTAGTGAATGACTGGATCCTTCAAAAAGATGGGCTTTGTTGTTGATCATTGACTTATGATTAATTTTTGTTGGCTTATGAGTTTATTATTACTATTTAAATTAAATAACTAGAGTTGATGTCAAGAGATATCTAATTCTCACAATTTATTGAACATTTTTCTCTTATGATCAACACTCTCAATGTGTTAAATGAAAAATTCTGTGAATCCTTGATCAAGTCTTTTGCAAATACCTGTATGACGTCGTATGTTCAAATTGACTCTGGTAGTTTCAATTTTCCATGTGACACCCGCTTCAAACTTTTACATCAGACATTTATATTTTTAAATTTGTTTAACACTATGACAAAATGAAAGAAATGTACATCTTCTTATATTGATCTTTGAAAATCATCAATTATTTAACGAATAGCCAATAGTAATGTCATAACATCGTCTCATTATCAAAAATAAACAACAGTTTTTGTAACACTTTTTGTATTACATTCCATGAAGTGTGTTTCAAGAAATATGTCTTCATGCAAGAAATGGGTAATAGGCAAAGACAATAAAAGAACGTTAGTTTAACTATCAATGTCTTATGATTAATGGAGGTAAAGTTGGCTAAAAAAAAATGTTGAAGTGGTTCTATGATTGTAGACTAAGAAAGATAACTCTATTTGAAAATATTTTTTTTATTGCATTTTTTCAGTAAATTCATTTTTATTCCTCTCTGGTGCTCGCAAGCTCTTAGATTTTTGTACTGCTGGGTCTCAATAGTCTTATTTTTGCATAGCTGTTTATTCAAACACAGGTTGATTAAGTCGTTTGTTTGGAACATGTATTTTTCAGGATCCCTCAGTAATGAAGGCAGTAAGGTGTTTAGATGTACAGGATATCCCAGACACCTATACAATGGCCATAATGGCTTATGCTTATACATTGTATGACTTGAGACATCTTAGGAGACAAGAGGTCATTAAAATGTTGGATGAGAGAGCAACAGAGAAAGGTATATATAACTATATCTCTAAACTTAATTTGACTGTGAAATAAGAAAATTATCTATTGTATATAGCATAGTGGTTTTATTAGTTCCTAAATGTTCTGTCCGTCTGCAGATTTTAGATTGCTGTATGTCTATATCCAAGCTATTATTATTCTGCTGATGCAGAAAACAATACAACTGATCAATTCTAGCTCTTAAATTAGGCTTTTCAAAGACTTTTCAGATGTTGTATTCACGCTTTTTATTGTTGAATTCTTTGGATGTATAAATTTTTATGTTTGTCAAATAGTTGCTTTCTCATGAACATATACCCATCATCTTTAACAGACATTTATACAAATTATTTATTACCCAATTTTAAAGAGTCATTTTTTTCTCCCCTGTCAAAGCTTATATTTATGTATTTATATTGTGTATGTCATATCATTCATCTTTTTGATATCCTGTAATTTCTAAATTTTGGGTTCATTATTATACCCCCGCTTTAAAAAAGGGGGGGGTATACTGTTTTACCTCTGTCTGTCAGTCCGTCCGTCCATCAGTCCGTCAGTCAGTCCGTCCCATGAAACTTTCGTCACATTTTTCTCAGGAACTACACATCCACCCTTTCTGTAATTTGGTATCAACATTTATATATGTCAGCCATACCGTGTGATGCGTTTTCAGATTCATCACTTGACAACTTCCTGTTTACCGAACACTTGTCTGATTTTACACATGATAGCCAAGTTGAAAATTTTCTTCGCATTTTTCTCAGGAACTACAATACAAGGATTTCTGAAATTTGGTTTCAGGATTTATATAAGTCAGCTATACCGTGTGATGCGTTTTCAGATTCATCACTCGACAACTTCCTGTTAACCGAACACTTGTATGATTTTACACTATTAATATTATCCACTTGCGGCGGGGGTATCATCAGTGAGCAGTAGCTCGCAGTTTCACTTGTTTATAATTGCAATCATTGAACAAAAAGTTGATATTATTTAGTTCAATTTCAGAAAATGCTGCATGCAAATAGTGCTGTCATTATTTAAAAAGCAACATGATTACACCAATGTTAAAAAAAACACTATTAAAAGTGGCAAACCTAATTATAGCTGATAAAAAATTAGTAAAGATGATAAACTAATGATTGTCAATATTGCAGATGGTATGAAATACTGGAGCCGTACAGATAAGAAGGAAGATTCTAAAAAGAAACAGAAATGGTACTATACAGCTGTGTCTGCTGAGGTTGAAATGACAGCCTATGCCTTACTGGCCCATGTGACAGGAGAACAACAGGATGCTGCTACTAATGCTAGACCTATGGTCATGTGGTTAACAAAACAGAGGAACCCAAGAGGGGGATTTTCTTCAACACAGGTACAGAGCTCCAGATAAGAATTCACAAATTGGGGTTTTTACCCACCATTTTCTTTTGTAATTGGGTGATACAGTTTTTTAATTGCATTATCAATTCCAATTCACCCCTCAAATTAATATCAAATTGGGTTTTTCACCACCAAGCTCCTTAATGTATTGGGTTTTTCATCAACACAATATTTAATATTTAGGCAATATCAATTCCAGATGTTTTTCCATCTTAGCCTATGTTTCTCTTTCTTTGTATAGGTGCTATAGCTGTTGTATTTGGTTCATTCACTGACTAGCATTTGTAGGTTGAATTTGTGTCCCATTTCAAACCTTCAACCAGTTTTGTATTTTCTCACAACTTATATAAACTGTAAAAAACGGATATATGTATTCACAGGCACTCGTCTCAGAATTTATTTTACATAGATATATATATACCTTTATTCAACATTAACCGTGAAATGAAAAACGATAATAGTAAATTTATACTTGAATGTTTTTGTTTTATTCAATTTACATAAATTTGGATTAAGTTGTCCCTTGTTAGACTTTTGGTTTCCGATGCTTTCCAACTACATAACAAGTCATAATTGATTTGGCCTTTCACTTTTTCCAACTGATTTCGTTTTTGACGAAACCCCGTTTTTAGTAGCAATTTTCTCGTTAAGGTACACAAACACGTCCTTGTGTTCAATGGACGCTTCCTAAAACACTGGCTGAGTCTTGTTATCATCATTACTTTCCCTCAGCTATTCAAAAGAAGCTGAAAACATGCTTCTATTCAATATTTTTACCGGACATTCACTTTCGTTTTAATTCAATATATGTTATGATGAACCTCGAGCAATTCGAGAAAAAATATGACAACATGACACACGCTAATTGGATAAACGCCGAGAAGATCGAAATGTTTTCAAAAACACGTGTACCTTTTGAGCAACGGAATATTCCAACAGGGACCCATTTCAGCTACTTGATGTCAGGATCTACTTTTAGAACGAAAGGACATCTCAAATTATAAATATAATAAAAATAGATTTACGCGACGACTGTAAACAGATAGGGGTAAATAACGCAAACAGTAGTCAATAAAAGGGTTGAGAACTCATGGTTTTGGCATATAATTGGGTTTTCCTGTGAATTAATTGGGTTATTAAACCCTGCAATGGGCAATTGCATTGGGTTTTTTCTTATTTGTATTGCGTGATTACGCAAATACGCAGCTTATCTGGAGCTCTGCAGGTACTTAAATAACTTAGTTAAATCAATGATTTTCTGCTACTAATGCTAGACCTATAGTCTTGTGGTTAACAAAACAGAGGAACCCAAGAGGGGAATTTTCCTCAATACAGGTAAATTAATAACTAAGTTGAATAAATTATTATGTTTTTATTCAACAAGGTGGATTTCGCTCAACAAAGATGCTAGAAGATACTTCGTCCAGAATTCATATGGTTCACAGCCGATCCAGATGTATGCTTTCTACTTTAAAAAAAAAAGATTCAGCATATAATTATAGATTATTGCCAGACTACAGTGAAAGCGAGAAAAGCAATCGATTTGAGATGACCCGATGATAATCTTGTCTATCGCTATTTTACCTATGACGACGTTTTCAATTTCATGTCAATTTCATTAGCTACGCCACGTGCCTCCTTAGTTTCTAGCGATAATTTTCCATCTCAAGCAAGAAGCATGATATTAAAAATTATCACAAAAAAGATCAAAGGAAAAATGCACAAAAAAGTGATAAGGCCAATTAAAATTAATTGATAGATTTTCATCCCCGCCCGCCCCAATGAAATCGGCCCGCCCCGAATTTTTTTATTTCATAAAATTTACGATTTCCGGATTTTGTACATTTCCGTTACCGGTACCCGTTAAAATTTCGTTTCATTCAAAGCTACCTGTTTTAAATTTCGGTTTTGTACCTCGAGTAAATCTAACCAAAATGATTAAGTCGACATATTCTGCTGCTCTATGATGACAACATCATCTTCCGAGAGTAAAGATTGATTACGAGAATGACATGAAATATTCATGTTACAAGAAACACTCTGTTTCCAAGACCGCAAATCACGGTATGTCACAAATTTCTGTGATTAGAAAACTGCGGATTTTTTTATTTATGCAATGGCTTTGTGTCAGGAAATTTAAACCGTGAATGATATCCAAAGCGCCAGATTCGTGGAAACCATTGATACAGAAAACATGACTGGATTAAAGATATTGAAACACAAGCACAAACTTGTTAGATTTATGACCGTATTTTGAATTTAAAAAGTTGACTAACATACGCATTTTATTTTTATGTTGACAAACAGCAAATGTCCCAATACACATAAAAGAGTCATTAAACAACAACTTTTTTTTTTTATTAAGTTCAAGTTTTACATAGTAATTATATTTTCATCTTGCATAAGTACCAACCCAATTATTTCAACACTGTTCGAGTTTTCATTTTATTCTGTACTCATAATAAATGTGTTGCATACCAATGCATTTGCTTCATTTTAATGGAATACAAACCATCGTTTTGAAACCCTAATACATTTAGTGAAGGTAGTCCAACTGTAGAGAGCATTTCTCACACGTTTTTTGTTGTTTAGTTTTTAAAGCCGCAATTAGATAGTATTTATTTAAGGATTTGAAAAATTATGTAAGATTCCTCATACTTGTGTATACATGATATAAGCTTATATCATTACACTTGCATATATGAAGAACTCGTCACAAAAAGGTTTCATATGAAATAAAATTTAAAAAATAAAATCCTCCCACCCACCCCATTTTTTTCAAAAATTTGGATGAAAATCTACTAATTAATTTTAGTTGGCCTAACAGTCGTTTATAACAAGGAATAATAATGAGATCCTGAATTAGGTTATTCTTGAAACTTGTGTAGGTTATCGAAATTTGTTGGTTTTTTCTTCTGAAGCTAAAATAACTGTTTTTTGTTATACTGCATATTTACAAAACATTTATCAGGTTGATCCCTTCATTAATAAAACATTGGACAGTTTAAGTAAAAAGATTTTAAGTGAAATGTACTCTAAGAGACAATTGGTTTTGGAACCTAAACTTTAAATGTTATTTTTTATGCCCCACCTACGATAGTAGAGGGGCATTATGTTTTCTGGTCTGTGCGTTCGTTCGTCCGTCCGTTCGTCCGTCTGTCCCGCTTCAGGTTAAAGTTTTTGGTCAAGGTAGTTTTTGATGAAGTTGAAGTCCAATCGACTTCAAACTTAGTATACATGTTCCCTATGATATGATCTTTTTAATTTTAATGCCAAATTAGAGGGTTTACCCCAATTTCACGGTCAACTGAACATAGAAAATGATAGTGCGAGTGGGGCATTCGTGTACTTGGGACACATTCTTGTTTACGTTACTTTTAGTTCAGTTCATATTTTTTTATGCTGCACATAATGTTTATTTTTCTTATGTAAAGATGATGTCTTATTTTACAATGTACCAATTTTAAGTCTGGAAATGTGTTATGAATATTTTTACTTGTCTGTATATATTCATTGCATATGTTGTTAGACGTATTTGTGGATACCCCGTCAGCAGGTACCCCCGTTGTAAAGGGGTAGTCTCTAAATAAATATATATATTATGTTATTCAGGTCTCAGACAGGGTATATACTGTGACATTCCCGGCTTAGAGTTTATATCCCCTGAGCCGAAGGCGAAGGGGATATAAGCTCTAAGCCGGGAATGTCACAGTATATACCCTTTCTGAGACCTGAATTACACATATATTACGGATTACCCCTGACTTAATGTTATTTTCCAGTGCAGGTATTTGTTGACAACACATATATATTGAAAAACCCAACCTGATATGTTCGTCATACGTGAAGGATTTTCTAATTTGCTGTGAACATAATTTTATCGTGTATGTAATAATTTATAATAACACTTTTAACATTAAACTTAAGTATTAAAAGTGTAAATTGCGTGATTTTGTATCAAAAATGTATCATTGACTGAAGCACGTCATTATTTTCCCTCTGTGAGCCTCTGATAGTCTGGTAGCTTTTGACTACGTCACATAGTAACCGGTGTTATGATGACGTTTTTGAGGTTCAAATTGGGGATAAAAAAGTCGTATATACCCCGGCAGTTTCCTGAATATATACTGACATCTCTGTGTTGTTATCCAATCACAAACCTCGACACATTTGTAATCCGTAATATATATATATATTACTGTCAGGAACTTCGATTTCTTCATTTGTCAGTTTTTATATGTATCTCAATCTTTAAATGATATGTATAAAAAAAATGAAAGTAAAGATAAAGTTAATACTGCTAATTACTGTAAATTCAGAAATTAATGGGAGGTTTTAATTATTGCGAAAAATACAACCGAGTTTTAAACACAATAATTTAGATTCACATTTGAAATATTTTATATGAATTTAATGGGATTTTTTTCAAAATTAGAAAAATTGAAATCGCATTAAAGTCTTAAATGACAAAATCGCAATAATAAATGCGCACATTAATTTCTGAATTTACAGTAGCCATTCAAAATGCTTTAAAATATAATGAATATCCTTAGTGCAATTTAGTGCTTGACATTAAATATAGACATCTGTCTCTTGTTTCAGACTGTCCTTCAAAGATTTATAGGGTTTTGTTTTGTTATTGGGTTGCTGTCTCATCAACAACCAACAATCAATCAGTCAGCCTTGTTGATATATATCCTACATTTCTTTGATTCTTTGATTAATATGTATTGATTAGATATTAAAATATATCCAATTTGAATGTTTCAGGATACTATTGTAGCATTACAGGCATTGGCTAGATATGCCACATTAGTGTACCAAGGTGGTGTAAATGTTTCCATAGAAATGACGGAGCAAAACAAGAACCATCCTGACAGGACGACAACCTTTAATATTGATGATGATAACACGCTAGTTCTACAATCAGAAAAAATCAAACTACTACCCAGCACTGTAGAGGCAAAAGTATCAGGAGTTGGATGTGCTATGGTTCAGGTAGGTCAAAAGGTCAAAGTGCAAGTGATAGGTCATTTTACTACTTTTGTACTGCTCTTCATTGAAGAATTGAATGCTTCTTTTTGTAACTTCATTGGGGTGTAAAAGGGTTGATGGAAATACATTTTGTATGAAGCGCAGTCAACGCCTTTACAACCCTATGAAGTTACAAAAAGAAGCATTCAATACTTATAATTTTTTTATACATTTTTTAGCTAGGATCATAAAAACACAAATTTTATAATTTTTTAGCTCACCTGGCCCGAAGGGCCAAGTGAGCTTTTCCCATCACTTTGCGTCCGGCGTCCTGCGTCCGTCGTCGTCCGTCGTCGTTAACTTTTACAAAAATCTTCTCCTCTGAAACTACTAGGCCAAATTAAACCAAACTTGGCCACAATCATCATTGGGGTATCTAGTTTAAAAAATGTGTCCGGTGACCCGGCCAACCAACCAAGATGGCCGCCATGGCTAAAAATAGAACATAGGGGTAAAATGCAGTTTTTGGGTTATAACTCAAAAACCAAAGCATTTAGAGCAAATCTGACATGGGGTAAAATTGTTTATCAGGTCAAGATCTATCTGCCCTGAAATTTTCAGATGAATTGGACAACCCGTTGTTGGGTTGCTGCCCCTGAATTGATAATTTTAAGGAAATTTTGTTGTTTTTGGTTATTATCTTGAATATTATTATAGATAGAGATAAACTGTAAACAGCAATAATGTTCATCAAAGTAAGATTTACAAATAAGTCAACGTGACCGAAATGGTCAGTTGACCCCTTTAGGAGTTATTGCCCTTTTTAGTCCATTTTTAACCATTTTTCGTAAATCTTAGTTATCTTTTACAAAAATCTTCTCCTCTGAAACTACTGGGCCAAATTTAACCAAACTTGGCCACAATCATCATTGGGGTATCTAGTTTAAAAAATGTGTGGCGTGACCCGGCAAACCAACAAAGATGGCCGCCATGGCTAAAAATAGAACATGGGGGTAAAATGCAGTTTTTGGGTTATAACTCAAAAACCAAAGCATTTAGAGCAAATCTGACATCGGGTAAAATTGTTTATCAGGTCAAGATCTATCTGCCCTGAAATTTTCAGATGAATCGGACAACCCGTTGTTGGGTTGCTGCCCCTGAATTGATAATTTTAAGGAAATTTTGCTGTTTTTGGTTATTATCTTGAATATTATTATAGATAGAGATAAACTGTAAACAGCAATAATGTTCATCAAAGTAAAATTTACAAATAAGTCAACTTGACCGAAATGGTCAGTTGACCCCTTTAGGAGTTATTGCCCTTTTTAGTCCAATTTTAACCATTTTTCGTAAATCTTCGTTATCTTTTACAAAAATCTTCTCCTCTGAAACTACTAGGCCAAATTAAACCAAACTTGGCCACAATCATCATTGGGGTATCTAGTTTAAAAAATGTGTCCGGTGACCCGGCCAACCAACCAAGATGGCCGCCATGGCTAAAAATAGAACATAGGGGTAAAATGCAGTTTTTGGGTTATAACTCAAAAACCAAAGCATTTAGAGCAAATCTGACATGGGGTAAAATTGTTTATCAGGTCAAGATCTATCTGCCCTGAAATTTTCAGATGAATTGGACAACCCGTTGTTGGGTTGCTGCCCCTGAATTGATAATTTTAAGGAAATTTTGCTGTTTTTGGTTATTATCTTGAATATTATTATAGATAGAGATAAACTGTAAACAGCAATAATGTTCATCAAAGTAAGATTTACAAATAAGTCAACGTGACCGAAATGGTCAGTTGACCCCTTTAGGAGTTATTACCCTTTATAGTCAATTTTTAACCATTTTTCGTAAATCTTAGTAATCTTTTAGAAAAATCTTCTTCTCTGAAACTACTGGGCCAAATTTAACTAAACTTGGCCATAAACATCATTGGGGTATCTAGTTTGAAAAATGTGTCCGGTGACCCGGCCAACCAACCAAGATGGCCGCCATGGCTAAAAATAGAACATAGGGGTAAAATGCAGTTTTTGGGTTATAACTCAAAAACCAAAGCATTAAGAGCAAATCTGACAGGAAGTTAAATTGTTGATCAGGTCACGATCTATCTGCCCTGGAATTTTCAGATGAATCGGATAATTGGTTGTTAGGTTGCTGCCCCTGAATTGATAATTTTAAGGAAATTTTGCTGTTTTTGGTTATTATCTTGAATATTATTATAGATAGAGATAAACTGTAAACAGCAATAATGTTCATCAAAGTAAGATTTACAAATAAGTCAACGTGACCGAAATGGTCAGTTGACCCCTTTAGGAGTTATTGCCCTTTTTAGTCCATTTTTAACCATTTTTCGTAAATCTTAGTTATCTTTTACAAAAATCTTCTCCTCTGAAACTACTGGGCCAAATTTAACCAAACTTGGCCACAATCATCATTGGGGTATCTAGTTTAAAAAATGTGTGGCGTGACCCGGCCAACCAACCAAGATGGCCGCCATGGCTAAAAATAGAACATAGGGGTAAAATGCAGTTTTTGGCTTATAACTCAAAAACCAAAGCATTAAGAGCAAATCTGACAGGAAATAAAATTGTTGATCAGGTCACGATCTATCTGTCCTGGAATTTTCAGATGAATCGGATAATCGGTTGTTAGGTTGCTGCCCCTGAATTGGTAATTTTGAGGAAATTTTGCTGTTTTTTTTGTTATCTTGAATATTATTATAGATAGAGATAAACTGTAAACAGCAATAATGTACAGCAAAGTAAGAACTAAAAATAAGTCACTATGACCAAAATAGTCAATTGACCCCCCTAAGGAGTTATTGCCCTTCATAGTCAATTTTTAACAATTTTTCTTAAAATTTGAAGATTTTCAATAACATTTTCCACAGAAAGTACTGTTAGAGATAATTGTAAGCAGCAAGAATGTTTAGTAAAGTAAGATCTACAAACACATCACCATCACCAAAACACAATTTTGTCATGAATCCATCTGTGTCCATTGTTTAATATTTACATAGACCAAGGTGAGCGACACAGGCTCTTTAGAGCCTCTAGTTTATTTAATTCACCTGTGCACTTTATTGTGGGACCTCATGTTATCATGATTGATAAGTTTTATTGTGTAATGCAATTGCTTAGGGAATAACACGTGATGTGCAGTTAGCCAATCAGAATAATGTATTATAATGAAACATACATCTAATGTAATTATATGATGATGTAACATATAACTTAGAATAATTCATGTTGAAATTCTGATTTTGACATCTGTGATGGAGAAATGTTCCCTATGTTGGCCATTGGCAGTAGACATTTTTACCACAACCTTAAATCTACACAAACATTCAACTGTCCTTGAGATGCATTGTACCAGGGTTTGAAATATGAGCAAAGAATATAACAAATTTATCTGCTTCTAAGACCCAAACAAAGATCAAAACCTGATTTTCAAGATGACTGTATGTATTTATGTCTTATTCTGGTTTAATTTGATTTTGCATAGTCCCTCTGTTTTATAGGTGATAGTTGCTTTAATACAATTCTTCTTATCATTTCAAGGCTGCAACATTAAACATTTCTAATTTTAGTTCATTAATTTTAAACAGCTGTCCAGCTACTGACATAATTACTGGTGTGTTACATTTGTGTTTATTGTCTGCTTTAAATGTTACTTTTATTTTGAAAAAGAATTAAATACAGATGATTTGAATATTTTATTTTACTGACCTCTATTTTAGGCTAACGTGAAGTACAATGTATATGAGAATTCTAAAAGTCCAACCTTTGACATGAAGGTCCGTGCATACAGAGCTAAGGACCACACTTACCAATGTAGTAGGAGAACACTTAGTATCTGTGTGAAGTAAGTTGATGGAACCTTAAAGAATACTGTGCACTTGAAAAATCATTTCAAAAATGTATTCAAACATAGTGAAATAGATTTTTTTCTTGCATGTCTCTTGCTACCAGCCTGGCAGTTGTGATTTTTGGCATTAAAAGCTGTCGAGAACATATTTACAGGCCAATGTGGTTTGGTACACATATTTTTTCTGTATTTACATATTTTATTGTTTTTGTACTATTTCCAGACACAGGGAGATATGTCACTCAGTTATATAGTTCTACTATATAATACATGCACCTCGGCTGTATTTATATGTAATAGTATGATGATGTTTGTAACCTTGTTTCATTGTATTTATAGATTTACAGGCCCTGGTGGTGTCAGTAATATGGCTATAGTTGACGTGAAAATGGTTACTGGTTGGGTCCCAGTTAAAGATTCTGTGAAAAAGGTAAGTTCTGTGGTAATGATATAGCCATAATGTTGTTTATATTAAAATTGCCTTTAATATATATATATATATATAAATTTATTTCACTAATACAAAGATATTGATTATCAAAATACTGTCCAATTCCTCTTAAAATCGTAAATTTACGTCTTAAAAGATAAAATCACAATAATAAATGCACGCAATAATTTCAGAATTTACAGTTATAAGATAATTCTCTTGTAAGTAAGATATAAATGTCCTCATTCTAGAATCTGTTGATTGACAAGTCCTATTCTGTTAGTGAGTACTACAATCTTCTGAATTTTCACTTCATTTCATGATAAGCAACATCTTTCTGGAGCTGCTTCTGCTGTTCCTGTCATACTTTGTTGCCACATCTGTAAGATCAAACTCTTTTTATGACAAGAGCTCTGATTGGTTGATATTAATTCTGCCTTCCAACAATAAAATATTGAACTTAATACATTCCATAAAAAGCTCATAAATATTCGTTCTTTCTATATTTAAGTACCAGTACAGTACAACTGTTCAAAATCTTATATTTAACTCGTTTTATTTTTCTCAGTTATAGAATGTTTTATCAAGTAGGATTCTTATGCTTTTAGCCAATTAGAAAACAGAAAGTCATATAATAATTATTTGTATGATATTCTATGTTTCTATATTCTATGCCAAAAATAGAAGACAAGTCATATATTTTTATGCCCCATTTATGGGCATTATGTTTTCTGGTCTATGCCATTGTCCGTCTGTTCGTTTGTCTGTATGCGTCTGTCCACGTTCAGATTAAAGTTTTGGTTAAAGTTTTTGGTTCGAGGTAGTTTTTGATGAAGATGAAGTCCAATCAACATGAAACTTAGTATACATGTTCCTTATGATATGATCTTCCTAATAAAATCCCAAATTAGAGTTTTTACCCCATTTTCGTGGTCCACTGAACATGATAGTGCAAATGGGGCATCCATGTACTTAAGACACATTCTTGTTCATTATATATTATCTATTACCTTATGAAATGCTGACACAATTAATAAAGTGTTCTTTGTATTTTTTGCTGTATAGCTTATTGTGGAGAAAAGTGACCCAACTTACATAGGAATAGAGAAATATGAAATAGACGGAAGTTATGTTCACATATACTTTGATCAGGTAATACATATATAAATAAAAATGCATTTTGACAGGATAGGGGTTATGTTGTTTAAGTCATATGACACTTCAAATTTTTTTCCCTGTAATTCATAGACATGTAAATTGTGAAAAGCAAATGATCATAAATCTATCATCTCACTTATTTTTCACTTGCTCCATGATTCTGTATCAATTATTTATCTAGGTCACCATCTAAAATCATCAGCTGAAAAAACCTAAAAAGTTGATACATACTTTCTGTTATATGTTACAGATTATTAGTCCATTAGAAAAAAGAAAAAGAGGACTTTATGTTTATACCCAAATTATATTTGCAAGAATTTGTTCAATATTTTCCTTTACATTATAATCACCAGAAATTTGTTTAATATGATTTTTAGACAGGAACCATATTTAAAACAAGCATTGCGTTCGCTTGTCATGTTCTGGGATTTTTGTTAGATTTTTCGGAATCCTCATGTTTTATCCATTTGAATGCCTTAAAACAATTTGCCCATTTACCCCCATTTTTTTTTTTATAAATCTTTTACATGTATAATAATAAGCCATCTGTAAAATAAAAGTCTTATAAAATTTTATAATTATTTTTTAATAGTTTTTGAGAACTTAAACTTGTTAATGTTAAAGCTATGAAAAGTCAAGAGAGAATATTTCCCTCCCCCCAAAAATTTCAATGGCTAATATTTCCAAAAAAAGCACATTGACCTATATATTTTTTTTTGCTCTTTTGATTCCTTTATAATTAATCCCCTATCAATATAAACAAGTGTTTTGAAAAGTATATTATTTTAAAACTGAGAAGCTAACTCCCTTAAAGAGGAGAATAGGTGAAAAGCTTAGTTTCTAGAGTACCAAGATATATAACTATTATAACTAAATTTGCCCAAGGTTCTTCTTTTACTGTAGAAAGAAGGAAAATAGTTGTTGAATAAAAATTTACAAATAATTTGGTGATGTTTTTTTTCATTGCTCTCTTAAGATAGAAAATTTCCATAACTTTGAATGTTTTTTTGTTGTTGCTCAATACTTTCAAAGGTACTTAAAAGCAAACTGAGATTAAAACTGTCTTGATCATATTTTTAACTGTATCTCTATATTGATTTAATTAATTTGATTCAATGTGTATTTATTTTTTAGTTGGATGGCACAAGAAAATGTTTCTTGTTAGATGTTGAACAGAATATAAGATTATCAAGTCCTAAACCAGCACAAGTTAAGGTGTATGACTACTATGAAACAGGTTAGTCCATCTGTACACATCAACCCAAAAAAAGGGGGGGGGGACAATTTGTTTGACTACTATGAAACGGGTTAGTCCATCTGTAAACATCAACCCAAAAAAGGGGAGACAATTTGTTACTGTAGATATTATTTGTGATGACCCTTTGCCCATTTAATAATTCACTTTTCAAATTGTTTTGATTTTTGAGATTGACATGCAGAGTGTTAGTAGGACAGAGTATCATTTATCCTACAATTGGGTGTCTTACTATACAGATACAGCCCTACAGATATAGCTAGGCTAAATCTCTATACTATACATATTTGTTTATTATTGAAGGCCGTACAGTGACCTATAGTTGTTAATTTCTGTGTCATTTTGGTCTCTTGTGGAGAGTTGTCTCATTGGCAATCATACCACATCTTCTTTTTTATAGACATCCTTTTAAACCTCCGCCCACTGCCGGACTACGTTTGTGTATTGCTGTTGATGAGTGTTGTTTGAACCTGTGTGACTTCAGAATGTGTATTGCAGTCAAATGACGTATTGTTTGACCTTATGCAAACTAAGGATTACTTTTATACGTTACGTTGTTTTCAATCATTTCTTTAGAGCCATCAGAATTAAACCAATTTTCTGATAACAGACAATCATCTATTTCAAAACTTTAATGTGTACATGTGTAACAAAATCAACCATGTCAATTTCAGCATGCCCATTAAGTGAACGTCAAGTTCAGTTCTAAATTCTGTGATTTTAAAATTACTACAGGGGCCTCAAGGGATTTTAAAATACAAGTGTCTTTCAATACACAAACAATATACAGAATTAATTACAGTATAAAGACAATAACTGTTTAGTGTCTTTAAATATCAGCTGTAAAAACACATGTGATATTTTATTCAAATATAATGATCTACAAAATGCGCAAAAAAAAATCTTACAACTAATTTCATCACAACTTGTGGTGAAATAATCATGAAATCAATTTTTTTTCTTGCACAAGATTTTTTCTAAAAAAAATATACTCCAAGGTTGTTTGAATACCATGTTGTTATAACAAAAGATCAAATTTCTGGCAAAAATCAAAAAACACACCTTAGCAATATATGGGGGTTAGCAAATGAAAATGAATACCGGTATCCTGATATTTTTAAATTTTTTTTAAAATGTGATTTATGAAACAAGCCCTGTTTTCTGACTTCAAAGATTCTACTAAAATGTATATATTGTTGTTTTAGATTTTAACCTCATAGTCAGTTACAACATAAAAACAACATGTGGAACCAAAGAAGAACTGCCATACATAAGTGCTGAAGAGTATTATAATGGTGTACTTGTCGATCTTCCTGTGGATGAAATCGTTCAAGTCAGAGTGCCTTTTAGACAAGGTAGGTCGATCGAAGTTGCTCTATATGGTTTACCCTTTGGTTTATGGGCAAGACTTGTTTTTCTTTTCCTCTGTTATTGAAAAAAACTAAACACCTGTTAGATGAATAAATGTATCAAATGTAAAAACATTTCAATTCATAGAAAAACTAGGTTAATATTAATCCAAAGCAATACAGTTGACTCTAATTAATGGCATAATTTGGTTAATTGCATAGCTTTCTTGTGCTCAAAACTATTTCCTATTTATTTCATTTAAAAATATTCAGTAATTTGAATAGCTTGACAAGTGGCCGTCCATTTACTAGTAGAAACAAAATTGCTATCTAGATGTGTTAATAAACTAAAAGTCTGTCTTTAAAAAAAAAAAAGTTTTTATTGAAACAGCATAAGGTTAGTACATTCTATCAAATTTGTTTTCTTTCATGCATTTTAACATTTTTATGCCCCATTTATGGCCATTATGTTTTCTGGTCTGTGCCTCCGTCCGTCTGTTCGTCCGTCTGTCCCACTTCAGATTAAAGTTTTTGGTCGAGGTAGTTTTTGGTGAAGTTGAAGTCCAATCAACTTGAAACTTAGTCCACAAGTTCCTTATGATATGATTTTTCATATTTTAATGCCAAATTAGAGATTTTATCCCATTTTCACGGTCCACTGAACATAGAAAATGATAGTGCGGATGGGGCATCTGTGTATTTAGGACACATTCTTGTTATTTTTTATTTTCCCTCATGTTGCGTTTAAATTAAGTTTACATTTGTTTATTTAGTATTTTTAAATGATTCTTTGATGATTTATTTTTCCACACTGTATTCAGAACAGGCTATTATTTGAACTTGCAATTATTTTTAATTATGGAATTTGCATAATTTCTTGTGTTTAAAATTTTTAATAAATTTCATGTTTATTTGGTACTATAATCTTTTGAGCGGTTAATAACACTTTCCATACAATGTATTTTGGTTAGATAGTGTTGTGCGCGGCACAGTACATTCTATTGAAAATATACTATTTTCTTTGTAATAGAAAATTGTGTTGTGCGCAGCACAGAACATTTCAGTACATAATAATCATGGAATTTATTAAAAATTTCAATAACAAGAAATCAAGCAAATTCCATAATTAAAAATAATTCCAAGTTCAAGGTAAATTTGTTTCCAGTAAACATATTCATCATGTATCTGTATGTTGTTAAGGGCATACGATACAGTTTTGAATCCATAATGAAATTTTGATGAAAATTTGCAAATAGGGTATTTTTGTCCAGCTTAAATCAAATATGTAATAAAAAATATACCTTCATGTGCTACTATTTGAGTAAACTGAGGTCGAAATTTCAGGTATTTGATAAAAATTAGGATTTGTGGATGTATTTTTCCTTCAGACAGAAATGCATAACTTTTTTGTTTCAAAAGATAAACACAAAGTTGTATGTTAAATTATTCATAATTTCTTTTTTATGTAAGTATCCTATAAATTTATGAAAATAACTTAAACTTATCAAATGCTCATTAATGTAGAAAAAAGTGTATTTTTTTGCTGTATATTTATCAAATTAAAAAAAATTTGCATTATTGACATTTTCATGAAAATTGGTACAAATAATCTTCATACCTGATCTAACCGAATGTCATTTTAAAAAAAGAGGGGTCCATGAACTTGTTTAAAAGTTAAATTAGTTTGAAAGATAAAAAGCAGTCGAAAAATGCAACTTTTCACGATATTTCACAGTTTGACGCCGTGAAAATAACATTTTACGTTAGCAGCATCGTTTCCTTAACTGTATCATATGCCCTTAATACTAATACTAGCTTTAATGATGTGAACTTTTCAAATTATATCACAAATTAAGGTTTAAAGAAGATGTCAATGTTGAGGAGTGAGGTAGTCTAAAACCAGTACTTTCTTAAATTAAAGTTTTGGTTTAATGTAGTTCACCATGAAATCATATTCACATTTGTATATAACTGTTTTTACACTTGTTTATTTTACGCTTTGAACTTTATAAAAATGCTAAAGGTTTTGAGTAAAGCTGTACATAGTTTCCTAGGCACACATGTTCTTGTTTTCTGTTAGTTTCCAAATACATCTGCATTCTGCAAGTGTTCTCCAGTACTTCAAAAAATGATTAAAAATTGTTGGTTCTTACATTAATGACCAATAACCTTCTTGGTAGATTATAGGAAAATGATTTGAATTGCTGTAGACTAATGAAGGATTTAAAACCCTTCTCCATTTGTTACACTTGGTTATTTTTATGTTTTAGAGGGAAGTGGAATAGTAAGACCTGCTCCTCGGCAGCAAGTAAGTCACTACAGCCTACAAAAATTCACAATTAAAATATGTACCAATGAATAATTTGTTTTGGGAATTTTTCCAAAGTCTAGATAAAAGGCCATGGAAAAATTTGCACTTGGGAGAAATATATAAAGTCCTTAACCATATAAATCACAAAAAATGGTTTCCAAAAAATAATGTGAGCTTTTCTCATCACTTGGCGTCCGTCGTCGTCGTCGTCGACGTCGTCGTCTGTCGTCGTTAACAATTTTTCAAACATCTTCTCCTCTGAAACTACTGAATGGATTTGAATGAAACTTAAAATGATTGTTCCTTAGATTATCCTGCACAAAGTGTGTGCTTCAATTTTTGATCCGTCAAAAAACATGGCCGCCGTTACTTAAAATAGAACATAGGGGTCAAATGCAGTTTTTGGCTTATATCTCAAAAACGGAAGCATTTAGAGCAAATCTGACATGGGGTAAAAATGTTCATTAGGTCAAGATCTATCAGCCCAGAAATTTTCAGATGAATCAAACAAACCATTGTTGGGTTGCTGCCACTTAATTGGTAATTTTAAGGAAATTTTGCAGTTTTTAGTCATTATCTTGAATATTATTATAGATGAAGATAAACTGTAAACAGCAAAAATGATCAGCAAAGTAAGATCTACAAATAGGTTAATATGACCAAAATTGTCAATTGACCCCTTAAGGGGTAAATGTCCTTTAATGACAATTTTTCACAATTTGTTCATCATATTTGCTAACTTTAAAAAATCTTCTCCTCTGAAACTACTGAATGGATTTGGATGAAACTTAGCATGATAGTTCCTTAGATTATCCTGCACAAAGTGTGTGCTTCGATTTTTGATCCGTCAAAAAACATGGCCGCCGTTACTTAAAATAGAACATAGGGGTCAAATGCAGTTTTTGGCTTATATCTCAAAAACGGAAGCATTTAGAGCAAATCTGACATGGGGTAAAAATGTTCATTAGGTCAAGATCTATCAGCCCAGAAATTTTCAGATGAATCAAACAAACCATTGTTGGGTTGCTGCCACTTAATTGGTAATTTTAAGGAAATTTTGCAGTTTTTGGTCATTATCTTGAATATTATTATAGATGAAGATAAACTGTAAACAGCAAAAATGATCATCAAAGTAAGATCTACAAATAGGTTAATATGACCAAAATTGTCAATTGACCCCTTAAGGGGTAAATGTCCTTTAATGACAATTTTTTACAATTTGTTCATCATATTTGCTAACTTTAAAAAATCTTCTCCTCTGAAACTACTGAATGGATTTGGATGAAACTTAGCATGATAGTTCCTTAGATTATTCTGCACAAAGTGTGTGCTTCGATTTTTGATCCGTCAAAAAACATGGCCGCCGTTACTTTAAATAGAACATAGGGGTCAAATGCAGTTTTTGGCTTATATCTCAAAAACGCCTTAAGGGGTTATTGTCCTTTAATGACAATTTTTCACAATTTGTTCATCATATTTGCTAACTTTAAAAAATCTTCTCCTCTAAAACTACTCAACCAAATTCAACCAAACTTCATTTGAATGATCAGTAGGGTGTATAAAATAAAGTTTGTGTTTTATTTTCTATTTTGTCAAAAAACATGGTCGAAGGCCTTGTTTACCAGGTGAGCGATTCAGGCTCTTGTTTATGTTATTTCGAATAGACAGAAAAAATATTACAGTCATTTCTTATAATTTAATTCTAAATTCCATTTTTAGCTCACCTGGCCTAAAAGGCCATGTGAGCTTTTCTCATCACTTGTCGTCCGTCGTCGTCGTCGTCGTTAACAATTTTTCAAACATCTTCTCCTCTGAAACTACTGAATGGATTTGTTGAAACTTAGCATGATTGTTCCTTAGAGTATCCTGCACAAAGTGTGTGCTTCGATTTTTGATCGGTCAAAAAACATGGCCGCCGTTACTTAAAATAGAACATAGGGGTCAAATGCAGTTTTTGGCTTATATCTCAAAAACGAAAGCATTTAGAGCAAATCTGACATGGGGTAAAAATGTTCATTAGGTCAAGATCTATCAGCCCTGAAATTTTCAGATGAATCAAACAAACCATTGTTGGGTTGCTGCCACTTAATTGGTAATTTTAAGGAAATTTTGCAGTTTTTGGTCATTATCTTGAATATTATTATAGATAAAGATAAACTGTAAACAGCAAAAATGATCAGCAAAGTAAGATCTACAAATAAGTTAATATGACCAAAATTGTCAATTGACCCCTTAAGGGGTTATTGTCCTTTAATGACAATTTTTCACAATTTGTTCATCATATTTGCTAACTTTAAAAAATCTTCTCCTCTGAAACTGCTGAATGGATTTGGATGAAACTTAGCATGATTGTTCCTTAGATTATCCTGCATAAAGTGTGTGCTTCGATTTTTGATCCGTCAAAAAACATGGCCGCCCTTACTTTAAATAGAACATAGGGGTCAAATGCAGTTTTTGGCTTATATCTCAAAAACGAAAGCATTTAGAGCAAATCTGACATGGGGTAAAAATGTTCATTAGGTCAAGATCTATCAGCCCTGAAATTTTCAGAAGAATCAAACAAACCATTGTTGGGTTGCTGCCACTTAATTGGTAATTTTAAGGAAATTTTGCAGTTTTTGGTCATTATCTTGAATATCATTATAGATAAAGATAAACTGTAAACAGCAAAAATGATCAGCAAAGTAAGATCTAAAAATAGGTTAATATGACCAAAATTGTCAATTGACCCCTTAAGGGGTAAATGTCCTTTAATGACAATTTTTCACAATTTGTTCATCATATTTGCTAACTTTAAAAAATCTTCTCCTCTGAAACTACTGAATGGATTTAGATGAAACTTAGCATGATAGTTCCTTAGATTATCCTGCACAAAGTGTGTGCTTCGATTTTTGATCCGTCAAAAAACATGGCCGCCCTTACTTTAAATAGAACATAGTGGTCAAATGCAGTTTTTGGCTTATATCTCAAAAACGAAAGCATTTAGAGCAAATCTGACATGGGGTAAAAATGTTCATTAGGTCAAGATCTATCAGCCCTGAAATTTTCAGACGAATCAAACAAACCATTGTTGGGTTGCTGCCACTTAATTGGTAATTTTTACTCGCGAAAGTCGCTAAAATAAATCGCTCGCGAAAATAAGTTGGTTTACAGTAAATGGTCCATGCCTAACTGTTATTAATGAAATCATTTAACTGTTTTGCTGTTATTGGAGCCACTTGCCCCTTCTCAGCAGTGGAATAAATCCAAATCATGAATAAAGAAATTCGAAAGAATAACAATTTAATAATGTAACAATAACAATTTTATTGTTAAAATTCTTTTATTGTAACTATAATGTAATAAAAATAAACTCATTTTCTTTATTTATAAACAGTAAGTCATATATATTTGTAATATTGAAGAATTGTTAGCTGTACATGTTTGCCTGGCATGGTTCAATATGTTTAATAAGGCATTGCTTACCAGGTGAGCGATTCAGGCTCTTGAGAGCCTCTTGTTAACCGTAGAACACCATGAAAAAACGTTGATGACGTCACGGTCACATGACTAAATTATGTCTATGGGCTAATAACAAAATAACGTCAGCCAATCAGAAGACGCGTTACATCCAAAATTAAATTATTTAAATATAAAGTAAATATTAAATTTATATTCCAATGATATTATTATATATGTAAACATACATTTAGTTTTTTAATAGTTTATTCTATAAAATGAATGCATATTCATAAAACTTATATTGATGCAAAATATTTCGCAATACCATATGGTTAAATGATATGTGTATCTTTACAGACCTGTCCTATATGTTACAAAAGTATGGACACTACAACTAAAATCTTCAAGTCCATGGTTTGTGGATCACAGAAAAGTAAGTTTTTTAGGAACCAATAATGGTCAAATTGGTAGATTCAATCGTGTTCATGATTGACAATGAAAGTTACTTATGGATAACTTTGTTGGTTTGAGTAAAATATGCTGATTCAGTTATACATGTACTGTAAATTCAGAAATTATTGTGTGCATTTATTGTTGCGATTTTGTCATTTTAGACTTAAATGCGATTTTAATTTTTTCGATTTTTAGAAAAATTCTGTTTAATTCATATAAAATATTTCAAAATGCGAGTTTAAATTATTGTGTTTACAACTCTGTCGTATTTTTCGCAACAATGAAAACCTCACAATAATTTCTAAATATACAGTATTTAGACTTTTAATGAGATTATTATATACTGATTTAGTGTTTAGAACAAATTGCAGATATGCTTATTTTACAAATGATTCATTTAATAGATCACCAGTAGCACAAATGTAAGCTGTCTCTTTAAGTTTGAGTTTGACCATTTGTAAACATTATTTTCTACTTTCTGCCTCTGTCATAGGGGAGGGGCATTAAGTTTTACTGTTTTTCATCTGTTGGTTGGTCCGTCTGTCTGTCTGCATGTATGTACATCTCAAAATTGTTTTTCATTCTCTAAATTCAGTTTGCCTTGACCAAATGTTATGGAACATTTGGTGGTGTCCTTGAGTTGTGACCCTTTATAACGTTATATGAGAGAGGGGGCATCATGACACAATCCCAATTTATTTTGATTCCCTTTCCTTAATCCGGAAAACTTGAAACCCCTGTAGCAGTCAAGCTTAAAATGATTGAACTTTCATCTTCAATTATAACAGTTTAATGAAAATCTATTAACAATTTTCTAATAATAATTTTTTTTTCAGCAATTGATTACATTTTCTATCTTTGGTCTCTAGATTTTTCACCAGCAGTACAATACATGTGTGTAACCTTCTTTTGTTATATAAGTTTCAAGTACAAGTATTATCGGGATGATTTAAAATTACTAACTATCCTAAACCTTTTTTTTTAGTATACAAAGTACAAACAGGTCGAAGAGGAAAATATTCATTGAAAGTTTTTGCCAATGTCAGAACAAAAAAGAAAGAGGCAGTTAAGAAGTTTGTAAAGAAGTCTTATAACTCAGATTGTACCTGTGACTTACTGAATGGTCAAAAGGGTAAGTACTGGTAGACGGTCAGTTTCCTATGGCCACAATGTCCGGACAAAGGATTGATCAAATATATCCTTTTGTATTAAACCCTTAAAATGTTTAGGTATATATGTCACACCATGAGATTGAGGGCTTAAAGTTGTTGTGAAAGATATTTAAAAAGAACTTAACTACCCTAAAAAAACAAACTTAACTAACTAACCTAAAAATAAAACTTAACTAACTAACCTAAAAAAGAAAATTAACTAATTAAAAATAAGAACTTAACTAACTAATGTTATCTCCAAGTATTGTTTAGCCAATATTTTGTCATATTAATTGTAAGAGTGGTTGAAAAATCCCCAGAAAAAGATTACTACAATATTGATTTGATTAAATAGACATGGGAGTTGATTTTTGATTTATAACCTTACCTTTATTTATAACCTTACCTTGATTAGTCAGATACATGGTAAATTTTGATAAAGAACTTCAAATTTGTCTAATCAAAATTGTCTCTTCTAAGAATATCCAAGAATGAGAGAAAAAGGGATGCTAATTAGGGTTTAACCTTGTTTGCATAAGCATTTTATAAGAAGATAGGAAAGTCACATGTTGTATTAAACAGGACTTGTGATCTGATGTTTTTGTCTGACATTTTGAGTTAACCCTAACTATATTTTCTATGTTTCATTAACTTAAGGGTGCTTATTTGAAAAATATGTTAACACATTAGACCTGGCTTAAGTAGTAAAAAGAAGATGTGGTATGACATGTTATTCTCTAAATTAAGTCTGTAACAAGGATTTGTTTAAATTTCTATACGCCCTTCAAAATTTTGACAGGACATATTATGGTATACCCGTGTCCACATGTCACACTGTAACTTGAGAACCACTTAACCAACTGAAACTTAACTTTTTGAGTTACGGAACTTTATATAACTAAAACATGTCGCTCAGTATCTCAAAAATGATTTATGAGTATTGCTTAAAACTTTACACATGTCTTAGTTATATTGATCTAATGATATTTTTTTTCGGGATTGCCGATTTTTTGTAAGCGTGACACGTGAAAGTCAAATTATTGTGTCGTGAAAACGGGAAATGAGGTCTTGCGGGACCCGGGGAAATGACAAAAAAATGAGAATTGCTTACGTACATAGAGTAAGCGGGATACGGGAATCTGACAAAACAGTAAGCGGGATCCTGGATCGGAACCCCCCCCCCCCCCCCCCCAATGAGACCCCCGTAATAATCATTCTTTTTTCTCTTTTCTAGGTAAAGTTTTGGTATTTTCAGAACGAGATCCCTTGGATATTGATGCAAGAACATTAATGATAAATGGCTCTAGCAAAATCGTCAAAGTCAGCAAAGCTTTAGAGAAGGCAGTTTGGCGTCTTGTTAGAAAGAAAAAATGTAGATAAACAATCAGATTCTGCCAGTCAGAACTCTATTTTTATAACTTTTTTAAGAAGAAAATGATATTTTTGTATTTTATGTATATTTTTATAATCATTGTACATTTAGAAATCCATTTTAAAAAGTTTGTCATGTACATGATGTAGCAAGTAAAAGGGTTGTTTTATTTCCATCTGTCTTTTTTTTTTTCACAAGTACTTATATGAACAGTTACAAGTCTTAATTTTTTTTATCAATTATTGAATCACTACATTTTTAAAATCTAACATTTTTTAAAGGGTTGTAAAAATTTTGTATAGGTCTTTTTTTAAATCCCAATTTATATTTTATGATTTTTATTTCCATTTTATATGACTTAAGAAAGAAATTATCCAAGAGTCCAGTTTCATATTTCTATTGGAAAAATTTATTGATTTATGACCAAAATATTGGAAATGACTTGATATGTGTTATTATGAAAAAATATCGTAAGTACATTTTTCTAGTCTTATAATATCTAGTCAAATTTAACATTCTGCACAAATAATACTCAAGTTTTCAGATATTTTGTTGTTGTTGATATTATGCATCTAACAATAAAAGTTATGTACCACTGCAAATTCTTTCCATTAATTACCAGTGGGTACTTAATATAGTTGAGCAACAGAATAAAATGGACAGACATTTCCATATACAATATGTGTACATTCATGAACATAATTTTGGTTTGGTAAAATATACTTTATATGATAAATATGACTACTAAGATCAAATATGTATGATTGTAACTTCATGTTGTCTTTCTGTACAATTCTCATTTATATCATTTTACTCAATTGAACAACCAAATGATATTTTCATTAAATAAGTGAATCTCATTAGTGTTTCTTTTTTATATTGTATGTCTATTGCCTATTCCAAAGTAAACCTATTTCATAAATATACATTTTTTTTTTCTTTCACAAAATGCCTATTGGATGGCGAAACATAGCCTTAGGTGTTGCTTTTCCTATGGTGATGGCAGCATCAACAACTGTCAAGTTTTCTAATAAGTCAGTTTGATAGGAAATACTATGATTTGTTATATATCAATGTATTTATATACAGTTGCATTACAATCATTTAATATCATTTTGATGACTATTTCGAGACCCCCCTCTCCTCCCCCTGCCTAGGTCATAGTCCAGGAACTTTCAAATTAAAATTAATTAGAAATTCACAATGTTACGTTTTTTTACTTGTGAAAGATCCATTATATTTCTATACAGTAGCATTACTATAATATAATATTATATCAGTTTGATGACTATTTCAAGACCCTCTCCCAGTCAGGATCTAATGACTGAATCAATTTCATGGAAGGTTTTAAAAAAAAATATTCATGTGATTTGGAATCTTTGTTGATTCTAAGGCAACAACCATTTTCTTATCTGGGGGGGCCTGGGATTTTTTTGAAAAAAATATTTTGATGGCCTAGCTGACCGAAAAAAAATTATATTTTGCACTGAAGCTGAAAAAATTTTTATGCCGTCACCTGCTTGAAATTTTTTTTTTTTGCACTGCTGAATTTGAGAATGGTGAAACTAACAACAGACGAGACAGTGAAACAGCAGATTATAAACATCTGTCCAATATAATACAGATTAAGCTAAGATTTCTATTTATAGATCTTTATACCTTATCACTTTTTGTATGTTCCTATAATAGTGTTTGATCCAGAAATATTTATAAGAATTCCAAATCTCCCGCATATATATGTTACTACTGTAAGACCATACTTAAAACTGCAACTATTATAAACATGAAATGGTCATTTTATAACAGGAATAGATATATGGTATCATAAGCAGTCTTTTAAGATAGCCCTGATTGTGTATGACCAGTGGCGGATCCAGAAATTTTCATAAGTGGGGGCCCACTGCCTGACCTAAGAGGGGGCCCGCTCCAGTCACGCTTCAGTGATTCCCTATATAAGCAACCAAATTTTTTCCCAAAAAGGGGGGGGCCCGGGCCCCCCCCTAAATCCGCCTCTGTTGACACAGACTTGTATACTGGTAGTATTTTCCGTTTGTATCATTCTTTATACCACTTTTTTTCAATGGAATGTCAATTATCATAGTTGGAAACAGTGGATTTTATAAGTTGGAGCTACTCACTATTTGCCATTACATATGGCAATGGTGGCCACTTCAATTGCAGTATTAAAATATAAGGATACCTGTATGACGGACTCCGAGAATATCATAATGTAGAAAGTGGGCTAAAAAAACCAACTGAGACAACAGTCAATGCCAGGATATAGACAGAGCCATGCACTTTACATTTTACATCAATTAAAAAATTAAAATGAATTTTATGTTAATTTTATGGTTTTGTGAAAAAAAAAAATTGTACTTCTGTTCCACATTATAGGAAAAAATTTTTTGCTTTCCTTCTCATAAGAAAAAAAATATTTTGTCGCAGGAAGGTTCAGAAAAAAAAATTATGAACACAATAAAAATCCCAGGCCCCCCCCAGATAAGAAAATGGTTGTTGCCTAAAATCAATAATTTTAAAAGATTAAAGGTAGGATTTTTCAAATTGGTATTACCAGGGGTAAAAAATATGCCTGGTTCAAATAGTTCATGCAGTTGTAGAGAATACGGTTAAAATATTTAAAATATCATATTCCATTAGGTTATATGGTATCTTGAAAATAATTCTCTGTGCTCTTGAAAACTAAAAGATATGAAATGTGTAGCCATTTTGTAACTACAGACATCCAAGACAAAAAAGGATGAAATTTATAGTTTTTATACGACCGCAAAAATTTTAATTTTTCGTCGTATATTGCTATCACGTTGGCGTCGTCGTCGTCCGAATACTTTTAGTTTTCGCACTCTAACTTTAGTAAAAGTGAATAGAAATCTATAAAATTTTAACACAAGGTTTATGACCACAAAAAGAAGGTTGGGATTAATTTTAGGAGTTTTGGTCCCAACATTTTAGGAAGTAGGGCCCAAAAAGGGCCCAAATAAGCATTTGCTTGGTTTTCGCACTATAACTTTAGTTAAGTAAATTGAAATCTATGAAATTTTGACACAAGGTTTATGACCACAAAAGGAAGGTTGGGATTGATTTTGGGAGTTTTGGTTCCAACAGTTTAGGAATTAGGGGCCAAAAAAGGGCCCAAATAAGCATTATTCTTGGTTTTCGTACAATAACTTAAGTATAAGTAAATAGAAATCAATGAAATTTAAACACAAGGTTTATGACCACAAAAGGAAAGTTGGGATTGATTTTGGGAGTTTTGGTCCCAACAGTTTAGGAATTAGGGGCCAAAAAAGGGCCCAAATAAGCATTATTCTTGGTTTTCGCACCATAACTTTAGTATAAGTGAATAGAAATCTATGAAATTTAAACACAAGGTTTATGACCATAAAAGGAAGGTTGGGTTTGATTTTGGGAGGTTTGGTCCCAACAGTTTAGGAATAAGGGGCCCAAAGGGTCCAAAATTGAACTTTGTTTGATTTCGTCAAAAATTGAATAATTGGGGTTCTTTGATATGCCGAATCTAACTGTGTATGTGGATTCTTAATTTTCGGTCCCGTTTTCAAATTGGTCTACATTAAGGTCCAAAGGGTCCAAAATCAAACTTAGTTTGATTTTAACAAAAATTGAATCCTTGGGGTTCTTTGATATGCTGAATCTAAAAATGTACTTAGATTTTTGATTATTAGGGCCCCGCCGACGGCGGGTCGCCCTATAGTGATCAGTCTGTCCGTCCGTCTGTCCGTCCGTAACACTTTCGTGTCCGCTCCATATCTAGAGAACCGTTATGATTTCATACTTAATACTTAACATGATTATTAACCAACACCAGAGGGTGTGTCATGTTGTATGTACAACTTCCTAGGTCAAAGGTCAAGGTCAAAAACTTTGGTTTCAGTTGACAACCCCGTGTCCTGTGGTGAAGATCGTGTCCGCTCCATATCTAGATAACCATTATGATTTCAAAGTTTATACTTGACATCCATTTTAACAACCACCAGAGGGTGTGTCATGATGCATGTACAACTTCCTAGGTCAAAGGTCAAGGTCAAAAACTTTGGTTTCGAGTTGACAATCCTGTGTCCTGTGGTGAAGATCGTGTCCGCTCCATATCTAGATAATCGTTATGATTTCAAAGTATATACTTGTCATACATTTTAACGACCACCAGAGGGCGTGTCATGATGTATGTACAACTTCCTAGGTCAAAGGTCAACGTCAAAAAAACTTTGGTTTCAGTTGACAACCCTGTGTCCTGTGGTGAAGATTGTGTCCGCTCTATATCTTGAAAACCGTTATGATTTCAAATATTATACTTGACATCTATTTTAACCAACACCAGAGGGTGTGTCATGATATATGTACCACTTCCTAGGTCAAAGGTCTGTCTGTCTTGGTCTGTCCATCGCTAACAAATTTGATCCACATTATATTTTGAGAGGACAGCTGTTATTATTTCATACTTTATACCTGACAAACATTTTCAACTTAACATATATATTAACCAACACAAGAGAATGTGTCATAATGTATGCATCCTAGGTCTAAGATCAGTCTGTCGGTCTGTCCATCTGTTCGTTGTTCTTAACAAATTGTGTCCGCTCTACCTCTCGAGAACCATTAATATTTCATACTTTATACTTGGTGGGTCATAATATATTGAAGGCATAATTCTAAAAATATGTGACAAATATCAATTGGGCAGCACCTTTAAACATATTGTTCAAACATCAATCCATATATCCAGAAGTCACCTTAGAGTAGTAATCAATGAGTTCACATCATGCAGTCATATCACTATTATACTATGAAAGTAAGATGAGAATATTTATCAGTTTTAACTTAAAATCTTAGATCAAAATCACACATGAGACTATGTAATAACTTCAAATAATGCTTCATATCAGATTATCCATACAACTTATTTACCCCACGTTATTGACAGCGGGGCCCACAGAGATGGCTCCCATCTCAATGATATCTAGTTGGCCCAGTTTTCAAGTTGGTCCAAATCGGGGTCCAAAATAAAATTTGTTTGATTTCATCAAAGATTGAATAATTGGGGTTCTTTGATATGCCAAATCTAACTGTGTATGTAGATTCTTAATTTTTGGTCCCGTTTTCAAATTGGGCTACATTAAAGTCCAAAGGGTCCAAAATTAAACTAAGTTTGATTTTAACAAAAATTGAATTTTGGGGC
The DNA here is from genome assembly GCF_965363235.1 of Mytilus galloprovincialis. Taxonomy (NCBI): domain Eukaryota; kingdom Metazoa; phylum Mollusca; class Bivalvia; order Mytilida; family Mytilidae; genus Mytilus; species Mytilus galloprovincialis. The sequence continues at coordinate 33,555,108 of NC_134841.1, read as the reverse complement.
TTTTTTGATATGCTGAATCTAAACATGTACTTAGATTTTTGATTATGGGCCCAGTTTTTAAGTTGGTTCAAATCAGGATCCAAAATTATTATATTAAGTATTGTGCAATAGCAAGAAATTTTCAATTGCACAGTATTCAGCAATAGCAAGAAATTTTCAATTGCACAGTATTGTGCAATAGCAAGAAATTTTCAATTGCACAGTATTGCGCAATAGCAAGAAATCTTCAATTGCACAATATTGTGCAATAGCAAATATTTTCAATTGCACAATATTGTGCAATAGCAACAAATTTTCAATTGGAGTTATCTTTCTTTGTCCAGAATAGTAGTTGAATCAACTTAAATCATTGTTTTATACAATATACAATGTATATTCACTTTTACTACCAACTGATAAATTAAAACAATCTTTACCATTCAGTGATAACAAGCACTTTATTTTACATTTTAATATTTTATGATGTATTTAAATGAGTAGTTATTGTTGCAAACTCCATTAGGAATTTGAATTGAGATCAGTTTTGGAAAAAGGGAAAGGGGGATGTGAAAAAAAAATTGGGGGGGGGGGGGGTAAATTTATCTCATTTCAGATTTCATAAATAAAAAGAAAATTTCTTCAAACATTTTTTTGAGAGGATTAATATTTAACAGCATGGTGAATTGCTCAAAGGCAAAAAAAATATTTTAAGTTCATTAGACCACATTCATTCTGTGTCAGAAACCTATGCTGTGTCAACTATTTAATCACAATCCAAATTTAGAGCTGAATCCAGCTGAAATGTTGTGTCCATACTTGACCCAACTGTTCAGGGTTCAACCTCTGCGGTCGTATATAGCTGCGCCCTTCGGAGCATCTGGTTATTGAATAAACTCTAGAGAACAACAAGTTTTTGTTCAATTCTCTTTGCAAAATTTTAATAGACAGGTAAACACCAGCTTATACTAGGAAATGGTTATTATCCAGCTTTCTGTGGTGATCTGTTTGCAATGTTTTTAACAAACTTCTCAGTAGCTTATTATTTCTGAAGGATGAAGACCTGAATCCTCCAAACTTTGTATATAGATGCCTTATGTTATGAAGTTCTATCTGTCATTAGTCCATTGTTCTTGACCTCATTTTCATGGTTCAGTGACTACTTAAAAAAAAAGGTTAAGATTTTTAGTATTTTAATTTCTCTTTTATTAGATTTATTGATTGATTGGTGTTGCTTTACACCTCATGAGCACTAAAAGGCTATATTGCGGCGAGAGCTTATTCAAATATCTTTTACAATTTACAGTATAGTTTTAAAATCAGACAAAAGCTCCTTCAATAAACTTATTATAAGTAATAGGATAACTATTAATATTTGGTATTTGCGTACTTTGCAGGTCCCTCATGCCTGTCAGACAGTTTTCTCTGACCTCTATCTCATTTCATGGATCATTGAACAAGGTAAAGTTTTTGTGGTCTAGCCCATATCACAGAAGCTATAACCAATAGTCTACTATATTTGCATTGGTATATGTAATGATTGTAGCAATTTGTAGGTGTACCCCTGTGAGATGATAATGAATAATTCATGAATATGCATGAACATTTCATGAACTGTTCATGAACAGATTTCATGAACAGTTCATCATATCTTCATGAACATTTGATGAGCAATTCATGAACTGAAAATCGACAGTAATGTTCATGAACTTTAATGTTCATGAACAATTCATGAACAAGAAAGGGTTCATGATCATTGTTGAATTTAAATGTTCATGAACCTTTCTTGTTCATGAATTGTTCATGAACATTAAAGTTCATGAACATTACTGTCGATTTTCAGTTCATGAATTGCTCATCAAATGTTCATGAAGATATGATGAACTGTTCATGAAATCTGTTCATGAACAGTTCATGAAATGTTCATGCATATTCATGAATTATTCATTATCATCTCACAGGGGTAATTTACTGTCAAGGAGAGGATTCTGGGGGGGATTGGAACCCACCCTTTTTTAGCAAGATCAATGCATATGAAAGGGTTTATAGTACATAGTTTGAACCCCACACCTTTTTTAAAATGGCTGGATCTGCACCTGTACCCACCCAATATTAAAACTAAAGTAACTATGCGTCAGATATAATAATATAAAAGGATACATGTAAAGTTTCTGCTTCTTTCTGTAATATTTTGTTGTCTCTGTTCTTCCAAGTAGAATCGCTGAATAAATGTAACTAAAATCTCCACGGAATCTGTTTTACTATCAAAATTGGCAGCTCCATTTTGATATTTAATCATTCAATCCCCTAAAAGTATAAAAAAAATCCACAAAGAATCAATTGTTCTAGATGTTTTAAAGCAATAAAATTCAATTGAAATGTTGTTGCCTGTTTACACACTTACATCTGAAGCTGTTAATGAATCAAATTCATTTCAAAACCCTCCCCCTTTTTATCCCCTGAAGATTATAAAAACTGGCTACTTATTATTTTCACAAAAGAACAATTCAAACAATTCAAAAACTATAAATTTTAGGTAACTACCAATAATCATATGTGGAAACAATTATTCATTTTGTTTATATAATTAAAAATAAATTTTCAAATATGCTTTCAGACTTTCTGATGTTGCTTTGCTCAAAGAAACCATAAAAAAATTATATTTCCTCAACAAATTATATTTTATAATAATATACACATGTCTGTCATGTTAAATTAAATTTGTAATGCACTTATCTGAAATCTTTCTGACTGGAAATGTCTTTTCCGTGTTTCCATCAGCGTAATCTCCATTTTGGTGACGTATTACCCAAGAGTGCACTTATGCTGACGTTGAGACTGTGACAATCTCGCCCCAGATAATATCGGCCAGAAGTTGATCTGTGCCGTAACGGAAGTATGAAAATAAATCAAGGGTGTCGCAAACAAATATTTATTAATATGCAGTTTTATTAAGTATAATAAAAAAAAAATCTTTAGTTTAAACGGCACATGGTGCATGTGAATAAACAAGTGGACTCACTTGGAAGGTATTTTTAGGGCCGAACTGTTCAGTACGATTAAAACCACGAGGTCAAGGTTTGTTTACATTGTACATACGTTGAGAAACGTCTGTCGTTGGGCCTATCTATCATTGATCTGATATTTTTCTAAGTTATTTATATGCCGGACGACAATTAATAGAAAGGCACATATGTGAACTTGGAGAAAATCAGAATTTACATCTTTAGCAGTTTAGGGAAAGGAAGAGTAAAAAAAACCTTCTTGCAGCAAACCAGTAACAGCAGTGACAGTCCCACACGCAGTGTTACCAGTTACTAAATCATCTATTATTCATAACACATGCATATGACAGATGAACATTTCAAGAATTTCAATGATCAGCTCGTGATTCATCAAAACTTCATGAACATTCATAAAATACTTTTAATGAACATTTCATGAATTTTTATGAGCAGCTACTGATTCATCAAAACTTCATGAACATTCATAAAATACTTTTAATGAACATTTCATGAATTTTTATGAGCAGCTAGTGATTCATCAAAACTTCATGAACATTCATAAAATACTTTTAATGAACATTTCATGAATTTTTATGAACATCTAGTGATTCATCAACTGATCAAAACTTCATGAACATTCATAAATACTTTTAATGAACATTTCATGATTTTTTATGAGCAGCTAGTGATTCATCAAAACTTCATGAACATTCATAAAATACTTTTAATGAACAGTTCATGAATTAAATTCATGAACCTTCATTTATGAATTATTTATGAATTTTCATGTACCATTCATGAACATTCACGAACCATTCATGATAGTTCATGAAGTCATGAATTTCTTCTCGCCGGGGTACATGTCCAACTGACCATGACCTCATTTTCATGGTTCAATGAACAAAGTTGGTTTTGGTGTACTGGTCTTTTTATTAATACAGAACACAATAGGTCAACTATGTTTTGCGTGTGGAAATATTTGACATTGTAGATTTTTGTCTGGCAAGTTTTATTTGACCTTGTCATCCTTTTCACGTTTTATAACTCGATATTAAATTTTTGTGTTTGGTCTGTTTTTCTTATACTGTATGTAATAGGTCAACTATATTTAGTGAATGGAAATATTTTATGATGTGCATGTTTTGTCGGCAAGTTTTAATTGACCTTGACCTCATTGTCATGGTTCCATGCACAATGTTTTGTTTTATTGTTTTGGTGTGTTATTCTTCAATAGGTTAATTATATTTGGTGTATGTTATGATTGTAAGGTGTATATGTCTTTCTGGCAGATATCATCTAATCGGGCGCATTTCATTTGCGCCAATTTTTAAAAGATCAAACCTTTCATTTGCACCACAAGGTTATATATCATTTGCGCCAAAAAAAAAAACCTTCATTTGCGCCATTTTACAGGTATGACAGGTAATATAACGAAAAAGTTAAATATTATTTACGATTTAATTTGTTTTTTGTTTGAACATAACTCCCCCTGGATATATGTGTGAATGCATACTCATTTCTAATACAAAACTGAGAGTTACTAAGATTATAATTATATATATAGTGTTCACATGACCAGTCCAGTGTGAGGTGTCAAGATGGACATAGTCAAATCTGAGACAAAAACAAATATGTGAGGTGTTGGTAGTGCTAACAAATGTCTCAATAATGTACTCCAGTGTATAGTGCTTTCTTTTCTGTTTTTATCAAGGTTTTAACATTACTTTCATGATTTTACCAAGGTTTTATTCAGGTTTTAACATTACTTGGATGATTTTAGCATAACTTGTGTGATTTTATGATAACTGATTTCTGAGGAATATATGTTTCTTCATTATTAAAAGATTTTTTGAAAAAATTATGTTTTATACTATTATTACCTGTATTTCTGAGGAATATGTTTCTTCATCATTAAAAGACTTTTTGAAGTTTTTTATGTTTTATACTATTATTACCTGTATTTACCTGTATTTACCTGTACTTACCTGTAATATTGGCGCAAATGAAAGATTTAATTTTTGGCGCAATTGAAATATGGTTTGTGGCGCAAATGAAAGATTTTTTTGGCGCAAATGAAATGCCAATTGGCGCAAATGAAAAGCACCGATCTAATCTTCTCCATTTTCAAGGTTCATTAGTCAATGCTCGGTTTTCCTGGTTAACTTGGTTATACCCATGCCGTAGCAAAGGGTGCATCAAGTTTTACCCTTGTCTGTACATACGTGGTTTCCGTTTTCTAACTTTAATTTGCCTCAATCAAATGTTATGAAACTTACACACAATGCTTATATCCACAAGTCATAGATTATGTATGATTTTTGATGGTGTCACCTAAATGGTTCTAGAGTTATGTCCCTTTACAAATGGAAAAATTGCTGAATTTTTCACTTCTGTTCTATAACGTTAGTTTGCCTCAACCAAATGCTATAAAACTTATACAAAATGTATATTACCACAAAATACAGATCAAGATTGAATGTTGGTGGTGTCACTTGAACAGTTCTAGAGTTATGCCCCTTTACAAATGGAAAACGTGCTGAATTTTTCATTTCCGTTCTTTAACCTAAGTTTGCCTCAACCAAATTTTATGAAACTTATACACAATACTAATTTCCACAAAACTCAGATCAATTACAAATTTTGGTAACGTCACTTTTATCATTCTTCAGATATGTAACGTTATATGATATGGCAAGCAGTGGCATCATCTGTATTCCATGAACACATTCCCCATTTATTTCTTGGATACTAAAAGCAATAGGTCAACTGTATTTGTTGTATGGAATGATTTAAAGGTGTACATGTCTCAGAGGCGGATTTAGGGGCCTTTTTGTCAAACAAATTTGGTTGATTATAAAGGTATTCAATGAAGCATGACTGGAGTAGTTCTCTCCCGCATTCTGGTATTCTCCACCAATAAAATGATTGCCAATAGTGCTGAATGTGGTGCTAAACACCAATCAATCAATACATATTTAACTCCTTTGTTTCTTCAATATACTGAACATTAAATTGAAAGTCAATTTGTTCAGATATCGTGTTTATGTTGCAGAATACTCATGTTCATCCTAGTAGCTTGTGCAGGGTTATTTTATTTTCTTCATGTCAGGAAAGGTTATATTTTCAAAATCCTGTTCCTGAATCCCACCTGAAATAAAATGGTCATCCCCTTGATTATATAAATGTCAATCAGACTGAGACTACTATTAAGAGCTTAACGGGTCTTACAATTCAGTGGCAGATCCAGAAACTTTCATAAGGGGGCCCATTGACTGTCATAAGAGGGACCCGCTCTAGTCATGATTCAGTAAGTCCCTAACTTGAATAATCAGCATATGTTTCTCCACAAAAAGGTGGGACAGCCCCTGCCCTTCCTAAATTCGTCCCTGCAATTGCAACATAATTCCCCAGTCCCACTAGGCCACGATCGCACTACGATCTGTGAAAAAAATGCAAATTTTGATGATCGTAGTGCGATCGTGTAGATCGCAGTAAGGTCGTATCACGGTCGTGGTGAGGTCTTCAAGATCGCGAAGAGCGTGGCTAACTTTGAACATGTTCAAAACAATCGTGGTGCGGTCGTGGCGAAATCAGGTCGTAGTAGAAGCGTAGTGAGAGCGCACTAAGATCGTAGTAAGATCGCAAAGGTCGATGTACAATCGTAGCGAGAGCGTAGCGAAAGCGTGATTCTATTCGGAGAGACTGCGCTACGATCGCAGAGCGACGTTATCACGACCTCACTACGACCATCACGTTCTCACTGCGACCCAACTACGCTTCCACTACGACTATACCACACTGTTCAAGACCATAGTGCGATTCTAGCACGCCTTTGCCGTCCTCATCACGCTCTTATTACGACCTGACTACGTTCACACTACGACCATCATTCTCATTGCCATTTTCACAAAAAAATATAAAAAACTCCCTAGATTTTGTTTGTTTGAATGCATTTATCCATTTGCTCTAACAGGTCAACCATGCTTCTCGTTTTTATATAGATTAGACCGTTGGTTTTCCCGTTTAAATGGTTTAACACTAATAATTTTTTGGGTCCTTTATAGCATGCTGATTGATGTGAGCCAAGGCTCCGTATTGAAGGCCGTACCTTGGCCTATAATAGTTTACTTTTATAAATTGTTACTTGGATGGAGAGTTGTCTCATTGGCACTCATACCACATCTTCCTATATATATTGATAAATCTATGTCATCTCTGCTATCGTTCACTAAAATATCGTCATTGAGCTTTATGGACCAGTAATAGGTTGTGATTTAGGTTGGATTGGTCGGTCCGACATTTCTGTTTGATCAGGATTCGTTACTTTGCTCCCTCTGCCTCTACATCAACTCCTACCACCATGCCAACGTGTTCTGGTAGATTTTGGTGGCATGACTGTATTGTTTCCGAGAAATCTACGATTTAATCAGAAATAGAATGAATTGAACTGTATTGATATGGAACACGATGTTGACGTTATTGCTGAGAACGTAGTAAGATCGCGCTATGAACGTAGTATAATCGTGGTAAGAACGTGTTATAATCGCAGTAACATCGTGTTGCAATCGGATAACTCGTGGTATGGTCGTAGTGAGAACGTGAAGAGCGTAGAAAGATCTTGTTAAGCGTAGTGAGGTCGCAGAATAAGCGCGGTGAGAACGTGGTATAATCGTAGCGGGATCTTTGTAGAAGCGTAGAGAGGACGTAGTAGCATCGTGAAAGCAACGAAAATTTACATTTTCATGCCGCTCATACCGCGACCTCACCACGATCTAATTTTTTTTTAGATCGCGGTGAGCGTGGTGCGATCGTGGTCTAGTGGGACTGGGGCTTAAAGTAAATAGAGGGCATACAGGTCGATATGGACAAAGAGAGACAACTCCATCATTCTTTTTGTTTCAGTAATGAATCCTGATTTTCTGTTTGTCCTTCATAGTGTCAAAAATTACTGAAACCTTATTTATCACAGGAGTTCTTGTCCTTAAATTATGCAGTATGATCTACACAATATATGATTTGACAAATACATGAAAACACTAATTGACTCTCCACATAGGAGTTATTACTTTTAAATGGTACCTTTTGGTAATTATCATATTAATGATATTTAGATTTTTTCATTTTTTTTTTTTTTTTACCTTTTTCACCTTTTTGATAATTTCCGCACTTTTTCTTGAAAACAGAAGAAACTGCGTACATAAATTAATACACTCAGAGATAATGACTTCATAGCAGTTATACCTGTGAAATGACGATTTTTAACGCTACATAGTCTATGCAGAAACATATATATTTTACCAATTTTTCTTTACACATTTGGTTAAAACTACAGAGGATAAAAGATAACAGAGTTCCAATGTCCACGCATTGCACATATTCCATAAGTTTGTATTTCAAAGGGGCATAAATCTTATTAAAAAGTCAATCAGCCACCATTATTGACATATTGTTGATATTAACCTATAATAGTGCAAGTTTTATAATAATCTGACAAGAACGGTACCCGTGAGAGCGCTAACGAGGCCACATTTCATAAATTTGATATTCCAAAGGAGCATATATTAACTCTTTAAAATAAATTCGGACGGCCACCATAACAAAACTTGTCCGCCATTTTGCTAATATTTACATATAGTATAAGTTTTATAAAAATCTGGCAAGAAATGTACATGTGTGAGTAGCGGTAACAAGATTGTTCGCATGGACGGACGGACGCCCGGTATTTCTATGTTCCCCGCAAAAGCGTACATGTACGCGGGGGACAGTAAAAAAAAGAAGTTGAACAACACAAATTATTTGTATAAGGCCTGCAAATTTATCAACATAACTGGAATTTCAGTTGAATCCTTATAAGCTATATCGTCCTCTAACAATGGTTGTTTTTTTATACCATAGAATCTTTTCTAGACAGAAATGAAAAAAAAATACTGTTGAAAAATTATGAAATACAAAATCAACAAAACACTTGTATTCTTAAAGATGAAAATAAATCTAGGTGTGCGACTGAGGCTCTTTAGATCCTCTAGTTTAGTTTTTAAATTGATCTATGCTCCTTGGAACCTATATTTTTCTGAGAAGACAGCGAGACAGATCTCTGTTTGCTGTCGGTCCAATTCTTTGAAAAATAGATCCAGGTGTGCGAATGAGACTCTTAGAATCTATAGTTTAGATTTAAATTGATCTTTGCTTTATGTAAACTCTACCTGGAATTTCAGTTGAATCCTTATAAGGTCCGAGACCACAATTGTCGTCCCTTGATTTTCGTTGTTCACGAATATAGTCCCTAGTGTCAAAAGTGGGGTTCTTGGTACATAAAATTTGAAGTCCACAATAAAGACCTCACTAAATTTGTATCAAAAGCACTTTGCAATGTCTATTGTACCTGTTCCATCTCACATAATATCTTTCTTTTCTTCTGTAGGATAGCAAGTGGTTTAGATATAAGCCTGTTGAGACTAAAATTGCATTCAAGTTTTTCATTAAAAAGGCAAAAATCTTTGTATCATACCATACTGTCTGTAAGAAAAGTTAATTGCAAGAGCCTTTTTGTGCTCAGATTTGTTGTATCATGTCACATGAGTATAGAAATGATAAAAAAGACACAATTTTTTATTTCTTATAGCCTCAATATGCATTTTTTAATGTAAATATGTGGCACGGCCTAAATTGACCCTTATTTCTTTCCAGTCTTACTTGGCTTAAGACCCTTTTAAAGTAATATGATATGTTATTTGTGACTTTTCTTTCCATTTAAAGTACATTCAATACATATGTAAGGATTATTTATAACCTAAAAGCTTCACAAATTTAAAATTGCTGGAAAATATTACATCTTCATGTAAGGCCCCCTTTCATTGAAAAACCTCAATTTTTAGGCCCAGGCTGATATAAATTTGACTTTTGAATAATTATGCTAAGTCTGATATATCAAATGAGTACTCTATTGCTTTTAGTACATAATAAATGATATATTAGGGCATTTAAAAAGTATTTTTTTGCAATATTTTAATTTTCAAAGCCCAAAATGTTGATAGTTGAAATTATTCAATTTTAACGTCAAAATTAAACACGCAAAGATGAGTATAGAATTTAGCATATTGTCTATAATATATATCCTATTGTTATGAAACTTTGCAAGCAGTGTTATAATTTATTAAGCTTTGGTCATACCAAGTTTTTTTAAGATTTGTCAACTCTTTCTATCCTATTAGGTCCGAGACCACAATTGTCGTCCCTTGATTTTCGTTGTTCACGAATATAGTCCCTAGTGTTAACAGTGGGTTACTTGCCAATAATTTTTATACCCCTTCCAAATTTATTTCTCACTGTTTAATGCCTCAAATTGTAAGTAGGGGGGTGAAACTACACTGTAAAAAAATTTGGGTCCAGAATTTTACAGGAAAGTAGTGATTTGGTCCAGCTGAAAAAGGTTAAAAATTAGCACTTCGGAAGCTGTCAAAAGATTTCAAGACACCCTAAACACAAAATTGTCCATATTTTGAGTTAGAGGCGATGAAGTTTTCTATATTTTTGATATAATTTGTCCCAAAAGTAGTTCAACACACTGTAAAAATTTCATTGAGAAAGCGCAGGTGGGATTTTTTTTATTTTCATTTATGTTCTAAAAGAAATGCACTACGAATTAATTGTGTTCTCGGACCTAAGAGGTGAAGTCTGTAAATATAGAATCTGTACTTTGGCAACTTCCCTAAATGATTTGGTGGTTTCAATTTGTCAAATAGCATGAAACTAAAGGATTTACACTTTTATTTTATAGAATTTCTGCAAAAATGACCAATTTTGGCATTTTATGGTCAAAATAGGCATTTTAAGGCTTTTTCAATAATGATGCATACATGGCATCCTGACTTTTTATCTGACAGGTTTTCATGTGTCAATACTTGTGTTTCTATGCCTTTATCTAGTTCTTTTGCTTGTTTATGAACTCAGAATCTACAGAAAAGAACATTATCTCAGACAATATGTACAAAATGTGTTGTATAAATGACCCTTGTCTTAACGCCCTGTTTGGATGAAGTCAAAAGTGGGGTTCTTGGTACATAAAATTTGAAGTCCACAATAAAGACCTCACTAAATTTGTATCAAAAGCACTTTGCAATGTCTATTGTACCTGTTCCATCTCACATAATATCTTTCTTTTCTTCTGTAGGATAGCAAGTGGTTTAGATATAAGCCTGTTGAGACTAAAATTGCATTCAAGTTTTTCATTAAAAAGGCAAAAATCTTTGTATCATACCATACTGTCTGTAAGAAAAGTTAATTGCAAGAGCCTTTTTGTGCTCAGATTTGTTGTATCATGTCACATGAGTATAGAAATGATAAAAAAGACACAATTTTTTATTTCTTATAGCCTCAATATGCATTTTTTAATGTAAATATGTGGCACGGCCTAAATTGACCCTTATTTCTTTCCAGTCTTACTTGGCTTAAGACCCTTTTAAAGTAATATGATATGTTATTTGTGACTTTTCTTTCCATTTAAAGTACATTCAATACATATGTAAGGATTATTTATAACCTAAAAGCTTCACAAATTTAAAATTGCTGGAAAATATTACATCTTCATGTAAGGCCCCCTTTCATTGAAAAACCTCAATTTTTAGGCCCAGGCTGATATAAATTTGACTTTTGAATAATTATGCTAAGTCTGATATATCAAATGAGTACTCTATTGCTTTTAGTACATAATAAATGATATATTAGGGCATTTAAAAAGTATTTTTTTGCAATATTTTAATTTTCAAAGCCCAAAATGTTGATAGTTGAAATTATTCAATTTTAACGTCAAAATTAAACACGCAAAGATGAGTATAGAATTTAGCATATTGTCTATAATATATATCCTATTGTTATGAAACTTTGCAAGCAGTGTTATAATTTATTAAGCTTTGGTCATACCAAGTTTTTTTAAGATTTGTCAACTCTTTCTATCCTATTAGGTCCGAGACCACAATTGTCGTCCCTTGATTTTCGTTGTTCACGAATATAGTCCCTAGTGTTAACAGTGGGTTACTTGCCAATAATTTTTATACCCCTTCCAAATTTATTTCTCACTGTTTAATGCCTCAAATTGTAAGTAGGGGGGTGAAACTACACTGTAAAAAAATTTGGGTCCAGAATTTTACAGGAAAGTAGTGATTTGGTCCAGCTGAAAAAGGTTAAAAATTAGCACTTCGGAAGCTGTCAAAAGATTTCAAGACACCCTAAACACAAAATTGTCCATATTTTGAGTTAGAGGCGATGAAGTTTTCTATATTTTTGATATAATTTGTCCCAAAAGTAGTTCAACACACTGTAAAAATTTCATTGAGAAAGCGCAGGTGGGATTTTTTTTATTTTCATTTATGTTCTAAAAGAAATGCACTACGAATTAATTGTGTTCTCGGACCTAAGAGGTGAAGTCTGTAAATATAGAATCTGTACTTTGGCAACTTCCCTAAATGATTTGGTGGTTTCAATTTGTCAAATAGCATGAAACTAAAGGATTTACACTTTTATTTTATAGAATTTCTGCAAAAATGACCAATTTTGGCATTTTATGGTCAAAATAGGCATTTTAAGGCTTTTTCAATAATGATGCATACATGGCATCCTGACTTTTTATCTGACAGGTTTTCATGTGTCAATACTTGTGTTTCTATGCCTTTATCTAGTTCTTTTGCTTGTTTATGAACTCAGAATCTACAGAAAAGAACATTATCTCAGACAATATGTACAAAATGTGTTGTATAAATGACCCTTGTCTTAACGCCCTGTTTGGATGAAGTCAAAAGTGGGGTTCTTGGTACATAAAATTTGAAGTCCACAATAAAGACCTCACTAAATTTGTATCAAAAGCACTTTGCAATGTCTATTGTACCTGTTCCATCTCACATAATATCTTTCTTTTCTTCTGTAGGATAGCAAGTGGTTTAGATATAAGCCTGTTGAGACTAAAATTGCATTCAAGTTTTTCATTAAAAAGGCAAAAATCTTTGTATCATACCATACTGTCTGTAAGAAAAGTTAATTGCAAGAGCCTTTTTGTGCTCAGATTTGTTGTATCATGTCACATGAGTATAGAAATGATAAAAAAGACACAATTTTTTATTTCTTATAGCCTCAATATGCATTTTTTAATGTAAATATGTGGCACGGCCTAAATTGACCCTTATTTCTTTCCAGTCTTACTTGGCTTAAGACCCTTTTAAAGTAATATGATATGTTATTTGTGACTTTTCTTTCCATTTAAAGTACATTCAATACATATGTAAGGATTATTTATAACCTAAAAGCTTCACAAATTTAAAATTGCTGGAAAATATTACATCTTCATGTAAGGCCCCCTTTCATTGAAAAACCTCAATTTTTAGGCCCAGGCTGATATAAATTTGACTTTTGAATAATTATGCTAAGTCTGATATATCAAATGAGTACTCTATTGCTTTTAGTACATAATAAATGATATATTAGGGCATTTAAAAAGTATTTTTTTGCAATATTTTAATTTTCAAAGCCCAAAATGTTGATAGTTGAAATTATTCAATTTTAACGTCAAAATTAAACACGCAAAGATGAGTATAGAATTTAGCATATTGTCTATAATATATATCCTATTGTTATGAAACTTTGCAAGCAGTGTTATAATTTATTAAGCTTTGGTCATACCAAGTTTTTTTAAGATTTGTCAACTCTTTCTATCCTATTAGGTCCGAGACCACAATTGTCGTCCCTTGATTTTCGTTGTTCACGAATATAGTCCCTAGTGTTAACAGTGGGTTACTTGCCAATAATTTTTATACCCCTTCCAAATTTATTTCTCACTGTTTAATGCCTCAAATTGTAAGTAGGGGGGTGAAACTACACTGTAAAAAAATTTGGGTCCAGAATTTTACAGGAAAGTAGTGATTTGGTCCAGCTGAAAAAGGTTAAAAATTAGCACTTCGGAAGCTGTCAAAAGATTTCAAGACACCCTAAACACAAAATTGTCCATATTTTGAGTTAGAGGCGATGAAGTTTTCTATATTTTTGATATAATTTGTCCCAAAAGTAGTTCAACACACTGTAAAAATTTCATTGAGAAAGCGCAGGTGGGATTTTTTTTATTTTCATTTATGTTCTAAAAGAAATGCACTACGAATTAATTGTGTTCTCGGACCTAAGAGGTGAAGTCTGTAAATATAGAATCTGTACTTTGGCAACTTCCCTAAATGATTTGGTGGTTTCAATTTGTCAAATAGCATGAAACTAAAGGATTTACACTTTTATTTTATAGAATTTCTGCAAAAATGACCAATTTTGGCATTTTATGGTCAAAATAGGCATTTTAAGGCTTTTTCAATAATGATGCATACATGGCATCCTGACTTTTTATCTGACAGGTTTTCATGTGTCAATACTTGTGTTTCTATGCCTTTATCTAGTTCTTTTGCTTGTTTATGAACTCAGAATCTACAGAAAAGAACATTATCTCAGACAATATGTACAAAATGTGTTGTATAAATGACCCTTGTCTTAACGCCCTGTTTGGATGAAGTCAAAAGTGGGGTTCTTGGTACATAAAATTTGAAGTCCACAATAAAGACCTCACTAAATTTGTATCAAAAGCACTTTGCAATGTCTATTGTACCTGTTCCATCTCACATAATATCTTTCTTTTCTTCTGTAGGATAGCAAGTGGTTTAGATATAAGCCTGTTGAGACTAAAATTGCATTCAAGTTTTTCATTAAAAAGGCAAAAATCTTTGTATCATACCATACTGTCTGTAAGAAAAGTTAATTGCAAGAGCCTTTTTGTGCTCAGATTTGTTGTATCATGTCACATGAGTATAGAAATGATAAAAAAGACACAATTTTTTATTTCTTATAGCCTCAATATGCATTTTTTAATGTAAATATGTGGCACGGCCTAAATTGACCCTTATTTCTTTCCAGTCTTACTTGGCTTAAGACCCTTTTAAAGTAATATGATATGTTATTTGTGACTTTTCTTTCCATTTAAAGTACATTCAATACATATGTAAGGATTATTTATAACCTAAAAGCTTCACAAATTTAAAATTGCTGGAAAATATTACATCTTCATGTAAGGCCCCCTTTCATTGAAAAACCTCAATTTTTAGGCCCAGGCTGATATAAATTTGACTTTTGAATAATTATGCTAAGTCTGATATATCAAATGAGTACTCTATTGCTTTTAGTACATAATAAATGATATATTAGGGCATTTAAAAAGTATTTTTTTGCAATATTTTAATTTTCAAAGCCCAAAATGTTGATAGTTGAAATTATTCAATTTTAACGTCAAAATTAAACACGCAAAGATGAGTATAGAATTTAGCATATTGTCTATAATATATATCCTATTGTTATGAAACTTTGCAAGCAGTGTTATAATTTATTAAGCTTTGGTCATACCAAGTTTTTTTAAGATTTGTCAACTCTTTCTATCCTATTAGGTCCGAGACCACAATTGTCGTCCCTTGATTTTCGTTGTTCACGAATATAGTCCCTAGTGTTAACAGTGGGTTACTTGCCAATAATTTTTATACCCCTTCCAAATTTATTTCTCACTGTTTAATGCCTCAAATTGTAAGTAGGGGGGTGAAACTACACTGTAAAAAAATTTGGGTCCAGAATTTTACAGGAAAGTAGTGATTTGGTCCAGCTGAAAAAGGTTAAAAATTAGCACTTCGGAAGCTGTCAAAAGATTTCAAGACACCCTAAACACAAAATTGTCCATATTTTGAGTTAGAGGCGATGAAGTTTTCTATATTTTTGATATAATTTGTCCCAAAAGTAGTTCAACACACTGTAAAAATTTCATTGAGAAAGCGCAGGTGGGATTTTTTTTATTTTCATTTATGTTCTAAAAGAAATGCACTACGAATTAATTGTGTTCTCGGACCTAAGAGGTGAAGTCTGTAAATATAGAATCTGTACTTTGGCAACTTCCCTAAATGATTTGGTGGTTTCAATTTGTCAAATAGCATGAAACTAAAGGATTTACACTTTTATTTTATAGAATTTCTGCAAAAATGACCAATTTTGGCATTTTATGGTCAAAATAGGCATTTTAAGGCTTTTTCAATAATGATGCATACATGGCATCCTGACTTTTTATCTGACAGGTTTTCATGTGTCAATACTTGTGTTTCTATGCCTTTATCTAGTTCTTTTGCTTGTTTATGAACTCAGAATCTACAGAAAAGAACATTATCTCAGACAATATGTACAAAATGTGTTGTATAAATGACCCTTGTCTTAACGCCCTGTTTGGATGAAGTCAAAAGTGGGGTTCTTGGTACATAAAATTTGAAGTCCACAATAAAGACCTCACTAAATTTGTATCAAAAGCACTTTGCAATGTCTATTGTACCTGTTCCATCTCACATAATATCTTTCTTTTCTTCTGTAGGATAGCAAGTGGTTTAGATATAAGCCTGTTGAGACTAAAATTGCATTCAAGTTTTTCATTAAAAAGGCAAAAATCTTTGTATCATACCATACTGTCTGTAAGAAAAGTTAATTGCAAGAGCCTTTTTGTGCTCAGATTTGTTGTATCATGTCACATGAGTATAGAAATGATAAAAAAGACACAATTTTTTATTTCTTATAGCCTCAATATGCATTTTTTAATGTAAATATGTGGCACGGCCTAAATTGACCCTTATTTCTTTCCAGTCTTACTTGGCTTAAGACCCTTTTAAAGTAATATGATATGTTATTTGTGACTTTTCTTTCCATTTAAAGTACATTCAATACATATGTAAGGATTATTTATAACCTAAAAGCTTCACAAATTTAAAATTGCTGGAAAATATTACATCTTCATGTAAGGCCCCCTTTCATTGAAAAACCTCAATTTTTAGGCCCAGGCTGATATAAATTTGACTTTTGAATAATTATGCTAAGTCTGATATATCAAATGAGTACTCTATTGCTTTTAGTACATAATAAATGATATATTAGGGCATTTAAAAAGTATTTTTTTGCAATATTTTAATTTTCAAAGCCCAAAATGTTGATAGTTGAAATTATTCAATTTTAACGTCAAAATTAAACACGCAAAGATGAGTATAGAATTTAGCATATTGTCTATAATATATATCCTATTGTTATGAAACTTTGCAAGCAGTGTTATAATTTATTAAGCTTTGGTCATACCAAGTTTTTTTAAGATTTGTCAACTCTTTCTATCCTATTAGGTCCGAGACCACAATTGTCGTCCCTTGATTTTCGTTGTTCACGAATATAGTCCCTAGTGTTAACAGTGGGTTACTTGCCAATAATTTTTATACCCCTTCCAAATTTATTTCTCACTGTTTAATGCCTCAAATTGTAAGTAGGGGGGTGAAACTACACTGTAAAAAAATTTGGGTCCAGAATTTTACAGGAAAGTAGTGATTTGGTCCAGCTGAAAAAGGTTAAAAATTAGCACTTCGGAAGCTGTCAAAAGATTTCAAGACACCCTAAACACAAAATTGTCCATATTTTGAGTTAGAGGCGATGAAGTTTTCTATATTTTTGATATAATTTGTCCCAAAAGTAGTTCAACACACTGTAAAAATTTCATTGAGAAAGCGCAGGTGGGATTTTTTTTATTTTCATTTATGTTCTAAAAGAAATGCACTACGAATTAATTGTGTTCTCGGACCTAAGAGGTGAAGTCTGTAAATATAGAATCTGTACTTTGGCAACTTCCCTAAATGATTTGGTGGTTTCAATTTGTCAAATAGCATGAAACTAAAGGATTTACACTTTTATTTTATAGAATTTCTGCAAAAATGACCAATTTTGGCATTTTATGGTCAAAATAGGCATTTTAAGGCTTTTTCAATAATGATGCATACATGGCATCCTGACTTTTTATCTGACAGGTTTTCATGTGTCAATACTTGTGTTTCTATGCCTTTATCTAGTTCTTTTGCTTGTTTATGAACTCAGAATCTACAGAAAAGAACATTATCTCAGACAATATGTACAAAATGTGTTGTATAAATGACCCTTGTCTTAACGCCCTGTTTGGATGAAGTCAAAAGTGGGGTTCTTGGTACATAAAATTTGAAGTCCACAATAAAGACCTCACTAAATTTGTATCAAAAGCACTTTGCAATGTCTATTGTACCTGTTCCATCTCACATAATATCTTTCTTTTCTTCTGTAGGATAGCAAGTGGTTTAGATATAAGCCTGTTGAGACTAAAATTGCATTCAAGTTTTTCATTAAAAAGGCAAAAATCTTTGTATCATACCATACTGTCTGTAAGAAAAGTTAATTGCAAGAGCCTTTTTGTGCTCAGATTTGTTGTATCATGTCACATGAGTATAGAAATGATAAAAAAGACACAATTTTTTATTTCTTATAGCCTCAATATGCATTTTTTAATGTAAATATGTGGCACGGCCTAAATTGACCCTTATTTCTTTCCAGTCTTACTTGGCTTAAGACCCTTTTAAAGTAATATGATATGTTATTTGTGACTTTTCTTTCCATTTAAAGTACATTCAATACATATGTAAGGATTATTTATAACCTAAAAGCTTCACAAATTTAAAATTGCTGGAAAATATTACATCTTCATGTAAGGCCCCCTTTCATTGAAAAACCTCAATTTTTAGGCCCAGGCTGATATAAATTTGACTTTTGAATAATTATGCTAAGTCTGATATATCAAATGAGTACTCTATTGCTTTTAGTACATAATAAATGATATATTAGGGCATTTAAAAAGTATTTTTTTGCAATATTTTAATTTTCAAAGCCCAAAATGTTGATAGTTGAAATTATTCAATTTTAACGTCAAAATTAAACACGCAAAGATGAGTATAGAATTTAGCATATTGTCTATAATATATATCCTATTGTTATGAAACTTTGCAAGCAGTGTTATAATTTATTAAGCTTTGGTCATACCAAGTTTTTTTAAGATTTGTCAACTCTTTCTATCCTATTAGGTCCGAGACCACAATTGTCGTCCCTTGATTTTCGTTGTTCACGAATATAGTCCCTAGTGTTAACAGTGGGTTACTTGCCAATAATTTTTATACCCCTTCCAAATTTATTTCTCACTGTTTAATGCCTCAAATTGTAAGTAGGGGGGTGAAACTACACTGTAAAAAAATTTGGGTCCAGAATTTTACAGGAAAGTAGTGATTTGGTCCAGCTGAAAAAGGTTAAAAATTAGCACTTCGGAAGCTGTCAAAAGATTTCAAGACACCCTAAACACAAAATTGTCCATATTTTGAGTTAGAGGCGATGAAGTTTTCTATATTTTTGATATAATTTGTCCCAAAAGTAGTTCAACACACTGTAAAAATTTCATTGAGAAAGCGCAGGTGGGATTTTTTTTATTTTCATTTATGTTCTAAAAGAAATGCACTACGAATTAATTGTGTTCTCGGACCTAAGAGGTGAAGTCTGTAAATATAGAATCTGTACTTTGGCAACTTCCCTAAATGATTTGGTGGTTTCAATTTGTCAAATAGCATGAAACTAAAGGATTTACACTTTTATTTTATAGAATTTCTGCAAAAATGACCAATTTTGGCATTTTATGGTCAAAATAGGCATTTTAAGGCTTTTTCAATAATGATGCATACATGGCATCCTGACTTTTTATCTGACAGGTTTTCATGTGTCAATACTTGTGTTTCTATGCCTTTATCTAGTTCTTTTGCTTGTTTATGAACTCAGAATCTACAGAAAAGAACATTATCTCAGACAATATGTACAAAATGTGTTGTATAAATGACCCTTGTCTTAACGCCCTGTTTGGATGAAGTCAAAAGTGGGGTTCTTGGTACATAAAATTTGAAGTCCACAATAAAGACCTCACTAAATTTGTATCAAAAGCACTTTGCAATGTCTATTGTACCTGTTCCATCTCACATAATATCTTTCTTTTCTTCTGTAGGATAGCAAGTGGTTTAGATATAAGCCTGTTGAGACTAAAATTGCATTCAAGTTTTTCATTAAAAAGGCAAAAATCTTTGTATCATACCATACTGTCTGTAAGAAAAGTTAATTGCAAGAGCCTTTTTGTGCTCAGATTTGTTGTATCATGTCACATGAGTATAGAAATGATAAAAAAGACACAATTTTTTATTTCTTATAGCCTCAATATGCATTTTTTAATGTAAATATGTGGCACGGCCTAAATTGACCCTTATTTCTTTCCAGTCTTACTTGGCTTAAGACCCTTTTAAAGTAATATGATATGTTATTTGTGACTTTTCTTTCCATTTAAAGTACATTCAATACATATGTAAGGATTATTTATAACCTAAAAGCTTCACAAATTTAAAATTGCTGGAAAATATTACATCTTCATGTAAGGCCCCCTTTCATTGAAAAACCTCAATTTTTAGGCCCAGGCTGATATAAATTTGACTTTTGAATAATTATGCTAAGTCTGATATATCAAATGAGTACTCTATTGCTTTTAGTACATAATAAATGATATATTAGGGCATTTAAAAAGTATTTTTTTGCAATATTTTAATTTTCAAAGCCCAAAATGTTGATAGTTGAAATTATTCAATTTTAACGTCAAAATTAAACACGCAAAGATGAGTATAGAATTTAGCATATTGTCTATAATATATATCCTATTGTTATGAAACTTTGCAAGCAGTGTTATAATTTATTAAGCTTTGGTCATACCAAGTTTTTTTAAGATTTGTCAACTCTTTCTATCCTATTAGGTCCGAGACCACAATTGTCGTCCCTTGATTTTCGTTGTTCACGAATATAGTCCCTAGTGTTAACAGTGGGTTACTTGCCAATAATTTTTATACCCCTTCCAAATTTATTTCTCACTGTTTAATGCCTCAAATTGTAAGTAGGGGGGTGAAACTACACTGTAAAAAAATTTGGGTCCAGAATTTTACAGGAAAGTAGTGATTTGGTCCAGCTGAAAAAGGTTAAAAATTAGCACTTCGGAAGCTGTCAAAAGATTTCAAGACACCCTAAACACAAAATTGTCCATATTTTGAGTTAGAGGCGATGAAGTTTTCTATATTTTTGATATAATTTGTCCCAAAAGTAGTTCAACACACTGTAAAAATTTCATTGAGAAAGCGCAGGTGGGATTTTTTTTATTTTCATTTATGTTCTAAAAGAAATGCACTACGAATTAATTGTGTTCTCGGACCTAAGAGGTGAAGTCTGTAAATATAGAATCTGTACTTTGGCAACTTCCCTAAATGATTTGGTGGTTTCAATTTGTCAAATAGCATGAAACTAAAGGATTTACACTTTTATTTTATAGAATTTCTGCAAAAATGACCAATTTTGGCATTTTATGGTCAAAATAGGCATTTTAAGGCTTTTTCAATAATGATGCATACATGGCATCCTGACTTTTTATCTGACAGGTTTTCATGTGTCAATACTTGTGTTTCTATGCCTTTATCTAGTTCTTTTGCTTGTTTATGAACTCAGAATCTACAGAAAAGAACATTATCTCAGACAATATGTACAAAATGTGTTGTATAAATGACCCTTGTCTTAACGCCCTGTTTGGATGAAGTCAAAAGTGGGGTTCTTGGTACATAAAATTTGAAGTCCACAATAAAGACCTCACTAAATTTGTATCAAAAGCACTTTGCAATGTCTATTGTACCTGTTCCATCTCACATAATATCTTTCTTTTCTTCTGTAGGATAGCAAGTGGTTTAGATATAAGCCTGTTGAGACTAAAATTGCATTCAAGTTTTTCATTAAAAAGGCAAAAATCTTTGTATCATACCATACTGTCTGTAAGAAAAGTTAATTGCAAGAGCCTTTTTGTGCTCAGATTTGTTGTATCATGTCACATGAGTATAGAAATGATAAAAAAGACACAATTTTTTATTTCTTATAGCCTCAATATGCATTTTTTAATGTAAATATGTGGCACGGCCTAAATTGACCCTTATTTCTTTCCAGTCTTACTTGGCTTAAGACCCTTTTAAAGTAATATGATATGTTATTTGTGACTTTTCTTTCCATTTAAAGTACATTCAATACATATGTAAGGATTATTTATAACCTAAAAGCTTCACAAATTTAAAATTGCTGGAAAATATTACATCTTCATGTAAGGCCCCCTTTCATTGAAAAACCTCAATTTTTAGGCCCAGGCTGATATAAATTTGACTTTTGAATAATTATGCTAAGTCTGATATATCAAATGAGTACTCTATTGCTTTTAGTACATAATAAATGATATATTAGGGCATTTAAAAAGTATTTTTTTGCAATATTTTAATTTTCAAAGCCCAAAATGTTGATAGTTGAAATTATTCAATTTTAACGTCAAAATTAAACACGCAAAGATGAGTATAGAATTTAGCATATTGTCTATAATATATATCCTATTGTTATGAAACTTTGCAAGCAGTGTTATAATTTATTAAGCTTTGGTCATACCAAGTTTTTTTAAGATTTGTCAACTCTTTCTATCCTATTAGGTCCGAGACCACAATTGTCGTCCCTTGATTTTCGTTGTTCACGAATATAGTCCCTAGTGTTAACAGTGGGTTACTTGCCAATAATTTTTATACCCCTTCCAAATTTATTTCTCACTGTTTAATGCCTCAAATTGTAAGTAGGGGGGTGAAACTACACTGTAAAAAAATTTGGGTCCAGAATTTTACAGGAAAGTAGTGATTTGGTCCAGCTGAAAAAGGTTAAAAATTAGCACTTCGGAAGCTGTCAAAAGATTTCAAGACACCCTAAACACAAAATTGTCCATATTTTGAGTTAGAGGCGATGAAGTTTTCTATATTTTTGATATAATTTGTCCCAAAAGTAGTTCAACACACTGTAAAAATTTCATTGAGAAAGCGCAGGTGGGATTTTTTTTATTTTCATTTATGTTCTAAAAGAAATGCACTACGAATTAATTGTGTTCTCGGACCTAAGAGGTGAAGTCTGTAAATATAGAATCTGTACTTTGGCAACTTCCCTAAATGATTTGGTGGTTTCAATTTGTCAAATAGCATGAAACTAAAGGATTTACACTTTTATTTTATAGAATTTCTGCAAAAATGACCAATTTTGGCATTTTATGGTCAAAATAGGCATTTTAAGGCTTTTTCAATAATGATGCATACATGGCATCCTGACTTTTTATCTGACAGGTTTTCATGTGTCAATACTTGTGTTTCTATGCCTTTATCTAGTTCTTTTGCTTGTTTATGAACTCAGAATCTACAGAAAAGAACATTATCTCAGACAATATGTACAAAATGTGTTGTATAAATGACCCTTGTCTTAACGCCCTGTTTGGATGAAGTCAAAAGTGGGGTTCTTGGTACATAAAATTTGAAGTCCACAATAAAGACCTCACTAAATTTGTATCAAAAGCACTTTGCAATGTCTATTGTACCTGTTCCATCTCACATAATATCTTTCTTTTCTTCTGTAGGATAGCAAGTGGTTTAGATATAAGCCTGTTGAGACTAAAATTGCATTCAAGTTTTTCATTAAAAAGGCAAAAATCTTTGTATCATACCATACTGTCTGTAAGAAAAGTTAATTGCAAGAGCCTTTTTGTGCTCAGATTTGTTGTATCATGTCACATGAGTATAGAAATGATAAAAAAGACACAATTTTTTATTTCTTATAGCCTCAATATGCATTTTTTAATGTAAATATGTGGCACGGCCTAAATTGACCCTTATTTCTTTCCAGTCTTACTTGGCTTAAGACCCTTTTAAAGTAATATGATATGTTATTTGTGACTTTTCTTTCCATTTAAAGTACATTCAATACATATGTAAGGATTATTTATAACCTAAAAGCTTCACAAATTTAAAATTGCTGGAAAATATTACATCTTCATGTAAGGCCCCCTTTCATTGAAAAACCTCAATTTTTAGGCCCAGGCTGATATAAATTTGACTTTTGAATAATTATGCTAAGTCTGATATATCAAATGAGTACTCTATTGCTTTTAGTACATAATAAATGATATATTAGGGCATTTAAAAAGTATTTTTTTGCAATATTTTAATTTTCAAAGCCCAAAATGTTGATAGTTGAAATTATTCAATTTTAACGTCAAAATTAAACACGCAAAGATGAGTATAGAATTTAGCATATTGTCTATAATATATATCCTATTGTTATGAAACTTTGCAAGCAGTGTTATAATTTATTAAGCTTTGGTCATACCAAGTTTTTTTAAGATTTGTCAACTCTTTCTATCCTATTAGGTCCGAGACCACAATTGTCGTCCCTTGATTTTCGTTGTTCACGAATATAGTCCCTAGTGTTAACAGTGGGTTACTTGCCAATAATTTTTATACCCCTTCCAAATTTATTTCTCACTGTTTAATGCCTCAAATTGTAAGTAGGGGGGTGAAACTACACTGTAAAAAAATTTGGGTCCAGAATTTTACAGGAAAGTAGTGATTTGGTCCAGCTGAAAAAGGTTAAAAATTAGCACTTCGGAAGCTGTCAAAAGATTTCAAGACACCCTAAACACAAAATTGTCCATATTTTGAGTTAGAGGCGATGAAGTTTTCTATATTTTTGATATAATTTGTCCCAAAAGTAGTTCAACACACTGTAAAAATTTCATTGAGAAAGCGCAGGTGGGATTTTTTTTATTTTCATTTATGTTCTAAAAGAAATGCACTACGAATTAATTGTGTTCTCGGACCTAAGAGGTGAAGTCTGTAAATATAGAATCTGTACTTTGGCAACTTCCCTAAATGATTTGGTGGTTTCAATTTGTCAAATAGCATGAAACTAAAGGATTTACACTTTTATTTTATAGAATTTCTGCAAAAATGACCAATTTTGGCATTTTATGGTCAAAATAGGCATTTTAAGGCTTTTTCAATAATGATGCATACATGGCATCCTGACTTTTTATCTGACAGGTTTTCATGTGTCAATACTTGTGTTTCTATGCCTTTATCTAGTTCTTTTGCTTGTTTATGAACTCAGAATCTACAGAAAAGAACATTATCTCAGACAATATGTACAAAATGTGTTGTATAAATGACCCTTGTCTTAACGCCCTGTTTGGATGAAGTCAAAAGTGGGGTTCTTGGTACATAAAATTTGAAGTCCACAATAAAGACCTCACTAAATTTGTATCAAAAGCACTTTGCAATGTCTATTGTACCTGTTCCATCTCACATAATATCTTTCTTTTCTTCTGTAGGATAGCAAGTGGTTTAGATATAAGCCTGTTGAGACTAAAATTGCATTCAAGTTTTTCATTAAAAAGGCAAAAATCTTTGTATCATACCATACTGTCTGTAAGAAAAGTTAATTGCAAGAGCCTTTTTGTGCTCAGATTTGTTGTATCATGTCACATGAGTATAGAAATGATAAAAAAGACACAATTTTTTATTTCTTATAGCCTCAATATGCATTTTTTAATGTAAATATGTGGCACGGCCTAAATTGACCCTTATTTCTTTCCAGTCTTACTTGGCTTAAGACCCTTTTAAAGTAATATGATATGTTATTTGTGACTTTTCTTTCCATTTAAAGTACATTCAATACATATGTAAGGATTATTTATAACCTAAAAGCTTCACAAATTTAAAATTGCTGGAAAATATTACATCTTCATGTAAGGCCCCCTTTCATTGAAAAACCTCAATTTTTAGGCCCAGGCTGATATAAATTTGACTTTTGAATAATTATGCTAAGTCTGATATATCAAATGAGTACTCTATTGCTTTTAGTACATAATAAATGATATATTAGGGCATTTAAAAAGTATTTTTTTGCAATATTTTAATTTTCAAAGCCCAAAATGTTGATAGTTGAAATTATTCAATTTTAACGTCAAAATTAAACACGCAAAGATGAGTATAGAATTTAGCATATTGTCTATAATATATATCCTATTGTTATGAAACTTTGCAAGCAGTGTTATAATTTATTAAGCTTTGGTCATACCAAGTTTTTTTAAGATTTGTCAACTCTTTCTATCCTATTAGGTCCGAGACCACAATTGTCGTCCCTTGATTTTCGTTGTTCACGAATATAGTCCCTAGTGTTAACAGTGGGTTACTTGCCAATAATTTTTATACCCCTTCCAAATTTATTTCTCACTGTTTAATGCCTCAAATTGTAAGTAGGGGGGTGAAACTACACTGTAAAAAAATTTGGGTCCAGAATTTTACAGGAAAGTAGTGATTTGGTCCAGCTGAAAAAGGTTAAAAATTAGCACTTCGGAAGCTGTCAAAAGATTTCAAGACACCCTAAGCACAAAATTGTCCATATTTTGAGTTAGAGGCGATGAAGTTTTCTATATTTTTGATATAATTTGTCCCAAAAGTAGTTCAACACACTGTAAAAATTTCATTGAGAAAGCGCAGGTGGGATTTTTTTTATTTTCATTTATGTTCTAAAAGAAATGCACTACGAATTAATTGTGTTCTCGGACCTAAGAGGTGAAGTCTGTAAATATAGAATCTGTACTTTGGCAACTTCCCTAAATGATTTGGTGGTTTCAATTTGTCAAATAGCATGAAACTAAAGGATTTACACTTTTATTTTATAGAATTTCTGCAAAAATGACCAATTTTGGCATTTTATGGTCAAAATAGGCATTTTAAGGCTTTTTCAATAATGATGCATACATGGCATCCTGACTTTTTATCTGACAGGTTTTCATGTGTCAATACTTGTGTTTCTATGCCTTTATCTAGTTCTTTTGCTTGTTTATGAACTCAGAATCTACAGAAAAGAACATTATCTCAGACAATATGTACAAAATGTGTTGTATAAATGACCCTTGTCTTAACGCCCTGTTTGGATGAAGTCAAAAGTGGGGTTCTTGGTACATAAAATTTGAAGTCCACAATAAAGACCTCACTAAATTTGTATCAAAAGCACTTTGCAATGTCTATTGTACCTGTTCCATCTCACATAATATCTTTCTTTTCTTCTGTAGGATAGCAAGTGGTTTAGATATAAGCCTGTTGAGACTAAAATTGCATTCAAGTTTTTCATTAAAAAGGCAAAAATCTTTGTATCATACCATACTGTCTGTAAGAAAAGTTAATTGCAAGAGCCTTTTTGTGCTCAGATTTGTTGTATCATGTCACATGAGTATAGAAATGATAAAAAAGACACAATTTTTTATTTCTTATAGCCTCAATATGCATTTTTTAATGTAAATATGTGGCACGGCCTAAATTGACCCTTATTTCTTTCCAGTCTTACTTGGCTTAAGACCCTTTTAAAGTAATATGATATGTTATTTGTGACTTTTCTTTCCATTTAAAGTACATTCAATACATATGTAAGGATTATTTATAACCTAAAAGCTTCACAAATTTAAAATTGCTGGAAAATATTACATCTTCATGTAAGGCCCCCTTTCATTGAAAAACCTCAATTTTTAGGCCCAGGCTGATATAAATTTGACTTTTGAATAATTATGCTAAGTCTGATATATCAAATGAGTACTCTATTGCTTTTAGTACATAATAAATGATATATTAGGGCATTTAAAAAGTATTTTTTTGCAATATTTTAATTTTCAAAGCCCAAAATGTTGATAGTTGAAATTATTCAATTTTAACGTCAAAATTAAACACGCAAAGATGAGTATAGAATTTAGCATATTGTCTATAATATATATCCTATTGTTATGAAACTTTGCAAGCAGTGTTATAATTTATTAAGCTTTGGTCATACCAAGTTTTTTTAAGATTTGTCAACTCTTTCTATCCTATTAGGTCCGAGACCACAATTGTCGTCCCTTGATTTTCGTTGTTCACGAATATAGTCCCTAGTGTTAACAGTGGGTTACTTGCCAATAATTTTTATACCCCTTCCAAATTTATTTCTCACTGTTTAATGCCTCAAATTGTAAGTAGGGGGGTGAAACTACACTGTAAAAAAATTTGGGTCCAGAATTTTACAGGAAAGTAGTGATTTGGTCCAGCTGAAAAAGGTTAAAAATTAGCACTTCGGAAGCTGTCAAAAGATTTCAAGACACCCTAAACACAAAATTGTCCATATTTTGAGTTAGAGGCGATGAAGTTTTCTATATTTTTGATATAATTTGTCCCAAAAGTAGTTCAACACACTGTAAAAATTTCATTGAGAAAGCGCAGGTGGGATTTTTTTTATTTTCATTTATGTTCTAAAAGAAATGCACTACGAATTAATTGTGTTCTCGGACCTAAGAGGTGAAGTCTGTAAATATAGAATCTGTACTTTGGCAACTTCCCTAAATGATTTGGTGGTTTCAATTTGTCAAATAGCATGAAACTAAAGGATTTACACTTTTATTTTATAGAATTTCTGCAAAAATGACCAATTTTGGCATTTTATGGTCAAAATAGGCATTTTAAGGCTTTTTCAATAATGATGCATACATGGCATCCTGACTTTTTATCTGACAGGTTTTCATGTGTCAATACTTGTGTTTCTATGCCTTTATCTAGTTCTTTTGCTTGTTTATGAACTCAGAATCTACAGAAAAGAACATTATCTCAGACAATATGTACAAAATGTGTTGTATAAATGACCCTTGTCTTAACGCCCTGTTTGGATGAAGTCAAAAGTGGGGTTCTTGGTACATAAAATTTGAAGTCCACAATAAAGACCTCACTAAATTTGTATCAAAAGCACTTTGCAATGTCTATTGTACCTGTTCCATCTCACATAATATCTTTCTTTTCTTCTGTAGGATAGCAAGTGGTTTAGATATAAGCCTGTTGAGACTAAAATTGCATTCAAGTTTTTCATTAAAAAGGCAAAAATCTTTGTATCATACCATACTGTCTGTAAGAAAAGTTAATTGCAAGAGCCTTTTTGTGCTCAGATTTGTTGTATCATGTCACATGAGTATAGAAATGATAAAAAAGACACAATTTTTTATTTCTTATAGCCTCAATATGCATTTTTTAATGTAAATATGTGGCACGGCCTAAATTGACCCTTATTTCTTTCCAGTCTTACTTGGCTTAAGACCCTTTTAAAGTAATATGATATGTTATTTGTGACTTTTCTTTCCATTTAAAGTACATTCAATACATATGTAAGGATTATTTATAACCTAAAAGCTTCACAAATTTAAAATTGCTGGAAAATATTACATCTTCATGTAAGGCCCCCTTTCATTGAAAAACCTCAATTTTTAGGCCCAGGCTGATATAAATTTGACTTTTGAATAATTATGCTAAGTCTGATATATCAAATGAGTACTCTATTGCTTTTAGTACATAATAAATGATATATTAGGGCATTTAAAAAGTATTTTTTTGCAATATTTTAATTTTCAAAGCCCAAAATGTTGATAGTTGAAATTATTCAATTTTAACGTCAAAATTAAACACGCAAAGATGAGTATAGAATTTAGCATATTGTCTATAATATATATCCTATTGTTATGAAACTTTGCAAGCAGTGTTATAATTTATTAAGCTTTGGTCATACCAAGTTTTTTTAAGATTTGTCAACTCTTTCTATCCTATTAGAGGTGAAGTCTGTAAATATAGAATCTGTACTTTGGCAACTTCCCTAAATGATTTGGTGGTTTCAATTTGTCAAATAGCATGAAACTAAAGGATTTACACTTTTATTTTATAGAATTTCTGCAAAAATGACCAATTTTGGCATTTTATGGTCAAAATAGGCATTTTAAGGCTTTTTCAATAATGATGCATACATGGCATCCTGACTTTTTATCTGACAGGTTTTCATGTGTCAATACTTGTGTTTCTATGCCTTTATCTAGTTCTTTTGCTTGTTTATGAACTCAGAATCTACAGAAAAGAACATTATCTCAGACAATATGTACAAAATGTGTTGTATAAATGACCCTTGTCTTAACGCCCTGTTTGGATGAAGTCAAAAGTGGGGTTCTTGGTACATAAAATTTGAAGTCCACAATAAAGACCTCACTAAATTTGTATCAAAAGCACTTTGCAATGTCTATTGTACCTGTTCCATCTCACATAATATCTTTCTTTTCTTCTGTAGGATAGCAAGTGGTTTAGATATAAGCCTGTTGAGACTAAAATTGCATTCAAGTTTTTCATTAAAAAGGCAAAAATCTTTGTATCATACCATACTGTCTGTAAGAAAAGTTAATTGCAAGAGCCTTTTTGTGCTCAGATTTGTTGTATCATGTCACATGAGTATAGAAATGATAAAAAAGACACAATTTTTTATTTCTTATAGCCTCAATATGCATTTTTTAATGTAAATATGTGGCACGGCCTAAATTGACCCTTATTTCTTTCCAGTCTTACTTGGCTTAAGACCCTTTTAAAGTAATATGATATGTTATTTGTGACTTTTCTTTCCATTTAAAGTACATTCAATACATATGTAAGGATTATTTATAACCTAAAAGCTTCACAAATTTAAAATTGCTGGAAAATATTACATCTTCATGTAAGGCCCCCTTTCATTGAAAAACCTCAATTTTTAGGCCCAGGCTGATATAAATTTGACTTTTGAATAATTATGCTAAGTCTGATATATCAAATGAGTACTCTATTGCTTTTAGTACATAATAAATGATATATTAGGGCATTTAAAAAGTATTTTTTTGCAATATTTTAATTTTCAAAGCCCAAAATGTTGATAGTTGAAATTATTCAATTTTAACGTCAAAATTAAACACGCAAAGATGAGTATAGAATTTAGCATATTGTCTATAATATATATCCTATTGTTATGAAACTTTGCAAGCAGTGTTATAATTTATTAAGCTTTGGTCATACCAAGTTTTTTTAAGATTTGTCAACTCTTTCTATCCTATTAGGTCCGAGACCACAATTGTCGTCCCTTGATTTTCGTTGTTCACGAATATAGTCCCTAGTGTTAACAGTGGGTTACTTGCCAATAATTTTTATACCCCTTCCAAATTTATTTCTCACTGTTTAATGCCTCAAATTGTAAGTAGGGGGGTGAAACTACACTGTAAAAAAATTTGGGTCCAGAATTTTACAGGAAAGTAGTGATTTGGTCCAGCTGAAAAAGGTTAAAAATTAGCACTTCGGAAGCTGTCAAAAGATTTCAAGACACCCTAAACACAAAATTGTCCATATTTTGAGTTAGAGGCGATGAAGTTTTCTATATTTTTGATATAATTTGTCCCAAAAGTAGTTCAACACACTGTAAAAATTTCATTGAGAAAGCGCAGGTGGGATTTTTTTTATTTTCATTTATGTTCTAAAAGAAATGCACTACGAATTAATTGTGTTCTCGGACCTAAGAGGTGAAGTCTGTAAATATAGAATCTGTACTTTGGCAACTTCCCTAAATGATTTGGTGGTTTCAATTTGTCAAATAGCATGAAACTAAAGGATTTACACTTTTATTTTATAGAATTTCTGCAAAAATGACCAATTTTGGCATTTTATGGTCAAAATAGGCATTTTAAGGCTTTTTCAATAATGATGCATACATGGCATCCTGACTTTTTATCTGACAGGTTTTCATGTGTCAATACTTGTGTTTCTATGCCTTTATCTAGTTCTTTTGCTTGTTTATGAACTCAGAATCTACAGAAAAGAACATTATCTCAGACAATATGTACAAAATGTGTTGTATAAATGACCCTTGTCTTAACGCCCTGTTTGGATGAAGTCAAAAGTGGGGTTCTTGGTACATAAAATTTGAAGTCCACAATAAAGACCTCACTAAATTTGTATCAAAAGCACTTTGCAATGTCTATTGTACCTGTTCCATCTCACATAATATCTTTCTTTTCTTCTGTAGGATAGCAAGTGGTTTAGATATAAGCCTGTTGAGACTAAAATTGCATTCAAGTTTTTCATTAAAAAGGCAAAAATCTTTGTATCATACCATACTGTCTGTAAGAAAAGTTAATTGCAAGAGCCTTTTTGTGCTCAGATTTGTTGTATCATGTCACATGAGTATAGAAATGATAAAAAAGACACAATTTTTTATTTCTTATAGCCTCAATATGCATTTTTTAATGTAAATATGTGGCACGGCCTAAATTGACCCTTATTTCTTTCCAGTCTTACTTGGCTTAAGACCCTTTTAAAGTAATATGATATGTTATTTGTGACTTTTCTTTCCATTTAAAGTACATTCAATACATATGTAAGGATTATTTATAACCTAAAAGCTTCACAAATTTAAAATTGCTGGAAAATATTACATCTTCATGTAAGGCCCCCTTTCATTGAAAAACCTCAATTTTTAGGCCCAGGCTGATATAAATTTGACTTTTGAATAATTATGCTAAGTCTGATATATCAAATGAGTACTCTATTGCTTTTAGTACATAATAAATGATATATTAGGGCATTTAAAAAGTATTTTTTTGCAATATTTTAATTTTCAAAGCCCAAAATGTTGATAGTTGAAATTATTCAATTTTAACGTCAAAATTAAACACGCAAAGATGAGTATAGAATTTAGCATATTGTCTATAATATATATCCTATTGTTATGAAACTTTGCAAGCAGTGTTATAATTTATTAAGCTTTGGTCATACCAAGTTTTTTTAAGATTTGTCAACTCTTTCTATCCTATTAGGTCCGAGACCACAATTGTCGTCCCTTGATTTTCGTTGTTCACGAATATAGTCCCTAGTGTTAACAGTGGGTTACTTGCCAATAATTT
Organism: Mytilus galloprovincialis; assembly: GCF_965363235.1. Taxonomy (NCBI): domain Eukaryota; kingdom Metazoa; phylum Mollusca; class Bivalvia; order Mytilida; family Mytilidae; genus Mytilus; species Mytilus galloprovincialis. The sequence goes on along the minus strand of NC_134841.1, from coordinate 33,522,546 downwards.
TTATACCCCTTCCAAATTTATTTCTCACTGTTTAATGCCTCAAATTGTAAGTAGGGGGGTGAAACTACACTGTAAAAAAATTTGGGTCCAGAATTTTACAGGAAAGTAGTGATTTGGTCCAGCTGAAAAAGGTTAAAAATTAGCACTTCGGAAGCTGTCAAAAGATTTCAAGACACCCTAAACACAAAATTGTCCATATTTTGAGTTAGAGGCGATGAAGTTTTCTATATTTTTGATATAATTTGTCCCAAAAGTAGTTCAACACACTGTAAAAATTTCATTGAGAAAGCGCAGGTGGGATTTTTTTTATTTTCATTTATGTTCTAAAAGAAATGCACTACGAATTAATTGTGTTCTCGGACCTAAGAGGTGAAGTCTGTAAATATAGAATCTGTACTTTGGCAACTTCCCTAAATGATTTGGTGGTTTCAATTTGTCAAATAGCATGAAACTAAAGGATTTACACTTTTATTTTATAGAATTTCTGCAAAAATGACCAATTTTGGCATTTTATGGTCAAAATAGGCATTTTAAGGCTTTTTCAATAATGATGCATACATGGCATCCTGACTTTTTATCTGACAGGTTTTCATGTGTCAATACTTGTGTTTCTATGCCTTTATCTAGTTCTTTTGCTTGTTTATGAACTCAGAATCTACAGAAAAGAACATTATCTCAGACAATATGTACAAAATGTGTTGTATAAATGACCCTTGTCTTAACGCCCTGTTTGGATGAAGTCAAAAGTGGGGTTCTTGGTACATAAAATTTGAAGTCCACAATAAAGACCTCACTAAATTTGTATCAAAAGCACTTTGCAATGTCTATTGTACCTGTTCCATCTCACATAATATCTTTCTTTTCTTCTGTAGGATAGCAAGTGGTTTAGATATAAGCCTGTTGAGACTAAAATTGCATTCAAGTTTTTCATTAAAAAGGCAAAAATCTTTGTATCATACCATACTGTCTGTAAGAAAAGTTAATTGCAAGAGCCTTTTTGTGCTCAGATTTGTTGTATCATGTCACATGAGTATAGAAATGATAAAAAAGACACAATTTTTTATTTCTTATAGCCTCAATATGCATTTTTTAATGTAAATATGTGGCACGGCCTAAATTGACCCTTATTTCTTTCCAGTCTTACTTGGCTTAAGACCCTTTTAAAGTAATATGATATGTTATTTGTGACTTTTCTTTCCATTTAAAGTACATTCAATACATATGTAAGGATTATTTATAACCTAAAAGCTTCACAAATTTAAAATTGCTGGAAAATATTACATCTTCATGTAAGGCCCCCTTTCATTGAAAAACCTCAATTTTTAGGCCCAGGCTGATATAAATTTGACTTTTGAATAATTATGCTAAGTCTGATATATCAAATGAGTACTCTATTGCTTTTAGTACATAATAAATGATATATTAGGGCATTTAAAAAGTATTTTTTTGCAATATTTTAATTTTCAAAGCCCAAAATGTTGATAGTTGAAATTATTCAATTTTAACGTCAAAATTAAACACGCAAAGATGAGTATAGAATTTAGCATATTGTCTATAATATATATCCTATTGTTATGAAACTTTGCAAGCAGTGTTATAATTTATTAAGCTTTGGTCATACCAAGTTTTTTTAAGATTTGTCAACTCTTTCTATCCTATTAGGTCCGAGACCACAATTGTCGTCCCTTGATTTTCGTTGTTCACGAATATAGTCCCTAGTGTTAACAGTGGGTTACTTGCCAATAATTTTTATACCCCTTCCAAATTTATTTCTCACTGTTTAATGCCTCAAATTGTAAGTAGGGGGGTGAAACTACACTGTAAAAAAATTTGGGTCCAGAATTTTACAGGAAAGTAGTGATTTGGTCCAGCTGAAAAAGGTTAAAAATTAGCACTTCGGAAGCTGTCAAAAGATTTCAAGACACCCTAAACACAAAATTGTCCATATTTTGAGTTAGAGGCGATGAAGTTTTCTATATTTTTGATATAATTTGTCCCAAAAGTAGTTCAACACACTGTAAAAATTTCATTGAGAAAGCGCAGGTGGGATTTTTTTTATTTTCATTTATGTTCTAAAAGAAATGCACTACGAATTAATTGTGTTCTCGGACCTAAGAGGTGAAGTCTGTAAATATAGAATCTGTACTTTGGCAACTTCCCTAAATGATTTGGTGGTTTCAATTTGTCAAATAGCATGAAACTAAAGGATTTACACTTTTATTTTATAGAATTTCTGCAAAAATGACCAATTTTGGCATTTTATGGTCAAAATAGGCATTTTAAGGCTTTTTCAATAATGATGCATACATGGCATCCTGACTTTTTATCTGACAGGTTTTCATGTGTCAATACTTGTGTTTCTATGCCTTTATCTAGTTCTTTTGCTTGTTTATGAACTCAGAATCTACAGAAAAGAACATTATCTCAGACAATATGTACAAAATGTGTTGTATAAATGACCCTTGTCTTAACGCCCTGTTTGGATGAAGTCAAAAGTGGGGTTCTTGGTACATAAAATTTGAAGTCCACAATAAAGACCTCACTAAATTTGTATCAAAAGCACTTTGCAATGTCTATTGTACCTGTTCCATCTCACATAATATCTTTCTTTTCTTCTGTAGGATAGCAAGTGGTTTAGATATAAGCCTGTTGAGACTAAAATTGCATTCAAGTTTTTCATTAAAAAGGCAAAAATCTTTGTATCATACCATACTGTCTGTAAGAAAAGTTAATTGCAAGAGCCTTTTTGTGCTCAGATTTGTTGTATCATGTCACATGAGTATAGAAATGATAAAAAAGACACAATTTTTTATTTCTTATAGCCTCAATATGCATTTTTTAATGTAAATATGTGGCACGGCCTAAATTGACCCTTATTTCTTTCCAGTCTTACTTGGCTTAAGACCCTTTTAAAGTAATATGATATGTTATTTGTGACTTTTCTTTCCATTTAAAGTACATTCAATACATATGTAAGGATTATTTATAACCTAAAAGCTTCACAAATTTAAAATTGCTGGAAAATATTACATCTTCATGTAAGGCCCCCTTTCATTGAAAAACCTCAATTTTTAGGCCCAGGCTGATATAAATTTGACTTTTGAATAATTATGCTAAGTCTGATATATCAAATGAGTACTCTATTGCTTTTAGTACATAATAAATGATATATTAGGGCATTTAAAAAGTATTTTTTTGCAATATTTTAATTTTCAAAGCCCAAAATGTTGATAGTTGAAATTATTCAATTTTAACGTCAAAATTAAACACGCAAAGATGAGTATAGAATTTAGCATATTGTCTATAATATATATCCTATTGTTATGAAACTTTGCAAGCAGTGTTATAATTTATTAAGCTTTGGTCATACCAAGTTTTTTTAAGATTTGTCAACTCTTTCTATCCTATTAGGTCCGAGACCACAATTGTCGTCCCTTGATTTTCGTTGTTCACGAATATAGTCCCTAGTGTTAACAGTGGGTTACTTGCCAATAATTTTTATACCCCTTCCAAATTTATTTCTCACTGTTTAATGCCTCAAATTGTAAGTAGGGGGGTGAAACTACACTGTAAAAAAATTTGGGTCCAGAATTTTACAGGAAAGTAGTGATTTGGTCCAGCTGAAAAAGGTTAAAAATTAGCACTTCGGAAGCTGTCAAAAGATTTCAAGACACCCTAAACACAAAATTGTCCATATTTTGAGTTAGAGGCGATGAAGTTTTCTATATTTTTGATATAATTTGTCCCAAAAGTAGTTCAACACACTGTAAAAATTTCATTGAGAAAGCGCAGGTGGGATTTTTTTTATTTTCATTTATGTTCTAAAAGAAATGCACTACGAATTAATTGTGTTCTCGGACCTAAGAGGTGAAGTCTGTAAATATAGAATCTGTACTTTGGCAACTTCCCTAAATGATTTGGTGGTTTCAATTTGTCAAATAGCATGAAACTAAAGGATTTACACTTTTATTTTATAGAATTTCTGCAAAAATGACCAATTTTGGCATTTTATGGTCAAAATAGGCATTTTAAGGCTTTTTCAATAATGATGCATACATGGCATCCTGACTTTTTATCTGACAGGTTTTCATGTGTCAATACTTGTGTTTCTATGCCTTTATCTAGTTCTTTTGCTTGTTTATGAACTCAGAATCTACAGAAAAGAACATTATCTCAGACAATATGTACAAAATGTGTTGTATAAATGACCCTTGTCTTAACGCCCTGTTTGGATGAAGTCAAAAGTGGGGTTCTTGGTACATAAAATTTGAAGTCCACAATAAAGACCTCACTAAATTTGTATCAAAAGCACTTTGCAATGTCTATTGTACCTGTTCCATCTCACATAATATCTTTCTTTTCTTCTGTAGGATAGCAAGTGGTTTAGATATAAGCCTGTTGAGACTAAAATTGCATTCAAGTTTTTCATTAAAAAGGCAAAAATCTTTGTATCATACCATACTGTCTGTAAGAAAAGTTAATTGCAAGAGCCTTTTTGTGCTCAGATTTGTTGTATCATGTCACATGAGTATAGAAATGATAAAAAAGACACAATTTTTTATTTCTTATAGCCTCAATATGCATTTTTTAATGTAAATATGTGGCACGGCCTAAATTGACCCTTATTTCTTTCCAGTCTTACTTGGCTTAAGACCCTTTTAAAGTAATATGATATGTTATTTGTGACTTTTCTTTCCATTTAAAGTACATTCAATACATATGTAAGGATTATTTATAACCTAAAAGCTTCACAAATTTAAAATTGCTGGAAAATATTACATCTTCATGTAAGGCCCCCTTTCATTGAAAAACCTCAATTTTTAGGCCCAGGCTGATATAAATTTGACTTTTGAATAATTATGCTAAGTCTGATATATCAAATGAGTACTCTATTGCTTTTAGTACATAATAAATGATATATTAGGGCATTTAAAAAGTATTTTTTTGCAATATTTTAATTTTCAAAGCCCAAAATGTTGATAGTTGAAATTATTCAATTTTAACGTCAAAATTAAACACGCAAAGATGAGTATAGAATTTAGCATATTGTCTATAATATATATCCTATTGTTATGAAACTTTGCAAGCAGTGTTATAATTTATTAAGCTTTGGTCATACCAAGTTTTTTTAAGATTTGTCAACTCTTTCTATCCTATTAGGTCCGAGACCACAATTGTCGTCCCTTGATTTTCGTTGTTCACGAATATAGTCCCTAGTGTTAACAGTGGGTTACTTGCCAATAATTTTTATACCCCTTCCAAATTTATTTCTCACTGTTTAATGCCTCAAATTGTAAGTAGGGGGGTGAAACTACACTGTAAAAAAATTTGGGTCCAGAATTTTACAGGAAAGTAGTGATTTGGTCCAGCTGAAAAAGGTTAAAAATTAGCACTTCGGAAGCTGTCAAAAGATTTCAAGACACCCTAAACACAAAATTGTCCATATTTTGAGTTAGAGGCGATGAAGTTTTCTATATTTTTGATATAATTTGTCCCAAAAGTAGTTCAACACACTGTAAAAATTTCATTGAGAAAGCGCAGGTGGGATTTTTTTTATTTTCATTTATGTTCTAAAAGAAATGCACTACGAATTAATTGTGTTCTCGGACCTAAGAGGTGAAGTCTGTAAATATAGAATCTGTACTTTGGCAACTTCCCTAAATGATTTGGTGGTTTCAATTTGTCAAATAGCATGAAACTAAAGGATTTACACTTTTATTTTATAGAATTTCTGCAAAAATGACCAATTTTGGCATTTTATGGTCAAAATAGGCATTTTAAGGCTTTTTCAATAATGATGCATACATGGCATCCTGACTTTTTATCTGACAGGTTTTCATGTGTCAATACTTGTGTTTCTATGCCTTTATCTAGTTCTTTTGCTTGTTTATGAACTCAGAATCTACAGAAAAGAACATTATCTCAGACAATATGTACAAAATGTGTTGTATAAATGACCCTTGTCTTAACGCCCTGTTTGGATGAAGTCAAAAGTGGGGTTCTTGGTACATAAAATTTGAAGTCCACAATAAAGACCTCACTAAATTTGTATCAAAAGCACTTTGCAATGTCTATTGTACCTGTTCCATCTCACATAATATCTTTCTTTTCTTCTGTAGGATAGCAAGTGGTTTAGATATAAGCCTGTTGAGACTAAAATTGCATTCAAGTTTTTCATTAAAAAGGCAAAAATCTTTGTATCATACCATACTGTCTGTAAGAAAAGTTAATTGCAAGAGCCTTTTTGTGCTCAGATTTGTTGTATCATGTCACATGAGTATAGAAATGATAAAAAAGACACAATTTTTTATTTCTTATAGCCTCAATATGCATTTTTTAATGTAAATATGTGGCACGGCCTAAATTGACCCTTATTTCTTTCCAGTCTTACTTGGCTTAAGACCCTTTTAAAGTAATATGATATGTTATTTGTGACTTTTCTTTCCATTTAAAGTACATTCAATACATATGTAAGGATTATTTATAACCTAAAAGCTTCACAAATTTAAAATTGCTGGAAAATATTACATCTTCATGTAAGGCCCCCTTTCATTGAAAAACCTCAATTTTTAGGCCCAGGCTGATATAAATTTGACTTTTGAATAATTATGCTAAGTCTGATATATCAAATGAGTACTCTATTGCTTTTAGTACATAATAAATGATATATTAGGGCATTTAAAAAGTATTTTTTTGCAATATTTTAATTTTCAAAGCCCAAAATGTTGATAGTTGAAATTATTCAATTTTAACGTCAAAATTAAACACGCAAAGATGAGTATAGAATTTAGCATATTGTCTATAATATATATCCTATTGTTATGAAACTTTGCAAGCAGTGTTATAATTTATTAAGCTTTGGTCATACCAAGTTTTTTTAAGATTTGTCAACTCTTTCTATCCTATTAGGTCCGAGACCACAATTGTCGTCCCTTGATTTTCGTTGTTCACGAATATAGTCCCTAGTGTTAACAGTGGGTTACTTGCCAATAATTTTTATACCCCTTCCAAATTTATTTCTCACTGTTTAATGCCTCAAATTGTAAGTAGGGGGGTGAAACTACACTGTAAAAAAATTTGGGTCCAGAATTTTACAGGAAAGTAGTGATTTGGTCCAGCTGAAAAAGGTTAAAAATTAGCACTTCGGAAGCTGTCAAAAGATTTCAAGACACCCTAAACACAAAATTGTCCATATTTTGAGTTAGAGGCGATGAAGTTTTCTATATTTTTGATATAATTTGTCCCAAAAGTAGTTCAACACACTGTAAAAATTTCATTGAGAAAGCGCAGGTGGGATTTTTTTTATTTTCATTTATGTTCTAAAAGAAATGCACTACGAATTAATTGTGTTCTCGGACCTAAGAGGTGAAGTCTGTAAATATAGAATCTGTACTTTGGCAACTTCCCTAAATGATTTGGTGGTTTCAATTTGTCAAATAGCATGAAACTAAAGGATTTACACTTTTATTTTATAGAATTTCTGCAAAAATGACCAATTTTGGCATTTTATGGTCAAAATAGGCATTTTAAGGCTTTTTCAATAATGATGCATACATGGCATCCTGACTTTTTATCTGACAGGTTTTCATGTGTCAATACTTGTGTTTCTATGCCTTTATCTAGTTCTTTTGCTTGTTTATGAACTCAGAATCTACAGAAAAGAACATTATCTCAGACAATATGTACAAAATGTGTTGTATAAATGACCCTTGTCTTAACGCCCTGTTTGGATGAAGTCAAAAGTGGGGTTCTTGGTACATAAAATTTGAAGTCCACAATAAAGACCTCACTAAATTTGTATCAAAAGCACTTTGCAATGTCTATTGTACCTGTTCCATCTCACATAATATCTTTCTTTTCTTCTGTAGGATAGCAAGTGGTTTAGATATAAGCCTGTTGAGACTAAAATTGCATTCAAGTTTTTCATTAAAAAGGCAAAAATCTTTGTATCATACCATACTGTCTGTAAGAAAAGTTAATTGCAAGAGCCTTTTTGTGCTCAGATTTGTTGTATCATGTCACATGAGTATAGAAATGATAAAAAAGACACAATTTTTTATTTCTTATAGCCTCAATATGCATTTTTTAATGTAAATATGTGGCACGGCCTAAATTGACCCTTATTTCTTTCCAGTCTTACTTGGCTTAAGACCCTTTTAAAGTAATATGATATGTTATTTGTGACTTTTCTTTCCATTTAAAGTACATTCAATACATATGTAAGGATTATTTATAACCTAAAAGCTTCACAAATTTAAAATTGCTGGAAAATATTACATCTTCATGTAAGGCCCCCTTTCATTGAAAAACCTCAATTTTTAGGCCCAGGCTGATATAAATTTGACTTTTGAATAATTATGCTAAGTCTGATATATCAAATGAGTACTCTATTGCTTTTAGTACATAATAAATGATATATTAGGGCATTTAAAAAGTATTTTTTTGCAATATTTTAATTTTCAAAGCCCAAAATGTTGATAGTTGAAATTATTCAATTTTAACGTCAAAATTAAACACGCAAAGATGAGTATAGAATTTAGCATATTGTCTATAATATATATCCTATTGTTATGAAACTTTGCAAGCAGTGTTATAATTTATTAAGCTTTGGTCATACCAAGTTTTTTTAAGATTTGTCAACTCTTTCTATCCTATTAGGTCCGAGACCACAATTGTCGTCCCTTGATTTTCGTTGTTCACGAATATAGTCCCTAGTGTTAACAGTGGGTTACTTGCCAATAATTTTTATACCCCTTCCAAATTTATTTCTCACTGTTTAATGCCTCAAATTGTAAGTAGGGGGGTGAAACTACACTGTAAAAAAATTTGGGTCCAGAATTTTACAGGAAAGTAGTGATTTGGTCCAGCTGAAAAAGGTTAAAAATTAGCACTTCGGAAGCTGTCAAAAGATTTCAAGACACCCTAAGCACAAAATTGTCCATATTTTGAGTTAGAGGCGATGAAGTTTTCTATATTTTTGATATAATTTGTCCCAAAAGTAGTTCAACACACTGTAAAAATTTCATTGAGAAAGCGCAGGTGGGATTTTTTTTATTTTCATTTATGTTCTAAAAGAAATGCACTACGAATTAATTGTGTTCTCGGACCTAAGAGGTGAAGTCTGTAAATATAGAATCTGTACTTTGGCAACTTCCCTAAATGATTTGGTGGTTTCAATTTGTCAAATAGCATGAAACTAAAGGATTTACACTTTTATTTTATAGAATTTCTGCAAAAATGACCAATTTTGGCATTTTATGGTCAAAATAGGCATTTTAAGGCTTTTTCAATAATGATGCATACATGGCATCCTGACTTTTTATCTGACAGGTTTTCATGTGTCAATACTTGTGTTTCTATGCCTTTATCTAGTTCTTTTGCTTGTTTATGAACTCAGAATCTACAGAAAAGAACATTATCTCAGACAATATGTACAAAATGTGTTGTATAAATGACCCTTGTCTTAACGCCCTGTTTGGATGAAGTCAAAAGTGGGGTTCTTGGTACATAAAATTTGAAGTCCACAATAAAGACCTCACTAAATTTGTATCAAAAGCACTTTGCAATGTCTATTGTACCTGTTCCATCTCACATAATATCTTTCTTTTCTTCTGTAGGATAGCAAGTGGTTTAGATATAAGCCTGTTGAGACTAAAATTGCATTCAAGTTTTTCATTAAAAAGGCAAAAATCTTTGTATCATACCATACTGTCTGTAAGAAAAGTTAATTGCAAGAGCCTTTTTGTGCTCAGATTTGTTGTATCATGTCACATGAGTATAGAAATGATAAAAAAGACACAATTTTTTATTTCTTATAGCCTCAATATGCATTTTTTAATGTAAATATGTGGCACGGCCTAAATTGACCCTTATTTCTTTCCAGTCTTACTTGGCTTAAGACCCTTTTAAAGTAATATGATATGTTATTTGTGACTTTTCTTTCCATTTAAAGTACATTCAATACATATGTAAGGATTATTTATAACCTAAAAGCTTCACAAATTTAAAATTGCTGGAAAATATTACATCTTCATGTAAGGCCCCCTTTCATTGAAAAACCTCAATTTTTAGGCCCAGGCTGATATAAATTTGACTTTTGAATAATTATGCTAAGTCTGATATATCAAATGAGTACTCTATTGCTTTTAGTACATAATAAATGATATATTAGGGCATTTAAAAAGTATTTTTTTGCAATATTTTAATTTTCAAAGCCCAAAATGTTGATAGTTGAAATTATTCAATTTTAACGTCAAAATTAAACACGCAAAGATGAGTATAGAATTTAGCATATTGTCTATAATATATATCCTATTGTTATGAAACTTTGCAAGCAGTGTTATAATTTATTAAGCTTTGGTCATACCAAGTTTTTTTAAGATTTGTCAACTCTTTCTATCCTATTAGGTCCGAGACCACAATTGTCGTCCCTTGATTTTCGTTGTTCACGAATATAGTCCCTAGTGTTAACAGTGGGTTACTTGCCAATAATTTTTATACCCCTTCCAAATTTATTTCTCACTGTTTAATGCCTCAAATTGTAAGTAGGGGGGTGAAACTACACTGTAAAAAAATTTGGGTCCAGAATTTTACAGGAAAGTAGTGATTTGGTCCAGCTGAAAAAGGTTAAAAATTAGCACTTCGGAAGCTGTCAAAAGATTTCAAGACACCCTAAACACAAAATTGTCCATATTTTGAGTTAGAGGCGATGAAGTTTTCTATATTTTTGATATAATTTGTCCCAAAAGTAGTTCAACACACTGTAAAAATTTCATTGAGAAAGCGCAGGTGGGATTTTTTTTATTTTCATTTATGTTCTAAAAGAAATGCACTACGAATTAATTGTGTTCTCGGACCTAAGAGGTGAAGTCTGTAAATATAGAATCTGTACTTTGGCAACTTCCCTAAATGATTTGGTGGTTTCAATTTGTCAAATAGCATGAAACTAAAGGATTTACACTTTTATTTTATAGAATTTCTGCAAAAATGACCAATTTTGGCATTTTATGGTCAAAATAGGCATTTTAAGGCTTTTTCAATAATGATGCATACATGGCATCCTGACTTTTTATCTGACAGGTTTTCATGTGTCAATACTTGTGTTTCTATGCCTTTATCTAGTTCTTTTGCTTGTTTATGAACTCAGAATCTACAGAAAAGAACATTATCTCAGACAATATGTACAAAATGTGTTGTATAAATGACCCTTGTCTTAACGCCCTGTTTGGATGAAGTCAAAAGTGGGGTTCTTGGTACATAAAATTTGAAGTCCACAATAAAGACCTCACTAAATTTGTATCAAAAGCACTTTGCAATGTCTATTGTACCTGTTCCATCTCACATAATATCTTTCTTTTCTTCTGTAGGATAGCAAGTGGTTTAGATATAAGCCTGTTGAGACTAAAATTGCATTCAAGTTTTTCATTAAAAAGGCAAAAATCTTTGTATCATACCATACTGTCTGTAAGAAAAGTTAATTGCAAGAGCCTTTTTGTGCTCAGATTTGTTGTATCATGTCACATGAGTATAGAAATGATAAAAAAGACACAATTTTTTATTTCTTATAGCCTCAATATGCATTTTTTAATGTAAATATGTGGCACGGCCTAAATTGACCCTTATTTCTTTCCAGTCTTACTTGGCTTAAGACCCTTTTAAAGTAATATGATATGTTATTTGTGACTTTTCTTTCCATTTAAAGTACATTCAATACATATGTAAGGATTATTTATAACCTAAAAGCTTCACAAATTTAAAATTGCTGGAAAATATTACATCTTCATGTAAGGCCCCCTTTCATTGAAAAACCTCAATTTTTAGGCCCAGGCTGATATAAATTTGACTTTTGAATAATTATGCTAAGTCTGATATATCAAATGAGTACTCTATTGCTTTTAGTACATAATAAATGATATATTAGGGCATTTAAAAAGTATTTTTTTGCAATATTTTAATTTTCAAAGCCCAAAATGTTGATAGTTGAAATTATTCAATTTTAACGTCAAAATTAAACACGCAAAGATGAGTATAGAATTTAGCATATTGTCTATAATATATATCCTATTGTTATGAAACTTTGCAAGCAGTGTTATAATTTATTAAGCTTTGGTCATACCAAGTTTTTTTAAGATTTGTCAACTCTTTCTATCCTATTAGAGGTGAAGTCTGTAAATATAGAATCTGTACTTTGGCAACTTCCCTAAATGATTTGGTGGTTTCAATTTGTCAAATAGCATGAAACTAAAGGATTTACACTTTTATTTTATAGAATTTCTGCAAAAATGACCAATTTTGGCATTTTATGGTCAAAATAGGCATTTTAAGGCTTTTTCAATAATGATGCATACATGGCATCCTGACTTTTTATCTGACAGGTTTTCATGTGTCAATACTTGTGTTTCTATGCCTTTATCTAGTTCTTTTGCTTGTTTATGAACTCAGAATCTACAGAAAAGAACATTATCTCAGACAATATGTACAAAATGTGTTGTATAAATGACCCTTGTCTTAACGCCCTGTTTGGATGAAGTCAAAAGTGGGGTTCTTGGTACATAAAATTTGAAGTCCACAATAAAGACCTCACTAAATTTGTATCAAAAGCACTTTGCAATGTCTATTGTACCTGTTCCATCTCACATAATATCTTTCTTTTCTTCTGTAGGATAGCAAGTGGTTTAGATATAAGCCTGTTGAGACTAAAATTGCATTCAAGTTTTTCATTAAAAAGGCAAAAATCTTTGTATCATACCATACTGTCTGTAAGAAAAGTTAATTGCAAGAGCCTTTTTGTGCTCAGATTTGTTGTATCATGTCACATGAGTATAGAAATGATAAAAAAGACACAATTTTTTATTTCTTATAGCCTCAATATGCATTTTTTAATGTAAATATGTGGCACGGCCTAAATTGACCCTTATTTCTTTCCAGTCTTACTTGGCTTAAGACCCTTTTAAAGTAATATGATATGTTATTTGTGACTTTTCTTTCCATTTAAAGTACATTCAATACATATGTAAGGATTATTTATAACCTAAAAGCTTCACAAATTTAAAATTGCTGGAAAATATTACATCTTCATGTAAGGCCCCCTTTCATTGAAAAACCTCAATTTTTAGGCCCAGGCTGATATAAATTTGACTTTTGAATAATTATGCTAAGTCTGATATATCAAATGAGTACTCTATTGCTTTTAGTACATAATAAATGATATATTAGGGCATTTAAAAAGTATTTTTTTGCAATATTTTAATTTTCAAAGCCCAAAATGTTGATAGTTGAAATTATTCAATTTTAACGTCAAAATTAAACACGCAAAGATGAGTATAGAATTTAGCATATTGTCTATAATATATATCCTATTGTTATGAAACTTTGCAAGCAGTGTTATAATTTATTAAGCTTTGGTCATACCAAGTTTTTTTAAGATTTGTCAACTCTTTCTATCCTATTAGGTCCGAGACCACAATTGTCGTCCCTTGATTTTCGTTGTTCACGAATATAGTCCCTAGTGTTAACAGTGGGTTACTTGCCAATAATTTTTATACCCCTTCCAAATTTATTTCTCACTGTTTAATGCCTCAAATTGTAAGTAGGGGGGTGAAACTACACTGTAAAAAAATTTGGGTCCAGAATTTTACAGGAAAGTAGTGATTTGGTCCAGCTGAAAAAGGTTAAAAATTAGCACTTCGGAAGCTGTCAAAAGATTTCAAGACACCCTAAACACAAAATTGTCCATATTTTGAGTTAGAGGCGATGAAGTTTTCTATATTTTTGATATAATTTGTCCCAAAAGTAGTTCAACACACTGTAAAAATTTCATTGAGAAAGCGCAGGTGGGATTTTTTTTATTTTCATTTATGTTCTAAAAGAAATGCACTACGAATTAATTGTGTTCTCGGACCTAAGAGGTGAAGTCTGTAAATATAGAATCTGTACTTTGGCAACTTCCCTAAATGATTTGGTGGTTTCAATTTGTCAAATAGCATGAAACTAAAGGATTTACACTTTTATTTTATAGAATTTCTGCAAAAATGACCAATTTTGGCATTTTATGGTCAAAATAGGCATTTTAAGGCTTTTTCAATAATGATGCATACATGGCATCCTGACTTTTTATCTGACAGGTTTTCATGTGTCAATACTTGTGTTTCTATGCCTTTATCTAGTTCTTTTGCTTGTTTATGAACTCAGAATCTACAGAAAAGAACATTATCTCAGACAATATGTACAAAATGTGTTGTATAAATGACCCTTGTCTTAACGCCCTGTTTGGATGAAGTCAAAAGTGGGGTTCTTGGTACATAAAATTTGAAGTCCACAATAAAGACCTCACTAAATTTGTATCAAAAGCACTTTGCAATGTCTATTGTACCTGTTCCATCTCACATAATATCTTTCTTTTCTTCTGTAGGATAGCAAGTGGTTTAGATATAAGCCTGTTGAGACTAAAATTGCATTCAAGTTTTTCATTAAAAAGGCAAAAATCTTTGTATCATACCATACTGTCTGTAAGAAAAGTTAATTGCAAGAGCCTTTTTGTGCTCAGATTTGTTGTATCATGTCACATGAGTATAGAAATGATAAAAAAGACACAATTTTTTATTTCTTATAGCCTCAATATGCATTTTTTAATGTAAATATGTGGCACGGCCTAAATTGACCCTTATTTCTTTCCAGTCTTACTTGGCTTAAGACCCTTTTAAAGTAATATGATATGTTATTTGTGACTTTTCTTTCCATTTAAAGTACATTCAATACATATGTAAGGATTATTTATAACCTAAAAGCTTCACAAATTTAAAATTGCTGGAAAATATTACATCTTCATGTAAGGCCCCCTTTCATTGAAAAACCTCAATTTTTAGGCCCAGGCTGATATAAATTTGACTTTTGAATAATTATGCTAAGTCTGATATATCAAATGAGTACTCTATTGCTTTTAGTACATAATAAATGATATATTAGGGCATTTAAAAAGTATTTTTTTGCAATATTTTAATTTTCAAAGCCCAAAATGTTGATAGTTGAAATTATTCAATTTTAACGTCAAAATTAAACACGCAAAGATGAGTATAGAATTTAGCATATTGTCTATAATATATATCCTATTGTTATGAAACTTTGCAAGCAGTGTTATAATTTATTAAGCTTTGGTCATACCAAGTTTTTTTAAGATTTGTCAACTCTTTCTATCCTATTAGGTCCGAGACCACAATTGTCGTCCCTTGATTTTCGTTGTTCACGAATATAGTCCCTAGTGTTAACAGTGGGTTACTTGCCAATAATTTTTATACCCCTTCCAAATTTATTTCTCACTGTTTAATGCCTCAAATTGTAAGTAGGGGGGTGAAACTACACTGTAAAAAAATTTGGGTCCAGAATTTTACAGGAAAGTAGTGATTTGGTCCAGCTGAAAAAGGTTAAAAATTAGCACTTCGGAAGCTGTCAAAAGATTTCAAGACACCCTAAACACAAAATTGTCCATATTTTGAGTTAGAGGCGATGAAGTTTTCTATATTTTTGATATAATTTGTCCCAAAAGTAGTTCAACACACTGTAAAAATTTCATTGAGAAAGCGCAGGTGGGATTTTTTTTATTTTCATTTATGTTCTAAAAGAAATGCACTACGAATTAATTGTGTTCTCGGACCTAAGAGGTGAAGTCTGTAAATATAGAATCTGTACTTTGGCAACTTCCCTAAATGATTTGGTGGTTTCAATTTGTCAAATAGCATGAAACTAAAGGATTTACACTTTTATTTTATAGAATTTCTGCAAAAATGACCAATTTTGGCATTTTATGGTCAAAATAGGCATTTTAAGGCTTTTTCAATAATGATGCATACATGGCATCCTGACTTTTTATCTGACAGGTTTTCATGTGTCAATACTTGTGTTTCTATGCCTTTATCTAGTTCTTTTGCTTGTTTATGAACTCAGAATCTACAGAAAAGAACATTATCTCAGACAATATGTACAAAATGTGTTGTATAAATGACCCTTGTCTTAACGCCCTGTTTGGATGAAGTCAAAAGTGGGGTTCTTGGTACATAAAATTTGAAGTCCACAATAAAGACCTCACTAAATTTGTATCAAAAGCACTTTGCAATGTCTATTGTACCTGTTCCATCTCACATAATATCTTTCTTTTCTTCTGTAGGATAGCAAGTGGTTTAGATATAAGCCTGTTGAGACTAAAATTGCATTCAAGTTTTTCATTAAAAAGGCAAAAATCTTTGTATCATACCATACTGTCTGTAAGAAAAGTTAATTGCAAGAGCCTTTTTGTGCTCAGATTTGTTGTATCATGTCACATGAGTATAGAAATGATAAAAAAGACACAATTTTTTATTTCTTATAGCCTCAATATGCATTTTTTAATGTAAATATGTGGCACGGCCTAAATTGACCCTTATTTCTTTCCAGTCTTACTTGGCTTAAGACCCTTTTAAAGTAATATGATATGTTATTTGTGACTTTTCTTTCCATTTAAAGTACATTCAATACATATGTAAGGATTATTTATAACCTAAAAGCTTCACAAATTTAAAATTGCTGGAAAATATTACATCTTCATGTAAGGCCCCCTTTCATTGAAAAACCTCAATTTTTAGGCCCAGGCTGATATAAATTTGACTTTTGAATAATTATGCTAAGTCTGATATATCAAATGAGTACTCTATTGCTTTTAGTACATAATAAATGATATATTAGGGCATTTAAAAAGTATTTTTTTGCAATATTTTAATTTTCAAAGCCCAAAATGTTGATAGTTGAAATTATTCAATTTTAACGTCAAAATTAAACACGCAAAGATGAGTATAGAATTTAGCATATTGTCTATAATATATATCCTATTGTTATGAAACTTTGCAAGCAGTGTTATAATTTATTAAGCTTTGGTCATACCAAGTTTTTTTAAGATTTGTCAACTCTTTCTATCCTATTAGGTCCGAGACCACAATTGTCGTCCCTTGATTTTCGTTGTTCACGAATATAGTCCCTAGTGTTAACAGTGGGTTACTTGCCAATAATTTTTATACCCCTTCCAAATTTATTTCTCACTGTTTAATGCCTCAAATTGTAAGTAGGGGGGTGAAACTACACTGTAAAAAAATTTGGGTCCAGAATTTTACAGGAAAGTAGTGATTTGGTCCAGCTGAAAAAGGTTAAAAATTAGCACTTCGGAAGCTGTCAAAAGATTTCAAGACACCCTAAACACAAAATTGTCCATATTTTGAGTTAGAGGCGATGAAGTTTTCTATATTTTTGATATAATTTGTCCCAAAAGTAGTTCAACACACTGTAAAAATTTCATTGAGAAAGCGCAGGTGGGATTTTTTTTATTTTCATTTATGTTCTAAAAGAAATGCACTACGAATTAATTGTGTTCTCGGACCTAAGAGGTGAAGTCTGTAAATATAGAATCTGTACTTTGGCAACTTCCCTAAATGATTTGGTGGTTTCAATTTGTCAAATAGCATGAAACTAAAGGATTTACACTTTTATTTTATAGAATTTCTGCAAAAATGACCAATTTTGGCATTTTATGGTCAAAATAGGCATTTTAAGGCTTTTTCAATAATGATGCATACATGGCATCCTGACTTTTTATCTGACAGGTTTTCATGTGTCAATACTTGTGTTTCTATGCCTTTATCTAGTTCTTTTGCTTGTTTATGAACTCAGAATCTACAGAAAAGAACATTATCTCAGACAATATGTACAAAATGTGTTGTATAAATGACCCTTGTCTTAACGCCCTGTTTGGATGAAGTCAAAAGTGGGGTTCTTGGTACATAAAATTTGAAGTCCACAATAAAGACCTCACTAAATTTGTATCAAAAGCACTTTGCAATGTCTATTGTACCTGTTCCATCTCACATAATATCTTTCTTTTCTTCTGTAGGATAGCAAGTGGTTTAGATATAAGCCTGTTGAGACTAAAATTGCATTCAAGTTTTTCATTAAAAAGGCAAAAATCTTTGTATCATACCATACTGTCTGTAAGAAAAGTTAATTGCAAGAGCCTTTTTGTGCTCAGATTTGTTGTATCATGTCACATGAGTATAGAAATGATAAAAAAGACACAATTTTTTATTTCTTATAGCCTCAATATGCATTTTTTAATGTAAATATGTGGCACGGCCTAAATTGACCCTTATTTCTTTCCAGTCTTACTTGGCTTAAGACCCTTTTAAAGTAATATGATATGTTATTTGTGACTTTTCTTTCCATTTAAAGTACATTCAATACATATGTAAGGATTATTTATAACCTAAAAGCTTCACAAATTTAAAATTGCTGGAAAATATTACATCTTCATGTAAGGCCCCCTTTCATTGAAAAACCTCAATTTTTAGGCCCAGGCTGATATAAATTTGACTTTTGAATAATTATGCTAAGTCTGATATATCAAATGAGTACTCTATTGCTTTTAGTACATAATAAATGATATATTAGGGCATTTAAAAAGTATTTTTTTGCAATATTTTAATTTTCAAAGCCCAAAATGTTGATAGTTGAAATTATTCAATTTTAACGTCAAAATTAAACACGCAAAGATGAGTATAGAATTTAGCATATTGTCTATAATATATATCCTATTGTTATGAAACTTTGCAAGCAGTGTTATAATTTATTAAGCTTTGGTCATACCAAGTTTTTTTAAGATTTGTCAACTCTTTCTATCCTATTAGGTGAAGTCTGTAAATATAGAATCTGTACTTTGGCAACTTCCCTAAATGATTTGGTGGTTTCAATTTGTCAAATAGCATGAAACTAAAGGATTTACACTTTTATTTTATAGAATTTCTGCAAAAATGACCAATTTTGGCATTTTATGGTCAAAATAGGCATTTTAAGGCTTTTTCAATAATGATGCATACATGGCATCCTGACTTTTTATCTGACAGGTTTTCATGTGTCAATACTTGTGTTTCTATGCCTTTATCTAGTTCTTTTGCTTGTTTATGAACTCAGAATCTACAGAAAAGAACATTATCTCAGACAATATGTACAAAATGTGTTGTATAAATGACCCTTGTCTTAACGCCCTGTTTGGATGAAGTCAAAAGTGGGGTTCTTGGTACATAAAATTTGAAGTCCACAATAAAGACCTCACTAAATTTGTATCAAAAGCACTTTGCAATGTCTATTGTACCTGTTCCATCTCACATAATATCTTTCTTTTCTTCTGTAGGATAGCAAGTGGTTTAGATATAAGCCTGTTGAGACTAAAATTGCATTCAAGTTTTTCATTAAAAAGGCAAAAATCTTTGTATCATACCATACTGTCTGTAAGAAAAGTTAATTGCAAGAGCCTTTTTGTGCTCAGATTTGTTGTATCATGTCACATGAGTATAGAAATGATAAAAAAGACACAATTTTTTATTTCTTATAGCCTCAATATGCATTTTTTAATGTAAATATGTGGCACGGCCTAAATTGACCCTTATTTCTTTCCAGTCTTACTTGGCTTAAGACCCTTTTAAAGTAATATGATATGTTATTTGTGACTTTTCTTTCCATTTAAAGTACATTCAATACATATGTAAGGATTATTTATAACCTAAAAGCTTCACAAATTTAAAATTGCTGGAAAATATTACATCTTCATGTAAGGCCCCCTTTCATTGAAAAACCTCAATTTTTAGGCCCAGGCTGATATAAATTTGACTTTTGAATAATTATGCTAAGTCTGATATATCAAATGAGTACTCTATTGCTTTTAGTACATAATAAATGATATATTAGGGCATTTAAAAAGTATTTTTTTGCAATATTTTAATTTTCAAAGCCCAAAATGTTGATAGTTGAAATTATTCAATTTTAACGTCAAAATTAAACACGCAAAGATGAGTATAGAATTTAGCATATTGTCTATAATATATATCCTATTGTTATGAAACTTTGCAAGCAGTGTTATAATTTATTAAGCTTTGGTCATACCAAGTTTTTTTAAGATTTGTCAACTCTTTCTATCCTATTAGGTCCGAGACCACAATTGTCGTCCCTTGATTTTCGTTGTTCACGAATATAGTCCCTAGTGTTAACAGTGGGTTACTTGCCAATAATTTTTATACCCCTTCCAAATTTATTTCTCACTGTTTAATGCCTCAAATTGTAAGTAGGGGGGTGAAACTACACTGTAAAAAAATTTGGGTCCAGAATTTTACAGGAAAGTAGTGATTTGGTCCAGCTGAAAAAGGTTAAAAATTAGCACTTCGGAAGCTGTCAAAAGATTTCAAGACACCCTAAACACAAAATTGTCCATATTTTGAGTTAGAGGCGATGAAGTTTTCTATATTTTTGATATAATTTGTCCCAAAAGTAGTTCAACACACTGTAAAAATTTCATTGAGAAAGCGCAGGTGGGATTTTTTTTATTTTCATTTATGTTCTAAAAGAAATGCACTACGAATTAATTGTGTTCTCGGACCTAAGAGGTGAAGTCTGTAAATATAGAATCTGTACTTTGGCAACTTCCCTAAATGATTTGGTGGTTTCAATTTGTCAAATAGCATGAAACTAAAGGATTTACACTTTTATTTTATAGAATTTCTGCAAAAATGACCAATTTTGGCATTTTATGGTCAAAATAGGCATTTTAAGGCTTTTTCAATAATGATGCATACATGGCATCCTGACTTTTTATCTGACAGGTTTTCATGTGTCAATACTTGTGTTTCTATGCCTTTATCTAGTTCTTTTGCTTGTTTATGAACTCAGAATCTACAGAAAAGAACATTATCTCAGACAATATGTACAAAATGTGTTGTATAAATGACCCTTGTCTTAACGCCCTGTTTGGATGAAGTCAAAAGTGGGGTTCTTGGTACATAAAATTTGAAGTCCACAATAAAGACCTCACTAAATTTGTATCAAAAGCACTTTGCAATGTCTATTGTACCTGTTCCATCTCACATAATATCTTTCTTTTCTTCTGTAGGATAGCAAGTGGTTTAGATATAAGCCTGTTGAGACTAAAATTGCATTCAAGTTTTTCATTAAAAAGGCAAAAATCTTTGTATCATACCATACTGTCTGTAAGAAAAGTTAATTGCAAGAGCCTTTTTGTGCTCAGATTTGTTGTATCATGTCACATGAGTATAGAAATGATAAAAAAGACACAATTTTTTATTTCTTATAGCCTCAATATGCATTTTTTAATGTAAATATGTGGCACGGCCTAAATTGACCCTTATTTCTTTCCAGTCTTACTTGGCTTAAGACCCTTTTAAAGTAATATGATATGTTATTTGTGACTTTTCTTTCCATTTAAAGTACATTCAATACATATGTAAGGATTATTTATAACCTAAAAGCTTCACAAATTTAAAATTGCTGGAAAATATTACATCTTCATGTAAGGCCCCCTTTCATTGAAAAACCTCAATTTTTAGGCCCAGGCTGATATAAATTTGACTTTTGAATAATTATGCTAAGTCTGATATATCAAATGAGTACTCTATTGCTTTTAGTACATAATAAATGATATATTAGGGCATTTAAAAAGTATTTTTTTGCAATATTTTAATTTTCAAAGCCCAAAATGTTGATAGTTGAAATTATTCAATTTTAACGTCAAAATTAAACACGCAAAGATGAGTATAGAATTTAGCATATTGTCTATAATATATATCCTATTGTTATGAAACTTTGCAAGCAGTGTTATAATTTATTAAGCTTTGGTCATACCAAGTTTTTTTAAGATTTGTCAACTCTTTCTATCCTATTAGGTCCGAGACCACAATTGTCGTCCCTTGATTTTCGTTGTTCACGAATATAGTCCCTAGTGTTAACAGTGGGTTACTTGCCAATAATTTTTATACCCCTTCCAAATTTATTTCTCACTGTTTAATGCCTCAAATTGTAAGTAGGGGGGTGAAACTACACTGTAAAAAAATTTGGGTCCAGAATTTTACAGGAAAGTAGTGATTTGGTCCAGCTGAAAAAGGTTAAAAATTAGCACTTCGGAAGCTGTCAAAAGATTTCAAGACACCCTAAACACAAAATTGTCCATATTTTGAGTTAGAGGCGATGAAGTTTTCTATATTTTTGATATAATTTGTCCCAAAAGTAGTTCAACACACTGTAAAAATTTCATTGAGAAAGCGCAGGTGGGATTTTTTTTATTTTCATTTATGTTCTAAAAGAAATGCACTACGAATTAATTGTGTTCTCGGACCTAAGAGGTGAAGTCTGTAAATATAGAATCTGTACTTTGGCAACTTCCCTAAATGATTTGGTGGTTTCAATTTGTCAAATAGCATGAAACTAAAGGATTTACACTTTTATTTTATAGAATTTCTGCAAAAATGACCAATTTTGGCATTTTATGGTCAAAATAGGCATTTTAAGGCTTTTTCAATAATGATGCATACATGGCATCCTGACTTTTTATCTGACAGGTTTTCATGTGTCAATACTTGTGTTTCTATGCCTTTATCTAGTTCTTTTGCTTGTTTATGAACTCAGAATCTACAGAAAAGAACATTATCTCAGACAATATGTACAAAATGTGTTGTATAAATGACCCTTGTCTTAACGCCCTGTTTGGATGAAGTCAAAAGTGGGGTTCTTGGTACATAAAATTTGAAGTCCACAATAAAGACCTCACTAAATTTGTATCAAAAGCACTTTGCAATGTCTATTGTACCTGTTCCATCTCACATAATATCTTTCTTTTCTTCTGTAGGATAGCAAGTGGTTTAGATATAAGCCTGTTGAGACTAAAATTGCATTCAAGTTTTTCATTAAAAAGGCAAAAATCTTTGTATCATACCATACTGTCTGTAAGAAAAGTTAATTGCAAGAGCCTTTTTGTGCTCAGATTTGTTGTATCATGTCACATGAGTATAGAAATGATAAAAAAGACACAATTTTTTATTTCTTATAGCCTCAATATGCATTTTTTAATGTAAATATGTGGCACGGCCTAAATTGACCCTTATTTCTTTCCAGTCTTACTTGGCTTAAGACCCTTTTAAAGTAATATGATATGTTATTTGTGACTTTTCTTTCCATTTAAAGTACATTCAATACATATGTAAGGATTATTTATAACCTAAAAGCTTCACAAATTTAAAATTGCTGGAAAATATTACATCTTCATGTAAGGCCCCCTTTCATTGAAAAACCTCAATTTTTAGGCCCAGGCTGATATAAATTTGACTTTTGAATAATTATGCTAAGTCTGATATATCAAATGAGTACTCTATTGCTTTTAGTACATAATAAATGATATATTAGGGCATTTAAAAAGTATTTTTTTGCAATATTTTAATTTTCAAAGCCCAAAATGTTGATAGTTGAAATTATTCAATTTTAACGTCAAAATTAAACACGCAAAGATGAGTATAGAATTTAGCATATTGTCTATAATATATATCCTATTGTTATGAAACTTTGCAAGCAGTGTTATAATTTATTAAGCTTTGGTCATACCAAGTTTTTTTAAGATTTGTCAACTCTTTCTATCCTATTAGGTCCGAGACCACAATTGTCGTCCCTTGATTTTCGTTGTTCACGAATATAGTCCCTAGTGTTAACAGTGGGTTACTTGCCAATAATTTTTATACCCCTTCCAAATTTATTTCTCACTGTTTAATGCCTCAAATTGTAAGTAGGGGGGTGAAACTACACTGTAAAAAAATTTGGGTCCAGAATTTTACAGGAAAGTAGTGATTTGGTCCAGCTGAAAAAGGTTAAAAATTAGCACTTCGGAAGCTGTCAAAAGATTTCAAGACACCCTAAACACAAAATTGTCCATATTTTGAGTTAGAGGCGATGAAGTTTTCTATATTTTTGATATAATTTGTCCCAAAAGTAGTTCAACACACTGTAAAAATTTCATTGAGAAAGCGCAGGTGGGATTTTTTTTATTTTCATTTATGTTCTAAAAGAAATGCACTACGAATTAATTGTGTTCTCGGACCTAAGAGGTGAAGTCTGTAAATATAGAATCTGTACTTTGGCAACTTCCCTAAATGATTTGGTGGTTTCAATTTGTCAAATAGCATGAAACTAAAGGATTTACACTTTTATTTTATAGAATTTCTGCAAAAATGACCAATTTTGGCATTTTATGGTCAAAATAGGCATTTTAAGGCTTTTTCAATAATGATGCATACATGGCATCCTGACTTTTTATCTGACAGGTTTTCATGTGTCAATACTTGTGTTTCTATGCCTTTATCTAGTTCTTTTGCTTGTTTATGAACTCAGAATCTACAGAAAAGAACATTATCTCAGACAATATGTACAAAATGTGTTGTATAAATGACCCTTGTCTTAACGCCCTGTTTGGATGAAGTCAAAAGTGGGGTTCTTGGTACATAAAATTTGAAGTCCACAATAAAGACCTCACTAAATTTGTATCAAAAGCACTTTGCAATGTCTATTGTACCTGTTCCATCTCACATAATATCTTTCTTTTCTTCTGTAGGATAGCAAGTGGTTTAGATATAAGCCTGTTGAGACTAAAATTGCATTCAAGTTTTTCATTAAAAAGGCAAAAATCTTTGTATCATACCATACTGTCTGTAAGAAAAGTTAATTGCAAGAGCCTTTTTGTGCTCAGATTTGTTGTATCATGTCACATGAGTATAGAAATGATAAAAAAGACACAATTTTTTATTTCTTATAGCCTCAATATGCATTTTTTAATGTAAATATGTGGCACGGCCTAAATTGACCCTTATTTCTTTCCAGTCTTACTTGGCTTAAGACCCTTTTAAAGTAATATGATATGTTATTTGTGACTTTTCTTTCCATTTAAAGTACATTCAATACATATGTAAGGATTATTTATAACCTAAAAGCTTCACAAATTTAAAATTGCTGGAAAATATTACATCTTCATGTAAGGCCCCCTTTCATTGAAAAACCTCAATTTTTAGGCCCAGGCTGATATAAATTTGACTTTTGAATAATTATGCTAAGTCTGATATATCAAATGAGTACTCTATTGCTTTTAGTACATAATAAATGATATATTAGGGCATTTAAAAAGTATTTTTTTGCAATATTTTAATTTTCAAAGCCCAAAATGTTGATAGTTGAAATTATTCAATTTTAACGTCAAAATTAAACACGCAAAGATGAGTATAGAATTTAGCATATTGTCTATAATATATATCCTATTGTTATGAAACTTTGCAAGCAGTGTTATAATTTATTAAGCTTTGGTCATACCAAGTTTTTTTAAGATTTGTCAACTCTTTCTATCCTATTAGGTCCGAGACCACAATTGTCGTCCCTTGATTTTCGTTGTTCACGAATATAGTCCCTAGTGTTAACAGTGGGTTACTTGCCAATAATTTTTATACCCCTTCCAAATTTATTTCTCACTGTTTAATGCCTCAAATTGTAAGTAGGGGGGTGAAACTACACTGTAAAAAAATTTGGGTCCAGAATTTTACAGGAAAGTAGTGATTTGGTCCAGCTGAAAAAGGTTAAAAATTAGCACTTCGGAAGCTGTCAAAAGATTTCAAGACACCCTAAACACAAAATTGTCCATATTTTGAGTTAGAGGCGATGAAGTTTTCTATATTTTTGATATAATTTGTCCCAAAAGTAGTTCAACACACTGTAAAAATTTCATTGAGAAAGCGCAGGTGGGATTTTTTTTATTTTCATTTATGTTCTAAAAGAAATGCACTACGAATTAATTGTGTTCTCGGACCTAAGAGGTGAAGTCTGTAAATATAGAATCTGTACTTTGGCAACTTCCCTAAATGATTTGGTGGTTTCAATTTGTCAAATAGCATGAAACTAAAGGATTTACACTTTTATTTTATAGAATTTCTGCAAAAATGACCAATTTTGGCATTTTATGGTCAAAATAGGCATTTTAAGGCTTTTTCAATAATGATGCATACATGGCATCCTGACTTTTTATCTGACAGGTTTTCATGTGTCAATACTTGTGTTTCTATGCCTTTATCTAGTTCTTTTGCTTGTTTATGAACTCAGAATCTACAGAAAAGAACATTATCTCAGACAATATGTACAAAATGTGTTGTATAAATGACCCTTGTCTTAACGCCCTGTTTGGATGAAGTCAAAAGTGGGGTTCTTGGTACATAAAATTTGAAGTCCACAATAAAGACCTCACTAAATTTGTATCAAAAGCACTTTGCAATGTCTATTGTACCTGTTCCATCTCACATAATATCTTTCTTTTCTTCTGTAGGATAGCAAGTGGTTTAGATATAAGCCTGTTGAGACTAAAATTGCATTCAAGTTTTTCATTAAAAAGGCAAAAATCTTTGTATCATACCATACTGTCTGTAAGAAAAGTTAATTGCAAGAGCCTTTTTGTGCTCAGATTTGTTGTATCATGTCACATGAGTATAGAAATGATAAAAAAGACACAATTTTTTATTTCTTATAGCCTCAATATGCATTTTTTAATGTAAATATGTGGCACGGCCTAAATTGACCCTTATTTCTTTCCAGTCTTACTTGGCTTAAGACCCTTTTAAAGTAATATGATATGTTATTTGTGACTTTTCTTTCCATTTAAAGTACATTCAATACATATGTAAGGATTATTTATAACCTAAAAGCTTCACAAATTTAAAATTGCTGGAAAATATTACATCTTCATGTAAGGCCCCCTTTCATTGAAAAACCTCAATTTTTAGGCCCAGGCTGATATAAATTTGACTTTTGAATAATTATGCTAAGTCTGATATATCAAATGAGTACTCTATTGCTTTTAGTACATAATAAATGATATATTAGGGCATTTAAAAAGTATTTTTTTGCAATATTTTAATTTTCAAAGCCCAAAATGTTGATAGTTGAAATTATTCAATTTTAACGTCAAAATTAAACACGCAAAGATGAGTATAGAATTTAGCATATTGTCTATAATATATATCCTATTGTTATGAAACTTTGCAAGCAGTGTTATAATTTATTAAGCTTTGGTCATACCAAGTTTTTTTAAGATTTGTCAACTCTTTCTATCCTATTAGGTCCGAGACCACAATTGTCGTCCCTTGATTTTCGTTGTTCACGAATATAGTCCCTAGTGTTAACAGTGGGTTACTTGCCAATAATTTTTATACCCCTTCCAAATTTATTTCTCACTGTTTAATGCCTCAAATTGTAAGTAGGGGGGTGAAACTACACTGTAAAAAAATTTGGGTCCAGAATTTTACAGGAAAGTAGTGATTTGGTCCAGCTGAAAAAGGTTAAAAATTAGCACTTCGGAAGCTGTCAAAAGATTTCAAGACACCCTAAACACAAAATTGTCCATATTTTGAGTTAGAGGCGATGAAGTTTTCTATATTTTTGATATAATTTGTCCCAAAAGTAGTTCAACACACTGTAAAAATTTCATTGAGAAAGCGCAGGTGGGATTTTTTTTATTTTCATTTATGTTCTAAAAGAAATGCACTACGAATTAATTGTGTTCTCGGACCTAAGAGGTGAAGTCTGTAAATATAGAATCTGTACTTTGGCAACTTCCCTAAATGATTTGGTGGTTTCAATTTGTCAAATAGCATGAAACTAAAGGATTTACACTTTTATTTTATAGAATTTCTGCAAAAATGACCAATTTTGGCATTTTATGGTCAAAATAGGCATTTTAAGGCTTTTTCAATAATGATGCATACATGGCATCCTGACTTTTTATCTGACAGGTTTTCATGTGTCAATACTTGTGTTTCTATGCCTTTATCTAGTTCTTTTGCTTGTTTATGAACTCAGAATCTACAGAAAAGAACATTATCTCAGACAATATGTACAAAATGTGTTGTATAAATGACCCTTGTCTTAACGCCCTGTTTGGATGAAGTCAAAAGTGGGGTTCTTGGTACATAAAATTTGAAGTCCACAATAAAGACCTCACTAAATTTGTATCAAAAGCACTTTGCAATGTCTATTGTACCTGTTCCATCTCACATAATATCTTTCTTTTCTTCTGTAGGATAGCAAGTGGTTTAGATATAAGCCTGTTGAGACTAAAATTGCATTCAAGTTTTTCATTAAAAAGGCAAAAATCTTTGTATCATACCATACTGTCTGTAAGAAAAGTTAATTGCAAGAGCCTTTTTGTGCTCAGATTTGTTGTATCATGTCACATGAGTATAGAAATGATAAAAAAGACACAATTTTTTATTTCTTATAGCCTCAATATGCATTTTTTAATGTAAATATGTGGCACGGCCTAAATTGACCCTTATTTCTTTCCAGTCTTACTTGGCTTAAGACCCTTTTAAAGTAATATGATATGTTATTTGTGACTTTTCTTTCCATTTAAAGTACATTCAATACATATGTAAGGATTATTTATAACCTAAAAGCTTCACAAATTTAAAATTGCTGGAAAATATTACATCTTCATGTAAGGCCCCCTTTCATTGAAAAACCTCAATTTTTAGGCCCAGGCTGATATAAATTTGACTTTTGAATAATTATGCTAAGTCTGATATATCAAATGAGTACTCTATTGCTTTTAGTACATAATAAATGATATATTAGGGCATTTAAAAAGTATTTTTTTGCAATATTTTAATTTTCAAAGCCCAAAATGTTGATAGTTGAAATTATTCAATTTTAACGTCAAAATTAAACACGCAAAGATGAGTATAGAATTTAGCATATTGTCTATAATATATATCCTATTGTTATGAAACTTTGCAAGCAGTGTTATAATTTATTAAGCTTTGGTCATACCAAGTTTTTTTAAGATTTGTCAACTCTTTCTATCCTATTAGGTCCGAGACCACAATTGTCGTCCCTTGATTTTCGTTGTTCACGAATATAGTCCCTAGTGTTAACAGTGGGTTACTTGCCAATAATTTTTATACCCCTTCCAAATTTATTTCTCACTGTTTAATGCCTCAAATTGTAAGTAGGGGGGTGAAACTACACTGTAAAAAAATTTGGGTCCAGAATTTTACAGGAAAGTAGTGATTTGGTCCAGCTGAAAAAGGTTAAAAATTAGCACTTCGGAAGCTGTCAAAAGATTTCAAGACACCCTAAACACAAAATTGTCCATATTTTGAGTTAGAGGCGATGAAGTTTTCTATATTTTTGATATAATTTGTCCCAAAAGTAGTTCAACACACTGTAAAAATTTCATTGAGAAAGCGCAGGTGGGATTTTTTTTATTTTCATTTATGTTCTAAAAGAAATGCACTACGAATTAATTGTGTTCTCGGACCTAAGAGGTGAAGTCTGTAAATATAGAATCTGTACTTTGGCAACTTCCCTAAATGATTTGGTGGTTTCAATTTGTCAAATAGCATGAAACTAAAGGATTTACACTTTTATTTTATAGAATTTCTGCAAAAATGACCAATTTTGGCATTTTATGGTCAAAATAGGCATTTTAAGGCTTTTTCAATAATGATGCATACATGGCATCCTGACTTTTTATCTGACAGGTTTTCATGTGTCAATACTTGTGTTTCTATGCCTTTATCTAGTTCTTTTGCTTGTTTATGAACTCAGAATCTACAGAAAAGAACATTATCTCAGACAATATGTACAAAATGTGTTGTATAAATGACCCTTGTCTTAACGCCCTGTTTGGATGAAGTCAAAAGTGGGGTTCTTGGTACATAAAATTTGAAGTCCACAATAAAGACCTCACTAAATTTGTATCAAAAGCACTTTGCAATGTCTATTGTACCTGTTCCATCTCACATAATATCTTTCTTTTCTTCTGTAGGATAGCAAGTGGTTTAGATATAAGCCTGTTGAGACTAAAATTGCATTCAAGTTTTTCATTAAAAAGGCAAAAATCTTTGTATCATACCATACTGTCTGTAAGAAAAGTTAATTGCAAGAGCCTTTTTGTGCTCAGATTTGTTGTATCATGTCACATGAGTATAGAAATGATAAAAAAGACACAATTTTTTATTTCTTATAGCCTCAATATGCATTTTTTAATGTAAATATGTGGCACGGCCTAAATTGACCCTTATTTCTTTCCAGTCTTACTTGGCTTAAGACCCTTTTAAAGTAATATGATATGTTATTTGTGACTTTTCTTTCCATTTAAAGTACATTCAATACATATGTAAGGATTATTTATAACCTAAAAGCTTCACAAATTTAAAATTGCTGGAAAATATTACATCTTCATGTAAGGCCCCCTTTCATTGAAAAACCTCAATTTTTAGGCCCAGGCTGATATAAATTTGACTTTTGAATAATTATGCTAAGTCTGATATATCAAATGAGTACTCTATTGCTTTTAGTACATAATAAATGATATATTAGGGCATTTAAAAAGTATTTTTTTGCAATATTTTAATTTTCAAAGCCCAAAATGTTGATAGTTGAAATTATTCAATTTTAACGTCAAAATTAAACACGCAAAGATGAGTATAGAATTTAGCATATTGTCTATAATATATATCCTATTGTTATGAAACTTTGCAAGCAGTGTTATAATTTATTAAGCTTTGGTCATACCAAGTTTTTTTAAGATTTGTCAACTCTTTCTATCCTATTAGGTCCGAGACCACAATTGTCGTCCCTTGATTTTCGTTGTTCACGAATATAGTCCCTAGTGTTAACAGTGGGTTACTTGCCAATAATTTTTATACCCCTTCCAAATTTATTTCTCACTGTTTAATGCCTCAAATTGTAAGTAGGGGGGTGAAACTACACTGTAAAAAAATTTGGGTCCAGAATTTTACAGGAAAGTAGTGATTTGGTCCAGCTGAAAAAGGTTAAAAATTAGCACTTCGGAAGCTGTCAAAAGATTTCAAGACACCCTAAACACAAAATTGTCCATATTTTGAGTTAGAGGCGATGAAGTTTTCTATATTTTTGATATAATTTGTCCCAAAAGTAGTTCAACACACTGTAAAAATTTCATTGAGAAAGCGCAGGTGGGATTTTTTTTATTTTCATTTATGTTCTAAAAGAAATGCACTACGAATTAATTGTGTTCTCGGACCTAAGAGGTGAAGTCTGTAAATATAGAATCTGTACTTTGGCAACTTCCCTAAATGATTTGGTGGTTTCAATTTGTCAAATAGCATGAAACTAAAGGATTTACACTTTTATTTTATAGAATTTCTGCAAAAATGACCAATTTTGGCATTTTATGGTCAAAATAGGCATTTTAAGGCTTTTTCAATAATGATGCATACATGGCATCCTGACTTTTTATCTGACAGGTTTTCATGTGTCAATACTTGTGTTTCTATGCCTTTATCTAGTTCTTTTGCTTGTTTATGAACTCAGAATCTACAGAAAAGAACATTATCTCAGACAATATGTACAAAATGTGTTGTATAAATGACCCTTGTCTTAACGCCCTGTTTGGATGAAGTCAAAAGTGGGGTTCTTGGTACATAAAATTTGAAGTCCACAATAAAGACCTCACTAAATTTGTATCAAAAGCACTTTGCAATGTCTATTGTACCTGTTCCATCTCACATAATATCTTTCTTTTCTTCTGTAGGATAGCAAGTGGTTTAGATATAAGCCTGTTGAGACTAAAATTGCATTCAAGTTTTTCATTAAAAAGGCAAAAATCTTTGTATCATACCATACTGTCTGTAAGAAAAGTTAATTGCAAGAGCCTTTTTGTGCTCAGATTTGTTGTATCATGTCACATGAGTATAGAAATGATAAAAAAGACACAATTTTTTATTTCTTATAGCCTCAATATGCATTTTTTAATGTAAATATGTGGCACGGCCTAAATTGACCCTTATTTCTTTCCAGTCTTACTTGGCTTAAGACCCTTTTAAAGTAATATGATATGTTATTTGTGACTTTTCTTTCCATTTAAAGTACATTCAATACATATGTAAGGATTATTTATAACCTAAAAGCTTCACAAATTTAAAATTGCTGGAAAATATTACATCTTCATGTAAGGCCCCCTTTCATTGAAAAACCTCAATTTTTAGGCCCAGGCTGATATAAATTTGACTTTTGAATAATTATGCTAAGTCTGATATATCAAATGAGTACTCTATTGCTTTTAGTACATAATAAATGATATATTAGGGCATTTAAAAAGTATTTTTTTGCAATATTTTAATTTTCAAAGCCCAAAATGTTGATAGTTGAAATTATTCAATTTTAACGTCAAAATTAAACACGCAAAGATGAGTATAGAATTTAGCATATTGTCTATAATATATATCCTATTGTTATGAAACTTTGCAAGCAGTGTTATAATTTATTAAGCTTTGGTCATACCAAGTTTTTTTAAGATTTGTCAACTCTTTCTATCCTATTAGGTCCGAGACCACAATTGTCGTCCCTTGATTTTCGTTGTTCACGAATATAGTCCCTAGTGTTAACAGTGGGTTACTTGCCAATAATTTTTATACCCCTTCCAAATTTATTTCTCACTGTTTAATGCCTCAAATTGTAAGTAGGGGGGTGAAACTACACTGTAAAAAAATTTGGGTCCAGAATTTTACAGGAAAGTAGTGATTTGGTCCAGCTGAAAAAGGTTAAAAATTAGCACTTCGGAAGCTGTCAAAAGATTTCAAGACACCCTAAACACAAAATTGTCCATATTTTGAGTTAGAGGCGATGAAGTTTTCTATATTTTTGATATAATTTGTCCCAAAAGTAGTTCAACACACTGTAAAAATTTCATTGAGAAAGCGCAGGTGGGATTTTTTTTATTTTCATTTATGTTCTAAAAGAAATGCACTACGAATTAATTGTGTTCTCGGACCTAAGAGGTGAAGTCTGTAAATATAGAATCTGTACTTTGGCAACTTCCCTAAATGATTTGGTGGTTTCAATTTGTCAAATAGCATGAAACTAAAGGATTTACACTTTTATTTTATAGAATTTCTGCAAAAATGACCAATTTTGGCATTTTATGGTCAAAATAGGCATTTTAAGGCTTTTTCAATAATGATGCATACATGGCATCCTGACTTTTTATCTGACAGGTTTTCATGTGTCAATACTTGTGTTTCTATGCCTTTATCTAGTTCTTTTGCTTGTTTATGAACTCAGAATCTACAGAAAAGAACATTATCTCAGACAATATGTACAAAATGTGTTGTATAAATGACCCTTGTCTTAACGCCCTGTTTGGATGAAGTCAAAAGTGGGGTTCTTGGTACATAAAATTTGAAGTCCACAATAAAGACCTCACTAAATTTGTATCAAAAGCACTTTGCAATGTCTATTGTACCTGTTCCATCTCACATAATATCTTTCTTTTCTTCTGTAGGATAGCAAGTGGTTTAGATATAAGCCTGTTGAGACTAAAATTGCATTCAAGTTTTTCATTAAAAAGGCAAAAATCTTTGTATCATACCATACTGTCTGTAAGAAAAGTTAATTGCAAGAGCCTTTTTGTGCTCAGATTTGTTGTATCATGTCACATGAGTATAGAAATGATAAAAAAGACACAATTTTTTATTTCTTATAGCCTCAATATGCATTTTTTAATGTAAATATGTGGCACGGCCTAAATTGACCCTTATTTCTTTCCAGTCTTACTTGGCTTAAGACCCTTTTAAAGTAATATGATATGTTATTTGTGACTTTTCTTTCCATTTAAAGTACATTCAATACATATGTAAGGATTATTTATAACCTAAAAGCTTCACAAATTTAAAATTGCTGGAAAATATTACATCTTCATGTAAGGCCCCCTTTCATTGAAAAACCTCAATTTTTAGGCCCAGGCTGATATAAATTTGACTTTTGAATAATTATGCTAAGTCTGATATATCAAATGAGTACTCTATTGCTTTTAGTACATAATAAATGATATATTAGGGCATTTAAAAAGTATTTTTTTGCAATATTTTAATTTTCAAAGCCCAAAATGTTGATAGTTGAAATTATTCAATTTTAACGTCAAAATTAAACACGCAAAGATGAGTATAGAATTTAGCATATTGTCTATAATATATATCCTATTGTTATGAAACTTTGCAAGCAGTGTTATAATTTATTAAGCTTTGGTCATACCAAGTTTTTTTAAGATTTGTCAACTCTTTCTATCCTATTAGGTGAAGTCTGTAAATATAGAATCTGTACTTTGGCAACTTCCCTAAATGATTTGGTGGTTTCAATTTGTCAAATAGCATGAAACTAAAGGATTTACACTTTTATTTTATAGAATTTCTGCAAAAATGACCAATTTTGGCATTTTATGGTCAAAATAGGCATTTTAAGGCTTTTTCAATAATGATGCATACATGGCATCCTGACTTTTTATCTGACAGGTTTTCATGTGTCAATACTTGTGTTTCTATGCCTTTATCTAGTTCTTTTGCTTGTTTATGAACTCAGAATCTACAGAAAAGAACATTATCTCAGACAATATGTACAAAATGTGTTGTATAAATGACCCTTGTCTTAACGCCCTGTTTGGATGAAGTCAAAAGTGGGGTTCTTGGTACATAAAATTTGAAGTCCACAATAAAGACCTCACTAAATTTGTATCAAAAGCACTTTGCAATGTCTATTGTACCTGTTCCATCTCACATAATATCTTTCTTTTCTTCTGTAGGATAGCAAGTGGTTTAGATATAAGCCTGTTGAGACTAAAATTGCATTCAAGTTTTTCATTAAAAAGGCAAAAATCTTTGTATCATACCATACTGTCTGTAAGAAAAGTTAATTGCAAGAGCCTTTTTGTGCTCAGATTTGTTGTATCATGTCACATGAGTATAGAAATGATAAAAAAGACACAATTTTTTATTTCTTATAGCCTCAATATGCATTTTTTAATGTAAATATGTGGCACGGCCTAAATTGACCCTTATTTCTTTCCAGTCTTACTTGGCTTAAGACCCTTTTAAAGTAATATGATATGTTATTTGTGACTTTTCTTTCCATTTAAAGTACATTCAATACATATGTAAGGATTATTTATAACCTAAAAGCTTCACAAATTTAAAATTGCTGGAAAATATTACATCTTCATGTAAGGCCCCCTTTCATTGAAAAACCTCAATTTTTAGGCCCAGGCTGATATAAATTTGACTTTTGAATAATTATGCTAAGTCTGATATATCAAATGAGTACTCTATTGCTTTTAGTACATAATAAATGATATATTAGGGCATTTAAAAAGTATTTTTTTGCAATATTTTAATTTTCAAAGCCCAAAATGTTGATAGTTGAAATTATTCAATTTTAACGTCAAAATTAAACACGCAAAGATGAGTATAGAATTTAGCATATTGTCTATAATATATATCCTATTGTTATGAAACTTTGCAAGCAGTGTTATAATTTATTAAGCTTTGGTCATACCAAGTTTTTTTAAGATTTGTCAACTCTTTCTATCCTATTAGGTCCGAGACCACAATTGTCGTCCCTTGATTTTCGTTGTTCACGAATATAGTCCCTAGTGTTAACAGTGGGTTACTTGCCAATAATTTTTATACCCCTTCCAAATTTATTTCTCACTGTTTAATGCCTCAAATTGTAAGTAGGGGGGTGAAACTACACTGTAAAAAAATTTGGGTCCAGAATTTTACAGGAAAGTAGTGATTTGGTCCAGCTGAAAAAGGTTAAAAATTAGCACTTCGGAAGCTGTCAAAAGATTTCAAGACACCCTAAACACAAAATTGTCCATATTTTGAGTTAGAGGCGATGAAGTTTTCTATATTTTTGATATAATTTGTCCCAAAAGTAGTTCAACACACTGTAAAAATTTCATTGAGAAAGCGCAGGTGGGATTTTTTTTATTTTCATTTATGTTCTAAAAGAAATGCACTACGAATTAATTGTGTTCTCGGACCTAAGAGGTGAAGTCTGTAAATATAGAATCTGTACTTTGGCAACTTCCCTAAATGATTTGGTGGTTTCAATTTGTCAAATAGCATGAAACTAAAGGATTTACACTTTTATTTTATAGAATTTCTGCAAAAATGACCAATTTTGGCATTTTATGGTCAAAATAGGCATTTTAAGGCTTTTTCAATAATGATGCATACATGGCATCCTGACTTTTTATCTGACAGGTTTTCATGTGTCAATACTTGTGTTTCTATGCCTTTATCTAGTTCTTTTGCTTGTTTATGAACTCAGAATCTACAGAAAAGAACATTATCTCAGACAATATGTACAAAATGTGTTGTATAAATGACCCTTGTCTTAACGCCCTGTTTGGATGAAGTCAAAAGTGGGGTTCTTGGTACATAAAATTTGAAGTCCACAATAAAGACCTCACTAAATTTGTATCAAAAGCACTTTGCAATGTCTATTGTACCTGTTCCATCTCACATAATATCTTTCTTTTCTTCTGTAGGATAGCAAGTGGTTTAGATATAAGCCTGTTGAGACTAAAATTGCATTCAAGTTTTTCATTAAAAAGGCAAAAATCTTTGTATCATACCATACTGTCTGTAAGAAAAGTTAATTGCAAGAGCCTTTTTGTGCTCAGATTTGTTGTATCATGTCACATGAGTATAGAAATGATAAAAAAGACACAATTTTTTATTTCTTATAGCCTCAATATGCATTTTTTAATGTAAATATGTGGCACGGCCTAAATTGACCCTTATTTCTTTCCAGTCTTACTTGGCTTAAGACCCTTTTAAAGTAATATGATATGTTATTTGTGACTTTTCTTTCCATTTAAAGTACATTCAATACATATGTAAGGATTATTTATAACCTAAAAGCTTCACAAATTTAAAATTGCTGGAAAATATTACATCTTCATGTAAGGCCCCCTTTCATTGAAAAACCTCAATTTTTAGGCCCAGGCTGATATAAATTTGACTTTTGAATAATTATGCTAAGTCTGATATATCAAATGAGTACTCTATTGCTTTTAGTACATAATAAATGATATATTAGGGCATTTAAAAAGTATTTTTTTGCAATATTTTAATTTTCAAAGCCCAAAATGTTGATAGTTGAAATTATTCAATTTTAACGTCAAAATTAAACACGCAAAGATGAGTATAGAATTTAGCATATTGTCTATAATATATATCCTATTGTTATGAAACTTTGCAAGCAGTGTTATAATTTATTAAGCTTTGGTCATACCAAGTTTTTTTTAAGATTTGTCAACTCTTTCTATCCTATTAGGTGAAGTCTGTAAATATAGAATCTGTACTTTGGCAACTTCCCTAAATGATTTGGTGGTTTCAATTTGTCAAATAGCATGAAACTAAAGGATTTACACTTTTATTTTATAGAATTTCTGCAAAAATGACCAATTTTGGCATTTTATGGTCAAAATAGGCATTTTAAGGCTTTTTCAATAATGATGCATACATGGCATCCTGACTTTTTATCTGACAGGTTTTCATGTGTCAATACTTGTGTTTCTATGCCTTTATCTAGTTCTTTTGCTTGTTTATGAACTCAGAATCTACAGAAAAGAACATTATCTCAGACAATATGTACAAAATGTGTTGTATAAATGACCCTTGTCTTAACGCCCTGTTTGGATGAAGTCAAAAGTGGGGTTCTTGGTACATAAAATTTGAAGTCCACAATAAAGACCTCACTAAATTTGTATCAAAAGCACTTTGCAATGTCTATTGTACCTGTTCCATCTCACATAATATCTTTCTTTTCTTCTGTAGGATAGCAAGTGGTTTAGATATAAGCCTGTTGAGACTAAAATTGCATTCAAGTTTTTCATTAAAAAGGCAAAAATCTTTGTATCATACCATACTGTCTGTAAGAAAAGTTAATTGCAAGAGCCTTTTTGTGCTCAGATTTGTTGTATCATGTCACATGAGTATAGAAATGATAAAAAAGACACAATTTTTTATTTCTTATAGCCTCAATATGCATTTTTTAATGTAAATATGTGGCACGGCCTAAATTGACCCTTATTTCTTTCCAGTCTTACTTGGCTTAAGACCCTTTTAAAGTAATATGATATGTTATTTGTGACTTTTCTTTCCATTTAAAGTACATTCAATACATATGTAAGGATTATTTATAACCTAAAAGCTTCACAAATTTAAAATTGCTGGAAAATATTACATCTTCATGTAAGGCCCCCTTTCATTGAAAAACCTCAATTTTTAGGCCCAGGCTGATATAAATTTGACTTTTGAATAATTATGCTAAGTCTGATATATCAAATGAGTACTCTATTGCTTTTAGTACATAATAAATGATATATTAGGGCATTTAAAAAGTATTTTTTTGCAATATTTTAATTTTCAAAGCCCAAAATGTTGATAGTTGAAATTATTCAATTTTAACGTCAAAATTAAACACGCAAAGATGAGTATAGAATTTAGCATATTGTCTATAATATATATCCTATTGTTATGAAACTTTGCAAGCAGTGTTATAATTTATTAAGCTTTGGTCATACCAAGTTTTTTTAAGATTTGTCAACTCTTTCTATCCTATTAGGTCCGAGACCACAATTGTCGTCCCTTGATTTTCGTTGTTCACGAATATAGTCCCTAGTGTTAACAGTGGGTTACTTGCCAATAATTTTTATACCCCTTCCAAATTTATTTCTCACTGTTTAATGCCTCAAATTGTAAGTAGGGGGGTGAAACTACACTGTAAAAAAATTTGGGTCCAGAATTTTACAGGAAAGTAGTGATTTGGTCCAGCTGAAAAAGGTTAAAAATTAGCACTTCGGAAGCTGTCAAAAGATTTCAAGACACCCTAAACACAAAATTGTCCATATTTTGAGTTAGAGGCGATGAAGTTTTCTATATTTTTGATATAATTTGTCCCAAAAGTAGTTCAACACACTGTAAAAATTTCATTGAGAAAGCGCAGGTGGGATTTTTTTTATTTTCATTTATGTTCTAAAAGAAATGCACTACGAATTAATTGTGTTCTCGGACCTAAGAGGTGAAGTCTGTAAATATAGAATCTGTACTTTGGCAACTTCCCTAAATGATTTGGTGGTTTCAATTTGTCAAATAGCATGAAACTAAAGGATTTACACTTTTATTTTATAG
Organism: Mytilus galloprovincialis; assembly: GCF_965363235.1. Classification (NCBI taxonomy): domain Eukaryota; kingdom Metazoa; phylum Mollusca; class Bivalvia; order Mytilida; family Mytilidae; genus Mytilus; species Mytilus galloprovincialis. The sequence continues at coordinate 33,483,661 of NC_134841.1, read as the reverse complement.
AATTTCTGCAAAAATGACCAATTTTGGCATTTTATGGTCAAAATAGGCATTTTAAGGCTTTTTCAATAATGATGCATACATGGCATCCTGACTTTTTATCTGACAGGTTTTCATGTGTCAATACTTGTGTTTCTATGCCTTTATCTAGTTCTTTTGCTTGTTTATGAACTCAGAATCTACAGAAAAGAACATTATCTCAGACAATATGTACAAAATGTGTTGTATAAATGACCCTTGTCTTAAAGCCCTGTTTGGATGAAGTCAAAAGTGGGGTTCTTGGTACATAAAATTTGAAGTCCACAATAAAGACCTCACTAAATTTGTATCAAAAGCACTTTGCAATGTCTATTGTACCTGTTCCATCTCACATAATATCTTTCTTTTCTTCTGTAGGATAGCAAGTGGTTTAGATATAAGCCTGTTGAGACTAAAATTGCATTCAAGTTTTTCATTAAAAAGGCAAAAATCTTTGTATCATACCATACTGTCTGTAAGAAAAGTTAATTGCAAGAGCCTTTTTGTGCTCAGATTTGTTGTATCATGTCACATGAGTATAGAAATGATAAAAAAGACACAATTTTTTATTTCTTATAGCCTCAATATGCATTTTTTAATGTAAATATGTGGCACGGCCTAAATTGACCCTTATTTCTTTCCAGTCTTACTTGGCTTAAGACCCTTTTAAAGTAATATGATATGTTATTTGTGACTTTTCTTTCCATTTAAAGTACATTCAATACATATGTAAGGATTATTTATAACCTAAAAGCTTCACAAATTTAAAATTGCTGGAAAATATTACATCTTCATGTAAGGCCCCCTTTCATTGAAAAACCTCAATTTTTAGGCCCAGGCTGATATAAATTTGACTTTTGAATAATTATGCTAAGTCTGATATATCAAATGAGTACTCTATTGCTTTTAGTACATAATAAATGATATATTAGGGCATTTAAAAAGTATTTTTTTGCAATATTTTAATTTTCAAAGCCCAAAATGTTGATAGTTGAAATTATTCAATTTTAACGTCAAAATTAAACACGCAAAGATGAGTATAGAATTTAGCATATTGTCTATAATATATATCCTATTGTTATGAAACTTTGCAAGCAGTGTTATAATTTATTAAGCTTTGGTCATACCAAGTTTTTTTAAGATTTGTCAACTCTTTCTATCCTATTAGGTCCGAGACCACAATTGTCGTCCCTTGATTTTCGTTGTTCACGAATATAGTCCCTAGTGTTAACAGTGGGTTACTTGCCAATAATTTTTATACCCCTTCCAAATTTATTTCTCACTGTTTAATGCCTCAAATTGTAAGTAGGGGGGTGAAACTACACTGTAAAAAAATTTGGGTCCAGAATTTTACAGGAAAGTAGTGATTTGGTCCAGCTGAAAAAGGTTAAAAATTAGCACTTCGGAAGCTGTCAAAAGATTTCAAGACACCCTAAACACAAAATTGTCCATATTTTGAGTTAGAGGCGATGAAGTTTTCTATATTTTTGATATAATTTGTCCCAAAAGTAGTTCAACACACTGTAAAAATTTCATTGAGAAAGCGCAGGTGGGATTTTTTTTATTTTCATTTATGTTCTAAAAGAAATGCACTACGAATTAATTGTGTTCTCGGACCTAAGAGGTGAAGTCTGTAAATATAGAATCTGTACTTTGGCAACTTCCCTAAATGATTTGGTGGTTTCAATTTGTCAAATAGCATGAAACTAAAGGATTTACACTTTTATTTTATAGAATTTCTGCAAAAATGACCAATTTTGGCATTTTATGGTCAAAATAGGCATTTTAAGGCTTTTTCAATAATGATGCATACATGGCATCCTGACTTTTTATCTGACAGGTTTTCATGTGTCAATACTTGTGTTTCTATGCCTTTATCTAGTTCTTTTGCTTGTTTATGAACTCAGAATCTACAGAAAAGAACATTATCTCAGACAATATGTACAAAATGTGTTGTATAAATGACCCTTGTCTTAACGCCCTGTTTGGATGAAGTCAAAAGTGGGGTTCTTGGTACATAAAATTTGAAGTCCACAATAAAGACCTCACTAAATTTGTATCAAAAGCACTTTGCAATGTCTATTGTACCTGTTCCATCTCACATAATATCTTTCTTTTCTTCTGTAGGATAGCAAGTGGTTTAGATATAAGCCTGTTGAGACTAAAATTGCATTCAAGTTTTTCATTAAAAAGGCAAAAATCTTTGTATCATACCATACTGTCTGTAAGAAAAGTTAATTGCAAGAGCCTTTTTGTGCTCAGATTTGTTGTATCATGTCACATGAGTATAGAAATGATAAAAAAGACACAATTTTTTATTTCTTATAGCCTCAATATGCATTTTTTAATGTAAATATGTGGCACGGCCTAAATTGACCCTTATTTCTTTCCAGTCTTACTTGGCTTAAGACCCTTTTAAAGTAATATGATATGTTATTTGTGACTTTTCTTTCCATTTAAAGTACATTCAATACATATGTAAGGATTATTTATAACCTAAAAGCTTCACAAATTTAAAATTGCTGGAAAATATTACATCTTCATGTAAGGCCCCCTTTCATTGAAAAACCTCAATTTTTAGGCCCAGGCTGATATAAATTTGACTTTTGAATAATTATGCTAAGTCTGATATATCAAATGAGTACTCTATTGCTTTTAGTACATAATAAATGATATATTAGGGCATTTAAAAAGTATTTTTTTGCAATATTTTAATTTTCAAAGCCCAAAATGTTGATAGTTGAAATTATTCAATTTTAACGTCAAAATTAAACACGCAAAGATGAGTATAGAATTTAGCATATTGTCTATAATATATATCCTATTGTTATGAAACTTTGCAAGCAGTGTTATAATTTATTAAGCTTTGGTCATACCAAGTTTTTTTAAGATTTGTCAACTCTTTCTATCCTATTAGGTGAAGTCTGTAAATATAGAATCTGTACTTTGGCAACTTCCCTAAATGATTTGGTGGTTTCAATTTGTCAAATAGCATGAAACTAAAGGATTTACACTTTTATTTTATAGAATTTCTGCAAAAATGACCAATTTTGGCATTTTATGGTCAAAATAGGCATTTTAAGGCTTTTTCAATAATGATGCATACATGGCATCCTGACTTTTTATCTGACAGGTTTTCATGTGTCAATACTTGTGTTTCTATGCCTTTATCTAGTTCTTTTGCTTGTTTATGAACTCAGAATCTACAGAAAAGAACATTATCTCAGACAATATGTACAAAATGTGTTGTATAAATGACCCTTGTCTTAACGCCCTGTTTGGATGAAGTCAAAAGTGGGGTTCTTGGTACATAAAATTTGAAGTCCACAATAAAGACCTCACTAAATTTGTATCAAAAGCACTTTGCAATGTCTATTGTACCTGTTCCATCTCACATAATATCTTTCTTTTCTTCTGTAGGATAGCAAGTGGTTTAGATATAAGCCTGTTGAGACTAAAATTGCATTCAAGTTTTTCATTAAAAAGGCAAAAATCTTTGTATCATACCATACTGTCTGTAAGAAAAGTTAATTGCAAGAGCCTTTTTGTGCTCAGATTTGTTGTATCATGTCACATGAGTATAGAAATGATAAAAAAGACACAATTTTTTATTTCTTATAGCCTCAATATGCATTTTTTAATGTAAATATGTGGCACGGCCTAAATTGACCCTTATTTCTTTCCAGTCTTACTTGGCTTAAGACCCTTTTAAAGTAATATGATATGTTATTTGTGACTTTTCTTTCCATTTAAAGTACATTCAATACATATGTAAGGATTATTTATAACCTAAAAGCTTCACAAATTTAAAATTGCTGGAAAATATTACATCTTCATGTAAGGCCCCCTTTCATTGAAAAACCTCAATTTTTAGGCCCAGGCTGATATAAATTTGACTTTTGAATAATTATGCTAAGTCTGATATATCAAATGAGTACTCTATTGCTTTTAGTACATAATAAATGATATATTAGGGCATTTAAAAAGTATTTTTTTGCAATATTTTAATTTTCAAAGCCCAAAATGTTGATAGTTGAAATTATTCAATTTTAACGTCAAAATTAAACACGCAAAGATGAGTATAGAATTTAGCATATTGTCTATAATATATATCCTATTGTTATGAAACTTTGCAAGCAGTGTTATAATTTATTAAGCTTTGGTCATACCAAGTTTTTTTAAGATTTGTCAACTCTTTCTATCCTATTAGGTCCGAGACCACAATTGTCGTCCCTTGATTTTCGTTGTTCACGAATATAGTCCCTAGTGTTAACAGTGGGTTACTTGCCAATAATTTTTATACCCCTTCCAAATTTATTTCTCACTGTTTAATGCCTCAAATTGTAAGTAGGGGGGTGAAACTACACTGTAAAAAAATTTGGGTCCAGAATTTTACAGGAAAGTAGTGATTTGGTCCAGCTGAAAAAGGTTAAAAATTAGCACTTCGGAAGCTGTCAAAAGATTTCAAGACACCCTAAACACAAAATTGTCCATATTTTGAGTTAGAGGCGATGAAGTTTTCTATATTTTTGATATAATTTGTCCCAAAAGTAGTTCAACACACTGTAAAAATTTCATTGAGAAAGCGCAGGTGGGATTTTTTTTATTTTCATTTATGTTCTAAAAGAAATGCACTACGAATTAATTGTGTTCTCGGACCTAAGAGGTGAAGTCTGTAAATATAGAATCTGTACTTTGGCAACTTCCCTAAATGATTTGGTGGTTTCAATTTGTCAAATAGCATGAAACTAAAGGATTTACACTTTTATTTTATAGAATTTCTGCAAAAATGACCAATTTTGGCATTTTATGGTCAAAATAGGCATTTTAAGGCTTTTTCAATAATGATGCATACATGGCATCCTGACTTTTTATCTGACAGGTTTTCATGTGTCAATACTTGTGTTTCTATGCCTTTATCTAGTTCTTTTGCTTGTTTATGAACTCAGAATCTACAGAAAAGAACATTATCTCAGACAATATGTACAAAATGTGTTGTATAAATGACCCTTGTCTTAACGCCCTGTTTGGATGAAGTCAAAAGTGGGGTTCTTGGTACATAAAATTTGAAGTCCACAATAAAGACCTCACTAAATTTGTATCAAAAGCACTTTGCAATGTCTATTGTACCTGTTCCATCTCACATAATATCTTTCTTTTCTTCTGTAGGATAGCAAGTGGTTTAGATATAAGCCTGTTGAGACTAAAATTGCATTCAAGTTTTTCATTAAAAAGGCAAAAATCTTTGTATCATACCATACTGTCTGTAAGAAAAGTTAATTGCAAGAGCCTTTTTGTGCTCAGATTTGTTGTATCATGTCACATGAGTATAGAAATGATAAAAAAGACACAATTTTTTATTTCTTATAGCCTCAATATGCATTTTTTAATGTAAATATGTGGCACGGCCTAAATTGACCCTTATTTCTTTCCAGTCTTACTTGGCTTAAGACCCTTTTAAAGTAATATGATATGTTATTTGTGACTTTTCTTTCCATTTAAAGTACATTCAATACATATGTAAGGATTATTTATAACCTAAAAGCTTCACAAATTTAAAATTGCTGGAAAATATTACATCTTCATGTAAGGCCCCCTTTCATTGAAAAACCTCAATTTTTAGGCCCAGGCTGATATAAATTTGACTTTTGAATAATTATGCTAAGTCTGATATATCAAATGAGTACTCTATTGCTTTTAGTACATAATAAATGATATATTAGGGCATTTAAAAAGTATTTTTTTGCAATATTTTAATTTTCAAAGCCCAAAATGTTGATAGTTGAAATTATTCAATTTTAACGTCAAAATTAAACACGCAAAGATGAGTATAGAATTTAGCATATTGTCTATAATATATATCCTATTGTTATGAAACTTTGCAAGCAGTGTTATAATTTATTAAGCTTTGGTCATACCAAGTTTTTTTAAGATTTGTCAACTCTTTCTATCCTATTAGGTCCGAGACCACAATTGTCGTCCCTTGATTTTCGTTGTTCACGAATATAGTCCCTAGTGTTAACAGTGGGTTACTTGCCAATAATTTTTATACCCCTTCCAAATTTATTTCTCACTGTTTAATGCCTCAAATTGTAAGTAGGGGGGTGAAACTACACTGTAAAAAAATTTGGGTCCAGAATTTTACAGGAAAGTAGTGATTTGGTCCAGCTGAAAAAGGTTAAAAATTAGCACTTCGGAAGCTGTCAAAAGATTTCAAGACACCCTAAACACAAAATTGTCCATATTTTGAGTTAGAGGCGATGAAGTTTTCTATATTTTTGATATAATTTGTCCCAAAAGTAGTTCAACACACTGTAAAAATTTCATTGAGAAAGCGCAGGTGGGATTTTTTTTATTTTCATTTATGTTCTAAAAGAAATGCACTACGAATTAATTGTGTTCTCGGACCTAAGAGGTGAAGTCTGTAAATATAGAATCTGTACTTTGGCAACTTCCCTAAATGATTTGGTGGTTTCAATTTGTCAAATAGCATGAAACTAAAGGATTTACACTTTTATTTTATAGAATTTCTGCAAAAATGACCAATTTTGGCATTTTATGGTCAAAATAGGCATTTTAAGGCTTTTTCAATAATGATGCATACATGGCATCCTGACTTTTTATCTGACAGGTTTTCATGTGTCAATACTTGTGTTTCTATGCCTTTATCTAGTTCTTTTGCTTGTTTATGAACTCAGAATCTACAGAAAAGAACATTATCTCAGACAATATGTACAAAATGTGTTGTATAAATGACCCTTGTCTTAACGCCCTGTTTGGATGAAGTCAAAAGTGGGGTTCTTGGTACATAAAATTTGAAGTCCACAATAAAGACCTCACTAAATTTGTATCAAAAGCACTTTGCAATGTCTATTGTACCTGTTCCATCTCACATAATATCTTTCTTTTCTTCTGTAGGATAGCAAGTGGTTTAGATATAAGCCTGTTGAGACTAAAATTGCATTCAAGTTTTTCATTAAAAAGGCAAAAATCTTTGTATCATACCATACTGTCTGTAAGAAAAGTTAATTGCAAGAGCCTTTTTGTGCTCAGATTTGTTGTATCATGTCACATGAGTATAGAAATGATAAAAAAGACACAATTTTTTATTTCTTATAGCCTCAATATGCATTTTTTAATGTAAATATGTGGCACGGCCTAAATTGACCCTTATTTCTTTCCAGTCTTACTTGGCTTAAGACCCTTTTAAAGTAATATGATATGTTATTTGTGACTTTTCTTTCCATTTAAAGTACATTCAATACATATGTAAGGATTATTTATAACCTAAAAGCTTCACAAATTTAAAATTGCTGGAAAATATTACATCTTCATGTAAGGCCCCCTTTCATTGAAAAACCTCAATTTTTAGGCCCAGGCTGATATAAATTTGACTTTTGAATAATTATGCTAAGTCTGATATATCAAATGAGTACTCTATTGCTTTTAGTACATAATAAATGATATATTAGGGCATTTAAAAAGTATTTTTTTGCAATATTTTAATTTTCAAAGCCCAAAATGTTGATAGTTGAAATTATTCAATTTTAACGTCAAAATTAAACACGCAAAGATGAGTATAGAATTTAGCATATTGTCTATAATATATATCCTATTGTTATGAAACTTTGCAAGCAGTGTTATAATTTATTAAGCTTTGGTCATACCAAGTTTTTTTAAGATTTGTCAACTCTTTCTATCCTATTAGGTCCGAGACCACAATTGTCGTCCCTTGATTTTCGTTGTTCACGAATATAGTCCCTAGTGTTAACAGTGGGTTACTTGCCAATAATTTTTATACCCCTTCCAAATTTATTTCTCACTGTTTAATGCCTCAAATTGTAAGTAGGGGGGTGAAACTACACTGTAAAAAAATTTGGGTCCAGAATTTTACAGGAAAGTAGTGATTTGGTCCAGCTGAAAAAGGTTAAAAATTAGCACTTCGGAAGCTGTCAAAAGATTTCAAGACACCCTAAACACAAAATTGTCCATATTTTGAGTTAGAGGCGATGAAGTTTTCTATATTTTTGATATAATTTGTCCCAAAAGTAGTTCAACACACTGTAAAAATTTCATTGAGAAAGCGCAGGTGGGATTTTTTTTATTTTCATTTATGTTCTAAAAGAAATGCACTACGAATTAATTGTGTTCTCGGACCTAAGAGGTGAAGTCTGTAAATATAGAATCTGTACTTTGGCAACTTCCCTAAATGATTTGGTGGTTTCAATTTGTCAAATAGCATGAAACTAAAGGATTTACACTTTTATTTTATAGAATTTCTGCAAAAATGACCAATTTTGGCATTTTATGGTCAAAATAGGCATTTTAAGGCTTTTTCAATAATGATGCATACATGGCATCCTGACTTTTTATCTGACAGGTTTTCATGTGTCAATACTTGTGTTTCTATGCCTTTATCTAGTTCTTTTGCTTGTTTATGAACTCAGAATCTACAGAAAAGAACATTATCTCAGACAATATGTACAAAATGTGTTGTATAAATGACCCTTGTCTTAACGCCCTGTTTGGATGAAGTCAAAAGTGGGGTTCTTGGTACATAAAATTTGAAGTCCACAATAAAGACCTCACTAAATTTGTATCAAAAGCACTTTGCAATGTCTATTGTACCTGTTCCATCTCACATAATATCTTTCTTTTCTTCTGTAGGATAGCAAGTGGTTTAGATATAAGCCTGTTGAGACTAAAATTGCATTCAAGTTTTTCATTAAAAAGGCAAAAATCTTTGTATCATACCATACTGTCTGTAAGAAAAGTTAATTGCAAGAGCCTTTTTGTGCTCAGATTTGTTGTATCATGTCACATGAGTATAGAAATGATAAAAAAGACACAATTTTTTATTTCTTATAGCCTCAATATGCATTTTTTAATGTAAATATGTGGCACGGCCTAAATTGACCCTTATTTCTTTCCAGTCTTACTTGGCTTAAGACCCTTTTAAAGTAATATGATATGTTATTTGTGACTTTTCTTTCCATTTAAAGTACATTCAATACATATGTAAGGATTATTTATAACCTAAAAGCTTCACAAATTTAAAATTGCTGGAAAATATTACATCTTCATGTAAGGCCCCCTTTCATTGAAAAACCTCAATTTTTAGGCCCAGGCTGATATAAATTTGACTTTTGAATAATTATGCTAAGTCTGATATATCAAATGAGTACTCTATTGCTTTTAGTACATAATAAATGATATATTAGGGCATTTAAAAAGTATTTTTTTGCAATATTTTAATTTTCAAAGCCCAAAATGTTGATAGTTGAAATTATTCAATTTTAACGTCAAAATTAAACACGCAAAGATGAGTATAGAATTTAGCATATTGTCTATAATATATATCCTATTGTTATGAAACTTTGCAAGCAGTGTTATAATTTATTAAGCTTTGGTCATACCAAGTTTTTTTAAGATTTGTCAACTCTTTCTATCCTATTAGGTCCGAGACCACAATTGTCGTCCCTTGATTTTCGTTGTTCACGAATATAGTCCCTAGTGTTAACAGTGGGTTACTTGCCAATAATTTTTATACCCCTTCCAAATTTATTTCTCACTGTTTAATGCCTCAAATTGTAAGTAGGGGGGTGAAACTACACTGTAAAAAAATTTGGGTCCAGAATTTTACAGGAAAGTAGTGATTTGGTCCAGCTGAAAAAGGTTAAAAATTAGCACTTCGGAAGCTGTCAAAAGATTTCAAGACACCCTAAACACAAAATTGTCCATATTTTGAGTTAGAGGCGATGAAGTTTTCTATATTTTTGATATAATTTGTCCCAAAAGTAGTTCAACACACTGTAAAAATTTCATTGAGAAAGCGCAGGTGGGATTTTTTTTATTTTCATTTATGTTCTAAAAGAAATGCACTACGAATTAATTGTGTTCTCGGACCTAAGAGGTGAAGTCTGTAAATATAGAATCTGTACTTTGGCAACTTCCCTAAATGATTTGGTGGTTTCAATTTGTCAAATAGCATGAAACTAAAGGATTTACACTTTTATTTTATAGAATTTCTGCAAAAATGACCAATTTTGGCATTTTATGGTCAAAATAGGCATTTTAAGGCTTTTTCAATAATGATGCATACATGGCATCCTGACTTTTTATCTGACAGGTTTTCATGTGTCAATACTTGTGTTTCTATGCCTTTATCTAGTTCTTTTGCTTGTTTATGAACTCAGAATCTACAGAAAAGAACATTATCTCAGACAATATGTACAAAATGTGTTGTATAAATGACCCTTGTCTTAACGCCCTGTTTGGATGAAGTCAAAAGTGGGGTTCTTGGTACATAAAATTTGAAGTCCACAATAAAGACCTCACTAAATTTGTATCAAAAGCACTTTGCAATGTCTATTGTACCTGTTCCATCTCACATAATATCTTTCTTTTCTTCTGTAGGATAGCAAGTGGTTTAGATATAAGCCTGTTGAGACTAAAATTGCATTCAAGTTTTTCATTAAAAAGGCAAAAATCTTTGTATCATACCATACTGTCTGTAAGAAAAGTTAATTGCAAGAGCCTTTTTGTGCTCAGATTTGTTGTATCATGTCACATGAGTATAGAAATGATAAAAAAGACACAATTTTTTATTTCTTATAGCCTCAATATGCATTTTTTAATGTAAATATGTGGCACGGCCTAAATTGACCCTTATTTCTTTCCAGTCTTACTTGGCTTAAGACCCTTTTAAAGTAATATGATATGTTATTTGTGACTTTTCTTTCCATTTAAAGTACATTCAATACATATGTAAGGATTATTTATAACCTAAAAGCTTCACAAATTTAAAATTGCTGGAAAATATTACATCTTCATGTAAGGCCCCCTTTCATTGAAAAACCTCAATTTTTAGGCCCAGGCTGATATAAATTTGACTTTTGAATAATTATGCTAAGTCTGATATATCAAATGAGTACTCTATTGCTTTTAGTACATAATAAATGATATATTAGGGCATTTAAAAAGTATTTTTTTGCAATATTTTAATTTTCAAAGCCCAAAATGTTGATAGTTGAAATTATTCAATTTTAACGTCAAAATTAAACACGCAAAGATGAGTATAGAATTTAGCATATTGTCTATAATATATATCCTATTGTTATGAAACTTTGCAAGCAGTGTTATAATTTATTAAGCTTTGGTCATACCAAGTTTTTTTAAGATTTGTCAACTCTTTCTATCCTATTAGGTCCGAGACCACAATTGTCGTCCCTTGATTTTCGTTGTTCACGAATATAGTCCCTAGTGTTAACAGTGGGTTACTTGCCAATAATTTTTATACCCCTTCCAAATTTATTTCTCACTGTTTAATGCCTCAAATTGTAAGTAGGGGGGTGAAACTACACTGTAAAAAAATTTGGGTCCAGAATTTTACAGGAAAGTAGTGATTTGGTCCAGCTGAAAAAGGTTAAAAATTAGCACTTCGGAAGCTGTCAAAAGATTTCAAGACACCCTAAACACAAAATTGTCCATATTTTGAGTTAGAGGCGATGAAGTTTTCTATATTTTTGATATAATTTGTCCCAAAAGTAGTTCAACACACTGTAAAAATTTCATTGAGAAAGCGCAGGTGGGATTTTTTTTATTTTCATTTATGTTCTAAAAGAAATGCACTACGAATTAATTGTGTTCTCGGGCCATAAGATAAATCGTCCTCTAACAATGGTTGTTTCTTTACAAAATTTTATAGGGTATGCAAAATCTATTCTAGAGAAAAATTTAAAAAAAATATAAATTAGAATACAAAATCAACAAATAATAGTATTCCTAAAGATGAAAATAAATCTAGGTGTGCGACTGAGGCTCTTTAGACCCTCTAGTTTAGTTTTTAAATTGATCTATGCTCCTTGGAACCTATATTTTTCTGAGAAGACAGCGAGACAGACTTTTTGCTGTCGGTCCAATTCTTTGAAAATAAATCCAGGTGTACGACTGAGGCTCTTAGAATCTCTAGCTTAGTTTAAAATTGATCTTTGCTTTTGTAAACTCTAGTTTTCTGAGAAGATAGCGAGAAATATCTCTGTTTGCAGCCAGGCCAATGCTTTTCTGTGTTGTCTGTCGTGTATTCTTTCTGTGTTTTGTAACGTTCTTATTATTGTTAGTGTGTGTGTGTGTGTGTGTCTCCAATTCTAGTCAATTGAACAAAGTGTAAATGAGTATTGTATCTATTTATGAAAAACAACAAAAAAAAAACGACCTATTTATTAGTTTGAAAGAATGGCCTTCGTTTTATATTTGGTTGTTTTGGCCTTCACAAAGTTAACCTCGCGATGAACTTATTTGTTAAATGTACCTTATATATGATAATGTAATTTCCTAGCTTATTAACACCAATCCATTTGGAAATATGATGCAGTAAAACATACTTAGCCTGATATCATATCGTGTTACTGAATTATACTTTAGGTAAGTATGAAAGACTTAGAGAGTATACATATGTCATATCAATTTCATGGCGAGTGTTTCTCAGTGGAACAACTTCCAATAAGCTAAATTGAACAACATTAATGTGTTAGAAGCCAAAAATGAGCATATAACTCGGTTAAGATTAACTTCACAGCTAAAGGTATGTAACGAACACCCCAAATCTCATATAAGATATGCTTTGCTTGTAATATTGGTTTAAGTGCAATTGAATAACATAGTGAAAGTTTACAGTGTCATTACATATCATTTTTTACTAGCTATTATGCAGAAGCAGAGACATATAATACAATTGTATTATATGTCTCTGGCAGAAGATAGTCGCAGGGATATTTTACATTACATGTAATTAAACTATATAGGTCATTCATCTTTCCTAGCAATTTATCTTTAACATTATTATTTTTCTCTTTTAAAACTGTAAGTCTGTTTATCAGATAGAAAAAAACCTACCAAATTTGCAATTGTAATATTTAACCAATTTGACAAATTGATAAATTAATTATCTAACTGTTGAACCGAGAATCCGGGTGGTCAGAAGTAGTAATGAAATGTATCTGCAAAAAGAAATAAAACTTTCTTATTAAAATGTTTGATTTATATCTCTTAATGTAACAAACGACTAAATAGAGAGCAGAATGTCAATTGACATCATTGATTAAGTGTGTTAAAAATTGCAAATTGCTGTAAAAATAATAGTTTATTATTAGCTATTTTTCTGAGTTAGAAATATTTTTTGACAATTATTGATCCAAAAATTGAAAAATCCAAAACTCAAGTTTCACTGTAACAACATATTCAAAGAGTGGGAGATAATTTTTGTCTACCGTACAGTACTGTACGGGAATAGAACATAATGTTACTGTATTATCTACTCTCTTCCATGAAAGTTCTCTTTTAAAACTTTTTTTCTCCCTTGTAGGCCCCGCAACGAAGTTGTCGGTGCCATATAGTTTTCCCCTTGTTCGAAATTCCGATATTCCGTAATTCCGAAATTCCGTAATTCCGAAATTCCGTCATTCTCTCATTCTGCAACAAACCATATTATACGGAGTTTTTTCTAAACGCCTTCAGATATTGTGGCTGATTATTGGTATGTGAGTTAACCATGATAAGTTACAGATCAAGTTTAAGTTTAGTTCCGCTGCACTAATTTTTGCGGAAATTACAGGCTTTGGACTTTGAGAATTTGTTGAAAATCGTTGAAAATCACAGTTATAAGGACTTTTTTTTCTAAACGCCTTCAGATATTGGGCTGATTTTTGATATGTGAGTTAACCATGATGAGTTACAGATCTAGTTTAAGTTTCGTTTTGCTCCACTAATTTTTGCCGAAATTAAGGTCTGTGGACTTTGAGAATTTTTTGAAAATCACAGTTATAGACTTTTTTTCTAAACGCCTTCAGATATTGGGCTGATTTTTGGTATGTGAGTTAAACATGATGAGTTACAAATCAAGTTTAAGTTTAGTTCCGCTCCACTAATTTATGCCGAAATTACTGGCTTTGGACTTTGAGAATTAATTGAAAATCACAGTTATACGATCTTTCTTCTAAACGCTTTCAGATATTGCGCTGATTTTTGGTATGTGAGTTAACCATGATGAGTTACAGGTCAAGTTAAAGTTAAGTTCTGCTCCGCTAATTTTTGCTGAAATTAAGGGCTTTGGACTTTGATAAAATTTGTATGAAATTGGGTTCAAAACAAAAACTTAAACAACTATCAGAATTATGTATTACCTTCAACGAAATATGTATTCTTTCAAATTACTTGGAATAGACATTGATGAAAATTTAAGCTGGGAAGATCATGTTGATCGTGTATGTAAAATTATCTCATCTAAAGTATCACTTTTATATAAAATTAAAGTATATTTGACAATACACACAAGGCAACTATTTTATAATGCATATATTCTACCATATATAGACTATTGTAGTTCAGTTTGGGGAAATTTATTACAAAAAGATTCAGATAGAATCATAAAACTTCAAAAAAGAGTAGAAAGAATTATACTGGAATGCGATATTTCTATTCCATCTAATTTCATGTTTTCTTCTTTAAAATGGCTATCTTTTACTAAAAGAATAAAATACCAACAATCAATTCTAATGTATAAAATTGTAAATGGGCTAACACCTGATTACTTAGCAATACTAAATATTGATGATGTGCAACGCCACAACTTACGATCTGTCTCTAATAATGATCTTTTTGTTCCAAGACCAAATACAAATTTTTATAAAAAATCTTTTCATTATTCTGCAACCAAAGTATGGAATAATTTACCACTCGAAATAAAAAAATGTCCTAATGTGGAATTATTCAAGAAACATAGTTATAATCATTTTCTTGAAAATTATATGCAAGTCAAATAATTTGTTTTCCTCTAACAAAACTATATCAAATATTGTCATTTATTACCCTAAAGTATATTTCAATGATTGAATTGTGTATATACTAGTAATATATATTGTAATTTAATGTATGAATGTATGAATGTTAACTGTATGCATGTATTTTGTTTGAGGGCCTCAATGAAAATTAGACTATTTCTAATTGAGTTACCCTCTTTAAATAAAGAATTTATTATTATTATTATTATTATTAATATTATTATTATTATTATTATTATTATTATTATTATTATAAATTATTGAAAATCACAGTTATACAGATTTTTTTTCTATACGCCTCCAGATTTTGAGCTGATCTTTGATATGTGAGATTACCATCATGTTTGTAGATAAAGGCAGATGTGGTGTGAGTGCCAATGAGACAACTCTCCATCCAAATAACAATTTAAAAAAGTAAACCATTACAGGTTAAAGTACGGCCTTCAACACGGAGCCTTGGCTCACACCGAACAACAAGCTATAAAGGGCCCCAAAATTACTAGTATAAAACCATTCAAACGGGAAAACAAACGGTCACATGTGTTTATATTGAAATTGCAGATTTTTCAACTGTTTGGGACGGGCCATTCGTGTCGCTTTGACACATCTAGTTTGTATACAAATATTCAAAACGATATCCCATGGGAGAATTATTATTTGATCAGAACGTACATTATTATTGATATCATTTAGGTATGTTTTTTTTTTCCATTTTCACTTGAACTCGGGCTACTAAAATTAATGTCAAGCTTCATTTCAAACAAGAACCTCTATCTAGGGTATATAAAATGAATGATATATGTCCTCCTTATATACTGGGGGGGGGGGGGGAACTAGGCATCAATATAAAACTTCACGAAATAACAGATGGTTTACATTTCTAATATAGTTTCAAGGATATCTATTGTAGTAAGTATTTACCTAACTGCATGTTTTTTCAAATCCTTGCTTGGACATACATGTAAACAGTATCAAACGATACCGTTTTATTGACAAACATTTCAATCAAATCCATAAATATTTACAGAAACATAATACTCTTTACATTCTAAACCATCTATGAAAGTCAGAAATAATAATACAAAATTGATCCCCTTAACAAATCGCTTACTGGTATTTGATTAAATTATTGACTAACTTAAAGATTCCATTTCGGTGTTGATTGTTACAATAAGCAATTTGCAAATCACAGAAATTAATTCCACGTCAGGGTTGGGTCCTTTCATATTTTGACAGAATACGATGTTTATTTTCGTCAAGTGTCTGCAAATATGTTCCTTGAAAATAATAACTTGTCATTTGATAATGATCATAAATTTAGCATACCAAGAAAATAATTTTCTGTTTTTCCTAGACAATTGCTTAATTTTTTTTTATAAAAGTAGATTAGACGAACAACATCACGTTTCTTTAGGTCATTCATCTCAGTGTAAACAATTTCGTAGATCATGCTATTTTTCATATTTCCTTTAAATTAGTATTTGACCGATTTCTCAGGGGATCAATCGTTTGAAAACACTTCTTATTTTTATTTTGCCTTTTTGGGTAATATTGATGAGAGGTGGTTTATATATACCATAACGCCTTCTTTTAAAATACATGCACACAAACTATATGTTTCTTAGATTAATAAAAAGGGATTGACTTTGAAATAAAAATACGTATTGTATATCAGTTACACATTTTCCTACACTTATTTAAACTTTAATTTATCGTTGTCTCTCGGATTATTGTACAATTTCGTTTGCGATGTTTAATTGCATCTGATCATGGAAGTAATATTACTTCCATGATCTGATCATCATTAAAACAACATGACTGTAGTATTTACGACTATAAACGTTTATACCTGCTATGATGTACTTCTTGAGATGTATGAAATAGGTGCAAATGTTAAGATTGCTCACAATAATAATAAGAAAAATAGTCAACAAACTACTGTAAACAAAACTTGCAAAATTCCTATCATAGAAACGCATTTTCTATAGTAAATAAAGGGAACAGTTTAGTATACCGCTGTTCAAAATTCATAAATCGATAGAGAAAAAACAAATCCGGGTTACAAACTTAAACCGAGGGAAACGTATCAAATATAAGAGAACTAGGACACAACAGAGACAGAACAGCGAAATGTAACACACACAGAAACAAACTATAATGTAACAATGGCCAATGGTAAACGATACTATTACTATTTTATCATTTTTTTTGTAATTTTTTAGGGTTGTAAAAGCGTTGGGCCAAGTACATTTTGAATAAAGTGCGGAAGGTTTACAAAAAGAAGCATTTTCTTAAATGTTATCGATCAGCTTGCAAATGTCGAAATATATTATGTGGTAATGTCAATAAATTTTTAAGAATTCTATACATTTTCCCTGTTTTTTTGTTTTTTTTGTTTTATTTTTATAAAAACTATATTTTTCTTACAAGTAAGTTTGTAAACTAACAAACAACACTTTTCTGATATATAATACGCAAAAATTGATTATGTAAGTGATCACAAAGGACAAGGTACACTTATGGCACACAACGGCCTAAAATATCAACTTTTGGTTTGTAAATGGGTCTATTTCAAAAGCCTATTATATGCTAAATAAATCAGTTCTTTTCATAAAACTACACAAAATTCTCCAAAGGAAGCCAATTTTGGACATTTTTAGAAATCACAAGGAAAACGAAGAATCCAAATTCTCGGCAAAATGACCTGTGGTAATATTGTACGCTTATGGCACATTTTGATTATAAAAATTAGCCCCTTAGTATTTACACATCATTGTCTTTCCTAGTTTATAGCTTTGAGTGTTCTGTTGAAGGTATTTTCTAAAAGCGCGTCGTACGCACCAAATGTATGAAGTATTATTTTCAGTTGCAGTTATTTCTATACATTTTCATCTCTAATTTGTGTACCCTTTTCAAATTTTACAGCTACATGTATATAATTGCAAAAGTTGTTTTTCTACACAATTTCATTATCTTTTAATAGATTTTCATGTACTGAAAGAATTGCTCGAACCTTGAAGATGAAAGCGATTTCGACCAAAAATAAAACTGATTACATTCGTATTATTGATCAAAAATAATTAAAAACGAAATGAAATAAGAAGTATTCTTTTAGTAATCTACTTACTAAATTAAAACTATTATAAGACCATACTCTGAGTCAGATCGGCTTATTTTCTAAATTGCGTGCATTTTTAAAAAAAATAAATGGCAGATTCATGAATAACCTGGTTTAACTTTTAAATTAATAAAAAAAATGATTAGTATAATTGTTGGTAATTTTGTGTATCATTTTACAGGTTTTTTTTCTAATCATTGATTGATTGATTAATTGGTGTTAAACCCCACTTTCGGCACTATTGTGTTATTTCATGGTGGTCAGTTTTGAATGTGATGGAAGCACTGACGAGTGTCCGGAGAGGAAACTGACAATTCTAATCAAATTTAAGATTGAGTCGAGTGAATCTGCCACGTGCGGGATTCGAAAGCACAACCTCAGTGTTGACAAGCCATTGATACAGTAAATCGACAACCTCCCTCGCAAATTTTGTACTCAGAGTTATTATTATCGTTTTAAATAAAGAAATATAAGATACGAATGTTTTCTGTCAATTAATTAGTACAACTATCGTGTTATAACAAAGAAGACGAGATTACTCATGATATGTATCTGAACAGACATAATTTTCTAAATGATGTTTCTCTATTATTTTTGCTTTGCAAGCTTCGACTGAAACAAATAACATCAACATTGTTAAGAAATACTATTAGATGGATAGATTCTCACCAAATGGAGACAGCCTAGTTTAATTATGTCACAAATCAAGATGATATTATGTATTTAATCAAGAATATTGATATCAACGAACTTTGTCTTACATTTTACTACAATGTAATTTAATAATTTGAAAACAAATGCATGGAATTTATATTACCTCGTCAAAATTGATTGTCGTTAAGAGCAGCTATAAAACGTCATTAGCTTTATATCTTACATGTATAGATAGCTGTGCTTGATTGATCTTAACCTATTACAATAGTGCATTTTAATTCAATTTTGACGTAAAAAACATCATTTCAGAGTAGTAATCCGAGGCGTATTCACTTACAATACAATTATAATTAGAGAGATGCTTTGATATTTCATTCAATGAATTCCATCACTGCACGAGTTTTTGTAATTTACCCTGTAACGATCATTGCGTTCATTATTACATAGATAGTGCAAAAAGCAGCAAGATTTCATAAATGTTACAAGATTAATTCATATGAAATGTCTGCTAGATTCGAGTAATCAGAACTTAAAGGAGTACAAGCTACGCATAACTCACATTTTTTTTGTTCTACAAAAGCGGAATATAGAAAAAAAGCCACATTTCTTTATTAGTAGTCAGTTTGATTCAATTCGTCAACAAAACTTTAAAAAATTATATCACTGCACTTTTCTATTATTGGCTTGCAAGCCAAAATGTCAGTCTCACAGCACTTAGAAAAATGTTTATTATATATTTACGATTGCACGTGCTTGTCGGTGTATTTATATTTATATTTCTGACTATTGAAATAGGTTCTATGACCGTCGGGTAGTAATCGGGGGTGACATCTAGTTTAAATTGCAGCAGCAATTTTGATACATAGATACGAGTCAATGCATTGTTAATTTGATTCTTTCGAACGACTTCCATTATGCAGAAGGTTGATTAAGTTAACCAAAACTATCTGTCCATGCGCTTTACAAAATATGATAGCACACATCTCAAAAATGTTTTACAGTTCTGTTTACATATAAAAAGAAGATGTGGTATGATTGCCAGTGAGACAACTCTCCACAAGAGACCAAATGACACAGACATCAACATGCACGTAAATGTTTTCAAACAGCATATTTAGTAGAGGACTTTGGCCATGTGGTGAAGAAAGAGATGATTTTTAAGACATATCCATCTACACAAAAAAAAAAAATAAAAATTAACGTATTTATTGATTTGAAAATTTTGAAAATTTACTATGGAATGACCTTCAAAGAACACATCTTACAACAAGGCCACGTGTGTCACTTTAATATTCACCGTTACATACTGCAAAGGGCTAGCTACATTCATCATATTGATCAATTCCATTTTTTTCGATTTACATATTAGAAATGTTTGCTCAGTATCTCCAAATTTTCTTGTCCTTATTTAATTTTATGAACACATGTTAAACAACGTCCTTGAAAAGTCTGGTCAGCAATGTCTTTCAATATGGTTATCATTTTGGATCTTTCATTCCGAAACTAATCAACGAACTTCAATTAATAAATTATATATTTGGGTTTCAGATACTTTATTAATATAGACTGTTAACACCAGCCCAGTACTTCGATCAACGCTTTTACAGTCTAATAAAATGTCAAAAGCAGCATTCAATTCTTAACTTTGCAATTATGTTTGTCAATCATTGTCTGTATAATTAATTGAATTTTTGCCTTGTGCGTAAAACAAAGCAAACAATTATTCGATATCAATTACTTCGATAACCGAGTACTTAATTTAAAGAGAAAAACACATCTAATTGTAAAAACACTCTTACGTAATGTGGTTCGCCACAATAACAGTTAAATGTGGATTTACATGCAACCACATCACAACACTTGCAGGTTGAATGAAATTACTCTCAGAATGAAAAAGTGCATTTTCCACAAAAGCTTTTTACAAATGAAGTCAATCGGAAAGTGCAATATTAGATGCGATAAGCCAATAAAGATAAAAATTTGATTAGATAGGGCAATGACGAATGATACTCAAAGGGAATGCCAATGATATTATATTTCAGTGACATGACTTCTTATTTATGTATTGTGTTTAAACAGTCGAAACATTACATACATCACTACCATAACCATGTTCTTTGAATTGCTGAATCTGGCAAAATAAAATTACTGTCATTACCAATCATTTCTGACGCAACTTAACTTTGAGGTTAGTGTCAATTATGATTTAACAACCAAACATTTTGTGCATATAAGATGATATAATTTGATTGAGATGCTTTTGTTAACTTAAGGGTATAAAGTATTTTGCTTTTGTTTCATATTTGATTATTAAAAAGAGAGGAGGCATTGAGTATGTAGCTTGGAAAGATTGTTGTTTTTGTTCAATACGTTCCTATACCATGACCTTAAAAAGAAATGTTAGTCACATTTTCAACTAAATTTGCATACACTGAAATAAAGGACAGTCCCTAATCTAATGGCAAAATCAAAAGCTCAAACATATAAAACGAATGGATAACAACATACATGTCATATTCCTGACTTGGTACAGACATTTTCTTATGAAGAAAATTGTGAATTGAACCTGGTTTTATAGCTAGCTAAACCTCTTACTTGTATGACAGTCGCATCAAATTCTACTATATTGACAACGATACGTGAATAAATGATATCACTAGAGCTGCTTAGCGTAAATTAGCCTGGCATAAGGGTTATCAATTTGCTTGATTGTTTTGTTATAAACGTCGGTACTTTGGAGTGTGTCTAAAAAATAATTTTAAATTTAATGTAGGTGTTTAAATCCGTACATATTTACAGGGAAATATTGAATCTGCTCTTTGTGTAAGAGTAAGATGGATTTTTTTAAATTTGTTGAACAAATTAAAAACTATAAGCATGGTCACTTTGATTTGTTATTTCTTACTAGAGTATTGCAAAGATTAAGCTACAAATATATAAAACATATAGATAATGTTGGGATAAACATTCAAAATCTACATTGGACATATTTTATATTAAAGGAGTAGGTCCGATAAGGACCGATTTTAGCCTCAAATTTCAGGTTCATCTGACGAAAGATTTTGACCACTTTTTAAACACTTAAGTGTCTATTTTATTTGATTCAATTAGTTTATGTGAAAGATTTTAACTGGTTGTGCCATTTAAAACGATCCGATTCAAGCTCAAATATGAAAAATCTACCAAATATGCCAAAAAATGTCACTTTTCAGATGGTTTTTGTCAAAAATGAAAGTGGCCGCATCCGTGTTCATCCTCAACCTTTATATATGTTATGTATTATCATAAAATACAACTTACATTTTAATATTAATGATGAACACGAATGCGGCCACTTTCGTTTTACACGAAAACCGTCTAAAATTTAACTAAAATGCTAGAATTGTGAAGATTTCAGTGATTTAGCATGACTTAATGGTGCTAGTACCCGATATATGTGAATTGTATTGTCAAACAGCCCATATTTATGTAAAAGAAGCATTCTGCTGTTCAATTAATAAATAAAAGTTTACATTTTAACAATTTTGTAAAACTGCTATATTTTGGGGCCAAAAAGGGGTCTTACCGGACCTACTCTTTTTGCAAAAAGAAATAACAACTTCTAGTTAAGTATTTCTGGGATTTATCTCCAATCTCATTATTAAGACACTGAGACACTTGCAAGTACAATACTATATGAATTGTTCATTTTGCTGATGGAAAACTCAAACTGACACGCAGAACAATGAACTCTTCTGTAACAGTAAAAAAGTGCTTGCATAAAGAACAAATAAAAAGAAATTATTATGCATCTGCATACAAAACGCAGACTAATAAAGTTTGCAAAAAAATGAACATATACCTAAGCTGACCTTAGCAATTTGTGTTTGTAGCTATCAGATTCCGTCATATGTTACAACATTAAATATAAAGATAATGAATCGGACTGAGCCATACTAGCTTTTATTGTAGATAAACAGCTTCTTTATCGCCATCAGGCATTAGAGTAATTGAATCAGATAAAGTTAACGCGCCAAAAGTAATCTTGGAGTTATCTCCGGCCATTAATGTAAGCTGCTAAAGCAAACAGGTCATTATTGAAATGGATTCATTGACTACAAAACTATACAGTCTTATTGAAACTCTAAAGAACAACACAAACCATCTGATCGTCTATCTC
The DNA here is from genome assembly GCF_965363235.1 of Mytilus galloprovincialis. Classification (NCBI taxonomy): domain Eukaryota; kingdom Metazoa; phylum Mollusca; class Bivalvia; order Mytilida; family Mytilidae; genus Mytilus; species Mytilus galloprovincialis. The sequence goes on along the minus strand of NC_134841.1, from coordinate 33,460,878 downwards.
AATTTACATTCATTTGGCCAATTTGCATTTATTAGTTGTAAGTAACTTGATGGTAAACAACAATGAGTTCCATTAAGATCGAACTGTACCATATGGGAATAACACATCCACTAGTTTAGACATACAAGTTGCTATATACTAAACTTGTGTTGGTAATGTAATCACCAAAGTTATGCTCGATACCAAGAATTCAAAAGGCAATTAAATTATATAGTGCAATAGGAGCAAAAAATTATACAAACAAAAAACAACAGAACAAAAACAAGTACAGATATAAGAATGTTTTTCTATATGATATCATCAATTTAAAGACTCGTACACAATGTTGTTGTTCATCTCCCCTTGACCTCTTTATCTTTTTTTTTCAAAATTGTGGTTCAATTCATAATATTCAAATGATTAAGTCAGAAGAGACGAGTAATATTTGATGTGAAACATTTACAATACATCTGTAGTTTCAAAAATATAACAGATTCTCAGTTTTTTTCTTCTTCTAGAGATCGAATCTAGACAGGCTAATATATTTTCCTTCTTTTTCAACTAAGTTTTTGTTTAAGCTAGGGAAAAGAAAAAAGAAACAAATACGTATGTATCAAGGAAACAAAAAGATGATTTTGTTTTGTATAATTCAAAAACAAAGCAACACTAAAAAGAGTTGATGCAGAAGTACTTAAAATTGGAATTAAAATTTCAAAAGTACATAAGGTGCATGCATATTGATGCATTTAAATTTTGAGTTGCCTAGTAGATTTGATTTTTCCACACATACCATCTCTATATATATTTCTTTTTTTGTATAGTTTAATTAACAAGTTTGAACCTTCTGCATTCTATACAGTCAACATGTATTGGATGTTTTCACTCTTTGTAAAAAGGCACTGATAAATTGTAACAACTCTACAGCACTTTGGCAGTCGAGACTTCGGTCTGCTGACATTATTTTACAATTGGGATAAATAACTGTCCATTATTCGGCTAAATAGACAATTTGTTCACCGGAGAAGTAATCTTTATAGAGAAATTTTCTATCGGCATTCAACAGGATAATTTCAATCATTATGTTTAGGAAATATATATAATTCAAAATGATTGCTAGGAAATATATATTATTTCAAATGATTGCTATGTTAATCATCAAAGATATGATATTTGTATTTTGTTTTTCTTTCGGAAAAGTGAAACTGCATGTTAAAATATTCTAAAGTCTCATTGAATTTCTTTACTTATTAAATGGTTCTATCAAAACAGCTTAGACAAGAACATGAGGCATATTTAAATCGAATGGCGTATAATATCCATTATCAAGATGTTTTATTTGTTTTCTCTCTAAATTGTCCTCCCTCGGGACTATCAATAATCTTACATCAACATTAACTTCCCTGAAGAACAAAAACAGTGAATAAAAGACAATCACAGACAAAAATGAGATTTATAACAATGTAGACACAAATCGGTTACAAAACGGAGGTGCTTAAAGTATGGTGTACCAACCTTTAAAAGTAATTTTAGTTTTTGAAATACTACTAAACAAAAAACGGGATTCGAGTTTTTTTTTATCTTCTTTTTTATTTTAATTATTGTTTGTGGGGCCTAATAGTGTACGACTAAAGTGATCACTAGCGTGTCAAGTTAAAGGTTGAAGTTCGGACGACGGTTGTGACAAAGTGTGTTCGTACCCAGTTCGTTACAAAATGTGACTCCACTATAAATGTTGTCAGTGTTTCTGTCGATGTTTGATTAATCTTCCCGGATTCTCTGACTTCTGTCAGCAACAAGAACTCAATCTGCATAACCAACATGATATAGTCAAGGTAGTAAAAAGTGGCGTTGCAAACCAACAAATAAACATAAATCAAATTTATTACAAAAAAAAGTTGAAAGGTCAAAGCGTTCATTTGCTGAAATTTATATCTGTTCATGTATTTTATTAACATGTTACTATATTTTGTATTACTGTGCCGTTGATGATGATAAAACTATTTTTATTACATCAGTTTATTTTAAGTATGTCTCCCTTAAATTTGAACTATTAGAACAAGGAAGTCCTTATTTTTCTATGTTTTTTTTCTTCTTCTGAATTGTCATTTAGATAGCCGCAGAAACCATTTTGACATTTCCAATATGTCAAACCCACGTACAGATAAAAAAAACTACAATAGTAATTCTTCGATATGATAGGAAAATAATACCATATGTTACCACTAATTCACTGTCCGTCAGACATTTTTGGATCAACAGATTTATGTCTTCCGTTTGTTATTTGTCCTTGCAACATATGTTATCAAGGCTTACAAGTACACAATGTCTGTGAGAATCTGCTGCAATTAAATAACATGTTTTGATGCTGCTTTTTCGCATTCGAAAGTGCACCAACTAGATTCATAATGATCCATAATAACAGAACACATGCCTACACATTTTTCATAGTTTAATTGTCAAAAAAAAAAACATAAACAAAAGAATGACGAAAGAAGAAAAAAATATGCAAGTGACGTGTCAGACATAAAAAATCGACGAAAACTAAAATTAGGATTATCTTAATTTCTAGCCTGTTATAATCCATACGGGAATTAAGGATAGTTTATGAATTTGTGTCAGATGTTTGGAATCAATACAGGTTAAAATAGTTTGCCCCATAACCAACCCATTTTTCTTTTGATATAAGCTCATAAAAAATAATTTACCAAAATTTAAGCAGATTCTGACTTGATTTCTTTTTCTCCAATTTGAGACCTAAATCATACCAACGCAAACATAAGGTCCGAGTCAGCCTTTAAGACGGTACTTTTCTATCCCAAATTCATGTATTTGGTTTTGATGTTATATTTGTTATTCTCATCGGATTTTGTCTAATGCTTAGTCCGTTGCTGTGTGTGTTACATTTTAATGTTGTGTCGTTGTTCTCCTCTAATATTTAATGCGTTTCCCTCAGTTTTAGTTTGTTACCCCGATTTTGTTTTTTGTCCATAGATTTATGAGTTTTGAACAGCGGTATACTACTGTTGCCTTTATTTTTCCTCATCATTTAACAAACAAATAAAATATCTCGAAAAGGAGCTCCATAATCTATCAATATCTTAGTGTATTTTGTTCCTTTTAAATTCTAAATTTACTTAATTTTACCCAAGTACATCCTTAAAGTATAAAGTTCATTCTTGTTTATATATTTTTTTTATTGTATATAGATTGTTTACCTGGCCAACTATGTTAGCGAAGCTGGCAAGATCACAGCACTTTAAATCTCCAGTGTTTTGACTTTATACCTACATCGCTACAGTTATGTCATATACAAAGGTAAAGTTGTTTTCTCAAGCACAGACATTAATGTAATTTTCTTTTCTTTTTTAATATAAAGGCAAAGTTGTTCTTTTAAATGCAAAGGCAAAGTTTTTCTTTTAAATACAAAGATAAAGTGTTTGCTTCTTTTTTTTAAGCTCATCAGCGGAATAATGATAATAAATAGGAAGATGAAGGATTTAACCGATATTTTTCTGTAAAGATATTTATCTGGAATAATCTTAAACAACTAAGCTCAACAACAAAAAATGGCCTTCATTTTTTTTCATGAATGGTTGTTTATAGTACTATTAAAAACCTGTTTGTGAAAATAATATCAAATTTTAGACCTTCTGGTAAATTGTATTGTATATTCCCGGAGATATAATCCTTTGACTTGCCAATATAACGAAGTCTCGCGAGGCTTCAAAGATTGATTTATATACTGTACCCCTGTTCGTGATTGTGCGCTTTAGCTTTGTGAATTCGAGCAAACAATGTTGATAACTGTTCAAGGTTTATTAAATAAAGCGATCAAACCAGATATATTTATTTGATGCCTGTAAGCAATGGTGTCAATAAAAATTATGCTGCTTTGTATTCTGAAGGGAATGGTATGATGATTAGAAGGCTAACGACACCATTTATTAATACCATTTACGGCATATAAAAACAAGTACACATGTACTGCAAACAGATTAATTTAAATATGAAATTGAACGCTTTACAGACAAACTGTCAACTGTTTTCACCATTTTGAAATATATCAAACTTATCCTGCCTCAGAAAGTGTCATTTCCCTCAGCTTGTATGCATCGTTGGTAAAAAAAAACTTGACTCATTTAGTCAAGCATAGAAAATGCTTTTAAATATTCTCAATGGGTTTGGTTTGATAACCAACAATCCATTACATTTTTTATGAATAATCCTCATTGAAAATATAACAATACTAAACTATGATTCTATGTTATTATTATCTGAAAAGATAACTTTACAATCATGTATATACGACCATTATGGCAACTACTTAATTTGTATTGATGAGAAATGGTTAATGAATCAAGATCAAGTCAAGCTTCCAAATTATATGTCTTCCTCTGCATTCAGGATGGCTGAGGAAGGAGGGTCAGGATGGTTTTAGAAATGAATATGTTGGCATGTTATGTTTAGAACTGTAAATAGCTGATTTTTTTCCTTTGCATTTCGTCCAGTGTGATCACATTTGAATTACAATAGTTGTTTTGATCTTTATGGAACCGACCACAAGTTTCCTGGGACTATTATAGTATAGTTAGTATAACAGTTCCAGAAGTTCATAAACAGTTATCGTATGCGAATTTCAAATTTTGGGGTTTCTTGTAGATAAAGTTTATGATTGATGAATGCATCATACTATTATGTACTTTTAAACAAAGAGAGACCAAAATGTGGCTCGAGACTTGAGATTTGACGAATTGCAATTCAATTAGTACTAAAAAACTAGTAATTCGTACAAGGTCATAACTTGTTATTTAAAAAGACCTCCTAAAATTCCCATATTCGTATGTTTTCGAGTATGTCTGATAATATTTATTCAGGACAAACTTGACTCCCTTGATAATTAGACAAGCCTGACTCTATGACATTTTTTCGTAATGATCCAATTTTTTTGAGATCCTACACGCAATGTACAGACGTTTCACGACATTTAAAGATTGTTTAATTAGGGATCTCTTAAGTTTACATATGGTTATATAGTTTATAAAAATTTCATTAATGTAATAAGCAGGTGTGATGCTCTTTTTAATGAAATTTTCAAGTGTACAACGAAGGAGTTTTTAGAATTTTTTCAAAAAATACGTTTGATATATGACGTTGGCATGTCATATTTATAAATAAGTTTTTCAGTTGTTCAGATTCCTAACGGTAACTTATTAAAATCATCTTTTCAATAGACGTTGTATTAAGACAGTTATAAGGAAAAATAATTTTAAAAGTGCCTTGTTCTAGTTTAATATCTTTTGATTTATTTATGCTTGCAATACATTTATAAATTTGTCACTTTGAGGATGAGATCTAGAGTTGTGTGGCCTACATAAGTATCAGTGTTGTATCAGCTCCATTTTATCATTTACTTCACTTACTTCATTTATTTGAAACAAATTTAATTTAATATATTTTGATAAACAATTACTCCTAAAAAGAGGAGGCAGATACCAAAGGGACATTCAAAAATAATAAATCGAGAGAAATTGATAACGCAGCGCGGAAGAAGACGGAGAAGCTAGTTCATACAAATTCATAAAACACTTAACAGAAAAATCAAGACTGAGCTGTAGAACAGGTGTTCTGGAAAGAGCCTAGTAATTTGTTCTTTTGTCTTTTGAATTTATAAATCAATAATTCCGTTCTTTTTGCTCTCGAAGAGTTTTTGAATGATTAACTTACAGCATGATTATACGGGGTAAAGATTGAGAGAACCAGAATGATTTGCAAACAAGGAAAAGGATTGAAAAGAAACAGAAAAATGATCAGCAGTAAAATGCTTTCGAGTTGGTAAGATCTTAACATTATAGCCATTTATCAACTAAAAGTAAAAAAAAAATGAATTTAAACAATCAAGGGACAATGCACATATATGAAAATTATGATGCCAGTGCACAAGCAATGATCTGACAACTTGAAAGTACATACCATCTGGGACTAGCTGTCAGTACTATGAAAGGTAATAAAAGGGTATTGGACTATATTTTTTCTAAAGTAGACTGTAATTTTGAAAATCATTCACGTTTTCTTATAAATGTTATGCCACATTCTTAAGAAGATGGGTATACAAATTTTGCACACACTATGTTTGACTGTCTGTAGCTTTGTAGGCGATAAGACGTGACAAAAATCGTTAACTGAAATCTACGGTAAATATTTATATATCTGAGTCACATTTGAATTCAAAAATGTATATGACATAGAGTGCATCCTAATGTGAAGCTGTACCATATTACAAATATAATATAAAAAAAGGAGAAACGAAGACAAATAGAAGTCTACAAAACTGATCTTTACAAACATGAAAATAGAAATATGCTACTCAGTTATAATTCACGCAAAAACGTAATATCATCATCGTTTTAAATTAATTGGAAGTGTATTATTTTCAGTAATAGCAAATAAGTTCAATAAGATTTATTGTACACAGTTTTTTGTTCAACTTTTTTTTAACCAAATCATTACTTCATCTTTAAATTCATGACCGTTTCTTCACAGTTTAATTTCACATTTTTACTACTAAATAATATATACATCAATCAAACAGACCAATGGAGAAGATGTTATATGAGAAAAAGAAATCCAATCAGCTGTCCAAATGTTGGACTATATATATTGACAATGAAAATCGCAACTGTGTTCTCGGATTAGGTCTCGATCTTGCATTTACGATGTGCATTGATACTATATTCCCCTCACCTCGACACGTTTATTGCTGTATAAAATGAACGACGAGGAGTAAACTATATATCTGTAATACCCTAGAAGCAACCAAAGAAGTACTTTATAAAGCTGTTTGTACTTTTAAGTGATAAATGTTAAAAAGTTTCTCATCAGTGATTGGCACAACACATTAGATACTTCACTGCTATCGTTATTAAGTTTCGAGGCAAATAAAAGAATTTTAATAAAATCCTATAAACACTAAATAGAACGATCAAAAGGAACGGATTGATAATGTCATTTTTCACTGCTGACAACACAAATATTTCTTTGTTTGGTAGCTAATCAAACAATTTATATATGGTGGCGCAACTTCAAAAGAAATGACAGATATTTTTACGTTTTAATCAGAAAAGTGTGGAAGGATATCAGTTCACAGAGGTAACTTAGACAATTTTTAAACTTGCGTTATCAGAAATAAATCAAAATGCGCAGGAGGCTTGGTTAAATGTCAATAATTCAATATTATATATTCTTCAAAGTCAAATTGTTTTTTCAAAGTAAATGCGAAAATGATAAGTTTTAGTTCTAGGTGAGTACTTCGCGATTTTAGATACGTTATATCACGGATAACAAGAAAACAACAAACAAAAGCAAACTTTAAATAAAACAAAACAACCGCAAACAAAACCAATGTTTATGACTGTCAAGGGTGTGATGTTCTCAATAAAAAAGTAAGTAGCATATCGTGCTCACAACACGAAAACACATTATTAAGATGAAAGGCGATTAGTTTTCGTACCAAGATTGGAAATGATCATTTAACAGGATTAAACTTTGTCTCTCGGTGAGGTACTAAAGACAAACACCATCAATTAATTATGGATACAATATATTTGCATATTTGCTTCTCTTATGTCTTGTATCCCTTTTGTCTAGTATCTATAATGGCAGCATTTGAAAAAAATGCAATAAAATATCTTCTAGCTCTTTAAAATGTTTGTTCAGAAGTTTGTTTTGCAGGAAAAAAAGTATGTTAATGTAAAATATAAAACATTGCGTATAATCGAGTGCCAGGCAGACGTTAATTTTCCATCACGTATCAAAGGTAAAGTATAATATTTAATGACATTTTTGTTTTCAACCAAACAAATTGGTATGAATAAAGGCAACAGTAGTATACCGCTGTTCAAAATTCATAAATCGATAGAGAAAAAACAAATCCGGGTTACAAACTGAAACTGAGGGAAACGTATCAAATATAAAAGAACTACGACACAACACCGAAATGTAACACACGCAGAAACGAACTATCATGTAACAATGGCCATTTTCCTGACCTGGTACAGGGCATTTTATGAAAAAATGGTGGGTTGAACCTGGTTTTGTGGCATGCCAAACCTCCCGCTTTAACTTTAGATAATAATACAGTGGCTTCCAAAATCAGTAAACACGGTAGCGATTTTTGTCTCGTTTGACGGAGTCAAAAAGCGAGACATAAGTATGCTGTTTCTGGCGTCGACGACAACGACGACGACGCTGTCAACAATGTTCAACTAAATTATAATCCTGGTACTTTTGATAACTATTTTAGTTTGTGATTAGCTCTAGTTTATGGTGAACAACTAGTGGTAAGTCAAAGATATTTTGTAAGCCGTTGTATTAGTATTGGCACATCTCATAACCATGGAGATTATTTGTCCCACCCCATCAGTTATGGTCTATTGACTTTGAAAATTTTGCTTAGTTTACATGTATTAGTTTGTGTTTAGGTTTATAAAAAGGGAACTACTTAAAAGGTCAATGGTATTTGGTATGCAGTACTAGTTGTAATAGCATTGGCACATCTCATTTCCATGGAGACTGTTAGGCCATGTACATTCAGTCATGGTTAATTGACTTTGAATTTTGGAAGGAAAACTTACTTGTTAAAGTATTACTATTTTAATTTCAACATTTGCTTTATCAAAATTACAAAAATGCGAGACATCTCACTGTGATAATAGTTTATATTGTTTCTAGCTGTTCAAAATACTTTTTTGATATCCCTTCTATTCCATATTGATAGCATTGAAGGCAGATAAGCGACCACAATATGACACAGTTTAGACGAACTATATCTAAAAATACACTTTGAAATGTTATGCATGAAATCAAAAATTACAGTGGCAAATTTCAATCAAATTTAACAAAAGTACTGCATTAAATCACACGTTGTTTTAGCCGATATAAGACTTATGTGATTACCCGAATTATAATGCAACTTTTTATTTTTTATATTTCCTTGGAAATGGTGGCTTGTTTCCTAATTAAAGTTAGATCCTAAATGATTTGAAACGTCGTACGTTTTCAATTATCTGCAATTAAAACAAGTTGCTTTCTTTAAAAAAAGAAAAAGCAATACATGAACCTACAACTGCTGACTGCGGTCAACAACATTAGTTGATTTTATTTGCTTTTGATTTGAACAAATTTACTGTGAATGAGATATTAATCAATATTAATGAGTTTTGTTGTCACATCATTATTGAAAATATGTAATAGTGGGTAGATTATTGCACATGTGAATGAATTTACTTAATTTTTACTTTGTGTTTCATGTACAAATTGCTGATCTATTGCAATTCCCAATTTCTGCAAACTCTAAGTGACTAAGGGAAATTGTATTGACTCTGCAACATACGTCTAATCCTCAGGTTGCTTTTTTGTGGTTAATTTATTTTGATTTTTAAAAGTTGATATCGATTTAATTTGTTTCCTGGAAGTTTTTAATTATCCTGCATAATTATTTGAGGCTGTCTGTGACAATCATACACACTTTATTTGTAATGTAATCAATGAGGACATATAAGATAAATAAATGTTAAAGTTCTGGACCTCAGATTTGAATATGGTTTAGGTTATTTGTCAAAATACCTTGATATATGACTTATAATATCTACTATATAAGAATTGTTCTGTGATATACCTTCAAGAAAAAAAAGTATACCAAATAAATATAGAAAAGAAGTTTGGTGTGATTTTCGATGAGATTCTTTCACAAGAGACCTTATAACACAAATTAACAGCTATAAATTTTCAAACAGCCTTCATCAAAAAAAAAAAAAAAAAAAAAAAAACCATAGCCCCTACCACAGTCAGCTACAATAGACCTTGAAATAAGAAATGTAAACAATACAAACGAAAAAAGGAACGACCTGATTAATTTACCAAAAAAAAGAAACGAAAAATCAATCATGCAACATAGCAACAACCATTGAATTACAGGCAGATACTTACTGAATGTGACAGGGATATGTTTGATAAATATTGGTAACTCTATACAATTTAAATACGTGGCCAATAAAACAACAACACCAGACGAAATGAATAACCACCTGCAAAAAATAGTGACCACTTTTCCCAAATAAGGCTTATAATACTGTAAATCCAAAAATTATTGTGATTCTCTTATTATTGCAAGATGTAACAGGGTTATAATCACAATTATTTATAGCATTTTTAATTTTTTTATAAGAGTTAAACAGGATTTTTCATAATGTAGCAAAATAATATTGCATTTTATTCTAAAATGATAAAATCACATTAAATGCAGTCAATAATTTCTGAATTAACAGTATGTTGGGAATGAGTTGCCTATTCATCAAAAACCAAATGTATGTATGCTTGGGAAGAAGCAATAAAACATGTTCAAGATGAATTTGCTGCTTTGTATATAAACATATACAAATCATTGCTAAATTTACCTCTTATCAACTATTTTTGTAAAACTGGTGAAATTTGCATACTCAATAACCAGCTGAATCAAGTCCAATATATAGTACAAGGACAACATATTCATGAATGGAAAATAGTTTTATTTTTATTAATGCATACATATGATTCATAAAATAATATTCAGTATTTGAAGATTAAACTTTAACTGTTATTTAAAAATAAAAATAAAAAATAATTGAAATTAAATAAAAATAAATTCATATTCAAAATTCTTTTTCGAAATTTCTAATAACTACCATCAATAAACAAAAACAAAATTCAAGTTTTTAATAATTCCTCTATCATTTCATCTAAATTGTCTTCAAGTCTTTCTTTCCTTTTTATGGATATATTACATAACAATTACTTTTAAAATCTTACTAAAACTGTATGAATTAAATATAACGTAGAAAAATAATTGTTGTTGATCAACATTTTTTTAAGATGCAAGAATTTATAAGTCTTATAGGTATTAAATATTTGTTTTAATTACAAATGAATATTGAAAATACTTTAAAATTCTTAAGAGTGTGGTAATTAAAAGTTATTTACGCGTAACGTGTTTTGCCATTTTTATTTCACATGCAACCGTGAAAAAGGTCCATTATTCATCATTCTCGTGAAATCGACAAAAAGATCAATTAATTTGCAAGACATTTTTATTTATTCGTTCATCGTGAATAACAATTTTATTTAGCGTTCTTCCGTGCAGATACCCTCTTTACGCCCCTCTCATAATTGCAAATATTCTGACTTCAATTATTGTTAGTTTCTATAAAAACATAAATACAGTTTATAGTTTTTATATATTTCTTTATCTTTCTGTTTTCCGATTTAAATAAATAAAAATATTTAAACCAAAATGTTTTCTCCCAAGTCATTGATAAAATTATTAATACACTATATTACGTAGTTAATTCTTCACGCATGTTATCCTGCCACTGAACAATGCCGTGTTATAATTGACCTAGATACACACAGAATATTCAGAGATCGCTTCAAAACAAATATAATAGCGTTGTTGTTTTATAGAAACTTTCACACCGCTTATTATCAAAACATATATGTTTTGTGAAAAGGCAAATAAGTTTATATATTCAAACTAAGTCAGATTAGCGTAGCCAAAACATAGATTAATACCTGTATAAATAATCGACAACATTCGAGACTTTCCGAGAATTTTATTCCGACTTCCGGCCGAGAGATATCGAGTGGCCCATAGACACATCCAAAACTCACCAATATATAAGCAAGAACCCCGCAGGGGGTTCATGCAAAAAAATAAAAAAAATGTTGAAGGATGAAACTCGGCTGGCCATTGACACCTTTAAGACACCGTTCATTAATCAATTTTCAAAAATCTTATGAGATAAACATGTTGTGTTTCCAATAGAAATTTATAAAAAAAAAATTCGGTTCATGAGATGTTATTTCTTTTCATTCGTAACCTATGACGAATGGACATGACCGGAGGCGGGACATATCGAATACCATCTGTGTCATCAAGGCCATATTTTGTCTTATTTTTTCCCATATATAAAGGAACCTTTGATTATTAGTTTGCATTTAGGCAGCGATACCTCAGCGATACCTCAGCGAATGAAATTTTGATAAAAAATTCAAACTATGAAATGTCGTATAATTGGGACATTTTCTTCATATGCAGATGCTACTGGATTATGCTGGTATAAAAAGAGAAGAAAGTTCACTATCAGTCTTGCATAGCTTTTCCTGTAAGCTTTCAACGGATTCTGACTGTTTACCATACTTGGTTATTGAATGAATGAATCTTTATTTCAAAAGTATAGATATGCTCTAGAAAAAATAACAGCATATATTACATAATATAGTTAAAAAGTTAAAAAAAGAACATCTTCCTAAATCTATGTCAATTATGTTATCAATCAAAACGCTCAAGCATGTTCATGAAATCGTCTTCAAATGACAGTATGTTACAATAACATTATTTTTTTAACAACATTAGATACAAAAAACAAATAGTGACATATCTACATTACATCAGGCCTTGGAATAAATATAAAACTACAGACATCACAGAGTATTTCAAGATGAGACTAGTTGATATAGACAGTATATTATAAAAATCAGAATGATTTATGGCGCTTAAGCTATTATGGCTTCTCTTTGATTCATCTGCCTGATATTGATGATAAAACTGGTCATTAATTAGTTTATACCTATTATAACTTTATAAGTGTTTCATTGAAAAATAATATGAAAATATTCCTTGACATTATACAATACCATACATATCTGATTGGTGATGTATAATTATCGGACCAAAACGACTTTCTTTGGATCATGAAAAGAAAATACATTTGAAATGAATTTGAGTTTAGAGTTTCTAAGGTAACCTTACATAGCTGATTTGTTATGTTTAATTGTATGATCCAAAACGACTCTCTTTGTATTCTAAAGAAGGAATACATTTGAAAAGAATTTGAGTTTTAAGTTTCTTGGGTAATCTTAATATATGAATTCGTTCCTAAGGCTGTTCCTCTCTAATTAGAAAAGATGTGATTAATTATACCATTATTTTGTTTTGATATCAATTTTCTAGTTTGATCGTATAATTTAGTCTATACTTTGACTCTTAAGTTCATAAATTGTTCTGAAAATAGATTGATTCAAGTGATTATCTATCTGGAACATCTGAGTCTAAACTCAATAATAAATCATTACAACGTGTGCATCTAAAATAAATGTCATGGTTAATAGATCTAAGACACGTTCTATACGAAATATGTCGTACATTTCTAATGTGATACCAGAGATATAGAATAGACAAACAAAGGATATGGGATATATACAACATATCTATCATTACATTGAAGAAGAACTCAGAGATATATACACACAAGCATCTAAGCAGTTTGTCTAAAAAGAAAATCCAAACTTATAGTTAGTTTATAACTACCACTAATCCAGGTTAAAAAAACAATAAAGGCAATTCAATTCAATATTATATTTACGTCTCACCTTATGTATAAATTACACAATACATTTATAAAAGATACATTTTGTATACATAAGTCAATCTATACAGATTTATGAGAGACGATAATCAACTAAAACAATATTTGTGTACATAATAAATACTAAACCTGAATGGGTAAATTATACAACATACTATGATTTTTCAATTATTATTTAAAATATAAAACTTCACGGCGTCTTTTCGGAATAAAATTATAGGTTTTGGCACATAATCTTATAGTATCTTGATTCGAAAAAAAATACCATTTTCTGACAATCTGTAAAACTATTAAACTGTTCAACAATTTTAAGAGTCTCAGTAAAAAAACTTGTCTAAAATCATTATAAGGCAACAGTACTATACTGCTGATCAAAAATCACAAATCGATTAAAAGAAAACTAAAACCAGGGAAAGGACAACAGGAACACAGAAGTGCAACAAAAAACCAAACGACAATATACACAGAAACGGATATAAACAATATAATTGCATGAACTCCAATAAAAGTTTCGATAGGAAAGCATCTCCAACTATTCATGCATAACACTTTGATTATAGAATAACATTGTAGGTGATTGTTAAAATATTCGAAGATAACTTAAAACAAATATTCCAGAAAAGTCGATATCTATTCTACTGTTTCAAAATATCATGTCGTAGGATTTATCAGCACAACCTCTTAATCAGTTAGTATACTCAATATATTAAATATGAAGACATACACTTGATGTATTTAAATCAGTACTGGCTCATATAAAAGAAGGATGGTAACCAAAGGAAAAACCAAAAACCAAAATAGAAGAAAATATCTAGACAAAAAGACAATGTACAATCCACAAAACATACAATACTGTAATTTAAAAAAGAACAGCACGACTTTAACCAATTCGTAAGACTTATTTCAGGTACTCAAGAAGTTGCCGCATGGGTAGTAAACTGTTCATTCTTTCCTAGTCTCACCCATCATGTTGATTATGGCTTGTAAAATAGTTGATCACTATGTTTGAGAGAGTTCGCTTCTCAGTTTCAAAATAAGAAGCTTAGATAAAGGAATCAAAAGAGCAAAAAAGTAGAAATATATGTCAATGTGCTTGTTTTCGAGATATTAGCCATTGATATTTTGGCGGGAAAATGTTCTTTCTTGACTTTTCATAGCTTTATCATTAGATTTCAACTCCCTCAGGTCCAATTTAGTCATATAGTTTTTACCCCCGCATAAAAAACTGTCCATCCATAAGTTCGTCCATCCGTCAGTCTATCAATCTGTCCATCCGTCCCATGAATATTTTTTGTCGCATTTTTCTCAGGAACTACATTACAAGGATTTCCGAAATTTGTTTTCCGGATTTATATAAATGAGCTGTACTGTGTGATGCGTTTTCAGATTCATAACAACTTTCTGTTTACGGAATATTTAAATAATTGTATAAATTACATCCAAGTTGAAATATTTTCGTCACATTTTTTTCAGTAAGGACAAGGATTTCTGAAACTTGGTCAGCTATACCGTGTGATGCGTTTTCAGATTCATTGCTCAACAAATTCCTGTTGACCATCAAGTATTTGGGCGGGGGTATCATCAGTGGGCAGTAGCTCAAGTTTCACTTGTTCTTTCACTGTTTCGGTTCTTATACACCATTGACCTTTAGATATTCGGCTGTAAACTTTTCGAATGAAGGTAAATACAGAAAAGCGCTTAGAACGCATGGAATTTATAGCGCGTTGTTTTCACTGTTTTTCACTTTCTCATCGGAATCAAATGTGTGTGCCAAAGCATAATTGAACTGTAGTTGTTACATGTGATAATATTGTTGCTTCAATCTTTTCACACTGTTCATTTAACGTAATACAGACATTTTTGTCTGTTGTTCTGCTGTATACTGCAATCTGTAAACGTTCGTACAAAAAAAAAAAAAAAAAAAAAAATATCAATTTGTGTTTCTTGCATTTGTATTCAATTTTAGATTTGTACAAATAAAGCCGCCAGTTTTCCTGTTTCTTTCCTTTGCAAGCGGCAATGTTAATATTACTGCGTATGTAACAGTTATTTTAAGTATCTTCGTCGCGGACTGTGTGCGTTTAAGCCATGACGATCTCAATAAAAATAAAAAGAGCTATTAGAAATAAGTAACTAAAAGAGTGACGAAAGGTAGAGTCAAACTCATAGATACAGAATAAACTGATAACGACAAGGCTAAAAATAAAAAGACAAACAGACAAATAATATTACAGAAGACACAACATAGAAAAAAATTAAAGACTAAGCAACACGAATCCCACCAAAAACTGGTGATGATCTCAGGTGCACTGGAAGGGTAAGCATATCGTGCTCCACATGTGGCACCCGTAGTGTGCCTATGTTATCACGAATCCGGTAAATAGTATAATTCGGTAGGTCTCATTCGTGAAAAGGGAAGGGTATTGTATTTACGACATAAGGAACTGTTACATATCCGATAAACATTTAAGTTGCAGAGTTGGATTGCTGGTTAAAAATAATAGATGTTCGTTGTTGGAAAATATTTAACTTTTTGTACTTGCCATAAAACTAGAGGTTAGCTCAGAGAAAGTTGTATACTCTTTCTGAAGCTCGTATACATTATCCAACGTTTAGTAAAAGCTTTTAATAGTTTTACTGTTTGCAATAGCATGAATTGTTCTATATAGTAAGAATGTTCTTATCCCGGGCATAAAAACAATGCCGTATTTTGCGAAACCTTTTCAACTTTTGATCTTCAGTGCTGTACAACTTTGTACATTTTTCACTTTCGATCTTTTATATCTGGGCGTCACTGGTGAGTCTTGTGTGGGCAAGGCGCGTTTTTGGCGTATTGAATTTTAAACCTGATACTTTTTGTTATCTATTAATCATGTTTTTCTGTGTCTAATATGTTCTCCTATTTATTTGTATTGTAGTCCTGTAATATTATGTTGTCATTTCAATGTTATATTTAACTTTGCCATTAAAGTGCGAGGTTTGGCATGCCTTAAAACCAGGTTCAACCCACCACTTTTATTCCCCTTTAAAAGTGTCCTGTACCAAGTCAGGAAGATGGTCATTGTTATATATTGTTCGTTTCTCTTTGTGTTGCATTTTAACGTTGAGTCGTTTGTGTTTTCTCTTATTTTTGAGATATTGAGATAAGACGTGGCACGGTACTTGTCTATCCCAAATTCATGTATTTGGTTTTCATGTTACATTTGTTATTCTCGTGGTGTTTTGTCTGATGATTGGTCTGTTTCTGTGTGTGTTGCGTTTCGATGTTGTGTCGTTGTTCTCCTCTTATATTTAATGCGTTTCGCTCGGTTTTGGTTTGTTACCCCGATTTTGTTTTTTGTCCATGGATTTATGAGTTTTGAACAGCGGTATACTACTGTTGCCTTTATTTAGGGTTTATTATTTTTTCAAAATTTTAAATGCATTTAGATCAATGATGTTTGAGATGAATTCGACAGAAAATTCTAATGTTTAATCATTTACGTCAAGACAAGCAAAAAAGATAATTGCTAGAATGTTTCCACGCAGAAATTCATCTTTAAAATGTGATTCACGCGTATCACTGTACTTTCAACCACAATATAGTTTTGTCTTTGTGTTAGTTGGTGATTGATTTTAAGGAAACCGGAGATAATCTTGATGTTACTTCCTGGTCGGTTATACGTTTCTGGTCTGAAGAAAATATGTTTCCGTAATCTTGTGTCTGCTTATATTTGTTCTTATTTTTTTAGTCGGTTAATTAATTCTCTTTTCGGTGTGTTATTAGCTAAAAGTCAGCTTGTAAAAGTTTATTTCTAGAATAAAATAGTTCTGCAACTTATTTTTAATTTTTGATAACATTCATGATAGAACGTGCTTCTATTTAAAACATCCCAACAATGCATGTAAAACAGATTAAGAATTTGCTATAACTCGTAATTTCATGCGTAGTAAAAAAAGAATTAGAATTGAATGCTCCTTTCTTGTAAATTTATAGGATTATAAAAGCGTCAATTGTATAAAGCTCCAAAATGGTTTCGGTCAATACTTTTACACCATAGGAAATTACAAAAGAACATAGTACAGTTCTTTACTAAATAAAGGCAACAGTAATTTACCGATGTTCATAAGTCATAAATCGATTCAGAGAAAACAAATCGGGGTTACAAACCGAAATCGAGGGAGACACATCAACTTTTAGATATGCACAATGTATAACCAGTCTCACCAAATTCTAAGTTTTAACACGGGAATTTCGGTGAACGATTTAAATGTAATTTTCAATTCTTATTGTAAACAAAGCTGAAAGACGGCAAAATTTTGGAATTTTTCTTCGTTCTAGTACAAATGTCAACTACTACGATCTTAATTGTTATTTTTATTAAAAAACACCACCATAATACATCTTTACAGACAATTTTTAATTTAAATTGATTAATAATCAGCATCAAGACAGACTTGACTAAATGCGATGAAGATGTTTAGCTTTTATTAGATTGACATGCAATGGGTGCCAAATTATACTGAACATAGCTATATTACTCATTTTTAAAATTTGATTACAGATCTGACATCTAAATGACAGCATTGTCTTTATCATTAGACGTTGTCTGAACAATACGTGAAACCTCTTTTTTATTATTCGTCCCTAGTCTATAAATGATGTAAATGAATTAAGCAGAAACAAACAAAGACATCAAATTATCAAAATAACGAAACACAATAAGATATGACAAATTTCAACAACTATCGATGATTAATAATGCATGTAGACAAGGATCCAGACCATTTAAACTCAAAAGAGAAAAAGCCTAGACAAATCAAAATCACACCGAAAAAAAGACGATAGAATCGAAACGTATTCTATAATCATAATGACCTTCAGAGCTATGCCGTGACATGCCGGTTGTAACAATTGTTTACGGATAAAGCCAAACTTCGAAAACTAATTCTTGTATCTTTGTATCTTTGAAAGAATGAGGAAAGATTTAACGTAATTTTGCTGTTTTTTTTTCTAACCATAAAATGGAATCAAAGCAACAACACCATAAAAAAATGGAAATTAATAATATGGAGTTTAATAATATTTGGTTTATATAGAGTAAGGTCATTTGAGAAAAAGTTCAGCGGTTTTTCTGACAATTGTTGGTTATTTAACGACAAATGTCATCATAGATACGTGTAATTTCTTTCATTAAATATAATTTAGACAGGTATTTACTGAGTTTGGTCATTAATAAATACAACAGTATTATACCGCTGTTTAAAAGTCATAAATCAATTGAGAGCAAACAAATCCGTGTTACAAACTAAAATAGAGGGATACACATCAACTATAAGAGGAAAACAACATGAACACTGAAGGGAAACAAAAACAAAAAAAAAAACAATATACATAGAAACGAACTATAAGATACCAAATGCCACACACATTTTGGTTTATTTAATTTTTCAAGACATATAAAGCCAAATAATCCAACATCATTATTGTAAATACCTATAGACAAATGAATAAGTTAAGCATTCCCTTAGTTAAACATATACTTGTAAATATAGTTATCAAAGGTACCAGCATTATAATTTAGTACGCCAGACGTGCGTTTCGTCTACATAAGACTCACCAGTGACGCTACTTGTAAAGATATGCAAATGCTTATACACGTATTTGTTTTCCCTTGCCATGGTGTCCTCATGTGAGAAATCCGTATGGTACCGTATGGTCTTTTTTTAAGTACAGATACAGCAAGGCTTCTCTATAAATAACTAAATATTAAGCTAATATCCTCGCAGTTATTAATTATTCGTATTAAAGGAAGAGTATTTATATCTACTTTGATTGTGCTTAAACATCGTTAACCTGAAATTCTTTACGTTCAGTTGTACGAGCCTGTCAGTAATTAAATCTTTAATGGAAAAAAATAAGTACATAGTAGAATATAAAGTCTTACTTAATGCAACATAACACCTGCGGCAATATTTATAAGATAAAACCCAAATGAATTCTTTTCTTTTATCTATTATTAAGCTTTCTCCAGAAGGTAGCAATATGGTCTTATTTTGTTTGTACTTAATGCCATTGCAATCGGGAAAAAAATCTCCATGAAATTAGTTTTTTTAATCATACTTTTTTGTTTCCATTTATAAAAAAATAAGTTCACTAGCACATCAGTTGAGTTTTACTATTATAAGGAGAGTTAACCAAACGAATATTTTGATGAAAACAGCTGATGTCGCCTGAACTATCGAAGAAGTCAGATCAGTCATTACCGTCATGCCAATTTTATGGAAGACGATTATCACACTGAGACTGAGAAATCAACCAATTAGAATACTGTATTTTGTATTTCAAGCACACATTTCGTACTACCGAGTACTGCATAAGTTTGGGGACTAGATGCCGTCGACAGAGCTTACTTATCCAAAGTTATAAGCGTTAGCTAATGCAATGGCTAGGCACGTACCTGGCTACAATAATAGATGAATGATGGACTATGATGATTAAACATGTCTGTAAAAGGTGTAGACACTTAGACAATCATAATGTCAATTAATTTGTCATAACAACCTTATTGGTAGGTAGTTTACACAAATCTAAAGATTATTGAACACAAACATATACTCAAATATCTAACATCGAAGTTCCTAAGTTTCGCAAGCTGTTGTCTTCATATTTTGACGAAGGTTTTGGATTGATACTGGTTCCTAGTTCACATTAGTAAACGAACAAGTTGCGTACAAAGACATATCATTTGACTTGTTATTGAAATATCGACTATTGGAGTGTCAAGCCACCAGACCCATTAAAAAGTAAAATCACAAAAATACTGAACTCAGAGGAAAATCAATTCGGAAAGTCCATAATCACATGGCAAAATCAAATAAGTTTATGAATTAAAGTATTTCTACTTCCCTGTATCGGTTATATACTTGTTTAATGACAAAAACAAGAATATAATATCCGCGTTTCTTTTCCTTATTAAAGAATCAATTTAAATCTACGACTTGGGGAAAACAAAGAGAAATCCAAGCATTAATTTTTAGAATTCGAAACTTTGATATTGATGCAAACTACTGGTAACTAAGATTGAAGAAATCAATACTTTTGAATACCTTCTTCGAAATAGATGGTTATTTGTCATGGTACATTTAGTTTTATCAGAACTTTGTTTTAGGTTTTGAATTATCAACGTTTTTGCCTTGTAAATCACTGAACATACCTTAATTGTCGAACTACGCCTCTGGTGCAGTAAACTTGATATCCTTAACATGGTTCATAAGAATCATGATTTAGCAGAAAATATAAACACTATTTTTGTCTATGTAATGTTCTTTAATTACGTTTTTGTGATTTAATTATTGAATATTAAAAAAACGACATTTGTTTACATAATTATCTGGTTCTTTGTTATCTAATCTATACAAAAAATTGTTTTCCTGTTTTCATTTAATAAGTTTTTAATAACATCCATATTCAGGCTTATTTGTTAAATTATCTTATCTATTTGAGAGTTTTTCTTCTTTTTCTAAAAATACAATGCTCAGAATAAAGTGCAATTCTCAAAGCTGATATAATTCGTCGATTTCAGTTGTTCATCTACTCTCCTTTTTTTTTTTAAAGCAATGTTCTTGTCTCACTGCTTGTTTTGTTTTTTAGCATGTGTTCTAATATTTTTAATATGGATGCATGTAACTGTTCAATGATGAATACCTTTACAGGGTCAAAGATACGAGTGACAATCAAACATTTGAATATAGTAAACCAACTAATTTTCATTCGCGATTTATTTTTCGCGACATTTGCGAGTAGAAAATTTCGCGAATGTAAATCATTGCGAAAATGTCAAACTTATTTTTCATCAACAAAAAATCAATACAATTGAGCATCCTAGCCTTGAAGGCATAAAACTTTGCTAAGTGCTCGGAGCACAAAAACCATGCTCGAAACATGAAATCCAGCAATTTGATTGGTTGATTTTCGAGTCTGAGTACAAAAATCATGCTCGAAAGTTTTATGACCTTGAGGCCTGAACTTTACCCGCCGTGGAGTAGACTAGAAATAAAGTATCGCGACAATAACTTGGTTAACAGTAGTTTTTTTTCAAAATTTACTTATATATAATGATCTAGTAACATCAAAAACATGTTATATCTAAATTTAGATGTAATTGTTATTTTTGTGTTGGTCGCAAAGATTTTGTTTACATTCCTGTCAGACTCCTTCATGTAATACCGATTTCCCCAATAAAACACGAGGGTTAATGTCGCTCATTTTGTGTTTCATTGTACCGAATCATCAACCCTGAGTCTTTGGTCTCTACTGTTCTAATCTTATTGATTGTTGCAAGGACATTATGACACAATTTTGTAATTATATATGTGCCTCTTGGTAGAGGCTGCAGTTTGTAGTTATTATGTGTTAAACGATTACGGTGTATGGTCTTGGTATTTATTGGACTGCTTACGTACTTGGGAAAACTAGTTCAACCCAAAACTTCTTGTACTTAGACTTGTATGTGTTTGGGCTATCTTGACTATATAGTGTTTCTGTTACTACATTTTATTTTTACTGCATTCAACTATCTTTATTGTTTGCATTTGCTCTTAGTTAGTTAATAATCTAATTGACTGTTATTGCCAGTTTTTTGCTGAACGACGGTTGTTCTCTCCGGGTACTCCAATTCCCTTCTCTAATAAAAACTGACTGACCTCAACGATATATCCAACAGCGCTGAAAGTTAACTTGTCAGTCAATCAGTAGTAAGGAATAATATTTAAGTATATCAGGATAGGAATATGTAATGGTTGTCATTTTTGGAAGTAATTTTGGAACTACACATAATTGTAATCAGTCTATGTTCCTTTTTTTAAAACAAATTGTAGTTAAAAAAAAAGAAACAACAATAATACCGAACTCCATGGAAAATTCGAAAAAGAGAAGATCTCAAACACTGACAAAACCGAATGCCAAATTTTATCAACCAATAGAACAACTGTCTTATTCTTTAGCTAGTACAGACATTTTCCGAAGAAAGTGGATTAAGGAATAAAACCACTTATTAACTGTCCCATTGCTTTCTATGTTAAATTCCTTGATTTCAAGCTTTCATAGCTCTTTCGTTTTAAGTTCAAGTGAAGTGACACTCATTTCATGTCAAAACAATACTTTCTGGTTACCCATGCTGTGAAAATCATCATACCTTTAATTGCATATAAGGCCGCACTGGTTCCCCGAAGTTCTGAAGTACTAAAACAGGTACTTCAGATCTGAGAATCAGGCAATAAAGGCCACCATGTTTCAATTTCATACAACTTTATGATTATTTAATATAATCATTCCACAAAGGTTCTACAATGATCCACAGTCATTCACCTTTCATTTGATACCAAAATTGCCAAAATATTTTACAAATTAAAAAAGTTACAGCTAAGCGTAGGAACTATTTTTAACTATGTTTTAAATATGTACTACTTTCTTGTGTATGTTCCGAATTGGTGGTTCTATACCTTAAAGATGATTTTGTAGCTACCACTTGCATGACAGCTGTTTATTTATTCCGTCATATTGACAATTTATGTAAAGAACTAAAAAACGAACATAATTAGATGACGTGTCTATAGTAGGGATCCAACAGGCATAGATATAATCAAAAGCACTTTTGAGTTAAATGCAGACTCAGATATATAATTGCAACAGTTCATCGTTTGGGAAATAACAAAGTTTGATTACAGAATCGCTGTGGTAGTTCATAATTGTTTTTCCGTGGTTAATAATGAAAATGCTTCAAATAAGATGTATCAAAACACGTTGTACTTTAAAAGAATATTGTGTTAACACTACCTACGATGGTATACAAAACAATACATCACATACTTTATAATAATTTGATAAATGCCATGATTAATGTCTTACAAAAATAGATCCGTTTTAATAAATATCAAATAACAAATGAACAGAGCAGGTCATAAAACTTTCGAGCATGATTTTTGTACTCAGACTCGAAAACCAACCTATCAAATTGCTGGATTTCATGTTTCGAGCATTGAGCAAAGTTTTATGCCATCAAGGCCAGATTGGTGATAGAAAAATAAGCGTACAACTCTGATTAATACAAAAAATATATTAATTTACTTTGCAGATACCAGTCGTCTGATCTGTAACTTTACCAATTTTAATGATGATGACTGTTGCTGTTTTTAGAAGTTTCAGCACTGTTTATCATGATGGCCATTTTTAATTGTTGTGGAAGCCTGAGTATTCAAAAACAAAACCCACAAACTTCTACAGGAAAGCTGGCAAGATAACAGTCAACCGTAATTTGCCACGAACGAGATTTCATCTCAAAATATGAAATTCGACGACTGGATATATTAAGTACCTTTTCTTGTCTTTTGATTTAGAATATCTTAATAAGAGTTCCCGATATCCTTATTTAGAATATCTAAATAAGAGTTCCCGATATACAGGCCCTTTAATACCGATTGCTTTCTCCTCCCTATCGTGTGAAATTATTTTTTGTGACTCCTTTTTTCTACTACTAGCAGTTATCTTTATTGAATGCATTATATGCTGTTTAGGTGATTATTGGTTAAGATTGTTTAGTGTCATCATAACTTGAATTTCACACATCTCTCGTATTCAAATAAAAGATCAGCGTATCTTGCAGTTATAAGAATGAATCGGTTACCGAGTTGTCTTAACAGTTCTATTTCTGCATAACTATCCTGTCAACGCTGTAGTTGTGAAATATAACTTCACATGAAGGAAAAACGTTCGGATCTAAATATACTATTATTGTCAGTCTTTATATCGAAGGTTCGCAGTTTTCTCCGGACACTTGGGCTCCCTCCACAAAAAAAACTGACCGTAGCAATATAGCTCTTGTTTCTAAAAGTGGCGTTAAACAACAACAATCAAATAATAAATTAATATATAGTGAGGATTGATAGCTAGATTAAATTTTAGTAAATTCAAGATAGGAATATATAATTGTTAACCTTTTGATATAACTTCCAGAACTATACCTGATTGTTATTCATCTACATTTATTTCCCTTTAAGAAATCTTATATGAATCTAGTTGTTGTTTAAAAAAAATAGAAACACTCCAATTTAAATTTGAAAAAGGTGAAGTCTACAATAACTGATAAAATCAGATTATAGACTTTTATTCCTCAAAAAAAAAAACAAATGGAGAATAACTGTCATATTTTTTAGTTGTTACAGGAATTTTCAGACGAAAATGTTGGTTTGAATCTGATTTTACATCTAGCTTCCTCTGATGTCCCACTTAAATGACAGCTGTTCATAGTTCTGTCATATAAAAAGATATGTGTGCAACTCGGAACAAAATTGATTGGCTTATGTAACAACAATTGAGAACCAGCTGCCAAAAGTGTGTAGATATGCATAATAGAGTTAAGCAATTGTACTTTCGTGTTAAATGCAGATGCAGACTCCAACAGCTCAATGTCATCGTTTCGTTTTGTGTGTTAATAACGAAAATGTCTCAAATATATGTTAATATTCTCCATAAAGGCCATTTCACTTTTTGAAATATTTTGTGTTGTTACGCCAGTATATCATTCTTAATAAATATCAAATTACAAATAAAAAGAGAAGCTCAACTAGGGCATGGAGTCGTATAACTCTTATTGATAAATAAATGTATATGTTAATTTTAAGTCAATGTCAGAAACAGAGGAAGGACAGTGTTTCCGAAATAATTTTTTACAATTTTTGTCTGACATTGTCAATGACATTATGTCTTATTTCATAACAACCGAAAATTGCTATGATTATCTTTTTGAAAATATTAACACAAACATAAAACTTGTTAACATCACAAAACCGAGTCCCCTCAAAGAACCCCAGATTGTGAAACAAGTGCCGTGACATGAAATCTAGATTGCAACATATATATTAGTTTTTATATTTGGTAGATAAAGAAAATCGAAAGCATTCTAGGGGCTGTATAGATACTTATCATACTTCAGATACCAGTATAACTGTTTGATCTGTGATTTAACCGATTGGGGTGATGATGGTTGAATATGTTCACAACACATTTTAAAAAGTATTCCGAACTATATCATGGCGGCAATTTTTTTTCTGGAATACCGACCAAGAACCACTCATTTTTGCAGGACACTGACAGGCCCAGGCAATTAAGATTGGTGTGAACCCCACCTTACAACGAACTAGGTTTGAAATCACCACCTTAAAATGGCCAGTCTAGTGATAGATGCTTTACTTTCTCTCTCTATATATATATATAAAAAAAGATGTGGTATGATTGCCAATGAGACAACTGTCCACAAGAGACCAAAATGACACAGACATTAGCAACTATATGTCACCGTACGGCCTTCAACAATGAGCAAAGCCCATACCGCATAGTCAGCTATAAAAGGCCCCGATAAGAAAATGTAAAACAATTCAAACGAGAAAACTAACGGCCTTATTTATATATAAAAAAATGAACGAAAAACAAATATGTAACACATAAACAAACGACAACCACTGAATTACAGGCTCCTGACTTGGGAAAGGCACATATATAGCTTATCCTCAATGACCAACGAGACCCCTTTTTTACTATTTTTTTTTAAATATTTTCTATTGTGTGATTTTTATAGAATAATGATTCTATTGCCCATTGTCAGTTTGCAAATAATTTCCACTAAAACGGTGATAGGGGCTGTCTTAAACTTGTAGAGCTTTTCCTCCGAGTTAAAGGCCTCACTATGACTTTGCGATGATGATAAACTATGTCATCTATGAAAGAGCTGTTTCCCTATATCTATTTTTTTATGTGCTTGGACAGTTTGTTTTTTTTGGTCATGGATATACACCACATATCTCTAGACGTCACGTAATTCTTTTAATCTTGAATAATATTTTCTAAATGTAATCGAGATATGAATATCACTAAACTACCACCAAATGGTATGACCAAAGTGACAAGTTTATGTTATCATGTAACGCCATGAAGGTAAATAGAAACTTTAATTTTACAGTTAACGTGCAACTGTCTCTAGATAAAATGTAAAGATATTCTTTTAAATTGATATAAAAAATTAGAAATTAAATTAATTCAAATCTGAAGTTATCTCCAAGATTAAAATTTAATTAGTGGTGGATCCAGAAAGAGGGTGTGTATAATGTATCTTTTTTCCCCGTTTCATTACATCTTCAGATATTTCAGACTATAGCAGTTGTATTTATAAATGTTTTGCTCTTGTGACTGTTTTCTAAATAATGTTGTAAAAACTAAGCAACGTTACTAGACCTACAAGTCTGTACGCCAATATGTCTACAAAAGATTCATCAGTGGCGATCAAAATGCCTAATTTATAGGTTAGGTTAGTACTTTCTAAAACAAGCAAATCCTTTTAACTGTTTACACTGTCCTTTGAATCCGTCACCATCTCACAAATAAACTTCTACAGGAATAATCTAAAAGGCGTCATTAAGAGGGGTCCGAAATTTCTGTATCATATCGTCAAACAGTTAGCAGAGTCATCCTTGAAAAAAGTTTCAAACTGGTCCGTGTTGTCTTAAAAGTGTAAGTATTGTCTTGACCCGATTTGACATGTAATGACTTTGGTCCGAATTGACCTATATTTATTATCTCACATTTTTTTGGTCTACCTTTTTTTATTACAGTATAATCTATTTATTGCAGTAAGAGTATTTTGTTTCAGAATAAATATAAAATTTCAATCCTGGTATCTACGATGAGTTTATTTGTACTGATCATGCTGATTGGTGAGAACAAGATTGAGGATTTCTTATACTACTTTGAGAAACCTCCGTACATACATGTAAGTTTTCAATTATTCATATAATAACAGTTCTTTCATTGAAATTATCATTGCATAATCACCGCAGA
This sequence comes from Mytilus galloprovincialis, assembly GCF_965363235.1. NCBI lineage: Eukaryota > Metazoa > Mollusca > Bivalvia > Mytilida > Mytilidae > Mytilus > Mytilus galloprovincialis. The sequence continues at coordinate 33,433,572 of NC_134841.1, read as the reverse complement.
ATATTTTCTCAAGGAAATCTTTTAAAACATATAAATCCTGACAATATATTTTCCTACTTATACAAAGAGAAATCTCTGACGACTACGTCTGCAAGGTTACTGCCCGTTAATAACGTGTAAGAACACTATATTATAGCGACAATGTAATGTGTAAACATGAACACCGTCTGTGACCTCCAGATGTAATGGTCAGATATCAGACATTAAATCCCATCTGATAAAATGATGACCAAATCAAATTATGGTTGATAATTGACTGTTATTTTTCATAACAGTTATCTTTGAGAAATATTACACCATTGTCCAGTAATTTTCTTGACAAATTGTTGTAGAACTTTATAAATCAAGTTACATTCGCAGTAAAAAAGAAACGTCTGGAAATCTTCCCTATTTTCTTGTAAATCTGAAAAGAGGAGGGATCACCATACAATTAGGAAATAAAAATGACTTAACTGTCAATGTGTCAGAAAAAACTTCGTAAATGCCAAAAACAAAGCAATAGCTCTTTAAATTATGCGGTCATCTTTACTCCTTCCAGATGACGGGTAGTAAAATCATTTCATACAAATCCAACATGGGTAAATTGTCAAACAGTTTTATGATGTATTGTCATTTTAAATCAGTACAATTATTTTTAATCCCAGTTAGAAATAAATGTTGCTAGTCTCAATCATTCGAATTAGTTGTTTTAAATCATACAATAATAATGCATTTGAACGTTTTAAACTTTTATATTAAGAAATTTATTTCCCTTGTGCATATCTCTGATTTATTGTCCTTGTTAGAGTAAATTTATAGCTCCTTTTGGTTTTATATTTCACTGCTTGCATAAGTTTTGGACTTTTAAAAACGTTGGCTTCAAGTATCCCCGAGGAGACATTAATTGTCGAAATGCGCATCTGGTGCAATAAAATTGGGACTTTTAATGAAATTGACATCTAATCAATGTCTGTTTTTATTAATGTCATACTGGTCAACAAGATTATGGGAGACAAGAAGGATTGACGCCATACTTTACCCTTGACAACTGCAGTACTGTGTAAAACCGAAACATATATTAATAATCTATAAAAAAAAAAAAGAAAAAAAAGAAATAATTTTGTATATTTTAATACGATTTTTTTTCTAAATTACTTCAGACGATTAGTAAATCAACACGTTTTACTCGTTTAGGTAAATAATTTCCTAAGAAATCAGATTATCTGTCACTTGGACACAGCACCATTTAGATAAATACTATGTAATAATTTACCAAACAATCATCAGATTTCTACTTATGATGCATATTGAACTGTGTGCATGTTGGTTTTCCTTAGATATATATAATGTCTCAAGGGCAATCTAATTGTCAATTTCAGGAAAGTTAGTCCGTGGTCATTGTCATCGTCATCGTCATGGCATATTAATTGAATTCAATAAGTCGTTTTTCAAATACATTTTACGTTATATACTGACTGACAATAACATGCATAAACGTATACAATATTATGTCGTACATCGAACACGGGTGTATGTGTTTGTGTGCGAAAAGAAATAGCTGACTATATAACTGTTATTAAAATGGGAGGTTAAACTAGCTATAAAACGAGGTTTAATTCACCATTTTCTACATAAAAACTACCGTTCTAACACGATCCTACATCTCATTGTGGCAATGTCGCAATGGGGCTTTCAGCAACACGAAGCTTTTACCTCATGCTTTATGTTAGTGTACGAGCACTATATTATGGCGACAATGTAATGTATAAACATGAACACCGTCTGTGACCTCCAGATGTAATGGTCAGATTTCAGACATTAAATCCCATCTGAGAAAATGATGACCAAATCAAATTATGGTAGATAATTGACTGTTATTTTTCATAACAGTTATCTTTGAGAAATATCACACCAATGTCCAGTAATTTTCTAGACAAATTGTTGTAGAACTTTATAAATCAAGTTACATTCGCAGTAAAAAAGAAACGTCTGGAAATCTTCCCTATTTTCTCGTAAATCTGAAAAGAGGAGGGATCACCATACAATTAGGAAATAAAAATGACTTAACTGTCAATGTGTCAGAAAAAACTTCGTAAATGCCAAAAAACAAAGCAATAGCTCTTTAAATTATGCGGTCATATTTAGATCTTCTAGACGACGGGTAGTAAAACCATTTCACACAAATCCGACATGGGTAAATTGTCAAACAGTATTATGATGTATTGTCGTTTAAAGTCAGGATAATTATTTTTAATCCCAGTTATATATATAGAAATAAATGTTCCTAATCCTAATCATTCGAATTAGTTGTTCTTAATTATACAATAGCAATGCATTTGAACGTTTTAAGCTTTTACATAAACAAAAAAATATTTCCCTTGTGCATATCGCTGATTTATTGTCCGTGTTAGCCTAAACTTATGGCTCCTTTTGGTTTTATATTTCAATGCTTGCATTAGTTTTGGACTTTTAAAAACGTTGGTTTCAAGTATCCCCGAGGAGACATTGATTTTCAAAATGTGCATGTGGTGCAATAAAATTGGGACCTTTAATGAAATTGACATCTAATCAATGTCTGTTTTTATTTACGTCATACTGGTCAACAAGATGATGGGAGACAAGAAGGTTTGACGCCATACTTACCCTTGACAAATGTAGTACTGTGTAAAACCGAACCATATATTTATAATCTATAAAAAAAGAAAAAAAAAATATTTTGTATTTTGTAATACGATTTTTTTCTAAATTACTGCAGACGATAAATAAAGCAAAACATTTTACACAGCTACTTTTGCATAGGTACTATTTATGTACTATTTATGTACTACAAATCTGTAGTACTGGAAATTTACTTTGAATATTCAGTACTATTGTGTTACTTACGAATTATTGTAATATTTAGGTACCTGTTTTTTACAGTCCTTGATTTGTACTTGAAATTTAAGTACTACAGATTTTTGGTTGCACGGTTAAATTTTCAGCATTTTGAATATTTGTCTTTTTCAAATCTCATGAAGTTATGATGTTCAAACATGGAATACTGTGATCGTTGTAGGTATTATTTTTGTACCAATATTTTGAGTACAAATCAAGTACTGGAAAATACAAGTACCTAAATATTACAATAATTCTAAAGTAAAGAAATAGTACTAAATATTACAAGTAAATTTCCAGTACTACAGATTTTAAGTATAGAAATAGTACCTATGCAAAAGTAGCTGTGTACTCGTTTAGGTAAATAATTTCCTAAAAAATCAGATTATCTGTCACTTGGACACAGCACCATCTAGATAAATACTATGTTACAAGAGTAAGGGACAATGCCTTTGGGATAATTTACCAAACACTCATCAGATTTCTTCTTATAATGCATATTGAACTGTGTGCATGTTGGTTTTCCTTAGATATATAGAATGTCTCCAGGGAAATCTAATTGTCAATTTCAGGAAAGTTATTCCGTGGTCATTGTCATCGTCATGGCATATTAATTGAATTCAATAAGTTGTTTTTCAAATACATTTTCCGTTATATACTGACTGACAATAACATGCATAAACGTATATAGAGATTATTATAATATGTCGTACATCGAACATGAGTGTGTGTATGTGTTTGTGTGCGAAAAGAAATAGTTGACTCTAAAACTGTTATAGAAGTGGGAGGTTAAACTAGCTATCAGTGACTATGTGCACTGGGTTATCTGTTCAAAATGTCTATTGTAAATGTTATGTCAGAAAGATGTATGGTAAAAGGTGAATGGGAATACAATTCTCCAGTTCTACCAGTCTCATATAATGAATGGTGTCATTTAAGAGTCTACATCTAACTATTCATTTTGTTACTTAATTTATATAGGGGAAAATTCTCTGTCGTTTATCTGATTGTTATATGATTTTCCCCATTTATATTTAGATATGCAACAAGACAGTTAATCACGTCTGAAAATTGAATGAATATATAAAAAAGTTTTTAAATAAAAAAAAAAAGTTCAATATTTACATAAATGTGGTAAAATTTCAGCAAATGATACGACTCGACGTTAGTCGAATCTGTAAAGCTCTATTGCATCATACATTATGATGACTTTTCAATGGCGTTTTTGAATCGAAACTTGAAGTTTTCAACACACTTTACGTCATTTTTAATTCACACTCAATAGCCCTTAATCAAGATACATGACGTCATTGAATTCATACAACATTTCGTATTACTATTGAACATTGCATATATATCATGCCTATTGTGTATACTAAGGGTTTGCTAACAACAAAAAATTGTAAAAAGATATATATTCGTACTAACAACATTTCTCGAGATTTTATACAGTCTTCGGTAAAAATGTGATTAAAAGAAATAATGATGATGTCAAACCAAAGAAAAGAGAATTCGAAGAATTGAAAAAAGCTGAAATAAATGCCAAATACAATTTCAATGATACAATAATGGTCTCTTATATTTATGACAACTGCCCACGACTATGAAATCATACGGAAATGAAGAAAACTATTTATGATTTGCGTTGTCAGAAACATCTGCAATCATGACGTCATGTCGGCTTAATACGACATTTTCAAGGTTAAATGGTCAATGGTCTTAATTTAACAATGGAGTCGTTTTGTTAATTTAAAACAGTTACCATAATTTTGACCATTGACTCTAGAATTCAGTAGCGACAATAAATACTGTTTTGGCTTATCCTAGTAAGAAACCTCTTCAGTAGTTGACTTTAGTCGTACTTTTCTTTATCTAGGGGACTCAGTGTTGCAGGCAGATTTTTGAATGTCTTTTTTAAATTCAGCACTTACTTTGAAAGTTTGGAGGCCTTTTTATTGACAAAATGAATATAACTTTTTTTCGATGCAGGTGGATTTTTTAACGATGTGTTTTTAAGCTTTATCCAATAAATAGCAGTACTATATTTTTAAAATTGACGGTACAACTGGCTTTATGACCTGTAAATTCCCCTTTCTTCAAACACTGTTACTGAGTTTACTGTTTATTGCACCCTTCAAGGTGTCATACATTGAAAAAGTGAAATTTGACGTATGTTATCATTTGATTCTCAAGAGTTAAAATTATAGTAAAGGATTCGTGAATGGTCATTATTGATTTTTCGGCACGAATTACAACAGATCAACACCAAAAATAAGTTAAAAGAGATCTAAATGAATCGTTAACCTTAAAATCAACTGTTCTACTAATACATATATAGTTATGTCATTGAACCCTTTTTTAAAATTTATCTTTATTTTATAATTTAATTTTCGCAAAATAAAATTTCTTAAATATTACATAATTTTTAGATCAATTATTCAATTAGTGTAATATGCTTCTATTTCAATCATACAATTTTACAGTTACAGCTGTTTTAACGTACTACTTCTCTAGTCTTATGTTAAAAATAAATTGGAAAAATGAAAACATGAACACGTTGGTAAAGTGCATATCAGAAGAAATAAAATTGGTGAAGTGTAAATCAGAAGAAATAAAATAACATATAATCTATAAATTCCAGGAAAAAAGACACATGCTCTAACCACCCGTAAATGGAGTAAAGAAAATTTAAAATGACTCTAGCTAAAGCAAGACACAAATATATACTACGATTCATAAAATATGAAAGGGTCTCAGTTAGCAAGATGCATCGATTTTGAGTAAGTTGAGTACATTTGACGAACCACGTGTACTTAGAAAATACCTATATATGTTTAAATACACGTTTGATCCCGTTAATAACCAAACGAGTTTATTTTCCTAGTTAAACCCCTTATACCTTGATGAATGAAAATAATACTTTTCTCACTCCTCTTGCTAGAACTAGCTCTTACTTTAATATTTGCATTCCTATCATTAAAAGGCTTTCGAATAGCTTTTCTAAAAGTATACGAAAATCCCCAAATTTGTGTAATTCAAGAAGTCAATTGGACAAATTTTTATAAGACTGAGGAAATATTCAACCTTTAAATTATGGGATAAGAAAACATAATATAAGTCATTGTCAACTAAGAAATAACGCAAAAAAGAACTCACATAAGAAGTCGTCTGACAGTTAATAAACAGTATTAAACACTCTGAACACTCTGAATATGTTTACCCTGTCAGATTTTCTGTATCTATATTGTTTTTCAAGATAATTGACAAGATTTGCATAATATTCTTTCCCAGTCATATATAAATAAGAAGATGTGGAATGATTGCCATTCATACAACTATCACCCAAAGCAATTATAGGCAAATGAATGAGCTTCAGCAATGAGAAAACCCGAATACCGTATAGCCGGCTTGAAAGGGCATCGACATGAGAAACATAAAACATTCAATTGAGAAAACCAATACTCAAATATATAACAAATCAATTTACAAAAAAAAAAAAAAAAAAAACTTAAAAATTAATATGACAGACATTAACAAATGACAAAACGGTGAACGACAACCACCGAATATGATTAAAAAAAAAAAAAAAACGCCTTTCATACAGGTATAAGATAAATATCAAATTATAGTTTGAACATGTTTTAATTTAATCTTGCATGTTTTTTTAACATAACAAACAACAATTGTCTTTTCATATACTTCAATCAGAACTCTAAAATTATAGACAATCGGGAATAAATCTTTTGATAAGTACAGCTGTTTACCCTTTTTGACTAATTAATATCAATCATTTTCACTAACGTTTAGTTAGTTATGGAATATTAAGTGTATTTATTTCTTCACATAAACACATGAATGAACATAGGATGAATGAACATAGGATTAAGGAACATAGGATGAATGAATTTGTTTAATTTTTACATTATGTTGTTTAAGGTGAAGGTTGAGGAAACCAGTACTATTTCTGTATCCTGTTGTTTTAGGAGTAGGGGAACTTAGTCTCCGCTGAGATCGTGTAGCTGTGTGCGTTATAGATATCTAAATTTGCAAATTAATCATACGAAACTAACTGTGTTGAAGGCCGTACTTTGACCGATAATTGTTTACTTTTTACACATAGTGACTTGTATGGAGAGTGTCTCATCGGCACTCATACCACATCTTCATATATTCTATTTTAGGCAATAGTTCTATTTTATGGACAAATAGAAAAAAAACTAACATTTAAAAAGTTCGGACATTTTCATTTATTCGTCCTTTTCAAACAATTAAAAAGTAAAGTTTCTGCTATATATAAAGATACCGTCAATGTAACAACTATAACCGACACGAAGAATATAAAGAAACTGCAAGTACAAAACAATCTTCTATACTTTTGAAGATTGTTTTGTACTTGCAGTTTCTTTCTTTATATTCTTCGTTCAACATCTAAATTGTTGAAAGTCTGTCGGTGTTTTTAACCTACGGTAGCATTTGATCAATACAATTCAAAATATATCTACAAAAAAATACAAGATATATTGTTAGAACACTTATTAATGTATAACAGGTACACTACAGTCGTTATCTTTAGCATTTAATATGATATTTTACTATTCAAATATATGAAACAAAATTAAAATGTTGCACAATTATTTTGTAGTAAAAATAAATTCAATCCCCAATTAGTTTTTTAATTCACAATCAAGTATAAAATATAAATATACTTGATACTGCAAAATTGTGTTGAAATGAATACAGAATAAGTAAGATTATGACAGTTGTTTTAATAATAATGAAAAATAGATTAAGAACAAAAGTAATTTTCAGTCTTAACTCAACTTCTAGACTTATTCCCTATAGTATTCACCTAATTCATTTGCAGTAGTAATCAACTAAAATACATTTAGACTTTTCATAAGTTGTTATTTAAGGAATGACTGTAATATTTTTTCTGTCTATGAAGCGTAGCGGGTTATTTAACAGTGTGCACCACATTTTTTATGTTATTTCAAATAGACAGAAACAATATTACAGTCATTTCTTATAATTTAATTCTAAATTCCATTTGAAACCGTAGAAAACCACGAAAAAAACGTTGATGACGTCACGGTCACATGATTAAATTATGTCTATGGGCTCATAACAAAATAACGTCAGCCAATCAGAAGATGCGTTACATCCAAAATTAAAATTATTTGCTTATACACACGAATCTTAAACTAACTTGTCTGAAATAAAATTGAGAATGGAAATGGGGAATGTGTCAAAGAGACAACAACCCGACAACAGACAACAGAAGAAGGTCACAAATAGGTCTTCAATGCTACTAATAATTGCTTAATTGACTGCAAGCAAGTTGTCTATATAGTTCTGAACCAACTACAAAGGATAAGTTTGAACATTGAATAAAAGACAAAGCATTACTGATTAATTTTCTGTTTTTACTTTTTAGATAATGTTAGGATCAAAATAGCTGTTTAAGATTAAAACTCATTTACAGTTATAAAAAAATAACCCAACAAAAAAAAGATAACACAATACGCAAGCATATAATGAAAACACCATACTAAAATATATTACTATACGCAAACGCAAAATCTAACGAAAAACAAAGACAATGAACATAACAAATCGCAAGAAGAAACAATAAAAGAAAAAAAGGAAAAATACATAATAAATGTATGAGGCATAAACCAAGAGATACAAAAACGTAGGATTTTATTTTGTCAAATCATAAATGCAAGTAGACAATAGAAACAAAATTACATGTTGTTTCGTACTTTCAAACAATGTATAACAACAACCAGACTATGATCAATAAACAATTTATCCAATTTTAACAACATCAAAACACAATCCAGAACAAGAAACATACAAGACCACGAAACGTGAAAACAAACACCAATGGACAGTTGTAAAGATGACATTCAATTTAGTAAAAAAACTAAATACTATACGAAGATAGTTATTGTTGTTTTTTGTCACGTACTATGTATCTTAATTTGCGTTGTTTTAACAGGGAAAATAAACAATCGTAAAAAATATTGTTTCCGATTGTTATATAACAAATAGTAGCCCTTCTGAGTATAATCAGTAGAAAACATCGCTGTTTAGAAGAGGTAAGAACTTATCCGTTCAAATAGTTATTATGTATCCGCTTTTGACTTCTGTACTTTTTTTTAGTTTGAAATGACTTGAATGTGTGATTGTATGGAGTTACATACAACCTCAATATACGCACTATTCATTCATGCCTGGTTTGATTAAGTTTGATTATGTATCAAATGAAACAATGTCATACTTTGGTTAACAGTAACGCGTTAAAAAAACACCAGTGTCCGAAAGGTTTAACCATTTTATAGTAAACTCGAAGAAGTAGGTTATATTAGAAGGCTTTTATGTCTTTGAAGCAAAATATAATAGAAAAAAAAACATAAGAATAACGAAATCAGAGATCTGTATTTGATTGTTTTGCAAACACTATATATTTATCCAATAACATTAACGGTATCAGTTTTTTTTTTTTTTTTTTTTTTTATCAAAGTGAATAAAAGATCTGATTTAAATAAAAGGGATAGAGAAAAATACTATTTATCAAATATATGACACAATTTGGTTGTCACATAACCTCACACACATCCCTGTGCCTTTTCCTCAACAGTCGGAATACCGAGAATAGTGGTTGTTGATAACAATTAATATTACTTTTGTTGGCACACTTTGTTAAAGAATCTTATAACTGTTGTAACCAATTAATATGATCGCTATAGCACATGATTAGTTTAAATAAAATACAAGTTTTTGCATTTCTGGATTTTTTTCCATTTCGTTTAATGTTGATACACGACACATTAGAAATTTTGATACAAGAAAGCTTTCTAATCCAAAAATGTCTATGATAACGGTCGAGGTAAAATTTGGGAAATGCATTAAAAATATGTGTTTTTTTTCAGGAGACAGAAAGAAAAAATAGTTATGACTTACGTAAGTATTTCGGTCTCCGTGTCATAACCAAGAGGCCCAGAAGACTTTTGAAATAACAAATTATGTGAACACGAGGAGATGTATGTATTACTCAGATTAAAGTGTTCTCTTCTAAAAATCGTGTTCATTCTTTTTAATCAAAATTTGAATTATGTATGGAATTTTCTAGTGGTGAAACCCTTGTGTTTTCTCCCAAATATTGACTTTGGTATATGTCTTTATTTTACTTTCAAAGCAACTAAGAGGAAAGGCGAAAACACAAAATGGTTTTCGCTTTCGCGTATTTACCTGTGCATTTTCACTTAATATGTGTTTCAACCCTTGCGTTTTCGCCATCTATTATTAAAGAAAGTCGATAAATGAGATTATGGAAAAGCAGTAGACGATGACCACCGTCAAAAAGCTCTGTTTCTGATAATCTTGGCTTCTTTGGTAATACAAAAAGACCACTAATAATAACACTGCGCTTTCTTAATTTTTTCTACTACATCAAATTTCTTTCGATTATTTACACAGGTTACGCTTAAAGCATGGGGGAAAAGCCTAGATATAGGAGGAGAATTAACCATTGAGGTGCAGTGCAATGTAAGACAAGCGCTAGCGGACAGTGCCGGGTACGTTTAATAATAACTAATAAACAGTGACTAAAAGACAAAACCCCTTTTTTCATTAGGAGAGGCGGATTATGCCAAAAGGGGCAATCAAACTAAAAACATTAAGATAGTCTGTCTGTAGTAAAAATACAATGGCATAATATTTATCAATTATTGACTTTTGACGAGGTCAATACGTTATATATGGATGGACCTTACGAGGTCAATACGTTATATTTGGATGGACCTGTATAGATTATCTAAATGTCAACATCATTTAACAGTTTCTTATATAGCATATTGCTTGAGTGAATGTCTTTAATTGTTATAATACACACACACACACATATATATATATATGTAAAATGTGTATTATGGAAATGGACAATGTTCTTTCTGTGTATTTTACTTAATCGTTTAGTTGAAACGTATGATCAAAATAACCAATAAAAAAGTACAATGCTACACCATATGCGCTGCGTTCATTCATCCATTAAGGATTTAACTATGACAGATACAAAGTTTACACCGGTTTATGTTAGAATTAAAAAAAAATTAAAGCAACTTTTGACGTGGAACGTTTTCCATTTTAACGTTCAACAATTATAGCAAAAATCGGATTTTTATTTTGAATTTCCATTGTTTACTCTTCAACATATAAACATATAGATATCAACATTTTTTACGATATATAATTAAATTTTCTATGTAACAAAAGTATCAAACATATTTTATTAGTATTTATACTAGTTTACAATCTCCTTCTTATTTTCATTTTAGCGGTTATGCGATAAATTTCCAGCAGGACAGATCATCGGATATCAACGGTGTGAATCTCCATTTCAAACCAATAGGACCAAGCAGTACGGTTGTTCTAAATACACAATCAAAAGGCAAATGGGGACAAGAAGTCCAAATGCAAGATGAAAACGTAAAGATGATTTATTTTGAGAACCCATTCAAGTTAAAACTGAAAGCAATATCGAAAGATACAGTTCACGTGTATGTGAATGATAAGTTCAAAGCCGAATACGTATGCACCAACAATGACATAACTGAAACCCGATACATTGTTTTTCCGCCTTTTGTTTCAATACATCCATTATGAATACGAGAAGGGTTTCAGTTTAACTTTTATATTTTTGGTATAAAAATAATAAAGTATTGATGCTTAGATACATTAATAGTCTGCAAACATTATAATTCCTGGCTCCTGGATTATGTTTTAACATGTCATGAAAGTTTTCACAGAATTCGTCAAGTGTTATTGATCATACTTCAATGGAATCCGAGATTTTACAATTCAACGTGAATTAGATAGGATTCAAGTTTGACCAGAAATTTTTGAAAGAAAATTTGTTTTGTCTCTTTTTTTTAGAAAAAAAAATAACCCTTATGTTTTATGCTGTGTAATATATCGCTTGTAATATGATTCTAACATAATAAAGCAGAAGATACATGTATTACTTTCTATATAAAATGTGCCACTTCCCCCACCCTTCACCAAATGTCATCTTCCTTACTACAAGCCGGAAATCGGCCAAATAAACTTTTATAGTTTTTGTTTTTACTCCTCTCTATCCTTGAATACCGCTCCGTTTACTCTGGCATTTCGCCCCTCATTCCAAAGTACAAAATTTATTACAAATGTACGATGAGATTAAAGCAATGCGAAATATACCAAGGGGACGTTCAAACCCATGAGCTGAAGACAAACAACGCCACTGATTAAAGTGCCTACAAACAGTTTTCTAATGTAAACTTCATCAGGCATATGTTCTGTACTATTATTTGTCTATTTGTCTTTTTAATTTTAGCCATGGCGTTGTCAGTTTGTTTTAGATTTATGAGTTTGAGTGTTCCTTTGGTATCTTTTGTTCCTCTTTTCAAACTATAATGGCACACTTAAAAGCGTCTATGGTGATATTTTGCTGAGAGAAGTTCAAAATTGACCTTTAGCATTCAAATATATCTGAGATTACTATTATAACACAAATATGTGTTAAAATCTTAGATTTTATGAACGAGATATTATCATTTGTCATTTGATTTAGCCAAATACCAAAGAAATTGCTACTAATGGGATGGTACTCCATCGAACTGATAGTCAACAAATTCCTGTAGTACACTCTTAAGGTGTTTATATTTCGCTATGCCCGTTGGATTTCTATAATGAAAGTTATATATGTACTACTGATAAATCATTGAGTCGATGATTTCTTATGATTTATATTTCAGTCTTGTTTAACCCCACATAACATTCTGCATGTGCCTGTCAGATGCCTGTAGTTTAGTAGTTTTCGTTTGTTGCCACGTACAATATCATATTTGTATTTCGTGTATTATTTTGTACACGAATGGAACAGTTAGTTTCTCGTTTGAATTTTTTCAAAATTGTCATGTAGATGCATATTATATTGCAACTAAAATTTTCAATTACAAACTCGTTTTGCAGGATCTCAGTATTGACGACTTCAAGTCTAAACTTCCTGGTTGCACTTGTGCTAGTTCCCAATTCACATATACCCGGCTGGCCACGTTATTACCGATGACCTCAACATTGTTAATAACATTTTCTTACGAAATGTGTTATCAAAAGGTCCAAAATATCGTGAGCCGAAATCCATCAATTGGAAATACAACTTTAAAATTTTGATGGATTCAGTCGAGGATTATACCAGGCAATGGGCTAAGCGTGAGACGGAAGACGTAGACACTATTTCTGAATAGATTAAGGCAGTGAGGTCGTTGATACAAATCAGAATTAAGAAACTGAATGGGTCTATCAATGGCCATGCTACGTTAATCTTTAAAGACCCTAATGTTGCAAAACACTTATCCTACCTTCATGACAGATATGTTGTTAGATAAAGCCCCAAACAACATCATTTTTGTGTGTAAAACTCATTACATTAACTGCTTGATAAACGAATTAGATATTGACAATTCACTTGAAAACCCAACATATACCCTCATGACACTTACCAAAGGGGAAATCCTGGATAATCACAGGTCTGTTCTATGTTCCTCTGGAATTTTAACCAAAGATGATGAACTGGATCTCCCATCACTGTATTGGACACCTAAACTGCATAAGTGGCCTTACAAACAACAGTATATTACTGGTTCTTCCAAGTGCTCCATGAAACCTCTTTCTAAATTATTAACATCTATTTTATCAGCAATCAAAGACGGGCTTCAAAGTTATTGTGAAACTACCTATTCTAGAGGTGGCGTGAATCAGATGTGGATACTTAAAAACTCCAAAGATCTTTTAGAGTACATACAATCTAACTCTCTTTCATCTTGTAATAGTATTAAAACATTTGACTTTTCTACACTTTATACAAGTATTCCACATTCCAAACTAAACGACAAATTGAAATAGTTGGTATTGCTTTGTTTCATAAAAATGAATGGCCAACGAAGATGCAAGTATCTTGTCTTAGGAAGGGATAAACCCTGCTTTGTAAAGGATCACTCTGATTCAAACAAAAAATTCTCTGAAACTGACATTATCAAGATGCGTGATTTCTTGATTGACAACATATTTGTTACGTTCGGAGGACGTATTTTTCAACAGACTATCGGTATTCCATTGGGAACGAGTTGTGCCCCTCTTCTTCCCGACTTGCTTCTTTATTATTATGAGGCTGACTTCATACAGGAACTTCTTAGGAAGAAAGATAAGAAAGTTAACAATATCCTTTAACTCTACTTTCCGCTATATAGATGATGTTCTTTCACTAAATAATTCAAAACTTGGTTACTATGTCCAATGTATCTATCCCATTGAACAAGAGATAAAGGATACAACAGATACAGTTAAGTCGGCCTCATATATTGACTAACATCTAGAAATTGACAATGAGGGTCGATTGAAAACAAAACTTTACGACAAAAGAGATAATTTCAGCTTTCCAATTGTGACTTTCCATTTCTAAGTAGCAAAATTCTAGCAGCCCCTGCATACGGTGTATATATCTCCCAATTAATACGATATTCCCGTGATAGAGGGTTGTTGCTCAAAGGGAAGCTATTAAATCAAGAGTTCCAAATGGTGAAGTTGAAATCATCTCTTCGTTTATTTTACGGACGACATGAGTTGGTTGACCGTTATGGAACAACCGTTTCCCAAATAATATCGGATATGTTCCTTACGTCGTAACTGCAATCCCCTTCCCTTTCATGAATATGACCTACCGAATTATACTATTTACCGGATTTGTTATCTCATAAACAACACAACGGGTGCCACATGGTGAGCAGGATCTGCTTAGCCTACCGGAGCACCTGAGATCACCCCTAGTTTTTGGTGGGGTTCGGGTTGTTTATTTTTTAGTTTTCTATGTTGTGCCATGTGTTCTATTGTTTTTCTTTTTGTCCTTTTCATTTTTAGCCATGGCGTTGTCAGTTTATTTTCGATTTATGAGTTTGACTGTCCCTCTGGTATCTTTCGTCCCTCTTTAATATCTTGCCATGCGGTATTGGTTTTGCTTATTTTCAAAGGCAGTACGATGTCCTATTGTTATATCTTCTTTGTCAGTTGGTCTCTGGCTGAAACTTGTCTTATTTGAAATCATACCATATCTTCTTATTTTTATAGCAACGATATAAGTATTGACCAAGTACTGATTTAAAACTAATGATACGATTGCCACGGTTGATTGTTATTTGTTTAACATTCAGTGGTAAATATGTCAAGTTCAGGGCTAGAACAAATTAACCATGAATGAATAAGATATGTCATGTAGTAGAAGCCGTCCGGTGGAAAAGGGGTAGGGGTAGTTAGGACTGCCACTTAAATTAATGGGTTTGACTGCCTGCCCACAAAATTTGTCTCATTTGAAATCATACCATATCTTCTTATTTTTATAGCAACGATATTAGTATCGACCAAGTACTGATTTA
This sequence comes from Mytilus galloprovincialis, assembly GCF_965363235.1. Classification (NCBI taxonomy): domain Eukaryota; kingdom Metazoa; phylum Mollusca; class Bivalvia; order Mytilida; family Mytilidae; genus Mytilus; species Mytilus galloprovincialis. The sequence continues at coordinate 33,418,249 of NC_134841.1, read as the reverse complement.
AAACTAATGATACGATTGCCACGGTTGATTGTTATTTGTTTAACATTCAGTGGTAAATATGTCAAGTTCAGGGCGAGAACAAATTAACCATGAATGAATAAAATATGCCATGTAGTAGAAGCCGTCCGGTGGAAAAGGGGTAGGGGTAGTTAGGACTGCCACTTGAATTAATGGGTTTGACTGCCTGCCCACAATTTACCATATTTCAATTCCCTAGTCACCCTTTGGTAATTATTACCATAGTGTATTATTCCAATAAAATCATGATAATTAATGTAATCATTTTATTTGGATAATATTCATCACGAACGCTAGCCTTGACCTCAAAGGCAAAATATTAAACGCTGGAGAGGTACCAAAAAGTGAAAACAAAAACAGCATTAATTTATGTTCCAGGAGAACAGACAAAACGTTAACTTTGTGTGAGGGAAATGCCAAATCAAGTCGTTGATACAATAAAAATGTAAAACTGATTGGGTCTATAAATACTTGAGATAAATCTTGTTTTTTGTAATGTTGCTAAGAACATGACATACGACGACAAATATGATGTTGTGTCCGCATTAAAACATCGGCAGTGTTCCTATTGTTACGTTGTTTTCCTTATACACTATGAGTTAATTTGTTAAGTTTTGGTTGGTGACCGCTTAATCGATTTATGATTTTTTGAAAAGCGGTTTACTAATGTTGCCTTAATGGTGTTCAATTCATATTACATGAACTGCCTGATATCAGAATTAGTTTTTGACAATTTTAATTTCTTAAAAATTCAAGATATACAAAAACACATGACAGTGAAATCGACAAATTGTGGACATCGGTTACGAAAGTTGTTTCGGCAACATAATCTATCAAACTTTAAACAAGGAAAACAACTCTGACGGACCAATCGTAGAAGACTTTTGAAGTAGATAGTTCTTATGTGATTTGCATATCTATACGGAATTTAACCAAACGTTATTAAAATTACAATGCCGTAACCCTGGTATCTATGGTGAGGGTTAATATACAGTTAACAGCATAACAATATTTTGAATACTCACATATAATTTTTATCAATAACGCTGCAGACGAAATTGTTTCTGTAAATGCAATGATGAAGATATAGTTTGAATGCATATGCCTTGATTTCTTTTATTCTTAGTTTACGTAAAATAAGAATCGATTTATTTAGTCCAAATCACTGTAATTTATACGCCAATTATGTATTATTGTGTTTTTATTGCTTTCTCCAGCCATCCGAATGTCACTTTGTTAAAATGATTCTCGTTTCAATTTCACTGTCTGCGGGCATAAAATTTATTATCTTAACTTGGTAGGGATAATAAACGACAGCTTAACATTAGGCACGATTGCTATATTAATCTTACTTACACTGACGACAAATGCATGTACACTTTAGACAATGTCATCAGTACGATTAGAGTTTCCTTTACTCTAGCATACATCGATGTTATACTGAAGCAATCCGTAAACCCAAACGTTTCTATTGGTTTTAAAGTCACTGGCGTTTAAACGATGAATGTAAAGAAAAAGAGTTCCTTTGCAAGCAAAATAATACTACACGGATTCATAATTATTCGTTGGAAACCAATTTTCGCGGATTTCGTGTATACAGTTAACCCCTGGCGACAACAGTTATATTCCTTCACCAAAGAAATCACAGAGAACACATGAAAATCTAACCTTTAAGATATGACATCAAAACTCTTTTTTTGCAAATGGCTAAGATTAAGTGTACCAATTTGTAAGAACGAATACCGGTTGGTGTTTTTAAATTATAAAGCATGCAGCAAAAAATGTCGCTTTTTTTGAATATGGCCAAAATTAAATCACAATAAATTAAAAAAAAAATATGGATATGTCTATCAGAATGATAGAAATATCTAGAAAACAATCATTTTTAGTGAAAAAATAACACATCAATTTCTAAAGTAGTACAGGAAGGTCTAATGTTTAATATTAAATTGTGTAATTTTCCAACGTTGGATTTCAACTTAAAGAGACCAAACATTTGAAGATCCCGGTAGTATTATTTCAAAAGATGATTCAATAGTTCATGTGGATGAATTTTAAGATGGACAAAAGATTTATATTTTTTGTGTAAGATTGATCTGTAATCCTGAATGCGCAAATCATTTGCTATTTCTTGAATTGAGTTGAATAGGATGAAAGAACACCAATTTATACTGAATTTTAGCCAATAATAATAAGGATTAGCAGTACAGCTTTAGACAACATGTCATAGTCCAATTACAGAAAATGAAAGATACAATAGTTGTCAGTGTACATGTGTGACGAGTAAATGTTAAAGACTTGATGCACAAGGTTAAAAGACTCGTATGTTATCCGTGCAGTTCTTTGATGTTTTGGAAATCTTTTTATGTATCAACAAAAATAAGATTAATCAACGTCTATAAACTCATAAACTTGAAAATCTCTCTAATCTATTTAAATTTGTGGCAGTTCAGTATAACATGTTCTGTTGTTTGCCATTTATACTTGGTGTTTTTCCTTCTGTTTTGGTTAGTGACTCGGATTTTGTTTCACTCAATAGATTTGTGACTATTGAACAGCGGTATAGCAATTTAATTTTATTTTTTAAGTATCATATTCCTGAAAAAGAATTTGTGCTAGATCAGCGACAGAAACGATTGTGATAAACAAAATTTTAATTAAAATGGTATTTAAAATGTATAACTTTAACATTTAGATTTAGCAAATTTATGATATATAGCAAAGCTAAATGAAGTTTAAACATTCTTAATTATTATTGATCATACATTTTGAAGTAAAACTAGAAAATCCTTAAGATAAACCCTTTTAAGTGTTTAAAATAATCTCTTAATCTGTTTGAACCTGCCAAAACGCAAAGTTTGAATTATATTTCCCAATCTTTAAATCAATGAAACAGTTAGGCATATGATTTAGAAGCTTTGTACCTATATGCTTTAGTCACTAAAGCAATTTATCAATTACCAATCAATTAAACTTCTCTTTTCAATTGCTTGTACAATTGATATACGTTTTTGTTTATATGTAGTCCTATTATTTCTAAGTCTCTTCTGGTCATAAAGTTAAGTATCTAAGTATTCATACAACAATAGTCTGATTATTCCTTTTGAAGTTCAATCCTGAAAAAAAGCTTTGGAAATCACTTCCAGTATAATTTCATTTTCTAGCACAATGTTTATTTCCCTGCTGATGGACTGTCCCCGAAGGGAATAAAACCATCAGTAGTCAGAGCTTTGGTACTATCATATACTTTTCTAAAAACTGACCTTTGATACATAAAGAAATTATTCGAAAACTAACTCCCAAATACAAACTTAACATTGTACTGATTGGGCCTTTGGTTTTATCCAGTTTGTTCATATAGCTACTTACTAAGCAACTATTTTCAGGTTATTCTGGTTTTAAAAGTTGAGAGCCTCAGTTGAGTTTTGGCGATATGAAGGTAAAAAAAGAACAGTGTTTTGGGCTCAGCTTTTGAATGTTATTCATTTTACAGCCTTTGCTGGTAATATAAGAATCTTAAGGTGGATCGGGACTATTCGACTGCGCATAATTTCACGCATGAATTACAATGCACACAAAAAGTATGTGTCGTATATTCGATGTTATTTTTTTTTTAAATATTTTGATTGATTAGAAATGTTAAATTATTGTAGTTATGTCACTAAAACATATTATTGTTATTATGTGTATCTGTGAAAGTCTCAAAATGAAATTTCGCCCAATTTCACCATTTCCCCGCCAAAATGTGGGTTTTAAGGCAAAACATTTTTTTTTTCTTATCGGTGACCTATGCTATTTATTTGCTCATTCTTTGAAGCTATATTTCAGCTATTTATATTACAGTTTTGGACGAAGTGTCATAGAACGTGTTTTTGATATTCCGATGAAAATATGTCAACCCATCTATTTTCCCTATCATTTCATTGAAAAATGGTCCCTTTTACATACCTGTTTAAAAGTAAAATTTTGCCTAAATTGTCCGTGACCCCCAATTTTTTTTCGACCAATTTGATTCACTTTCTGTAAAGAATAAAATAACAAAAATACGGTACTTCTGATAGAAACTTCAAATAGGCCCAAGCCACCTTAATTAAGTTCAATAAACATTTTTTTAGAGACTAGGAAGAGAATATATAGATTATTTGGTCATGTGTAGTGTGCTTAACAATTGTATCTCTCTTTTATTGAGGTAGACATTCTCCTAATACAGACAATTCTTAGTCTTTTACTGTTTAACTGTTTATCTGTTGAGAGTTACTCAGTTTTGACTTTTCTATTTTGTGTTTTGTATACTGTTATTTATCTTTTGTTTTCTTTTATTGCCATTGTGCCGTCAGTTTGTATTTGACTTGTGAGTCTGAATGTCCCTTTGAAACCTTCAACTCTCTTTAACAGGAACGAATAATTGCTGTGTCTGATTTACCATGTTGGTCACATTGTCTATAGTGGTAAGGCTTTTGAAATCAAAATATATAAACACACAGTTTAAATTCCCTGTCAGTGACTGTAAAAAAACGCTTTTTGGTAAATCTGATATCAGCTTGTGTAGCAGTCAACCTTAATATATAACTTAAAGAAGACCAATGATCCAGCTTGTACCCGTATCTGTTTATAGATCAGCATCAACTCGAGCTTGGCAATAAATTGTTACTACACGAGATAAAGCCTGTGTAAGAAATAAACTTGTATTACAGTTGTTTTCCATTCGTTTGGTGTGTTTGTGTTATTAATTTTGCCATTTGATAAAGGACTTTCCGTTTTGAATTGTCATCGAAATTTGGTATTTTAACACTTGAGCTTTTTATATGTTGTTTTTTTTTTTAATTTTAAATTCTCAGTGGTACCCAAGAAAAAAAACATTTGTAACGTCCATAGTCTTGTGATGCAAAACTAATTCCTAATACCCGCAAGTGACTAAATGCATGAAACAAAAGAAAAACGTTGAATTATACGTAAATATTTTACCTCTTTTCCTTAAATTTAAATAGTAAACAAAATCTCTATCACCTGGCCATTAAATCATATATATTAACTTATTTGCATCAACGTTACAACACTCTCTATAAACAAGACACTCCTTATTTCTGTGGTATTTGGTGTTCATTCAATGAACCATTCACTAAGAAAAGTTCAATTTATACAAATACTTTCTATTGGAAAAATGTGTAGCCATTTCAACTTCTACATTTATCCTAGCTTCTTTTTTTGGTACTGTCAACTTCAAAAGTAACATTCAACGGTGAGTATCAAATGAGGATCTTTCTTATTTTCTAGTTATTTGTTTTGATCCCAAGAGTATATTCTTATAGTCATCGCCAGAGGGTAACAATGTCATATTGATTAACGTAAGGGGTGCCATACAGTTTTTGATGGGGTTCGTATTGCTTAGTCTTTAGTTTTCTATGTTTTGTCATGTGTACTATTATAAAAAGTAAAAACACAAAAATACTGAACTCCGAGGAAAATTCAAAAAGGAAAATCAAAAATCAAAAGGCAAAATCAAAAGTCCAAACACATCAAACGAATGGATAACAACTGTCATATTCCTGACTTGGTACAGACATTTTCTAATGTAGAAAATGGTGGATTAAACCTGGTTTTATAGCTAGCTAAACCTCTCACTTGTATGACAGTCGCATCAAATTCCATTACATTGTCAACGATGCATGAACAAAACAAACATACTCAAAGAGTAAAAATGTCAAAAATAGGGGTACAACAGTCAATATTGTGTTATCATCTTAATATCACTACATAAACAACAAATGTAACAACGTAGCACAAAAAGGCATACATCAAATTTAACATTCTCATTTTGCTTTTCTTATACGGCTGAATTTATCTATGTAAAGTCTACCCATAAATGAAAGAAGGTTTTCATTACTGGTGTAAAATTGCGCGTTTGAAATTCGCACAGGTAGACATAAAAATAATTTTGTCGTATGACGGCATACATAAATGCAGACTCACGTAAAGTAGATATAACAAAAAACAGACTTACAGTAAAAATAATAAATAAAATAATGGTGTGGTTCAAAGTATGACGGGACACATAAGTACAGTTTCACGTCAAATACGGCTGAATTTATCTATGTAAAGTCTACCCATAAATGATAGAAGGTTTTCATTACTGGTGTAAAATTGCGCGTTTGAAATTCGCACAGGTAGACATAAAAATAATTTTGTCGTATGACGGCATACATAAATGCAGACTCACGTAAAGTAGATATAACAAAAACCAGATTTAACAGTAAAAGTAATAATAATAAATAAAATAATGGTGTGGTTCAAAGTATTTGTCTGTTTGTCTTTTTCATTTTTAGCTAAGGAGTTGTCAGTTTATTTTCGATCTATGTGTTTGACTGTCCCTCTGGTATCTTTCAACCCTCTTTCACATCTTTTAAATCTCATTGTAACAAACAAAAACTGTTGGAATCACATAAACCCAATCAAATTATCACAATCGAGAATAGAACCCATTGGATAAAATTTTCATACATTTTAAAATAAACTATAAATTAGGTGTCATCTGAATTTGTATTTTCCAATTTCATAATTAATCCATTCAATAGTTTTAATAAACTTTTTCATAAACATTAGAAATACCTTAACGTAGTAAAATAAGAACCACTTTAACTATTGCATTCTTCTTTATTTTGTTTGCAAATGTTGTTTATGGTATACCCAAACTCTAAAAATGTTGATAAATTTTTTCGATTACTTTTATCAATTCAAAGAGTACAAAGAGGACAAGTAAGACCATTCATCATTTGAAAAATATGATTATTAAAAGTTTTAATTTCGAAATTTGATATCTAAATATAAATTGAAGTTTCCGTGTTTAGATTTCAGTACCTAAGTTGGCAATATGATATTTGAAAGAGCCTGAAAAACGAATATTTAAACCACATAAAACTTTTATTACCATTGAATAAAACATTTTTGATCAATGCAAATGTCATGAAAACAACATCAAATCAAATCAAAGATGATTATTCGAATGTGTACATAAACGAATATGAGTACTAGAGTACTTAAAAAATGAGGAGCTGTACGTTTGATCATAAAGGAAAAATCCATAAAAGTTCAACCTAGGTAAACAGGAACCTTAGCAGTTAGTAGTCAATACTTTGGAACAAACATGGAAATATGGATTTTGTGTTACATGTATTATAATTTGATGTTACAATATTTTGGAAATAAGATTAAATTAAGGAATCTTCCACACGCAATGCTATGATTCCTTGCCCGATATTGACCATACTGATTTGACATGTTTGGTTTTCAAGCTCTTCATTGTTTCGATAAGCTTTGAAGTATCAAATAGTTTGGCCTCGATCATCAAGGTAGAGTCATTAATTGTCGAAATACGCATCTGGTGCAGAAAATTTGGTACCGCTAATCTTATTAGACTCTGAATTTATGAACAGCAAGTTTTAGAATGGTAATGTTATATATCTAACCTCCTATGCATTTCTAGGAATATGATCGGTTAAAAGCGTCCGCGTGGAGACCGTGTATATTCCATAATGGGTAAGAAGGGATGCGGTGCTTATTTCAATACACGGTTATTCGTGGAGTTGCGAATTTGGCACTATTTGATTATTTGAATGTATTGAAAGTTCATTATATCTAAGGTTGTTGATATTAAATTGTAACACACAGTTATTGTTGACAATTAAGTTTTTTGTGCAGACCAATGGAAGTAGGTTCTTAAAATTGTACACTTGAACTTTTTAATGTAAAAATAAGAAGATATGGCATGATCGCAAATGAGACAACTCCGTCTATATTCAACAAATAAAGATAGTCGGTAAGATGAATTCGTTACATAGTGCACTGGTGACCTAATACGATATATACGGGGTCATGAAATTCCATATGCGGTTCGAACTTCGCTTTACTGACCCTGTATATATCATATTAAGTCACTAACCTACCATGCAACTAATAAAATCGTATCAGTACCCATCTAATGACCACTGATCTTAAAGAAACCCTCCGGAGAAAAGGCCGGAAGATAATATCCCAAATAAGGAGCTAATTAATGATTTCGCTCATTTATTTTCTTGTAGAAAATATTTTGCTGTGTTCAATTTCTCTTTAGTAATAATACAAAGCAAGAAAACGCTTAAATGGGTTTAAGGCCGTACGGCTACCTATAGTTGTTAATGGCTGTGTCATTTTGGTCTCTTGTGGACAGTTGTCTCATGGCAATCATACCACATCTTCTTTTTTTTATATTAAAAGTATCATTTGTAAATCCTGTGTGAAGCCTATCTACAAATTCCTTTACAATAAATATATTCTGCTGCTATATATCTTATCTTCCTGGTATTAAGGCTTTTTTTCAGTTTCACCTTATCTACAATTATAGTTATCGTGATAACAAAGAAATAAGTAACAACAATTCCCTCCGTTGATTGGCATTTTTTTGTTTGTTTAATTATTTGCCGATCTTATCGTGCTGGTTAATTTTTGATAAAGTTTACAAAATAAAGCCAAAAAAAAAAAAAAAAAAAAATGGGTTAAAACATCATTCTTTAAAAATTTATCATAAGTAATCATACATGTAAGCAGCATTCATAATCTCTTTTAAATACATACAGCAAAGTATGCAAACTTTCCAATTACAGGTTCAGTCGTGTAAAATCAATGAATACCCACTGATTCTTATTTTTGTATATGATAAAAATGATAATAGTGTTTTCTAGGAAGTATCCATTTCTATTGTTATTACGTTTCTGTTTATTGTTATTTTATGGTCAAAACAAAACCATCTTATTTATTTTCAAAAGTGAAATTAATATTGTATTACTAAAAACAACTACAATAGAACTTATGAAATGCGCGGATATCCTTTAACGTTGAGTTTAACTATATAGATGATTTCCATACACCCAATGATTAAAGGTTTGGCGACTAATTTGAGCGCAAATAGTATGTCTAATCGATCTTGAAGTAATGGACACATACATAACAGTAAAATATCATATTTTGACACTAATGTCATACAGCAAATTCTAATTTTTCAATGAATGGGACAAATGTCGGCTTCTCAATTGTAAACTGTCAATTTCTAAAAAGCAAAATTCCAGCAGCGCCTGCATATGAAGTTGTTATCTTCCGGTTGAAAAAACATTCCCTAGCTGTTGTTGCCTATTAGGATTTTATTGATAAAGTGTTCCTTTTTACATAGAAACAATTGAACAAAGGGTTCCAAGTGGTCTTGACGAAGATTTACTGTTAACGACGGCAGCGGCAACAATTTGCTAGAGACTATGAATAGTCAGTTTAAGGGGAACCAATTACGATAAGTCAATGACAATTAGTAGTTGAAAATCATTTTTACATCTGAATTCGAATTCCATGGAGATTGTTTGGCCCAGTCCCTCGGTAATTTTCTAGTGATTGTAAATCTTTTGTATAGAATACGTGTTAAAATTTTTGTGAATAAATCAGTTTACTGACTTTACTTATGATATGTCAGTTATATTTGTTATGCAGTTGTTTTTTTGCATATATCACATTTCGAAGTATTGCTTTTTACTTTCAGTATTTGCATTTTGCTATCAAAATTGCATACAGTTGTGACATTTAGTGGTGTGTGAACTTGTCTTTCGGTTGCCGTTGTATTGTCAGTTCGTTATCGACTTACAAGATTTTAAAATCACCCTTTATTTTTCTTTAGAATACCAACGTTTGTTCAAACATGAGATATCGAGATACACACATAACATTTGTGGAAACAATATTCTTAATCACAGACAAAATAAGAAAAGTTAGGTTCATTGTGACCTAATGAGCAATACAAGATTGGTACTGATGTCAGACAAACGATAGTGGGCAAAAGGTATACATGCCTGACAATTGATAGATCAAGTAACGATAGAGAACGCAACGCACGATAAAGATCGACCAGTTTATGATAGCAACGGAGTAAATTGTATAGTAAAAACTGAGTTCGTCTTTTTCATGGCTTTGGACAATACTTTTATATAAAAAAGGCAAACTTGAATCTATACTTAGCAATTATAAATGAGAAGATAGTGAAATTCTACTTCTTATTTTGAGTTTTCTAGGAAGTAAAATTTTAGGGAAAGATATGGAGTTAACTTTTCTTAACTTTGTAGTATTCTTAACCCACGATTAATTCAGGTTGAACAATCATTATAGCGTCTTTTTTATTTTTGTTATAATGATTAGATTTTAATCAAACATTTTCTATAGTCAGTATTTTAGTATGTGTATTTCATTAGTGAGTGACAGGAATTACGGAATACCTGTTTCTTACTATAATGTATATTAGTATTATCAGTACTTTTCTATAGTTTTTTCAGGATATAAGAATCAAATATGTGTCTCACATTTTCTTTTCAAAATCAAGCCCACCTAACATGTTAACGTTCAAATGCAGGTCGATGAATGAATGTCTTAAGCGTGTTCTTCTTTAATGTTCTAACCTTGTTTTTAAACATTCAACATCCTGAAGTCCACAGTTTTAAGATATCAACAAAGGAAAAACACACAACTGAAACATCTATATATAACTAAAAATCCAAACTTACTTCCTCAAAAATTTACATTTTCTTAAAGAGAGGTGAAATATCGAAAGTGAATATTCAAACTCATAACTTGTCAAAAAAAAAAACAACTGACAACGTCATGACCTAAAAAGAAAAAAACACCGACACACAAAAACAGTGGTACTAAAAAAAAAAATCATAAAAAACTCAATACTGAGCAATCCGAACACGACCAAAAACTTGTTTGATCTTAGGTGCCCCGGAAGGATAAGCAGATCCTACGCCACAAGTTGCAATCCTAATATTGTTCATGTTAGTATAAACCCGGGAATAAGTCTTATTCTGTAAGTCATAATCGGGAAGAAAGGACGAGATTGTAGTAACGACATTATTATACGTTTTCTCGTTAAATTTTCTGTTTTTCAACTGATATATCCGTTTCTGTTTTAAAACTTACTAATTTACTTAGTATAAGATTGTCACTGTTTCAGATTTGTTTTCCTAGGACGGGTTTCGTTTGTTAGTTTATGATCTGTCAAACATTTCATATTTCCAAACTTTTGTTCTCCATCCAATTTCTTTTTACAGGTTATTCCAGGGGTACATGTATGCATACGAGTTGTGCACTCAATCGATTCTGTTTTGTAAAAACTTTTTTCTTTTACATATTTCGCTTTCAATTGTTTATGCGTGAGTGTGCCTGTTAAAGGAACAGATAGAAAAACGCTTAGGACGCACACACATTGTTAAGTGTTATTTTCATTTTATAACATTATTGTCGAATTCGATCAAATAATCTAAATAAAGCAAATAAACATATTAGAAATCACGACTGACAAAGGATAGCAGTACATGGATTTGCCTATAATATTCTTCTCTTTTGAATAGGCTATTCAGAAAATAAAAGACTGCAATAAGACTGCTGAAAAAATAAAATAAAACATTAATAAAATTAACGGTACCAATTTTCTTGCACCAGATGCGCATTTCGACAATACATGTCTCTTTAGTGATGCTCGTGGCCAAAATATTTGAAATCCAAAGCTTATATAAAAGATGCAGAGCTATAATCCAAAAGGTCCAAAAAGTATAGCCAAATCCGTGGAAGGAATCAGAGCTTTGCATGAGGGAGATACATTCCTTAATTTATAATAATTTCTATCATTTTGCAACAGAACATTAAACTTCATGCATTCGAAGAATTTTTCGGTATTTACTTCATCATGTACGCTCACCACCAAATATTTGACGCCAAGGATGTGTAAGAACCGAAACCATTGAGAGCAATATAACCAAAAGACCTAACATAAACTGTCATCACAGAGATATGTCTCGCTTTTATGTAAAAAGGTATCAAAGTTACCAGGATTATAATTTTATACGCCAGACGCCCGTTTCGTCTGCATAATACTCATCAGTGACGCTCAGATCAAAATAGTTAAAAGTTCCAAACAAGTACAAAGTTGAAGAGCATAGAGGACTCAAAATTCAAAAAAGTTGTGCCAAAAACGGCTAAGGTAATATATTCCTGTGATAAGAAAATACTTGGTTTTTCGAAAAATTCAAAGTTTTGTAAACAGGAAATTTATAAAAATGACCACATAATGTAATTACAACAATGCAAATGTTGAAACTAAAATAGCAACACTTTAACATGTAAGTTTTGCAAATATTTAAAGTCAATAAACCATAACTGAAGGTACATGGCTAAACTGTCTCCTTGGAAATGAGATATGCCCATGCTAATACAACTGCATACCCAATATAATTGACTTATCATAAGTAGTTTCCTTTATACAAACCTAAACACAAACTAATACACTTAAACTAAGCAAAATTTCAAAGTCAACAAACCATAACTGAGGGTCAGGGTCAAATAATCTCCATGGTAATGAGCTGTACCAATGGTAATACAACTGCATACTAGTACCTAACATCATTGACCTACCACTAGTGGTTCCCCATAAACTGACCTTATTACAAACTAATACATGAAAACTAAGCAAAATTTTCAAAGTCAATAGACCATGACTCAATGGGCGGTGCCAAGTAATCACCATGGGAATGATATATGCAAATGCGTATACAACTGCATGCCAATTATCATTTTCCTACCACTAGTGGTTCACCATAAACTCACCTAATCACAAACAAATACATGAAAACTAAGCAAAAGTTTCAAAGTCAATAGACTATAACTAGGGGGCGGGGTCAAATAATCTCCATGGTTAAGAGATGTGCCAATACTAACACAACTGCATACCAAATATATTTGACTTACCACATGTGGTTCACCATAAACTTGACCTAATCACAAACTATTACATCCCAGCTCCTTTGTTCTAACAGGGGTGATCTGAGCCGGATCACCCCTACCAGATCACCCCAGTTTGAGTTTCTTTGTTATGCATGCTTTCCTTTGTTCTGTAACATTTTGGCGAGAATGTCAAATCCACTATAAAACTTATAATTAATGACACGGAAAAGACTATCTATCAAAATTCTCGTTGGAAAAATCCAGTGTATATGAAGGGATTCGAACTCAAGACCTTTAGCATATCAAGCCACGACACATACCACTACACCAGGACGACTGGATACGAACTAACAGTAATTTAGCATACTTAAAGGAAGCAAGATCTTTTTATAAGTGGGGCGAGTTGGCAGACCTTTATTTTGTGGGGTTTAAACCTTTTTCGTTAATAAGTGAGTTGTCAGACTAATTGTTCAATTGGATTTTACACTTTTTCAAAATCGCGAAGAGTCGGTAAACAAGAGTGGGGTGATTTTTTTATAAAGTGGCGATATAGTGTGGGCCGATTGGCAAGTGGGGCGAGTTGACCTTGTCTGATATCTACTCATCATGTTAGGGGGTCATAAAGGGTATACATCATATAGTAATATATAAAGTATATTATAATGGTTGAGTGGCGTTCTAAACTCGATTTTATGAATTGTAGACGGGTTTTCGTCTAATCGAAAACAGCTGGGATGTAAAATAGTTATCCCATTCGGACTTGGTGTGTCAGTGTAAGATCACCCTCTGGCCTCCGGCCATCGGGGTGATCTTACACTGATACACCGCGTCCTTATGGGGTAACTATTAAATACATTGTTGACGCCGGTCAATTTTGCTTGAGGCAGTTGACCCAGTTTTTGTTTTATCAGTTTCTTGTTTTATTTAAGATATCTTAGTTATAATTCTTGTCGGTACTGAAGAACTGAAAACTAGTCTTCTGATGTGTTGTTTTAAACTTCATGTGTCTTTTCTGAAACGGTAAAGCAGCACTTGACTTTTATATAAATATTGCTATTAAATTAAGGACTTAATAGTATACCGCTGTTCGAAAGTCATAAATCGATTGATAGAAAACAAATCCGGGTTAATATTAATTAATAGTGTAGTGACAACTTACTCATCTGAAGTTTCTTTACAAATAGGGTTTTTTTTTTTTAATTCAAGTTACATATATTATTTAATGAAAAACACGTTTGTACTAAAAATCGTTAAAAGCAACGATATGTTTATTGTTTGATTTGTATCCTACGCAAAAGTTTAAATTTTGCCGCATCTTTTTATCACACAGGTGTATTGTTGAAATTGTTACTATCTAGAAGATGAATCCATAAGATCATGTGCAAAATACACACTTTGAACGTGTAAACTGTGAAAGTTCCTATATATAACATCAAATTGACCAATGAATATACATACGATTCCAATGCAATACGATTATGATGTACTAACTATCTCGTGAGGAACAAGATTTTGAACAAGATTTTGTGAGTTTTCTAAATAGTTTTTTTAGTTCTCGTCTGAATTTTCTTCCCGTTGATAAATATAGAATAAAGTTAAAAGCATAATGAGATATTCCAAAGAGGTATACTATTTCCCTGGCGACAGTAAAGTTTAAATGTCGCTGCCAAACACTATTATTTTCAATAAACTCGTAACTCAACTGCTTTAGGCAGCACACTAGAAAATGGTCGGATAAAATGTATGTTACGCTCACAGGCAGTGTCGTTATGATCAAATAGAAAGAAACAACCAACAACGTGTTCGTATTTGCTGTTCGCTTTCGCGGAGGAATTGGTCCATATAACTTTTTAACTCTTTTCTTTGTTTGTCTCATAGTATAAATAACTATAATGTTGAAAATTAAAATGAGAAAAGGTACTATAATGAACATTGTGGATTCCGTTACCCAGTTCCAGTTTGTTCTAAAATCATTCACCTCTTCACGAAGCTCGCACACTCCGTGAATGTACTTCCAAAAATATGATTGTATCAGTGAAACTAATACCACAAAAACTGATAGGCAAAATATAACCAACTTTGCTCTTTTAACTGTACAAAATTCTCGACGTTTTAATGGAAAGCGTATGGAAATATACCTTTCAACAGTAAATGCCAACGTCAGAAGCGGAGATAAATACTGAACGGCCAGATAGAATACCGGAAACATCTCACATACGATCGGAAGGTTAAGGGTGTCTATTTTCCACGTGTTTTGAAGCTCTAGGACAACAGACAAAGCCAAGAAAATGTCGTCTGATACAGCTAGAGCGGCAAAATAACATCCAGATGAATGACGTAAAGGCGAACGTAACCAAAGTATACATGACAAAACATTTGCAGGAAATCCAAATATGTAGAGGAGAATCTTTGATTTTGAGATAACATAAAGTACTGGGATATGGTGTTCATATATATCTATTATTGATGAATACGCTGGACTTGGTTGTACTGTCGATGACGTCGTCATAAAACTGACATTGAATTCCTCCGTCGTATTCATCTGCAAATAGAACAAAAATCTACAATTATTATCGAATGAAAGCAACGAGTCAAGTCTTTCAGAAATAAACTAAATTGTGTTTAATATAGTGGTATTAAATGTACATGTACATCCATGACTTTATCTTAACACTTCGTAGGGAATTATTCCACATTCAATCGATATCATATACCTTCATTGCTATTTGCAAATTATAGTTTTCAACAAAGAAAGTCGCAGTAAGAGAAAATACTATAACAATAGGCAAATATCTAGGAAGCATGCCAGAAATAAAAGAACAAGCATGTCAAAAGTATCTAAAGTCCATAGTTTTTAGTTAAAACATTCTCGTTCTGTATAACATATTTTAAAAATCTTTATCAAAAAGTTTTACACTTAATTCAAAATACATCGCCTTTTGATGAACTATTTGCAACTTATTTCCGTGATATAAATCAAGTTGTTTTTGTTGTAAACATTTATTTTTTTATCGATAATGAAAAAAAGAACCGTCTCAACCTGAGAACTTGTAACAAATAATCTGGAGCAATGTTGATCTTGTATCGTGCATATCATATGAGTTTTTGGTTAGCATAAAAAAACACGTTGTCTACAATATGGTCTGCAGGTATTTCAACCATGTAATGTTAAACTTTTGATTTAAGCATAAGCAGTTAATAAATCAAACTAAGGCTACGAATGATCTGCCATATTCTTCAGGGACAACATCAATCAGATTTAATACGAAAACAGCAGGAAAAAAAGGAAAAGCAAAAAAAAAAAAAAAAACACCAAGAAAATAATTTTAGAACAATATAAACAACATGTAATAGCAAACAAGTAAAACCAAAACAGACCACTTTATATATGAACAAATTAATAATACCGCTTTCTGCTTAAAAAAGAGGAACGAAAGATACCAGAGGGACAGTCAAACTCATAAATTGAAAATAAACTGACAACGCCATGGCTAAAAATGAAAAAGACAATCAGACAAACAATAATTTATAGTACACACACAACATAGAAAACTAAAGAATAAACAACACGAACCCCACCAAAAACTAGGGGTGATCTTAGGTGCTCCGGAAGGGTAAGCAGATCCTGCTCCACATGTGGCATCCGTTGTGTTGCTTATGTGATTACAAATCCGGTAAATAGTCTAACTCGGTAGGTCACATTCATGAAAGGGAAGGGGATTGTAGTAACGACGTAAAGAACATATCCGATATCATTTGTAAAACGGTTATTCCATAACGGTCAATAAGTATAGACACTTAAAAGAAGGGCGAAAGATACCAAAGGGACAGTCAAACACATAAATCGAAAATAAACTGACAACGACATGGCTAAAAATAAAAAAGACAAAACATACAAATAATAGAACACATGATACAACATAGAAAACTCCAGTCAAGGTCGTTAAAGACTTCTATTTGTTTGTTATAGAAAACTTAGGGAGCTACCATTTGATTTTTATGGGGGGCTAGGATGAAAAAATTTGTCCTGCATTTTTTTAAGCTGTAAATTCTGTCCTGCCTTTTTATTTTCCACTCTAATCGGTCCTGCCTTTTTTTTTTAGTTTATCCTGACTTTTTTTTACCTAAATTGTCGTCCTGACTTTTTTTTTTGCAAGTGTCACATCTTGCCTTTTTTTTTTACTCAAAACTCCTGTCCTGCCTATTTTTTTCAAATTTCATCCTAGCCCCCCCCCCCCCCCCCCCCCCATAAAAATCAAATGGTAGCGCCCTTAAAGTTTAGTAACACGAACCCCACCTAAAACTGGCGGTGATCTCAGGTGCTCCGGAGGGGTAAGCAGATCCTGCTCTACATGTGGCACCCGTCTTGTTGCTCAGGTAGCAGTACACAGTTAGAAGTTTAGTTTTGCATTATGGCCATGATATGTTTTGAAATATGAAGGTTTTTGTACAATGAAATTGATTTTTAGATAATTGAAGAGTAATATAGCCTTCTAAGTAGGTTTATATGAACATTTAGATTGTTTTTAGCATGTTTAATAGGGCATTTATCTGTTTACCAGTCCGTATTTTCCTATCCGTACCGCATATAAGTCCATAAATTATTGTAGTGCTTATCTACAAAGCTTTGACGCTCGATCTTTTCTATTCAATTTTATGGAAAACTAGCAGAAATGCATATGATTTTTTTTCTGCCCTCTTAATAGGTATATGCCTATGATTTCAGGAAAAGTATCACTTTAATTGATTGAAATTTTCCTTTGGGCTAAATTTTGGAGACTTTTGTGACATGTTCACCCCCTGTTTTTGCAATATTTTGTATCAAATAAATGCAGACTGTTGCCAAGGTTATACCAAAAAGAGATTATACTTCATCATTATAACAATTAAAAATAAAATCTATGGAAGATTCTCTTTCTATTAATATCCTCATGCATAACACAAATATTAAGCCTTATTTGTCTGAAAAGAAGAAAAAGAGGGTGTTTAAAAATTATGAGTGTCAATTTTAAGTTTTTTTCCTAACTGTGTATTGCTACCTCATGCTATTACAAACCCGGTAAATAGTCTAATTCGGTAGGTCACATTAAATGTACTGATGATGTTGGATTTAATTCGTTTTATAGCATTGACAGGTCAGGAATGATGATGCATATTTTTTTATTGAAGATTTCATCACTAATTTATAA
Organism: Mytilus galloprovincialis; assembly: GCF_965363235.1. NCBI lineage: Eukaryota > Metazoa > Mollusca > Bivalvia > Mytilida > Mytilidae > Mytilus > Mytilus galloprovincialis. The sequence goes on along the minus strand of NC_134841.1, from coordinate 33,400,259 downwards.
CTTATTGTTTTACTAGTTTTCCTATGTACATATTTATAGGAAAAGAATTGAATTTATTCGTATAAAAGAAACAACACGAGACTACTGTTGTATACTGCAACGTGTGAGTAATCATATTAGACATCATATGGTTACGTATACAAAATAGATTTCGAAACACTTTAAATATGAATACAATTAATACTGCTGAAAATAGTAAGATAACAAAAATTCCGACATCCAAGGAAAATTTATAACGGAAAGTCCCTTATCAAATGCAAAATAAAAGCTCAAAACACAACAAACGATAGAATAAGACATTCTTTAAAAGAACAATGTTCTACAGAAATAAGTTCTACACATTAAAGAATTGTTCGAAGGGTTTTCAACGTAAATTCTTAGATCTTTAAAGCATGCAATCGTGTGTTTAGTCCTGTGTGCTTGTGTTCATATTTTTAGCACTAATTTTTTGTGGACGTATTTGTTACTATAATAATTAATGATGATACAAGGGGTCTACAGAAAGCATTCAACTGTTCGACGTACTCGATACAAGCAGATAAATATACACATGAAAACAAAGTATCCACAGGAGCAGAAGCACTAGTATATACACAGCTACAGGTCGCCGTGTGGCTTTCAAGAATGACAAAATCCACGCAGTACAGAAAGCTATAAAAAATCACGGGTAACAAAACGTGAAACAACACAATTGCAGTTCAAAGTAACGACAGCTTTAAACTACAATTAATTTTGGCACAGCTTACAACGGAAACCACTATAGTACATATCTGTTTACTTGTGGTGAATTTCAGATTACAAACTACAAGCATTTAATTTTCTAAAAATCATGAGTAAGAAGTCATGTTAATCTTGACTTGCTTTGTTTGTTCGATTGACACCTTGCGTGTCGTTTTCATCTGCTAAAACTTTCACCACAACTCTCTAGTGATCGTTGTTTACTTCATTTACACAATAAAAGGAATATGCAGTATAGCGAACTGTCATTTTCCTCTCGTTGTCTCATTTCATAGTGATTATTTAAGATAACCTTTGATAGAAAAGAGATTACATTTTCAATTACAGCGATTTCTATTGTTATTAAAAGAGCACGAACTTTTAAGCAAGATATAAATGAGATTACTGTTTAAATATCGTGTATACATATATGTAAATGATGCTTTTACAGTTTGAAGTTAAATGTTAATGACGTGAACGTATACGTAAGTTAAATCACAGACAGGTTATATTGAACCTTTCATAATATGTATACCTATAAAAGGCATCGAACATTCAACTTGTGTGTGTCGGGAAGGCTAGGTGACGTGCAACTGTTAAAAATGTCTATAATAACATGTATTAATAAGGCATCGACCATTCAACGTGTGTGTGTAGGGAAAGCTAGGTGACATGCAACTGTTTTAAATGTCTATACCATGTATTACTAAGGCATTGACCATTCAACTTTTGTGTGTAGGGAAGGCTATGGGAGCATGGGTGTATTAAAAAAAATATTTTTATATTTCTAACTTTCGTTAATCAAAATTGTTTCAGAAGGAAAGTAAAAATAAATAAAACAGTTTTTTTATCCTGTATTTTTATTAAAAAACGTAATATCCCCACACGAAATGAATGGTCGTTGCCTCACAATTACATGCACAGTATTGAAAACGAGTACTTTTATAGTAGCCATGTTAATTCAGAAAATTTAAGTTTACAAATAAAATAATATGTATTACAATTGGAAGTGCGAACTGAAAAGGCTTCGAAATTTTGATATTCTGTAATTTTTCAGTAAAGCATACGATTAAACAATCTGTAGCTTATTAAGAGTTGTGTTCTGCGTTTGGTTTGACATGTCCTTGTATCATAGACCTTCAATACAATACACCATAACTTGTATTAAATTTCACATTAATCAGGCAGTGTATTAAAGCTTAATTTTCATTTTATTAAGACTTGCAAAAGTAATTCTGAAAGGCTTGAATCACCTGCTCCACACTCTTATACAAATAAAATTAACAGCTATCACCTTGCAAAGGTTTTAACAAACATCTTGTCATTGAATAACTGTCAATATTTTTACACGAAAAGACTTACTTAAGTTTGTTTTAATAAGTTAATTATATAATTTTAAAACCTTAGAAAGAGTACTATTTTATCCTCTTTCTCTTTGACAAGATTTGTCTTTTAGATTAAACACAATATTTTGTCCTCTTTTTCTTTGATTAGATTTCTCTTTCAAAAAATTAAAATACAACCTAGTATATTTATGTCTCTATTATTGACCAAATTCTAATTGAAAGCAGGGATATAAATAAAATTGAGAAAGGAAATGGGGAATATATAGTATTTCAGAACATCCTTATTAAGAATGATATTATATGAACAAGAAATTAATTAAGAGACATATGATCTTAATGCCCGCGTCACACTGTCCCGATTTTTACGCCGATGGCAACACGATTATGGAAATTTTCAAAATCGGGACTGATCGTATCCAGATCGGGCTATTCGTAGTGCCATCTTTAACCATCTTTAACCATCGGCGACTTTTTCTAGCCTTCGGGGACAACTTCGGGAAGGGTTCTAAATTTTTTAACATGTTAAAAAATCCCAGAAGGTGCGTCCGATGTTGTGGGTTCGTATTGAGTTCGTATCACCATCCTCACCATCGTAATGTCACCGGGAATACATCTTTGAACATCGTATTGCATTCGTGTTTCCATCGTTTCCATCGGGCAGTTTTGACATTACGATGTCTACACGAATGAATCACGAAGCTACCCGAAGGTCTTACGATGGCAACACGACTTCGTGAAGACCTCGTAATCCCGTCCTGTTGCCATGGAATAAAAGTACGAAGGCGACAAGATGGAACTACGACGGCAATAAATCCAGCTAAATGTAAGTTAATTTTCGCACTAAAATACATCTAAAGTGCCATGCGCGATATGAACTGGTCAGTCTAATACGACAGTTAAGAAAGACGTTCACAAAACATGGAGCTCATATCATCTGATTGTATGAGAACAAGAAAGGCGACAGCTATGTTTCTATTAATTCAAATGGAACAAGAAGAGCAGCTATATTACAGGCTCAGGATTTACTTTTACAAGTAAAATATCATTTTTTGTAAATTTTTCATATCAAGTAACATAATGAAAATCATAAACGCGCCTCGTACACCAACACTGCAGGTACACGTATATAGGGAAACCAACTTTTTCTTCATTATTCTGATTTTTTATGTATCGTCTGAGTTGTTGTCAAACGAATGTTTACTCCATAACCATTTTGTTTTCTATATGTCATATTTTGCCGCATTTGTTGCTTTCCCCACATCCTTCCTTTTGTCTATATTATTATGATATTCTCCTGGAAAGAGCTTTTTTTAATAAAAGGGATCAACGAACCATTACCTTACCTTTAAGATAGATCAGTAAACATGGGCATAATTATGGGTGATTATTCAGACTAGTGCACACATTTTACAGTTCAAACAAGGCAATGCCGAGCGTGGCATCCCCTCGTATGTAATATATTGACTCATTTCCCATCCCTCTTCCTCTTCCTCTCCCTCTCCCTGATTTTGGTGGCATTATATGCAGAGACTTAGAGTCAAGTTTATTCTTCAAGCCTACGGTCTTCCGTCTTATGATTAAACCAGAAATGAAATGTACAATATAATATATATTCAATATTGATCAAACAATTAAAAACGCGTGATGCCTTCTAATTTAAATGCATCGTAAGCTGTACACGACGTCTTTTAGACATCGTATGGCCATCGCGCCATCATCGTAATCCATCGTGTAGCCTTTGTAATCCATCGTGTAGCCTTCGTGATCCATCGTGTAGGCTTCGGCTGAGATATGAATCTTAAATACCCGTCTTCGGTTAACCTTCGTATGTCCATCTTTTGCTATCGTATATAATTTCGGCACCATCGTATAGACTTCGTTATTCATCGTACTTGCTTCGGTCACTTTTTGGTATTTTAACGAGATCGGGACCAACTTCGTACGAACTTACAATTTTCGCATTCGGGTGTCCATCGTATATAAAAATCGGGACAGTGTGACGCGGGCATAAATAAAGTGTTCATGAGACAGCGAATCAATGGAGATCAATTCTGGTATCCCGAGGAAACAATAAAAGTAGTTACAATTCTAGAATACCTACGATTTAATTTGTGTAGAATGATACGAGCTACATGGTAATTGAAAGTAGTAATAGTGACAATTCTAGAATACCTACGATTTAATTTGTGCAGAATGATACGAGCTTCATGGTAATTGAAAGCAGTAACAGTGACAATTCTAGAATACCTATGATTTAATTTTTGTACAAGAAGAGACGAGTTAGAGGGTAACTATAGGTAATAATTGTAACATAGTAAAGATCTCGAAAGATACGATTACTGATGGTTTTTAGTTTAAAAACGCAAAAATGTGCTTCGGTAAACATTTGCACCAAAATGGAACTATTAAGAAGAAAAAATCAATTCTTAGATAAAAGATTGTTCAAAGATGTTGTTTTATGTATGACCAGTGCGAAAAGGTGTTAAGATATTTGAATGTAAAATTATCGTAAAAGCATCTTCGACAAAATACTATTTTTAAAACCAAACGTATGAAACGCTCCTTCCTACTGTACTTTAGCTTATCTGCATTGCCATCAAGTATACATTGTATGTTTGGGGGAAATGTATCCTATGTTTAAAAGTTTTCAATTTATGCTTTTATCAGTATGTGAAGTTCAATTATAAACGACGTTATCATCCAAGCATGAGGTGCAGGTTTCCTTATTATCTCTATAATTACTATGGAATTCTACCGAAATAATTAGACATACTCTTGAGTCTATCGAATGCATTACATAATCTAAGACGATAATAATCAACATAGTAGATCATTATGAAACCTGTTGGCATATATTGCAGTTTTATTTGAAAATGGAAATGAAGAGTGTGTCAAAGAGACAACAACCTGACCAAAAAGTAGAAATCAGCTGATTGCCTCCAATGGGTACTCAACATAGCGAGAAAATCCCGCACTTGGAGGCGGGCTTCAGCTGGCCCCTAATAATAATACATTTGCTGATAAATTATTTGATGATACACTGCATAAGTTATGCAATGATTCAACAAGTCAAGACTTAAAAAGATACATGTGGATGAATGAAAAAGGACTTAAAAAAATCAATGAACATTCTTCCCATAATAATGAATAATGTGTGTGTCTTATATAGGTATAAACGTATAAACATTTTGAATTTGAATACATTTTTGTAGCAAGTCTTTAAATAAACCTGTTGCATTTTACGAACAACTGTAAAAAAATAACAAAACATATTTTAAAATTTTATCATAAATAATTTAAACTGACCCTATTTCCCAAAAGACCTTTTGCAACAGAATGTCCTGTACGAATTTGTGTATGTTGATTGAAACATATAACGGTATTGGATAAGGTCTTGCTTTTTTGTTCCAAAACTATAAGTACACTGGTCGTGTTAAGTCGAATATGTCGATTTCGATAGGTTCATTTCAACAAAGTGACTGGTATGCACTAGATAATCGCATTCATCTATCAATAAAACAAGCACAAACATTTGTTAATATCGAAAGGTTGAAATTTTCTACGATGTCGGAGAAAATAAAGATACGTTTTAGATTTGGGCTCCCTTGTGTAAATATACATTAATTTTCTTTAATAAATAGATATATATGGTAAAACATATAAACAAACAAAGAAACACAACAATTAGCGAAATATTCTTCTTCTTCAGGGTGACTTGTTAGAAAAGGGTGCAACTACAGCAACATGTTTCTATTTTTTTAAAAATAAAAAAAAAAAACTGTCAACATCTCTCGGAAGACATTTCCTTTTAAACCTAAACTTGACGACCTTCTCCCGGTCTTCTAACAGTTATCTATTAACAGTGCATATAAAGTGAATATATAACCTACGTAATAATAAAAGACGAATCATTATATTGAAATTTATTTGCAACGAATTGCCAACTTAGCTGGACCTGTCGTTCTTAAGTTATTTATTAGATCCGTGGTCATTAAATGACAGTAAATGTGTCGAAATGACTGTCTTCTGAATCACTTTATTCATTTAGATATATAATTAATGGAAAGAAGTAGACGTCAAAACAAAATCCGAGTGATTTCTTTATAATGCTACTTAATAGACTGATGGCCAAAGAATTGGTTCTTAAATACTATTAAATACTGTTTATATAAAAAGAGCGATAACAAACAATTAAAAACTAAAAGGTCTCGTGCTTTAAAAAGCTTAAATATCGAAGTGGTGTCCAAATGGTTATGACCGAAAAGGACTTTTTCGTTTAAGGTCAAGTGATTGCCATTTGTTGAGTATTCTAAAGTTTCATGTTGACCATTTGGCTTTAATGGCTGCGTTTTCACCTTAAAGTTTACCCTGAATACAGTCTCAAACCTGTGCATCTTGAAATTTTACCTGTTGAATATTTGATAAAAACGGTTATTTGTATCCTAAATTTTACGGTGATAGTGTACTAAAAGTGTAAAACTTAATCCTTAAGGTTATCTTATCAATCTTGTATTACATTGTCACTAACATCGACTTTGTCATCACCATTATAAAATTAAAATTGTTTTTTTTTTTTTTTTTTTTCGAATGTTTTTTTGGATATCTTAATACACATACACGTTAATTTTCTAACTAGAGATTGCTTTATTTATATACATTCAGCTCTTTAGTCAGGTTGTGTTTCTTTGACACATTCCCCATTCCCTTTCTCAAATTTTTAACATTATAAATATTTATTATAAGGTTAAATCCTGACTATCCTACTGCATGTCACTACTTTCATTTTTGCATTGTCTAATTTGTGTCATCTTTAACTGTTCGTGGTGTTTTAACACTAAATCCTTGGGATTTTTCAATTGATTTTAATCTTTGATGCTTGATTTTTTTTTTATTGTTGATTGGTTTTTTACTTTAAACTAGCTTTCAGTAACTCCGAGTACTCACAAATCGTACTTTCGTGTTAATTTGATCTGTTGGCACAATTTGGATTGCATTTCTGTAATTCAATGTTTACATGTTTTGTGTTATATCTCATTTCACTATTTTTAATATGTAACAACTTTGGTATTTAGTATGACGATTTATTTTTAACTTGTTTACTTGTACACTGAGCACCATTTTTTTTTAATTTTGTAAACAAAATCTACTTTCCGTTCTCAATACATCAAAAAATTATATTCAAATCTTCCTGTGCACGTTGTTTTATTTTAATGCCATTTGTCCAAGATAAGAGTTAATTGTCTTTTTGACACTCTTCCTACATTTTTTTTTATAACATTGGCTGTAACGTCTATGCTATATATGCTCCTACGTTTTGATATTGTATTGATATTGTGTCATAGATCAAAACTTACTCGTTCAGCGAATGATTGTGTGTTTACTTGTTTTTTTTCAGTTGTCTTTTTGGTCGAGTTAAGCCATTTCAAATGATATTTCATATTATTATACTTCACGTTAAAATGCCATATTTTTATTGGCTAATACGAGGGAGAAAATTTACTCTATCCCATTTGCTGAGCGAGAGACAAGTTTTTTGAATGTCAGACCAATAAAAAATCTATAGTTTAATGGACAGTTAATTGAATTTACATCAAATAATTAATGACAATGCTCAAGTTTTACGTTTTGGATCTGAATGTTCTCATAGACTCAAAATAATGAAAACAAACCACCTTGTTTCACTTCTGTTGATTTGTCTAACGTTGTTTTGTCATAGTTGAAACAAAATATAATTCAACAGTTAAAGACAATAATTATAGGTCATTCAGTATAATACATTTAATAACACATAACTGAGAGGGGGATACAGAAGATTGGTACACAACGAAAAAACATTGTCAACCTTGGCTTCGCCGCGGTTGACAATGTTTTCACGGGGTAACAATCTGCTATATCACCCTCTCAGCTTTGTGTATTTCTCAATATGAAATGTGTTTTTTTTTATGCTGTAATGTTACACCACTCATTCAGGTTAGGGTGAAGGTTGGCGCCTGTTAAAACATTTAAACCCGGTTCATTTGTTAGAAGCTGTCCTATCTCAGGTCCTTGTTGTTCGGTGGTTGTTGTTAGTTGGTGTGGTTCATAGATGTTTCTCGTTTCTTTTTTTTTCTTAATACTATATTGTTGGTTTTCCTGTTAGAATTGTTTTATACTAGTTATGATGTATCCCTTTATAGCTTGCTGTTCTGTGTGAGCGATGGATTCGTGTCGAAGGCCGTACTTTGACCTATAATTGTGAACTTTTTACACATTGTGACTTGGATGGAGATTTGTCTAATTGACACTCATACGAAAGCTTCTTTTTTTATATTATTTAAGGAATGACTGTTATATTTTTTCTGTCTACGAAGAAAATAACATACAAAATGCGGTGCACACTGAATAAACCGCGTAGCGAGTTATTTTAAAGTCTGCACCACATTTTTATGTTATTTAGAATAGACAGAAAAAATATCACAGTCATTTCTTATAACTTAATTCTTAATTCCATTTTAAACTGGAGTAAGTCATGACAAAACGTTGATGACGTCACGGTCATATGACAAAATTATGTCTATGAGCTGATGAACAAAACAACGTCAGCCAATCAGAAGACGTGCTACATCCAAAATTAAATTATTAGATATTGTAACAAAGAAAAAAACAACACATGGCTATAATTGCGTCTACAGTTTTTTCAATAGTGTATCTGTTACACAGATGATACAGTTTCAAAGTAATTAAAGTTATCGATTTTTTACTAATTTAGAGTATTCTAAGCAAGATTGAAATGGGTTCATGCTCAGGGAAATAAATCACTTTTTATGCTAGAGCGTAAATATCAAGTTTGTATCTGCATAAACGTCTGTGTAAAACAATTATGTGTCTCCTTTCCTGATACCAATCAACAACTGTCTTGATTTTTTACAAAAAAATCATCCTATAGCTATGGTTAGAGTACATCCTTGATTATTTGATCAGACAGTATATTTTATTAGTTCTACTTTCAGTGACAGTGTTTCAAAGCAAATACATACAATACTTTAAAGGTACCTTTGCTGGTGGCGTGGTGGGTATCACTAGCCCAGTAGTCAGCACTTCTGTGCTGACATGAATTATCATTGATTTGGTTGTATTTATAAATTAACGGTTGATAAAATTTTGAACTTTTGAAATACTAAGGCTTTTCTACCTCAGGAATAGATGACCTTAGCTGTATTTGGCAAAACTTTTAGGAATTTTGCCTCCTGAAGGAAATTTCAAAACCAAACGTTTGTCTCCATATCAAATTGTGTTCACGGCGAGTGCCTTGCAAGAAGTAAGTTCTGTTCTCCCTCAGACGTAACCCCTGATTTTTATGGTCTTTTGTTCATCATGTGTTCATTGATTGCCCTTCTGTATTCTGTTAGTGTTTCATTCCTTTTGTAATTTAGTAATTTTGTTATAAAACATGATCATGAGTTTAGAAAAAAAAACAGAAGCCACAAACTTAACTATGTGAATTACATTTTTGCTTTATCATGCATATTGATCTTTGATGTTGTCCCTAGAAACTTAAGTCTTACACTGAATCTATACATTTTGCTTTCACACCAAAATATTGTCAAAAAATTATTAAAACAGAACTTGTATTTTCAGATTAAGAAAGGGTCTTGGGAACAGAAAGCATGATTTTGCATCATTTGTTCTATAGCTTCTTGGGCCTTCAGTGGCTCCAAAACCCTTCAAACTTTTTTTTACTCTCTCCGCTCGGCGAAACATGTTGGCCAATACTTTAAAAAAAGGCTAGATACAACCAAACTTTAATACTGTGTATGTATGCAATACATATATATGCAGTTGGGGATATAGAAGATTCATTTCTGTAGAGGATGATGACTAATTCTGATCAAATGCACATAATGACTTGACTATACATACATTATTTATAATAAACAAATAGTTTAAAAATTGTATGTTTTCGAATATTACAAACATAGTTGTGAAAATAAATAATCAGTCCCTTGCTTTAATGAAAATGTAAAAATCTTGCTTCAATAGTGCAGAGTGTTCTCTTAGTTAACAAAAATAAATAACCCATCCAAAACAAATCCTCCTGCCCCCCCTCCCCAGAATATCAAATGGTCGTCCCCTAACACGCCTTTGATGATACGCCATTGATAACTCTACGTCATTGATAACCATACGTCAATTATAACTTTACGTGTTTGATAACAGTACGTCATTGGTAACACGTGATACGTGTTTGATAGCAACCCTTTGCAATAAGACTGAAATCAATTAGTGATACTCTTACCAAATAACAATGATAGAACGAAAGCTATTTGATAAATAATATTAGGTAATTTCCCTTTAATTTTGTGTTGATAATACAATTTTATGCATAAATATAGCATAATTGTCTTATAATTCTTAAAAATAAGTATTAAGTATACCTAATGGAATTCCACAGCTTTTATCAATTTGATAGATATTTTGATATTTTGTCTTATAAGCTAGACAACAATTTCCTGACATAAAAATCTAAAAGGATTTATGATCTGAACGGATCTTACAGTAAATCGAAAAACAAAAATCATATGGCTATCAATTATGAACCAATCTTTATCGTACTGTTTCATAGCAAAAACTCTTATTTGATTGTTCTTGTTTACTTGTGCATTTACACCAATATGTTCTAAGAAAGAAAGAAAGAAATACAGAACGAAAGAACGAAAGAAATGAAGACCAAGACAAATGTGAATACTCGTAAATCTTTATCAAGATAATAGTTTATCATGCTTTCTAAAACATTTTGCTTGCGAGGTCAAAAAGCTTTCAGTTAATATTAACAGTGGACATTTTAGGCTAGTATATACAGATTATGTTAATTTTTCAAAATAAAATGTAGGACTATCTGACCAGTTGCCTTGTTTTCTCTCTGTATATTACATCTGTACAATTATCTTTGCTTGGATTTATTTAAAAAAAAAGGGGAGATAACAAGCGAGCAATTCAACACAAGAAGTCGAAGAAAACTAACCAGCTATTTTAATCTTTAAAATCTGTATAAACATATACACATTGGGATAGATAATCCTGGAAGGTTGAATAAACATGCCTAAAGCTTCCGTACAGACATTCTGACTATAATTACCTACGTTAAAATAATATGACAGTTATTAATAATTTAGAAATTTTCATAAATGAACATTGATTTGATAATGAGATACAGATTCTTGTGTTAATTATCTGTCTTAAGCACAGGGCATGATGCATTTTGGAAAAGTGGCACACATAAAAGAAAACAACGTAAAAAATAGGTCAAATTGTAAAAAAAAAAGATAAAAATATCAAACCAAATTCATAATAATAATAGAAAACAGAGCACGTAACAGACGCCAGATATTTATATTTTGCCAATTTGTTTTCCTGTCTTGCTTATAATTTATTATAACTAGTTTACAAATATTGCACACAGCGTTTTTTTTTTCAATTTTCAAATTGGAAATAGCGAAAATAAAACTTTATGAATTAAGCGTTTCTGATAAACTTTTCATGATAAAGAAAGCTCAAACCAAATACTAGAAATCCTTGAATGAATAAAACTTAAATACGAAAGGAGCGAAATAACCAATAAACTCATAATGGTTACCATGATATATATTGTTTTCGACAGACGCGCGTTTCGTCCACTAAAGACTCATCGGTGATGCTCCAATAAAACACACGTTAAAAAGGTTAAGAGTATCTCTACCTGAAGTAGTTGAAACCAAAGTTTTTTATATTTATAAATTTTGTCAACAGAGAATAAGAAACAAAATAGATGATAAAAATCATGTAAGTACCGACGCACTGACTACCGAGCTGATGACGTCACCGTTGTGTCCAGCGCTAGGAAATGAAATTTGTTCATCCGAAGCTGCTTTCTGTAACTTTAATTTTGTATATATTAATTTTGTGTTATTTTGTATCGTTAATGTTCAACGGTAATAACAATGTATTGACTGCTGAACCCTCATTTTTGACATTTTACCAACCATGTCTATTTTGTTCAAATATCGTTGCCAAAATAATGGAATTTGATTCGACTGTCATACAAGTGAGAGGTTTACCTAGCAATACCAGGATTATTCAACCATTTTCTACAATAGAAAATGCATGTACTAAGTCAAGAATATAACAGTTGTTATCAATTCGTTTGATGTGTTTAAACATTGAATTTTGCCATTTGAATACGGAATTTCCTTTGTGAATTTTCCTCGGAGTTCAGTATTTTTGTAATTTTACGTTTTATATTTATATACAATTCTTTTGAACGTATAAAATAAAGTCACATTGACCCAAACTGTCAGATGAAGTTACAACATTGTACAAGGACTTAATCTATATGAAAAAGTCTCAATGCACTAACATTTTTACAATAACGATATAAAAACTTTTATCACTGAACTGATAAATAATCACATAGAATGATGTTGATGAAAATATGAAAAATATGCAAATATGATATGCCCAGTACAGAACTATTTGTAAAAAAAAAGATAACAGAGATACATGTACGATAAGAAGATTAAAAATCATTATGCGAAATTAGAAACTATCAATGTTCGATAAATAGTAACAACAGAAGCAACCTCTGAAGATAGTGTGACGTAAACAAAAATACGTGAAAACAGCAGTAAATATGCACCACATCCCTCTCCCTTAATTTACCAAATTTCTGCTGCTAGGATATGACTACATAGTTGAAAAAATATATATACCCACGCACAAAAGGCAAGTACACACTCTTAGGCGCAGTTGTAGTTTGACAAAAAGTAACTATTCCAGACTTCAATTCAACTAATCATTGGAGTTTTTGAAAAACTATTACAAAAGGTTGAAAAAATTATTGTTTTATTATTATATCTTCGCCATGATACGCGTTAATATGGGTATTTTTCCATCTATAATCCATGTCTTAAGATTTCATTTTGCTCTCTAAATGTCTTAGACATAAACATAAAAAAGGATTATATATAATAATAATTATTATTGCTAAGGAGACTCTCAGCCAGACACCAAAGAACAAGGGTGTTAACACAAAAAAGTTTACAGAACGGTCTTCCACAATCATTATGAGAAAAATGCATACCGTATAGTAAAAGAATAGTTAGATTACTGGTTCCTGACTTTAGACCATCCAATAAAGAATATAGTAATGCTAAACATGTATGTAAGCCCTCCCCCTTTCTACCTAACCTGTGGTAGTGGTGTCAAAGTCCAATATGAACATACTATGAATATCAGTTGGAAAGGTCCTAACTCATCAAATCGACGAGAATCACAAAAAGAGAAGAAAGGAAACCAACAAAAAGAAGTGGAATCATTGTAGCTACCGAAAGCTGATTATAAACAAATTTCAACTATAAATATTAAACTATTGTCTGTCGGCATAAAATTCAGAAAAAAAGTATTAAGGACAGCAACTTTAAAGTAATACTTATCTAGTTATGTTTTAATTTCTTAAAAACAAAATCAATATTATAACCTATAAAGACAAAATTCAAAAAAAAAATATTAAAATGTTTTTGTTGTTGATTTGCTGGCATCAGTTTACCCAACATCTCTACTCATTCACATATATATATAATATATATATTGATAAGTTTGTAATTATTAATAATTAGTCACCTTCATGGGAACAACAATAACTTCAAATACGTATAATTTCTTGAAAGTAAAAAAATATCTAATTTATTGTAATTCTACATATAAAAAGTCATTTAATAACAGCCTTCACAAAGATTAATAATTACGTAAGTCAAATAGTGATGCAATATTGTAAATTTTCTTCAATTGAAATAACATTTCACATATAGAAAGGAACTGTTCTACGATAGATATGCGACTGTCGATAAATTTAAAATAGGTATAATCTATTTGACCTTGAAAGTAAAAAAAAATCCTTTAGTAAAACAAAAAATATAAAACATAATAATTTGTAAATATTGTACACACGGGTTAATAAATATAAAGCTAACAAATGATGTAAAATGTTATATAGTGCTTCAGATGAAATATTATTTCTCTAGGCTAGATATTTGACTGTCAATTTCTGTCACTTGTCTTTTTAACCTGTTTGAATAATCCGCCTGTATGACTATTTCACTTGTTTGACATTTACATTGAACATCAATAATTTGAGAATCCATCTTCAAGTTTACTTCCTTTGTACATCCAAACTTTTTAAATCATAATTGAAAATAATACATTTTTTTAAAAAATAAAATCAATGAACAAATATAATTTGCCGACTTTAAAAAAAATAATTGAATAAAAAAGAAATAGTGTTAAAAATTTATAACATGAAAGTAAACAGAAAGTAAGTAAAAGAACTTACCTTTTTATTAGATTTTTATCCAAAGCAAAAGTTTTTATATATAAATATCACATTGTGAATTTTCTGCACTTTTCCAGCGTTTCATAGGAGTCAACTACTTTTCAAAGTTAATCAATTCCTAAATTTAAATTTAAAACCAACCAAGAAACGTTTATCTATACTTTAACTACAGGAATAATGAACTTGAAGACAGAAACAAGTTATAGTCTATTACAATTAGTCATTAGCGTAGTCTTTATATTATAAGCAAAGTAACTATCGGAAAAACCACGTGATTAACTGAGTCAGTATTGGAAATATTCGTTATAGCTGAATTTTCAGTAGATTATATTGCATGTGATATCATGGTTTGTTTAGAATAAAGATATATATTGTTCAATACAGACGATTTTTATCAATATCCAGCAAGATTACAATAATTCCATATGTATAATCCTGAAAAATTTAATATAAATGATCATTTTAATTAAAATGGTTGTATACAATAGCAGTTTCAAGTTCTGGAAGAACATTATGACGCAATGTTCACATAAAACATGGTCTGTTAAAGACGTTTCCAAACTTATGATTTTTATCATTATTATAGATTCTGTGAAAACAGATTGATAAAATCATTTACAAAGAATCAAAGGTAAAAAAGCATGTTATGCAGCGCACGAATAACCAGTACCCATCTAAAAAGCATTTTTTTTTATAAATAGGATATAAGGTAACTTTAGGAACCAAACTTCGAAACAGTGGTGACGTTGCTTCGCTAAACTATCAAAGTTGACGTAGTGTAGTAAAGAGGACGTAATCGCTGTTTCGGAGTTCGTTTAGCCATGTATAACGAAAAATTTAGCGTGATTTTATTCATGTCGGCATCGCTTTACTTACAGAAATGTGAAATTAACTGTTCTCTCACAACTAAAGTATGAAATTATGGCAGTCACAATAAACGTCTAGAGTACGTTGACGTCACATGTTATCTGCAACCCTGTATTTGTATAATAGAAAGGTCAGTTGCAGGAGAAATAGCAATGACGTTAGATAAAAACAATCTGTTATGCATGACAAGCTAGCCTATACGCCAATGACAAAACAAACAAAAAAGACCTCGAAACATCTACTCTTCAGCATCAGAAAGGTGTTTATAAAATGAGTTAGTCTCTTACCCATCCCGAGTCTCTAAAACTTATGAAAGATTTGTTAGAATTTTTTTTATTTGAAGAAGTCGCATTGTTTGGTTAGTACGATAGTTTATATGTAGCAAATACACTTATCATAAAAATATACCAGGAGTAAATTTTGTTTTTACGTCAGACGCGCGTTTCGTCTACAGAAGACTCATCAGTGACGAATCTGAGAATTCAAAATTTAGGTATTTCCGAATTATATTGTATGTTCTCAAAACGTCAAAAAAAAAATCGAACTCTATGGTAAAATATGGAAGTTTCTGTAATAATACATCTTTATAACTATTATCTAATATGTGCTATCATAGTATTGTTATGCATCCTTAGGTTTCTTAAAGCTTTTAGACTTTTGTTTGATTTAATGGTTTTTACTTAAATTAAATAGATACCCTTTTTATACTTGGAAAAGTTGGTTGATATGACAACACATTTGACATAAAACCCAAACAAAACACCTTGAAAAGATTGATAAATAAAATTGGGAAAGGAAATGAGGAATGTGTCAAAGCGACAACAACCCGACCATAGAGCAGACAAGAGCCGAAGGCAACTAATGGGTCTTCAATGTAACGAGAAACTCCCGCACCTGGAGGCGTCCTTCAGCTGGCCCCTTTAAAAATATGTATACTAGTTCAGTAATAATGGACGTCATACTAAACTCCGAACTATACACAAGAAACTAAAATTATGAATTATACAAGACTAACAAATGCCAGAGGTTCCTGACTTGGGACAGACGCAAAATTGCGGTGGGGTTAAACATGTTTATGAGATCTCAACCCTCTCCCTATACCTCTTGCTAATATAGAAAATTAAAAGCATAACAATACGCACAATAAAATTCAGTTCAAGAGAAGTCCGAGTCTGATGTCAGAAGACGTAACAACAGAATATAAACAAAATGACAATAAAACATAAATAACAACAGACTACTAGCAGTTAACTGACATACCAGCTCCAGACCTCAATTAAACTGATTGAAAGATTATGTCTTCATCATTTGAATATCAGGCGAATATCATATGAATATCAAGTTCGTATACTCTGAGCCGAGATATGTCAAAGGTTAAGATTTCAAGGACTGAGCACATAAGCATTATTCAAATAAGATAATGACGTAGATCACTCCTATTAGAAAGAAATTGTTTTTAATAATATCCTTAAAATTTAAGTGAGAAACCGGCATGTCTTATTCTATTCAATTAAATAAACTCACCATAGATCCATAACAGGATTAAACGATTTATATTTTGGCCCAGACGCGCGTTCGTCTACAAAAAACTCATCAGTGACGCTCGAATAAAAAAAGTTAAAAAGGCCTACTAAGTAAGAAGTTGAAGTTAGTACTTGTACATGTATTACAAAACAGTAGGTTTATAAGTGTATGAACTGATAAAATAAGTAAACGGAATATAAAAAAAGACAAACAAATGGCATTAAAATTCTGCTCTTTCAATGTACACATTGTCATTGAAGCCGAACTAACTGGGTTTTCGATAAAGCGTCATTTCAACTTACAACTTGGTATTAAAAAATAGAACTCTATTTGGTAGAATATTAATTTCATAATGGAAAATTTATTGGTTCAACAAACGCTATACTAAAAATCACACACAGAACATAATCCAAACCCTTTATTCTGTAGTTGATAGAATGTCAATGGCACAGTGTAACTTATGATATCAATTCAGCAAGACACACTTAATTGAAAAAGACATCACCATTATTGTTAAATTCCCTGATGTTTCAGAGAAAGATCAACAATTTCGTCTAACAAATGGTTAGCATTAACTTCAATAGCATAATAACGTTTAATAACAAAATGACAACCAATCGCTTATATGCAGACTGCTATAAACAATGCATTCAAAACGAATCATATGAATACTGTAGTATTGTGCTTTAACGGAAAATCCAAATTATTGTTAAAGTTAATTCTACAACAAACCTTTTTACTCCCAAAACTCTAACATTGAAATAGTTCTAGCTGCTACAGCTACAGAATTAGGGGTAAATAATTGATTTTTAGGCCTGGCGAAAAAAAAAAAGGCAATAGAATGCTTTAAAAATGTAAATTGAAAAATTGTCGAGCCAAATGTGACTGGGGTTGACCAGTCTATGTCAGGTCACTGTCTCTACAACCTGCAATGTAAAACAAGATTTAATAAAACATATACCAATCTGCTTTATATAAGAATAAATAAGCTGTAAGGAGTATTACTCTTTAAGGAAAGTTGTCCAACCAAGGAGTATATTAATACGAGAGGCAAAAGATACCAAAGGTACACTCAAACTAATTAGTCGAAATAAACTGACAACGCCATGTATAAAAGGAAAAATAAAGAACAACAGACGCACAATACACAACCGTAGAAAATTAAAACCTGAATAACACTAACCCCACCAAAAACTGGGGGTGATCTCAGGTGCTCTGGAAGGTAAGCATATCCTACTCCACATGTGGTACCCATCGTGTTACTCATGCTACTACAAACCCAGTAATAAGTCTTATTTGATAGGTCACATTCGGGAAAAGGGGACGGTATTGTAGTAACGATAAAAGGAACATATCCGCTATCATATGTGAAACGGATATTCCATAACGGTCAATAAACTCGTGATGGCGTCCGAATTATTACGAAGGGATGACTTCATAACTTCTTGGTTTAAACGCTTCCTTGTGAGCAGTAACTCTCTATAATTGAAATCCTAGTAAGAAAAACAAGCCCTGGAATACCATATCAAATGATAGAAATATACTTCGTATGCAGGTGTTGCTGGAAATTGAAACTGAAGCTGAAATCATCTATCTTGTCGAATAAAGTTTTGTTTTCAACCGACTTTCATTGTCAGTTTCTAGATGTAAGTCAAGATATAAAGCAGACTTAACTGTATCTGGTGTACCCTATATTTCAAGTTCGATGATATAGATGCCTTAAACATTGTCACCAAATTTTGAATTATTTAGTGAAAGAACATCCTCTATATAGCGGAGAGTAAAGTAAACAGTAACTTCTTTTCTTTCTTCCTAAGAAGTTCATGGACGAAGTCGGAAAGAAAAGGTGTACAGTTTGCAGTGTGAAATTTAGGCTTTTAAATACGAATCAAAGACCGTTTTTACTCAAGACATGTGGTTAAATCGTAATTATACAAAGACTGCTAATTCCTTATTACGTAAACTAATTTTTTTTTAGATATAAGCAAGAAAACGTAAAACTAAAGGAAACAAAAGTATTCTTTTCTAAACAGAAATGAATTCATCAACTCCATATAATTCCTAAACTTAAAATCTTAATTAACAAGAAAGCGCAACACAATTGTTCTGTATAACATAGTTCTAAGATTTTGCCTAATCTCGCCAATTACCTGAATGTTAAGGCATTTGTGGCTGTATAAACTTTGATAAACTTATAAGATTTTTCAAACCAAATGTTCAAAGATTCAACATTTGTTTCTGAAAATCAGAAAAGTTTGTAATACATTTGACACTTGGCAGGACCCAATACATTTGACTGTAGGTGTTATTCATTTGGGCCTAACTGTTCCACCCATTTACCCTCCTTGATCTGGGACATATTATATATGGACAGTACTGTTCCGAGCTGTGATCAAATACGTGTACAGTTTACATCTATTATACAGTAATTAAGACGATTGAACTGCTTATTTATATATTATTCATCAAATTTATAAATTATCCTTATCAACATGCAATGTATCGTACCAATATTTTGATAATTTTTAGACCTTATCTTTGGAATGGAAGGGTGCAATCTAATTAAAATATTGATCTCTGATCATAAGTAGTATAACGTAATCAGAGATCAATATGACGTCAATATTTTAATTAGACGTTATACTACAAAAGTAGTATAACGTAATCAGAGATAAATATTTTAATTAGATTGAGAAGGGTGTTGTTGTTTACGTTTACATTACGGTGTTGACAATCGTTCTAGACTGCTTTAGCCAATTTAGAGATATTATGACTTATATCAATACCCTTCATTTCAAATAGACTACTTCTGATTTATTTATATAATGCTTCCATTTTCCTCGAATTGCATGTAGTTACATGTTTGTGTACGACTTGTTCCAATAAAGTAAACGATCCCGTCAATGAAAAGGGGATATGCTTGAGAAGTCACAGTCTGGGAAAAAGAAATAAGGGAAATAGCAACAACAATCATAGTTGTCTTAGGATATTGTCAACTGTTCTTAATTCTTTTTGTAAAAGTACATGATTCAGATGCTGCAATGTATTATTACGTAACAAACCAATATTCACGAATAGTCTCTTACAAATAAAATACACACACTTGGTTTATGCTATAGTATAAAGTTAAATCACAACAAATGACAGGCTGAGTTTTTTCTCGATTAGAGTTTATCAATGTTGATAAAAGGAGAATTTGTGCTAAAAGATTTAAAAAGAAAAACAGATAAATAATAACAATAATAGAAAATATAAACTAGTATCTCAATTGTTTGTAAAACAATTGAAAGGTCTTTCCTGTAAAAGTGATGTTTTCGTAATGTACTTTGTACGACCTTTCGTTTGATATACGACAAGCATACCTTCTCAAACTTTTCGCTTTTAACACTTAATGACCTCATCCGCCTACATTTTAGAGATCGGAAGTATGATATATGAAACACAGAGTAGATGAGCTTTCATTTGATATGCGACAATGCCATGTTCTAGAAAGTTTGATTTTTGCACTTAATAACCCTATCCAACTAATTTTTGGAGGTCGGGAATTTGATATTTCAAATGTACACATCATGACATTTCATTTGATATACAACAATCCTATCTTTTATATTTTTTTTTAAATTTATTTTTTGCACTCAATGACCTCATCAAACCAATTATTTGGGGACATCAATTTGAAATTTGAAATGTACGCTTTATGTTCTTTCATTTGATATGCGACAACCTTACCATCTGAGAAATTTGAATGTTTGCACTTAATGACCCCACCCGTCCCCCTGGAATGAAAAGGGGGTTTAAAATTTATATTTTTAAGTGGAGTTTATTAAGACCTTCAATTTGATATATCAGATGACCCCATTTGACAAAGTGCAAAAAATGATGCAATATCAACTATATAAATAGAAGTTATGAAACTTACAAAGTCAATGCAAAACTTGAAAATTTCAAATTGATTTTTTGGTGTTTTTTTCCATGGAATGTTTTTGGTATTTGGTCAAACATATAACTATGTTAACCTCTTCAATTTCTAAAACATTTTAAGTGGTAAGCTCTTGTTTATTCAGAAATACATGCCTCCGCTCGCAAAACTTCAAACTGCATTATCTCTATAACGATAATAGATATCTCAAATCTGTTAAATGATAAATGATCTACAGTTGAAGATCAACATTATAGAAAAAGAATTGGAACAAATTCAAATTTCACCAAGGTCACAATTAATCATCAAATATATGATGCAATATCAAACTTGAGAACCAGAAGTCGTAGAGACATTAGACTAGCACCATTCAACTCAGGACTACTTGACCTTTCAACTATCACAAGGTCAAGGTCATAGTAATATGTGAAAGTCAAGGTGAAATTTCATCATGACCTGACATTGACCTCAAATTGAAGGTCTTGAATTACTGATCATCTTTGCAGTTTATAGTAGGTTGATATCTGTTACCTATAAAAAGATATACACACAATACTATACTTTTAAGAATCATCCCGTCGTAACTTTTGAACAGACAGTCGGACATTTTTGGGCTTATTACATAAAAGGTAGAGCTCGTCGAGAGGAACATTTTATACGCTGTAAGTATGCAGCAAACTCTTATCGTTTTCTTAATATGCAAGCTTTAAATTGCAGCGTAATTTTTTTTTGCACTCGGTGACCTTTGACCTTGGGTGCAAATTAAAGTTCACATGAACTTAAGATTATTGGTGTAGGTCCTAAGTCTTTACGACTTCCGGTTCTCGAGATACAATTTTTCAAAAATTGTGTATATTTTTTCAGGGAAATAACTCCTTATAAGGGTTAACAACAAAATGATTGTATATGTTAACTAACATTGCCATCTGGTCCTGTACATGTTGTCGTTTTCAAATCGATTCTATCTTGAATACTTTTTGAGAAAAATGTAAAAGAAAAAAATTGCTTCAAGGGGACATAACTCTCATAGGGGATGATGAAATCCTTAGCAGCCTCATATGGTAACACATCATGATGAGATCTAACTTTTGTTCAAATAAGGTCATGATATCTTCAAAAACAACGAGGGGGGGCCATGTCGAAAAAAACCAATAAAAGGGAGATAACTTCTAAAGGGGATGATGAAATCCTCCACAGCCTCATCTGGTAATACTTCATAATGAGGTCTACCGATGGTCCATATTTGGTTTTGATAACTCCAATAGAAACGAGGGGAGGCCATGTCAAACAAATGCTGGATGAAAAAAAAAAAAAAAAACATGCGAAAAACAATAAGGTCTTTCCTCGCGGAGAGGAAAGACCTTAATGATTAATGATAACAAGAAAGTTATTAGGTACATGTATTTCACCTTTCATGAGAGTAGTAAACGGTTCATACAGTGATTAGAACTGTGTGATTATCTATTTCATAATGTGTGAAATTGTATTAGTGCAATTGAAAGGTTTGCTTATAAATATACGTGATTACTATAATTAAGGTCTTTCCTCTCCGCGAGGAAAGACCTTATTGTTTTTCTCCTGTTTTTAAGGTCTTTCCTCTCCGCGAGGAAAGACCTTATTGTTTTTCTCCTGTTTTTTTTTTTTTTTTTTTTTTTTTTTTTTTTTTTTTCATCCAGCATTTGTTTGACATGGCCTCCCCTCGTTTCTATTGGAGTTATCAAGACCAAATATTGACCATCGGTAGACCTCATCATGAAGTATTACCAGATGAGGCTGTGTAGGATTTCATCATCCCCTTTAGAAGTTATCTCCCTTTTATTGGTTTTTTTCGACATGGCCCCCCCTCGTTGTTTTTAAAGATATCATGACCTTATTTGGACAAAAGTTAGATCTCATCATGATGTGTTACCATATGAGGCTGCTAAGGATTTCATCATTCTCTATGAGAGTTACGTCCCCTTGAAGCAATTTCATTCTTTTACATTTTTCTCAAAAAGTATTTAAGATAGAATCGATTTGAAAACGGCAACATGTACAAGACCAGATGGCAATGATAATAAACATGAACAATCATTTTGTTGTTAACCCTTATAAGGAGTTATTTCCCTTGAAAAAATATACACAATTTTTGAAAAATTGTATCTCGAGAACCGGAAGTCGTAAAGACTTGGGACCTACACTAATAATCTTAAGTTCATGTGACCTTTAATTTGCACCCAAGGTCAAAGGTCACCGAGTGCAAAAAAAAATTACGCTGCAATTTCAAGCTTTCATATTAAGAAAACGATAAGAGTTTGCTGCATACTTACAGCGTATAAAATGTTCCTCTCGACGAGCTCTACATTTTATACACTGACCTCAAAAGAGTCCGACTGTCTGTTCAAAAGTTACGACTGGATGATTCTTAAAAGTATAGTATTGTGTGTATATCTTTTTAAAGGTAACAGATATCAACCTACTATAAACTGCAAAGATGATCAGTAGTTCAAGACCTTCAATTTGAGGTCAATGTCAGGTCATGATGAAATTTCACCTTGACCTACACATTTTACTATGACCTTGACCTTGTAATATTTGAAAGGTCAAGTGGTCCTGAGTTGAATGGTGATAGTCCCATGTCTCTACGACTTCCGGTTCTCAAGTTTTGTATTGCATCATATATATGATGATTAATTGTGACCTTGGTGAACTTTGAAATTGTCCCAATTCTTTTTCTATAATGTTGTCCTTCAACTGTAGATCATTTATCATTTAACAGATTTGAGATATCTATTGTCGTTTTAGAGATAATGCAGTTTGAAGTTTTTCGAGCGGAGGCATGTATTTCTGAATCATCAAGAGCTTACCACTTAAAATGTTTTAGAAATTGAAGAGGTTGACATAGTTATATGTTTGACCAAATACCAAAAATATTCCATGGAAAAAAACACCAAAAAATCAATTTGAAATTTTCAAGTTTTGCATTGACTTTGTAAGTTTCATAACTTCTATTTATATAATTGATATTGCATCATTATTTGCACTTTGTCAAATGGGGTCATCTGATATATCAAATTGAAGGTCTTAATAAACTCTACTTAAAAATGAAAATTTTAAACCCCCTTTTCATCCCAGGGGGACGGGTGGGGTCATTTAGTGCAAACATTCAAATTTCTCAGATGGTAAGGTTGTCGCATATCAAATGAAAGAACATAAAGCGTACATTTCAAATTTCTAATTGACGTCTCCCAAAAATGGGTTGGATGGGGTCATTGAGTGCAAAAAATAAATGTTCTTTTAAGGTAGGGTTGTTGTATATCAAATGAAAGGTCATGATGTGTACATTTGAAATATCAAATTCCCGACCTCCATAAATTTGTTGGATAGGGTTATTAAGTGCAAAAATCAAACTTTCAAGAACATGGTGTTGTTGCATATCAAACGAAAGCTCATCTACTCTGTTCCATATATCATAATTCCGATCTCAAAAATGTAGACGGATGAGGTCATTAAGTGTAAAAAGCGAAAAGTTTCAGAAGGTGTGCTTGTCGTATATCAAACGAAAGGTCGTACAAAGTAGAATACGAAAACATCACTTTTACAGGAAAGACCTTTCAATTGTTTTACAAACAATTGAGATACTAGTTTTTTTTTTTTTTTTTTTTTTTTTTTTTTTTTTTTTTTTTCATCCAGCATTTGTTTAACATGGCCTCCCCTTGTTTCTATTGGAGTTATCAAGACCAAATATAAACCATCGGTAGACCTCATCATGAAGTATTACCAGATGAGGCTGTGTAGGATTTCATCATCCCCTTTAGAAGTTATCTCCCTTTTATTGGTTTTTTTCGACATGGCCCCCCCTCGTTGTTTTTTAAGATATCATGACCTTATTTGGACAATAGTTAGATCTCATCATGATGTGTTACCATATGAGGCTGCTAAGGATTTCATCATTCCCTATGAGAGTTATGTCTCCTTGAAACAATTTCTTTCTTTTACATTTTTCTCAAAAAGTATTCAAGATAGAATCGATTTGAAAACGGCAACATGTACAGGACCAGATGGCAATGTTAATTAACATATACCATTATTTTGTTGTTAACCCTTATAAGGAGTTATTTCCCTTGAAAAAATATACCCAATTTTTGAAAAATTGTATCTCGAGAACCGGAAGTCGTAAAGACTTGGGACCTACACCAATAATCTTAAGTTCATGTGACCTTTAATTTGCACCCAAGGTCAAAGGTCACCGAGTGCAAAAAAAAAATTACGCTGCAATTTCAAGCTTTTATATTAAGAAAACAATAAGAGTTTGCTGCATATTTACAGCGTATACAATGTTCCTCTCGACGAGCTCTACATTTTATACACTGACCTCAAAAAAGTCCGACTGTCTGTTCAAAAGTTACGACGGGATGATTCTTAAAAGTATAGTATAGTGTGTATATCTTTTTAAAGGTAACAGATATCAACCTACTATAAACTGCAAAGATGATCAGTAGTTCAAGACCTTCAATTTGAGGTCAATGTCAGGTCATGATGAAATTTCACCTTGACCTACACATTTTACTATGACCTTGACCTTGTAATATTTGAAAGGTCAAGTGTTCCTGAGTTGAATGGTGATAGTCCCATGTCTCTACGACTTCCGGTTCTCAAGTTTTGTATTGCATCATATATTCGAAGATTAATTGTGACCTTGATGAACTTTGAAATTGTCCCAATTCTTTTTCTATAATGTTGTCCTTCAACTGTAGATCATTTATCATTTAACAGATTTGAGATATCTATTGTCGTTTTAGAGATAATGCAGTTTGAAGTTTTTCGAGCGGAGGCATGTATTTCTGAATCATCAAGAGCTTACCACTTAAAATGTTTTAGAAATTGAAGAGGTTGACATAGTTATATGTTTGACCAAATACCAAAAACATTCCATGGAAAAAAACACCAAAAAATCAATTTGAAATTTTCAAGTTTTTCATTGGCTTTGTAAGTTTCATAACTTCTATTTATATAATTGATATTGCATCATTATTTGCACTTTGTCAAATGGGGTCATCTGATATATCAAATTGAAGGTCTTAATAAACTCTACTTAAAAATGAAAATTTTAAACCCCCTTTTCATCCCAGGGGGACGGGTGGGGTCATTTAGTGCAAACATTCAAATTTCTCAGATGGTAAGGTTGTCGCATATCAAATGAAAGAACATAAAGCGTACATATTAAATTTCAAATTGACGTCTCCCAAAAATGGGTTGGATGGGGTCATTGAGTGCAAAAAATAAATGTTCTTTTAAGGTAGGGTTGTTGTATATCAAATGAAAGGTTATGATGTGTTCATTTGAAATATCAAATTCCCGACCTCCAAAAATTTGTTGGATAGGGTTATTAAGTGCAAAAATCAAACTTTCAAGAACATGGTGTTGTCGCATATCAAACGAAAGCTCATCTACTCTGTTCCATATATCATAATTCCGATCTCAAAAATGTAGACGGATGAGGTCATTAAGTGTAAAAAGCGAAAAGTTTCAGAAGGTGTGCTTGTCGTATATCAAACGAAAGGTCGTACAAAGTACAATACGAAAACATCACTTTTACAGGAAAGACCTTTCAATTGTTTTACAAACAATTGAGATACTAGTTATGTTTATATATTCTTGTCACGTTTATATTACTGTTGTATTATTTTCTATTGTTTGTCCATGTGTTAACATAGTTCGTTTGGTTCGAAGTCACTATCAAGTTTTTCCTCAAACAGCATCACATGTGTACACGACTGAGATAACTAAGTATTGATGCTGAAAGGTGAAAAATTTACCAAACTGAATGATGTCTTTATCATAATGATTGCCTACTGCAAATAACAACGAAAAAACTCATCACACATACCAAGATTAAAATTTTGTACGTCAGACGAACGCATCGTCTAAAAAAACTCATAAGTGATACCGGCGTCACACATTGGCGTATAGACCGACGTACACTAGACGAACCGTGAAAATTGTACCGTAAACGTTAAGGGCACTTAAGAGGAACGCTAAGCAATCGCGTGTTGCATAAATTTAAAGTTCGTCGAAATGCCAAGTTATACGCTTAGTGATCGCTTAAATTCTGAGAAATTTAAATGCTACATAAAAATTTGCATCAAAGCTCTAGCGTTTGTCAAGCGTATACCTGTTCGCTACATGTACGTAATTCATACGTTACAAGCGCGTTCGGGAACACTACAGATAAGTTTGAGACACGTTTAAAGCACGTTGTATACGCTTCAAGATGGTTACTTGGACATGTGCAGGGCGTGTTTGTAACATTCACCTGGCGTAGTTTCAGATCTCCGTGAACGAATTAAATGCACCCGTGGCATATCCAAAACGTATCCTGACATTCAACGAAACTTGTCCGTAAATTTACAAGACCATGTGTGTTTTCCAGAAGTAGTACAAACAATAAAATTGAGAATGGAAATGGGGAATATGTCAAAGAGCAGATAACAAACGAAGGCCACTACTGCGTATTCAATGCAGCGAAAAAATACCACCCTGAGATGGGCCTCAGCTGACCTGTAAATAAAAATGTGTACTAGTTCAATGAAACACGCAATGATTACATATCCCAGACACGCCTAAAGCACGGATAATCGTCCCAGGTACGACCAGAACGCGTCTCAAATACGTTCAAAGGACGTGTTTCCTTTGTAGCGTGCATTTCATCTACGTTGCTTCTCGTACGCCATAAACACGCTTAGAGCTCGTGCACACGATACAGATGTGATTAAGAAGTTGAATGCGTTCAAAACTACTAGTTTATTGGCAGCGTGCATGATTTTTTGCCGCAACCGGCGTAGGTCGGTGCTATATGATGATGTGTTACGTAGGTATGACACTAGAATCTAATAAGTAATAAAGCCAAATAAAGTAAGAAGTTGAAGAGCATAGAAATTCAAAAAGTTTCTGCCAATACGGGGTTAGATATTCCTTTATACTTTGATATAGGCACATTTTGTAAACATTTGATTTATAAATAAAATTCAACAGACAGATTCAACATTTGTTTCTGTAAATCAGAAAAGTTCTTAATTTATTTGACTTTAGGGGCTATTGGGACCCAAACTATTCCCCCGTTTACCCTCCTTCACCTGGGACATAATATATTGACAGTGTACAGTGTTAAGCATTGATCAAATACGTTTACAGTTTACATCTATAATAAAAGTAAGTCGATTGAAATGCTTCTATATTCATCAAATTCAAATCCTCCTTATCAACATGCAATGTATTGTATCAATATTTTGATAATTTTTAGACCTTATCTTTGGATAAGAAGGGTGTTGTTGTTGATATTACGGTGTTTACAAGCGTTCTGGATTGCTTAAGCCAATTTATATAAATTTAATCACTTATATCAATACCAGTATTTTTCCAGCTAAACGTATACCTTATCTTAATTTCAAATAGACTATTACTAATACTTATGATTTATTTATATAATGTTTCCATTTTCTTCGGATTGAATGCAGTTACATGTTTGTGTACGACTTATACCAATAAACAATACCTATACATCAAGTCGGGTTTCTCTGTATTTTTCGTGTCTATAGTATCTATTCAATGATATAAAACAAATAAAATTATAACAATAATAGAAACAAGAAAAGTTATAAGGTACATGTATTTCATCTTCCATGAGAGTAGTAAACGGATCAAAGTACATAAATTAAAACGGTGTTATTATTTATTTCATAGTTGTGAAATCTTTGATTCAAAGTCACTATCCTGTTTTCCTTCGACAGTATCAAATTTGTACAAATGGATGTTTTCAACGTCATTGACTGGCTATACAGGCCTTGCACGCTCGGTCACATTTGTATGCGACTGTCAAAAGTTTTAAACTGAAATGTGTATTAACCATGTGTATTCACCAAATTGAATGATGTTTATATCATTTCTTGCTAATAGTAAACCTGAAAAAAACATCATTATAGATACAAAAGAATAAAATTTTGTACGCCTGACAAAACATTTTTCGTCTAGAATAGACTGATATATTGATCATCCAGTAACGCTAGAAATACTTAAGATGAAAATGCCACATCATGTACAAAGTTGAAATGCATTAATATTCAAACTAGAGGCTCTAAAGAGCCTGTGTCGCTCCCCTTTATTTACTGATGCTTTAGAAATCATGTAAAATAAGGTTTAAATCATACTTTATCGTATAAGATATCATTAGATTCTATATTAATATCTAAGATAATAGCCAAAATCGGCAAAATTTCCATAAAATTACTAACTGAAGGGCAGCAACCCAACAACTGGTTGTCGGATTTGTCTGAAAATTTCAGGGCAGATATATCTAAATTTCATAAACATGTTTGCCAAAAGTCAGATTTGCTCTCAATGCTTCAGTTTCAGAGATATAAACCAAAAACTATTTTCAGCCATGTCTGTCATCTTTGTTGGCAGGCAGGGTCATCGGACACATTTTTTAACTAGATAATTTTATGATGATTGTGGACAAGTTTGGTTACGTTTTGTCAGTTGTTTCAGAGGAGAAGATTTTTGTAAAAAATTACAAGCATTTAAGAACAAGAGTGCACACGCCTTTCTTTACTTATCATTGATATTATGTTGATAGTCCTAAATATAAAGCTTTATTACAACTGTCACATAAACTTAACATTAACACAGAAAACAAAAAATTTACCAACGAACCATGAAAATGAGGTCAAGGTCAGATGAACCATGTCAGGCAGACATGTACAGCTAACAATCCTTCCATACAACATAGTTGACCTATTGCTTATAGTTTAAGAAAAACAGACCAAAACATAAAAACTTAACACTGAGCAATGAACCGTGAAAATGAGGTCAAGGTCAAATTAAATCTGAGCGACTGACAAAAAGATCATAAAAATTTCCATACACCAAATATAGTTGCCTTATTGCATATAGTGTTAGATAATAAGACCAAAACTAAAAACTTAACTTTGACCACTGAACCATGCAAATGAGGTCAAGGTCAGACGACACCTACCAGCTAGACATGTACACCTTACAATCATTCCATACACCAACGGGAAGGATTGTGCCTGATGTTCATATGATGAAATCATAATCTTTCAGTCAGTTTAATTGAAGTCTGGAGCTGGCATGTCAGTTAACTGCTAGTAGTCTGTTGTTATTTATGTATTATTGTCATTTTGTTTATTTTCTTTGGTTACATCTTCTGACATCAGACTCGGACTTCCCTTGAACTGAATTTTAATGTGCGTATTGTTATGCGTTTACTTTTCTACATTGGCTAGAGGTATAGGGGGAGGGTTGAGATCTCACAAACATGTTTAACCCCGCCGCAATTTTGCGCCTGTCCCAAGTCAGGAGCCTCTGGCCTTTGTTAGTCTTGTATTATTTTAATTTTAGTTTCTTGTGTACAATTTGGAAATTAGTATGGCGTTCATTATCACTGAACTAGTATATATTTGTTTAGGGGCCAGTTGAAGGACATCTCCGGGTGCGGGAATTTCTCGCTACATTGAAGACCTGTTGGTGACCTTCTGCTGTTGTTTTTTTTTATGGTCTGGTTGTTGTCTCTTTGGCACATTCCCCATTTCCATTCTCAATTTTACCAAATATAGTAGACTTATTGCATACAGTATATGAAAAACAGACAAAAACACAAAAACTTAACTATATAATAACCACTGAACCATGAAAATGAGGTCAATGTCAGATGACACCTGCCAGTTGGAAATGACACATTACAGTCCTTTTATACACCGAATACACTAGACCTATTGCTTATAGTATCTGAGATATGGACTTGACCACCAAAACTTAACCTTGTTCACTGATCAATGAAATGAGGTCAAGGTCAAGTGAAAACTGTCTGACGGGCATGAGGACCTTGCAAGGTACGCACATACCAAATATAGTTATCCTATTACTTATAATAAGAGAGAATTTAACATTAAAAAAATCTTAACTTTTTTTTCAAGTAATCACTGAACCATGAAAATGAGATTAAGGACATTGGACACGTGACTGACGGAAACTTCGTAACATGAGGCATATATATACAAAATATGAAGCATCCTTGTCTTCGACCTTCAAAAATATAAAGCTTTTAAGAAGTTGCCGCCGCCGGATCACAATCCCTATGTCGAGCTTTCTGCAACAAAAGTGGTAAAATTGACTTTAAAGGGCAATAACTCCTGAAGGGGTCAACTGACCATTTTGGTCATTTGACTCGTTTGTAGATCTTACTTTGCTGAACACTATTTCTGTTAACAGTTTATCTCTCTCTATAATAATATTCAAGATAATAACCAAAAACGGCAAAATTTCCTATTAAGGGGTAGCAATCTGAAAATTTCAGGGTAGATAGATGTTGACTTGATAAACAATTTTAGCTCTGTCAGATTTGCTCTAAATGCTTTGGTTTCAGAGTTATTTAGATTTCCCCCATACCTTGTAGTGTTAAAATAATGTTCTGACTCAGACGAAAAAGCATAACACCATTTTTTGAAGTGAAAATGTTGCATTCTTTTTCTAACTCCGAACCGACCAGTTTTTACTCTGACTTCTTATAACGCGTGCTTGGCGAGACAAGCAGTAAATAAAATATCCATTACTTTGGTGTGACCCTGTCGATGATCGGACCCCTTATGTCCCGCACTGGGGAAAAAGAAACATATATGAATGTTTACCTACACATGATTTGACAAACAATGCTTTCTTTGTAAATTCCCGACACAAAATAATTTAAGAGAAGACAGCAATTAAAAGATTTTGACAAATATTAAAATTTGACAACTATAAGCATTATCTAATCCTAAGTGTAAAATTGACCTGGTCCAGTTTCCCATTATTCAAACTGTATGATTTCCTATTTTAGCTGTTGCATTAAGATGTAGATATTTAAGACACTTTTGGGATTACTCATGACAAATTATCAGACTTCAAATATGATACTTGGACATTATATCCATTAATAAATACTGACAACATAACATGTTCTAGTAATTTCTGTACTAAGCAAAACACCAAGACCGTCTGGTCATCAATTATATTGTATTGACCAGTAATGGACAGAACAAATTGTGTGTTATGTTGCCAAATAAGTTGTTGATGTATACAGCCTGTTGTTTGTTTCTTCTGTTATTCCAATCGTGTAAAGTTCGAACCCGTTATTAGAGTTCAACTTTATAACAATTCTGGTGTTGTATACTCCGCACGAGCTTGATAGAATTATTCCTTACCATTTCTTTATTTTCAATAAACTAAAACTTCTGTCCTGAACAAATAAAAGGAATAATTTCGAACCTTGTGACATTATGTTTTGTACGATCACCATTAAACTTTGACAAGAGACCAAATCTTTTCGGAAATTGTCCGTTTTCGTATATGTATCTGCAAGGATCACACTTCTTAAATTTCACTGTAATAGTTGATGATTTGTTATGAGGGTTTTCGTTTCAAGTTAGTTCGATAGACTGTCTTTATATTTCCTATAATCAATTTGGTTTCTTGGAGTGCATGTGTTCTACGACTCGTTTTCCATTGCTTCATTGTAACTTCACAAACGCGGGGATATTCATTCCAATTCGGACTACGTTACTATAACATTCTTGTTAGTTTTGGAATCCATGAGTTTTAACACGCATTGCTAAGATGTAAAATGGACAGAATTCTCTAATCTAAACATTTAATTCTAAATTCCTTTTGTAAGAGTAAATCACGGTCACATGACAAAATTATGTCTATGAGCTGATAGACAAAAAAAAACCACATACCTAGCAGGTAATCAGAGGACGTGTTACGCCCAAAATTATATTATTAATCAATGTTGTAACGAATATGTAGGAAGACTATCGTGAGATATGTAGTTTAATACTGGCATTAATGTTTCTATCACGTTTCTAGAATATTACTGTTGTTGATTCTAATTTCTACATAATGTAACATGTTTGTCTGTAAATTGAACCTCGACCCAATATATTAACCGTATAAAAACATACAAAACAAATAATTTGTAACTTTAGAAGTGTCATTAAAATGTTGATGAAATTGTCGATTCCACGACCTCAATAGATAGTAGTAGGATCTCTGTTTCAATTATTAATAAGTTAAATATTTATATTTAGCAATTTTGTACATTTATTATAGGATTAAACGCCTTTCTTAAGGAATTTATTATTTAACGATTATAGTGATGTGACAATATATATTTTTCAACGTCGAGCCCGGGACTGTGTAATTATCGTCCTTTTTCCAACAATAAAGTCAAAAACCACTACCGGAAGTCCTCTCAACCAATCATATAAACGTATTCCCTAATAGGAATTACTAGCAGCTTATTAATCGTGACGTATAAATAAGTACAATTCATACACCGCATGCGCGTAGCTACGTTTACGTCAAAACGCCCGGGCGTACACTTGAATTTGGCAAAAAAAAATCATCTCAATAAAATTAAAAGAATTAAATAATAGTACATCAACCTTCTATGTCTTTCTTCAATCATGGCTTGTAATTGCGAATAAAAGAGACAAACATTTTTATCATATGATATTTTTGTTCATTTTCTGTCAAAGTCTTAATATACCGTGAATTCTTTACTCACTTTCCTTTTCTTTTTTTAAAGCAATTCATTATGTGCTAAGATTCGATATTCGGTTTTCAATTTGTATCGAGCCATTGCCATTTATGTCGCAAAAGCGAGACATTTCGATCCTAAAGAGGTAGAGCCAATTTGCCGGCGATTTGTTTCATTCGATTAGATAGGTAAATCATGCTTTAAGTAGCCCGATAGATGTTAATTATAGTACATGAAAATACGTCACATCATTTATTTTCATACCTTGAACAGGTATTCCTACAAAGACAAGGCCAAGGCTATTGATTTTTTAATATTGATTTTATTTTATTATTAACATCCTTTATGCAAGGTGCCATACCACGTAACATGCCAAGGAGCCAAATAACATGGAACAAATTCAAATCTTGATTTTCTCATTCTAAATATCTGTATATATGTACTTTTCCTGGTCTTTTAAGGTTTTATCGCCTATAAGATAAGATAAGATACTACATGTATATATTTTAACCCGAGAACATTTTACCGTCAGTTGGTCATATATCACCCTGTGTTACTTACACATGTTATATTGCCTTTTCTGTCATTTTAACAAATCGGACCTTCGTTGTGATACAGATGCAACAGCTTCTTGATGTTTTACCTTCAATCACGATTTGTAGTGTAATTGATTGTTCTGTTGTGTTGTTTTATTTTCTGATGACTTAGGTACCGGTGTAGGGACGTTGGTAAATATATCAGTACTAGTATCTAAACAGTTTGTAAATTGGCGACAAAATTGTTGTTGACTGCATTTGTTACATAGAATACCATGTTCAAAAAAGGTTTCGAAAAATAGTTTGTGTTGTTTTGAAACTTGTATACAATGGCCTTATTTTAAGTTATGTGTATATAACACCCGCAACATCACTGGGGTAAAGCTGATGACCGTAACTGCATTCACGGTCATCCCAAGATGTCGGATGCAAAATTAGGTCAGTTTCTGTATTGTCTGTTAAAGTGTTTCTATATCATTTTCTTTACAAATCATAAATTGAAACGATGTAAATTTATAAAAGAATCACTCGGAACTCACTAATTACTTCTGAGAAATGTGCATGAAACGGGAAATTCGATTTGAAAAAATCGCCAAGATGACCGTAAATCACAATCGAGATGACCGTAACAGAATCAGCGATTCATAACAAGGCTGACCGTAACTGCTTTTAAGATGACCGTAATTTGTAAATGATGACCGTAATTTTTAAAAGATGACCCTCAATTCTAAGAAATATCCGTATTTATATAACTATCTTGTTGTATCAAATGATTAATCGTGTTGGTATACACATATTAATATGAGAGTTTTATCCTATAGGTAGAAGAAAATGAGACGTGCTTCAAATGCCAAGATTACCATATGTATCTTTTTTACAGTAGAGGGTTTAATTTTTAAAATGAATTTGCCAAAAGACATGCAAATGAACAGGAAGGGAAAACATGCTACAAAAGCGCGATAAAAGGACACCTTACAAGCATGAAAAAAATGCGGTGCACAGCCTTCAACTGCTCGACAAAAGATTTTTTGTTTGTTTCTGGGATTCCTTTTAATGACATATAATAAATACACATTTTTAAAAATGCCAAAAAATTGCATGTACACCCATTGATATTATATCGTCTTTCATTTTGTCTTGCAAATAAAATAACAGAAATATTTTGAAAATATCATTCGAATAAACTATTGAAGGTGAGCTCCAGCAAAGTAGATCCTTAAAATAGTATTGTACGAAAAGCGTATCACAAGGCGGAACGTTGTCAATTCATGTTATTCATACAGTCAGGATTCTACTTCTTCAAAATTATCTCCCCATCCCCAGTTCATGCTCACAATCGTAGAAATGGAAGCCATTGTAGGGATGACACTCTGCCAATTTTGCTCTTGAAAACTGATAAATTTATCCACGTAGCACCATTACGATCGATCGTTATATGTCAGTTATATTTTAAAAGACAAATGTATCTACTAGCTAATGAGCATTAGTTAATGATCTTGTCTGCGTTGATTCAACTTAAAAATATTGTCTGTTCAGATGTCAGATGGAATTTTTGAAAAAATTCTAATTAAATATTTCGTGGAAGGGCAGACTAAACATTTTCAGTGGTTGAAGATTATAAACCCTAGTTATCACACACAAGAAAATCATATTTTTTCGAAGATATCCATTTTCATCATCCAAATTAAAAGACTCAGTCGGAAACCAGGTTGAAATAGAACAAAAGAATCGAAGCTCTCTATTAGAGAAGGCGATAAATGTTTACTGTATTGTTTACTATAGTGACAAATTTTTAAAAAGTTAATAGAAACAAACAAAACTGCAATTTTCTTCTCAATTACGAGGTGTTTTATTTCAAAAACACCATTTGCATAAGTTTTCAATTTATCTAGTACATAGTTAAGCAGAACAATTAGATATCAAGTCGACGACATGGGTATCTTTCAAGTTGGATG
Organism: Mytilus galloprovincialis; assembly: GCF_965363235.1. Lineage (NCBI taxonomy): Eukaryota > Metazoa > Mollusca > Bivalvia > Mytilida > Mytilidae > Mytilus > Mytilus galloprovincialis. The sequence continues at coordinate 33,364,478 of NC_134841.1, read as the reverse complement.
ACAAAAATGCATAACCTCCGATTTTTTTGAAAAAATTACCACGGACGGAAAAGATATCAATCTATTAGTTCAGTAATTTTCGTGTCTGCCCTTCCATTATGTGACTGAAGAAAAAATTCCAAAAAATAGGTAACAATTGTATCGAAAAGAGAAAATCGAGTGCACCTTTTTATGTTAGGGCGTGTTTGAGTTGAGTATTTTGTCTTGATATCGTTCAAAGTAAGAATATTTCATACATCGTCTCGCTTCAGATTCTATCATTTTTATATATTAAAGCTATAGGTTGACTTTATAACACACAAAAATAACAGTACTAAAAGATGAAATATATGGGTCAAGTGAAATACCTATCTAATGAGTCACAAAAACAGGGAAGGTGTGTTCGAATAGCTATTTTTTTACTGAAAGTACTTGACGACAGTCTTACAAGTTGGATGATGAAAATGCATATCTTCGAAAAATTCTAATTTTTTGTGTGTGATAACTAGGGTTTATAGTCTTCAACCACTAAAAAAAATCTAGTCTGCCCTTCCACGAAATATTTAATTAGATTTTTTTTAAATGTTTATTATTTTTCGAAAATTCCACCTAACAACCGATCAGACAATAGTTTTAAGGTGAATCAATGCAGACAAGATCATTAACTGATGCTCATTAGCTAGTTGATACATTTGTCTTTTAAAATATAACTGACATATAAGGATCGTATTGGTGCAATGCAGATACATTTATCGGTTTCCAAGAGCAAAATTGGTAGCGCGTCATCGCTACAATGGCTTCCATTTTTACGATTGTGAAATGAACTGGCGTAATGGGGAGATAATTTTGACGAAGTAGGATCCTGACTGGACTGTCGTCAAGTACTTTTAGAAAAAATAGCTATTCGAACACACCTACTCTGTTTTTTGTGATTCATTAGATAGGTATCTCACTTGACCCATATATTTCATCTTTTCGTACTGTCATTTTTTTACGTTATAAAGTCAACCTGTAGCTTTATATAATAATGATAGAATCTGAAGCGAGATGCTATATAAAATACTCTTGCTTTGTACGTTTTAAAGACAAAATATACACCCCATGCAAACATGCCCTAACATAAAAAGGTGCACTCGATTTTTCTCTTTTCGATACAATCGTTACCTGTTTTGGGGAATTTTTTCTTGATTCACATAATGGATGGGCAGACCCGAAAATTTCTGAACTAAAAGATTGATAAGTTCTCCGTCCGTGATAAAAAAAAATCGGAGGTTATGCATTTTCTACATCCAACTTATAGATACTATATATAAAAAAGAAGATGTGGTATTATTGCCAATGAGACAACTATCCAGAAAAGACCAAAATGACACAAACATTAACAACTATAGGTAACCGTAAGGCCTTCAACAATGAGCAAAACCCATACCGCATAGTCAGCTATAAAGGCCCCGATAAGAACCATGTCGTCGACTTGATATCTTATTGTTTTGCATTACTATGTAATAGATACATTGAAAACTTATGCAAATGGTGTTTTTAAAATAAGAAAATTGTCGTTTTATTTGTTTCTATTAACTTTTTAAAATTTTGTTACTATATCAAACATTACAGTTAACATTTATCGCTTTCTCGATAAACACAGAGCTTCGATTCTTTTGTTCTATTTCAAAAGTGTTTCCGCCTGCATACATCAAGACAAATTAAGATTTTAATCTGCTTCCTCTGGATCCATACACATGGGCTCGATTACCAAATATTCGTATGTATTATTAATGTTTTTAATGCTTCTTTCATTGGCATTATGTTTTTATGGTCTGTGCGTACGTTCGTCCGTTCGTCTGTTTGTTTGTCCGTTTGTCCAGCTTCAAGTTAAATAAAACTGAAACTTAGTACACATTTCCCCTATGGTATGATCTTTTTAATTCTAATGACAAATTAGTTTTATCCCCTTTTCATAGTCCACTAAACATAGAAAATGATAGTGTAGATGAGGCATCCGTGTACTAGGGACACATTCATGTTTCTTCAAATTTTCGTCGTATCGCTGTCAATTTGTGTTAAATTTTAACGTCGATATCAATAAATATTTCATTGTTTACGAGAAATATGCAATTTACTATCATTGTTATAAATCCTAAATATGGCCAATTATATTATAGTTTAAAAAAAGAACTTTATGAAACATATTTATATTCGCTAACCGCTATATAAATTACAGTCAGTCTTTACAAATTACGGTCATCCTTTACAAGTTACGGTCATCTTTTTACCAATCACGGTCATCCTTGTTTTATGTTACGGTCATCTTGAAAATATTTTGATTATGATTTACGGTCATCTTAACGATTTTTTCAAATCGAATTTCCCGTTTCATGCACATTTCTCGGAAGTAATTGGTGATTTTCGAGTGATTCTTTTATAAATTTACATCGTTTCAATGTATGATTTGTAAAGAAAATGATATAGAAACACTTTAACAGACAATACAGAAACTGACCTAATTTTTCATCCGACATCTTGGGATGACCGTGAATGCAGTTACGGTCATCAGCTTTACCCCAGTGAACATGTAGGTTTCATTGCTATAGAATTAATTCTCGTGTTATTGGTTATGTACAGGCCCCTACATCAGTTTGACGGCAGTTGGTCCTTGAATATATGTAATAAATGTAACCACATGGATAGAAAGTAAGTCAAGGGTATGGATAGTCTAGGAATGCACACAATAAGCAATACATTATTTTTTTCTTTGATACATGTAAAATGATAAACTAGTAAACTATATAGTCAAAATGAACCAGAATGACTCTATGAATTAAGCAAACATCCGAAAAAATATGATAGAAACATTAAAATTTAATATAACAACACAAAAATGCAAATATTCTGAGCGAGATTCGAACCCTTTCTTTCAAACCATCATTTATTAGTAGTATTGTGCTCTATTAATGGAGCTACGGCGATGCTTATACATATCTCTCTTATTAAGCAGCTATATCGGTACAATTTATCGATGTTACAATTTTTTCTTTAAAAAGTTGTTTTTTATGTAATAAGGACACTCTAAACCAATTTCATTTTTGAGGGAACAAGTAGTATGAATAACAACAGTCATAAAAAGCATAATTTTTTTTTGGTTTAAAATGTCCTTCTGAGGGGATTCCCTGTTTTTCTCACCTAAAAACACCTGAAAATCCGCATATTGGACTTTCATCCTTTTTTAGGGTCAAATTAACTTTTGATCACACATGTCATAATATATGTAAATCGAGATATTGATCAAAAAGCATGTTTATTTTTTGTTTTTATAGTAAATTTTATTCTTTCGGCACTTTTTGAAATTGGCCCTTCTGTGAAAAAAATCATCGGCAAATTGGCCCTACCTCAAATTTCGCCAGCGGTGCCAATATTATAACTATGTACATTTAGGTTCAGTATGTTGTTAAAGTTTTAAGATATTAATAACTTTAATTGTCAAACCTTCGTAAAATTTTACGGTAGCTGGACAAAAACTGTTGATGGTCAATAGAGTATCCAGAGTATAATGACAAAATTATTTTATGATGAGTTTTCCCGTAATTTATGGATAAAAGGAATTCATTTTGCATTTACAGTCTGAGATTAAAATGTGTTACATGTCAATTACTTTGTTAAACATTCGTCGAATTTAATGAAACTTTATTGAAGTTTTTTTTTATGGTTAATTTTAGCTAGAAGCAAACTTTTTTTCGTTCAATTTTCCGTGTAACTGTTATAATGACAGACAGACTTTAATATCTTTACGCAATTTAAATCAGACGATCTGGAATTTTTGTCACGTTTGTTTCGAGCGACATTGATGTGTCCTTTGTAGACGATACGAGCGTCTGGCGCAAGTACAAAATTTCAAAGCTGGTATCTATGATGAGTTAATGTTCGTGATAAATTTATAAACCTCCGTAGTTTGTCATGAAACTTGTGCAGAAATTAATATTCCTGACCAAGACAAAATATCTAATGAAAATATTTGATTTGTTTAAATCCTGTAATGGACTGATAAATTATTTGTCGCTTGGAGAAATCCCAGGCGAGAACCAGGGTTCCATAGAGAACCCTTTACAAATTTTAATATTTCACCTGAACAACTCATTTACGACATTTGCACATGAAAATGTGTTTTCGTTGATTGAGTGCTTTACCCCACGGCCCCCTAAGGCTTTAATCATATTTGAAAGTAAACACAATGAATAGATAAAACATCAAAAAGAAACAATTTTTAATCTAAAGAATGTTGTTATTGATGAGTTTTCATTGACAGGAATGGTAATATGTCATTCTCGATAACGCATAAACTTCCGGAGGCTTCACCCCCGCTAATCTACTACCAACAGGTTCTTTGGCCTGGATCCGCTTGGGCCTTCAGGCCCCTCAACAAGGTTCGGGCGTACACGTAAAAATAACCTAGCTACGCCACTGACACCAGAGTACATATAATAAATCCATGTCTTACATCCCGTTTGGTTTGTCATTAGAAAACTATAATTATTGTTTATGCCGGGCAAGGAAAGACATGATCATGCCTCAGTAAGAAGTTTTTTTCTCTCTCCAAAACTACAAAATGTTTTAATATCAATGAAAAAACGTATATCTATAATACTAAAATAAAGAGGTCCAATTTGTCAGCCGTCATGGGGTGAAAACGACAAATCAAAGAATTCAATTTTATATAAAGCCAATAAAGGACAATTGTGTTGATTAAAAATTACACCACTCTAGACCCTTTTGTTTTCCACATAAATAACATTCACTTGCCCATAATTATCAAGTTCCGGGTCGAATCCGATACCAATATTCACCTGTTACCTATTACCTTATCTGTACGTTCCGCATCTGACAGGCGCACCATCAAATGGTGTATTTCGGATTTTGCTATCTACACGGGTCATAATCACAGGGTTGACACTACTAAATTCAAGCATTGCCTATTGTAGTATTTTAATCAGTAAGAATTTCTCAGATGACAATACGAATACTAAAAATCTGGACTTAAAATAAGGCGTATAGGTAGTTTTCAATTTGTTAGCGGGCATGACGGTAAAACAGCGAATCAAAGAATTCAACTTTATTTAAAACTAATGTAGGACAATGCTATTGATTAAAAAATACTCCATTCCTGGAACTTTTGTTTTTCCAAATAATTAACATTACCAATAATTGATTAGTTCCAGGTCGACGGGTTCAAACAGAAAGATGATTTTGAAAGCAGAGAAAACTGTGCATCTTATAATCGGCATGACAATCCCAATACTAAAATAAGGTTTACGCATAGTTATATACTTTAATTCAGTCACGGACCTGCGATATCACGGGTGTGTTCTAGTAATTGTTTAAAAACTTAGTTCAATGTCATTATAAAATTATACCTTCGGTTATTAATATATATACACATATGATATAAACTTTAAAATTAACAGTCGAAATTAAGGCGTTATCATCAATTTACGAGTAACATCTTTAAAAAGGTACATGTATATGTTTTTTTTTGTTTTTTTTTTATTATAACCGACCATGCGAGGGCAGTATAGCCAATCAAGGTCGCTATTAAATAACTTCCATTATCATTTTGATTATTATCCGCGTCAGGTGTATTGAATGGTGATGTAAGCGTAAAAGGCACCGATTCAATGTGAGGTTGTTGGTAAACAGATTTCACCCCATATGGAATTTACTGACCCCATATATACCGTATTAGGTCACTAGCACACTATGTAACTAATATTCTAATATGACGTCCTTATTACGCTTTGTAAACAAAGCCGTGTTCTAATGAGCACAACATATGTTTGACACATGCGCACGAATTAACTGTGTATATTAACGTTATTTCCATCGTTATCCTTTAAAATATATACATTTAAGCAGCTAACATAAACTTTTATTATATGTTTTTTTATAAAACAACATATATTTACCCTGCTTGTAATTTTTAAACTTATCAAATATGAAATGTAATGCACAGACTCCTCGGGGAGGAAATTAGGAAAAGCCAAACATTTTAACGATATTTTCGTACGCTTCGACCTATAAAAATACTGTATTTGTCCTATTAGAATCGAAATAATTCCTTTATGTCATGCTCTATGCTCATTTTAACATGGGTAGGCATTACATTTGACCACATTTTACACCTCGCTAACGCTCAGTGTAAAATATCGACAAATATAATGCCTACCCATGTTAAAAATGAAGGAATTATTTCTTAAATATACTGTGATTGGGTTTTTATTTCGTACTATTGTGAACATTTTAAAGTCAAGCCTGAGCTTAGAAGATGTACATGTTGTTTTGCAAATTGAATTATTTTCGTAAAACATAAGGAATAACACAAACGACATTTTCATTGTGTTGCTTTTTCAGAAAGACTCTGTATACGTCTAATCTAAATCAAGGCGAAGTTACATCCCGTTATCTGTATTTGTTCGTTTGTGATACGTGATTTAACTGGAGATTTCAAGCTAAAATTATAAAATATTAACCATATTATCAAATTGAGAGACTATTGCATTACCACACCTTCTAGTACTCAATTGAAGATAATTCAAATGCTGTCTCTAACTACACATGTCAGGGATAATCAAGAAGTACTTTAGTGTTTAATACCATACAACATTTATATTCTTGACAAACAGATTTCCTATGTTCGTGCCAATGAAATGTAAATTTTAAATTATGTCTTCTATTTTCTTTAATTTTCTATATTAGTGCTGCTTGTATCTGAACTCTTTAGTAGCATGCAAATCATTACTGTCTAATATCTATTTTGTAAATTTTAATAATTAATCATGAAATCATTCCTTTCAATAAAGCATTATGCAACTGCCTGACTTTTTGTGGTGACCTAGTTTCAATCAATCTGTTTTCATACGATCAAAATGCACATGATTCAGCAGCTGCGTCAGCTCTATGTTTTTTTCTTCTATTTAGCAAAATGTAGCAAATACGGAGATTTTGTATGTATGCCAATGAGACCACTATCTACCAAAGTAATAATGAATTAAATATAATCAATCATAGTCAACCGCTCAGGCTTCAACAATGAGGAATCCCGAATGAAAAATGTAAAGGGCGTAATTTATAACAAAACAATTTACGATTTTTTTTTTATAACAGAAATGAACCAACGATAACCACTGAATTACAGGCTCCTCACTTTGGGTAGACACACACTAAATGAGGCGGCGTTAAACATGTTACATGACTGTGTTAGAATGCGCAAACACTCGTCCTAACCTGCAGTAACGATAAAAGACAAAAAATACTAATAAACAAAAAACAAATATGAGAATAGAAAGAAAAAAATACCCACCCGACAACCTCTCAATTACAGGTCCCAGACCTGGGATAGACGCTTAAAGAATGTGGCAGCGTTGATACAAAGCAGAAATAAACCTCAGTCTACCAAAAACACATACCGGACGTGATAGGGAAGTTATACATCTCTCAACTAAAACGAAACAAAGTACAGATCCGACTGCGAGTACTCCGTTGTTTAATTAAGAAAATATTAAGAAACTAGAAAGCTAACTAGACTTAAAATCGGACTCTTTACTGAAAGGAAAAGTTGACCGTTTAAGATTTACGGATATTCTTATAAGGTCCGATTTTGGTTATATATAATAATAATACATCCCTGGCTTTCAAATCTTCAAGTTAGTTTGGATGTTTTTAAGGTCTTTCCTCTCCGCGAGGAAAGACCTTATTGTTTTTCTCCTGTTTTTTTTTTTTTTTTTTTTTTTTTTTTTGTTTTTTTTTTTTCATCCAGCATTTGTTTGACATGGCCTCCCGTCGTTTCTATTGGAGTTATCAAGACCAAATATGGACCATTGGTAGACCTCATCATGAAGTATTACCAGATGAGGCTGTGTAGGATTTCATCATCCCCTTTAGAAGTTATCTCCCTTTTATTGATTTTTTTCGACATGGCCCCCCCTCGTTGTTTTTAAAGATATCATGATTTTATTTGGACAAAAGTTAGATCTCATTATGATGTGTTACCATATGAGGCTGCTAAGGATTTCATCATTCTCTATGAGAGTTACGTCCCCTTGAAGCAATTTCATTCTTTTACATTTTTCTCAAAAAGTATTCAAGATAGAATCGATTTGAAAACGGCAACATGTACAAGACCAGATGGCAATGATAATAAACATAAACAATCATTTTGTTGTTAACCCTTATAAGGAGTTATTTCCCTTGAAAAAATATACACAATTTTTGAAAAATTGTATCTCGAGAACAGGAAGTCGTAAAGACTTGGGACCTACACCAATAATCTTAAGTTCATGTGACCTTTAATTTGCACCCAAGGTCAAAGGTCACCGAGTGCAAAAAAAAATTACGCTGCAATTTCAATCTTTCATATTAAGAAAACGATAAGAGTTTGCTGCATACTTACAGCGTATAAAATGTTCCTCTCGACGAGCTCTACATTTTATACACTGACCTCAAAAGAGTCCGACTGTCTGTTCAAAAGTTACGACGGGATGATTCTTAAAAGTATAGTATTGTGTGTATATCTTTTTAAAGGTAACAGATATCAACCTACTATAAACTGCAAAGATGATCAGTAGTTCAAGACCTTCAATTTGAGGTCAATGTCAGGTCATGATGAAATTTCACCTTGACCTACACATTTTACTATGACCTTGACCTTGTAATATTTGAAAGGCCAAGTGGTCCTGAGTTGAATGGTGATAGTCCCATGTCTCTACGACTTCCGGTTCTCAAGTTTTGTATTGCATCATATATATGATGATTAATTGTGACCTTGGTGAACTTTGAAATTGTCCCAATTCTTTTTCTATAATGTTGTCCTTCAACTGTAGATCATTTATCATTTAACAGATTTGAGATATCTATTGTCGTTTTAGAGATAATGCAGTTTGAAGTTTTTCGAGCGGAGGCATGTATTTCTGAATCATCAAGAGCTTACCACTTAAAATGTTTTAGAAATTGAAGAGGTTGACATAGTTATATGTTTGACCAAATACCAAAAATATTCCATGGAAAAAAACACCAAAAATTCAATTTGAAATTTTCAAGTTTTGCATTGACTTTGTAAGTTTCATAACTTCTATTTATATAATTGATATTGCATCATTATTTGCACTTTGTCAAATGGGGTCATCTGATATATCAAATTGAAGGTCTTAATAAACTCTACTTGAAAATGAAAATTTTAAACCCCCTTTTCATCCCAGGGGGACGGGTGGGGTCATTTAGTGCAAACATTCAAATTTCTCAGATGGTAAGGTTGTCGCATATCAAATGAAAGAACATAAAGCGTACATTTCAAATTTCTAATTGACGTCTCCCAAAAATGGGTTGGATGGGGTCATTGAGTGCAAAAAATAAATGTTCTTTTAAGGTAGGGTTGTTGTATATCAAATGAAAGGTCATGATGTGTACATTTGAAATATCAAATTCCCGACCTCCATAAATTTGTTGGATAGGGTTATTAAGTGCAAAAATCAAACTTTCAAGAACATGGTGTTGTTGCATATCAAACGAAAGCTCATCTACTCTGTTCCATATATCATAATTCCGATCTCAAAAATGTAGACGGATGAGGTCATTAAGTGTAAAAAGCGAAAAGTTTCAGAAGGTATGCTTGTCGTATATCAAACGAAAGGTCGTACAAAGTACAATACGAAAACATCACTTTTACAGGAAAGACCTTTCAATTGTTTTACAAACAATTGAGATACTAGTTTTTTATTGTATTTGTAGAAACACTTTAATAACAATTCAGTCTTTATTTCAGGCTTTTTTTCCCAAATCAAACAATCATGCCGGTTCATTAAATATGAAACTGAAATCTTCTGTCAATAGACAACAGAAAGGATATAACTAGCTTATAGTGTACGTAGAAGTACTATGTATCTGACAGTCTTAAAGTATTATAATACTTATACATATACGTTCGATACGAATGACCGCGGATATTTCTTATTTACATGTTCAAAAAGCCCAGTATTTTAAAATCGGCATGTACTAAAAGGTGGAGTGGAGTGGAGTTGTGTAGTGTTGGAGTGGAGTCATGGAGTGAAATATATTTAATATATCAAAAAACCAATATCAATTTAAAAATAATTTATAATTGCTTTTTTTTTAAATTGCAGCACAGGATGTTTTATATTATTTCATTTGACATATTTGATTAATTCATCAAAGTTGGACAATGTTTTGGGTAGCATTTTATGACAGCTTAGATGGAGGGGGATAATGTTGTTTATCGTGTAATTTATTTTACTGTCCTGAATAATAGTGTATTTCTAATAAGAAGGGGGAAAGCAAAGGCCCAGTAATCTATGCAGTTAAAATAAAGTTTAGATGAGCTCACAAAACTTTTATCAAAATACACACAGTGCTTATAATAATTTTCAAATTGTGTTAGGTTTAGTCGGTAATTTAAAAAAATGTATGTCTAATTTCCGGCAAAATATGTTAGAATCAAACAGAGACTAAAAAACATCTTGTGATAAAAAATTTAAAATTATTAATATTTTTGTTATCAATAGACTATGATATAATAAAATAAAATTGTCAATCAACATTTTCACTTTGATTTTATCTTGCATGTTAATTTAATGAATGTACTATTTAAAATAATGTGTTTCTTCCAACTAAAAATAGATGAGGAAACTGTATCTAGCCACCATCGCTTGTTCAGAGAACCCATAAAACTGTCATTACTATAACCTCTGAAACTAAATAGCTTTAATAGATGAGAAATGTTTTTTTTTAGTAATTTGATAAAATAAACAGATGTTAAATCAGGAAAAAACCACACATTATATGTTCTGCATATTATGAAAACAAGACAGATAGAAGTATACAAAGAAAAAAAAACATTTTCAACAAATTTGATTGTAAAATGAAGACTTTATCTTTTGTGCTGAACATTTAATGTTGAATTCCAAGCGATTTAGTAAAAGCAAATGCTCATCTGACAAACCTTGCTTTATTTCATTATGGATTCAAACATCTTTGAATTCAAACTGAGGATCCTTTTTTTTTGCACGGTCACCATCTAAATGAAAATATGTGTTTTGTGAAGAAAGATTGTTTCAAGATTTTAGATCTTGGACTTAAATACATTCTGTAATCATATCTTTTCAACACAAGATCATTTGGAACATTTCATTGTTAATCTGAAAATGATTGTCCACAGTCGAATCATTTTCTTATTATTCCAGCTATGAAAGTAAGATGGAATGGTTGTTTAGTTAAATCATGTCTTTGAACTTCAGTGTCTTGTCTTTAAAATTATTTCATCAGAATGTTGTTAACTAAGGTAAAACTGCTGAAACTTGCTCCTAAATTATAGAAATCTATCATATAACATTAATCTTATTTTTTTTTGGATGCTGTTGAAACATTTATGGTTTTTATAGCTACATATGTATACAAAAATATCTTATAATTTTTTTTTTATACTAAATCCATGTTTTTACACCGTGACTCCACTCAAAAACACCAGCACTCCAACACTCCACCACTCCACTCCACCACTCCGCTCCACCACTTCACTCCACCTTTTAGTACATGCCTTTAAAATCTTAGAAGGTAAACAAATCATGGTAATGGTATTTTTTAGTGCAAAAGCTTTGTCGAGATTTCTGTATAATATTATCAGTATCCGTTGAATTTATCTTTGTTAATGATAATATTTTAGTTATCGACTTTTAAAAATCACGTTATAGGTAATTTAAATTAAAATCACTTGATTAGATTATTGATATATGAAAGGTCATTCACCTGACTACTGGGAAATTTTCCTATTCTACTTTCACTTTCGATTTTGCGAAATGTTTATCAACGTTGTACTGCTATGATACTGGGGACAACATGGTGTCAGGTATGTTTCAATTGTCCGCCTAAAGAAAATATTGTAAAAGGAACTGCAACATATGCTTCAAATCCAAATGATAAATGAGGACCAATGATGAAATGGTATAGATTTAAGAGCCGTGAGTATAGCTTAGCCTTGGCTTAGACAAGCTTTAAATCAGTCAAACCAAAATAGATATTACTGGACAGACAACGGCACAATACCATACTACTTCATTTTGCCCAAAATTTGTGTTTGATTGTAGACCATAGACCCCCCACCTCTATTTTGAAAGGGGTTGGGGCAACCGACCACTCTACCTCCTCCCTTACTCATACGCATATGTGTGTTATAATTTCATCGGACCCAGTTAAAATGGGTCGATAAAACAACCATAGTTTTAACCTGTGCAACATGTTCATGTGCCTATATCGAAAGTCTGAACCTAAATGATTGTCTTGAATTTATTACCTTAAAATCAATATTGAATGTTTCTGGTCGATTGTCTTGTTCTTTTAGACAGATTTTAAGTATATTGTATGTTTAGTTGTTTTAGAGGAGGGGCGATTTTGAGATTGAAATATTGTGTTGGCAATTAAAGTTCTTTATTGACATTTTTATAGTTTTATTTTGTTTTATTTGATTTGTCGTTAGGTCGCTGTTTTATTGATATACACTACATATCTCAGACTCTTCTTATTCACACCCTAAAAATTTCTTAGCTTTAAACCTCATTTTCATCTAAAACGTAACTTGATTGCTCTTTTTCAGTAACCTTTATATTGACCTTTCGAAGACAAGACCAGCCAGGAACCAGAAGAAAAACAGAAGGTACGAGAGTAACAGAGGATTAAGAAAAAAATCTGCATAAATAGTTATATAATAGAAGTATTTCGTATTGCACCATGTGCACGAATAGAATCATTTTCATAATAGCGTAGACAAGATCATTTATTTGGGCGCTCAGGTTATCAGTTGATTTGGTCAGATTAGGTGAACGTTCGTCTGTAAAATCACTGTTATCAATAGCCTGACAAATATAGTTCAGTATTATAACCAACAAAAGTCTTGCGGTTGCCTACACTGTTATGAAAATGATACTATTTAGTTGTTAATATTGCATCTTAATCTAAGGTAAAGAAATTTGACTTCTTTTTCTTTCATTATTAAAAAAAATGTACTAAAATACCGTTTTAAAGAAAAAAACAAAAAATAAGTAAAGTGCTTGAAAATTACGATAGTCGAGGTGAGCCGACAAAAATATACACTTTAAATTCCGGATCTAAAAATAATAGTGGTTAAATATACAAAGAAAATACTTGTACGTTTTACTTCTTCTCACCAGGAAGTAAAAACAAAAGTATTTAATTGGTCGTAGTAAGGTTCATTTGTTATTATTTGCCTTCCTCTACAATGTACAAGTTTATTGAATACAAACGGGGATGCACCATGTAGTTTGGGTATGTAGTTGAATAAAAATATATTATATACATTTTGAGCGATATGAAAGAGACACCAACCTCAAAGATAATCTGCGTAATGTAAGGCTAAGGGTTTATTATTACGAGTAAAAAAAAATCTGTAAGCCATAATGAAACTTTTGACATTTTGTTTTTTAGCAATCACTTTTTTGCCATAAAATAAAGAATTCTATATTTTACTTGGTTTTTTTTATTGGAATTTTACGTATGCAATGTAGTAAAATATATATAGTTTACCTTAATTACTTAAACATGTTCGTGTACGTCTTGTTGTGTTTGATCTGACCTTGACATGATGTACCTGATTGCTAATGGATAATTTTAATTTTACGTAATACGTGTAGTGAAACCTTTATTGTCCAGAGTCTCCCTTAATTGTGTCAACTTTTTCGCCACCTCTTTTACTAAAACGATATTTTTTCGCCAACTGATATATTTTTTCTTCATTCTTTCTAACAAGAACGAATCAGGTTGCAGCAGTGTCCTCTCATTATTTATAATTATACATAGTTGTATAGTATCATTGTAATAAATGAACACTCAAACAGAACAAATAAACCTTAAACTGTAAGATTTTACTTCAGGAAACACAGGAACCATCATCCATCAGTAAAGTGGATATTTAATGTCTAGTTGATAGACAAAGAAACAAAACCGTATCTAGTGTAACTTTTGCACATCTTCTTTGAAACCATGGTTTTCTTTGGTGAACTATCACCAAGAATAAAAATTGAGACACAAAACTACTGCCTTTAAAAAAGGTATGCTGCTAAGAAGCATGATAGCCATCGATACGGGTTCAAGGTGGAATCTGAGTTCAGTTAAATCAGTGAGAAAGTCAAAGAAAAATGAAACAAATTAAAAGATAGGCAAAGTCAAAGTAATATTTGTTACACTAAATTCTTTAGCTGATGATGTTTTTTAATCGCCACAAATCCCTGCTTTCAACTTCAATTCAATCTTAATCAGTAAATCCGGAGATACATACATAACCGAATGATTATTGTTGATAGACATGAAAAGCAGTGTCATTATTGACTTAACTTATTCAATAATGTGAAATACATTATTATTTTTCTTATTATTTCAGATCTTAATTGATTTAAAAGTCAGAATCGAACAGTAAAGATGTCTTTAAAAAGTCATGGAAATTGTTTGACATCTAGACGCATATTGGAAATGTTTGAAAATAACATAGACGATAAGGAATTATTGGTCTGTATAACATCGACAAATAATTTAAAATATTTTATGAATAAATCTGATTTGAAGCTGGAAACAATTTCTGCTTTTGTACATATTGTAAGCAAGGCACTTAGAAGCAATGGTAATGCAGACCTAATATTACGGCTGTTATGCGATATCTCAGATTCAAGCCTTCTTGGTTTAAATGGCTTAAGCCTAATACAACACTATGACGAACACCTAGAATGTTCCCATCCACTAAACTGTCTATTGGATGATTTTATTCTGATAATTCAGCAGCTGTTTATGAGAACACCGAGTTCGGCAATGACACCACAGACAATTGGATTAGTTGATTTTCTAAACCAAACGATTATAGCGAGCGACATTTTAGTCGAAAAGGAAACAAAACTTAATAGCGTATCAAAATTAAGGCACGATATAATTCACACTTTAACAGAAAAGGCAAAATGTAAGACGATACCAAAAGTTGAAGACGACTTTGAAGATAAACTGTTACCGTCAGACGATTTTCGTCGACTTTCCATCATACCGAGCGATCGAGATGTATTTGAACCAACTGAATTTCTTCGTCGAAACAAATCAAAGGGACGGTATACAAACCTTGAACACTATCTTGATGTTCAATTTAGATTATACAGAGAGGATTTTATTTGTCCACTTAGAAGCGCAGTGAAAGAGTACATACAAATAAATCATGACGAAAATCAACCGCGTTGTCGTCATATTCGTTTAGAAGATGGACGGTTATATCGTAATGTAAAAATTATGGGCACAACGTTATCACATGAGTTTGGAACGGTTTATGAAATCGAGCTCGATTATCAGCAAGTTAAGAAAATAAACTGGTTTACCTCAAAAAGACTAATTTATGGGTCTCTTGTCTGTCTTTCATTTGATAATTTTCGCACAGTTTTATTCGCAGTTATAGTTGATTCTGACAGAAAAGATTTGGAACGGTCAGGTGTATTCAAAGCCCAAATATTCATAACTAGAAAGGATCAAAATATATCACGTAACATTAACGGTGTAATGATTGAGTCATCATCAGCATATTTTGAATCTTATCGCCATGTTTTAGCGGCATTAAAAAAAGTTAAAGGGCACATACCATTCAAAAGATACATTGTCGATTGCGAAAGAGATATTTTGCCACCGAGTTATATAAGAGAAGGGTCTCAAACTTATGACTTCATGCCTGTCTCGGAACAAAGAACTTTTGTGAATATTTTGAATATTGAAGAATGGCCTAGTATGGACGATCTTCACCTTGATGCTGCTCAATGGGAAGCATTTCATGCAGCTTTAACTAAAGAGTTCGTTGTTATACAAGGTCCTCCAGGTACAGGTAAAACCTACATAGGACTTCAAATTGCTAAAATACTACTTTACAACAAGCTCGTTTGGAGTGATAGGAATGTTTTAAGGGATGAACGTAGGTTATACAGGAGAATTCCAGATGAGGAAGATATGTTTGAATATGAATGTAAAAATTCTATCATGGTTGTCTGTTTTACAAATCATGCCTTAGACCAGTTCCTTGAAGGAATAATAAAATTCCAAGGGTCAATTCCGAAGGAAGATATTGTTAGAATAGGGAGCCGCTGTAAGAATCCATCAGTTGAGCAGTTTACCTTGTTCAAACATCGATCAAAGTTCCTATCGAACTATCGTAAAACAGCCTACAAACTACAACGTTTAAAAAATATAGATAGCAACACCATTACACTCGTGGACAGATTAAAATCACGCATGGTGCAAATCAAATCCAGATTGACAGCTATTCAAAATGAACAAATTGTTCTTGGCTTCATTGTTTTAAAGACTGTCATGTCTAGCGATCATAGAAAAGAATTCAGAGAAAAGCCAGACAAAGCTTTCTACCGATGGCTTGAAGTTACAGAAGGATTTTGGTACAAAGAAGTTGAGAAAATCTACCAAGGACGCCAAAATGGTTCAACAGGCCGGTACAAACACAACCACATTGCTAACGATGATGCTGTATATATTGATATTACAAGTGAGGCAGAATTCGAATATGCTGAAAGACACATAGAAGATGACGAATACAACGAGGTATATAGTACCGAAAACTTAGGTTTAGACATAATAAAACAGCTCAAGAAAAACGAAAAGAAAAATGTTGAGGAAAGATGTCGTGACGTATTGCGCAATGAGGCAGAAAAGGTAAAACAAAACATCAGATTTGGAGAAAAGGTGATCAGAGAAACAGCAGATATCATCACAGATCTCTGGGAACTAACTTTAGAAGATCGATGGAAGTTTTATCGTTTCTGGGTCTCCCAGTATATAGAATCACAAAAGCAACAACTGCAAGACACCGAAGGACTTATCAGTGCATTATTTGATCGATACAAACAAGCCAAATTTCAAATTGATGAACTTATTATGAGCAAAGCATCTGTAATTGCACTGACAACAACGGCTGCAGCTCGATATTACGATTCTCTAGCAAAACTGAAACCAACAATTACAATTATTGAGGAGGCAGCTGAAGTATTGGAAGCACACATTGTTACAGCCCTCAGCCAAAATTGTCAACACGTCATTCTTATAGGTGATCACAAACAACTAGAACCTAAACCAGCTGTTCACGAACTTGCAATCAAATACAATTTGTCAGTCTCTCTTTTTGAAAGAATGATAAATAACGAATTACATTATTATTGCCTACAAAGACAACACAGAATGAGACCTGATATTGCAGATCTGGTGAGACATATTTATCCTGCTTTGGAAGACAACGAAAATGTAACGTATTATGAAGATGTTGGAGGAATTCGACAGAATCTTTATTTTATCAACCATTCGAGCCCTGAGGTTTACAGCGATGAAGGGAGAAGTTATTCAAATGAATTCGAAGCTGACTACGCAAGAGAATTATGCAGATATTTGCTGAACCAGGGTTACAAGCCGAGCCAAATAACAATTTTAGCAGCTTATTCGGGTCAGATGTATTGCATTCAAAAGAAAATGCCAAAAGCAGAATTCGAAGGTGTCACCATATGTGTTTTGGACAACTATCAAGGCGAGGAAAATGAAGTCATCATCTTGTCCTTGGTCAGAAGCAATCAGGAGGGGGTGATTGGTTTTCTTAATAAAGAAAACAGGATATGTGTTGCATTGTCTCGTGCCAAAAAGGGAATGTACATCATAGGCAACATCGATACCCTAACAAGGAAATCTAAACATTGGCAGGTTATATCAGATACACTAAAACGTAAAAACAGTATCGGCAAAGGTTTGTTTTTGTATTGTCAAAATCACCCCGAAAAGCAGGAAATTCAAGCAATATCTCCAACAGACTTCTTGAAAGCCCCCGATGGTGGATGCGGTATTCCGTGTGAGTTTAGGTTGAATTGTGGTCATGCTTGTCGATTTAGATGTCACAGTTTTGATAGGGATCATATAGAATACGAATGTATGAAAAACTGTCCAAAGACATGTCCAAACGAACACAAATGCCCTCGAAGATGTCACGAATCAAATCCATGTGAATGCTGGGTAAAAATAGAAAAACAACTTTCATGCGGGCATATTAATCAAGTAAAGTGTTATATTGAGCCAATGGAGCATAAATGTTATACAGAAGTACAGAGACTTCTCAAATGTGGCCATACCGCTTTAATGCGTTGTCACACAATAGTTGACAGCTATAAGTGTAAAGAAAATGTAATCGATACAAGATCTAAATGCGGTCATGAATACGAAAGAGAATGTCACGAATCGAAGCGTGTATTCGAAAATGAAATCAAATGCTTGATACAAACAGAAAAGACTTTCAAGATGTGCAAACACACACTAATCGTAGAATGTCATACTGATTTAGATAAAATAAATTGCATGGAGTCCGTCACAAAGAAGTTCAACTGCGGACATTCAGTTGAATCAGATTGCTTTATGGCAAAACATGCAACTTGCAAAGACAAATGTAGGAAGCTTTGCGACAAACTTCATGTATGTAACAGGACATGTCATTTTCCGTCTTCCTGTTATTGTTCCGCAATTATAGAAAGAGTTATAACGGGATGTCAGCATATGCAGAAAATGTCTTGTTCAGAGGACTTAAACACATTTAAATGTTTGGAATTTGTACAGAAAACTTTACCAAAATGTGGCCATACAAACAAGGTAGAATGCTATAAAAACCCGGAACAGATTTGTTGTTCATATGATGTTCAAAAGAAAATGCCCAAATGTCAACACGAACAAATTATTTCATGTGGTGTAGATCCGGCATTAGAAAGTATTAAGTGTATGTCAAACGTTGACGTATACTTAAAAACATGTGGCCATACTCTAAGCGTTGCATGTTGGGAATCCAAAGAGGAAAGAGAAGGTTCAGCTTTGCAATGCAATGTAACAGTTCCATATACTTATCCGTCATGTAACCACACAACAAATATCCCATGTAGTATGAAACAAGCAATCGATAAAATCGATACGGCAGAAAACCCGATGAATACGAATGATATACCTTTATGTTGTCATCACGTTTCGCAAAAATTACCCTGTGGGCATTCGATTGAAATTGAATGTTATAGAGCTGGACATCCTATAAAATGTACTTCAAAATGCCAAAAACGGCTTTCCTGTGGCCATATTTGTACGCATTTGTGCATTGAATGCCAGGGCGGCTTGATCCACAAAATATGCCAAAGAAAATGCGAAAAGGAGCAGCTATGTGGACATAAATGCAACGGTTACAATTGTCTACATTGCAAACCTTGCAACAAACCTTGTACTTACGCTTGTGACCATAGAAAGTGTACCAACATATGTAGTCAACCATGTAAACCGTGCAAACAACCGTGCGTCTGGCAGTGTCCACATTCCAAATGTTCCAAATTATGTAGCGAAATATGCGACCGTCAAAAATGTAGTCAACCATGCAAAAGTATCCTGGGATGTGGACATATATGTTCTGGATATTGTGGCGAGCCTTGTCCAGATATCTGTATAGAATGCAAACCAAATCAGTTTCCGGGCGATAGTAGCAATCCGTATTCAAAATTTTACAAAACAGTAACCCTGAAAGAATGTGGTCACACATTTACGGATACAATTTTAGATGCATATATGAGGAAATCAAAGGATGCTCTTGTTATAAAATGCCCAACCTGCAAAACAATCATTCATAAACATCCACGATATGACCGTGTCCTCAAATGTAAGAAGCAGTTTATCGAAGCAGCTAAGAGCAACATTTTGGAAAGGAATACCAATCGTCAAATAACATTTCCTTGTTATAGTGGAGACATTGTAAACCTTATAAATACGTATTTGAAAAAATTCGCAACCTACAGACAAATTGTTAAGTATTTAAATTCTGATCAAAACTTTGTTGACAATTTATCGTTCACAACTTCAATTGCTAATAGGATATACGATACTGTTAACCAGGGATTAAGTGATATACATAGTTTTGAAGACTTGTTTCAGGAAATCTATAAGTTACATACTCTTTGGGTCGTAACAATATGTTCAAGTAAACCGGATGTTTTGGAAGCTGCCTTTAACGACAAGCGTGTTGCTGAAGGAGTCAAACCTCTCGAAGACAGCAAAATGCAAAGTCATTTGATTGAAAGTGATGTTCCTCTTGATATAAAACATGACTCCTTTACCGCTGCAGGAGCGAGACCTAAAGATATAACAAAAACGACAAACATGACCTACATTAGCATTAAGGGGAACGATGTAGTTCACTTCATAAAAGCACAAATTGTTCGAGCTGAATATGATCACCAACATATTGATGAGTTACTTTCCTTTCTTATCGCAAGCCTTGAGAGTATAGAGGAAGATGTGCATTTAATTAATGCTGAAGCATACCCTGTCCTACGAGATAAGATGGGAGTTCATCAGGATGAGTGGGCCATATGTAGAAAAGGTCAGTACAGTTCACACACATATACGCGTATTCATAAATAAAGGCAACAGTAGTATACCGCTGTTCGAAATGCATAAATCAATTGAGAAAAAAACAAATCCGGGTTACAAACTAAAACTGAGGGAAACACATCAAATATAAGAGTAGAACTAAGACACAACAGAAACACAAATTTAAAATGTAACACACAGAGAAACGAACTATAATATAATAAATGTGAAATAAAGATAATTGATTGAAAAATTATTTCATTCGTCAAACCTTCAAAAAGAAGAATATAAAGTAGAAGAAAATAGCTCTAACTTCTTTCAACGAAAGAGTTTATGATTTAATCACCATAGATACAAGGATAAAAATGTATGACACGAGAGTTTCGTCTACAAAATACTCGAATAAAATAATCAAAACGACCAAATAAAGTATGAAGTTGAAAAGCATTTAGGGTCTTAAAATCCGTAAGGTTTTGCCTAATTTAATCGAGGTAATCACTTGCATTTGTAAAAATGGGTATTTTGAAGAAAAAAAAATAATATTCATAATTTTACTTTTCTATAAACTCGCGTTTATCGGACTTCTTAGTTATATTTAGTAGCAAATGTGTACTTTATTTGTGTTTTTTTTACGTTGGAAACATAAGGTTAATAAATAAAGACGACGACGATGAGTATTTTTAAAGTTGTACTACACAAGGTACACGTAACAGTCCGCAAGATGCCGTACTTATTATTCTGAAAGATGGATTTCTCTTCAATTGTTGTAATTCATTTGAACATAAACATTTATTCTATATCATTTGCTCATGAATTCTTTTAAAGGTCACATCTTCTCTATAACCAACGATGATATAACGTGTTGTGTATGCCGAGAATCAAGGACGAAAAAGCAACACAAAGAGTCCGTGACACGAGATGCAACTAAATTGGAGTTTCAAAAAGATACAAGGAGTTCCCCAACACAAATACACTTTTCAAGGGGCGAAGTAAGGAAGCAAGTTTCAGACCAGACTCACTTTAAAAAAGAATGGGACAGATCAGTTAAAGGTAATGGACAAATGAAAGAGTCTAGATTCGCAATTAATGAACGAGCAGGAAGAAGTAGTACACCCCAGAGAAGACCAAGAGGTAACTTTAGAGGTCGAGGTCGCTCAGCCAATGAAGAAACACGTGGAAATCGTTCAATGTCACTTAATGACTTTATCACGCCGTCATCAAGTGAACGTATCAAAATAAAATCCCTTCCGAATCAATCAACTGGAATTTCCGATGAATTACGAAACATAGTGAGCGCTGAGGAACAAGAAGACTTTCCAATTTTGACTACAATTGATAAGAAACCGAGCGGCAATCTAAAATGGAACTGTCCAAAGAAAGATAATCCGACCATAGCAACCACAAAACAAAACATGATTAGCGCAGAGGAACAAGAAGACTTTCCAACTTTGACTAAAATTGATAGGAAACCAGAAGGCAATCTCAAATTTTACCGTCCAAAGAAAGACAATTCGACAATTACAGCCACAAAACAGGAGAAACGAAAGAAGAGACGATGATTATTTTCACATTATTAAAGGGAACCATACTATTGACTAGAAAAACAAAGTGAACAATCAAATACTTTTCACTGTGAGGGTTTAAGTTATGTTCGCTCTTATAGTCAATTTTAACATGCGAATGATGCCACTAAGTAAACCAAACAACTGTTACACATAATCTGAGGTAGAATATTAGTACAAATTTGTTATAATGTTTAATTTAAGGGAACACTTTTGTTTATCCATGTTTTTTATACAATGTACAGATTTACTGTTACTTGAGGTTTCTTTAAAACAATTTATTTGTACAGGTCAGATTCAGATATTCGTTTTTTTTTTATTTTGCCAAAACTTACTGAAAAATGTGTTGATGTGCCATTAATAACTTGTGATACACTTTATTCGTACTTTGCTTAAAGGTTTTTTAATACATGTAGATCCGTTTTCTTCGTTTTCTCTTCTTATATCGCAAACTTGGTTTTGAACAATAACTAGTTTCGTCGAAGAAGTGTTTTTATATTTATGGTTAAATGTTTGGTGTATGAAGTGTGATTCAATTTTCCGTAATTTTGACCACCCTTAAAATACTATATGCAGTGTAGTATTAATAATATTGTGAATAAAACATTTGTAAAACATGGAACTGATTATCAACATTTTTAATCAATTGAAAATAAAGTTGAAATTTTTTTTGTTCATGATGTTTCTGATGAAGAAATGGTGATTGTATGCTCAAGTAAATAATATAAAAAAAGATATGGTATGATTGCCAATGAGACAATTATCCACAAGAGACCAAAATGACACAGACATTAACAACTATAGGTCACCGTACGGCCTTCAACAATGAGCAAAGCCCATACCGCATAGTCAGCTATAAAAGGCCCCGATATGACAATGTAAAGCAATTCAAATGAGAAAAACTAACGAACTTATTTGTATAAAAAAAATGAACGAAAAACAAATATGTAACACATAAACAAACGACAACCACTGAATTACAGACTCCTGACTTGGGACAGGCACATACATAAATAATGTGGCGGGGTTAAGCATGTTAGCGGAATCCCAAAATTGGTTCTCTATATGCATTAAAAAGTCATTATAACTGAGGACGGGCAACTCTGGCTCTTTATTGAAATTCAATCATTGTGTATACATATGTTAATTTTCAGTTAAATTGTATACTTGGTTTGCACTTGCCACACACTTTTTGTTAAAGTTTAAACCAAAATGAACATTTGAGTTTCAATTTGAATTTGTTAAATATCAATGCATCTGTGTTACAGGCATTGTGTTTTGTCATAAACTTAATAATATAAGTTTATATGACAATCAATACACATTGTGAACACGAGTTTGTTAGATGTTAAAAGATCTTGTTTACAAGCATTAAAATTATTTTCATCAAGTCTCACTTGTTATTGATTTAATAAAATTATATAACTGAAGCTACTTTTATTTGATTTGTGTTAACGTTTTGTAATTCCGATATTCAAATATTTGTTTTTAAATGAGGGTTGATACTTATAAATTAAGGAATGTATCTCCCCCATGCAAAGCTCTGATTCCTTTCACGGATTTGGCTATACTTTTTGGAACTTTTGGATTATAGCTCTACATCTTTAATATAAGCTTTGGATTTTACATATTTTGGCCACGAGCATCACTGAAGAGACATTATTTGTCGAAATGCGCATCTGGTGCAGAAAAATTGGTACCGTTAATGTTATTACTAACACTGGGTCGATGCCTCTACTGGTGGACTGTTAGTCCCCGAGGGTATCACCAGCCCAGTAGAGTACTGGCATGAAAATACGGATTTTTTGTGTTATAAAATTTGCCGTTACAAAATGTTAAAAATTATTATAAATTAAGGAATGTATCTCCCTCATGCAAAGATCTGATTCCTTTCACGGATTTGGCTATACTTTTTGGAACATTTGGATTAAAGCTCTACATCTTTTACATAAGCTTTGGATTTTACATATTTTGGCCACGAGCATCACTGAAGAGACATTATTTGTCGAAATGCGCATCTGGTGCAGAAAAATTGGTACCATTAATATTATTACTACCACTTGGTCGATGCATCTGCTGGTGGACTGTTAGACCCCGAGGGTATTACCAGCCCAGTAGCCAGTACTCCGGTACTGGCATGAAAATACGGATTTTTTGTGTTATAAAATTTGCCGTTACAAAATGTTAAAAATTATTATAAATTAAGGAATGTATCTCCCTCATGCAAAGCTCTGATTCCTTTCACGGATTTGGCTATACTTTTTGGAACATTTGGATTATAGCTCTACATCTTTTACATAAGCTTTGGATTTTACATATTTTGGCCACGAGCATCACTGAAGAGACATTATTTGTCGAAATGCGCATCTGGTGCAGAAAAATTGGTACCATTTATATTATTACTACCACTTGGTCGATGCATCTGCTGGTGGACTGTTAGACCCCGAGGGTATTACCAGCCCAGTAGCCAGTACTCCGGTACTGGCATGAAAATACGGATTTTTTGTGTTATTAAATTTGCTGTTACAAAATGTTAAAAATTATTATAAATTAAGGAATGTATCTCCCTCATGCAAAGCTCTGATTCCTTTCACGGATTTGGCTATACTTTTTGGAACTTTTGGATTATAGCTCTACATCTTTTATATAAGCTTTGGATTTTACATATTTTGGCCACGAGCATCACTGAAGAGACATTATTTGTCGAAATGCGCATCTGGTGCAGAAAAATTGGTACCGTTAATGTTATCGGATATAAAAATCCCACATGTCGAAGGAAGACTGATATGACCATTGAAAAAAGGAAAACAAACAAACAAACAAACAATCAACTATTACAGTTAACAAAAACACTACGCTGACGACTTATCATTCAGCATCATGAACAACATTAAAAAACGATGGTTGACTCAGGTGCTTTGGGGAAATCGGTATGCGGTACCTGCACTACTATAGTGACCATGAGGACAATCATCGTCTTGCTTGTTTCAAGATATATCCTCGCGACAAGTAACATTCAGTAATGTTCATAATTGTTCTAAAAAAAATTCCAAAAAAATCACATCATCATCCAAGCATACAGTTTGAAGATGTTATCTTTTAAAACAATATTTTATTGACAAATGTTCTCAACTCAATGCATGATTCATTATTTCAGTTAGAAACATGTAAATTAAATAGATCCCAGAAATGTAAAATGGCACAGAAGTTTATTTCAACAGGAGAAATGAAATTTTTTTATTCATTTTGATGCATTTGGGCTTACTGTCAAATGGAAATGCATGTGATATTTCTGCGAGTGAACTGCAAACTACGAAACCAGCAACCTTATGTCTTGTTGTCTTAAATCCTTTTATCTGATTTATACGTTCTCCTGGTCTAATCTCTTATGTTCTAATTTGGAGATAACATCAGTCACCTGAAAGACAAAATTATTACAAAACCATTTATTTTATTCTGCGACATGATATATACATTTCTATATCCTTTTATAATAGCATACAAGGTCGCTCAAAAATGCAAGTGATTACAAAATTCTTCGAGGTAAGGAAAGGTGTAAATAAGTTCAACAGCAAGAAAAAAAATCTTTAAATTAAAAAACACCAAAGTTGTATAAAAAGCAAGATGTGGAATGACTGTTAATGACACAACTCTCCACAGAGTCCCAAAGAAGAAGATTTGGTCTCTTTATGTCATATATAAAGCTATAAAAAGCCCCAAAATGTCAAATGTAAAACGATTCAAACGAGAAAACAATCAGCCTCCATTTTACTATATTTTGTTCTTCATTATATGCTTGCAATTTTCTGCAGATCTCTTTTACAAGCTTACCTCATAAGAATATAATTATAAAGAGCAATATAAAAGTCTAATTGTAATCTTAAAACGGTAATTTCTAACAAACTCGCTAAAGCTACCCACAGAATTGTTCGATTACGTAAAATGGTGTGCAAAAGGAACTAGAGGCTCTAAAGAGCCTGTGTCGCTCACCTTGGTCTATGCATATGATATTAAACAATGGACACAGATGGATTCATGACAAAATTGTGTTTTGGTGATGGTGATGTGTTTGTAGATCTTACTTTACTAAACATTCTTGCTGCTTACAATTATCTCTATCTATAACAGTACTTTCTGTGGAAAATGTTATTGAAAATCTTCAAATTTTAAGAAAATTGTTAAAAATTGACTATGAAGGGCAATAACTCCTTAGGGGGTCAATTGACTATTTTGGTCATACTGACTTATTTTTAGTTCTTACTTTGCTGTACATTATTGCTGTTTACAGTTTATCTCTATCTATAATAATATTCAAGATAATAACAAAAAAACAGCAAAATTTCCTCAAAATTACCAATTCAGGGGCAGCAACCTAACAACCGATTATCCGATTCATCTGAAAATTCCAGGGCAGATAGATCGTGACCTGATCAACAATTTTACTTCCTGTCAGATTTGCTCTTAATGCTTTGGTTTTTGAGTTATAAGCCAAAAACTGCATTTTACCCCTATGTTCTATTTTTAGCCATGGCGACCATCTTGGTTTGTTGGCCGAGTTACCGGACACATTTTTTTAACTAGATACCCCAATGATGATTATGGCTAAGTTTGGTTAAATATGGCCCAGTAGTTTCAGAGGAGAAGATTTTTCTAAAAGATTACTAAGATTTACGAAAAATGGTCAAAAATTTACTATAAAGGGCAATAACTCCTAAAGTGGTCGACTGACCATTTTGGTCATGTTGACTTATTTGTAGATCTTACTTTGCTGAACATTATTGCTGTTTACAGTTTATCTCGATCTATAATAATATTCAAGATAATAACCAAAAACAGCAAAATTTCCTTAAAATTACCATTTCAGGGGCAGCAACCCAACAACGGAATGTCCGATTCATCTGAAAATTTCAGGGCAGATAGATCTTGACCTGATAAACAATTTTATCCTGTCAGATTTGCTCTAAATGCTTTGATTTTTGAGTTAGAAACCAAAAACTGCATTTTACCCCTATGTTCTATTTTTAGCCATGGCGGCCATCTTGGTTGGTTGGGCGGGGCACCGGACACATTTTTTAAACTAGATACCCAAATGATGATTATGGCCAAGTTTGGTTAAATTTGGCCCAGTAGTTTCAGAGGAGAAGATTTTTGTAAAAGTTAACGCAGGACGACGACGACGGACGACGACGGACGACGACGGACGCCAAGTGATGAGAAAAGCTCATTTGGCCTTTCGGCCAGGTGAGCTAAAAATAGATCTATAATAATTTCATATTTTTCTTTAAACTAAGCCAACATCGTAAACATTAAATATCGAATGACTCATTAACTTTTCACAGTTGTCTGACATTATTATTAATGAAAGGAAATAATTGATTTTCATAATAAGACAGCAACACATCGACATAAATAACACAGCAGACTAATAAATAAAAACGTACCCATTTATGTATCTGTGCTGCTGCTGCATTTTTCTTCCTTGTTTCCTCATACGAATACTTCTTTATAATATTCATTGCCCTTTGTGCATTTTCCGGTTTTAAACTTGCACTTCCAGTGTTATTTTGGATTGCAATTTTGTGTTTTGCTTCTCTAGAAATAGCTTGTAAATCATCTACTGTCTGCGAAAATAAATACAAAATATCTTTCATTGCACAGTTACAAAACATCGTCAAAATCGCAACCAACGAAAAGCCAAAATATAATCAACACCCGCGTATGGCACGCCGTTATTATATTTATTCAATTTCGAGATATCTTATTTAGTTAAATAAGATATCTTATAAACTAATTGAGATATCTTATAAACTTTTAGAGATATCTTATACAATGTATATTAATTGAGATATCTGATTTATTAAATAAGATATCTTATATATTAAATAAGATATCTTATATATTAAATAAGATATCTTATTAGAATGTTTATAAAGATATCTTATTAAATATATAAGATATCTTATTTAAAATATAAGATATTTCTATTAATTTATAAGATATCTTATTAACTATATAAGATATTTTTTATATAGTTTATAATAGAGATATCTTATTTACTTAATAAGATATCTCCATAAGTTAATAAGATATCTCTATTAGTTTATAAGATATCTCTATTAATTAATAAGATATCTCTATTAGTTTATAAGATATCTCTATTAATTAATAAGATATCTTATAAAGTTTGTATTTAAAAGATATCTTTATAAAGAAGTAAGATATCTTATATACTTTTATGAGATATCTTATTAATTAATAGAGATATCTTATTAACTTATAGAGATATCTTATAAACTTTTAGAGATATCTTATTATCTTATAGAGATATATTATTAACTTATAGAGATATCTTATAAACTAATAGAGATATCTTATAAACTTTTAGAGATATCTTATTAACTTATAGAGATATCTTATTTAATTGGTTATAAAGATATCTCTATTAGTTTATAAGATATCTCTATTAATTAATAAGATATCTCTATTAATTTATAAGATATCTCTATTAATTAATAAGATATCTTATAAAGTATGTATTTAAAAGATATCTTTATAAAGAAGTAAGATATCTTATATACTTTATAAGATATCTTATTAATTAATAGAGATATCTTAATAACTTATAGAGATATCTTATAAACTAATAGAGATATCTTATAAACTAATAGAGATATCTTATAAACTAATAGAGATATCTTATTTACTTTCAAATTAAATAAGATATCTTATAAAAATTAAAGATATCTTAATACTTAATAAGATATCTTGTTAAATAAATAAGATATCTTCAAAATTGAATAAATATAAAAACGGCGTGCCATACCTGCGTATATATATTACGGAAGTTACGTACTATAAGAAGCAGTATCTGCTAACCTTAATGGAGCACGTCTGATAATCACGCCCAGTGATTGGTTGGGTAAAAAGTTGTAGCTCAGTCTTTAGTTTTTCTATTTTACGTTATGTGTAGTGTTGTTTGTCTGATTGTCTTTTTTTTTTGTTGTTAAACATGCCATTTCAAGTTTATTTAACGATTTCTGGGTTTGAATGTTCCTTTGGTATCCTGGTATCATTCTTTCTTCTGTTATAGACCCTATTACTCAATCAGATTTGATATTAAAAAAAGTTTTTAAGGGAAAAGTTTGGCAAGGAATATGTAGACTTTTTTTTTTTAAATCAAATTTGGCCCAAAAAATAAAGACTTTATGTAAATTTTTATAATGTCTTTTGTTTTTTTGTTTCTAAAGCAAGATTTTGATTTTGATTTTAAAGAGTTTATGGTGAACAGGTCTTTATAATTGCTGTGTATTCAAATCATAAGTAATTTACAATGTTTGTCAATGGATTGTACATGTGAAAGTCTGCCATTAATAATCATCATAATTAATCTCGTGACCAAGACCCATATGAAAGGGTTAACGTACCTTTTTTTTTAAATTGGCACACTTAAACTCAAGGGAACTTCAATAATTTTAAGAGAAAAAATTAAAGGTAAAACTAAAATGATGGTTTTGGATCAAAATATCGAATCAACTTGATTCTAACTGTTTCGCTGGAGCAACCGATACATTTGAAGTGAATTGTGTCGTAATATGAAGTAATAGAGATTTTATATACACATACTAAATTTTTTTTTAATATTCTTTTCAAATGGTGTCATTTGAACTGCTTGTGATCGACTGCCGTTTTTTATTATAAGGTAACTTTCGTAAGATTATGGAGGACTGGATCAGGATTTACAAATGAGTAATAATAAGCACACATGCACTCAATTAGTTTTGATATATGTATCTTTTTAACTAATTAAAACTTTATCAAAAATTTTTGTATTATGAGAGAAATAAATGATCTAACAAAATTGAGTTAAGTATGATACTAACAATAGCAAGTGGTTCATGATATGAGCTGGATTCTTGTCAGCTCATCCATGTTGTTTAAAATTTTAGAGTTCTGGTATTATTTTTGACTGTCCTTCGACAACATTGAACATGTACTACATCCTTTGTATCTTTTTTAGAAATCGGTACCATAATATAATGCTATAGAAATTAGTGCAAATGTTGCCTATACATTTTAATACCTCTATTTCTTTCTGTTTGTCACCAAAAAGTACAGACAAAGCACAGAGAGTATTCGCGACCTGCTCATTGGTTACGTGTGTATGGTTAAATTCACCAACAGCATGGAGGATATCTGGTAATTGTTGTGTGAACCCTTCCAACGATTTTAGTTGTGAGGCGAATTCTTCCAAATGTCTAATGCTTTCGGTAAATATTCTTTCATATGGAGATTTGTGCAACCTTTCAATCGTTTTCTCTGTTGTAATTAAATGTCTTCTCATATAAGCATCATGGATATCTGAAAAAATTAAAAAAAAAAAACAGTATTGGAGACATGCGTTAAGTAAAAAAATAATTACATTCTACATTGTACAAACTACATAATTTTTATACAACGTGGTATTGAAAATATAAAAAAAAAATGAACGTAGTGTTGTGCTAAGTTTAATACCCCTACCTGAATTCGAAATCAACAGTTAAATAAACAGTAAGTATGAATTTATTAGAACTCATCACTGAATAGTTGCTGACCAAATATGAAGTCAATGACATTATGATAATTAGTATCGGAGATATTTCCGGGGGGAAATTTCATTAACTACGTTTCAAACAGGAAGTAGGCATCTACCAAAAATCCGAAAAACAAATCTTTTCATGTACGTTACAACTCATCAAGCTGATAACAAATTAGAAGTTGTGCGTAGTTTCCAAGAACATGTTGACGAAATTATATGTTCAACTGCCAGTGGAAAACAGAAACAAACATCATTTTGCTCAATGCAAAAAGTAAGTTATTGTAGGTTATTCTCTGAGATCAAAGGGTTGAGATCTCTAAAACTAGTTAAAGGAAGCCATAAGTTCATACGTTGTCCCATTATTAAGGAACTCTGTCAATCTTCTCAGAGGTCTAAATGTTTTTTGTCATTTAAAATGTTTAATGGCAAATCAATGGTAGACAGATTCCCAATTCTTGAGACACAGGGCGATTAAGAGCTTGACATAATGTATAGGCACGTGTCTCTGATTTTCTTTGTCTTCAAATCGATTCAACACTTTTATTTGAATGTACCTAGTCTCGACCTAAAAACAATGGCAATCTACAGAGAGGTATTAATTGGTTATTTATCTATTGATACAATGTGATTTTTTTACATGTAAACTCGTGATTGTACATGTTTGGCGCTTTGTTAACAATAAATACATATGCATGTAAGTGGACGTTGATATTTAGAGCAAGAAAGTTTTATACACGTACCTTTCCTAAAGAGTAGAACTTGCAGTTTTCTTTCTGCATTTTCAATGTCTGAATCCGTTTCCGGAATTTTCTCTTTCTTACATCTTTGAATGCCTTCCTCAATTTTTCCAATTTCTGCTATCCCAGCATTTTCAATAAAAGCTAGAAGATTGTGCCTTGCAAGACGTTTGTTTGTTTTCTATAAAATCCACATAAAACCTAATTAAAAATATCAAAAAAATCTCGCGAAGAAAATACAACTTCAAATGTATATCTGAAAATCATATAGCTGTGGAAAAGAAATTGACCATTAATAAATTAATTAACAAGAACTTAAAAATACGACTGATTACAAGGGTATAAAAACAACCAGACTAGTTTGTAAAATGAGCAAAACTAATACCTTATAGTAAGTTACAAATACATGATATACGAAATGAGAACAGATTCGAAAGAGGAAACCGATAGTCATTTGTTTATCTTTTTGTTGTTTTAAGTTTGCCACGGTTTATGTCAAACTTAAGCATATAACTATCCCGGATTTTTTACCTCGTTTTTATTACAATAAAATGATTGAAAAACAAACTACCGTCAGCCCTGATCTGTTCTGAGTCATATACGAAAACGGAGTTTGGATTTCTGGATAATTTATAACCAGGTTTAATCCACCATTTTCTACATTTGAAAATGCCTGTACCAAGTCAGGAATATGATAGTTCTTGTCCATTCGTTTTTGATGCGTTTGCCATGTGATTATGGACTTTCCGAATTGATTTTCCTCTAAGTTCAGTATTTTTGTGATTTTACTTTTCACTAACCTCATGTGAGAATTTATACGATGTTGTAACGAAGTAGTTGCAAACAACACGCATGGTAATGTTTTCATCACTTAAACTCCTACGTTTTCCGGTTAGAATCTTGATACCGTAATCTCCTTCTTTAATAAGCGTTGTCGTGATTTTAAGTTCCTTTTTCTCAATTGTTGTTACGACTAAAGATGACTGGTCTTCATTATCTGAATCCCTCAATTCTGTTCTTATTTCTATAGATTTTGACATTTCACTGTCAAGGAGAAAACTTAAATTGGTTGGTTTATTTTTGTCTGTTGTTACAAGACCATTACGGTGAGATGGGAGAAGCAGTCCTGCTCGTTCGCTTGTTAGACTTGGTCCAAATCCTAACATACCGGGATTGAAGGGCGTTAGTCGACAGTTTTGTGTTCTGGTAGTACATCTTATTTGAAATTCACAAAGTCTTAGCAATGGTTGTTTTTCAGGCGCTCCATAAATTACTATTCTATATATTCCTTCTACAGGAAATTGTATATTAAAATTCCATTCGGACCCATTTCGTATTTTAGCTACTAGTCGTGGCATATTTTCTGGTTTCAACATTTCATTTCTATCTTTCTCTTTTGCGCTTTCTTCTTTTAATAAAAAGTCATAGTCCATATTTAGTTCGTTGGCTGTTTCTTTGGGCCCTTGGAATGTTATTGTAACAGCGTTTCCGGCAGCTTTCAATGAGCATGAATTTTCACTTAATAGTGTTAACCCTAATGCCCAAAAAGGTGGTAGAAGATATGCTTGATCAAAAAACTTATCTCTTGAAATCGGCTTTGATACTAATTGCCAATTTGATTCGTCAGGATGACATCTGTAAATAAATTGATTTGGATCTGGCATTATATAGTATTCTTTAAATGCATTCCTAAGCACTCCTTCATGAGCTTTTTGTTTTTGTCCAATGGATTTTCCACTTTCCTCTATTCTTATCCAACCACCTGCCCTTTTTCCAAATACTGACCGACAAACCCAAAATGGATGAATTATATGCCATGAATCTCGCAAATAAACAGCGTTCCAGAAGCATGCCAGGTCTTCACCATTTCTGTCTCCAGGTTGGTAATCTCCAGCCTTACAGACACCATGAATCCGAACACATTGTATGTCGGCTTTTCTACAGGTAAGCAAATCTTCAATTTAGTCATATCGGCAAATTACAAAATAGCATCTGGAGAAAAAGTTTTTGTCTTTTATCTTACTTTTTCGTATTGCATTTGTAAATGCACTTAGATATTTGCAGTCAACATTGCATGAACTATTTATGTTTTTTGTGTGAAGCAGAGGATTTAACTAAAAAAGTATGTTCCCAAATAACTTTTTTAATACTGTAATCATATTTTGTATGTCTAAAATAAGACTTTCGCACTTGAAACTGGGCGCTACCAAGCATCGAGTAATCACGTCGTTTATGTATAATTTGCCGTCAGTGTATTGAAGAAAAGTTCTGTTTAATCTTAGTGTGTTCGAAATATAAGGAACTTAGATTGGAATTCATGAAGAAATATTACTGGTCTAGGCTAAGTGTGTTAAATTCTTTTTAGCTTTTGAGTTTAAAGAACGCCAAACATTTAACCAATTCAGGAAAATACAATTTACTGTATTTAAAATCAGAGACAACATAATAACATGAACATTCTCTGTCTGAAAACTTGTTAACTTTGAAATCTTATATTGACACCGATGAATTTTAAAAAATGTATGTTAGAAAAAAACAAACAATATGTTTAAAACAAATGAAGTTAGAATGGAAAATATTTCAACAATTTTTGTTAATTTTATTTGGAATATACATGTGTAATATTCGTATACTTTCATAAAAGTACATATCAAACTTACTACTAGTAACTAAAATGTGTATGGCATAAACCATTAGTATATTTGCTTCCAAATCATTATATAATATTCATAGCTGAGATTTTTTCATGATACAGATTGTTAGAAAAGCTCTCAATTTTGTTTCATTTTTTGACTTTTTACCCGTGATGTCGTTTCGTCAAACATCGCACCGTGTAAACGCTTAAATCGGATCTCGTTTGGTTAATCAAAATGTAGTCATTACCCCTTCTATGTCGTTGATGTAAGACGCTGGAATTTATCCATGCAAACTTTTAATGCTCCACCTACGATAGTAGAGGGGCATTATGTTTTCTGATCCGTCTGTCCGTCTGTCCCGCTTCAGGTTAAAGATTTTGGTCAAGGCAGTTTTTATGAAGTTAAAGTCCAATCAACATGAAACTCGTGTTCCCTAGGATAAGATCTTTCTAATTTTAATGCCAAATTAGAGTTTTTACCCCAATTTCACGGTCAAATGAACATAACAAATGATAGTGCGAGTGGGGCATCCGTGTACTGTGGCCACATTCTTGTTGTATACTGAAATAAGTCTGCAGTTATAGAAGTTATCTATATATAAATTTTCTATGTCTAGATGTGGATATCATAGTTTTTATAATGATTTCTATCCTTTGCTTACATTAGCAATACTACAGTTGCCACATGTGGAACAAGTATATTGTATCTCCCCATCCTTCCGGAACACACGAGAGCACCCCCGGTATTTGATGAGGTTTGTGTGGGTCGTTTCTTTAGTTTTCTATGTTGTGTTTTGCTCACTGTTGTTTGTATTTAGTTTTTTGTTTCTTTTCCATGGCATTATCAGTATGTTTTCAACTTATGAGTCTGAATATCCACCAGGTATTTTTTGCCTCTCTTTAATGCATTCATTTTCAGTTCATACTTTTGCCTTAGCTCAAAGCGCCAGGTATATCATGTGACAGGTTCATACACTATCGTGAATCAATAATTATAATTTCTACCAAATATATAATGGTAAGAAGTAAATAAATACTTGTAAAGGTATCTTTGACGTAACATAAACTCAACATGGCCGATAAATACCTGCAAAGTAATGCGAAAAATGAAGGATATGTGCTTCGTTTATGTCCAAGAAGACTGAGAAATCCTTTTGGTGTGTTGTCATCTCCTTTCATAGATGTGAAGTTTTCTACTTCCTGATTACTTAACCAGACTAAAATTGCTCGAACCATTATTTCATCTCGGGATTCCTTACCACGGGCTGGCTTATCGAGATATGAAATAAGGTCTTCAAACTGATTCAATACTGATGCCGGAGCCTTAAAAGAGATATTTTTCATTTAATATTTTCAACAAAAACTAAATAGATTCTTCCAATATACAAACAGTCCAGTAATTTATATGTAAAACATAAGTTGAAACGTTAATAAATTTCAGATATTGGATAAAATAGACACAATTATAACACTTAACTTTCCAAGTATAACTATTTAGTTTCGGTCGATAATTGGAAATATCGACATAAGAGTACATTACCGATCTAGCATGGCTCCCTAGTTCTGCCTGAATAATTGGTAACAGTTATAAAACACATAGTCTTCCTAGTAGCATGGCTACTTAGTTCTCACTAAGTAATGTGTACACTAGAAATAAACAGACCTACTTTTCTAGCATTGCTATTTAGTTCTGAGTATTCAAATTGATAAAATAGACAAAAAGCGCAAAACTTTTCAAGCATGGTTATATAGTTCTGTCTGAGTAATTGGTTAAATATACTAAAAAGCACCTCATTTTCTTAGCCTGACTATCAAGTTCTGCCGGAGAATATGATAAAATAGACAAAAGCATCTCACCTTAATAGACCTTTGTAGTTCCACTTGAGTAATTAGTGAAATAGACAAAATGATCTAACCTTTCTAGCATGGCTATCCAAGTCTGCCTGAGTAATTGGTAATAGTTCCTCCTCATTGATTGCATCGTCACTAGTTGTATCAGGATCCCAATTATCAAACATTTTAATTCCACCAGGTAATTTTAACTTTTTTTCAATTTTAACTGGTCTCGCATCTGGGTAGTCGTTTTCTGTGGCTGGAATCTTCACCTAAAAACGTAAATATTTGTT
Organism: Mytilus galloprovincialis; assembly: GCF_965363235.1. Taxonomy (NCBI): domain Eukaryota; kingdom Metazoa; phylum Mollusca; class Bivalvia; order Mytilida; family Mytilidae; genus Mytilus; species Mytilus galloprovincialis. The sequence continues at coordinate 33,328,401 of NC_134841.1, read as the reverse complement.
CTCTTTTTATTGGCCGGACATGCATTGATAAGTTGTTTACGGGATAATTTGCGATTTTTTCCAATTTCAATTACGCTTGCCAATAATTTTTTTTTCACAGAATGTCAGATGTAGACTATTATACATTATCTTGTGACCGTTATCAAGTCTTGCCTGAAAATGATTAATTGTAAAAGCAGAAGTATTTTACTAATAACAGGTTACTTTTGCATTGGTTATTTATATTGATGGATAACAATAATACCAAAAAATTGACATAAGGGGTCGCCATGACTTGATGTCAAGCCTGAAATACTACTGCCAAGACAACATGTGAATAAAACTGCCGTTCATTTGTAAATTAAACTTAATTTGTAATATTTCACAGGATTTTACACGTGTATTCACAGTTTATCATTTCTTTGCAATAATGCTGAAAGAGCTTGCCTTGCACATATTAAAGAAGTTAATATTTACAATTTATGTATCTACTAGTTTAATTTTGCAAAACACTAAAATAGTTATAACATGTCGGGACCTTGTATAGCCAACCATATTGTACAGATTTTTCTCATGTTAAAGGCAGTACGATTGGCTATAATTGCTAACATTCAATACATTTGAACTTTGGTGGATAGTTGTCTCGTTGGCATTCATACCACACCTCCTCTTTCTTTTTTTTTATACTTAATGAAAACACATAGCATCTCTAAGTATTAATAAAAAAAACATTTTAAAGCCGAATATGCAATATTTCGTGTTATAGGTTACCCTACAGTGTTTATTATTTTTCTATACTTCTTTTATGAAGTCGTATCTAATTTGAAAAAAAAGTGCAACATGTTTGTAGTCGTTCCGTTTTCATTATAAATTTTTAAATAACTCTATTATTTTTCCTCCATAAAGCTGCAATCTAAATTCACGTGGCAGTTTTATTTTATTTTATAATAATTATTAATTAAGTTAATCCCTGCCATTCGTGATTTTAGTTGTATTCGCTTCCATTCGTGATTTTAGTTGTATTCGCTTCCATTCGTGATTTTAGTTGTATTCGCTTCCATTCGTGATTTTAGTTGTATTCGCTTCCATTTGTGATTTTAGTTGTATTCGCTTCCATTCGTGATTTTAGTTGTATTCGCTTCCATTTGTGATTTTAGTTGTATTCGCTTCCATTCGTGATTTTAGTTGTATTCGCTTCCATTCGTGATTTTGAGTGAATCGCTTCCATTCATTATATTAGTTTAGAAGAAGATCACTAACAATATTATCTTTTAAAATATTTTATCTTATTTTTTTTTTTAAAAACATGTAAAACTTAATGGTTGACCGATCTTGTAGCGTTACTCTGGTTAATATCTTTTTACTGGTTAAGTGAAATGAAAGCTGTAAACACTTCCACTTGTTCACTGCTGAGGATTCTATCTTGTTTCCTTTTCAAATTATCAAGTTTTGTCGTTCACTTGAATGAATAAAGGCAACAGTAGTATATCGCTAAAAGTCATAAATCGATTGCAAGAAAACAAATCCGGGTTACAAACTAAAACCGAGTGTAACACATCAACTTTAAGAGGAAAACATGGAAACAACAGAAAAACTGATGTGCAACAAAAAACAAACGACAATGCAACACACACAGAAACGAACTATAAGATAAAATGTAACAATTGCCATAACACTTTTTTGAAATTCATACTTACCAATAGCTCGTCAGAGTCACTCTCAAAAGGGATAATGAAACTCTCGAAATCTGACGTTTTGTTCATATCATCAGATGAGCTACTTGAAGGCGCCCTAATGAATTCTGAATCTAAAATAGATTCTTCTTTTTCTTCTTGTTGCGGCGTTTGGATCTCTGGTTTACAAAAAATGTGTCCCATCTGCAATAGGAATATTATTGTTTATCTTTCCTCCTATGCATTTCTTGGAATAAATTTGGTTAAAAGCAACTACGTGGAGACCATGTATATTCCATATTAGGTTAAAAGTATGCAGGGCTTATTTCAAAACACGGTTAGTAGTGGTGTTACGTCCCTTTATAAGAACAAAACAGTACTGAGAAAGAAAAAAAAACTGTAAAGGTTTCAACCAACAAAGAAATTGATTATGAAATATTGAAAAAAAGTAATATAACACACTCAAAGCTAACAAGTTGTTATTGTTAGAATTTGTTTGTGTATGACCAATGGAAGTAGTTTCTTAATGCTATAAACGGTATTGAAGACTAATGTCTTGCTCACTTTTATAGGTAACTAGTCTAAAAACCACATATTAAAATAGTCGGTAAGCTAAATTCGTTACATAATATGCTAGTGACGTAATACGGTATATATGGGGTCTCATCCCATATGGAATTAACTGACCCCATATATAACGTATTAAGTCACTAGAAAACTATGTAACTAATAATGGTAAGGTTTTCCAATGTTTATGTATGATAATCATATGTTCCCTACAACAGTATAATATAAATGACTTCAACTACTAGAATAGCAAAATGTGTATTGTTATATTTCAAGCTATAAGCAGAGGCGGATTTGGAGGGGGGCAGGGGGCCCGGGCCCCCCTTTTTTGGAAAAAAATTGGTTGCTTATATAGAGAATCACTGAAGCGTGACTGGAGCGGACCCCCTCTTAGGCAGTCAGTGGGCCTCCACTTACATGTATGAAAATTTCTGGATCCGCCACTGATAAGTCCAAAGAAATATAGATAAGTTTTAAGAAAAATCAAATACAAATGATTGCTAACATAGGTTTAAACGGGTAGCATGAGACTGACAACAGTCACGATTGCATTAAATTGATGCAGATCGAGACCAAATAGCAGAATAATCATATTAGCTGTGTAAATACATTGTACAGAAGGTACTGTTATTAATATTTTTTTTTATATCTCTCTTAAAAATGTCAAATATATCAATAAAGTATGATAAAATTGCTAAAAAAAACCAATTCCTATTAAAATATCTGTGTGCAATACCGATCATATGCATATAACTCTATATGGATCTGTCATCCAAACTAAATCATTTAATGGAAGAAAAATAACAACGTAAAAGAAAATTGACGGAAGACTGAACTGTTTCGAAATCAATTCTTACAAATTAAAATTTCAATTAATTCAAGTATATAAAGAGATTTTGAAGAATGTACTTTGTCACCCTTTAAATGCCTACTTATTTGTCGTTGGATTGCGGTCTCATTTACTTATACACCCTAGCTTCTGATAATTGTCACCATGGATTTTCGATTCCTGTTTACCTAAAAAAAAATAGCACGGATAACGATTCCGATTTAAATTTCTTTTTGTCAACAAAGCTCTGACTGCTATTCTTTTCAGCAAAATCCTTATTCTTAAAAAAAAAAATCTACCCATATAACAAGTTATATGGTTCGCAACTGACCCCCTACGGATCCATAGAAGGTAAGTAAAATTCATAGGGGGTGAGGCCGGAGGCCGAATCCCCTATGGCTTTAATTCATCTCTATGGTTCGTAGGGGGTCAGTAGTTAACCGTAAAAATATTTCCTTTCTCCATTTAAACCGTATACCTAACAACAAAATTATTTTCATTTATCTTTGTATAATACTAATGTAAATGGTTTTGGCCCGAAACGGAGAAAAAGCTCGGCAGAGCCTCGCATTTCTTCGTTTTTAAGCCTCATCCTTATATCGTTGATATGTCAAGTCAATGCACTTTTATTGTCTATGTATCATAGATCAAATTTATTCGGTCAGTTTATGTTCACTTGGTTTATTTTGATTGATTTAAGCTATTTCAATTGATGTTTTATAGTGTATCTTTCTATGTTGTGTTGTAACACTCAGTGACTATTGTTTTAGATAAGCGTGAAGGTTTGGTACAATTACAACGTTTACACACACTGCAATTGTTTGGACCTGTCCTAAGTCAGGAATCTGATGTTCAGTAGTTGTCGTTTGTTGATGTGGTTCATAAGTGTTTCTCGTTGTTTATGTAGGTTACTAGACCGTTGGTTTTCCCGTTTGAATGGTTTAATACTAGTAATTGTCTGGGGCTCTTTATCGCTTGCTGTTCGGCGTGGGACACTGCTACGTGTTGAAGACCGTACTTTGACCTGTAATGGTTTACTTTTATAAATTGTGACTTGGACGGAGAGTTGGCTCATTGGCACTCATACCTAATCTTTTTATATCTATATACATGAACAATGAAGCAGATCGAGAAGAATGATATACTCACCGTCTTTTTAAAGGACTGGTCATTATATAAAGTTTTTTTTTTATTTTGGGGTTGGTCATTTAGACGTTCATCTTTTGATTTTTTTCTTTTTCAAACTGAAATTGAAAACATCATACATGACTGTATAAATTACCATGCATTTTAGTGTAATCAACCATTAGGACCGAGTATCAATCAAAAACTTAAATCTGAATAAAAATAATTATACATGGCTAATAAACGAATAAATAAATAAATAAAATACTTACTTTCAGTATCAATAAAATTTCTTTCCAGTTCTTGGAACCAAGTCACATAAAGTATAAACGCTCACAATAAACATGATAAATAAGACAGTGAATCGTTATATTTTTTGTTTAGTTGTTTTGTTTACGGTTAAGCATGTGCATCATACTTAAATAAATGGTTATTTAGTTATTGATTGGTTCGTTAGTCACGTTAATTTATTTTAGCATTTAACAAAACACAATTACTGCCTTTTGTATGTAAAGAGGAATGGCTAAAGTATAGTAGTATACTTTAAATATACAATGAATAATGCTATGTTGTGCCAAATCTTCGTTTTTTAAATTTTTTAAATGAAAATCTCTGTGTTGAGTGAGTTAACTCATACAGCATATGGAAACTGCCAATCGAGAAAATCGTTTCTCGTGTTTTGTTTTGTAAAAGACACAAATTATCGGTAAATTTCAAATGATTTTTTACATTAATTTTGTAAATGATATTTGTTCTACACCAATGCAAAGTTGCGGTAGGTATTTTTGTAAGAGATAAATTTGTCCTGGTAAAATATGTCTGGGCGGACACATATGGGTCATTTTCAAAAAATGTCGAATTTTCAGTACACACATGCTAAATGTTTTATTTCTAATGGAAATTTCAGTTGTAATGGTTTAAATGAAAGCTTGTCGGATTTGTGATTCGGAACATTAATAATAAACACACCTTACATCTATTTTGATAAGATTAAACTGCATTTAAGTCCGATTTTGGGGGTATTTGTGTGCGTACATTGTCAGAAAAACACATTTCAAATGATTTTTTTCCGATTTTCTGATCGCCTTGATATCTGCAAAAGGGACTTTTTAAGAACGTTAATTATAATTCTAAGGAAAAATCGTAGCTTCTTTAATATTGTATGTGACAGATTATCTACAAACTAAATTCAATCAGCGTACAGGAGGTTCATGTCTATCCTGTTACCGCTACTTAAATCAGTCGTTAAATTATTCTCCCTATGAATATTGAATCAGTCAGTGTTGATTTCGAAAATGCAAAGTAATCTTTACATTTAAAACGCCTCGTTTCTTGAACGACAGTGTAGAGAAAAGAAATTTCAAGACATTTAGTGAAAAAAATAGAGCGTACTTTTTTTTTATTTCTATGCTGTTACCAACCATTTTGATTAATTACACTAACAGTATGGTTGTAAAAAGTGCAATAACGTGTTGGAAACCAAATTCACAATAGAAAACCATAATCACTTCACCAAAGGGAGTAGTTATTTCACAACAGCAATCAAAAACGAAGAAATTTGTCTATCCTGTTATGTCTATCCTGTTACTAAGGTTGCTATGGTTACAGTAACAGGATAGACAATTATAGACAAAAACGTAGTTAATTGTTTTATCTTAACATGTAGGTGGAAAACGAATGAAATATTTCATTGTTTGAACCCATCATAAGATTATAACGTCTTAATCTTCCCAATTAAGCATTTGCATGTGCAATACTGATATCGGTAACAGGATAGACAAAAAGGTAACAGGATAGACTTTTATATAGTGATATATCAGAAACGTACGTTCCTGTTACCAACGAAATAAAGAGAAAAGTAAATTAACTTATGAGGGATTTACTTGATGTTGGGTTTATTTGAAAGGGTGAAAAAAAAAGACCGAACAATATAAATTGCTATCTTAGACTTGCATTACTGGTGGTAATTTTTACAATCTTTGAAAACCAATTTTTAGAGCCATTTTTCAGTACAACCTAGAAAATTAGCAAATAATCTATTATTTTACAGAATGAATATATATACATGTATATAGAAGTTTATTCTCTTGAAAACCATCTAATTGGTAACATAAAACAAGCTTAACATTTTATCTAAACCTTTTCTTAATAACCCAAAATTTCTTTTGAAAATGGTAACAGGATAGACAAAATATTGTACCACCGATCAAAAAATGTTTCAAATATTCTTGTATGACATCATTAAGATTGCATCTTCTAATATGTTGTTCTTAAAGTATTGTTTGTTTTGATTTGCTTATGTAGAGGGTTGTTTGAATAAGTAACTTTTAATAAATTTTTCAATTTCAAAATTCGACATTTTTTGAAAATGACCCATATAACTAGTAGAAAAAGTCCATGGCTACAAAATTTACTAGTTTTTTTTGTCCGATGTTAGTAATTTATGTCCCCAGACTAATTTTCCTAGGAATTTTAGTCCATGTCATTAATATTCCTAGGTAAAAACGTCCATGTCCTCTTTATAGGAAAAATATTAATGAATCAAATCATTTACGTTTAAACAATGGAAACTTATGAGTTTTGTATTTATATTTTTAATAAAATGTACTATGTCCCCAGACTAATTTTCCTAGGAAATCATGTCCATGTCATTAATATTCCTAGGTAAAATCGTCCATGCCCTTTTGTTTTTAAAGGTAAATAAAAATGTTATATTTTGATATTGTTATAAAGAGTTGTGTATCAATTCTTTTAATAAAGTTTATGTTCCCAGACTAATTTTCCCAGGAAATTTTGTCCATGGATTAATATTCCTAGGTAAATTCGTCCATGTCCTGTAATCTAAAAGGAATGTTTTAATGAAACAAATTATTTACATGGAAATGCAATTTTTATGTTTTTAGATATTGTTCGGATCAAGAGCTCGGGCATTAAAAATTAAATGAAATGTATGTCCCAGGACTAATACACCTTATCGCTAATCCCGGCTGACCCGGCCGCTTGAACTTTTGACGCAAACAACAATCACTTTTCCATTGTGGCGTCAGATATTTTGTTCTATGACGTCAAAATTTAAAGGGAACCTGTGTGATTTCTAGTAATGGCGGACAAATAGCGATAAGGTGTATTTTCCTAGGAAATCATGTCCATGTCAATAATATTGCTAAGTAAAATGTCAGACCTGTATTTTAAAAGATAAACATAAATGTTATGTTTCAATATTCAGTTTTAGAGTTGTGTTATAATATATCAATACAATTGATGTCCTCAGACTAATTTTCCTAGGAAAATTGTGTCCATGTCAATAATTTTCCTAGGTAAAATCGTCCATGACCTTTATTTTAAAAGATCATTATAAATGTTATGTTTCAATATTCGGTTATAGAGTTGTGTATTAATATTTATCAAAATCTATGTCCCCAGACTTAATTTCCTAGGACATCCTGTCCATGTCATTAACATTCCTAGGTTATAACGCCACTTTCCTTTATTTTAGTTGGAATAAAATAAGGAAATTTTCAAATCTTAACTAAAAATATGGTCTGTTTTTATTTTCAATAATTGTTGTAATATGATAAAAATTACTAGTATAACGTCTTAGGAAAATTTTACCTTGAAAAATAAGTTCCAGACATATTTTACTACCTAGGAAAATTTGTCCTGGGACTTACGTTCCTAGTAAAATAATGATCATGGACTTGATTTCCTAGGGAAAAAAAATCTGGCGGACAGATTTTACTACCGGACCAAATTTACTGTTACATTTTCACCACTGAACACCACCGCATAACGTGGAACACCACCGAACACCCTAACATTTTTTTTTTATCTTGTATCGTTATAAATTTGACCTTAATATATTTTTTTAGTTATTAATTTTCAACAAATAATAAGTTTAAGAGACCAAATTATATGGATTGATTTGACCACTGACAACATGCCATGGTCGTAACTCTACATAATAATCCATGAGACCATGCATTGATTTGACCACTCACAACATGCCATGGTCTTCTCTCTACATAATTATCCATGAGACCATGGATTAATTTGAATACCCACAACATGCCATGGTCCTCACTCTACATTTTTATCCATGAGACAATGACTTGATATGTCCACTCACAACATGTCATGGTCTTATTTCTTCTTAATTGTCCATGAGACCATGACTTTATTTGACCACTCACAACATGCCATGGTCTTATCTCTGCATTATTATCTATAAGACCATGGATTGATATGTCCACTCACAACATGTCATGGTCTTATTTCTTCATAATAATCCATGAGACCATGGATTGATTTGACCACTCACAACATGCCATGGTCTTATCTTTACATAATTATCCACGAGACCATGGATTGATTTGAATACCCACAACATGCCATGGTCCTCATTCTACATTTTTATCCATGAGACAATGACTTGATATGTCCACTCACAACGTGTCATGGTCTTATTTTTTCATAATTGTCCATGAGACCATGGAATGATTTGACCACTCAAAACATGCCATCGTCTTATCTCTACATTATTATCTATAAGACCATGGATTGATATGTCCAATCACAACATGTCATGGTCTTATTTCTTCATAATAATCCATGAGACCATGGATTGATTTGACCACTGACAACATGCCATGGTCTTATCTTTACATTAAAATCCATGAGACCATGGATTGATCTGACCACTCACAACATGTTATGGTCTTATTTCTTCATAATTGTCAATGATACAATGGATTGATTTGACCACTCACAACATGCCATGGTCTTAACTCTACATATTAATTACTTCACAGTTTTTTAATCTACATTTGTTAAGGTCTAGACAAAAGTTTCCATTCTGTGTTTGTTTTGTAGACCTATCCTTATTTGTCTTATAATTACACCATTTAACTTTGAAATAAGATGCTTGGAAAATACTGTATTTGTTTATTTTTGAATGTCTGGAAGTACCTATCAGCCACGTTTGCCTATTCTCCAGGACCCAACACATCGTGTTTCTGCAGTACAGAATAGGACAAACTCTATAATATTCCGTGTCTCATATGAAGGGTGGATGCTTCATCAGGGGTTCTGACCCAATCCTTCATATTGTACTAAGCTTTGACTACCGATCATTTCTTCTTTTTGGCGCCCAGGAAATATGGCTTTAGATTGATTGGAGCATATCAATTTTATGTAGTTTTTTATATGCATATTCTCATGGCAAAATGGAGGTCAGGATTGGTTTTAATGATTTTGATTTTGGTCGTTCAGTATTAATAAATTGCTTTAACAATAACCCTTATAATGTAAGAAAATCCAGAAGACATTATGACAGCGCTTCTGTTTAGTCTAGTTTTCTTTCGTTCCTGCCTAGCTCGAAGAATATTTTTGCGCTATTAAAAAGAATTTCTTATTAAGGGAGAAAAATACAGTTCTGTTTCTATTGTTTAACCCTATATTTTTGTTTGTCATCTTGAGAATGAAAAAAAACCAAAGCAGTTCAACAAAACAGTTGTTTGTTTGGATCTATAATATACGAAGTACTCTATGTGGAAATACAATGCAATAAATGTTTTAAAACAGTTTTAACATGTCTTTATTTTATAAGGCAAACCGTTGTTTATATGTAGAGATTGTAAGTTGGATGTTTTTGTAAGTCTTAACCTGTACAGTTTTGAGCAGATAGTTATACATGTATACTGAAAGGAGTAGGGACATAAGGCCCGCTTTTAGTCCAAGAAAATTAAGAGTTTGATAACTGTTTCAAATTTGCACATAGTGTTTGGAAATGCAAAAGGTCATGAAATATAAATAACTAGAGACTCTAAAGATGCTGTGTCGCTCACCTTGGGGTATGTGCATATTAAACAATGGACACAGATGGATTCATGACAAAATTGTGTTTTGGTGATGTTGATGTGTTTGTAGATATTATTTACCTGAACACATTTGCTGTTAACAATATATCTATCTATAATCTCACCAAACATAAAGTTGATGCGCACATACATTTCCAATCTAAAACATACTTAAAATTTGAAAAAAAACATGAAAAATCACAAATTTTTATTACAAAATATGTAAATTTAGTTTTGGTTTGTTGCCATGGTGACTCATTTAATGTGAAATTTGTTTTTATTTTCTGAGAGTAAATTAAGATTAAGAATGGTAACTTTTACATTTGAAGTAATTTTTAAGCAAAAAAGAGCATTATTGCCCTTACTCCTTTTAGTCTTACTTTCAAAGAAATATCTGGTGTGCTTAGTCAGTCTAGTCACTTTAATTAAAATCCATCATCTTGGTCCTAAATATTTTCTATATTATTTCAATGTCATAATAAAGTACGCAAATAATTTAAATGAATGTGTACTGTGAAATTTTAAACCCTGGACGGTCCGTGTATATCTGCGTCCATTCGTTTTTCGTTTTGAAATATCAAAAACAAAAAACAAAAAACGAAAGTGTTTTCATTTTTCGTTTTTGATTTCATAAAAACCAAAATGAAAAACAAAAGTGTTTTCATTTTTCGTTTTTGATTTCTTAAAAAACCAAAACGAAAAACGAAAGTGTTTTCATTTTTCGTTTTTGATTTCTTAAAAACCAAAATGAAAAACAAAAGTGTTTTCGTTTTTCGTTTTTGATTTCACAAACAAAAAACAAAAACAAAAGTATTTTCATTTTTCAATTTTGATTTCACAAAAACAAAAAACGAAAAACGAAAGTGTATTTATGTTATCTTTCCAACACAGTTTAATTGTCATTCAAAAAATGACAATGTTGTCATTTGTCATTCATTTAAAGTATACATGCAAAGCGGTTGTCAGATCAATACTACTTTAATCGAAGATAATGTCGACGGATGCAAAAGTCTTTAGCAATCGGAACAATATGGGTGCGTGAACTTTATTACTTTTAAGTTTAGAAAGGTCGATCCAAGATTATTAGAATTGATGACCAAGATCCATCTGCCAGTATTTTACGAACTACGAGGACGATAATGTGTTTTGCTCGATCAAATTTTTAAAATTTCCGCAATTTCACAATTCAAACTGGGATATTAAATTGGTTTGTCATAAGGAGCCTATAGGAAGGTATTAATTTTGCTTATTTGTGAAGACTATAAGGTGACATTAACTAGAGGTCGTTGATGGGGGATTATGGAATTGAGGATAGTGGACAAAAATATAAATAATAGAGACAATGGACCAAGAAATAAATAAAATAGCTAGAATAATGGTGTTAAAATGTAATGATAAGAGAATAATTGTCAAAAAGTATAAAGAATAGAGAAATATGGCATAAAATATCAAAGAATACAGAAATTAAAAACCCCGAATCCAGACCATCATACTAGTTACCTTAATGCACGTTAGTTTGTCTCTGGGAGATTGCTATTGGTTATCATACGGTTTCTCTTTATTTCTATGTCTATTAATTGAGAAGCATGCTTTCATTATTTACCAACATTTTACATATCACATTATAAAAAAGACTATTATTTTGCAAACTTTGTGGACCTCAGTTACCCACCCTACCCCATCATTACATAAAAGTTAATAAACAAATGTTTACGGAAATACTTCTGTCCGAATAATGTGTAAAGGGGAGCTTGGTAGCTGATGTCTGTTGGAGAAAAAAATCAAGGTTGCTGTTTAGCTTATTTTTTTTCAAAGATAGGTCCAAAGTTGGGGTCGAACACCGAACCCCATCCTTACTGAAAATGTAATAAAAATTGTCCTCACTAGGTGCAAAGGGAAGCTGGGTAGTTGGGGTCTACAGTAGAAAAATCCAGGGTGTTGTTCTGCTTAGTTTTTTTTTCTAAAGTAGGTCTAAAGTTGAGGTCGTATACCCTACAAAAACCCTTACCAGACAGTTAATAAAAAAATTCTGCGGCAATACTTTTATCTGCTTTGGGTGAAAACGTAAGCTAGAGATCTAGGGCCTACTTGATCAAAATTACAAGTTAATTTATAGCACGGATTAATCTGTTTTAAGCTAATAAATAATTTACTTGCCCACCATACTTTGAATACAAAAAAACAAACCTTTTGTCCAGTCATATTTAAGCGAAATCCACTAGTTCAGAGGTAGAATGTTTTGTAAAAACAGTTTTGTGTGGCAAAAAAAAGTTAAAGCACGAGTGCAACTTTCTTTTCTTTTAATGCAGAATTATTATTACTTTTCATGAACTATTTGACAGGATGCCGATAATAAGGAAAGCTATTTCACCCAATAGTGCAATTTTGCCATCATTAAAAAAATCATAATTATTTACGATTCTATGAACACTCCAAGTGTTGACTATTTAAAATGTAAAGCGGGCAGTACGCTGTGTAATATATCGAAAGCGATTGATTTTGGCTTTATGTAACTAATAATAACATAAGATGACGTATGTTTCATTATAATTCGTTATTCTGATTGGCTAACTGCACATCTCATGTTACATTACACAACGAAAATCATTATTCATGATGACACGAGGTCCCATAATAAAGTGCAAAGGTGAATTTAATAAAAACTTGATAAAAATCGTGTTTTCATGATCCTAGCTAAAACATGTAATTATAAATATTGAATGCTTCTTTTTGTAACTTCATAGGGTTGTAAAAGCGTTGACCGTGCGTACATTTTCAGAATGAAGCGCTTCCGCTTTTCATACAAAATGTATTTCGGTCATCACTTTACACCTCAATGAAGTAACAAAAAAAAGCATTCAATTCTTAAATAAACCAGAAATGAAATTTTAAAATTCATTGAAAAGTGTCTTTGACTGCTTAATTATATTTTAAAAACTGATGATATAGTGATTATATATTAATAAAAACATTTTAAGTACGTTTGAGTCTTATGCAATATTTGTTTTTATATATTTGAAAACTGACTGCTACCGACTGGTTGCTTGAGCCTGGTCTCACAAACTCCGCATTTTCATTACAGTCGATTACATTGAGTGTGTAGACAAAGGTAATATCTTTGGATCGCTTGTTTGTTAGCTGAACTATGAAGTAACTAGGTAAGGTATACCACCCTCCTGTAGAAGGAGCCTAGTCCTACAGACAGATTGATTGGTTATTTGTCGAACTAGTCTACTCTTAAAGGAGGGTAGTTTACCTAACCTAATAATACAAGCAAGCTAACCAAGGATATGCTACCTTTTCTACACACTCAGTGCAATCGGCTGTAACTTTTTTACATTACAGGTTGCAACACCTTGCCAAATCATTAGGTTCCAATAAACGTTTGGAAAATTTAGTTAATGTGCTTTCCCATAGGGTTTTATGCAGAACAATTATCTATTATGGAAACTTGCAAAAACAATATCAAAATCGAAATCTAAGTGAACAATGAAGTTACTCACATTAAAAAAGGTTGAGACATTGAAAGCCAAATATTTTTTTTTATTCTTGCGTGTCTTATTATAATGAGACGGTAATTTTAGAGTTTACAAAGAAATTTAATATTAAGACAAACATTAATAACGAGTTGCATTGGTGAAATTAACACTACAATACAAATTTTTGCTTGTAGTAAAATGATCAATGAATGAATGAATCAATAAATCAATCAATCAATCAATCAATCAATTGATCAATCAATAAAATTGAGAATGGAAATAAAAAATGTGTCAAAAAAACAACAGTCAGCCTAACCAAAGAGCACAGCCGAAGACCACCAATGAGTCTTCAACACAACGAGAAAATCCCGCAACCAGAGGCGGGCTTCAGCTGGTCTCTAAATAAAAATATATACTAGTAATGTGAAAATGGACGTCACACTTAACTTAGACAAAAAAAAAACATAAAAAAACTAACAAAGATCAGAGTCTACTGTCTTGGGACAGGCGCAAAAATACGGCGGGGCTAAACATGCTTTGTTAGATCTCAACCCTTCCGCTATACAATTATATCTAGTTCATGTAGAATAAACAAACACACACCAATATGCACAGAGAAACTCAGTTTAAAAGAAATCCGAGTCCGATGACAAAATAGTAAACAAAAGAAACTACACAAAACGAATATGATTCATAAATAAACAAAGAACTACTAGCAGTAACTGAGATGCCAGCTCCAGACCCCAATCAAAAATATCGAAGAATATATAGATATAAGAAGATGTGCATGGTATGAGTGCCAATGAGACAACTCTCCATCCAAGTCACAGTGTGTAGAAGGAAACTATTATAGGTTAAAGTACCCTCTTCAACACGAATCCTTGGCTCACACCGAATAGCAAGTTATAAGGATCCTCCAAAATGACTAATGTAAAACCATTCAAACGGGAAAACTAAAGGTCTAAACTCTATATATAACTAGAGGCTCTAAAGAGCCTGTGTCGCTCACCTTGGTCTATGTGTTTTTGTGATGGTGATGTGTTCGTAGATCTTACTCTACAAAACATTGTTGATGCTTACAATTATCTCTATCTATAATGAACTTAGCCTAGTAGTTTCAGTGGAAAATATTTTGTAAAAATGTACAAATTTATGAAATTGTTAAAAATTTACTATAAAGGTCAATTACTCCTTAAGGGGTCAATTGACCATTTTCGTCATGTTGACTTATTTGTAGGTCTTACTTTGCTGTACATTATTGATGTTTACAGTTTATCTCTATCTATAATAATATTCAAGAAAATAACCAAAAGCTGCAAAATTTTCTTAAAATTACCAATTCAGGGGCAGCAACATAACAACAGGTTGTCTGATTCATCTGAAAATTTCAGGGCAGATAGATAATGACCTAATAAACAATGTTACCCCATGTCAGATTTGCTCTTAATGCTTTGATTTCTGAGATATAAGCCAAAATCTTCATTTTACTCATTTGTTCTATTTTTATACGTGGCGACCATCTTGGTTAGTGGGCAAGGTCACCGGACACATTTGTTATACTAGATATCCCTATGATGATGGTGGCTAAGTTTGGTTGAATTTGGCTCAGTAGTTTCAGATGAGAAGATTTTTGTAAAAGTTACGACGACGGACGACGGACGCCAAGATTTAAGAAAAGCTCACTTGACACTTCGGGCCAGGTGAGCTAAAAAACGAGAAGCGAGAACGACATCAACAAACGACAACTACTGTTTTTTGTGTGATTTTTTTTATTACTAGACCAAATATTTCATGACTTTTTATTATCTAGGACTGTATTTTTGATTAACAATTGATAACCAAGTTTAATAAAATCATATGTGTGTATAGCAAACATATTAACTTTGGCTTGAAAGACGTCTATTTAATTGTTTTTGACTCGCTCTGCTCGGTCGGAAAAATTGACAAGAATAAAATCCTAGTAAGATTGAACGCGTTCGTTCAACAATCTTATTAAAATTAATATATATATTAATTTTCTAATATATATATTAATTTTCTAATATATATATTAATTTTCTAATATATATATTAATTTTCTAATATATATATTAATTTTCTAATATATATATTAATTTTCTCATACACATAAGTATTACGAAATCAGAGATATACATTTTGATTAGATTAGTTCGTCTAATTTACAAATGTAGTGTTATCTGTAGTAAATTTACTGACTTCTTTAATAAAGGATTTGAATAAGAATGTGTCCATACCACATAAATGCCCCACTCGCACTATCATTTTCCATGTCTAGTGGACCGTGGAATTGAGGGTCAGAACTCTATATTTGGCATTGAAATTAAAAAGATCATATGATATAGAATATGTGTACTGAGTTTCAAAAAAAATATATCTGTACATTAACTTCAAAGAGATGTGCTTTTTTTCTGAGACAAGTGCTTGTGACAATCCAAAAGAACTTGCAGTCATTCGATGTTCAGTACTTCAGTACTTTGATTGTTTGAAAAGGAGGTAAAAATACCCTGCCACATTCGGTATGTGTTTTTGTTAGACCTTTTTTTTCCTTCTGTTTTGTATCGATCTCATACGTTAAGCCCTTTTCCACTGATTTGTATAGTTTGTTCTTATGCTGTTAAGAATACAATACCGTATGTTTTTTCTCATTGTTGAAGATTATATGGTTGCCTATATATAATTGCTTACATCCACTACATTTGAACTTTGTTGGATAGTTGACTCATTTGCATTAATACCAAATCTCCTTATCAAAAGTTGAGGGGTGTGTGTGTTTCTTTGGAAAATTTCAATGTTTTTCTCCCAGGTCACCCAGTTTGAATAGAATATTTTGACATTTTGCTGTGCTCTTGGATTTGAGTTAAGAGCCAATCAAAGCTCACGGCCTGTTGGTGGGTAGTTGATGACTATATGGTAAGCTCTGGATGTCTTTTTGAGTATTGCATACGGTGATTTGGGGATGTCTTCATGCCATGCATTGTCCCATTACTTTATATATACAGCTTATCAGTCAACCTGATCTATCAAAGTAGCTCTCCTCGCCTTTTGTATAGTCAGACGAAAAACAAGATATAAACTGACTTAGCTTGGTATATACATGTTTATTTAATATACTCATATAAATATAAAAAAGAAGATATGGTATGATTGTCAATGAGACAACTCTCCACAAGAGACCAACATAACACAGAAATTATCAACTATAGGTTATCGTACGGCCTTCAACAATGAGCAAAGCCCATACCGCATAGTCAGATATAAAAGGCCCCGAAATGACAATGTAAAACAATTCAAACAAGAAAACTAACGGCCTAATTTATGCACAAAAATTGAACGAAAAACAAAAATGTTACACACAAACAAACAACCACTGAATTACAGGCTCCTGACTTGGAACAGGCACATACATTTTGAATGTGGCGGGGTTAAACATGTTAGCGGGATCCCAAATTCAAGTCAAATTGATATTTTAAAACAACATAAAAGTTAAAAAGTGTAAAAAAAAAATATTTTAATAAATGTTGAAAATATTATTGTGTTTGTGAGTGGAAAACTACTTAAAATTGTAGAAATATTCAAAAGTAGCTCTCGCGTTTTTGTTCTGCGGCTACGTTAACGGAACATCAATCAAATTATCGATCTTCATGACTATGGCTTCAATATTTACAGTAATGGTATAAAATATCATATTCTGCTTGTCGTAGACTCAAAAAGACTTCAAGTTGGAATAGATCTACGAAGACTAAAGAACGTCCAGATATTGTTCGGAAGATGTTTTGAGAAATCTCGATGCGACCGGACAAGTAAAATTAAACTGTTACAGTATATTACAGAACACAAAACTGGCTATCTTTGCTGTAAATACAAGTTAAAAACATGACATGGTTTACATTAAAGCTAAAAATCCCAATCCCACGGCATCAAATAATTAAAAAAAAACATACGACCTTCAACATTGGAGGTCTAAACTAGCATAGAGCCGTGTCCAGGTCCGAAATAGAAAATAAAGAGATGTGGAGTAAATGTACACGGGACAAAATCGCACACAATATACAGAAAAAATACAAATTATTAATGAACAGGGCTTTTATGCCTGTTCTTCATCTTGAAAGGAGCTGGAGGGTCTTCAACGAGGAACTAGACCATTATACAAAAGTAACATAGGTTAGTGCTTCGGACTATACAAAAACATAAGTTTCTGGTTCGATCACCGTTCCGGTGAGAAAATTTCCAATCCACTATTGATAAATATGTTTAAACTAACAATAGCCACACACTTGACTTTGTGGATTACATTATTTCTTTCATCATCCTACATATGTCTTTTGATATTGTTCATACATGTAAATACTAAAAGTCTTACACTGTATCTATATATTTTGCTCCGAGACCAGAACATAATAAAATAGATAAATTAAAACTTGCGCTTTAGATTAAGAAAGGGTTTGTAAGATTTTGTATCATTTTTTCCAGTTCTTCTAAAGTCCTTGAGCCCTTCCCTCGCCAACAATATATGGTTTACTTTATTTGTAAAAGAGTAGTACGCTACAATATTATCATCTTAGATTAACCTCTCCAAACTTAAAAGTAAAGATCACGCACCCTTATTGTTTAGATTGATAAAGACTTTTGCATCCGTCGACATTATCTTTGATTAAAGTAGTATTGATCTGACAACCGCTTTGCATGTATACTTTAACGACCTTTAAATGAATGACAAATGACAACATTGTCATTTTTTGAATGACAATTAAACTGTGTTGGAAAGATAACATAAATACACTTTCGTTTTTCGTTTTTTGTTTTTGTGAAATCAAAAATGAAAAATGAAAACACTTTCATTTTTCGATTTTAGTTTTTGAGAAATCAAAATTGAAAAATGAAAATACTTTTGTTTTTCGTTTTTTGTTTGTGAAATCAAAAACGAAAAATGAAAACACTTTCGTTTTTCGTTTTGGTTTTTAAGAAATCAAAAACGAAAAATGAAAACACTTTTGTTTTTCATTTTGGTTTTTATGAAATCAAAAACGAAAAATGAAAACACTTTCGTTTTTTGTTTTTTGTTTTTGATATTTCAAAACGAAAAACGAATGGACGCAGATATACACGGACCCTGGACACACTTTTTTTTTAAATTTAGGACATTGAAAAATGAACCACTGTCAAAAAATATAGCACTGTAATTGGACGAAGACTACTGATATGTTTGTGTTTGTAGTAAAATAACTATTTGAAATACAGAAAACTGTTCCAAATTTCAGCACTCCTTGCATTATGAAGTTTAGGGTTTGTTGGGAAAAACATTTGAAATACAAAAGACTGTTTCGTAATGTCAGAACTCCTTGACTTATGAATTTTTGGGTTTGTGGGAAAAAAACTTTTTGAACTACTGTTCCATAATCTCAGCACTTATTTTCTTATGAATTTTTGGGTTTGTGGTATCAAAGTAAGAACAAAATTGATGAGAAATATCTGATGCCAAACATGATTACAAAAAATAATCTGATAATGAAAATCCTTTGTAACTTGATTCTAAAAAAAAATAACATTTTCGAAATCATTTTTTTATTGGAAACATCTGCTATATTGTATCAAGTTTTATTGATATATACATACATGTAGCATATGCCGTGTGCGTGTCGACAACACTGGTATTGTATGACAAACACGCACAAAAACAAAATTTAGATAATACATACACGTAGATTAGAAATCTACTTAAAAAACCTGTAGAACATTTTGTACTTTCGAAATCATATATTTTATATCATGAAAAGCTTAAGGAGATGTGGTTTGATTGCCAATGAGACAAATATCCATCAGGTCGAAATGGATTAAGCATGCTATTTTATTTTCAGAAACATTATAAATAGTATTGGACACAAAGTTTTCTCTTCTAGACACAGGAGAATTGTAGATTTTCACAGTAAAATCACTTATATATAAATACTTTAAATCGATCAAATATTAACAGCAATCATAATCTTTTCCCTTCCTAGATTGTGATATTTCAGTTTTACTCCACAGCACAAAAAAAAACTACGACAAAAGGGATGATTTGTCGTTCCCTGTTGCTAATTTTCCCTTTTTTGTATGAACATTGATCCCCATGTTTTAGTTTGGCAATCGATTATGTACTTTTTCAATAATGTTTAAATCAAACTGCAAGACGAAATAATTTGTATCCGAGCAGAGAACAACAACTGTTGATGTCTTTAGTATTTTTGAAAATGAATTTAATAGAAGAATAGATATATATATTAATCAAGATGTCCAATGTTATTGTCAATTAGAAAGAATTTTTAGCATTGATAACTCTCTGCATAAGACAACTATACATCCTTTATATTATTTTTTATAAGTTAATAAGTTGGATCAGCTGTTTATTTCCCTGGATAATCAGTGCAGTGTAACAGTGTAAATCAAGAGAAGCTTGGAGTCTTGGTGAAATTTGTAACAAGCAAGATAAGATGAATAAATATTATTATGTTGTAAAAAAAAAATGAAACCTAGAACAATTTGCCGATACAGCAAGGTTACTGCGTTTTGAAACAAGGGTGTATTCTTTGACTTATTACACGTATATTGAAAATCATTTGTGACATATATGAATGTGTTGTACAGGGCTTCAAAATAGAGATCAGGCGGGTTTTGTAATGAATATTTAAAAACGTCTGGTGAACATGAAGGAACATTTTACCCATTTCATTAAAACTGCTGTTTCAAACAACTTTATTGAAATTCATGACGAACTTCTCTATGCTCAAAATGAATGACATTGACCATACGATAGCTATTGCTATCAGTACAAGTAAGAACTGATGTCTTCTAATTGGAAAAATATTGTTCTTAACTAGGGGTAGCACGGTTGAAAAAAGGGCGGCTTCAACTGTATCCGTGCAATATACTTTGGTTCGTTCGAACATTTATTTTCAAATGTTGTAACGGATGACAAATGGAGGTCAACTTCGAAATAAACCATCCCCCTTTTTTTCGTCGAAGAAGTTTTAGCACTGGAATGCTTCAAATATGACACATTACATGTAAATTGATTCCTTGTGCGTATTTGGGAACTCGATGGTCAAGATTTGTCCATTCTGCATATTTCTGCAGTTATAACAGTTCCACTTATAACTGTAAGAACATGCCTATGGTTTGAAAGACGACATCATTCACGATGAGTGTAGCTATTCAGGATATGAAATTACCTAACACATAATGTAGCAAATGATGGAAAAAAAACTGTGAAGAATTTGCTTTCAAAATATTGTGCAATATATTTGTTGTGTTGACTATTGCATGTAAAAGTGAATACATTTTCTTTTATTATATATCATATATGGAACAAAAATTTGTATTTGTCTAATCCGATTTCTCGTTCAACAATCAGGGCAGTGTGATTTTATAAGATTAATTTTAAAATTTTGATAACGTTGAGACACATCTTAATCAGAAACAGTACAAGTCTGATCAATTTGTGTTTTTCTTACCCTAAGTGTTATGTTTTCCTACCCCCAGTGTTATGTTTTCCTACCCTAGTGTTAAGTTTTCTTACCCCTAGTGTTATGTTTTCTTACCCCTAGTGTTATGTTTTCTTACTCCCAGTGTTATGTTTTCTTACCTCCAGTGTTATGTTTTCTTACCCCAGTGTTATGTTTTTCTTACTCCCAGTGTTATGTTTTCTTACCCCAGTGTTATGTTTTTCTTACTCCCAGTATTATGTTTTCTTACCCCCAGTGTTATGTTTTCTTACTCCCAGTGTTATGTTTTCTTACCCCAGTGTTATGTTTTCTTACTCCAGTGTTATGTTTTTCTTACTCCCAGTGTTATGTTTTCTTACCCCCAGTGTTATGTTTTCCTACCCTTAGTGTTATGTTTTCTTACCCCCAGTGTTATGTTTTCTTACCCCCAGTGTTATGTTTTCTTACCCCTAGTGCTATGTTTTCTTACCCCAGTGTTATGTTTTTCCTACCCCTAGTGTTATGTTCTCTTACCCTAAGTGTTATGTTTTCTTACCCCTAGTGTTATGTTTTCTTACCCCTAGTGTTGTGTTTTCTTACCCCAGTGTTATGTTTTCTTACCCCAGTGTTATGTTTTTCTTACTCCCAGTGTTAGGTTTTCTTACCCCCAGTGTTGTGTTTTCCTACCCCCAGTGTTATGTATTCTTACCCCCCCCCAGTGTTATTTTTACCCCCCCCCCCCCGGGTGTTACATTTTATGTTTATTCATCTGTCTGGAAGTTTGACATTGAACATTTATGTAGAATGGACATAAACCGTACCATCCTGTTCTCAAGGCGCATATTTCGATTTAGCTTGTAATGAAAAATTGATGATGAATTACCGTTGTGGTTTCCGATCATTGTAAATATCCTTCATTGCTTCCGTTAAGAAATTGAATATACTCCGTTAAATGTATATTGTGTTTAACCATTTGCGTGATCATAATTATTTTTGGACTGCAGTATAGGACCAGGGATAATTTTATATCGTTCTGTCGAACCTCTAAAAAAAATTAACAATGATATTCAACATATTGTTAGAGTCAGATATGTCGTCGTTGAAAAGAGTCTGTAGGACAAACATAATTATAAAACTTTCACAACAACGAATATCTATTTATCCTGCAATTGGGTGTCCTACTATACAGATACAGCCCTACAGATATCGCTATGCTGTATCTGTATACTATACAGATATCGCTTTAAAGCTCCGCCCACTGCCGGACTGAGTATTGTTTGAACCTGTGTGACCTCAGAATGTGTATTCCAGTTGCATTCCAATGACGATGACATTTGTCGATTTCAAAATTTGAATGTGTATGATTGTGTTACAAATTCAACCATGTCAATTTCAGCATGCATGTTTAGTGAATGTCAAGTCTGAAGCGTAGGACAACTCGTACACTTCTGTTTTAAATTTGACAATGTTTTGTTATTTGTTTTTACTGTTGAAATAAGTTGTTATGCTAAAATAGATAATTATTCACCTTGAGCGATGTATTATTGTTGACCATTCTGGATTCTTTTTTGCGAACCCGCCTTCAGCGTAATGTGTGATTTTGATATTACTACGCGGGCCTCAAGGGATTACAAATCGAAAATAAATGCTAAATATGTTAGTTTTTGTGTCTTTCAAAACACAAACAATATACAGAATTAATTGCAGGATAAAGACAATAACTGTTTAGTGTCTTTAAATATCAGCTGTATTTGTACTCGGCTCGAAACAGGTGTAGTAGCTCGCTAAAAGCTCGCATACACCTTGTTTCCTAGCCTCGTACAAATACAGCTGATATTTAAAGACACTAAACAGTTATTGTCTATGTAACAGTTCAATTTCTTATACATGCTGATTAAAATACAAATGTATTTTCTATATCTTTATAAGTTTGCTGAACCAACTTCCACGAAATTTAGAAATGAATAAGAACTTCTATACATGTAGCGTATATGCTTAAACTGTAAAGAAACTCAAGTAAATTAATTCATGAATACTGAGTTCTATATATGTATAGATCTTATAAATCCTAATGATAAAAATCATCTTTGCAGTACTCAAATATGTTGGTTAAAAACTTATAGCTTTGTCTGGGAAAATGATCTTCCAGACAATAACTAAAATAAAATGGGGTAACCGAGCTAGTTATATTTGTTATAAAATCATGAAGGTAAGTTAGATTCCTTTAATAATTTAAATTATTGCAACAGCTGTAATGTTAAGATGCATCACACATTTTTTTTTCATTTGTAGAAACAGTCTCACAAATAAATTACCGTTTTGTCGTTTTGAAAATTTTCTTAGAGTTCAATTTTTTTGTTATTTTATTTTCTAATGTATTACAAATAAATGGCAGTATTGCATTTTATATAACCGAGGATGGTATATCTAGTGAATCACTTTGGACACCTAAAATAATAAAGTGATGTTTTCATTTACGGTACTAGGTTGATACCACATGCATTGCTGGTGGACTATCAGTACCAGAATGTATCATCAGCCCAGTTTTGAGTACTGTGGTACTGATATGTTTGATAACTAACCTTTATAAAATTGTCCGTTTATAAATTTATAATTTATTTAGAAGATTAGGTTTCAACTTCCTGATGCAAATTTAACCTTATAAGTATTTGGCTCTTTTTTTCCATATAACTCTTTAACTGGTTCAGCTCTTGTATATCCTTGGCTTTCAAATGTTCTGTTTTGAGCGTTCCCGATGAAGATGAATACGGACAAGTGCGTCGGACGCTTGGAAAAAAGTGTCATTTTAATTTTTTACATTAATAATTTCGACCGATTGTTTTTTGGTAATTGATAATCATTCCTAGATCACAGAAGACCACCTTGCTTATTTTGGCTACTTTTGGTTAAAAAAAAATCAATATTGCAAGAAAAAATCACAGTTTTCCGTTTTTAGCTAAAAATATCAACAATGAACCCATCTTTTAGAAAGTGATGTTAACTGCTCATTCTACCGGCTAATATATATTCTTTGTAACCAACAACGCATCCGACCTCACTACAATAACTATCTAAGGTGTTTCAAAAAATGTTGCCTAAACCCAAGGTATATCCGATGCAATAAATACAGTTGATCGGCTTTCTACCACATTAACATCATCAGTCTGTGTGACTGATAAGTGATAAAACCGTTTGCATCCGAATCAAATACTTGAAAGCTCAAGGTGGTTACAGTATAACAAAGCGGTCGTCTCCACGAAGAAAGTAGCTAATGGGTTATAATAAAAAGTAAAATCACAAAAATACTGAACTCCGAGGAAAATTAAATCGGAAAGTCCCTAATCACATGACAAAACACACCACAGACGAATGGCCAACAACTGTCATATTCCTGACTTGGTAATGGCATTTTCAAATGTAGAAAGTGGTGAATTGAACCTGGTTTTATGGCGCTAAACCTCTCGTTTTGTACAACAGACATGATAAATAAAAGTCAAAATATGACTTTTGTATAGTGGAGTAAATATGGTATTTGCTTGACCAGATTTCCCCTTTGATATTACGGCAGGGTAATGAGATATTCAGTTCAAAATTAAAATTATTTTGTTAAATGTTATTAAAGTTAAGTTACATCTTAAATAGGAAGAATTATTCAGTATTGACCCTGCTGTTTTTCTTTTTACGGGTTTGTCTTATATAACCCTGCTTTAGATTAATGCATCTTTGGAGGTTTTTGACTATGAACATTTATGAGAATCGCCATAAACAATACTTTTTTTTTTAACTGCACACGATACGCATATTTGGATTTGGGTCGGCGTCAAAATAAGGGATAGCTATTGTCGTTGTAATTTCCGACCATTCATGTCTTCCGTTTCCGACCGTTTACTCTTCCATTGTACAAATAGAAGTGCAGTCTATTACTCTTTATTACGTTCTAATCGATTATGTGGTCACCTCTCACATGCTCCATCGTTGCACATAATACAACTAAATAATTGGGGAATTTTTAAAAATTAAAAATTGAAATGAAGGGACAGGCATAAGAATCTATTGTACATAAGAAAATGCCTGTACCAAGTCAGAAATATGACAGTTGTTGTAAATTCGTTTGATGTGTTTGAGCTTTTGATTTTGCCATTTGATATGGGGAATTTCCGTTTTGAATTTTCATCGGAGTTCAGTATTTTTGTGATATTACTTTTTTTTAATTCGTATTATGCAACACTCGAAATTATCTGAAATTGACAGTTCATTTGTCATTAGAGTTAGTTGATTATATTGTTAAAAAGAGTAAATAAGTGTGAATATCATGCGAAGGAGGACGTTCCCCGACAACGAAAAGCTATGAAAAAGAGTTTGAAAAAGTGTTTTATAAATATTCTCAGAAACATGTACTAATACTCTCTTCAAATTAAACAACAGTTCAACATTTTTTTTTATATAACTCTGTTTTATTATTTATCAACTTACACATGTTACAAAAATGAAACCACAAAATACACAAATCATTAGTCAAAACTGTGGATTAGCTCAAAAACGAATAACAGTTTTATCTTCACTATAGCATTCCGAAGCGCTAATCGTATACGATCAAATATTAAATCATGTAGTTAAAGCTGTCACCAATTGAGGATAGAAAATTGCTCTTTTCTAACTCTACTATACAAAATACATGAATAATCTGGGTCCATTAAGCAAGTAAATTGTCTTGTGTAAAAAAAAAAGCAAATGTAAATATAGAATTGATACACTGCTACTTGCCTTCATACTTGTCTTTATAGCAGCGTTTAACTAACTAATGAGTCTTCAATCGAAATAAGGTATATTTTTAATTGTCATTTTTCACTTTTATAGTGTAAGTATTTATTGATGATAAAGCATGTAAAATGAAATTACGGATTGTTTAATATGCAAACCTCATTATTTGGAATAGCTAACGAAAGACAGAAAGATTAGCTAACGTATTCCCCTATATCTTTCATGAAAGAGAAGATTTTAGAAAATCCCACATCCTTATACAGGATAACTTAATCAAACAACATTTCTTATAAGAAAAAAGACATTTAAAGAAACTAGAGGCTCTAAAGAGCCTGTGTCGCTCACCTTGGTCTATGTGAATATTAAACAATGGACACAGATGGATTCATGACAAAATTGTGTTTTGGTGATGGTGATGTGTTTGTAGATCTTACTTTACTAAACATACTTGCTGCTTACAATTATCTCTATCTATAACAGTACTTTCTGTGGAAAATGTTATTGAAAATCTTCAAATTTTAAGAAAATTGTTAAAAATTGACTATGAAGGGCAATAACTCCTTAGGGGGTCAATTGACTATTTTGGTCATACTGACTTATTTTTAGTTCTTACTTTGCTGTACATTTTTGCTGTTTAAGTTTATCTCTATCTATAATAATATTCAAGATAATAACAAAAAAACAGCAAAATTTCTTCAAAATTACCAATTCAGGGGCAGCAACCTAACAACCGATTATCCGATTCATCTGAAAATTCTAGGGCAGATAGATCGTGACCTAATCAACAATTTTACTTCCTGTCAGATTTGCTCTAAATGCTTTGGTTTTTTGAGTTATAAGCCAAAAACTGAATTTTACCCTTATGTTCTATTTTTAGCCATGGTGGCCATCTTGGTTGGTTGGCAGGGTCACCGGACACATTTTTTAAAACTAAATACCCCAATGATGATTATGGCCAAGTTTGGTTAAATTTGGCCCAGTAGTTTCAGAGAAGAAGATTTTTCTAAAAGATTACTAAGATTTACGGAAAATGGTTAAAATTGACTATAAAGGGCAATAACTCTAAAATGGTCAAATGACCATTTTGGTCATGTTGACTTATTTGTAGATCTTACTTTGCTGAACATTATTGCTGTTTACAGTTTATCTCTATCTATAATAATATTCAAGATAATAACCAAAAACAGCAAAAATTCCCTAAAATTAGCAATTCAGGGGCAGCAACCCAACAACGGAATGTCCGATTCATCTGAAAATTTCTGGGCAGATAGATCTTGACCTGATGAACCATTTTTACCTCATGTCAGATTTGCTCTAAATGCTTTGGTTTTTGGGTTATATAAGCCAAAAACTGCATGTTACCCCTATGTTCTATTTTTAGCCACGGCGGCCATCTTGGTTGGTTGGCCGGATCACCGGACACATTTTTTAAACTAAATACCCCAATGATGATTATGGCCAAGTTTAGTTAAATTTGGCCCAGTAGTTTCAGAGGAGAAGATTTTTCTAAAAGATAACTAAGATTTACGAAAAATGGTTAAAAATTGACTATAAAGACAATAGCTCCTAAAGTGATCAACTGATCATTTTGGTCATGTTGACTTATTTGTAGATCTTACTTTGCTGAACATTATTGCTGTTTACAGTTTATCTCTATCTATAATAATATTCAAGATAATAACCAAAAACAGCAAAAAATCCCTAAAATTAGCAATTCAGGGGCAGCAACCCAACAACAGGTTGTCGGATTCATCTGAAAATTTCAGGGCAGATAGATCTTGACCTGATAAACAATGTGATCCCATATCAGATTTGCTCTAAATGCTTTGGTTTTTGAGTTATAAGCCAAAAACTGCATTTTACCCCATTGTTCTATTTTTAGCCATGGTGGCCATCTTGGTTGGTTGGCCAGATCACGCCACACATTTTTTAAACGGACGACGGACGCCGGACGCCAAGTGATGAGAAAAGCTCACTTGGCCCTTCGGGCCAGGTGAGCTAAAAAGAAATAGCAATTGCTTTCAAGATAGAAAACATTTATTATTACTGAACTTTAAAACCAGAGAAGCTACAACGGATATGGGTCGTACTTTCAAGAACTGCTCCACCTTTTGCAGGACCTATTCTGGCATTTACTTTATCACCTTTCCTCAAATCTAGGGGAGTAACAGTTGTCGCTACGGCACGGTCATTATGATGCATCGAATCAGCCCATGTAATGTCCTTAATAACTCCATTCGAGATTAGTTCTACCACAGCATGAGAGGAATCCCTGGCCCCTGTTGTTATGTGTATCACGTACAGACCATCGCTAGGTGCTGTGAACTGACCAGATGATGCATCATAACCGTTACCAAGATTGAGGTCAACCACGTCGTACTTTATTATTGAATGAGTTGATACCGAACTTATTGCAAGATTTGCTGACAGATATGCGTAAAAGGCTACGGGAATGCTTGCTGCTTTTAAATCTGAAACAAAATGTAACATAACATGATAAGGTTGTTGTATAATTATATTTCAACATACACTTACGGTGAATAATTAAAACATATAAAAAGTTAGGTTTCCCAATACTACTTAACATTTTGTTGCATTTTGCCTACTTAGTTATATTGTACAAAAATGTACAAATTCCGATCTTTAATTCTTTAAGTGTTTGTATAAAATTTTTCGCATTTTATGACATGAGTAGTCATTGAATAAAGATCTATTTGTATATATACTAGTCAACAAAAGAAACGACACACAAGTTTGAACAAAACATTATCATAATATATAGAAATAGGAAAACTGTTACACTTTTCAATTAAAACAGTAATTTACAAAGCAACTTGATGTATATGATTAAAAGAATTGGAAATTTAGGAAATACCGAGTTATTATTGAGAAATAAATATCAAATATCTCCAAAGGCATCCAAAATTTCAAGCAAACCACGGATAAGTTTAAAAGTTTTAAAGCAACGGTTTTGAAGAGAAAATAACATTCTGAAAAAAATAGACCAATAGAGCAATTATTTACCTCGGTACAGAGTATCCAATTTCATTATATATGGAAAATGTATTGCATTGAATCGTTTCTTTTATTGACTAGTATATGAAATGATTTCAAATATAAAGTGTACTTAAATAAAAATGAAAAAACTTATTCACGGTAGAATAACTGGCAAATATATTAGTATATTTTACATAACTAAAACTGTCATGCATTGGTCAAATGTTTACCAAAAAAATCATACATTTTAATGAAGCTGCTGATTTAGTTTAAAAAAAAGATAAAAAATATAAAATCTGCTGGTAAATTGTAAAGTTATCAAATAAATAAGGAATCTGGGCCTTGTAAATGAAAAAAATATATTCTCTAACAAAACATATTCTTTTGAAGACTCAGTTTAAATCTCTAGCAATCTAGCTTCAACTATATATACATACCATCAATCTCCGCCTTAAGCTCGTTGTACATTTGGCAGGTATCAGAGCAGCCGGAACATCCGCCTTTAACAGTAACACAGTCAATAAAGACAAGCACAGTTGTAAGTAGTAACCAGTACATTTTGTCCTGTAACCAGCAACAGATGAAATATGACTTGTTCGATTTCTCGCAGTTATATACATGTTAAGGCATGTCAAGACATGCGCACTGTCTGTATTCTATATAAGTATATATCATATTATTAATATATGATTGCGTTACCAAAATGAATATTTTCTTATCAAATGTTACGTATTATAAATTATTTCAAATTTTTTTTTTTTTTTTTTTTAATTTTTAAAGTTCTTTTTACATGTATTCGTATAGCATATGGCATTTAGAAAGTCGTGGTTAACTTTTTACATTTTGAACTTCTTTTAGAGAACCACTGAATGTTATTCCGAATACAGAATGAATGGGCCTCATAGTCTTTGTTATATACGTAAAAATTCGATAAACTGTTTGACGTTCTATAACTGGCCCCGGTGCGATAAACATTTATTTTAAGAGAATAAATTATAAATTCTCAGTGAGAATACAGAAGCGACTGAGCAGGATTAACTAAACGAATAGAAGGTCGATACTATCAATTCCCACTATGCGTCGACGCTTAATATACAAAGTACCAGTAGCTTTTTCAAGCTCAACTTACTACAGCCATGCCTTCTACAGTCGAAACCGACTTCTAACCTGTAATGTTCTGTCCCTATCTATGTATTGAGGTGTTGTATCTAGCGCTACACATATGTACATGTTTGATTTCCCATATGGAAAAAAATCCCAGGAACGTTTA
This sequence comes from Mytilus galloprovincialis, assembly GCF_965363235.1. NCBI lineage: Eukaryota > Metazoa > Mollusca > Bivalvia > Mytilida > Mytilidae > Mytilus > Mytilus galloprovincialis. Next base: position 33,298,388 of record NC_134841.1, on the reverse strand, counting down.
CTTACCATTTACAGAGCAGTCAACAGCCGCTTATCAAATAATTTAACATACATTGCTGATATGCTGTCTTCAGAGAACACAACTTGTATGTATATTTTTTTCTTAGGATAAGATAACTTTAAAAAGTATGATCTTTAGCAATAAAATGAGATTTCAAGCTAACAATCTCACAGAGTATATATTGTTCGTTTTGTAATACGTTTAACATATAATGTCAAGATATCTGTTAACCCATTTTCAATGCAAAATTCTGTATGGATTCCAAATCATAAATAAATATAGGAGAAAAAAAACTTCCAAAAACGATTCAAGTTTTTTACCCTCGCGTTATCTAGAATGTTCTTGACATGACAGTGCAGAAATATTAATAGTGATGTCATGAAGAATATTGAAATTGATGCATTTGATCAATATTATAGTTTTACATGCAGAAAACAATTAAAAGAATACTACAAATTTAGCTAACGTGACATGCGCAGTTTTGTAGTTTGTGCATTAAACATGTGTACAATTAGTTTGAAGACATATCTGAGAAAGAAAAAAAACACGAAAGATAGAATAAAAAAGTAAATTAATACAGTAGAAAAAAAAAATTGAAGGCGGAGGGGAAGTTAAAGATTGAAAAGTGAAGCATTTTTTTTTTCTGTTTACTTAATATTTTTTTAATTTAGGGACATCGGCACATACAGCTGTTTCTATCCGTGGGAAAGTCGACTTTCAATATGTTATACATAGATAGAAACAAGTACCTGTGTACATCTCTCCTCGGTCCATCTTCCTTCAAGCATATTATTGAGGGAAAGAATTACATAATAGTTCTTGAAAAAATGGTCATTATCGTGATATATGGACTGCCCACAGGACAGTGGTATTGACTAAGATAGTGATAGTGACTGAGCCGAAAGCGAGGTCATAATCTCTGTCACAGCCAATACAACTGTCCTAAGGGCAATGATATACAATTACTGTCTTTTGATGAGGTAAATGTAAATATGCGGTTTTATTGACTTTTGAAAAAGTGATATTCACTGAGGCCGACGGCCGAAGTGAATATCAGTTTTTCAAAAGTCAATAAAACCCCATATTTACCGAAACAAAAGACAGTAATTGTTTTATTCCATAGTCCGAGAGAAGAAAATGTATCTAATGACAAACATATACCAATTTTTTTTTTACATGAAACATTTTACCATAACGTTGCATGTAAAAGCGCGTGACGTTTAGCGCGGTGAATAACACTTTCTCAGGTGAATATGCTTTTTTATTCAAAATCCAATTCACATAGAGACCCTACTAAAATAATACCAATATGGAATAATAACTATTATGTTTATTTCATTGAGGAACCATGTTTGTGGCGACGTCAAATAATGTTAACGGACAACCTTGCAAGACATTTTCATTTATCCTTATTTTTTATAGTTACCCTGTAATCTTAATATAATTTGATGTAACATCTTCAACTTTTAAAGTACTTTTTATTGGTATAGTAATCAAAGCCAGAATATAATCTTCTCGAAATCAAATCTCTGTTTTTTTAGCCGTAAAAGTTTTGTGAAGGCATGAAAGTTTAACTCGGACATTTCCGCAAGACATTGCAAACTTATTGTTTTGAATTGATTATGTAGCTCAATTTATTTGTTAATTTAAATTTATGGAGCTTACACTAAGTACAAAACGATCGTGCTTACAATTTGATAAATTATATGTCAAAATTTTATTTTTTAACTGAAATGTTTCAAGTTTCCAAACCAAATTTCCCCTGGGACAGTCATTTATTCATATTCTTTTTAAAATATCTATTCAAATTTTATATGGAGACGGTCATGAAAACCAATACTAAAATATATCACGTCATAGAACATTCATGCAAAATTTCGAAGAGTTGTGTGAACATTTCGCGAATTGTTTGAGTTTTATGTTTCGAGTTTGTTACATGGGACAACGCTAAGTAAACGTTTTTGCTGATAATCTGTGTCTTCCGAAGTCTATGAATATTATATTTTATTCTTTCTCTATCATAATGTGATAATTTTAGATGCAATCTTTATTTTCAAATATAATTTGAAATATCTATTTTAGGATTTCTAAGAAAAATTCCTTATCAAATATTTACTTAGCGCTATTTTTCGTGGTAGTAGCAATATCTAACATTGGTCTCAGATTCAATAACAGAAGGCCATAAACAACTAAAAGAGCTATTCTCTATTTATCAATTACGCTTAAAACCGAATATTTGGAACCGAGGAAGCAAAAAGAACAGAAACAGTTGAAGAGCTCTCTGACCAAAAGGACATAATAAATAACAAAATTAGTCGACTAGAAGGTCAACTTGCCTGATGGTGTTAAAATCTTAGTTTCTTCATAATGTCAAAGTTTATGGACAATTAAGTATTAACATGATTAAAAGGTGATCAGAATCAAAACGTCGCTCTCGTCGGAATGATTCCTAAGTCTTCAGTTTCATATTTGTAAGATCCACAAATTCTTTCCAATCTAAAAACAAGTTGAACAATTTATTGCTACGGTCTGGAAGACGAATGCTGAGGACGGATGACATTGTTTGTTTGTTTGGTTGGTTTTTTTTTGTTTTTCTTTTAAATGGGTACGGTTAACAAGTTTTTTTACTACGTATAAATGTCAAATATACGTTGATATTTCTCCGAAAAATATTGACTGATTGGATTTTTCTTCTATATTAATTTTGGAAGTTTGACAGTTGAGCTATGAATGATAAAATTTAGTTCTGGTGATCAAACTTTACTCTATCAAATTCCAGATTACTCTTAATGTTGGATAACTAATGCTGCTGTATATGTTATAAAATTAATGCCCATCTTCGAATTATAAGTACCTCCTATCGCAAAAGGGATAAATAATTGAAAGATAAGAATGGCAAAAGAAGTACAGAACAAAGAATTAAATACCCCCCCCCCCCCCAAATCCACTAGACCCTTACTGTGTTAGATAGTTTTGTTTAATACATTTAACTGTTTTTGTCTTCAAAAAAAGTACATGTATTTGTTCAAAGTGTTTTTAATATATGTAATGGACAATATATATCATGTCCTCTCAACCGCCGTAGTAATTTAATTTCAATAAAAAAAAAAGTATTTGAAAGCCTCCCTCCCTGTGCAAAATGTATACTAAACTCGTCAGGCAGAATAATTTTCAGGAATACTTGCATAATTCTTTAATCGTACTAAATTCTGTATTAGGTTTATATTTATAATAGTAGTATCTTATCTTGATTATTGAAAAGGGGCTCAAATTCTTTACTTGCATTAATATTGATATAAACATATCGTCCTAATTCGCCATTCGTAATAATAATTTAAAATGTTAACTTGGCATGCCATAATCGTAAAGAGTACGGACGTGAAAGAAAGCACTCTTCTCGGTTTACGATACACTTACGATGATACACAGGACGTAACTTGCGAGCAACTTAGTAGTCCTTTACGATGCCTTTGTGAAACACACGTAACGGGAACGTAGAACCAGACGTAAACGGATCGTAAACTGATACGATGATCGTAAGTTAAGAAGGCTTTGTGAAAGGGTGGCCTGATTTCTATAATTTCTTTCCTAGTCACATTTTGATGAAGATTTTCGGTTTTGGTAATTTTGTTGCCAGCTTTCTGTCGGTAAACTTTTCAAAAATAAAACAAAATGGTTCAGAGTTATCCCGCTTCATCTGACAAATAACACTTTTATACATCGACATTTATTTGAAAAGAAATGTCTTATCGAACAGAAAGATATACTTCTAATTGGCTGAAAAATATCTGAAAATATGTGTAATTTTAACACGTTGATAGTATTTTTGCTTTTGTAATACATATAATATATAAAAACCTGAAAAATTTAATACGGCCATCAGTCAATAGTAAAAATTGTTCACCTCGAGCAGTGACATAATAGTTATCAAAGGTACTGGCTTATAATTTGATACGCCAGACGCTCGTTTCGTCTACTCATCAGTGACGATCAGATCAAAAAATGAAATTGGGAATGGAAAGGGGAAATACATCAAAACGAAGCCCGATTAAAGTGCAGAAAACATCAAATGTGTATTCAACATAAGGAGAAAAATCCCGCAGCCAGAAGCAGGCTTATAAATAAATGAACCAATATTTTTAAATAAAAAAATAAAATAAAAAAAACATTCAAGATTAACAAAGGTCACATGTTCCTGACTAGTGACAAGAACAAAATGCGGCGTGTTAGACATGTTACATGCATTTGAGATCTTAACTCTCCCCTTGTGCTTTAGCCAATGAGGAATAAACAAACGCACACATGCCAGCTTAAAACCTCAGTTGAAGTGATTGAAAGATTGTGTCATCATCATATGAATTCAAGCACATTCCTTCCCGTCAGGGATTTATATCAAACAATTTCGTCCCTCTTTTATAAGATATACAAGAAGAACATAACTTGTATCATGTCAACAACTAGTTATAGAATAATTGTGTGCATAGAACAATACTATTTCCAAAAGAACTTATAATATTTCCTTATTATCTGGTTTTACGGGGATTTTTTAAATTGTTTATTTTTCTTATTATTGTTATCATTTATCAGTTACGAAGCAGCATGATATTTTCAATTTACTACTTTGCAGTGTCATGTATGTTCAGATGTAAATAAAATTGTTTTAATAATTACAAAATACAATTTGAAGTGATTGGCTTTTAATAATTAAAAACACCTCACCATAGATGTCCCATTGGCAATAACACATATCGTGAATTCAATATTCAGTGCAGGATTTGCTTGTATCAATATAGACTGCATGTATATAAAATTAAAAGGACACTAAAACATGTACAGTGCAGCTGCAAACAGTATGACCACTAACTTAAACGAGGAAATACAAGACGGTACATAATTTGAATAGTGACTCAAATTATGATTGCTAATACAAGAAACTAGACTTGCTACAATTCCCTTTCTATTATTTCTCTCTTACTAATTTATATGTTTACTGATAAGTGTCAGCCTACTGATTGCCTTCCTCCTGCAGATGTCAGTATAATTGTAATCTCTTAGTTATAGCAGTAAAATTATTAAAGGGGCAAAATTGAAAAAAAAGAAGAAAAAAACATAATTAGAAAGGGACATGTAGCAAGTCTAACAGGAAGCTAACGTTTGCTCTCATGAAGGTGACATCACATGACCTACGTATTATTATTTACTGAACATGTTATATCAGCATTCTACAAATGAGCATGTGTTTCTGGTTATCATTACGAACATTATTGATATATGATAGCAACTACCGGTTGATTTTAAACCTAAAAAATGCTTTATTTTTTTATGTATGTTTACTGTGTTTGTAAGAAAATTTTTAAATATGATGATTAGAAAAGTTAATCCGCAAAATGAAACGTATTTCGAAAAAATGGAAATAGAATGTGTTAATAATTAAAAGTATTTAGGTTTAAAATTTAAATCTAGTGGTCTTTTTAAGCAAGGAAAGGAAGAATTATACAAAAAAATCACTTAAAGCCGTATTCAAATTGCAAAGATCTTTATCATCTTCCAATTCAAGTATTTCTTCTCTATTACATATATATGACCATACAATAAAACCCATTTTAATGTATGGCAGTGAAATTACAGGTATGTTTAAAACTAGCTCTGCCACATGCCAGAAAGAAAGTGAATATTTATTACAGCACATTTATATGAATGATTTTTTTTTTTAGATAAATCCAATTTAAAATATATGAAGTATATATTAGGTGTAAACAAAAAGTTTTCTAACCTAGCTGTGCTAGGAGAGCTTGGTAAATTCCCTTTATATTTTTCAGTTGTATTATCAATGCTAAAATATTGGTTTAGAATAAAGAATATGAAAGATGGTTTACTGTATGATACCTACATGCATGTAGTATTGAATGCTGGTATTCATCCATACATTTCATTTTTAAAAAACTGAATATTCATAATTTGGAGGTGAAGCTCAACTTTTTTATCAAGTCAGTTAAGCAAAAACTTTGTAATAGTTTTGTAACATTTTGGAACACAAAAAGAACAGATACACAGAGTAGTAAATTAGATACTTATTTCAAACTTAAAACTTGTTTTTCGAAAGAAATGTATCCATCTTTAAACAATTTTCAATTGAGAAGTGCCATATGTAAAATTAGAATCAGTGCACATGATCTCAAAATAGAAAAGACAGGTATAAAACATTATATATAGAAAGAGACCAAAGGCTTTGTAAGAAATGTACTTTAAATCTGGTTGAAGATGAACAACATGTTATAACTAGTTGTCCAGCATACAAAAATGATAGGGAGATATTTTTCAAGGAGATAAACTGTATTTGTCCTACTTTTATACATCTTTCAAATGAGGCAAAATTTGTTTGGTTATTCAGTAATGAAAATGTGTCTGTACTTAAGTATTTAGGGAGCTATATTATTACATGTCTAGATGTTAGACGAAATGTTAATTAATGTATGTAATAACAATGATAATTGTAATGATTTTATGGTTCTGATCCTGCCTGGAATTAAATGTATTATATGATTTTTATAAAATGAAGATAATAACATCTGTCTAAACTTTTTTTTTAATGTTTCATTTTTGTTTATAAAAATGTTTTTCTGTTACAAATCATGATGTTTTGTTTTATGTGTACATGATATGCCACCCATCAAGGACCCTTGATTGGAATAATAAATATTCTTATTCTTATTCTTATTTCAAGCATATGGTACATTAACGTAAACTATTTATCTGTATAGACAATAATCTCAAAATAAAAAGGTAAAATACTTAATCAAATGCTAACTTACGTACATTAAAATACTTAACCGAATGCTAACTTACGTATATTAAAAAAAGGAATGACGTTTTCTAATCATGTCTTGAAATGTTTTTAATTTGTGTTTTATACCAATATTTTATGTCAAGATCAAAGACTTAGGGATAGATGGAAATACATAATATATATGTAATTTAAATATCATAACGTTATAAATATATAGATCGAATCCTATTTTAAGTGTTTATTAGTATCAGATGAAAAAAACTATTTGCTAGTATAATAATAATAATTATATAAAATAGCAGTTACTTTTCCTTTCATGTTGTCATATATATTATCCAAATTTTATTTAGATTACACTTTTATGATGGATGAAAAAATACGTAAGAAATAAAAAAAATATTATTGTGAAGTTAGAATCGCAATTTCTTATTTTTATACAGATAGATAATTATATTAGAAGTATTATGTCATTGTCTGTAGAGCCAATGTAAATAACAATTGTGTTTATAAAATGTTATGTGTTGCAGCTTTTGATTTGGCCAATTGAAAACGGACTTTCCTTATTGAATTTTCAGTGGATTTCGGTATTTTCTTTATTTTCTTTTACTTTTTTGGACGTTTGTAACGGACAAACAATGTATAATATCTATTTGCCCTTAATTGTAGTTCTGTTTGTACGTCTGTAAAGGACTTAAGAGAGGCGAAAGACACAAGAGGGACATTTGAGCTTATAGATCGAAAATATACTGACAACACCATAGCTAAAAAAGAAAAGAAAAACAGACAAATAATAGCACACAAGACACAACATAGAAATAATGTACAGTATAATGCTGAAATCTATTTGCAAATAATAGTTTCACTAAATTTCAAATGAAATAAAAATTAAGACAGAAGTAAAAAGACTGGCTTGAAAACTACTAGTAATGTGATCCTGTTTTTGTAAAAAGAACACATTTTGTATGCCAAATTTACGTTTTTGGTCAAGGAAGTTTTTGATGAAGTTGAAGATCTGTCAACTTGATTTTTAATACGCATGTTCCTTATGATATGATCTTTTTAATTTTAATGCAAAAAGTAGATTTTTGACTCCACTTTTATGGTCCACTGAGCATAGAAAATGATAGTGCGATTGTGGCATACGTGTAATATGAACACATTCTTGATTTACCTAGCTGGTTTTGAAAAACAGCCAATTTTGGCAGCAGATCTGATGTGTTATATATAGAGTTGATACACACTGACAATGAGATATATGAAGTTTCAGTCTGGTAAATAAAAATTACAGATCATTATTGTAAAACAATATCCTCAGATGATATAAATCTTATTAGAATTCCGATCCATGTGTGGGAGGGAAGAGGGTATACTGTTTCAATCTAGATCATTTGATAATTTGTTTCCATCAAAATTCAACACTGAGTTTTTAAGAAGAAAAAAAACTTTTTCCTGAATTTTCTATTTTATTTTTGAAATTAATTTAAAAAAAGAAATCCTGAAAAAAGAAAAAAAAAATAACTCCAAAGAAATGATTGAATGAGCAGTGCCTGGGTTTATATAAGCTTGAACTATAATTATAGTATGATCGTTCGAATCAGTTCGAAATAAGGCATATTGTTGTTATTAGATTGAATATACAATGTCAAATGATCAATGTTTATTAAAATGAATAATAAAGCTATAACCGTTAGAAAGTGACATCTTGATGACAGGTAGAATTGCAAAAACATTTGCATGTACAAAACCACCACATAAGTAATTTATATTACGATAAAAGTGTCCACTTTCGTTTTACAGTCGATGATACTCTCACCTAATGTAGGAAATGGAAGATAACGTGGCCCAATTCTCCTAGTTATTGGAAAAAATATCTGTTCTCCCAAGTAGAATGTTTTAAGCACTGTCCTAAAGGGAAATAACTCCTGTTTTAGGTAAAATAAAATCTTTTGAACTACTTTGGGATTGTATATGAACTCGTACTCCAAACGGTAAAGTATGACAAAAGTTTGGCTGGGAGAAGTATGAAGGTAACAATGCGAGCTATCTTTGGAAGAACTGATGTTTCACATAAAAAAGAGCAAAGATAAGCTGCGAGGGAAAGAATAATTGAATGAGATACTCTGCATGTGACAGATAAGTCAAGTGTATTTTAAGGAGAGTGTGTGTGTGATTGGAAAATAGATGTGTTTGTGAAAGACCTAGTGTCTGTATGTATCTGAAATAGAGTGTGTAAGATTAAGAGAGTATGAAGGAGTAAGAGATATAATGTAAACTGGAGAGATTAATAGTGAATGGTAGAGAGAGCGAACAAAAGAGTGAATGAGAGACAGAGAGAGAGATCTTAGAATAAGTATGTTCGTTCTTGTTGTAATTTTTTGGGGGGAAAAGAGGGGGTGCAAAAATTTCCAAGGACCTGACGTTTTAGATCACATAAATTGACTGTTTTTAAAACTACACGTACATTTGTTGCTGGCAAACGTCCATACTTCCGAGATGTTTGATATGATTATAATATTTTTTTTATTTTGGTATAAGTTCAGCTTTCTATTCGATTATAATTGTATGTGTATATATAGTAATAAGTAAGTTTAAGTTTTGAATCCCAAAGCTGTGCATTGTTTTTTTTTTCTGTCAAAGCAACACAGATATATGGAACCACAAGAAATTTTAACAGACTCATTAACTCATTACATTTTCGTTCACAGAAGTATTTTTAAAAAGCATAAATAGGAGACTGAAGTTTGAAAGGAATCTTCAATGTGATAGTTACGGATCTGTTACAAGTGGAACATTGTCAAAAACTATCAATGTAGATCAACAGGATACAAAACACAGTTTTCACAATAACAATTCCTATGTGTTTGTCATATGCATTCCACATTGTAGTAAAATCTCCATAAACTGTTTAACTCATTTGAAACGGGTTTCTTTATGTATCTTCCATGATTTTAATTACTGCAAAAGTAAAATTAATGACTTTGGGCTTTAATATAACGGATGGTTAAAATAAAATATCAATGTCAAGAAATTTTTTTCTTTAAATAGACTACTCTGTCAAATATGATTTATTATATTGCTTTCATTTTTCATCTTAACTCTGCACTTGCTTGTCTAAAATACCGTAGTGACTTTCAAAACGTAGTTGTAACAAATTGTATAATTGTAAACACTATTTAATTTGACAGTTATAGGTTCAAAACATTCTTTAATAATAAAACGGTAGCCCTATGTATATCTTAGCAGTTAAAGTGCAGAACATTTGAAGAATAACACCCATGTTCGGGCCATGGCCATTTTAACAAATAGTAAAAAGAGGACTTCAATCCCTATTGTTGATTCCAGTCTTGTAAAAGTTTATTTCAAACGATACATTATCAATCTCATATGTTTGATGGGTGTTTTATTCAAAAATTCAAATATTTTTTGGTAATATGAGGTCTATAATTCATCGTATCGCGCATGTAATATGTCTTTAAAAGATAATTTAATTTGCTCAAATAATAAACTGCATTCAAATGACTGTCTTTAATGCTCTATGTGTGTAAATGCTAATGTAAATACGAGCCCATCTCTCTATCTATCTGTTTATTCTGTAAATTTTTATCCTTAGCATATAATACATTACGACGTTTTTGCTGATGTTTTTTCATGTTAAGTTTTAAGTTTATTTCAGGTTTGTCCGCACATATACCTAAATGATCAAATGTCCTTGGTATTTACAATTTTGATAACCACTAATCCTTTCATTGAAACCCTGGAATTTAAATTTAGAGCAAAAACAAAACTTTTTCAATACAAATATCTCAAAGTGAAATCACATTACGTGGTACCAAAAAAAAATATTCAGTTAGTTATATGTCTATTGTTTAGGATTAATATACAAAAATAGAAGATTGCGTAAGAGAAACACAAAAAATGAATGCAAGAATGAACATCACACAATGAAAAAAAGGAAACAAATCAAGATAAAAAAAGTGTAATAGTTTGAATTTGCCATATATATTTCATCGTCTTGTTTTCAGTAGATTTCAGCTTCAATTCCTTAGCAATCTTAACAATTTTTAGAACTTAATCTGCTTTGGCTTCTTGAGGTATCATTTCAAATGTCACCAATATTCTATATCAGCTGACATTTGGGACTTGTACTTTGTAGGTATCATATAAATGCATTTGTTTATATCTTTATGATTTGAAAACTATATTTTAACAAGCGTAATTCTGATGATCATATCATTTCCAGAAAAACATGGGCAATGCATTATGAAATAACGCAACCAATTAGATAGGTTTCGGCATCAAACGTACTGGCCCGAGACCACAATTAATTCCTCTATCATTTCTTTATAACGTTTTTTTCGCATTAAAAAAGTTTTGCCTATTCTTTTTGTCTAATTTTGTGTGTGTGTAATGTACAGTACAAGTCCAAAAATATATGCAATTTTCAGAAAAATTGCATGTTTACATCATACAAATTTGTCCAATACACATCCATACCCCTTTAGGCAAGTCAAGAGATGATCCGAAAAGTGTAAATATTACCTTTTTGCACCTGGCCTAATCACTCTTTCCTTATTAAAATCAGTTAAAATAAAACATCTAAAAGTTTACTTCAGCTCTCTTCTTTCATTTCCACCCCAGAAAAGCTAAGAAATGAATGAGAAAGGGAAAGAAAAAAAATAAAGAAAAAATACACTATAATCCTTTTTCCCGTCTTTTTTGCTTTATTCCTGTCAATCATCCCAGAATCCTTGAGGTGAAAAACCTTAAATGGCCCAAGATTCCATGTGCATTTGAAACTCTATAACTAGATGAAGAACAGCTTAATGTCCGGAATATCTCTTTCATACTATGCACGTGCTATTGAAATACTAATTAAATAGTGATACATCAAAGTTTTGACTGACCGCAAAAGTATAGACATCTGTAGAGAACATAATCTGTGTGTGAGATAAACTGTAAAACAAATAAATATTTAGATCATTGATAAAGACCGCGAGAGTAATAAATATGCCTCATTGGCGATTTGTTGTCATTGTTGTTGGAAAATCAAGTACTTCTAAACATAAAATTGAGAATACAGACAAAATTTATTCAATAGATTTACATAAGTTTATGAATATACAATTATTTTTGGCCCTTGGGAATCATCTCAGCTAAAAAGTCTATTAGCATTCATGAGAAGCAAATTTCAAAGGCAGTGTCACACCCGTCAGTTCGAAGGAACACAGCATGGCTCCCTACTGCTTTAGACAGCGCAGCATGGCTGCCGAATGAGTTGAACTGACGGTGGTGATGAGATAACTGAATTCTTGGGGGAATAAATGAAATTTGGTTTATAGATCCAGACAACAAAATTTCATTAATGTCCAAAAACTCAGATGAGAATCAGCTGAGTGCCCCCAAAGGATGGTGTGAGGTGGTTTAGCCTTCAATATATCAACGACAACAAACATGTTTCAAAGACAAGTAAAAATTAACCGCGTTAACTAAAAATAAAGTGTATTTATAAATAATTCTATATAACACAATGAGTATATATAAATGTAAAAATAAATTTACGACTCGATCAGTTAAACTTTGTTGAGCATATTTGATAGAAGTTGTGGAAATCTTGATATATCTACAATAACTATCTGATTTCCATCGACCAAGTACCGTCAGTACTTTTATCATATAATCTTCTACGCGTACTTTCCCCGCACTAGTTGCGGCACCAGATCTGAAAGAATTACCATTATACAAATTTTGGTCATAAACGCAAAGTTCTAAAATATTCTTCAATTTCACTAGGAAAAATGCCTTGTAAAAGCTTCCTTTTTACCTGTAAAGAAAATATTTGCTTCACAATATAAAATAGCGTCCTTCTATCCAAACATAATAACAAAGATGAGTTCTGCCACGTGTATCTCTTCTAAATAAGGAACAACCAATAAGAGTAGCACATGCAGACACGAGCTTATTTACACGAATAAACCACGCCTAAATTATATGTAAGCTTACAATTATAGGTCTGACTTAAAAAAGATTATAATGCATAATTCTGAAGGAGACAATGTTAACCATTTGAGCTCTATTTCGAGCAACTAGATTAAAATGTCATTCATTCAACACGAACTGTGCCCCCCTTTTTTTTAGCAAGTTTGTGTACTCTTCAGATGTTTTTTTGGGGGTTATATTTGTATTCTCATTCATTTTGGAGTTAAAAATTGTAGATTCAATATGAAATATAGATTATACTAAGAAAATGATTTAGATATAGCATTGCAGTTGCCTTCATTTATAAACTCTAATCGAGCTGTTTAAAGTAAAACCACTCAGGTGAGAAAAACAGCTTACCTGTGTACTATATAAACATGCGTGTCACTTAAATACTCGCTTTTAAATGCGAACAGAACTTCTAGAACTTCTAGAACATAAGCATCCTCTTTATAAACATCAACATACATGTACCAAAAACAATAATAACCAACGACAACTCTAAACCATAGATATTGAAACAAGAAATGTATAATTATGCTGCTACTACCAGTGCTGGTACAAATTTCCTTTCTTTTTATGTATGATTAATAAAAAGAATACTGTTTTACCATTTAATTGGTCAACAAGATATATCTATAACATATACAAAATGTGTTGCAAATCTGGACAGATTCCAAAACTTTAGCATGTCTCTATTGCAATCTATAAAAGTTCTGTTGACGAGAAAATTAACACAGTGTTTCATCCACATTATATCCCGCATGGGTAAACTTACAGTTCAAAAGTCAATCATCACAATCTCTCTGACTGTTAGGACTCCATGGATGATGTATCTGAAATATAAAGTTGAATGATAATAAACCTGTTCTTCATAATAAATATTATCAAATCAATAATTAAATTACCATTACAACACAATTTCATATCAGGATCTTGATTTTTTTTTTTTGTGTTTGTGTGAGTTTGTATATGATATATCGGTGTTTACACCTTATACATTATATATCAGTATTGTTAAAACTTTTGCACTGAAGAAGGCCATTTGTTGAGCCGAAATATTTGCAATTATTGTATAATTTATATCATCTGTTCAGTTTAGTGTTTTGTTTTCCATCTATTTATCGGTATTGTTACACAATCTTTTAGACTCATATATATATATATATAGTGTAACATGTATATGTAGTATCTGGTCATGAGTAGTTTCTTATACATTGACTCCTTGTACTAATCCACATCAAATATTATCTAAATGGGTATTGCGTGGGAGAGAAATTGCAATGTTGTATCTTAATCATTTTCTTCATGAAGTCTACAATTATACGTCAGAAAAACTCATAAGATATAACTTTGCACGCTTTGCGTTAATTATAATTACTAACATACCTGATGGTAAACTCAAGACTTTCTTTGAAATGTGATTGGAACTATCCTCCACCAATGGTCTGAAATAGAATTTTTTTGAAGTTAAAGCATTTGACCAATCAGATATTTTCAAAATATTGCTCAAAGAATTGCTAATTTCTTGGTTAATGTTTTAAGATCCAAATCGGGGTTAACAGACTGAGAAATGAGAAACTTCAGAACAATATCAATGTCCCACATTTCTTGATATTTAGGTAAAGGTGGATTTTCCATCAAAATTACCTTCATTATTTTTTTAACTGATTGTGGCTGTCCCACTGGTTGACCCTCAATATGAGGAAGAATAAAGGATATTGCAGATCTATGGATATTAACTGTTCGGTATTGAAAACTTTTGGAACATCCATGCCAAAAAATCTAGAACAGCAGTTAGATGTGTTGAAAAGGGACCAACTTCCCGTTCCAAACACCAGCTAACCCACTTATTCCAGGCCGAATCGTAAGATTTCTGAGTTCCTTTCCCCCAGGAGCTGAGCAAAAGTTTTTTAACTTCCTCTGATATTGACATTGTTTGATATGATCTCCTGAGACAAGCCACCCGACTAGTTGAAGTGATTTGTTTTGAATCATTGGGTGTTGTTCCCCTTGATACGACTGCAGCAGACGTGGAAATGTTGGCAACAGAATTGGATGTTGTATTGACATTTCCAGCAATATTGCGTACTATGGCTATACAATCCCAGCAGGAGTTATCAGAACTACAATTGTTTTCTCTGCTTTGATATTTTCCAGACATTGAGCTATCACGCAGAAAGGGGGAAGGCGTAAGCCTTGAAACTTGTCCAAGGATATAGGAGAGCATTGAACGCTAATGCTCCTTGATCGGGAAGCCAGCTTATGTATGTTTGAAGTTGATTGTTGGACCGATCTGCGAAAAGATCTATGCTGCAGGTCATTGTCTGCCTCATTAAAGAATGGAAAACCTTGAAGTTTCCAATTGCTGGAGTCTAAATGATGTCTGGACTCCCAATCTGCAATTAGATATTTTGACCTGGGATGAAATCTGCTTTTAGCACTCTGTCCTTCTGGAGACACCATGTCCAAAGCTCTAAGGCTAGTTTGTTGCAAACTTTGGACACATTTTGTTGATATAAGTCATTGTTGTTATGTTGTCCGTCTGAATCAACACCTTTAAATTGTGTTTGTCTTTTAAGAAAGATTTGACTGCATGAGTCACTGCTACAAATTCTAGAGCATTTATATGGAAAAAAAATTCTGATTGTAACCAAGGACCCCCCATGGACACTTTGTTCATTACTGCTCCCCATTCCACATTGCTTGCATTTGTTTTGGTGATTACAGATGGTTAGATGGAAATTAGAGACCTCCCGTGCCAATGTATTAACTGGTGTATCCACCCGTTTAATTCGTTTTAAGCTTTTTGAGATAGGACTAGTTCTGAATTGTAACTGAGAGTCTGGTTGAGCTTTTGATTTTTTTTTTCTGCCTGTAAATGTCTGTAATGCAGTGGGGCTGGAAAAATTGCTTGAATTGAAGCTGTCAGATTTCCTATTAATTCTGAAAGTTTTTTCACTGTTATTTTTCTGAATTTTTTACATCCTTGCGTAATTTTTTGTATTTTTTGAATTTTTGGGGTTGGAAGGGACAGACTTATATCTACCGAGTTCACTAGAAATCCTAGAAAAAGCATTTGTTGAGATGGGACAAAAACTGATTTCTTTTCGTTTATTGGAAATCCTAAACTTTGAAGAAGCCTTACTGTTAGTTGTGCTTCTAACTGACATTTCTCTTTTGATTGGTTTATTTTTAAGATATCGTCCAAGTAAACCACTAGACGTATACCCAGTCGTCTTAGAAAACTTGTTGGGACTTTCATTAATTTTGTGAATACTAGGCGACTGAAATTCTAAAGGGAAGTACCTGCCATTGAAACTGGACATATTTTTGAAGTTGTTTTAACACTGGGACGGTCAAATATGCATCCGTCAGATCTATTTTTATCATCAAGTCTGATTTTTGGATTAAATCTTTTACTGAGTAAATCCCTTCCATTTTGAAATGATTGTACATCAAATAATTGTGAAACTGTTTTAAGTTTATTACAGTACGGTGTCCTCACCCTTTTTTCTCGAGCAAGAAAAGATGACTTAAAAAATACCCCTGACTCTGGGATATCGGACATATTGCTTTTTTGTCTAACAATGATAGAATTTCTTGATTGATCAATGCCGTTTTCTCTATGTCAAAAAATAGTTTGGGGCATTGAATTTGTCTAGGCGGTATTTGACAGAATTCTAGTTTTAGACACTGAACTGTATCTAAGACCCAAGAATCTAATGTCAAACAACCCCAGTTCTGGACAAACAGTTGTGTTCTCCCCCTACAGGGAAGTGATCAAACGGTCTGTTGTAATGGGGAAAAAACCTAATTCTTGAACCTTTACCTGTTGTATGCTTAATTCTTGGGATTGAACCCTTTCCTTGGGATCCTTGGGTCAACATTTACAATTAATTCTCCATAGGCGGTAATGGTAACGTTTTCCTCCGTTGATCAGTCCATATCGTTTACTTGAACATGTATGATGGCTCATATCGAAGCTGATACATTTATACATGTCTGGTTAAATTTTCGGGGTGGCAAGTGAGATTACTTTCTTTCACAAATTGCTGGACCCCGGAAGATGGTGAAAAATGTCACTCTCCCCATGAAATAATCCCAAAATTCTGATCATAAAGTTCAATAAAAAAATTGTCCTCTCTAATAATTTATTTCAGGTCAAATCTACATATTTCTTTTCTCATCACATCAGCTCTATAAAAATAGTTCTTATTGTTCATTTATCTCCATTTTTAAAATCACAGCATCCACAATTGTATGGCGGACTAATATTTTTTTTTTAATTACGTCATCTGAGTTCCTCATCTCAAGGTCCATTAGGGATCCTGACCCTGTCGATCTTGACTGACCTTTGCCTCTGCCCCCAAACTGTTGGTTCTGGATGTTTTGGGGCTCGAGCCGAAAATACTGGTTATTGCCACGGTCACCATTTCCATGACCACCACTGAAGTTACCATTATCAAATCTAGACGATTTATTTTTGGAACGGCGTACAGCTTGAAGTAAGCTAAACCATTCCCTGTTGTCCTTGCTTTCTTCGGGGAGCAATTTCCTGAACTTACGGCCAAATAGTTCATTAGAGCTTTTTAACAGAGCTTTCTTGCCATCTTTATCCGTTAATAAATCTAAACATTCTCGTAATACTCTACCAAGCATTGACCTACGACTATCAGTTAAGTATGCATAGTGATCATTTCCAATCAGGACAAATGGTCTCTGTACAATGTCAATGACATCTAGTGGATTCAAACCACGATCACGTTTCTTAGCTTTCTCTGCTTCTGTACATACAATTGCTAAGGGACCAGTAGCATCTAAAATTCTGTTTTCAGAGTTAATAATAGAACGTTCTTTCTTGGCATTCAAAGTTTGATTAAATTTCTGACAAAACAGTTTCTTTATATATCTCTCCGTTTTTTTGGAAGCGAGCTTTTTACTTATAGGAATGTTACAATTCTTTGTGACTTCTAACCTCACGTTCTTTGTGATGCACTGATTAGCATATTTCTCAATGTATTTTGAAATTTTACCCGGTATATTGATACCTTTCTTCAAAATTTCAGACGGATCAAAAAGATTGTCATTTTCTGAACTTTCCCCTCTATCAGAGGAGGAATTCTCGGTCTCCTGTTCCGATTCATCACCAGAATCTGTGTTCACCTCCACATGTTTTCGTTTACCGGAAGAAGATGATTCTACTGGATTTCTTTTATCCGGCAACCAGTTACGTGTGGTCCTCTCGTCGCTTTCACAATCTAACCCAGACGCCCAATCGTCTGATTGTGGATGAGTTTTGCTATTATTGGCACTTAAGTTGCCCTTATTGGCACTATGTATGCCCTTATTGGCACTTTATTTCCCTTATTGGCATTGTGTTTGTTTTTCGTGGCACTTGGATTGCCCTTATCTGCATTAGAAACATCACCCTCATTGGTATGTTCAATGTCACTAAGGTCACTAAACTGACCATCGTCAAACAGATCAACTTCATCTTGAGATTGAACAGCATAGACAAGTAGTCTAAATCTTCTAACAAATCTCAAGAAGGAGTATGTTTCCCTCTGCAACTGGGCGAGCTTAATTGAGCTTGAGTCATATTATTTTTTTCAACATTAAATCTTACCGAACATCTCGACTGTGAGCTAAATAAAGGCAACAGTAGTATACCGCTGTTCAAAAATCGTAAATCTATGGACAAAAAACAAAATCGGGAAAACAAACTAAAACTGAGGGAAACGCATTAGATATAATAGAACAACGACACAACATTCAAATGTAACACACATAGCAACGGACTAAGCATTAGACAAAATCCGATGAGAATAACCAAATAAGCAAATACATGAAAAGTACCGTGACACGTCTTATAGTAATGTGAATTCACACTCAAATATAGGAGAAAACAAACGACACAACGGAAACACAACGTAAAAATGTTACACACACAGAAACGAACTATGATATAACAATGGCCATACTCCTGACTTGGTACAGGACATTTTTAAAGAAGCTAAAATAGAAAGCGAGTATTTAAGTGACACGCATGTTTATATAGTACACAGGTGAGCTGTTTTTCTCACCTGAGTGGTTTTACTTTAAACAGCTCGATTAGAGTTCATAAATGAAGGCAATTGCAATGTTATATCTTATGAGTTTTTCTGACGTATAATTATAACAAAAAAAAAACAACTGCAAGTGAGTCTAAAAGGGGTAAGTACATAATAACTGACGTAGGGTAAATTATTCTATGCAAATGACGATTTCAACATAACGTTGACTGCTGGTCCTCAAATTTTGACATTTTACTTATAATGTTTGAGTTTTTTTTTTATACAATGTTGTCAATATAATGGAATAATATGCGACTCTCATACAAGTGAGAGGTTCACCTAGCTTCAAAATTGGATTTAGTCCGCTATTTTCTACATAAGGAAATATCTGTATTAAGTCAGGAATTATGACAGTTGTTTTCATTCGTTTGATGTGTTTTAGTATCTGATTTCGTAATTTGATAAGGGACTTTCTTAGAGAATTCCTTGGAGTGCGGTAATTTGAAAATTTAACTTATACGAAGCTTGTTTATACGTACTGGTGAAATTTCTTTAAATCTAAACAAATGTTGTAATTTACACCCGTATCGTTGTGTTTTAAGCCTTTTTGACATGCTTTGTTTTGATCATGAAGGAAATTAATGTTTCAATATACAGAAGAAAGATACCAAAAGGACTTTTAAACTCTCTAAACCGAATAAAATTACGCATTGACCAACGTCATATATTTCGTCATATTTTTTGTTAATTTGCATAGAAATAAAGTTGAAGTTATCATTTATAATTCATTATAATCACGTACATTAGTATAATACACGTATAATGAATTCCACGATATTTGAAAGCTTAATTACACTATCAGAACTATATTAAAGGTATCAAATGTACTGGGATTATAATTTAATACACCAGACGCGCATGAGACTCGTCAGTGATGCTCTGTCAGATCAAAATAGTTAGAAGACAAACATGTTCAAAATTGAAGAGCATTGATGGCTTTGAGGCTTCTTTAGTTTATGTATACAATCAGAGGCATTAAATACTGTATTACTAGACGTAATAATATGTGTTTAGTAATGCATGTCTCTGGTGTAATATGTATTTAGTAACGTATGTCTCAGGTTGCAAATGTAGTGTGCAACCAAATAAAATGTGCAAATCTTTAATCAGATCTATTAAAGAATTGTATTAGATTCTCCATTTTTCTTAATTTCATAAGAAGAATTATATCCATGTTTTGCTAATTAAGCAATGACTGTAATGTTTTTTTTCTTTCTATGAAGAAATAACATAAAAAATGTGGTGCACATTTTTTATGTTATTTCAAGTAGGCATAACAAATATTACAGTCATTTCTTATAATTTAATTATTAATTCCATTTTAAACCGGAGTAAATCATGAATAAGCGTTGGTGACGTCACGGTAACATGACACAATTATGTCTATGAGCTGATAAACAAAACGACGTCAGACATTCAGAAGACGTGTTACATTCAAAATTTAATTATTAGCCAATATCACGTTTCGTACAAGTCAATATTTTAAACCTTAATCTAATTAGGATATCACCCGGCCGCGTGTTCCTCTTAATTCATGTCAAAACCAGAAATTGTTTAACACCACGAAAAGTACAATTAACTGCGAGTTAGATCGATTCAATTGATTATGACACTTCGAACTTACAAGACCTAATAACCTTGTATATACTCCATTATCAAGGTTACAGGTAAAAGTAACACTATATATTTATACAATTGTATTTTTCAATCATTTGTTTCATGGAATTTTTAACAAAAACATGATTCAAGCGAGCAATTAAAATTAACTTTTGACATGTTTCAGTTTCATTCAAGTCTAGTCTTTATTTATATTTTAAATTCTATATTCTAGTTAGTATCACAGTTTAAGCAAACAATACTTTACTCCTTTGCTTAATGGTGAATATTTTTGTCATTTAATTGAAAGATGTATATTTTATCTGTATCATAAATTTTGATTAGACGATAAAAATCAATACTAAAATAATCCTCTAAAAAATAGTCTATATATAATTCTTTTCATGTCATCATTTCTCTTTAGCGAGGAGATTATTATTATTTGGCAATAAGAAAAGGGTTTAAAATAATATTTATGAATAAAGTGTAAAAATGTCAAAGCTAGACTATTGACAGGAGTTAATGACATATCAAAACGGAAGTGGAACATATGATATATTTATATTTATGTAGAAGATGCTTTACTTTTCGGATGAGATTGTTGCAATACCGACTTAACTGAACGTTGCAATGGCTAACTAACTATAAAACCAGGTAAAACCCACCATTTTGTTTTAAATACGTGTACCAAGTCAGGAATATGACAGTTTTTAACGTGTTTTGTTGATTGATAAAAGAAGGACGAAATATACCAGAGGGGCAGTCAAACTCATAGATCGAAAATAAACTGACAACGCCATGAATAACAAAGAAATAAAACAAACAGACAGACAAATAAAATTACACAAGACACAACATAGAAAACTAAAGCCGAAGCAAAACGAACCTTACCAAAAAATGGGATTGATCCCTGGTGCTCCGAAAGGGTAAGCAGATCCAGCTCCACATGTGGCACCCGTCATTTGTTGATTGATTGTACTTTTTGAATTTGCCTTGGTGTTAGGTTTTTTGTTAGACTTTTTGTATTCTTTATGTACTTGCATGTAACTACTGGAATCAGCGACTCCATTTTAATTAAAACCTATCATAATACCAGTATTGAATGAATTTACAGTGAATTGGTTAAATAGTTCTATGATGTGATGTCCTTTAATTTTTTATGATAAAACGATGTCATCTTATTTATTTTAATTGCAACAAAATTCTTGAATAGTTAAACATTTTCTATTTGCCAGTTGAATGTGTCAAGTTTTCCTGCAATGGTTATGATAAATAGTGTGTTTTTTGATATTATATGTACATGAGATAGGTGTCATTATAATATTTAAAGTTTTTTTTTACCATCTAATGATAGTAGTTGGTCATATTAAAATGCTTATATGCAGTATGGCTTTGCTTATTGTTGAAGTCCGTACGGCGACCTATATTCACGTCAGTTTTCAAAGAAGTAGTACATGTTTTTGTTTAGAGGCTAGCTGAAGCCCGCCTCCGGGTACGGGATTTTCACGCTGTGTTGGAGACCATTTGTAGGCCTTCTGTTGTTTTCTGCTCTTCGGTTAGGTTGTTGGCTCTTTGAGATACATTTCCCATTTCCATTCACAATTTCAATATTTGTGATTTTCATAAATATTCTTTTTCGTTTGCATTTCCCTTGGCCACAGAACGATAAATAGCCAGGTAGTTTAAGTTTTCGACTTACGTCCTTGGACACAGAACTATAAATAGCCAGGTAGTTTAAGTTTTCGACTTACGTCCTTGGCCACAGAACGATAAATAGCCAGGTAGTTAAAGTTTTCGACTTACGTTCTAACTACAATTCTTTTAAATAGATCTTAAGAAATATTGAGATAAGGTATGTTCAGCCTGTGATAACAATAATAATAATATATTCAATCACATTCTTTACAATTTCAGTAATATCATCAATAATTATTTTTTTTTACGCTTTGCACTTCTATTTACCATGCTTAATTGAAGGTCGAATACCTCGTGTCATTAACAGAGAGGTCTTGTTTAACAAGGGGAATCATAGATACAAGTTTCTTGTTTCAGATCATGAAAAACACCTCAACTGGCAAAAAAAAAAAAGAAACACTGATGAAGCTAAATTTGTTCAAAAGCATTAATTAACTTCATAAATAGAAATGTATGTCAGCTCGTCCTTCCGTCCCCCAGTTCGAATGTCTGTCCCGCTTGAGGTTTAAGTATTTGGTCAAGGTAGTTTTTGATAAAGTCCAATCAACTTGAAATTAGGTACGCATGTTTCCTATGATATAATCTTACATAAGCCAACTTAGAGTGTTGACCCTTATAACATGGTTCTCTGAACATAGACAATAAAAGTGCGAGTGGGGCATGACACATTCTTGTTTGTTTTTAAATTTGATTTTCCTTCTTTATCTATTGATGAGATTTAAACATAAGTACTCAAACACATAACAAATACAAGATTTATAATATTGAAAGCTAGGGGCGAGTTTTATGTACAAAAAACATCACCATTGACGCGCGAATCAAAAAGGTCAATGCAAATAAAGTACGATCTTGAAGAGCATAGAGGGTCCAAAGTTTTTAAAGGTTATGTCAAAGTCAGCAAAGGTATCCTATTCCCTTTGTATAAAATCCTCATTTTTTTAACTAATGTTTCCTTTATTCATATCGATATCAACTGTTTACTTCACTTGAAATAAGTTTCAAACTATCAACTGCAACTGTGCAGCGGGGATAAATAATGTTCATTGATTCTTACAATAAACTTTGAAATAGTATACCAAAATGTACTTGAGGTAAAATATTATATATTTAGTAACATGTTACTAAATTCTATTAATCATCAAAGAGAAATCAAAGATGACGTTATCTTGAGTTAAGTTAAATAGCATACTAAACACAAAAGGAAAAGAAGTTGGTTCTTTGTACTGTAATTTTAATGTACTGGTATCTGTCCTTTATATACCATTTATTATAAAATATTTTGTAACAATCAACATGAAAAGGTATATGCATATTAAAATTTGATAGGTATCATTAATTGCTTTGAACGCCCATGTCAGTTCTTGTAAAAAAAAACTTAAAGAAATATATTCCAAATATGACGTGATTTTTATTTTAACCATACAATATGTATACGACTTATGCATGTAAAGTATTTCAGCCCAATTTAAACAGAAAATAAGGTTTTTACATCTATTATAGGACCAATTATTTAAAATAAAAACATAAAAGAAAAAATGTTTAAGTTCGAGGATATACGTAAATGGATCGGCAGTAACAGCCGATTGCTTTGAGTGTGTAAGTAAAATTAATATCTTTGTTTAGCTTGCTTGCTAACTGAACTGGAAGTCATTCTTAGGTTAGGTAAACTCTGATCCTTCTTTACGTGTAGACTAGTCCGACAGATAAACAATCTATCTGTCTGTTGGAGTATTAGTTACTTCGAAACAATGGTAGTATTACCTAATAATGCCTTCAAGCAGTAATCGTCTATCGGAATAAAAGAACAGATTTGAAAATTAACGAAAAATCAAAACTTTGTGCATATATCGGGGTTTTTTTGGGTCATATTCTGGTGTTACAGAACTAAATGGTAAAACGAGGGACGAAAGATACCAGAGGGACATTCAAACTAATAGGTATCGACAACGACATTGCTAAGAACGTAGAAGACGAACAGACAAATAATAGTACACAAAACACAACATAGAAAACGTAAGACTAAGCAACACGAACCCCACAAATACTAAGAACGATGAAAGAATCGTAACTTTTACAAACAACTTAAACGCATGTAAAAACTTGTTACTCATTTACTACAAATGTATATGTACTTTATGAACGCCTTGATAATCGATTGCAACACATTCAAATATGATCTAATTCTTTTTTCATTTCAACGAAAACATGTTTTGAACATCGCTAGGTTTTCGTAAATAAAAACACTTCGATATTCAAGCATGAACATATGCACTTATACGTACTTATTTGTAATAAAGGCCAACTTTGTTGTCGTCACTGAACATGCTCATGCTGAACGTTAATTAATGTTAAAAGGGTGGAAATATTTATGATGTGAAATAAATAAATATAGTTTTTTATTGAATAATTATATTTGATAGATCAACACTTAAAAGTAGGGTCAACATAATTATAGTCAACCTGACTTGAATTGATGACGTCTTTCAGCTTATTTATATGTACTTTTGATGGTAGATGTTTGTACTTTACTTAGTATTTTCATTTAATGTATTTGAGGGGAAAAAAACAATTTGTGTGTATTAACACTAATGTAAGTGCAGTTTTTTAATGAATTCATGACCTTAAATCCATTAAATTATTTTGGCATGAGATATTCTTAAGGCAAACAGTCTTTTAAAGTTGAAAAATCATTTTACATGTATATCAATACGATACAGCTACAAATACAGAAATTGTATAAGAAAATAGCAATAATTAAAGATTTAAGCTAAAACAAGTCAAGACGACACAAATGAAGCATTTAAAAATCATGAGCACAACAAAAGTAGTGGTCTATATTTAAACAAGAATCAATTACTGTACATATTATGACAGTCTCTAAATCATGTTTCCTACAAATTAAATGCATTCTTTATCTAGGACTATTCCCATACCGATTGAGATTTTATGTCAGTAATGTCGAAAGTATTACTGCATCTGTTATACCCTTGCACAGAGAACTAACTGCTAACATTAATGATATAGTGCCAAACAAGGAGGCATTTTTTATTGAATGTAGACTTAAAATATTTTAAAAAAAATGAGTGTGTTTATTACAATTTGTTTGATATGTATGTGTTAGATGCATGCACTGTATTTATTCTAAATCTAATCAAAAGTGGTATTTCACATACAAATTTTTACCATATTATTGATAATGCAAAAATGAATAAACAATGCCATGAGCTAGTTTCCCTCATGATATATTCATAGATAAATGTGATAATTTACTGCTTTTGTAAAACATTCTGTCTAATAGTTTTTGGCGATACACTACGATGAAACGTTTAAAACAATAGAACAGACGTCTTTTTTATATCATGCCGGAATTTCCATTTTACAATCCAAAATATGTATTATACATGTATTATAAATGAACCGTAATTTCCCCTGTAGCTATGATTGAATAAGTTATGAGAAAAAATCATTCATTTATTTTTAACGTTATACCGACATTAATTCGATAAATTGATAATTTGACAATAAGACAGCAACTAATAACTTGCACGATATATATATGATAATCGGGTATTGTCGAGATAAAAATTGGAAACCCAAATGAATAAGACATAATAAAAGGAACCAAACCAAAAAAAAACAAAGCTGATGTAATATTAAAGGTATGTAATTGATATGATTGATTGATTAAGTATTTGTGCTTAACCTCACTTAAGTTCTATTGGTTATTTCGTTGCTGGCAGTTTTCATTGGTGCAGAAATAATAGAGTGCGTGAAAAAACCACTAACTTTCGCAGTAAAACCACAAATCATAGCCATTTCTAAGTGATCGGAATATACGCACCCTCTACACGTGGGTTTGACGGGCTTGTTATTGTTGCAGGTGATCGGAATATACGCACCCTCTACGCGTGGGTTTGACGGGCTTGTTATTGTTGCAGTTCTAAGTGATCGGAATATACGCAGCCTCTACGCGTGGGTTTGACGGGCTTGTTATTGTTGCAGTTCTAAGTGATCGGAATATACGCACCCTCCACGCGTGGGTTTGACGGGCTTGTTATTGTTGCAGTTCTAAGTGATCGGAATATACGCACCCTCTACGCGTGGGTTTGACGGGCTTGCTATTGTTGCAGTTCTAAGTGATCGGAATATACGCACCCTCTACGCGTGGGTTTGACGGGCTTGCTATTGTTGCAGTTATAAGTGATCGGAATATACGCACCCTCTACGCTTGGGTTTGTCGGGCTTGCTATTGTTGCAGTTCTAAGTGATCGGAATATACGCACCCTCTACACGTGGGTTTGACGGGCTTGTTATTGTTGCAGTTCTAAGTGATCGGAATATACGCACCCTCTACGCGTGGGTTTGACGGGCTTGTTTTTGTTGCAGTTCTAAGTGATCGGAATATACGCACCCTCTACACGTGGGTTTGACGGGCTTGTTATTGTGGCAGATGAACTACTTTTTCTCTCGTATAATTTTATTCAAATCTGTACATTACTAATTCACGACGCAATACCTGGTGTCACAAACATACAGGTACATTCATAAAGTCAATTAAAACAATATCAAAGGCAAAATTGTCAAAGACAACAACCAGACCATAGAGTAGAAACCAACACAAAGCATTCAATGTGTCTACAATAGAGCGAAAAAATCCCACACTCAGAAATGGGTTTAAGTAACAAAATTGTGAACTAGTTCGGCAAAAATGTACGGGATACTAAACTTCCAAAACATATATTTAATGAAGAAAAACCTAAAAACCTAAAACAAGTTCACCTTGTCAACATGATGTCTCCTCACTGATATTTATCGTAATATTCCTTTCACGCATTCCTTTCAATTTCCATGAAGTATTTTCAACAATTGCATTCATATAGTATAGACTATAACATGTATAAATCGGTTACAGATTGTCACGCATCTGGTAAATGTTTGACCTGCCTTCATTATATGTTCTATCAATATCACTATTTGCAATAAAACAACCCAATTTAAATTATTATAGAGGGATTAATATGCTAGCACAATATCCACATTTTCGATATCTCCAGAAAATGTGTAAATCAGTTCAGTTCAGTTTCTTGTATAATCCTCCATTAATTGTGGAGCACTACCCGAAGGATATAGTTTTAGCAACTATGTACACCTTAAAACATAAGGAAACAATTAATTATATACAGATGACTGAATTTGGTTATGATAATCACTAAATAATAAATATCATAATTAATTCATAGGATTGTCATCATAAAGTTTTAAAGGATATCATTTATTATACCAGACATTCCTAATATGAACTTTCATATGGTCATTTCGGAACTGGAATAGACTTTCAAATAAACAATTCGGTAGTTGATAGTACAGAAAAGTTTACCCGGGCTTTAAATTTGTTAAACAGTTTCAGGAAAGATTTCTGTCTTGCCAAAGTATGGCTTTCGTCCTTGCTGGACATTGTTGCTTTTACTGCATATATGTTAAATTAGGATTTGATCATTCAACAATACGTACACATCGATCAGGCTTGATCAGGCTTAAGAATTTACAATAAGCTAAATGATTATGAAGACTTTACTAAAAATTGATTGTAAGCGATGGTTTTGAGCGTACAAGGTTGCTTCAGATGGACACTAGGCTGACTTTTTACGAGAGATATTGCATCGTATTTTGTCAATATTATCAGGTGTATGAAGTTCTGCATACAAAGCTAGGCTATTCAAGGCATTTTTTTTCCTTGGCTTGACGTTGTCTTTTTATGGTTGGGGAGTTGGGAAAATATGAGCAATGCATGTTTTACAAATCATGATTTAAACAAGAATGATGTCAAAATTTACAAGAAATATGTAGAAATTAATTTGGTATCATCTAAGACCGATCAGTTTGGTAGAGGGTTAACTATACACATTCCTGCGCAATTAGACAAATGTATTTGTCCAGTGGCTTTTATTGCTTTGCTATTTGCCAGATAGACTTGTAGTAGGTGGACCGCTATTTCGTCTTTTGATGGTTAGCTAGTTGGACTAAATACCAATTTTCTGCAATACTCAAAATATCTATACATGCTTTAGGTATTAAATATTCTCGTTGTTCGTCGAACTCATTTAACATAGGTATGGACCTATAATGGTTTACTTCTATAATTGTGACTTGGATGGAGATTTGTCTCATTGGCACTCATACCACATCTTTCTATATCTATATATGGAGATAGCTTGTGTCGTTGATGGATTATCCGATAAAAATATTTAGGTCGTTTGAAAGCGGGTGCATATTTGCGTCACATATACGAATTTCCATTTAATTGTTTGTATGTTGCTGATTCTCCCATAAGGGTTTGGATTGTTAGGTCGTCAATTATTAAGAATGTGATTTTGGAAGCAAGACAACGACCGGGAGGAGCTTATTTGGCTTTGAAAAGGTCGGGAGTGAAAATTTGATGGTAGGTTTGTTTTAACCGATGGATTAACTATTTCTAAGGTGAAGAATCGCATTAAAATAATGCAAAGATTTGAAGATCCTCCCAGCTATATTATAGTGCACATTGGGAAATGATATATATAAAATATCAAACTAGGTACTTTCATCATTAGCTTGTTCAAATTATGTCAAGGTTATATATTGATTTGCCTGATACAACTTGATTTGGTCTCAAGTTTTATTGCCAAGACTGCAATGAAGGTCTTCAAATAATGGGAATTGTAATGTATGGACAAGTGCAGGCGTCGGTTAAACAGCTCCATTGTTGTCCACATGACAAAGCATGGATGTTACATTCGATATCCTTACATAAAAGCTAAACACGAGTCTCTAGCAGAAGATGGGGTGTATTTAACAAAGAGAAGAACAATTTTTTTCTGAACTTAATACAGGGAGCCCTAGAAACAATAATTTCTAGTAAGACGGGTACATGTAGCATTACTTTTCCAGAATACTATTCCATGCTTTGAATTTTTATAGTTGACTCGTTGTCAGTAACAAATGCCTATATATGATCTTAGTGAACAGTTAAACGAAACATCGGCGTTATTGGGCTGTTTTATAAATAATACAAATAGTTGCTTGTTAATTTACAATTTATACCATATAATGGCATATATTCATTTATCAGAAAATTATTTTAATCAAATTTTGCTTGAAATGGCACAGCTATGCGCAGCTCCCCCCAATTTTATAAGCGGTTGACGGTTCTGTGAAAATTTTAACTGTAAGCTAAAATTGTCGCAGCACCGCCAATTTGGCAGATTTCGCTGCGCTTAGATAACATATTTGCAGTTTACAGACTTATTGTAATCGTATGATAGCATTAGCCTCTGATTTCCAGGGTTAATAGCTTATCTTGAACTTCCCCTTTTCATATATGGTCTGCCACCCTCAAACATATTCGGCGATCATCATATAACATTTTCAAAGACACTGTCACACATATGCATTTTTATCAGTTAATTTTAGTTCATAGATCTACATGTATCACAAATTGCATTTCATATAATAGTACATATATCATATCACAAATTGCCGTGCAAATTGCATTTCATATAATAGTACATATATCATATCTGTTAATAAATGCTGTGGCCATTTCCTGCCAATAACAATCTTGTTATTTTTTATGAGCATCTAAGATAATAGGATTTAAAATCTAAATTTTAAATCAGTTATCGGTAGTGCTCATACCACTGTCCGTCGTTATACTACTTCGTCAAGTAATAGTATTTGGTTTCTAGTTGGATTATCGATCTTTGCAAGTGATTGATTTACCCATAATCCTCCTTTTGACATCGACATTTAGGAAAAGCAGACGCATTTTTAGCCATAGATTTATCTTCTAAAACCCGCCCACCCTCCCTTTAATTAGTAGAATGCAATTCCTACGGAAGATACTGCTGTTTGGTTTTGTTTGTTTATTTCAGAATTGTATTGTCTACATCGATTAAACCATCACTCAATGTGGAAAGATGTAAAAAAAGTTTAAATGACAGAGACGGTCATTTAAGAAAAAAGACGAATCCTAGACGAGGAGTGGACTTACATGCATATAGAAATTGAATGGATAACTAGGAAAGATATTTATTACATTCAAACATGTAAATTTAGCGTTGGTAGCGATAACTTCTGATATCCAGGGTTAGTCGCTTGATTTATGGCAGATTTCGCTGCGCTTAGATAACATATTTGCAGTTTACAGACTTATTGTAATCGTATGATAGCATTAGCTTCTGATTTCCAGGGTTAATAGCTTATCTTGAACTTCCCCTTTTCATATATGGTCTGCCACCTCAAACATATTCGGCGATCATTATATAACATTTTCAAAGACACTGTCACACATATGCATTTTTATCAGTTAATTTTAGTTCATAGATCTACATGTATCACAAATTGCATTTCATATAATAGTACATATATCATATCAAAAATTGCCGTGGAAATTGCATTTCATATAATAGTACATTATGATATATCATATCTGTTAATGAATGATGTGGCCATTTCCTGCCAATAACAATCTTGTTATTTTTTTATAAGCATCTAAGATAATTAATTCATAGGATTGTCATCATAAAGTTTTAAAGGATATATAATAATTCATATGTGCTGGGTTGTAAGAAAATGTTAAGAAACAACTGCATATATTTACAAATAAGAATTGAAATGGTCTCAAATTAAAATTACTTATAATTATTAGTTAAGAGTTCATACATCGGGAACTATAACGAAAATTTTATTTAATAAGACTTATGTAAAATGGTTGGGGTTTGGAAAAAAATTAAGCTATGATATATACATAAATTTTCTACACACTTTAATTTACTATATGGAGATCTTGTCATTATTCTTTAAATTATAACTGATATCTTACAATTTTAAAAAGAGAAGATTTATTTTTAAATACTTATAAGTCATAAAACAGTAAGATGCTATACTATTAGTAATGAACTATTTTATTTTAAAAAGTTTACTTATACTGCACTTGTAATCAAGTTTTTTTTTATCCTTTTTGTGCGCAGCAAGTGCATCTCATAACACATATTTCTAGTCAGAGTTTCAATGTTTTCAATAATCAAACTATCTATTATCTTATAATCACTTGCGTAATTATTGGAAGAACAGCAATATAATATATACTATAAAATCGAGAAAGGAAATGGGGAATGTGTAAAAGCAACAACAACCCGACTATAGAGCAGACAACAGCCGAAGGCCACCAATGGGTCTTCAATGTAGCGAGAAACTCCCGCACCCGTAAGAGTCAACAAAAGTAACAAAACACAAGTTTGAACTCAAATTGATCAAAACATATAACAATAAATAGGAAAAACTGTTAAGAAATTAAAAACAACACGTTTAATAATTCTATGCGTCCAAAATTATCAAACAAAAAAACATCTTATTGAAAGGCATATGCATATGATTAAAATAATCTGACCAACTTGAAAAGTGAGAAAAACTGTTATTGAACACAGTGCTCAATTTTATTTTATATAGTTGTGTAGTTATCTAGTCGGTCAATTAATTTGTTATATTATCTATTTTCATACATATTTTATTTTGTGAGACAATTTGATTTGTTAGCGTATTAGTTTTTTTTTGTCTACTGTGATATACTTTATTTTGCATACTATGCTTTTAACTTTTATATGTCATCTATAGTATCTTACTATGCACTGATTGTTAAAAATGGTATTGTTTTCATGACTTTTGTATGCGTGCATATAATTTTTCAATCTGTGGATTTTAAAAGCTCACTAGAGCTTATGTTTATGTAGTTTATTTAATTTTGTAAATACCAGTCATAAACTTTAACAAAGTTCAATCTTTCATTTTGTTAGCTACATTTGGCGATACCTTGTTTAAGTTTCCAATGCTTTCCATCCTCGTTCTTTATTTCCCATTTTTCGCTTGTTTTGATTTGAGCGTCACTGATAAGTCTTTTGTAGACGAAACGCGCGTCTGGCGTACAAAATTTTAATTCTGGTATCTATGATGAGTTTATTCATTCATATTTTAGCAAATATAAGATTTGCATCTTCCTTTCGAGTATTTCGTCTGTACACCTAAATATACGCACACATACTACTAGAACCAACATGTATCTCTATGCCAGTATATATGAACGGACCGATATATATTGAAAGACTTTACAACAGTCTTTGTATATGGTGCTTTTGACTTACACCTGAATTTATTATTGGCGTTTTTGAATATTTTTTGTTATTCAGCATCAAGTAAAATTATCTTCAAATAAAATGATTGCCTACACTCTTTTCTTTAAACCATAAGTAAAGCAAAACAAATGAATACACAACATATAAAACAGAAAATGATATGTGGTCACCTCTTGGTTTGCTTACATTGCAGTTATATATTTCAGCTATCGATTAAAGTCATCTTTCACCAGTTGTCGTATAGAATTAATGATCATGATGACATGACAATTTGCTATAAGACACTGCCGCCTACATATTCTTTGTTTTGCTAAAGGTTACGTTTAATGACATATTGTTTTTATATTAATCTTGATGGTGAAAAATTTTAATTCGGATAAAGGATTAGTCTTTAAATGAGTTTTCATGAATAAAACCAAATATATCTTAATTTATGTGAACCTAGTTTGTTTATCTCATATCTCCTATTTTGCCATCAGCTTTAATAACGACACAACTATAAAAAAAATATATATATTCCGACCTTATAAAGCTTATGATTCTTATATTAAAACATTAAACATATGTAATCACTATTCGGATTATAGATACATCTGATTTTGATGAGTTGACAAAAATGACCAATATGTATTCATTATCCTTTTTATAAACACATAAATATGATAAATGTATACGGTGGGTACTGATGTACTCCTTCTGTAAAGCTTTGAACTCTTCTCTTTCAATAATGCCAGTCAATTAATTAAGGGCAGTAAGTGTAAAAGCATGCATAAACTCTAATAGCAATACGGATTTGTTATTCATGCATTAATCTGTTAGTCTATTTGAGTTACCAATTTAAATTGTTCGAATACCACATTTCCAATTCACAATACTATTAGTTAATAAAACACATGATTTAAATGAACGTTATATTTGATTCTCATAAATTTCGTATGTGCGGAGCGTTTTTCTGTATTTACCTTCATCAGAATAATTCATATCTGAACATTTAAGTGTATAGATATACAGAACCGTTAGGAGATTACTATAAAATGGAACATTAAAATAGTTTCAAATAAGTTACCTATTTGACCTTTGGTTATTTAAGAAGGCAACTTCAAAGAATATCCGAAAAAGATAGCCAAAAAATATACAAACTGGATGTTAAAATTCATTGGTCGTGCTGCTCTTGTTAGTACAAACAGGTGATATTTCTTAATCTGTAGAAAAAAAGTACAGTAGTGTGGTTTAGACAATAAGAAGAAACCTGTAGTTATCTGTGAAACAGATATTCCATAACGGTCAACTTATTATGGTGGCCATTGGGTGATTTTTTTATTGCAACACTTAAAACTCTTGGTTTAACTCCGTTCTTATTAACAGAAACCCTTTATCAAGGAACTCGTGATAGAGTATGAAAGCTCTGAGATATCGTATCAACTGGGAGATAAACACACCATTTGCAGGCTTGGCTAGAATTTTGCTACATAGAAATAAAAATTTCGCAATTGAGAAGCTGAAATTCTAATTAATCTAAAAGGTAAATGTATTTTTGAACTTCAACGGCATTCAAATCGAAACAACTAAACATACAACACTATAAATGTCCTAAAGAAACACCTGTTTATTTTGTCATCACAAAAAAAAAAATTGACATGCAGATATAAAACAATGATAAATGCGGTCAGTGTTCATGCACATTATTGAAGATAAAAAAAAACGCATTGGTAGCAAAATCAACCTTACAATGATAAATAAAAAACTACTAGAATAGAATAAATATTGAAATCCTGTGAATGTAAAGATTATCAATATTCTGTGTGAATACCGTTTATCAATTGAACCGTATGTTTTAATCAAATAAAGTCTAGATTTCACCTCCTACATATGTCTGAAGACTTATTATACCTCCGATACCTTAGGTTCATTACTCTTAATTATCTATTCTCATTACTGCCTCAGATAACGTGTGCATGTTATATTTAGTCACTTAAAATTTCTTATTAAGTAACAACAAGTGAATCAATGGTAGAACAAAATATTGTACGAATTGTGGACACATGCTAGACATGCTTTTTTTAAATCAAATTCAATGTTACACTTAGCAGTGGCGTAGCTGGGGCATTTTTACGTGTACGCCCGAAACCTGGCGAGGGATATGAGGGGTGCCAATCGTTCAATGTCAAAGCACCTGCTGGTAGTGGGTTCGAAAGGGACGAAGCTCCCGGAAGCTACCGAGAATGAGATACCATAATGATTCCTGTCAGTAAAAAATCATTGATAGCAACATACTTTTGAATCTAAATTGTTTGTTTGTTTTGGTTAAATCTTGTAATATGTTAACTTATTCATCGTGTTAAACTGAAAGCTATCCTAATGGTCATTGGTTTTAGAGAAAACGTCCAAACCAATATTACTTTTAAATAAGTTTAAATGGTGCCGTGAGTGAGCATACAATCCACAAAAGCACTTTTAATGAACACGAAAAAAATATTTCTAAGAGGTACAATATAAAAAAATTCTGGAACACCTAGGATTTCTTCCCACAAAAAGTGAATCAATTTATCTTTCCTTTAAAGGGATTTTAAAAAAATCTAAAATTTTCTTCTGATATTTTTTTCTTGATCTGGAATATTTCACGACAATCTATGAAGGTTTATAAATTGAGCATGTAAAACAATTAACCGCGTAAAGAAGAGTCCGGCTATCCGGCTGTCTATCAGAAAAGAACAGAAAATGAACGAAAAAAATGCTTTCAAAATTTTAGCTTTAGACATAAGTAATAGAAAAGGCTTCTTCGGCATTTTCATAAAATTCGATGAAGGTTCGACAAGTAGTTCATGTAATTGAGAAATAACAAAATGTACGCCCAAACTGCGACCACTTATCAATTGCAGAATGAAATACATTTTGTCCTTAAATGTGGGAAAATTAAAGATAATTTATAATTGCATTATTATATTGCTCTGAATACTCTTTTGATCATAAACAGTTTCTGTCCAACTTTCATAAAATTTCACGGAGAGTCATTCAAAAGACTTTATCCTCATTCGGAACCTAAATGTTGACGCCGCTTTGTGTCGCTTTTGGGACATAAATCACTGGCTCGACAAAAATACATTCAGCATATCGAATCTGAGCAGATAGTTAATTGCTTTAAATATAATAAGAAAAGTTCGTAGAATTCATAGTACTAGATTCAGACTTTTACAAAAGATTCGAACAAATATATTAAATGATCTATTTGAGTAAATTTAGTCCCTTTTTATTCAAAATTACAATCCATTGAAAAAAAGAAGCACAAGGCTGATGTGCTTTTGACCAGTTTTTCTTATTCTATGTCAAATATTTGTTTTATTTTCAAAATTGAAGTGTACGCCCGGGCGTTTTGACGTAAACGTAGCTACGCGCATGCTTAGAATAAAGAGTGAAATTTCGATTGCTTAACTTTTGTTTTTTATTCCGCTTTGGTTTTGCTTTTTTTTTTTTCGTAATCGTAGTTTTTTCTTTTTTTCTATAGATTGTAGGCGGGAAAAAAAGAATTGCAGATGTCCTAGTTAACAATATAATTATTGGAAGTTGTGGAAAAAACATTAATCAAAATACAATTCAGATAATTAAGATAATGGTGAGTACACCGTATGCCTACGTTGATTTATTTTTCGCTATAAATTGTTCAATGATTTGTTTTTATTTTAATTAAGATCATTCCACGTTCGACCTTGAACCAATTTGTAATTTGAATTGATGACAAAAAGTACTGGTCTTCCTACGCTTTGTCTGCAGGAGACATTTGTAAATAATGTGTGGTAAATTTGTAATGACATAGTATTACTGTGTATGTATTAGCATGGAAGTTGCTTTATTTCAAAGATATCATCATAATATAAGAATAATATCAGTATAGACAAAAACATAATTACTATTTTATTTACTAACATATTTTTTTTCGAGAAAACAGCAATTTTCTACTTTTCAAGGCTATTTCAAAAATAAAAAGTCATTTGCATTCTAGACATCAAAATAAAAAAAAGAGCTTTATGAAAAAAAAATGGCTTAAAATAAAATCAAAATACATCTACATGAATTAGATTGAACCTTACTTTTTTTTCAAAACGGAAAGTGTCTGGAAGGTTTAAAAATTAATGTGACATTGTTGGAACGCTGACTATTTACGTTGGTGTTAGCATAAGAATATTGTACATGTTTTGTTTAGTCAAAATGCTGCATTTGATACATAACAGTTAAAATTATTCCTAACCATACGATTAAATAGAAATATCGGCTGATCCAGACTAAATATTTTAACGTGCTCAGACGATTGTCAGGTTGTTCAAATTGTTTATCATTTCGAGAATTATCAGAAAATAGTTACATTTCTAATTCTCTGACAACACGATTACTTTTGTATAACGATATAAAGTCAGCTAATGAACAACTAAGGGACACACATATATAAAAAGCAACAATAGTTTACCGATGTTAACCGTTTACCGGATAAGCGACTCATGTATGTTTTCGACGAAGGAATTGTGTTTGCAGTGGAAGAGGGTTTTCAGAAATATAATAATTGTGTTTCCTGTATTCACATGTGGAAGAGGGCTTACATAGGCTATGTCTGTTGCCCAATCCAATTCAATTTATTTGAATAAAATATTGTTTAAACTAAACATGTGGAATTGAAAAAATGTCGAAGAGAAACAATCCACAATGCGTTATTACATAGATATGGTAGCATACGCTAAACAATTAATACTTTGGGATACCATACGAAGTTTATTATTAGTGAATTCAGAGGTGGACTTTTTTCAATAAATTGTCGGCATTCCTATGGGAACAAACTGTGCAACCCTCTTTGTCGATATCATCTTATTTTCATATGAGTCGGAGTTTCGAAAGACGCTTGTCAAATAAACCAGCAAATCTAATTTAACATTCCTATATATAGATGATGTTCTTTCTATTAACAATCCAAACTTTTCTGATTGGATTTGATTAATACATAATCCAGAGCTAGACTTTGATGAAACAATAGACACGGCTTCCTCGTCCTCATTTTTAGACTTGTACCTCGAGTTAAACATAAACGGTCCTCTCAGTACCAGCATATAATATTAACGAGACGATTTAAAATTTTAGATAATCAATTTGCCCCAACTAAGTAGCAGTTGTTATCCATTCGTTGATGTGTTTGAGCTTTAAATCTTGCCATTTAATTAGGGACTTTCCCGTTTAATTTGAATTTTCCTCGGAGTTCATTATTTTTGTGATTTTACTTGAAACTAACTTCACTTGGATATAGGATATATATATTCAAATCATAACTCATTCGCTTTTCAAAAGTATGTTTTGAAATATTTTTGTATTAGTTTGGCTTTTTAACTATTTTGATCTAAGCGTCACTGATGAGTCTTATGTAGACGAAACGCGCGTCTGGTGTATAAAATTATAATCCTGGTACTTTTGATAACTATTTACACCACTGGGTCGATGCCACTGCTGGTGGACGTTTCGTCCCCGAGGGTATCACCAGCCCAGTAGTCAGCACTTCGGTGTTGACATGAATATCAATTATATGGTCATTTTTATAAATTTTCTGTATAAAAACTTTAAATTTTTTGAAAAACTAAGGATTTCTTACCCCAGGAGTAGATTACCATAGCCGTATTTGGCACAACTTTTTGGAATTTTGGGTCCTCAATGCTCTTCAACTTTGTATTAGTTTGGCTTTTTAACTATTTTGATCTGAGCGTCACTGATGAGTCTTATGTAGACGAAAGCGTGTCTGGCGTATAAAATTATAATCCTGGTACTTTTGATAACTATTTGCCAGTGGCGTAGCTGGGGCATTTTTACGTGTACGCCCGAAACCTGGCGAGGGATATGAGGGGTGCCAATCGTTCAATGTCAAAGCACCTGCTGGTAGTGGGTTCGAAAGGGACGAAGCTCCCGGAAGCTACCGAGAATGAGATACCATAATGATTCCTGTCAGTAAAAAATCATTGATAGCAACATACTTTTGAATCTAAATTGTTTGTTTGTTTTGGTTAAATCTTGTAATATGTTAACTTATTCATCGTGTTAAACTGAAAGCTATCCTAATGGTCATTGGTTTTAGAGAAAACGTCCAAACCAATATTACTTTTAAATAAGTTTAAATGGTGCCGTGAGTGAGCATACAATCCACAAAAGCACTTTTAATGAACACGAAAAAAATATTTCTAAGAGGTACAATATAAAAAAATTCTGGAACACCTAGGATTTCTTCCCACAAAAAGTGAATCAATTTATCTTTCCTTTAAAGGGATTTTAAAAAAATCTAAAATTTTCTTCTGATATTTTTTTCTTGATCTGGAATATTTCACGACAATCTATGAAGGTTTATAAATTGAGCATGTAAAACAATTAACCGCGTAAAGAAGAGTCCGGCTATCCGGCTGTCTATCAGAAAAGAACAGAAAATGAACGAAAAAAATGCTTTCAAAATTTTAGCTTTAGACATAAGTAATAGAAAAGGCTTCTTCGGCATTTTCATAAAATTCGATGAAGGTTCGACAAGTAGTTCATGTAATTGAGAAATAACAAAATGTACGCCCAAACTGCGACCACTTATCAATTGCAGAAAGAAATACATTTTGTCCTTAAATGTGGGAAAATTAAAGATAATTTATAATTGCATTATTATATTGCTCTGAATACTCTTTTGATCATAAACAGTTTCTGTCCAACTTTCATAAAATTTCACGGAGAGTCATTCAAAAGACTTTATCCTCATTCGGAACCTAAATGTTGACGCCGCTTTGTGTCGCTTTTGGGACATAAATCACTGGCTCGACAAAAATACATTCAGCATATCGAATCTGAGCAGATAGTTAATTGCTTTAAATATAATAAGAAAAGTTCGTAGAATTCATAGTACTAGATTCAGACTTTTACAAAAGATTCGAACAAATATATTAAATGATCTATTTGAGTAAATTTAGTCCCTTTTTATTCAAAATTACAATCCATTGAAAAAAAGAAGCACAAGGCTGATGTGCTTTTGACCAGTTTTTCTTATTCTATGTCAAATATTTGTTTTATTTTCAAAATTGAAGTGTACGCCCGGGCGTTTTGACGTAAACGTAGCTACGCGCATGTTTGCACATGCTACTCAGACTTAATAAAAGATCACCAGTGTCGGAGCTGAATTTTGATAAACCAAGGTTATGTCAAAAAGCGTCTCGTCCTTTTTATCAACTCTGTCATCGGAAGATACCAAGACCTTGTTGATAAATATTTCATATCAACTTCACTAATAATACACGATGGTCTTGAAGTACGGACTTTATGTATTGACGTTGTTTATTAACCTAATAACTTGTTATAGTGTTCCTTTACTTGTCTTTGTAAATTTTATTACTTTTACTGTTAGTCTTTTTTTAGGTAATATTCATTTGACAAGGCTCGGTACTTATACATACCGTCAGTGTGTTACTATGCTATGGTTAATTTTTTTGTATTCTTGTCTTTCTTTTTTTTTTTGGATTGTATGCTTTGTCTACATGCATTATTTTCTTTGTTAATATATTCTTTTGTTTTCATAGTAATTAAGATTTTAACAATATATTGAATGATATACCCTTGTTTTTGAAATTTTACTTATCATATCTGTTTGTTTTGTTCACACATTATTGTCAATATAATGGAATTGTATGCGAATGTTATACAACTCAGATGTTTAGCTAGCTATAAAACCAGGTTTAATCCACCCTCTTCTACATAAGAAAATACCGGTACCAAGTCAGGAATATGACAGTTGTCATCCATTCGTTTGATGTGTTTGATCTTTTAGATTTTCTCTTTGATTAAGGCCATTCAATTTTGTTTTAACCTCAGGGCTTGATATTTTTGTGATGTTACTTCTTTCTAGTATGAATTCATTGCAGTCGGTCAGCATTTTCAATTTGGAATAGGAAAAAATCAGTAAAATTACAGATTGGACGACTAATCTGTTTTCTAACATCCAAAACAGCAATAACATGTCGCCAGTGAGATAAGACACATATATATTGTATCGGTCGACCTTTTCCTTATTCTATCCATCAAGTTTATATTATATCGATGTTTTTAAGGTTCATATTACATATTGGCTACCTAGATTCACAATCAACCAAATATTATCAACTATTATTTCATCTCGTCTTCTAATCCTGGTACCTTTGATAACTACTTCTAGTAAGTGTTCTGCAACGAACTTTCTTTGAACCAGTTCCTAAAACTACAATGAAAAGACTTTGATATCATTAAATTTCTAATTAAATTCTTCCGCAAAAGTGTATTGCAAACAAAATTGCAACTCATATAAAGTCTTCTTCAATAGATATGTATGTGAGATGTATGAACCACATCTATGATGACATAAATAAACCTGTAAATAGTATCATTGACATCATATACGTACTTTCGGCAAACAGATGTATCGATATATTATGTTTCCCTATTGGCACCAATTGCAGCCCTTATATATCAGAATTGTGAATGTATTGTTATGCATTAAAGGTGATTGTCAAACTCGGTAAACTTCCGTCTAAATTCCATGTTATAGAAGAAAAAACAATTACATTTACCATTTTCTTTATACCTTTGCTTCACATAATCAGGATTCCCAAGTTACATGATAACATAAAAAATTATGAGATCCATCTGAATCGAACTGAAATGGTTGAAGCAGCAACATGTCAATATACGTCCTTAAAACATGAGCACAATCTTCATCATATAGTCAGCTAGAAAAAGCCTACACATGACGCAATGTTATACAATTTAAGCAAAAAGACAACATTTTGCTTTTATGAGAAAACAAATACTGAAACACAAACATAACAGACAACAACAAAGAGATTTTATTAATATTAAATAATCATGATTATTTGTTGATTTCATTTAAGACATTCAACACTCGAGCGTCAATCTAAAGGTTACATAAATATTTGGGTTTTATTTTGATATAAATAAGTTTGGGATTGTCCTTCAGATACATGTATGTTCCTTTGGCGTATTTTATTAACAGATTAATGATCAAGGTTATAGTTTAGTTATCAGGGTGGCATTAATTTTAGAGGATTAATTTCACTTCACTTCTTTATAGTTTGAACACAGTGTTTGTTAAAGTATTTTCCTGTACTGAATTCTTTACACTTTTAACTTTACTGAAGTTCGTTCACAGGTCTTTACCTTGTTGTCTAAAATGTATTCCGTCGACACTATGTATTGTATGACAAAATTATTGTGAGAAGGCTATCTTTTTTTTTTTGTTTGGTGATGTACCGTGATTTTGTGCATAATTTTTTTTATGGTATCCACGTTTTGTTGCTTATTGACCTGTTTTATTGATTTATGTTGATTTTCATATGTCTGTTGTGTCGTATTTTTATTTAATAAGGATTTCCTCATATTCATGTTTTGTTTTCTAATGAACCTTTTTATACAGTATCGGGATTTTCTCTTCTATCCATCATTTCTTGTCTAGTGTTCCGTATTACACAGTAATAGTGTTTTTTTCTTCATTTAAATATATTTTGTATATTGTACCATATCGATGTTTTGTTGTCTACTGTACCGTTTATTTGAGAAATACATGGAGTGACTGCACCGTATCAATGTTTTGTTTTCTATTGTATCATATTATACAGTACTGGAGATTTCCTCGTATCCATATTATGTTGTCTATTGTACTGTATAAATGAGTAATGTGGAACTCCTTGTATACACGTATTGATGTCTCATTTACAGTATCTTTTTAAGCAACAAGATTTCCCTGGTATTTATGTTTTTATTATGTCTATTGTACCATTTTATTGAGTAATAGTGATTTCCCCGTATCCACGTTTTGTTGTCTATAGTACTGTATAGTTGAGTAATAGTGATTTCCTCGTATCCACGTTTTGTTGTCTATAGTAATGTATAGTTGAGTAATAGTGATTTTCCCGTATCCACGTTTTGTTGTCTATAGTACTGTATAATTGAGTAATAGTGATTTCCTCCTATCCACGTTTTGTTGTCTATAGTACTGTATAGTTGAGTAATAGTGATTTCCTCGTATCCACGTTTTATTGTCTATAGCACTGTATAATTGAGTAATAGTGATTTCCTCGAATCCATGTTTTGTTTTCTAATGGACCTTTTTATACAGTATCGGGATTTTCTCTTCTATCCATCATTTCTTTTCTAGTGTTCCGTATTACACAGTAATAGTGTTTTTTTCATTTAAATGTATTTTGTATATTGTACCATATCGATGTTTTGTTGTCTACTGTACCGTTTATTTGAGAAATACATGGAGTGACTGCACCGTATCAATGTTTTGTTTTCTATTGTACCATATTATACAGTATTGGAGATTTCCTCGAATCCATATTATGTTGTCTATTGTACTGTATAAATGAGTAATGTGGAACTCCTTGTATACACGTATTGATGTCTCATTTACAGTATCTTTTTAAGCAACAAGATTTCCCTGGTATTCATGTTTTTATTATGTCTATTGTACCATTTTATTGAGTAATAGTGATTTCCCCGTATCCACGTTTTGTTGTCTATAGTACTGTATAGTTGAGTAATAGTGATTTCCTCGTATCCACGTTTTGTTGTCTATAGTAATGTATAGTTGAGTAATAGTGATTTTCCCGTATCCACGTTTTGTTGTCTATAGTACTGTATAATTGAGTAATAGTGATTTCCTCCTATCCACGTTTTGTTGTCTATAGTACTGTATAGTTGTGTAATAGTGATTTCCTCGTATCCACGTTTTATTGTCTATAGCACTGTATAATTGAGTAATAGTGATTTCCTCGAATCCATGTTTTGTTTTCTAATGGACCTTTTTATACAGTATCGGGATTTTCTCTTCTATCCATCATTTCTTTTCTAGTGTTCCGTATTACACAGTAATAGTGTTTTTTTCATTCAAACATATTTTGTATATTGTACCATAT
Organism: Mytilus galloprovincialis; assembly: GCF_965363235.1. NCBI lineage: Eukaryota > Metazoa > Mollusca > Bivalvia > Mytilida > Mytilidae > Mytilus > Mytilus galloprovincialis. The sequence continues at coordinate 33,255,094 of NC_134841.1, read as the reverse complement.
CGATGTTTTGTTGTCTACTGTACCGTTTATTTGAGAAATACATGGAGTGACTGCACCGTATCAATGTTTTGTTTTCTATTGTACCATATTATACAGTATTGGAGATTTCCTCGAATCCATATTATGTTGTCTATTGTACTGTATAAATGAGTAATGTGGAACTCCTTGTATACACGTATTGATGTCTCATTTACAGTATCTTTTTAAGCAACAAGCTTTCCCTGGTATTCACGTTTTTATTATGTCTATTGTACCATTTTATTGAGTAATAGTGATTTCACCGTATCCATGTTTTGTTGTCTATAGTACTGTATAGTTGAGTAATAGTGATTTCCTCGTATCAACGTTTTGTTGTCTATAGTACTGTATAGTTGAGTAATAGTGATTTCCCCGTATCCACGTTTTGTTGTCTATAGTATTGTATAATTGAGTAATAGTGATTTCCTCCTATCCACGTTTTGTTGTCTATAGTACTGTATAGTTGTGTAATAGTGATTTCCTCGTATCCACGTTTTGTTGTCTATAGTACTGTATAATTGAGTAATAGTGATTTCCTCGTATCCACGTTTTGTTGTCTATAGTACTGTATAGTTGAGTAATAGTGATTTCCTCCTATCCACATTTTGTTGTCTATAGTACTGTACAATTGAGTAATAGTGATTTCCTTGTATCCACATTTTGTTGTCTATAGTATTGTATAATTGAGAAATAGTGATTTCCTCGTATCCATGTTTTGTTGTCTTTTTTATATCTATAATTGCACCTTATCATTGAGAAATAGTCATTCTCTCGTATCCATGTTAAATTGTCTATTGTACCGTATAATTGAGAAAGGGTGATTTTCTCGTATTCACATTGCATCATATCAAAGAAAAATGTTTCCTGAAAAATAATCCCAGTTATCGCGAATAGATAGCTTTAAAATGTTAAGACCCACCACATGTACCTGTCTAACTCGAAAATCCGAAATCTCTTCAGTTTTTGTCTTAAATTATGTCTGTGCACTAAAAGAAATTTAATGTTGGGGTAGATAATTTGTATGAAATTTCAGATAAATTCAATGACATCTTTGTCTAGACTGTCCTTCATGATGTTCTGTTTTATTAACATTAATTCTACACATCCGTTTATTGATACATCGTTTACCGTTTTGTTCCTTCTGCACTCTGTGTTTACACATTTTGATTGAACGCTTTCTACAATAGACAATACATGCGATTATATGCTGGGAATATTATGAAAGAATTATTGCACTTCTATAAAAGTAACCCTGCTCAAGAGGTGTAAACAGGAGAAATTAACATCTGCATCCGTTTGTTTTATATGTTTACAAATATGTCACAAAAATCGCAGAACACCCAATAATTCCAATAATGATTGTATTAAAACTTTGACCTTTTCGAAATACAAATGATCCCGCCTAACTAAGTATTCTTTTTTACTTTTTAACCTTATATTAGGCGAGCGTCACTTGTGAGTTTTTATAACCTTTTAAGGCGCGACTGGTATGTAACAGTATCTTGTACACTTTTATATTCTTGTACATATTATTTAATTATTTGTACATATCATATTGTTAGCATTATGTGTATGCGTCCAATAAACTGTATTTGCTTTTAGAATACATATTATGGAGGAGCATATTTTATGGTAAAGAAAAGGAAACTAGTAATCTCTATTTCTTAGATCAGATATAAACTAAAAATCGTACATGAATGTAATAGATCTAAGTAAAGGCAACAGTAGTATACCGCTGTTCAAAACTCATAAATCTATGGACAAAAAACAAAATCGGGGTAACAAACTAAAACTGAGGGAAACTCATTAAATATTAGAGGAGAACAACGACACAACATTAAAATGTAACACACACACACTACAAACCAGTAAAAGTCTGAAATGGCCTATATCTGTACTTGACTGTACTGATTTTTACTCGACCAGTCTGAATTGGTCTGAAATTTACTTGATAATACTCGACTGAACCATACTTAACAGTCTGAATTTGTACTTGACCAGTTCTTAACCATTTTATACGAGTCTGAACCATGCTCGACCTAGTCTGAACCATACTCGACCTGGTCTGAACCGTACTCGACCTAGTCTGAACTATACTCGACCTAGTCTGAACCATACTCAACCAAGTCTTAACCAACCTAGACCTATGCTTTGTATCTATCAACTGAATTTTATCAATTTAGGAAATATTTTTAATAAAAATGAAATTTGAACAACAACTTAATTGATATTAAAAATGTATTCAATATAGTATTGAAATTAAAATTTCACAATAATCAATCATAATATTAAATAACTTCAACACAATATTAATCAACACTTACATAATAATATATATCAACCTTAAAATACAAATAAAACAACCTGATCAAATAATCTAAATAAAGAATGGTGACTAATATTTTCAATATTATTAAAAATTTTATGAATATTTCTGAAGTATTTTATGCTAACTGGACTATTTTCAACATTAACTTAAGCCTAGTATAGATTTATGTTGTCAGTTGACTAATAATGCAGTGAATGTTTTTTTTTATTAATATTTTTATAAAATAGTATATAAAACAACTTAATAAATTTAAAAAAAATGAGACCTCAATTGTTTTGTTTTATTAAACCAAAAATTTAATATAATCATGTTAATAGAATTTCCATATCGATCCTTGATAACCTTTTTAAAAAGGAAATGTGTTCCAAAGTAACAGTAAAAATTTATTTCAATTGATTTAAATATTTTTGGTCAAATTAAAGACATGGCATTCATTAAGCACTTTAATATGATCTAATTGCCCCAAGTACATGTGTGATTTACCTGTAGGTAAAAAGAAAGCCCTATTTTCTTAAATTCGTGTATTACTTATCTTGTATATTCGAAAGGCCTTGCATTCTAAGTTAAACAGGATGTTGCAATTTTGAATGAATGTTATTTAGAATTTAATACCTCTGACCAGGTGTGATCTTATTTATGAGTTTGACCCAAGCAGAGGTTATACTTTATATTTCACCACTACTCAGAAAAACAATTTATTTATTTATTTAATTTTATCCCTTTTTGATATAAATTATATATAATATATTATTTTTTTTATCCTAAATATAATAATAGATATATATTTCTAATATAAGGTTAAACAATTTATTAATTTTGTTGGCTGTTGTTATATATGTCAATTAAAAAGAAATTTATTTTAACAGTTAAAAAAGTAGAGGTTATTTGGTCTAGTATGGTTCAGACTGGTCGAGTATTGTTCAGACCTTTGGTTAAGTATGGTTTAGACTGGAAAAATAGGTCGAGTACAGATCAAGAATGGGTTAAGACTGTTTCAGACTGGTCAAGTTATAGTTCAGACTATTTTCAACGGTAAAAATAAGGGTCAAGTACGATTCAGTACAGTTGAGTATGGTTCAGACTGGGGTCGAGTAATGTCAAGTAAAAGTCAGACCAATTCAGACTGGTCGAGTAAAAATCAATACAGTCGAGTACAGATATAGGCCATTTCAGACTTTAATGGTTTGTAGTGACAGCAACGGACTAAGCATTAGACAACATCCGATGAGAATAACCAATATAACATCAAAACCAAATACATGAGCATATTTTGAAATATAATGCTATAAAAAACGGAGATTAAAAACATTTAAACAATTTGAATGTGAACATTAAATTTGGTTTAGGACTTGTTTTTAACAAAATGCTAAATATTGCAATAGATACATTTTTCTGACGAAACTAAGTTAATATACTGATCCATTAGACAAATATTCATTACTCCAATCTTTGTAACCTTCGTATTCGAATCTGACAAATCATAATCACTTAAAATTGTTAGTGCAGCAACTATCATAACAAATATAGAAGGTAGCAAAGGCATGCAGACTACAGTATCACCAAATAAAAAGACATGAATTTAAATTCTAACCGAGGGAAAAAATACAGACAAGTAAATATAAGCAACACGAACTCATCGGAAAGCCGAGAATCAATTCAAGTACTTCGTGAGGTTAGCAATTCTTTCTTTGTTTGGTAATCAGTTGTGATTATGGTAGAAACGCAAGACTTCCATCATCGTATCGATATGAAAAAAAACATAATACATATGCCATATTCCAGACACTGATTCAAAACAACATAAAAAACCTAAAATATTAATACATATATGAAGTATCCGTACAATTCTTGCAATACATATCCATATTTGTAAACATGAAGGAGAAAATACCTCATAGTAATCATATCTTTTTACATTTTAACGACAACTCGTTCGTCCTTCGAAGGCGACCAGTTACTTAAGATAAGGACAGGATTTAATATGTAATCCATGTACTGTTTTTATTCAAAAACAAGTTCAAATAACATTTTCTGAAATCTGTAAAATGAAATCTTATGAATATTCATTTCTTTAAACAAATTATATGTCTTCCATTTCATCTTTTTATTTTTTAATTGTTCATGTTCACGCTATTGTTTTTGGCTTTAAATCATTTTTTACACTGGGATTTAATTGATACTTGGAAGCCTATTTTTATTTTCAAACATTTCATTTGCATTTTCTTTAAAACCTAAATTGAAATAGTATAAAGACAAATAATATCCCCCGTCTGATTAAAAACAATATTGTCAGTACCACTGCAATAATATTGTTACAATAAAACGTATTATATATAGGCTTATAAAAATTAATTTACAAAGTGGCGTGCGAGGTGATAAGTAATTGACTGTAAAATACACACCTTTTAATTGCAAAAGACAGTTAGGTAGTAATGATTATAAATCCTTTAGATCCTCCATGTGCACAAATATTTAATATGACCGTTTTCAGGGGAGTGCATTGAAGTCGTTTTCCAGAGAGGTCGCCCACTATGCAATTATAAGTACCATTTTTATAACACTATTATTTAAATAATGTTAAATCATTGATTTAGATATCTCATATTTGTAAAAATTAATACTAAATTTATCACAAATATCGAGATTTATCATCAATTGTATTCAATATTTTGCTTTAACAATAATATCATTCTTAAGGCTATTGTCCATTAAACGTTTAACATTGCGTCTGGTGCGTTTCTTTTAGATGATCTTTGACTGCTAATTCATTGTTGAAATGAGACTAATATTTTCTCTGCACTGAAATGATGTAGATGTTTGCTACTGATATTGCAAAAGATTGTGTGTATCTGTACAATTAAAACGTGGTTGCTGTATACAATTTACTTAGAATAGTAGAAGAAGTCTCCGTTTATTATTATTGTTATTTCATGTTCTTTAAATACCTGTTGTTAATCCAATGGTCTACATTGAAGAGTGGACATTTGAGATCTCAGATCTGAGAAAAACAGTATAACCGCGACACATGTTACTGTGCCAACTATGTTAGTTGTTGCATTTTGTAATAATTTTTTTTGTAGAATATGTTGTTAATGGTAGATTATGAGTACTCTTAAGATTTTTTAAATGTTGAATGAAATAAAAAAGTCTTTTGATTTCACTTTAACAGGAAGGATGAAACCTAAACATTCAAATGACAGGTACTTATAAATGCAAAGAAGTGTAAGGAGTGATACTAAAAATGACATCAACGGAAGATAAAAATTCAGCTCAAGTCAACTCAGGTCAAATTTGCAATAAGTAGTTTGAACCTAGGTTTATCGGTAAATTTTTAAATATATTGGCATACAATTTTAACAAATATGCTACCGAAGCACTTGTAACCGAGCTGACGATATCCTCCGAGGACTAAAAGTCAGCAGGCAGCATTATGACCATGTACATGTGCATGTAAATGTAATAATGAGTAAAATTCTTACCTGCGACGCGCATTTTGAACATACCTTTAGTAGAATGCTCGAACCTAAAATATTAGAAAGTCAAGTACGTAGAAAATTTATAAATGACGAAAACTCGTGATAAAGAGAGAGCAAAACTAAGAGTAGATAGAAATATTCTCATAAAACATGATTATTTCATGCCAAACCCTAATGATACAGACTCCAATCTTTCTTGTTAAGTCAGATATTCAATATTTTCCTGACGAATAATATATAAACTATCATCACGCCCTGTAATTAAATCAATGTAGAGTCCTCTAAATCTTTGTTTATAGCTTTAAACAGCTTAACAATTGTGTGATCAAACTAGTCACTTCATCTAAAAGGTGTTAGTCTTGTCAAAATTGGGTCAAATACGTTGCAACATTAAAATTACTTTTATTCAATTACGTTAAAATAACTCTGACTTCCATTTTGATTGTATTAAGAGTAATGTACAAAGGAGATTCAGAAGTGGTATGACAAAAAATACATAACTTGTAAATGTTTTATATGTGTTTATGGGATCTTAGACCCAATCATACAAGTTGGTTACGCACACACTTTTTTACTATTGGGAAATTGTAGAAAGAGTTACTCTTCTAAATAAAAATTATGTTTGCAGACTCGCCCATGTTACTATTTTTTGTGAAAGGAGATGTTCGTATATACATCAATGAGATATTCCCTCAACTACACAGCAATATAGAAACTTTTAAAAGTCTACACAATAGAAGGTTTGGTGTTAAAGTAAAAACTGTTTCAATATCAAATATAACTGTAAATAGCTATCAAAGGTACCAGGATTATAATTTAGTACGCCAGACGCGCGTTTCGTCTTCATAAGACTCATCAGTGACGCTTATATCAAAATATTAATAAAGCCAAACAAGTACAAAGTTGAAGAGCATTGAGGATCTAAAATTCCAAAAAGTTGTGCCAAATACGGCTAAGGTAATCTATGCCTGGGATAAGAAAATCCTTAGTTAGTAAACGCCATCTAAAAATGTCTTATCTGCTAATATCAAAATCATGTCGCCTTACACTCTTATATTAGTCATTATGCTGTCAAATCAATTCGATCTGGTTTAAATATCCGTTTATGCAAAAGAAAATTTGTGAAGAGAACTGAGATATAGAACAGCAAAAATTAATGAAACATTTTTCAATGCTATCCGACTTGATACGCATTTGGCATTTGCAATATTGATGACCATAGAACCATATGCAAATGATATTTTTTATTCTAATAAACTTTTATAAAAACACATCTGTCTTAATTGAAGGATTATCCATGCTACATTTTACATATGATTTTACGATGTGATAAATAAGATAGTTGAGCAGTGCATATACCTCCATTGACATTTAACTGCATGGTCAATTTTATTTTGAATGCATTAAACTCCGTTATTGTTTGTTTAAAATTAAATAATAATGCTACATCTCCAATTTTAATGAAGCACATGGGAGGAAGATTAAAGTAAGATTCAATATGTATTATGTCACACGCCTTAGAAAAATTTTTAATCTGATCTTTTTGTTTTGTAGAGGATTCCAAGGTCATGTCAAGTCTACTGTCTGAAAATAGTAAATTGTAATTAATTAACAAAAATCGGTTGATAATAAAAAAAAATACGAGATTATAAAAACCTAAGGCGAGGAGTGACCAACAAAATCATGGCAACAAAAAGTCTGAAAAACCACGAGTCTACAAATAATACATAAGCACTAAAGACTAAGCAGCATGAATCCCTACAAAGTGTGGGTTGATATAAATGATACCTAAGTTTGTACTGTATAAAAACAAGGTTGGCAGTGGAGAAGGAAATTGTCCACCGATAGGAAGTGACGGGGGTAAAACCCAAATGGCATGAGAATGTGAAAGAGGGAGGAAGAAAATTACAATAAAAATGTATATTGGTTCACTGGAAAAAAGGCAAATGTAAGAAAACAAAAATATAGAGGTGAACACAGTAGATGTGGTGAATAACAATTAAGCGGAGAATATATAAAAGTAATTGACCCTGTTTGTTCTGTCAGAACATGAACATAGATGGTAGTTATTTCTTGATGTGAACAAAATATTATATATTATCAAAATCTGCACTCTTTTACATGTAATGAGCAACTAGAGTGTTTTTATTGGGATTTTCTTTATGAATGTTCACTTCTTCATTGCAATATGATTGATAGTTTTTTAGATATGTTTCATCGGATTTGGTCAAATGTCTTAACATTTGTAGCTGTAAATCGTATTTTTTTCTGTTGTATTATTGTGTTGTGTTGGGGATAACTACTCATCCAGTTCATTTGGTAGATTTAATTTTGGATCAACGAAGTTTACACTATATATTTGGTTTGCAGTTTGATCAGAAGAAACACCCCAAAGCTAGATAATACAATTAATTATCTAATTACTATCTCAATTAAATATTAATTAGTATTATAATTTTCACTGTTATTAATATAAGTTAGATAAGTCATACAAATCTTATTTCGAATTTCATCAAAATTCTTTCTTAATTTTCGGAACACATTTTAGAAATTTAAATGTGACGTCACTTTGGGCGTTGCATTGACTATGGCTAACAGGGCTGTGATTTTGTAATATATTCGTTTTTATTCTATAGCTAGTCACCACTTCAGTTTAATCATGTATATCTATTATATAGTCATTTTAACAAATTTACTGTTTACAAAACTATGCATTATTCTTGATAATAATGATGTTTCTGTCCCAGGCGGATAACCCTGACTTCACAACTTTTTGGAACTTTTGATCCTCGGCGATCTTCAACTTTGTAGTTGTTATGGCTTTCAAACTTTTTACATCTGAGCATAGTTTTGTGTGAACGTGTGGACGTAGCGCGTCTGGCGTATAAAAATACTTTTTAACCTGTTACTTTTTGATGGCTATTATTCGTTTGTTTCTCTGTCCTATATTTGCTACCATTTATCTATTTATTTATTGTAACCCTGTCGTGTAATGTTGTCAATTTAATGTTATAATTAACACTGCCATTAAAGCGGGAGGTTTGGCATGCCACAAAACCAGGTTCAACCCACCATTTTTTCCCTGTATATTTGATACGTTTCCCACAGTTTAAGTTTGTAACCCGGATTTGTTTTTTCTCTATATCGATTTATGAATTTTGAACAGCGGTATACTACTGTTGCCCTTATTTATATTTTAAACACCCAGTCGGACAAGCAAGTTTGAATATACATTCAAGGTTTGATATGTTATTGTGACAGGTAAGCTTAATGTTGTTCAAATGATAAAACTCTTTACATATTTCATTCCAGTAACATTTTGATCCTTTCCGAAATATGTTAAAAATTAAAATGAGAGGCCATAGGCATTTTTCTCCCCCTAGACCTCCAACTACCATGACCAGAATTCCATTCCCGGCCTTTTTAATCATTGACTCTTATTTAATTGAAACAAGATTCGTAAACAGTTTATCTGTATTCCTTGTGAGATAAATAAACTGATATATTGTACTCTGGCACTCCGTAAGCTTGAAGCTACTTTTTAATATCCTGTCAAAGTATCAAATACATATTGTGCATTTAATATTGTAGGATCGTCTTTCCTTAATATTTGTTTTCGTAGTTTAATTAGGTACTTGTAAATAGCAAACTAAGCATAAAACTTTTTTATATCGCTTTTTTTGTATGTCTATAAAAGCTTTAGTTGAAAGTAAAGTTTTTTTTTAATTTTTGGTTCACTCATTTTATTTTTAATGGTTTCACTGCAGGTCGGATGAAAACTAATGGATGACAACCCTTTAGGTTACTTGACGCTATATCCCCGCGCACAACAACAAAAGCTAAATGTTCTTAATCTTAGAATAAAGGTGAGGAATTGAATACAAAACAAATATTTTCATGCTTCGGACAATACAATCTATACAGTGTATCTTTCATTTTCATAGCACTTGGTTGACACCGCTATTATTGGTCTATAAGGGCCCGAGGGTAATCATCAGCCATAAGTCAGTGTTTTGGTACTGACATCATTTATACCATATTTTTCTGTAATTGTCAATTCAGAAATAATTAAAAAAACATATGATAATCAAATTCAAATTGTTTTCGAAAAAGATCTTTTAATCAAATTTGTAAATAATTGAAGGATGAAAACGATGTAATGTATGGGAACACTGTTTTGATAACACTTGTTAGTGGTGCTTTTCAGATTCCATGAATGAACACCGGTATCAGAAAGGAGTTTGTCAGTAAGTGAATTACATAAAAATGTTTTAAAATATGTATTATCTTAATCATTAAATAGATAATGTAGATAATTTAATTTCATGATTAACAGACACAGAAAAGATAAATGAGATACAAGAATAAAGATCATCTAGAAAAAATGTAGGAGAAAATTGAAAATAGTAATTTTTGTAAGCTGCTGTTATATCATAGACCTTTAGTTTTCTTGATTACCTCACTGTTATGTACTGACTTGTCGACCAGCATATATATTTTTATTTCGTTCTTGTCTTCCTGGAAGACATGTCTGTTTTTCTTTGTCATTTTGTGTGGGACATTTCCTTTTGAACAGGAAATGAAGTCAACTAGATTATTAGATGTTGTGCAAAGTTAGCATGTAAGAAAAATTTCATATTGTAATGTCATTTTTCTTTCATACAGAGAGTTTTGCTTTGTGAACTCGGTATACTCATTTGATTTACTTCAAAAAGCAGTACATAAAGTGCAGGTAGAACAGATATCAGGAAGTTACTATCATATAATGTTAAAACATAAACTTAACATGATTCAACTTTATCAAAATATCTCTCAGAGCCAAAAAAATAGGAAAGACAACTTGTATTTATACATGCAACGGCAGATAAGAGAGATTAGTGGGTGTTTTTGGTTGTTTTTTTTTGGGGGGGGGGGAGTAAGATAAAATATTTCTAGGTTGATGGGATCGATGCATAAGCAATAGTCACCGAACTTTAAATAGGCGCATATCATCTATATACTAATAGAGGGATGTGAAGTTTTTCATATGAAACTCCAGTATTAAGTCTCACCAAAGTCGTGTCTTTAGATGTCAGAAAAATTGCCTGTAAATACAGCAAGTGTATCCATATCGTGATATTTAATTGAGTCTGCATTCGATTGATGAACGATGCATTCATAGCCAAGACATGCCAACACTGTCTACTCACCCGACCTCATCAGATCTGTAGTTGATTTGGTTTACATTTTCGATTTCCATATGCAACATTGATTGGCAATATTTGAACATCAAGACCACCTACTGTTGCCTGTTATTTATTCTATTTTTATATCTATGTTATATTTATCAAGAAAAGTTGAACTAGAATCAATAGTAGGTCATCTTAAACCAATTTAATAATTTATCATATCAATAAAACGTCCAGCCAAAGTAAACCATATATTTGAGATACATGTGTAAAATCGGATTTAGCTGTACTATGTCAAGCTATAGAAATATGGGATGGATTAATCATGATATGCTATAAACAAAAATAACGATATAAAACAAAAATAAAAGTTAGCCACAGCTGAACAAGTGTGAAATGCAAGTTGAAGTTACAAATTGATTTTCAAATATGCTTTGTACTGTATAAGAAAATGGAGAAATATCGTTTTGCTTAATTATTAAAATTAATGATCAACAAATAACCCAACTTACACATTTAATTAAAGGTTAATCGCTATTATTTCACTGAATAATTAAACAATTCAAAGTAAATAATATCTCGATAAACCTGAATTAAACGATAATGCATGATGGGTAATGATTAATTATTAAACATGTTTGAAATGTCATTTGCAGACACTTATTCTGATACTTACACTGAAGGAACTATCAAATGTCGAAATATCCTGAAAAAACGACTATTATTAAAAAGCTTGGACTAAGCAGAGGAAAAGATTAAAAAATATGTAGTTCGTTTTATTTATGTTTTCCAGATCGGAACTAAATTCACCAGGTTTTCTCATTAGTGTTAGAATTTTTTTAAGTGATGATTTAGTGATATTCCATCTGAAATTTTAAAATGTCCTCATCACAACATCTGACTTTTGTCATGGTTGTAACCGTTCAAGACGAGATTGGTGTATGTGTCCAAGTTCGCAAAAGTTATCTGGTCTGATGTATTTTAAGTGTGTATGACTTAAACATATCCGATTTTCGTATCACTAGCGGGATGACAGTCCCAAGTGAAATTGGAACCGTTAATTTAACCGACACGCATGAATATATCCCTCTACCGATGATTGGTTTGGTTAATGATTATATATCTTGAGTTTCCGTTGTAGTACTTTTCATTCCTTGACCAGTACGTTGTCCGTTTTTTATTAACTTTTCAGTTTTATTTTGACGTCTTTCAATCTTTTGACTAGTAATTGTTATAGGCCTTTTTCTTATAAAGATATTGCTCTTAGTTTCTTTATTTATATGTTTTCATTAATAAATGGTTCAATTTTTGTTTTTTACACATAATTCTCTTGAAAATTTATCTTAACATTGATTTTTATAAATGTCTCTATCGGTGAATGAAACGTATATATTCTAAAGCTTTCAGCTCCATTCAATCTCAATAATAAATGTCTGCAGACCAACGAATATGAATTATTTAAATCTTATCAAGTATATGTTGTTATTATATTTGATTGATATGTTGATCGTTAAATGATATAGCAATACGATTATAACATCAGTACAATGCATATAATCTTATAAGACGACATGGTACAGATGTATACGGTTTTTTTCACATGTATTTCAATCATGATTTTTTTCTGGCTGAACGTTTTAGTGAATTTTAACTGATAGCATTAATAAGATTTTTGATTACAATGACCTACCGTTGATATTCATATCAATTACAAAAGAAAAATGAAACTAAATTGACTACAGATCTGAGGAGTTCGGGTGTGTAGATAGTGTAAGCATGTCTTGGCAATGACTGCATCGTTCATCAATCAAATGCAGACTCAATTATAAATATCACGATATGGATATACTGGCTACATGTGCAGACAAATTTTCTGACATATAATTATCTAAGGACACGAATTTAAGGGTGACTTTATACTAGAGCTTTATATGTAAGCTTCACTTCCGCTATAAAGATCGACTAGCTAGATGATGTCCGCCAATTTAAAGTTTGGTGACATTTGTAAATGCATCTATCTCATTGAACTAGAAATATTAGATACAATAAACACAGTTATGTCTGTTTCATATATAAGCTTACACCTAGAAATTGACAATGAGGTTGAAATAAGCTAATTTAAACACGGCTCTGTGGAGTATAGACCGTGCAGATAATGTAGAATCTTAGATAGCTCAACGAACTATTGTATTGCAGACTTAAGGTAGAACAATATAAAGATGTTTTACTTCCATTCTTCAACCTTTAGAATGCTGTTACTTTCGTAAGACTGCGTAAAAATAAATAAAAGAGGTATATATAGATAGATAAAAGATTAATCTTTTAAATGAACGCAATATTTTTGATATGCAATCATTATGTAATCAATTATTATGCAATTAATGGCAAAATCTTGGTCAGTTCACTTAAATGAATTTAGCTCTTTTATCTCTAAAACTATACATGAAATTTCAACAAAATCTGAATCAACTCAGCAGGAGCTACAAAATAGTGTCTCAAATTATCCCTATCATGTTCCATTCTCTCATAAATCTCTAATTAGTGTAAACATCCTTACCTGGTAAAAGTAGATAATATTTGATTAGGTGTAAAACTTGATTTATACATTGTATCAAAAAACTGAGACACCCTTTTGTAGATCAACATATAATGAAATCAACATTCTCGGGATATCAATGAAGAAGCTAATTTCAATTGAAAGCGGAAATTTCATGTAAAATTTTGTAGACAAAGTTAACATTATAATTGATTACATAATTGCTGTATAATACTAATATTGCATTAAGTTGAAAGAGTAATCTGTTAGCTATCCATGAATACCATCTTTATAATTTTTCAAGCATTATAAAAAAAGTTACAGCATTTTAAAACTAGGGTATTGGAGGTATAAAATCTTTGTATTGTGCTACCATAATCTATCAAAATATAAAAACTATATTTATTTTAGGATTCTTTAAATTTCTCTAATCAGTAAATTCGACGCATGCTGCAAATGAAAACATACCATTTAATTTAACATGTTATAATTAAAGATCAAGACTTTAATGCTGACTTTATGTAGGAGCTTCTAAGAAAGAATGAAATGAAGCTATCATTATCCTCTAACTTCAGTTTCCGCTACAAAGATGATGTCCGCTCACTTTTAATGAATTGAAGTTTGCTGACTATTGTTAACGCATCTATCCCATCAAACTAGAAGTATAGGATACAACCTTATCTGGTTTAATTATGTCTGTATCGTATCTTGACTTACATCTAGAAATTGACAATGGGGTCGGTAGAGAACAAAAATTTTAAAAAAGAGATGATATCAGTTTCCCGTTTGTGAACTTTCTATTTCAATGTAGCAACATTCTGACATCATCTGTATATGGTGTTTATACATCCCAGTCATGATTTCACGGATAGAGGGTTGCTGCTAACAATGAAGCCTTTAAACCAAAATTAAGTAGAAGTTGAATCCTCCTTTCCAAAATTTTACAGACGCCATCACGAGTTTGTCGACCGTTCAGGAATATCTGTTATCATATATAAAGAAAGATATGTTTCAATCATTGTTACTACAAGCCTGTCCTCCATTTCCCAGAAAATAAGATTTATCACCAGGTTTGTTTTTCATGAGCAACATGACGGGTGTCACGTGTGGCGTAGGCGCTGTTTTGCATTCTCGACAAACTGAGTCCACCAAGGTTTTTTGTGGGGTTCATGTTGTTCAGTCCTATTTTTTGTATGTTCTGTTATGTTTGTGTTTTGTCTTTTTTCATTTCTGATATAGATTTGTTAATCTTATTTGCGACTAAATAGTTTGAATGTCAATTGGTATCTTTGCCTCTTTTTATCTAAATAATGCTATAATACAAAACGAAATAGTTGTATGTATCATCTCTCCCGACCTGCCTGAAATAAAGGGTAATCCATGATCGTTAATGATTCCCTTATTAGTTTATTTTCGAAAAGTAATATACGCAGTCACTTTTACCGGTACCAATACTTAAACTATTAAATTACTTACATTATATACTGGTATGCTATATACAATATTGTTTCTGACAAAACCAGAACGACGCCTAAATGTTTATTTTAATGCAACAAAAAAATCAGGAGTTGTCGTTTCCCGATCACAGCTTTTAAGCAGACTAATTTTATCTTAATCGGTATACTCTAATGACGTCATTTACAAGACAGCAAATCGCGCGAAAATTTGACAAGCGAAAGGGGAAATGAAGATAATTCATTCGACCTTAAACGGAATATCGTGTCTTGGTGGATAACACAAATGACGAATTAAAGAGCTTTAAAGCATGTAAGATAGTTTTCAGACAACAAAGGAACAAATGATCTGAAATTTGTGCTATCTGTGCATCCTAAACTTATCGTCGATGTTAGTGTTTCGCTGGATACAGAATCATGACATATATATTTATATGTTATATCATCCAATGAGAGTTATACTCTTTTTTCTTCGTATTTTGTGTGCATTTCTTCTCTCCTCTTGCAATCTCATATTCTCTTCTTTCTCTGTTTTTTTTTCAAACCATACGAAATACAATATGAAGATCGATCCATTATCTGCCATGTAACAAAACCAATAAAGCAACGAGTCATTGAAAATGAATATTTTAAACTTTCTTTAAATTGTGAAATAGAAACAAAAAAAATATATAAATACATGTGGTCATTGTACACCTTCAGATGATCCTTCTTGAAACGGTTACATGTCGTCCTAAGCATAGGTGTAAACGTCAGCATTGATTAAGTTGATACTGTATTCATTTAACAAAAAATGTACTTAAGATTATCGTTATGAAGAGTGCAACTAGTACAACAGGATCTGCTTACCTTTCTGGAGAATCTGAGATAACTCAAGTGTTTGAGAATGTTCGTGCTCAGTATCGTGTTTTGCCTCTTGAATTTTGTGGACTTCTTTGTCTCGCCAGGTTTTTGCCACATATTGCTGTAAACTTTTCTCCCACTTTTAAATGTACCCTCTGGGTTTGCCGACTCTTTTTCGGTGAATCTACCAATCCAAATCTGCTTTTAATGATCGTCACTCTGATTTGATTGACCTTTCCTGAAAATGCGTCATATATTGACACAGATATGATCTACTTGTATCTTGACCATATTTTAACGTTTAAATTAACTATTGTCATAAGCAATACGACAGATTTCGCCAGTGGGGCTTAATCTTTCGAAACACAAATGTCAAACAACTCAAACCTTTGAGCAGTTTGGTATACTTAACTTGTTTCTACTTTTCCAACTAATGTTTTGTAAGATCATGTTTGCAATATTTTGTTACTAGTACTTTCGATCTTTTTTGCCCCATGTATGTGTTTGCGAAATTTGGCTAATATTAACGAATGGAAAGTTTTGACGAAAAAAAAGTCGTCTTTTTAGTTCAATTAAAGACATTTTTACTGTGTCACTTTCTTTGATATCAATTTTAAATGTTTTCATACGTGTGTCATCTTTCATTCTCAAATTACCGGCATTTACTAGTTACTTTGTCAGTACCAATAAGCATCAATCTAAATATAGAATAATTTATAACTGGATATATAAATTCGCCATTGCATTTTAATTTATTAGTACGCAGTATTATCAATTATTGATGAATTTCACGGTCATACACTAAATGAATATGTAAATAATATATACAATAATTATTGCTTCAAATTTGGTTTACGTGAATTGTATGGTAATTGTCTTTATAAATAATTTCTGCATCAAATTCAACACGTTTGTCTATTAGATATATTATGCCAATGTATTTGGACTTATGTTTGCGGTGATACTTTACTGAACAATGACGTATATACATTACTTTTAAGTATGACTTAAATTATTTCATAGATGGTTTTGAGGAATCAAAAGACACATTAAGTGTCCATTATGATTGGATGACGTGTTCATCTTGACACATCTACAGACTTCTATGACAACAATTATATTTAATAGATCTTACCATCAAATTCATACGTCAAAAATCCCACAGTTTTTACATTTGAGGAAGACAAAAAAATACTTTATGCTAAATCCTAAAATTGCAGACCATTCACCATTATTATTTTTAAAGCCTTCATCATTTCGGGGATATTTAAGCATTTGAGTATATATATTATTTTTTTTGGGGTTATAACAGGTGTTCTTTCTGTTCTTTTTGTTGGGGTCTATTGGGGATGTTTCTTTTTGCTCACATTTCAATACTTATAATTACATTTTTTTGGCTCATACGATCATAAAAATAATTAAGTTTTACATTCATTTACCTGTGCACTTGTTTTGAAGCACGTGTCCTCACGAATGAAACATTTCATTTAAATATAAAGATTTATTTTTGAATGACGTGCGATTGTTGTTAGCCAATCGAATTAACGGATTCAATTGAAACATGCATGTTTCTGCGATGAACTGCAAGTACTCTCAAATCGTACGTTCGTGTTAATTTGACCTGTTGATACAATTTGGAATGGTTTTTTTTTTTTTTTGTTATTTAATAACAACTTATTTAGTATTATATCTCGTCTCTCTATGTTTAATATATACCAGTTTTGAGTGTTTGGTATGAATATAAATTTTCACTTCTGTTCTCGTATGATGAACAACAATATAATTTATTTCGTAAAACATATTTCCTTTCTCCATTAATGTATACCTTACAACAAAATTGTTTCATTTATTTACCCGTGTACATTCAGGGTTTAGTCTAGGTCTTCCAATGAGAGAGTTGGGAGAATAGATTCTATTTGGTGGCATGTTGTTCAAGGTTATGGTTGTTTTTCTAAAATTGTTTAACATCTCACCCCTTATTTTTTTTTATTTTGTATTATATTGTGTCATAGATAAAATTTATTCGTTCAGTGTATGTTCATTTGTTTGTGTTAAAATGTCTTTTGATTGAATCAAGCCATTTAAGTTGATATTTTATAGTGTATGTTGCGATGTTACACTATTGTTTCAGGTAAGGGTGAAGGTTGGTACCTTTTGAAACGTTTAAACTTGATACATTTATTTACACCTGTCGTAAGTAGGAACCTGATGTTCAGTGATTGTCGTTTGTTGATGTGTTTCATAAGTGTTTCTCGTTTCTCGTTTTTTATATAGATTAGATCGTTGGTTTCCCCGTTTGAATGGTTTTACACTAGTTATTTTTGGGGCCCTTTATAGCTTGCGAGCCACGATTCCGTATTGAAGACCGTACTTTGACCTATAATGATTTACTTTTACAAATTAGACTTGGATTGAGAGTTGTCTCATTGGTCATTGGCACTCATACCACATCTTTCTATATCTATGTAATGAATAATTAAGTAGTGAAGCGTGCGAAGTTCATCTTATCTACTTTTTTGCATTTGTGTGTATATGTTGTTTGGGTCTATTTTAAATATATAGCAAATTGCTTTTTATGCCCCATTTATGGGCATTATGTTTTCTGCTCTGTGTGTCCATTTGTTCGTTTGTCCGTCTGTTCGTTCGTTCGTCCGTCCCGCTTCAGGTTAAGTTTTTGGTTAAAGTTTTTGGTTAATGTTTTGGTCAAGACAGTTTTTGATGAAGTTGAAGTCGAATCAACTTAAAACTTAGTACACATGTGATATGATCTTTCTAGTTTTAATGCCAAATTAGATATTTTACCCCATTTTCACGGTCCACTGACCATAGAGAATGATAGTGCAGATGGGGCATCCGTGTACTTAGGACACATTCTTGTTTCTAAATATTTTTACTACTTTTTTGTGGCGTTTGTTTTAGTTTAGTTTTATAAAAAAGCAATTTATGTTTTTCTAATTCAAAAATATAAATGATGACGTTGAAAGTTTTTAAAAAGAGGTTGTCCAAAAGAAAGCGGAAGATACCAGAGGGGCATTCAAGCTCATTAGTCGAAAACAAACTGACAACACCATGGGGAAAAAAAGAAAAATACCATTACTTTTGTAAGAAAGAAAGCGGTTGAAAAAAGGCTCTAACTCAACCCTTGCGCCTCTGTTTTACTTTAAATTCGTGTATAAGGTATAGAGTAAAATCATAAAAATGTTGAACTCCGAGAAAAATTCAAAAAGGAAAGTCTCTAATCAAATGGCAAAATCAAAAGCTAAAACACATCAAACGAATGAATGGATAACAACTGTCATATTGCTGACTTGTTACAGGCATTTTCTGTTGTAGAAAATGGGGAATTTAACCTGGATTTATAGTTAACTAAACTTCTCACTTGTATGGTATCCAGTAGCAGAAGATGTTTGTAAATCCTGTCGTCACAGTCAATCTTAATTTATCTAAATACGTGTGCGATTCCAGTTGACTCTACTTATATTTTCTGTTGTCTGGACTTTTCAGATATTAATTTAACATCGATATCAATATGCTACATTTGAATATGAACAATCCTTGCCTAATTAACGTGTACTAAATATCAGCTGAGTCGTATGTCTAGGATAATTATTACCGGGTCCTATGTGTGTATTATATCAAACAACACTGGTTAAGAGATATGGATGTTATTAACCCTTTTGTATCCCTCTTATGATTACAGGTATACAAGGTAGGTAAACAAGGAAGACGTTCTTTAATCTAAAAGTTTATCTTTAACTAATTAAATTCGTGATATTCTAATAATGAAGAATACATCAATGAATCTTTTTTCATTGCTTTTATCCAATGGCGCACCTTATTAAATTCCAAAAGGTTCATCTAGTGCTTCATGTCTCTTTTAATGCAATCTTTTTCAGTCTTTGAAATCCTACCATTTAGGGTGTTTCACATATCTATTATCGCAGCACTATAAACAAATTCTTTTAGGATGGAATCGCTATATATAATATGATTTATTGAATGACTAAAAGTAAAAATATAAATAAAATGCATCATAAGATTTCCTGTTAATTACGCATTTCCATATATAGATATTTCTTCCAGACACAAAACACTCCTGTGAATCGGATTCAGTTACATTATACAATAAAATAAGAAAATTCAAAATATGATATACACAGATTTTTTTTTTTTTGTCCACTAGTGCTTATCTTATACTATTTAAATCAGCACGTGATTTTTTTTAGTTTTTTTTCTTAGAATTATTAGCAGTTTCGTGTAGGTTGTAATTGTTACATTCAGTCCTTATTGTTGCTTTATAGATTACTAGAGTCATCAATATGTCAGTATCGCCAAGTATATTTTAAGTTAAAGAATTATATAACGTATATTACAATAAACAATTAAATATAACACTTCAAATGATATAAATCTAGTATTATAATTATTCTATTTTGGATATCCTGTTTCTGCTTTTGCTTGATCCTTATAGTTTTAAATTATGAAAATTTACGAATTCATATACATGTACATGCATATGTATCATATATCGACTGGTCCACAATCCAAGAATAAACATCATCGTATTCAGAACAGTAATAAAAAGATGAATTTATGCGATTATGCCACAATGAATGTATTCCTTTTTCCTTTGGGAATATTTTTTCAATATTTACTATAATTAAAACATGAAAATGTCACTGTACAATTAAATGCAAGGAGATAATTTTTTGTAGAAAAACAGTTTTTCGTTAATATTTTGCTTATAAGATAAATAAAAGTCATTTAAATTGCAATTAGTTGTGTTTATTTTCTTAATAATTACATTGTGTGTATGTGTCATTGTATAATAACGTTGTTTTTTTGTTGTTTTTTTTTGTTTTTTATTATTGGCTAACAGCAATGTCGCGTCCTTCTGAAATTGACATTCATGACGCAATGAAACTTAACATTCATGATTACACGAGGTCCCACAATAAAGTACAAAGGCAAATTAAATTAAAACTTGATAGAAATATCGTGTTTTCATGATCCTAGCTAAAAATGTAATTATGAGTATTGAATGATATTCGTTTTGTAATGTCATATGGTTGTCAAAGCGTTGACCGTGTGCATATGTTTAGAATGAAGCGCTTCATCTTCCGTGCTTCATACAAAATGTACTTCGGTCAACGCTTTTACACCTCAATGAATTTACAAAAGGAAGCATTCAATTCAAAGCAACATATCTATATTCTGTGCAATGTCAATTTCATCATGGTACACTTTCTCCACAATCAGGGGCTCATTAAGGGATGAAAATAAGTTTGACATTTGTGCTACGATTTAAAATGCCGTTTTGATTTAAGTTGCAGTATAAAAACAATATTACTATGTCAATGTCATAAAAGTATAAACTTTTGTATTCGGCTCAAAACTGTGGAAGAGATCGGTACAACATCGCTCTTCCACAGCCTCATACAAAAAAGTTTAAATTTTCCTGACATTGGCCTAATATTGTATATTTATTTGTACTATTCATAGAAGACTTTAGAAATAATTGATGCAAGCTATATTTTATTGTAGTTTTAACATGGGTAGGCATTGTATTTGTGATTATTTTTACCAGAGCGACAGTGAGGGCTAAAGTAACACGAACATAATGCCCACCCATGTTTAAACTAAAATAGCGTATAGCTTGCATCAATTATTTCGATTCTGATTAGGACAATTAAGGTAATTTCGAAGTCCAATGTGTGTAGGTGCAGAGCGTTTGTGTAGACACTTCCATGAACCTTCCTTTTTGTTTGTAGACAAGCAAACAACTGGCAATGATGTCTAAGAAGGAGGAGTTTTGAATCGCCAGCATGAACGGTTGTCATATCTAGGTAAATTATGTCAATTTCAAATTGCAACACATTACAGTCAAAATCAATGATTTAGTATTAACAATGTGCATCATTGCAGAGTTTGGAAGTGATCTAAGTTAATGAAATACAAATGTATATTAAATGCATGCCAATTGATCAAAGTCATTATTCTGCAGTAGTCAATATATGCATGTGTAAACAAATTTTATTGGATTTAGAGCATGGGTTTATTCACAAAGCGAAAGAAGCACGTCATACTAGAATCGTCGTAGAAATCAAGGTGGATATTTTCTTATCTCGTCAAACCATAGATTTTGCTTAAGCTTTCTGTGTTATGGTGAGTTATAATTATTTCTCAACGTATTTGTTGTTTATCTTGATACAGACTACCAAACACAACAATGTGGTGTGACTATTGTAACGTATTCGTCTTCATTTGTAAACATATGTTCAATAACTGTCAACCAATATGCATGTGATAACGTAGGTAATATTTCGTTTGGTTGACGTCAACTTCAGCCCTTCGAAATATTGGCTTTCTTATAACAAGAAAACCTCTATCGAGGAAATCAAGATAGAATGAAATTCAAAACAGTGTAGCTGTGGCCATTGATTGACACATTAAGTTCATCCATTGACGGGGACAATCTTAGGTGAACGTTTGTCTGAAACGACCGCTGTTCACGACGTACCTACGATAGACATTTAAACTGTGGGGTCACCAAAGGTTTCTTAACGCCTTTAAATATAAAATAATTCGAAAAATTAATCAGGAATAACCTTTATGTTTTGATTTATATAATTGATATAAATTCTGATTCATTTTTCGAATTACTTTATTTAGGTGTTGAGAACCTTTGGTGACCCCATAGTTTAAGTGTCTTTAAAATGTACATAGTGAGCAGTGGTCGTTACATACTAAATTTTCCCAGTCAATGGATGAATTTAATGTGTCAATTAATGGCCACAGCTGCACTGTTTTGAATTTCATTCTAAGAAAGTCAAGCTTTGGATTATCAACACTCTACATGTAGACGCTGTTGTAATTGTACTTCATAGAAATGGAAAATTTACATTGGGAAGCTCAAATCATCTATTTTGACGTAAAGTTTTGTTCTCGATCGACCCTCATTGTCAATTTCTAGCTGTCAGTCAAAATATAAGGGAGACCCTACTGTTTTTGTTGTATCCTTTGTTTTAATGTTTGATGTTTAACAAATTATAATCCTGTTTTTTTTTTGGTAGAACCAGAGTTTCAGTTTCAACTTTAACAGCTGTTTTCGAAGAATCAGCAGAAAATCCAATGATCACATATAGTTATGCACTTTGAGGAAAAGAAATGCATTTATTATCTCTTGAGATGACGGACAATTAATTTCAATACATATGCATCACTCCTTCAACTCATGGAAATGTCAAGATTATGCAACATGAAACCATAGAATTGTGTTATCAATTATTTTGATGAGATTTTTTTAACATCACACTGATTAAGGTTAGGAGTTATCCAAACTTTTTATTGATATTTGTATGAACTGTTTATATAAATTTAGATAGATTTTGCAACGCTACGTATACTGTGACCATGTTCTAGTCTAATTTTCAAACGTTAAAAACCAAATCATTTGATGGATTCAGTCAATTTCAATTTGAATTTTACAGAATTATATTACCATTGTTGCTACCATTGTTTAATGTTCGATAGTGGAGTTGAACATTCACAATCATCCAAATAAATAGTTTAAAACAAAACACTAAATACGGTTGAAGTGGTATGACTGCCAATGAGACAACTTATGAATCAAGTACAAAGGTGTTGACAAAAATAAAGTTCTCTTACCGTGCTTAAACTATAAGCAAACCCTGTGTCTTATTGTAACCTATAAAAGCTCCAAATACCAAATGCGACACAAAACAATAATGATTGGAAACAAATATAACAAAATACATGTACTACATATAAAACCACGAATTGAACACAAACCTCGCCAGGGCAGATGTTATTGAAGGATAGGACGTTCCTGCTCCACTTGTTATACCCGTGTCATGTTAATTATTATTAACACTAGTAACCCGAATTTAACTTGATCGGACAAAAACGTGTTAACGCTATTTAAATGAGATTGATCGTTATTTGATAAAGATTGACAAAAATTAAAAATTATATTTAATTCATTTCAATTCATATCAATTCATTTTAACGCCAGTCAAATAGATTTCTCTGCAGTCGATCAATTGAAATCAAGTTAGTGGTTAGTTGCGTCAAACTAATAGGCCACGCCCCTGTTAAGCTATTTCAAACATGCATTAATTCGTTTTAAACATGGATGAGACCCGGACTTTTTACAGGTAAATCACTTAAGCGAAACGACCTCGATGTATCTATCGTTTGGGCAGAATCAATTTGCGCCAATTGCAGTTTTTTGTTTCAAACTTTAAATGCGTACAGTCTTAGTAAAGTCACATGTTTCACAATTTAAACAAGCGAATGAATAATAGGGCGCCCGAATAATACACGTGACATGTTCATATATAAGGAATTAAAATAAAAACATTAAAATATATATGCACACGCGGTTTAAAAATGCAAAACTTGTGAATTTGTTGAAAATAAAATAGATAGATAATTATATAACATGATTTTAATTTGCTCAAATGCACTAGATCTTTATCGCATATAAACATGCGTTTCAAAAATTGCCAAGTTCTATGAAAACTCGTGGCATGTAAGTTACGTGTGGTCCTTTGCAACTATTTACAAAACTTTATGTATTCCTGTATATTTACCGTTTCTCTTTTTTTCTTTTTAACTATAATAATTCTTTATTCCGTAAGAAAATTAATATACAGCTCATAGGATCAAATACATACACAAATTATACAGTTTACTATATTGTACTCGTATGTAAATGTAGACACGGAAAACTACACAGAAATTATTCATTGTGTACATAATTTAAATCGATGTATTTCATATTTTCGGTATTGACTGTAAAAAGTGCTTAAGTGCAGTATGAGTAAAATACAGAATTAACTCTTATCTTTTTTTATATTTCTTTATTTTAGAGGTAAGCTGCTGGCCAAGTTTCACTTATTCTGTCGCAAATCATTTACTTCAATAACCAATCAATTGTATTCTGAAAGAAGTTGATTTGTTCTCTGTACGAATACATGAAATATTTCTCACTGAACATTATGTTTGCAATCGATGATCAAATACAAATCTACAGTATTTATATGAAAGAGACTTAATAATATATTTCTTTATTATTATTCTACATATATTTGAAGGATCGAAATAATCAGTTCTACAAATGGATGTTATTTAAAGACTTGAAATTTTACAATTATCAAGTGCATCCATGAAATTTTTATCGACGCACCAAATTTTTCCCTTTAATCGTGAATAACGATCTTCTTACTTGTTCGTTGCATTCTAAAATTAAAATCCTACACAAATTGCAAAAACTTTTATTCTCCGGCTAGACTGCGTAAAAGATAAATATTGCTTTGTTTGTGTATACACAATGTTTTGAAGGCCGATATCCAGTTTGGCTAAAAAAGAATTAATTTGCGCCACAAGTTAATTACGCGAATTTTTTTTTTTTTTTTGTATCACTTAATCATAAAAACTGCAACATTCATTTGCGCCAATAAAACAATCATTTAATTGTGCAAATATCAGTGTATATAAAGTGCGAATCCAGCTAGTTCATTTTTACTGTTATATGCGGGTATGTCTATTGTAGAATAAAGGATCATGGGAAAACTGTATCTGTTTACGTTTTGAAAATATCAAGTTAAAGGATTTTAAGTTACGTTTTAACATATTTCCATTGTGATATGTCTTTATAATATACAAACATAGCGTTAAAATTCAAAATAGTGTTATAAAAGCATCATAATATAGCATATCGATTATTGAAAGCGATCCATTTTAACTATAGATGCGATGAATTATCACTGTTAGTTCAGTCATTATTAATGTAGAATTTTCAAAGATGCGAGGAATTTTTATTGTAGAATTATGTGATAAATGCACTTGCAACAAATGAAAAAAAAACTTAGTTGATGACTTTAGGATTTATGATACATGTATTTTCAAATTAAAATACAAACTCCTCATTCATTCTTCATCAAATATATAGCTTTTCAAACTTGTAACAAAAGCGATTCTCAAAATGTCATATTGTATTCTTCAGATTACGTTTCTCCTTGATTTTAACTTATATAGGGAATCACTGGAGCGTGACAGCAGCGGGCCCTCTTAGGCAGTCAGTGGGCCCCTACTAATGAAAAATTCTAGATCCGCGAATGGATACTACCGCAGAGGTAAAACCATACACATATGGGTTATTGTACATGAAATGCATGCTTCAATTAATTTTTGTTGATTATAGACCCTTTGGAACTCTAGTGGGCTATTTCAGCAACTAGGCAAACAATCCCCAAACTAGATTCACGGTTAGATTCAGCATGTCAACGAATTCCAAATATCTATATTAAAGGACATTTGTCTATAAATTTGGACCCCACAAAATTGAAAAAGGGATCAAAAATATAAAAAAATGCATGCATCGAATACATTTGTTATTGAAGGCATGACTGTAACAATAGGATGAATATTCAAAAATATCTTATTCTGGGGTCTCATTGGGGGTTCTGATCCCGGATCCCGCTTACTGGTTTGGCAGATTCCCGTATTCCGTTTATTGTTTTGTCAGATTCCCGTATCCCGCTTATACTATGCAGTTCTATTTTTTTGTGATTATCCGTGTCCCGCTAGACTTCATTTCCCGTTTTTCACTTCACAATCATTTGACTTTCACCTGTCACGCTTGCAAAAAATCGGCAATCCGGCGTGACGCTTATACCCAAATGCGACCCACTATTTTAGTTTTTTACTCTATTTTGACTCATATTAAGCCCATTATAAATATAGTAAAAAAGTAGCGTGGATTTTTGTGTCCCTTTTTATCCCGTCTCGTTTCGTTTTTGAGCCATATATAGATGTCGTATGTGACAATGAAACAACTCTCCATCCGATTCACAATTTATAAAAGTAGACCATTATACGTCAAAATACTGTCTTCAACATGGAGTCTTGGCTCACACCTAATAGCAAGTTATAAAGGGCTCCAGTGTAAAACCTTTTAAACGGGAAAACAAAGGTGCAATCTATATCAAGATGTACGTAATTAGTGGTGAAGTGTCATGGAAATGGATAAAAAAATAAGGATAAAGATCCCTATACGCTTTATAAGAAACTAAATGGAATACATTTGAAATAAATGTTATTTCTATTGAATTTATTAGGGTGTTTTAAAACCAAACTTTCCTCCGTAAGTTAAATTTTATCAAATCTTTCTCTTACTTTATCTATTGTTTGAGCAAGTCGGCTAAATTAAGGCTTTACAGCTTATTTCATAATGCATGTAAAGCAAAACTTTGGTTGGCTTGCTTGCTTTGTTTGTATAATTGTTCATACAAACTTTGTAAATAAGATTGACATTTTAAAACAATATGAATAGGCATAGTTTAACCTGTATTTTTAATATTTGAATTAAATTGGGTGTTATCATAATGATTATCCAATAAAAAAAAGCAAGCAAATCAACTAAAGTCTTGCTCTACATGCTTAAAGAAATGAGCTGTAATAGATAAAAAAAAAATTATACAGTGAAAATGCACCGCATATACAATACTAATGATTCGCTCCACAGTGAAAATGAAAGAATAGTATCATTATTCGACAGTAAACATGACTAGCATTACGAAATCATCATGGTGGAATTTAGTTAAATATGAAGAAACTGAATGACAAAACATATTCTACGTTATACAACTTTAATAATTGTATTAAAATGAATATTTTTTACTGCAACAACATCTTACCTGTTAGTTATAAAGCACCTGCACGATCTGTTCGTGAAATGTCCTAAATATTCACCTATTTTGGTATATATTTCACAGCTGGATGGCTTTAGGCGCGATAAAACTCCGCTCGCATCTCTTACTTTGTTTAATTAGTATTATGTATTTCTGAACATATACATTTTAACCAATTTTCCTCATTTTCTTCAAAAATTAAAAAAAGTTCGTCTGTTTATTTATCATTGAATTTCTACATTAGACATTTATGGCATATACAGTAAAAATGATATTTTAGGATCCGTACTTTACATACACTGAAATATTATACACTTGTTTTCAAATGTTTCTTCTTAGTGCACTGAGGAGGTCCTTTTTGGTATTTACATGTAGGTTCAGAATTCGCAAACTGAAAGGGCCTCCTTAGTGCACTTAGACTGACAAAAAAGTGCACAATGGACCTGATGGAAAGATAGAATTGACACAAAAACATGGCATACGGAAGGAGAAGTATATAATTTCGAATTTTAGTAATAATAAAGTTATTTAACAGTTGAAGTAAGTATTCTAATGTTACATGTACGTGTAAATATGTTAATAGTTTGGGCAATAGTTTCGAGGTAAATATGACACAATTAATAAAATTGAGAATGGAAATGGGGAATGTGTCAAGTTCCATTTATTGGCGCAATTAATTTTATAAAACAGAAGAGATGAGCGCTATTCAAACGTTTACAATATGACAAATTACACCTAACCGTTTTCACAAATCAGTAATTTTTTCGCCCGGGGATATACACCTGCCAGTAATCTACCTTCAGTAACTTTACAATACCCAGCCGTGTCATTTCCGTATATTGTACATGTAAGTATCACGTGTTATACATGTATATACACCAGAAATACCCATTCAAGTGATTTTTAATTTCAGAAGAACTCCATATCGGGTACATAAACATAAAATTATAATAATATAAAAAATAAATGTTGTTTTATTAAAAGCACCTAGGTATGTATTTGTAAACTTTTGTTAATTCGTTATTTCATGTATCTTTTTTTTTGCTTCAATTACTTTTTTGTATCTTATTGACTTATTCGTAAATCGAAAAAACGCACAAATCTGAAATAAATCGTATGCATGGCATTGAAAATGTTGAATGATTTCTCTAACTCCAAACTAGTTATACATGTACATGTAAATGCCTCTGAAATTATATTTTTCTCGTTGG
Source organism: Mytilus galloprovincialis (assembly GCF_965363235.1). NCBI lineage: Eukaryota > Metazoa > Mollusca > Bivalvia > Mytilida > Mytilidae > Mytilus > Mytilus galloprovincialis. The sequence continues at coordinate 33,226,342 of NC_134841.1, read as the reverse complement.
GTTGCTTGTCCATTTATTGACGTTTACGCTATATTCTTATGTTCGGTATTTGTGAAAAACGCTCATCTATCAATTTTACAAGAAATATAATACTTGTAAGTCATGAACATTTAAGTTTAACTTGCTATCATTTTTTCGTATACGCACAAACATAAAATAAAATGAAACACCTTAAAGCGGTTTCAATTATGCAGTGCATTTTGAAAATATAGTTTCTGGTTATTTTTGTTTCATACTTTTTCTATCCCTTTTCCTAAAAATTAGTACACGGGTCACTGGTTAATATACATTGTAGAATAAAATTAACGGTACCAATTTTCTTGCACCAGATGCGCATTTCGAAAATACATGTCTCTTCAGTGATTTGAATTTGAGCTGTTTTATAAGTATATATGATGGTGCCTCGTTTTTAAGGGATTGTAATTCTTTAAAATAAATTTATCTATTCATCCATAAAATACACTATAATTTCACTTTTTTAAATGACAACTTGTATCAACCGGAAGATTTGCAGATATTGACACCTGTGCGTTTGGATTAGCATTAAAATGTTCCTGTATTTTTATAAGAAATACTTTATAACACAATCTTGGACTTGTACAAGTATATATATGCATCTATAAGTCCAAGCATGTGCATACAATAATGCATGTATGTACATATATACGCATGAGTTTCTCGCTACATTGGAGACCCGTAATATAGGCCTTCCTCTTTTGTCTGATCTATAGTCAGGTTTTTGTCTCTTTTACACATTCCCCATTTCCATTCTCATTTTTTGTAATATACGACGGTATATTAGGGAGCGTCTAAACACCACCTAGGCCGCCTTAGTGCACTAAGCTCAAGAAGCTGCACTAAGCCCATGATGGGATGGTGCTATGAATGTAAAAAAGATACCATCGGACGCTGTTTTTTTTAAGATAATGTATCGGATTTTTTTAGTCATTAGAAATTGTAGTTAAGTCGTAATTTGATTTTTTTCTGTCATTAAAGGTTTTGTCCGACGACACGTGCCAGTAATTAACAAGGTAATAAAATCACTGACCCATGCAGAAATAAAGAAACATAACAATTACACGGCTTCCACCTTTTTTTATTTCCACCGGCCGTGTTATATAATTGTTTGTTTTTGTAGGATTTAAAACAAAACTTTGTATTTCTTTCTTTTTTGAGTGTATTTTTTTATAGGTTAATTATTTTGACTTTATGATACTTTTTTTGGGTTTTTAGTCAAACTTCATGGTAATTCGAAGTTGATTTATTTTTGTAAAACGATTGTTTTGTCCTATAATATAATATGGAGCAGGTTTATGGGGTCAAAAAACATATTCCTGTATTAACTCTATACATAATAGGGCTTGTAGAATTTTTTTCTCGGAGTACAAAAATATGCACCAAATGCTACAGTTACTAGAGACTTAGGAATACCACCTAATTTTGATAAACAGTGGAAAAGTATTATTCGTTTGTGGTGTAGATTAAATAACATGAGCTCAAATCGGTTAAGTGCAAAAGTTCACAAGTGGGCTGATAGTGTGAGTATTAAGCATAAGTGTGTTAAAAACTGGATTTTCTTAGAAAAAAAAACCTTCTAGCTAAATTCAAGTCATTTATCGTGTCCTGAAAATATGGACACTAACTTTGTTGTAATTTTTTTTATGTCAAATTAAATTGTTCCTGTAACAAATACCATGTACATGTACATATATGAGGCTATGAAAGTAAATAAATAGAGTTTACAGAAATAAAGATGATAATGGGATAAGCACTTTAAATTACAGAATAAAGAGATGAAAATATAAAGAATAGATTAAATGATTCATGGTTGCTTAACGACCAGTTACAAATATTACACTCTACCCTCCATGTTTTTGTCCATCTGATGAGTTAAGCCTATTTAAACTGATTATTATAGTTCGTTTTTATGTTGTACATGTACTTTTATACCACTGACCGAGACTAGGGGGAGGACAGGGAGCCCGCTAACAATTTTAACCCCGCCACATTATTTATGTATGCGCCTGTCCCAAGTCATGAGCCTGCAATTCAGTAGTTGTCGTTTGTTTATGTGTTACATATTTTTTTTCGTTCATTTTTTTGGTTGTTATATAAATAAGGCGGTTAGTTTTCTTGTTTGAATTGTTTTACATTATCATATCGGGGCCTTTTATAGCTGACCGTGCGGATTTGGCATTGCTCATTGTTGAAGGCCGTACGGTGACCTATATTTGTTAATGTCTCTGTCATTTTGGTCTCTTGTGGACTGTTGTCTAATTGGAAATCATACCACATCTTCTTTTTTTATATTCCTGTGCTTTTAAAATGCCCATTATAGACATATCATGATACATTAAGCTTAACATTTTAATTTATAAATATCAAATAGCGAACAATTTATATATTTATTCAATAACGACAATGTTGCTGCAATAGGTGCCAGAAACATCAACAATATTATATTGAAAAGAAACGGCATTTTTTTCACTTGTTCTTAAAGAAAAAGATGTTTAATTTCATTCAGTATACGGACACTGTAAATTTTGAATGTAAATGAGTAAAAATTTGTTTATATTTATACATTGTGTCTTATACGGCTCTCATTTATCTTTTTAAATTATTGTTTAGTTCTGTGATTCTCATTTTATGTTTGTATGTGGTGAGACTTTGAAATAATAATAATGATAAAATATTGAATCTAAAAATATTTAGAAACTATAAACTTTTCTTAAATTTATACTTGAGTCAGAAAATTAAAACCAGCAGTGTCAAAAATATTTTTTTAAGCTGACAAATATTTTACACTCAGCGGCATTCAATGTCATTGACATACTAGTATATAGCACTAATCGCAATATACATGTACATGATATTTTGGACATCTTATCAGTAATCTCTCTATTGAAGATGTTGAAATCTATGTATTATAATTCGCTTATTAGGCAAATTCATTTTCTACAAAGATATTTTCCATCATTCTAGTTTTGATAAATACCATTACAAATAACATATTTGTCTCAGTCTCCTGTGTGAGGATATTCGATTGAAAAAAAAACAATAAACAATTTAAGGTCGTCAGGTAAATGTGGATTACGGATTAAGATGTTAGATGTCAAACTTGAATTAACAAACTGAGGTGAATTTAACCCGAATATGTAGTTTCTCTGCAACAGTGTTTTAATTCCAAGTTCCTTATTTTCATTTAAACTAAATTAATTATATAGAATGATAGAAAGATTCGGAACTAAAGATAGTCACAATTAAAAATATGTATTTTGAAAAACCGCCAGATCATATCTGATTTAAATCCAGGGTCCGTATATGCATTTTCTGACATCAGACTCAGACTTCTCTTGAACTGAATATTAATGTGCGTATTGTTATGCATTTACTTTTCTACATTGGCTAGAGGTATAGGGGGGTTGAGATCTCATAAACATGTTTAACCCCGCCGCATTTTTGCGCAAGTCACAAGTCAGGAGCCTCTGGCCTTTGTTAGTCTTGTATTATTTGAATTTTGGTTTCTTGTGTACAATTTGGAAATTAGTATGGCGTTTATTGTCACTGGACTATATATATATATATATACATAAATAGAACTCGTCTAAACATCAACCCAACAATGTTAGATCTGTAAATTTGCTTTCGCAAATTTTTGGTTCTTCCCTCGCCGGGATTCGAACCCATGCTACTGTGATATCGTGACACCAAATCGCCCACTCTGCAGCCGTCCCGCTAGACGCAAAAAAGAGCTTTCGGTGGGCATGTGTTACCTTTCCACGTCAGTTTTAATCTAGCGGCGTACTACAGTACATGATATATAAGGCATGAAGATGTTATTGTTTACAGATCAGCTAAATTATCTATAGTAAAGGATCCTACAAATTAATGTAATCAAGATACAGTCACAGAAAATAATTATATTCATAACTGACTCAGACGTACTTATATATATATATAGTATATATTTGTTAAGGGGCCAGCTGAAGGACGCCTCCGGGTGCGGGAATTTCTCGCTACATTGAAGACCTGTTGGTGACCTTCTGCTCAGTGTTGTTTTTTTTCTTTGGTCGGGTTGTTGTCTCTTTGACACATTCCCCATTTCCATTCTCAATTTTACAATGGTACGTAAATTAAGATTTTATCCGAAAAGACGGATTTTCTACATGTACTACAAAAAATTTGTACAACTATTGAATATTGTAAATGTTTAATGCATAAATGTCCAGATCTAGATCGAACTTGCTTTGCTTCGTCGAAAGTACGAATATAGAAAAATCACAGATTTATATTACAACTAAAAGGTCCTAGAACAGTTGCAGAAATCATCAGAATTTGTTTATTGTTAGTTATTTGTACATGTATAACTATAATGCGAACCCGAAGTTGTGAAATAGCAACTAAGCGTGAATTCTTTGGAAAAGCGGCGGTTCTATGAAAACCTATTGTCAATTTCAAGTTCTGTTTCGACATCATTGTAATATATGTCACTGGACGTTAAAATTTAATCCTTTATTTCGTCTTCGTCTTCGTCAAATATTGCTGTTGGTTTCTGCCGAAAAAAATCTTTCAAAAAGTTGTAACCTTTGGAACTTTTTCAGATAATTTAACCACATGACAAGAAATTATACAATAAACATTGGTCACGCACGATAGATTCTGATGTAAGACACGTACCGTTACAATACCCAGTTTACACGCATCAGCGCACACAGGTTTGTCGAATAGGCCAGTTGATTGGAGGAAAGTTACCAAAAACCACGCCTACCTTTAACTATTATCCAATCAAACGCCTTTGACATAAACTTGAATAATACATGGGTTATATAACAAAGAATTTGAAAAAAGTTGAGACTCTAAATTCTAACTTAAAAGTATAGATTAATGCTCGTAATGCATTTTCGCAATTTACATTAAATTTTATACATACGTTCACCTGTCTAGTGAGGAAAAAATACAAATTTAAAACAATTGCAAATTACAACTATTTTGAATTATAATGCACAGCAAGGACGTATATTAGTTATCCGTCCTTGTGCACAGTTTGTGATAAATGGGTGTCAAAATGTCTTAAACAAAAACCCAAAGACCAGTTTCAAGAAGAATTCTTTGCTTTTATTGCAGAATCGCATAAAACATAATGTTGTCGTATTTTCAAAAGGAATTATCAATTTGAAAACTACTTTTCCTTTTTACCTTTCTAAAATAATACATTACGCAGATATAGATGTGGTAGTTGCCGATTGAGTCTAGAAGGTGTCAGGATTTACACAGAGAAGACAGAATATGCCGTCTCTGTGACACAAACAACATTGATGACGAGTACCATTACATAATGAATTGTAAAACATTTAAAATATAGAAAAAGAAGGAAATGTTTAAGGAACTACTGTTAGTCAAACCCTTATATCTTTAAAGCTGTTCAACAGTTAAACTCATCAAATATTGTAATATTAGAAAAACTATGTAAGAGTTATAAATGTGAAAGTCAGTCCTCCAAGTTTATTTAATTGTATCGTTTACACATGCATGTGATAATTTTACCTTATAGTTATGTTTATGTATGTTCTTGATAACTAGCAATTGAAGTTTTATGAGAAATAAAGTATTCGTATTCCTTTAAACCATAAATTACAGTACACGAAGACCGCCTACGGGTAAAGTACAAGTGAATATATCACAAAGATCATCCGTACGCGTCCTTGTAAATGCAAAACTCTGGATTTTCTTTGATAATTACCCGAGAGGTTATAAAAGATCTAGAAAAGACTTCCAAAGGTGTTTGCCAAAAATGAATTGAAATAAAAGATTTTTGTGTAGACGAGTTACAACATTGCATAAGCATGATTAGGAAATTTGAACAAAAAATGTAAGTGCACATCTTTCTAGTGGCGAAAAACACGTATATCGAGCTACGTAGACGAAAAAGAATAAGTTCATAATGATTATGATGTAAATTCACGAAATTATAAGGTTATAATTAGAAAACAATTTAAAACACGATTCGTCATTCCCCATGTATATAGATTAAAACAGAATTATAATTTTCTAATTCTTAAATTAAATTCTGGAATTCAAAAGACATGTTTCTGATACTTGACAGTTCAGCGAACACTATTACATGAAATGCACGATGATATTGACCGAAAACAAAGGTGAAAGATTCAAATTGTAAAATCAGCCGCTGGACGGTAGAATTTCTATCAATCATTCAACGATAAAAAAGAAAAAGAAAAAGAAGACTATTGAGTGTAAACGTATGATAGAAATACTTTTAATTTATTATAATGCCTGTTAAATTGTTCCAGTCATTGGTTACTAGTGATTGTCAGTCCATTTCGATATTTCATAGCACTTTTACAAATTCTGAAACAAATAAAAGAAAAAACTAATTTTCCCATGGGAAAAATATATCTACCCATGAGAAGAAATTTGTCCCGCACAGTGTTCAACTCCCAAAAAGGGAGTCTAACCAACAAAGAAATGCTTTATCATCTGTAGATTGATTTTTATATATGAAACGATGTGTATTGATTTTACTTGGTTCAATGTTCAGTGGCAAGTATTTTATATATGCGCAGGTCCTGAGACAGAAAATCAAATTATTCATTCACTTAAGGTCTTCAAAAATAACGATTGCGAGATGACGGACAGGAAGACTTCAAACGTAACAGTTTGAACTAGCTGTCAGAAACTTAAGTACTCTCAGATCTTTTCTTGCTATTGTCGTTTTGTTCTTCTGGTAAACAAGTGATTCTTTCATTGTTGAAGATTCTCTAGCGACTATAAAGATGAACAGGAATAAAACGCTGACCATTGATAATTTGTATTTTTGTTTAGCTCTGACTTTGTGTTCGATAAGGTCCCGTGTAAAAATGTACCTTTACTCCATATTCCTTTATTTTCTATAAAGGCGTCTGTCTTGACAGTAAGTTGACACGACTTAATACAAGTTAAACCCTTAAATGTAAGACACCAGATGGAAGTACTCAAAAAGGAGAGCCAGTTTGGTATTCTGTAATGTTAGAGTTCAATTCTTCATGAAGAAACGACTACTAGTATATGTTTTCTGTATTCAGCATAGAATCATTTCTTCTAAAGTATATTTTTTCGCACAATGTCTGGATATTGGTGGACATGCATCATTGCGAAACCAGACATTTACAAATGAAAATTAATACTTGTACTATAGCCATTTAGTAGGAAAGTAAATGCACAAAAGACAAGTAATTCAGAAACATGCATGGATCACGCAAAATTATGCAGGGGCGACACCGGAGTAATGGGAGTTTGCTTCTTGCAAGACATTCGCCGTGAAAACAATTTGATATGAAGACAAGCCTTTGTTTCAACTTTGTTTTAAAATTTCAAACATGAGGCTGTTACGGCCCAGGTCAATGTTCTTAAGCAACACATATTTTCCTTTCATTTTGCTGTTAGCTTTCTGATATAAATTTATACATATTATAGACTATTATGATTCTTTTTTTTCAATTTAGTTAAACACTATTTATGATTTGCTTTTAAATAAATTTTAACATGTTTAAATGTCTCATCTTTTTGAAACCCTGGTTTTGTATTACCACTGACCAGTTCAGTAAAGAAACAGCTGCTTCATGTTTGCATAAATGTGTTTGTAACCAGTCTAACATGCTATTATAATTTCCTTAGTTTTTATTCCGTGTCTATAGATAGTCTTCATCGGGGAGGCAAGATTTACTTTGTCTGTTGGTTGCTTGGCTAGCGTAAGCTAATCGATTTACCTCACATTTTGAAGTTGGATGGAGATTGTTTCTAGATAAATGCCGTACCTTTGTACTTTGGTTTCCTGTCGGATTTTTCTCAATTTTAAATTTGGAAGTTTTATCATTTGTTTTGCATAATTATTATTTTTGACTTGCAAATGAACGATTAATAAATCTAGTTCCGTGTGTGCTAGCGAAATGTCTTTAGTGTAATCTCGGAGTGTAATTTTTATTTCAACTTTTACGTTTGCATCAGGACGACCTAAAACACGAAAACTTTCTTTTTTTCAAGAATGACATTCGTTACTTCAAACAAAAATCGCTTTTATCTTCTTTTTTTCTGCAGTAAAAGACCTGTTTCTTTAAAAAAAACTTTCATACAATCGACCGATTCGGGAAGGTCAAGGATTATAACATATTTTTCGTAATTCTGAAAAACTTTTTAGTAATCTCTGGTTGATGGCTTGGTTTGAAGCGATAACAGACGAACTATGCTTACTAGTGCTGCATAAAAAAACATGAGGATATGGTTTGTCCTTTATTACAAATTTGACTCCAATAAGGATAATTTTTGTCTCATAGAAAAATCGATAATTTATTTTTCGATTTTTATCGGATATAAAAGTTATTTTGAAAAATACAAACCGGATTATTATTTATTAAAGTTTCGTATGCATCATAAATCAAGCTCCGGCAACTTTTGACTTGTTCTGATATAAATAGTAATGATTTTCATCGGAGAAAAAGATAGATATTTTTGTCGTGATTGGAAGAATCGTAAAAGTGTTATTTTTCTGAATTCTGTTTGTTTAATCGGACATCGTAGAGTTTTAATTTGATTTCTTTTTGCCGAACTGGACTTCATATTGTGTATTGATTTGAAACATGAACGAGGACCTCGATGAGAACACCTGGATTGAAAGTTTGCAAACGTTCCGACCAATGAAATTCATTTTAATATGTAACGAGAGCACCTAGATGAAATATTTTATCTATACTACAATCAGTTTTAACTTAGAAATTTCCGCTCAAATATATAGGAAATAAAATTATATGAAAGCAACAATGCAGAATGTTTCTTTTCCATTTTCTGTTTTTTTTAACAATGTTTATGTTCATTTCAATTTGGAAAGTAGACTTATATTAAATGCCCAAAACGTAAATGTATGTTTTCTTTTAAAACATTAAAAAACGTAAGAGTATGCCGACAAATAGCCTGTCAAGGTCGTTAAAGTTAAATCAACTTACCCATCTTTATCGCAGACTAAAATTTATCTCATATATACAGAATACATGTTAATTTATTACAAGTACGTCAGGGTGCATGAAGGCACAATAATCTTTTTACAGAGTCGTAAGAACAATATTTTTGTTTGATATTTGTTTCTCTTCCACAATTAACGCCCGATTTGGCCAGTGACCGGTATTACAATTTAACACAGTTTTAGAAGTTCAGTGGGCTGCTGCTTCATTTAGAATTTTGAGCATGCCTTTCTGTTTATCATATTCAACGTCAACATTATCTTCGTCGATTTTATTATTCAACAATATCTTGTTTTTCATTACAAGCTTTTCCAAATATCAATATACAGCAAGAGAATGAATATATGTTGCTTCAAGACACATCGATTTAAATTATGTACACAAATTATGTAGTTTTCCGTGTCTACATTTGATTTACGAGTACAATATAGTAAAACAGAAAAAAGAGAAACGGTAAATATACAGGAATACATAAAGTTTCGTAAATAGTTGCAAAGGACCACACGTTACTTACGATATATACATCGAGGTCGTTTTGCTTGAGTGATTTACCTGTAAAAAGTCCTCGGGTCTCATCCATGTTTAAAACGAATTAATGCATGTTTGAAATAGCTTAACAGGGGCGTGGCCTATTAGTTTGACCCAACTGACCACTAACTTGATTTCAATTGATCGACTGCAGAGAAATCTATTTGACTGGCGTTAAAATGAATTGATATGAATTGAAATGAATTAAATATAATTTTTAATTTTTGTCAATCTTTATCAAATAACGATCAATCTCATTTAAATAGCGTTAACGCGTTTTTGTCCGATCAAGTTAAATTCGGGTTACTAGTGTAATAAACCCGATGATGAATCTTTTTTGGTTATCATATGTCACGATCGAGGACGAGAAGACGAAATTGTGGCTGTAGCAAGTCAAGCGTAACATATCTGTAGGAATCTGTGATAAAGATATTCCACAATGGTCCGCCGAATCCGTGTTTCACCCTTCGTTTCACGGTATTGTTTTTGTAAGAACCGCATTCAGTGCTATCCAAATTGCAAACTACCTCAAGTGTAAACAGTTAAGCAACTGTAAAAGGAGCAACCGATCAAAATGCATGAAAATGGTAATTCCGGTGCTAGTTTAAACCATTGAACTGACGAATTGTTCTTTTTTATAGCATTGTTGCCATAAAAGACTAAATCATTGTACGATGTTTATGTTGTGTAGGGTTTATCTCTCTGAATGATTTTATCTTTTCAGAACCTAAGCGATATTTATTATTATGGAAGGATTTGTATATAATGTAAGATTTATCTATTCCCTGTTTATGTGTATTGGAATATGGCATAATAAGCTTATTTTGGTTCCAAATACAAAATGACATTTTAAATGTTGAAGGAAGACATCAGGAGTTACAGATGATATAAACTAGGTACCAACGCATTAAATGGTCAAAGAATAAGTTCCACGCATGACACAAAATACACTTCAATGCATTAGGTCTACACGTATATGTCTGTTTTCCTGGTCTATACGATGAGTTTATAAGGCCTGAGATATCCTGCTTAAGCCCCGAGGTTTCTTGGACAGTATACTACTACAGTCTTAACTTGATTATTTCATGTTGGAACACGACGGGGTGTACACCATTTGTTGATGTCATCAGTATGATTGTCTCACACTGACGTAAAAAATCTTTTAAGAACATATTTAAATTTATCATTGTGTGATGTCATAAACCAGATTGAAAATTTACTATCAAACATATAATAGCACTTAAATGATTTACAATAATTATAGATAATGATGGATGACGGATTAAATACGTGCGTAATTAATAAATCTAGAAATTACATAATAAATAGAAATATTTTGTAAATTCTGTTTGTATTTAAATGTATTCTTATCGTTCTTATCATATTAAAGAATAAACAATTATATTTATATTGAAAGAGTTATCTCGCAAATCAGTGGCTTTTAAACAAAATAATCATGATTTTATGACAAAAGAATACCGTGAACCATAACCGATCGGTTTATTTGTCCAGAGACTAGTCCATACTATCAGTAGTATGGATCTTATTTGAATAGAGAAACATAATTTTCATAACTTTCAGTTTGTTGCCATAAAAGGACGGTCAATTTCAAATTGCCATTCCGGGGGAGGGGGCTTAATTTTTGCTGTTTGATTTTGCATTTTCATCTGTTGGTATGCATTGGAACTAAACACATTTATTTAAAAACCAGTTGTTGGCATGACAGGGGTTATGTTCTTCTCATATTTGTTATGATGGTATGATACTAAACACCCAACGGGAAGGATTTTGCCTGATATTCATATGGTGAAGACATAACCTTTCAATCAGTTTAATTGAAGTCTGGAGCTGGCATGTCAGTTAACTGCTAGTAGTCTGTTATGTATGTATTATTGTCATTTTGTTTATTTTCTTTGGTTACATCTTCTGACATCAGACTCGGACTTCTTTTGAACTGAATTTTAATGTGCGTATTGTTATGCGTTTACTTTTCTACATTGGCTAGAGGTAGGGGAGGGTAGAGATCTGTTTTTGTAGGATCAAAGGAAGTAGTTTCTTAATCATGATAATGCTAACTGTATTGAAGACTTGCTCATTTTGATAGGTCACTAGTCTAAATTTTACACATTAAGATAGTCGGCAAGATAAATTCGTTACATAGTGTGCTAGTAACGTAATACGGATTCGAGCTTCGCTCTCACCCCATATGGAATTTACTGACCCCTTATATACCGTATTAGGTCACTAGCACACTATGTAACTAACATTGTTTCTTGTACATATCGTTTCCATCCCGTCGTGTGCAATATTATTTATTTTCAGCTTTTATTAAGTAAGGATATTCATATTTAAATTCCTCATCCCCAAGAAAATCAAATGTTCGTCCACTTAACAGATATACATTTCCCTCTTAAAACTTTTGAATGAACATTTGTACCCCTCTGTTTTAAAATGAACTTTGGTTTGATTACGTAAGCAATTTTTTTAAGTTGATTAATATACAGCAAAAAATGACGTTTTTTTTCCCCTACATTCATGATCGTTTGATAAATTTGAGTTATTTGTAAAAATAAAATGTACAAATGTATGCAATATGTATATAACACATAAATTACAAATATTTTAACAAAAAAAACAGATCGTGTTTTATCTTTTAAAACAAAAAAGTTATGTATTTGTTTCGAAAAGAAAAATAAGTTCACAAATCTGAATATTGAGCAAATATCTGAAATTTGAACCTCAATTTACTCAAAAAGTAGCACATGAAGGTATATTTTTTATTACATATTTGATTTAATCAGGAACATGCAAATTTTCATCAACATTTAAATACGGGATCAAAACTGTATCGTATGCCCTTAAACCTTTTTTAGCTGAATTTGGAGAGCCTTCTTATGTCGTGCTGTTGCACCACTGTCCAGCGACTCTTTTCACAAAAAATCTTACGATTAAAATGTCTTGTAAGTAATACTGAAATGTGAATAACTTTTTGTGAAAAGAGCCGCAGAGTTACAAAAAAATATGTAGGTAAGGGTAAAGAGACGCAAAATGTGTATTCTATATATGTGTCTGTCCAACGTCAATAGCCTGGAATTAAACGAGTTGTCTTTTGTTGATGTATAATACGTCATATCGTCGCTGGGCTTCTAAAATGTTGTAAATTACAAATCTCACAAACAGGCTTTGAAAATTTTGGCAAAATGCATGCTTCCAAAATGTCGTATGTGAACTTGAACATTTTTGTAAATAGCAGTGATATAAAAACTTTGACATATCTGGATTATCCAAGAACTTAAATTATTTTCACAAAAATAAAGAAATGTACAATTATTTTTTTCACAAAGCCATTTCAAGTTTTCATACAACATTTTGGAAGCAAACTTTACAAACAACTGACATTGGCAATTTTGTAATATGTCTTATTTCGCACATTTTGATTGATCTAACTGTAGGCTATTTTGTAATACCAAAGATTTCCTCCCGCCCAGACCATTGGTGTCAAAAAGTATTTTTAGCCAAAAAAGTCATAAAACCTTTTTTTTCTAAAGTGAATATTTTCGAAGGGTTAAATATTTCGCAGTGGTGACTTGCCATGACTTTGTTTGGACTTGTTTGTTTGCTTTTTGGCCTTGAATGTGTGTCCCTAATATTTTATAAATTGTGTATTTACATTCGTTTATAGTGTATAATGTACATTTTTTGATTGAGTTAAGCCTGCCAATTGATATTTTACCGTGTGTTTTTCTATGTGGTGATGTTATGCTATTGTTTCAGAAAAAGGGTAAAGGTTTGGATCCATTAAAACGTTTAATCCCGCTGCAAATGTTTGCACCTGTCCTAAGTCAGGAATCTGATGTACAGTTACTGTAATTGTCGTTTGTTTATGTAACTTATACGTGTTTCTCGTTTCTCGTTTTTCTTTTTTTATATTTTGTATAGATTAGACCGTTGGTTTTCCCATTTGTATGGTTTTACACTAGTAATTTTTGGGCCCTTTATAGCTTTTTTTTTGGTGTGAGCCAAGGCTCCGTGTTGAAGGCCGTACATTGACCTATAAGGGTTTACTTTTTTTTTAATTGTTTTTTGGATGGAGAGTTGTCTCATTGGCACTCACACCACATCTTCCTATATCTATATACGACATTTTAGAAGCCCAGCGACGATATATATATATATATATATATATATATATACGTCTGAGCCAGTGACAACTCTACATCAGATTTATCCATCGGATATATACAACTCGTCTAAACATCAACCCAACAATGTAAGATCTGTAAATTTGCTTTCGCAATTTTTTTGTTTTTCCCTTGCCGGGATTCGAACCCATGCTACTGAGATATCGTCACACCAAATCGCCTGCACTGTAGCCGTCTCGCTAGAACACACCACCATCTGGGCTTCATAAAATGAAGCTTTCGGTGGCCGGGTGTTACCTTTCCACGTCAGTTTTAATCTAGCGTCGTACTACAGTACATGATATATAAGGCATGGAGATGTTATTTTTACAGATCAGCTAAATTATCTATAGTAAAGGATATACAGATTAATGTAAGATACAGTCACAGAAAATGATTATATCTATAAGTACGTTTGAGCCAGTGACAACTCTACAACAGATGTACCCATCGGATCACCAACAGGGATAGTGATACATTATGTATATACAACTCGTCTAAACATCAAACCAACAATGTTAGATCTGTAAATTTGCTTTCTCAAATTGTTGGTTCTTCCCGAAAGCAAATTTACAGATCTACCTCTTTTATTACTTTATATGCAGTTTTAAAGGTTGGAGATAGGAAGTAAAAACATCTGTGTGATGTGCTACCTTAAATGTGTCATATATTACTTACCAATGTAGAAACAAAACAAAATGTGTAGCATTTCAATGAAAAAAATTGAGAAGAAATTAGGAATATGTCATAGCGACAACAACCCGACCAAATAGCAGACAACAGCCGAAAACCACCGACGGATATTCAACGCAGCGAGAAAATCCCGCTCACGGAGGTGGACGTCAGCTTAGTTCGATGAGTGCTAAGAAGCCGTTATTCGCTTGATAATAAATAAAAATACAGAGAAATACCAGTATGCATTCGGACACTTTTTACAAGCAAATGGTTTGTTTTGGTAGAATTAAAATAGACCTCCAGTGAGAATAAAGACTGGTTTATACATACCTTTTAGTTTTCGACTTGTGTTTAGCCAGTTAACAACAGTTCCATAGAGTGTTATATGCTTATTTTTTTTATATGAGTTAGAGCTGACTTAAACTAAGATATTTAAAAGGTAGCTTTTCTTCTCATACTAATACCTTTGAAAGATACTGAAGGGAAATTCATAAGTAAAAGAAAATCTGACAACGCCATGTTTTAATAATAACAAAAAAAGACAAACAGACAAACAATTATACACAAAACCCAACAAAGAAAACCAAAAAATGAGCAACACGAACCCCACCGGAAACTGGGTTGATCTCAAGCGTTCCAGAAGGGTAAGCGGATCCTGCTCCTGGCTTCCGTCGTGTTATTCATGTAAGTACAAACCTTCAACGAATATGTTTTATTTGTCGTGGTCACAATCCCGTGATTCCCCTCTTGTAAGTGACAATACTGAATGCGACTAATTTTGTGATTTTTTTTACATGTCAACAGCAACAGAAGCATGACTCGTTTACCCTTCCGAAGAACACAAGTACGTCTTTTTTTATTGGAGTTATGCTGCCCAATTTTCATTTTTGCAATATTTTGTGGACTTTTTTCTCTCTTTTTTCATTTATCTGTTGTGCATGATAGGAATTTTTTCCTTTTTGAATGCCCCCCCCCCCCTTTTTAATGTAATGTTCTCCCCTTTTTATGATTTATTTATTTTTCACCACCTACTCTGGGGTTGTAACTCAGACAGTGTATTATAGGTAAATCAGTGGATATATCCATTGCTTTAATTATTACACAATATTGTAAACCAACGGTATTTTCTTAAGAACTATAAAATACAAGTAAAAACAAATGCCTTTAAATCATTTTAAGACTTCAGCAAACAAAAACAATTTTTCTAGATTTAAACAAACAGAAAGTTACAAAATCATGAATTATTGACCCATAGATTTTAAGATTTATAATCCACGTTGACTCATCTATGATATTTCTAAAAGTTTAGAAAGCTATAACTTCGGAATCATTCTTTGTAAAACAAAATATTGATGCTAATACGAATTGTTCTTTTCAGTTGTATCAAATGCACAAAAAATTCACAATTGTGCTGGTTACAGATAAGATAGTTTTTCAAGACTAAATTTTTTATAATTTTTCGATTCAAACTCTGGAATAGACAAAAAGTTAAAATGTTCCAAAGTTCAGATTTTTTTTTTGCCATGAAAGTCATAATTCGAAAAAATCCTAGAGATTCATTAATACAAAAAAAAAAATTTTAAAATCTCTCATAATTCTTTTTAGAATGGCAGTGGCTGGCACTGCAACCATGTGTCTACATATAATTTTATAAAACACTTTATTTCAATACGAATTGTACTTTAATCACTATTATTATATCATGGTGTTTCGGTGATACTCGTTACTTGGCTAAGTATGACGAGTCATTTGTGTAAAACGCATGATAGAAATGAAATTAAACCTATCGTTGAGTCTAGGTTCAAAATCACATTCTAATTAACCCATAATCATTTTCAATCCAAATAAGGTAACATATACTAATATAGTACGGGGTAAAAAAAAAATCATACGACAGCACAATGTTCAAGCTAAACTGGAAACTTATATTAAAGTATATGACTTTGAACTAGCTATCAGTTGTAGCGAGTCCTTCTCAAATCCGTACTGTGTGCCTTTTGTGGTTTTTTATTTAGCTGTTAATCTGCAGGGTGGTGTTCTCGAAAGTATCCTAAGATTCGTCCTAAGTCATAGATAAGACCGATTCTAGGATGGACTTAGGATCGACTTGGGACACTCTTAAGTTGCGTCTCGAAGCTATCTCAAACGCATCTTATGTTAGGACGTCCTAAACATATCCTATGTGCGAAAGTCTAAATAGTTAAAGTAATTGTTTGATAAAACATGTATTAGAGACGAAACCAATTAATAAAATTGTTTATAAAATTTTGTAACAACCTGTATTTAATTAAATGCATGATTTCAAATGTAATAATAAAATAATATCAAATAGGATTTTGATATAAACTGTAAAACAATTTCTTTTGAAATGAGAATATTAAATTCGCAGTGTCATCGTATCGTAAAAACGCGAAGTTCAAAGTTGAAAATCATGCACGATTTCTTTATACGAGTTAATAACCGATGATGCGTTACTTTTCACGTTCATCTTCACGTAAAAAATGAAAAAAAAGGCATGCACAAAGTTAGGATGAAGATATGATGATCTTAAGACGCCTAATTAGGTGTCCTAAAGTTAGGACGAAAAATGTGATATATCCTAAGTTAGGAGACCTTCGAGAACACGACTTAGGACAAAGACTTGTCATAAGATGGTCTTAGGACACGTCCTAATCCTAAGATAGCTTTGAGAACACCACCCCTGATGAATTAAGCTCCTTTCAAGACATAAGCTATTAACGGATGCCAGTTATGGAGCAGAATCTGCTTTCAATTCCGGAGCACCCGAGATTACCTCATGTTTTAGGTGGGGTTCATGTTGCTCGGTCTTTGGTTTTATTATGTTGTGTTTTATGTAATGCTGTTATTGTCTCTTTTAGCCATGGGGTTTCAGTTTATTTCAGATGTCTTTCAATGTCCCTTCCTTATCTTTAGCCTATCTTTTTCAATGGATTCTTGTCTCGAGTCCTTGTGTTGTGTTGTGAAATCCGATCAGTGGTGTTCTAACACAAGTCTAAATACTATATCTGAACGATTTTCCAACGTTTTCAATTATGCATTTTTTAATATTTTCAGCTTTAGAAGCTGATGTTGAAAAAAATTCGATAAAAAAATCAATTGTCATCACTTTTTTTTTATAATATACAAATTTAAAATCTTGTGCACGTGACCACACTGACCAATTTATAACGTTTTAAACAATAAAAATATCATTTATATAGACACATGCGATAACATTTTGGACTCGTAAGTTTATGGTCATCTTTTTTAGCCAATGAGTACACCGACCACACGACACAACAACATATGATTGAAAATGGACAAAACATTAACAAATATTTTGGATTACATACGTATTTGTTAATCCAGAGTAAAAGCACTTGTCATGATGTACGTATTTTGACATCTGGTTTAAAGTATTATCTGAATTGCGTTTTAAATACGCATACACGACTGACTATTATAATCCAGAATTTGTAAATGCGCATGCTTTTTCTGCTTTTTAGCCAGAAAATCGCGTTCAAACATGAATATACATCTCACACACTCGTGAAACCAAACGTAAACTGCGACATGTTAATGGACGATATAAATCGGATTCATTCCGGTGTCCGATTTAAATCTAGCACGAATGTGATCAGGGCATTAAAATATCAATTTTAAAAACACAATAACAAGCATTTATAATTTGATTCGGTGTTCAAAGAGTGCACACTGCACACATCCATCTTTGAAAGAATCCAATACACTGGAATAGCATTGCTATAGAATTTGCCAAACCACGTGACTGACTGAACATAATCGACTCAAATAAAAGACAAAAATCGTCATTAACTGGGATTGTCATTCTGACTAAAAAGGACTTGTATCATCAGAGGTAACTTTTTTCTTAAGTTTTAGAGCTGTAATTTAATGTTCCTTAATGAACATGAAATTTATATAGTGTGCTTTCTTTTACTTTTTTTAAATGTCAACTACTACCAAAAATGCAATGAGTTGATGACGCTAAATAGGCATTGCGGCTTTTCTCCTCCGCCAAAAATAACTATACATATATTACTTTAAATATGCTCAAAATCGTCTCTTACTTTCATTCAAACGTCACGGTCCACAAACGGAGGTAGCCGGTTGTTAGTGTTCTTTCCCAAGAGTTCTTAAGGATTTAAAAAAAAAGTAAGTGTTATAATCAAAATGATGTTTGCTTTTGCATCTTTTTTTGTTGTTGAATATCAAAAAAGAAGATGTCACTTGCGGTATGATTGCCAATAAGATACCACATACGGCCTTCAACAATGAGCAGAGTCCATACCGCATAGTCAGCAACAAAAGGCCCGAAATTTTATGTTAAACAATTCAAACGAGAAAACTAAAATCCCAACAAAAAAAAGGAAAAAAAAAGAACAGAACTAAGAGTACTCGCAGTTACTGACAGCTAGTTCAAAGCCGATATTAAATAACAACAACTAAGAAGAAAATCATGCACCTTAGACTTTATTATCAATCAGTAGACATGATAAGGTCCAATACAAATAATTTGCAATAATATATAACTACATGTAATGTAAGTGACGTCAACGGTTCATGATCATGATCATATTTGTCAACTTAGTGTTCGATTGAATTAAATGCTTTTTATTTACTACAAAATAACATTATCAGACGATTTTGAAATTTAATGATATTTGTATTCCTATTTGTGTCTCCATAATTAATCCGACCTATAATCTAATCCAGAGTTTATAATAAGAAATTTCTACAAAATGAACTAATCATATTTGTATAGGTCATCAGTATATTTGTCCTCGGTAAAATAATTGCTGTTATTTATAAAAGTCTCCCGACACCCAATTAATTACATAAAATGGGGTTTCAATATTTCGCACAATGTAAGACATCAACAGAATTTTACACAACTGCATAAATTGAAGGTCCCCCGATAATGTGGCAAAATTGTGAATGAGAGATCGTGACATTTTTAGGGTATTCTTTTTATTGTTACTCTTGTTGAAATCAATATCCGACTTGTTAAAGTGCAAACAATAAAAATCATGATGTAGAAATACTACCAGGGGTTCTTTTTAAACTTTATCCGCTATAAATAAGAAATAAATTTCGTCATATTTTGTGAACCGACAGTTACCTTTGACTTATTTTATACTCTTACTTGACTTGCATATTTTTAGTAGACTATTTAATTTTAATATACGAATGAGAAGATATAGCTTGATTGCCAACGTGTCAACTCTCCACCAGAAACCAAATGACATAGCAGTCGACAACTATAGGTACGGCCTTCGACAGGGAAAACTAGAAAATAACTTCGTCAAACTTTGAAGAACAAATATAATTAATTTAGGAAGATGTGGTATGGTAACTTTCGAACAAGTTGACCTAATGACGTCAAAGTTAGCAACAGTAGATCACCGTACATCGTTCAATCATGAGCAAAAGCATACAGCATGATCGTAAACTATAAAAGGCCCCGAAATGACTAAATCAAACAAGAAAACAAGAAAACTAACGACCTGAATTAGATCTGTAATAGTGAACGAAAAACAAATATGACATACAGCAACAAACGACAACCACTGAATTACAGGCTCCTGACTTGGACAGGTACATACAGAATTGGCGGGATTAAACTTGCTTGAAAGTAAAAAAAAACTTGGGAAAGTAGTGTTCCAGTTCAACATAAGAACAAACAGAGACATATGATACAACTGTTTAATGTCTTTATTTCTAACATTCACTGTCTTTACAAATATAATATAATGTTTTAATGACAGACACATTTTCTCAAAATCGATCAATTTTTAATAGCAATATTCGGCAATAAAAATCCAGACTTTCTAATAAGTCATATCTAAAACATAAATACAATTATATTTTCTATGTAAGGGACGACATCAAAAGATCAATGTAAGATAAAAAACTTAATTCAAATAGTTTGGGGGTGGGGGGGTTGAACAGCTGCAAGATTTGGTTATCCGACATTGATTTTTACATATATCCATATGGGTCAATCAATTTTTCCCAAATTAAGTTAAGAGGGGGGTGGGGGGTCAGTGAAAAAACTATGTGAATTAAGTTTTTTATCCTTCATTGAACTTTTGATGTCGTCCCTAACGTATCCATGTTTACTTAATACAAAAATAACCCAGGGGAAAGTTCGGTCAAATGGTGTAGGTAATGATTGAACAATATATTTCTTAATTAAATTTCAATAAGAATAAACAAGATTGACACGGTTCAATGGTTGTCTAATTTCTACCTGTATTATAAACAAGATCTTCTCATCAGATCAAAACACCACTGGCCTTTGACTTTTGATCCACGTACAAGTACCCCCGAAATTATCACATCTTTTAGATTTAACCATCTGATTCAATTGAATTATTACATTTCGATAACTTAAGTCTCTTCACAGTTTCAAATATTTATCACTGGGCTCTATTTATAGGATTGGATAGTAATGATAGCTTTACGACTTGTATCAGTTATGGAAATTGACTATATTGAGCGTAATCATGTGACCACTGTATATATTGCTGATATCGGAGCAGATGATAGATTTCACATCTAATACTTGACATGTATCGGATCAGAAAATGAAGGAAACTTTTTGGAAGGATTTATAGTTTATTTTTCGAAGGATTATATTTTTAACATGACTATTACATTTCCTTCTATAAACAGTGTGACAGGTAAGTTTTTAATTTATTTTGATTTTGATTTATTTTTCAATTTTAATTTATATATTTCTTTTCTTTTGAAGTCCCTTTAAAATTTGTCACGATTTTACTAATAATACAAATAACTATAGTGTGTGATAACATTGTGTGAGGGAATTCGACGTTTGATGTACCACTGTTCACTCTAGTGCAATTTATGACAATACCACTGCATCAATCAGAATTATTTTTTTGCAGTGTTTTAAGAAATGATTTTGCTTTGTTGTCGCGTATTATTTGTGAAACATTCAATGTTTTAAAAAGGCGAATTTTCTTTATAAAGTGAATGATTATGTTGACTTTTGAAGGCCAAACTTTCTACAGCCTTAAATACGCTAATGAAAGATCCAAAAACTATACCAATACATAACGACATGATTATGAAATTATAACAAATCTATTGGTTAACAAAT
The DNA here is from genome assembly GCF_965363235.1 of Mytilus galloprovincialis. Taxonomy (NCBI): domain Eukaryota; kingdom Metazoa; phylum Mollusca; class Bivalvia; order Mytilida; family Mytilidae; genus Mytilus; species Mytilus galloprovincialis. The sequence goes on along the minus strand of NC_134841.1, from coordinate 33,204,806 downwards.
TTTTACTCGTTATTGCAAAATAATGAACTTAATATATCTGACATTTTCTCCCTACCCAGTTTACCCCTATACATTTTTATGATGTGGACTGGTCATTGTTATTGAATCGTAGGCAATTTGATTGGATTAAGTTGTTATTAGTTTACCTTCAAACTTGTTTATGCTTTTCATACATGACTATTGATTAATTAGAACGTGCATGAATGTGACCGGTAACTAAAATGACCTTCAAACTGGACACTGGACGAGTCAATATTATGTTTTATCAATGAAAGTTAAGGTATGAAAGGTAAGAATTGCCCCTTATTCGATTTTCACAAAATTTTCGGAATATACAGTTGGAAAGGTTATTTTTTAAAAGCCTATTGTGAAGAGTAAAGAGAGAGTTTACAAATAATACGTTTTGTTCCATTAAACAAGTCATTTTCGTAAGAGAAATACCGAAATATATTTTACGCACGACTACGGCAGGTAAAATTATTATTTATCATAATAAAAAAAAGCATTTTTCAGTCTCATTGGAATATGTTGATTACAATTAATCCCAAACTTAAGAAGTAAGTAACTAAAGTCAAAATATGTCCGATCTGCCTATTTCTTCACATCAAAAGTCAATACGATCGTTTTAAAGTCAATTTCGTCTACCTCACAAAATCTTGTTAGGCACTATAAGATATGATGATTTAAATAGTCACTTGTTTTGATTGTGAACTTTCACAACATATTGGAAGTTTACGTATTAAAGTTATTTAACTTGAATTGTTTTATTAAGATATTGATATTAATAATTTGTTGCCTAAAGTTCAGTGGCAAATATTTCATGCATGTTCTAGGCTTTTTTTAAAACTTTCTTATTGAAGTTATGTGTGTTAAATCGTTTGCCAGGCAAGCAATCCATACATCACCCTACGGAATAATCTGTAAGGTTTATTTGTGTTCATTTCGAAGGGTAAGGGTACTGATATGGATTTAATGTATATAAACACAGACTGCATGTTCTTGTTCAGGTTGAGGTTGGGACCAGCCACCTTAATTGAAAACTAGTATATATTTCAGGCGCGAAAAATATTGCGACGTGAAAATAGTATTAAATTAACATGCTACAACTTTTTGTAAGCAATTTTCAGGCTGAAAACATGATGTTTGTGAAATAGAATGAGTCATGATGCCTTTGAAAACGGAGGCTTGCCGAGTGATAAATCTAGCAACTTTATAAGTTTGTGATACAAAAAAGTCCCTCGCCTTGTTCTAGACAAATTCTCTTTCAAATATGTTTACTGAATTACAAATTTATGTTTGTTTTGCACTGACAATTTATATCCCATTTAGGACAAGCATGTTTATTACTACTAACTTAATAAGTCTTCTGAATCTTTGTTTTATACCACATAGGTATCCACGATCTTATTTCAGTTTAATACATATGCACCTAGCAAATGTATGAAACTATGACGTGTATTATAAAATTAAATAGATATTGAACTGATACATCTATTCCAGTTGAATGATGCAAACATTAAGACGTACATTTTAAGAATTTTAAACTGATAACCTCATTGGTGTCAACGTCTAACAGTGAACACGCCACGTTGCACCTCCTATTTTTTGGTAAAATAAAACCTAAAGGCATTTTGATTTGTCAGCTCCTTATTTTTGAAAACAAAATAGTTCTTAAGTGTGAAATAGTTTGACAGATTTCGCAATGTTACTGAAAGGTAATATATCTTATGTTCTGGTGCATACATTGCAAATGTTTTATTATTACTATATTGTGTTGTCCTTTGAATCTTCTTATATATGATTGCATGCAGAGACTATAATGAAATACTGAATCTGTTTTTTTTTAATTATAATGCAAAAATGTTTGCAACATTCATTTTGATTAAATAATGCAACCAATTCCATGACATGTATATTAAATGTATGAAAGTTTAAATGTGTGCGCCAAATCACACAAGTTACCATGTAATGATTTAGAAATGTATGATTTAACGGTGTTTTCTGTATACTTTTTGTACGTTGAAGCTAGTTCTTGTGATATACAGTATATTTGTTTGTTGGAACACTAGTACATTGTACTCATTGGGGTTTTCAATGGAGTATGACTTTTTTATTTCTTGGATTCAATTAAGACAATTTTGGCCTTTATAGCTTGTGGCAGCAGATATGCAACAACAAATGAAATCCTCCTTTTATACTGCAGCAAGTTTGTGGGGATTACGGATTACGCAAAAAGGTTGAAGCATTTTATGAAAGTAAAAATCAGTAATTAAAAAACAAATCCAGGTGAGATTCATTTCAATCGTATAAAATCCATTAAAGAGACATGCATGGTATAGTTTAAACTTTTAATTAGCTATATTTACATACAATATATATACATTTTTAGAACATGTTTTGTACTTACTACTCCCTGAAGTACGATATTGTGTAGTCTTCTTGCACTGAATGCAGAATATGTTCTCAATGAGTTATATGGAAGCAGACATATTTTTATGATTTTGTCAGCCCTTGTCGTCTTTAACTAACATGACTAAGTTTCTAAATTTAAAATGCATTCTGTGCATTGTCCAATAAAGTTTCAAAGAGACTTAATAGGAAAGTAGGGGTACTTACATGATAAGTAACACTGTGGACAAAGATGAGGGAGGGGTTAACAAAATGAAAATGTTGCGAGTTTCACATATCCACCGACGTCTTGTATGGAGCTATATTATGGAATTGTTTAAGGATTTTATCTAAACTCGCGAATTAAGACATCGTCAGTTTGCAGAGACTTCTTTAATTGTTACGAGTTAACTTCTCATACATTCACTTATTTTTTTTGTCAGTGTAAATTAACAGCTTTTAACCTCTCTGAAGATCCACTTTTCAGATCCTGCTTTTAGACTGATTGTAAACTTGATTTTTACTTTTAAATAAACGTGAACTATTTTCCACTGGACGCTTAAGCAATCAACATCAATAACTAACCAATCAATCAATATTAAAACACAATGCATAAGTAATTTGGGTTCTTAGTACTGACATACGTTTCAGTATGGTCAAAATTAAAAAGAATATAGGGCCACTAATTTTTCAAACACAAACTGACCATTAAGAATACTGACCTATATGTTTGAGAATATGGATGTGTTTGATGGTTTTTATTGTTTTTTCAGATCAGAAACGAGATAATACGGGACATGATGGAAAAGAAGGAGCTCACAGACACCCAATTGATGATCGTAAGTATATATACATAGATACTTATTCGTCTTTGATGATTTATACTTTTATATTACCTATCTCCGTATATGTGTAGGTATTCCCAAAACCATTTAATTCATCAGTGTTTTCCGAGCTAGAAATTTATAGCTGTAGACAGCCTCTGCAATAATTTTAGACCCACGCACGAATAAATGACATATTAAACTAATTTTTCAGACATAAACCCGTTTTATGGCGTTTGTTAACCGTATTGATACAAAGAGAAAATCATTATTTCAAACCTGATTCCAGGCCATCGAAGAAAAAAAATTGTTGCGGGCGGATTTGCACTTTACAATTTATTGGAAAAATATCGTCTGATTATTCTGTCAGTGTGCTCGAGTTAAAATACATTAATTTTGCACGTCCCAGAGCGATACGTTAATATATTAAAACTAGATGATAAGAGTGGTGACTTTTACTACGCAATCTTTATTACAAAGTTAATATTACCATTTACTTGATCTCATTACAAAACTATCAACATGTTGTCAAAAGTTAAAAGAAGATTCACAGGTCAGAAGCATTGATAAAGCTTACGAACGGAAGGGAGCAATCATTTTACTTCAAACGGGTGGGTTATGATGTTTGCCTGAGTCAGAAAATGTTTTAGCGCAAACATTAAGCCCTTCCTTTTCCAACTGTGAAGTAAAATGGTTATTCCTTAAACGAAGCTTTTCAATAATCCAAGCAAACTGGAATCAAAAAGTTAAAATAATTGAATTTCTTGAGATCGGTTTGAAATGATATCAAGTTGTTCCTTGCACTTAGTCTATGAAATGCATCATGAGTGGGTAACTTTTGTTTGCTTTAACATGTAAAGGAAATCCATGTCTTGTGTGTGTTGTTCTGTTTTTAATGCAGAACAAACACTACATACTTACATGTAGATATGTATTATTTGGATTTACCTACTAAAAAGCATATACTTTATATATAACTGAGTGGTTTTTTTTTTAGCGCTATTGATTAAGTAACAGAAACCTCCCATTCGATTTAAATCATGTACAATTAGATTTTATCACAACATATTCTTTAAATGTTATTTCATTATTTAATGTCTTCGTCAATACTAGTTCAAAAACAAATGGCGTAAACAAATTCTGTATTTCGATGTGCCGTCATCCATTAACAAATGGCGTAAACAAATTCAGTATTTCGATGTGCCGTCATCCATAAACAAATGGTGTTAACAAATTCAGTATTTCGATGTGCCGTCCTTCATAACAGAATAAAAGGACGTGGTCATGCTTAATTTGAACTATCGGATGTTTTTAGTCGAAAAATCACAATAACAATTGTGTTAAATGTGTGTACGGTACAAATTATATATAAGTAAATTTGAATATACGTATTAGTAAAAATTAAAACTGACAAATCTTCTTCAGCAGCCTTATAATTTAGGTTTCATCTTTGTTGTCTACCCATTTGTACACGAAGTAGTGTACTAGTTTGGAGCAAAATGATGCCATGTGGCTTTTTAAAATAAAAGACGTTTCAAATACCATAAAAGCAAGATGCTAATTGACAATACAAATTTCGAATTATTATTGTATATGTATCACAAATTTACAACAACAAAAAACAAGATTAAAAATGACAAAATTACATTTCAGAAACATTTAATATAAGATGGAATTAAATCAAAATAACCAAAGAATCTTAATTTGATGGTTGCACGTAAGCAATTGTCCAGTTACAATAGTTACAATTTAAGAATTGCAGTTCGAATCCTAACTTTTGATTTTTTTAAGTTGAACGCCGCGCGGTGACCTGTATTTTTACAAGTCAATGTACTCTGGGTTTTTGATTGATAGTTGTCTTTTGGCATTCATGCCACATTTCCTTAATTTTTCGTTTATAGATGTGAAAAGTTTAGGGTAGCTATGTGGCGGGAAAAATCATGCGTCTTGGAAATTGGACTTTTTTCGAAATAATTGCTAGTTCTTATGATAGATTGCTGTACAGTGATGTACTTTAATAAGTCTAAGAGTCTATAATAGTTTTAGGGATGTGTTGGAACATGGTCAAACTATTTTTTTTTTCTTTCTTAACTACGAAATGTACTTCAACATATTTATATCTTTTATATATTCAAATCAACTGGCCGTAAAACTCTTGCCAAAGTAGGGCGTCCGGGTTGCTGTGTTGGATATATCTAGTACGCAGCAATGTCGGGCCAGAAATGGGACGTTAAATCCGATGCATCGTGTAGACAAAGTGGTGCACTCTCTGCACGTTATTCGCAAAGAACCCTTGCAACAACTCTTTGAGGGGTCCGTAGGTGACATGTTACAAGTTTCAAGTTCGGTCTCTATCAACATACCCTTATTTACCCGTGGCAGTGCCAATTTCCGGACCTTGAACCAATTTGACCTTTATTATCGGACCGACCTATTGTTTTTAATTTTGACTTTGTTCTAATCCTTAAAATGAATGAAATATTTGCCACTGAACGTTATATAATATAATATAATATGATATAATCAATCAATCAATATGTATTTTTTATATCTTTAATTTGGTTGCTATTTAAGGATGATACCACGCTAAAACTAAACAATCAGAAAACAAAATCAATAAGTAAAGAATAATTTCCACGAAACAAAAACAAAAAATAAACACTGTAAGGCCATCATTATATACAAAATTAATACTTAATTGCATTTTGTTTTTCTTGTTTTAGCTGTGGTACAGGTCATCATCGCAGTATGTTGTGCTGTTGTTATTTCCGGTGTGATATTTGCATGCATCATTTGCCTCAGACGACGCAAATCTTCAGTGCGGCGTAAATCTAGTCTTGGACATTTCTTTATCACAAATGATGCGCCATCGCCGTTTGGAATTGCTAGTTTAAACAGCCAACTTTATCGGTCACAAAGTGAAGATAACAAAAATGCTGTTGACGACACAAATTATAACACTTTTATGTATAGCGAAGAATACCCACAAGAAGAGTATTCCGAATTGGATTTGTCCGATAGATCGAGTACACCCTCCGGTGATAGATCAAGTACTCCTTCCGGTTCAGATATAATTGAAACTACTTTAAGCGGTAGTCCTCAAAGTGACAAATCTTTATCTGACATGAATAAAATTTCCGCTATCAAGAAATTGAGAATGATGAGAAGGGCAAAGTCAATGGGCAACTTGACCAGTGGGGTAGCTTCCGGTGTTATTTATAGACCAGATAACGACACAGTCCTTACGCTTTGTTTAGACTACCATCAAGCAAATTCTGTGTTAAATATAGATTTACAAGACGCCATGGATCTTCCTTCCAAAACACATAATTCTGAAGTGTTTATTACTGCTCATTTATTCCCTAAATCAAACGAAGGCATAAACACGAAAGTCGTGCCTGTCGATGAAATTGTACATTTTGACGAAATTTTACAGTTTAGTAACGTATCGTTACAAGATTTAGAACATTGTACAATTAGACTGTCTTTATTTTCTAAGAAAAAGTCAAAACCAAAGACCAACTTTATTGGTGAAGCATTTATACAGTGTACTGAAATAAATATAAAATCGCCATCTCCAACACGAATGGAAGTTGTTCTTCAAAGGAAAAGGCTAAAAAAGGTAATTCAAGAACATCCCTTATGTTTTTATTGTAAAATATTACAATATAAAAACTTAGGATCTAGAGTGAATAAACTCATCCTAGATACCAGAATTGAAATTTTGTATTTGCGCCAGACGCGCGTTTCGTCTTCAAAAGACTCATCAGTGACGCTCGAATGGAAAAAAAAGGTTAAAAGGCCAAATAAAGTACGAAGTTGAAGTAAAAGCAATCTTAAATTCAGTTTTGTTATAGATTTCATATTTTTTTCATTTGTATTTAGTTTTGTTTTTAAGCGTAGATATAACTCAACATAAAAATTATGCTCCTCAAAATATCATCTTAATTATTACAAACTTAATGGACGTGTATACAGTAACTTCTCATACAATCATCAAGTTATATGCTGAAAACCCGTTACATGTAATTTACAGTATTTATCTCTTAATTAGACCTCCTTTGTCTATTATGCATGACTTGATATTTGTAAAATACTGTTTTTATGGAATTCGATATAAAATTCTGCGCATGAGAACCACAAAAGGCTAAGCTGACATTTAACTCTGTTTTTTTTTCTAGTGGTAATCGAGAAAGTTTTGTAACTTTTGCATGTCCACAATATGCGTGAAATATTTGCCACTTGGCTTGGTTTTTAGCTTCTAGTCAAAAACGTGCTGAGATTCCAATTAATTTCTGTATATACTCTGTATACATATCAGATTGAAATTAGCAAATACGGCGAACGAAATTAAAAGAAAATAAATGTTTATTTCATCTATTGATCTAACATTAATTATAGAGCTCCACGTTTGCTTTTAACATTTTAATTAAAGAGAATTCCATCCGAATTAAAATTTAATAAATATTTGTTTCTTTTCCAACATTTCATTACTGCCTATGAAGGAGTTGCTGAACATGAAAGAAACTAACGAATTTTTAAAATGTCAAATTGATTTCCTTTTTCTTTCAATTTTCTGTTTGATAGATACGACTCAAAACCTTCTAAGAGTACCACATGAGACGTTCAAAGAAAAATCTTTTTTGAACTTATTAAATTAAATACTATTTTGTTTTAAGTTTCACAAGAACAATATCGTTTGGTTAAGTTTGATAATCCGAATCAGCTAATAAAAAAAGACAAAAACTTGAGAATTAATGTGCATTTTTATGTGTGTCTTTTGATTGAGTTAAGCCATGTCAATTAATATTTTATAGTGTGACTTTCTCTGTTGTGATGTTACACTATTGTTTCAGATAAGGGTGAAGGTTTGGTACCATTAAAACGTTTAAACTTGTTTCAATTGTTTGCACAGTACTGGCCTAATTCAGGAATGTTGTCGTTTGTTGATGTGGTTCATAAGTGTTTCTTGTTTTTTATATAGATTAGACTGTTGGTTTTCCCGTTTTAATGGTTTTACGCTAGTAGTTTTGAGGGCCCTTTATAGCTTGCTGTTCGGTGTGAGCCAAGGCTCCGTGTTGAAGACCGTACTTTGATCTATTTAATGGTTTACTTTTATAAATTTTGACTTGGGTGGCGTGAAGTTGTCTCATTGGCACTCATACCACATATTCTTATATCTAATAATATTTTGCACAAAAAAAAGGCATTTTAATAAGTTTCTGTGCATAGTCACGTCGTCCCCTTGTAGAACATTTTAAAGATTGTGCTCTCTGCATTCCATCAAGTTTCATTTTTATTTTAACTTAGTTAAATATGTTAAATTCAGAAAGAAAAAAAAATACGCTGTTTAAAAATTACTTATTATAAACATGCAATCTTAATATTTTATCGCTTAATAGACAGGTGGTGATTTCAATATCAATATAAAGATACACTTATCTTGAATTGATTAAAAAATTTGGCACTTTCTCAAATCAATTGATGACGGAAACAACTTTCCCTTTTAAATTAAAGTATTAAGACATTAAAATTTACTTATTCTTTCTTCCTCCATAAAGAAAATTAATAGGAAAACTGATCGGTTGGAAATTTATATATATATTATAACAGTTTAATACATATGTACTATATTATTTGTTAAAAGAAATGGGTCTATTTATTTTTCATAAAAAAGACAAATCTCATATACATCCATGAAACGAATAGACCGAGGCAAATTAGGAGGAAAATATAATAAAAACAAAACACACCCCATCCTCAAATATGTATAAACATAAATAATTAGCAATAATATTTAAACTTGCGAATCAATTAAATCAAGAAAATGTATTAGTCATATAGATGTTAAAATTACTATGTATTAGATGTAGCCTTCTCGTATATGAGTGGTGTCGATTCGGAACCGAAGTTAATAGAGGACTACATCTAAATTACATAAAAGTAAAAATAAGGTTTTTTTTTTTTTTTATCTTTTATATAATAATTCCGTAAAGATCAATTTGTTTTGATAAACAGGAATCGTGCCATCATCTCAAATCTACCAAACGTAGTGACCACTATATATACTATCTTGTCTTTTTCTGGCTTAATTGCCAAAACCAGAACCGTTTGCTTATAAGTAATAACACATCTATGTAGATCATAGATGTTAGAATATTCACAATTTTTAAAGGCAACTTAACAAACCAAAATGAATAATTTGAAGTCATTGTCTTATCTTATATATCGACTCATATAAACCCACAATTTATCATGGAATCTGATTTTGCACATTTCTTTCCAATAGTTCTTGAATCTTAAAGATTTATCATCTGTAATAAGCTATTAAAAAGGCTATAAGAGCTATTATATAATATTGTAATTCAATTGGTTTGAATATTTTTCAGGTTTTAGTATTTCAAGTTTAATTTGTAGATTTCAATATCAGAATATTTTTTTCTTGTAGCATTCTACTGCAGACAAACATTTAAACAGCAATCTGGGTGAAATATTTGTTTTGCTACAGTATAACAGTATGGCCAAAAGAATGAAAGTATTTATAAGACGAGCAGAACATTTACCGAAATCAGATAGACTTCTTGGACAACCAGGTAAACATTGAGACAATTCATTGAAATCACATTGACAGTTTAAGGATGTTCGCTTGTCATGTTATGGAATTCCTGTCAGTTTTTCGGAATCCTCTGATTTTATCCGTTTGACTGCCCTAAAATATTTTGCTAACTAACCTCCATTTTTCTTTTTATTAATATTTTACATGTATAATTATAAGCCATCTGTAAAAGTCTTATAAAATCTTTGTTATTTTTTAATTGTTTTTGAGAACTCAAACATGTCAATGATAAAGCTAAGAAAAATCAAGAGTGGAACATTTTCCCGCCAAAATTTAAATGGCTTGTTTTAGCTAGAAAACAATCACACGGTTTCATATTATTTTCACTCTTTTGGTTACTTTATTAAACCCCTATCAATATATACTAATGTTATCAAAAGCTGGTTATTTTGAAACTGAGTAGCGAACTTCCTTAATTCATTGATTTTATGGAAATAAAACCTATATAACAAAACTAAAGTTTGAATTGTCCTTTGTCTGATAACCTCTATGAACATGTGTCTGATATAGCCTTTTGATAATCTGTCATTAAAGGAACCTGAATAGAAATGTAATAATGATATTTGAAACTTATTTGCCACAATTATTATCAAGCAAGGCTTTTTGTAAATTATTGTTTAGACTTATTTCATAGCATATTCAAAATCAAAATATTAACCAGAAAATAGCTTCTTAAACCGCTTAAAGAACTTAAAAAATAAGAAGATGTGGTATGATTGGCAATGAGACAAGTTTCAAACAGAGACCTAAGGAGGCACAACATTCAATCATGAGCTAAACCATTGCATAGTGAGCATTAAAAAGATCCAAAATGAGTTTCCCGTGTGAAATTGAAATATCAGATTTCAATAGAAAAATACTGTGTTTTTTTTTATTTATAAGAAGTAATACTAAGTTCTTGTGTATATTTCTATGGTGGCCGGATGCGGCCATTTCGCCTTTTCGCGTTTTCGCGTTTTCTCCTTTAACTTTCACGCGAAATCGAGAAATCGGGCAATCGAGAAATCGGGAAATCGAAAAATCGGGAAATCGAAAAATCGAGAAATCAAGAAAGCAAAAACGCGAAATCAAGAAATCGAGAAATCGGGAAAGCGAAAACACGAAATCGAGAAATCTATTTCATTTCCCGTTTTCGCTCTCGCGTTTTCGCGTTTTTGCTTTCTTGATTTCTGAATTTCGCGTTTTCGCTTTCTCGCTTTCCCGATTTCCCGATTTCCTGATTTTTCAATATCTCGATTTCGCTTTCTCGATTTCTCGATTTCCCGATTTCCCGATTTCTCGATTTTGCGATTTCGCGATTTCGCGATTTCGCGTTTGCAAAGTGAAAGGAGAAAACGCGAAAACGCGAAAAGGCGAAATGGCCGCGTTCGGCCACCATACATTTTGGCAGTATATTTCATCAGTTTAACCGTTGCATTATATATTAAAAAGGATAAAAGGAATTACCAAATATACCATGTACAGTACACAACTGACTATATCTACAAATATACCATGTACAGTACACAACTGACTATATCTACAAATATACCATGTACAGTACACAACTGACTATACCAAATATACCATGTACAGTACACAACTGACTATATCTACAAATATACCATGTACAGTACACAACTGACTATACCAAATATACCATGTACAGTACACAACTGACTATATCTACAAACAACACCGACTATTCTGAACTGATATTGTCATTCCCACATTAAAACAAAAAACAAAAAAAAAAACAAGCTACACATGATCTAGATAGACTGATATGGTACAGGCACAGGGGGCGCATCCAGCCATTTTCAAAAGGGGATCCCAGACCCCAGCCGGATAAACTATTATGTTCCCATTCAAATGCATTAATCGTCAATAAAAGGGGGTTCCATCCCCTACCCCCACACCTTGGATCTGCCACTGAGACAACAACTGTGGTCGACTTAAACTAGTTTTATTTGCACACAAACATTTCGACCACGCTTTCGCAATTACAACCAAATGCAAAAAAAAAACCTAATGCATACAACTACAAACCTACATTCACCAAAAGAATGACCACTGACGTTGGGGAATAGTATTCAATTACGGAATTCAAAGCTTGAAAGCGTTATCATCCCACATACTATGATTCATAGCTTCAAGACTAATAAAAAAAAGTATGATTAATTACAGGAACCCAGATAGTATAGTTGTCATACATAAATAGCCTCATGTTCTATTTCTGAAGCCCAATACACCATTATATATGATATATTGATTTTTCCTGATATATTGCATTCTGGAAATAGCAATAATTGTTATTGATTACATAATTTTTACTTCTAGTGAAAATCCTTCTTTTTGTAAGCTTTCAATTTCGAAATCAAATCTTTGTCCGAGTTCCTTTAGTTGCGTAATACGAATGTGTCTTTTCGTATAACAAAATGGTTAATTAGTTGATTTGTGATTAAGTGAAATTACATTGGCGTTGTAGGAGACTGTCAAGTAAAGGGACAAAGTAATCAATGTTATCTCTGTTTTCTAAGTTCCAAATAAAGAAACTTTTTGTAAGACTTGGTTATTTTGTACTTTAAAATGCAATGGTTAAGATGGTACCTAACACTACTGGGAGATAACTCGGTAAAGTCAGCTAAACGTTTTAATTACGTTGTGTTGTAAAAGGAATATTAAGCTTCTCAATGATCAAAATTGGTGGTTGTCAAACTGATATATAACCAGTGTGATTTTTCTGATAAAACGGTTGGTTCAAAAATTTTTTAAATTTTTACATTTTTGTTAAAGGGTCAAAGTAAATAATTTGACAAAATTTAATGAAAATTAAACGAGCCAAATTAATTTTAGAGAAAGTGTTGGGTACCACCTTAAGATGTAGAAGGAAGATTTTTAGATGGTCCTTTTGCTGCTTTGTACCTTTAAATTATTTAATCAAACTGAATTTAATGATAAAGATGCAGGAGGAAGACTTGCACCAATAATTTATGAAAACAAACCGAATTTGAAAGTTAAGATGCACCCTTTTGCACAGTTGATTTATTAAAGCATACTGAATTGCTATGCTTAATACATGTTCTTCGTTTTTACAAGTTTTTCTCTTTTATATTTTCAGTCCATTACATTATACTAAATATTTATCTACACGGTGAACTTATTATGACCAAAGAAACAAAAACTGTGAGTGGATACAGTCCGGTGTGGAACCAACCATTCCTTTTTGACATTCATAATTCAACAGTTGGTGAGCATGCGCTAGAGCTTGTGATAATGAGAGGTCGTCGACATACAAGAGATGGTGTGATAGGCCGTGTGGTGATAGCAAAACATGGGCCAAAATCTGGCGTCGATCATTGGTTGGAAATGATTCGGCCATGTTCGCACGAAGTTGCCAAATGGCATAATATCCTTCCAGTTATAAAATTTGAGCCATGATGATAGACCATGGAAGTGAAATAAAGTATAGTACTACTATAGAGATACTTGGTTGATTGCTGCAATTGACAATTTAGCAGGTTCTGCAATCCGGGTATAAACACTATGTATGCCCTCAGAATGATTTTCATGCTTTAAAACAAACTTATGTGATATTTTCGTTTGTGATGTCTTTCAACATTTTCCAAAATTCTTATGTACATATGAGGGTCATGATGGGTTTACAGAATAAAGAATGATTGACTAATACTACAGTTAATGGGTCAACAATTAGAAAATAGATAAAAAATGACCCCAAATATAAGAATTGTAGAATAGAGAATAGCGGGTGTTAAAAAGTGAAGAACGGAGAATAAAAGGACAAAATTAATAAAGAATAGAGAAAAAGAGAAAAATGGTTTAAAAAATAAATAATACAGAAATGAAGAACCCCACCCAGACCCTCATAGACAGCGTTGTTCAACTAGTCATATTAGTAATAATGGAAATGTCTTGTTTTATTGTTATAATTGTCTTAATGTAATTGTACATGTACAAACAATTAAGTGTTTTCAAAATGAAACGTTTTTATTTCATTTAATTTGGGGGGAGGGGTTTACAAGGTTTATAATTTTCATATGATGGACTTTTCGTCTTCAAAAGACTCAGCAGGTGCACGCGAATCTGAACAGTTAAAAGATAAAAAAAAAAGTTTGAAGAGTATTTATTGAGGGCCACATTCAGGAACATCTTTTATTAATATTTCGAATAGTTCAAAGTTTTGTAATGATTTTGAAACCGATTAAAATGTATCCGATTATATTTTTGTGAATATTCAAGAAATTTGTATAAAGTCATAAAAAATTTAACTTTTCATAGCTTTATTAGAATTATATGTTTCGGTATACACGATGAATGTAGTTCTATGGAGTATGTGTATAACAATAATCGAATGCTGTACAAACCGGGAAATTTTTATATAGATTGCATAGAAATAAGATGATATTTTATATTTTTCATATTTATGTCCAGAAATGCTTTTCGCGGCCAAACATAGAAATTCACCATCTCAACTTGTTTCTAAATGTTGTTGTCTCTCAGGTATTAAATTAAAGTTCCAGCTGGCTTGTCAGTCGACACAGTCAAAATTTGCCGTATTTATCCGGGTGCGGGATTTTCTCGCTGCGTTAAAGATCCATTGGTAACCTTCTGCTATTTTCTACTCTTTGGTCTGGTGTTGACTCGTTCACACATTCCTCATTCCCATTTCTCAGTTTTATCAATTCATAAACTTAATATGATCAAATGGCCCAGTATGAATATTCCTTTCTTCACACAGAAATATAAGTATGAAGCAGTAGGGAAAACGGTACTATTTATTCTGCCATAGGCGACAATACTAACATTTTCTAATTTTACCACTTTTTATAATAAAAACCTGGATAAAACATTTATGTGTGGTGTTAGTACTTTATTACTCTATTTTAAAAATTGAAGCCAAATAGTATCATCACCAATTTCCAACGGAGCTTGTTTATGTTATCTATGCCCACCGTCATTTTACAGCAAATTTATAAAATTTTGAAAGGCTTTTCGAATAATTCTCTAGAAAATATTTCAATAGGTTTTAAAATTTATATTGTAAATATAAACACTACCGTTATTCATAGATAAATAAACAAATATATTGTACCCTTACATCCATTCACGGCGCTCCGAAGTAAAGTTGACTTCCTTCACCTGTCTTGGGTACACAAAAAGCCAACCTAATACTGGGAAAATGTAATAGTACCGTTTTCCCAGTAGGTTATCTTATCAACTCGTTTATCCAATTCTAATATACAAAACAGGAGAAAAATCTTCAGGGAATCAGACGAACGCTAAACGGACAGAATGATAAGCGTCGAATTTCACGATGTATCAAGAGGCATACAGAGGGATGATAGGGAAACCAAAAACACAAATATCTATTTTAATTCGGTATCATGTATTAATTACGCCTATTTGAACGTGTAAACCATCTGCATTTGTTTACACCTGTCCTAAGTCAGGAACCTGGTGTTCAGTGGTTATCGTTTGTTGTTGTTGGTTCATAAGTGTCACTGTGTCCCGTTTCTCGTTTTTGTCGAGCCTGCAAAAGCTCGACTTGGGGATTGTGATCCGGCGGCGACTGCGTTAGCTAACTTCTTAAAAACTTTATATTTTAGAAGGTAGAAGACCTGGATGTTTCATACTTTGTGTATAGATGCCTCATGTTACGAAGTTTCCGTCAGTCACATGTCCAATGTCCTTGACCTCATTTTCATGGTTCAGTGACTTCTTGAAAAAAAGGTTAAGATTTTTTGTAATGTTAAATTCTCTCTTACTAGAAGTAATAGAATAACTATATTTGGTATGTGGGTACCTTGCAAGGTCCTCATGCCTGTTAGACAGTTTTCACTTGACCTCAACCTCATTTCATGGATCAGTGAACAAGATTAAGTTTTGGTGGTCAAGTCATTATCTCAGATACTATAATCATGTCCAACTGATAGTGTAATCTGACCTTGACCTCATTTTCATAGTTCAGTGGTAATAGTTAAGTTTTTGTGTTTTTGTCTGTTTTTCTTTTACTGTATGCAATAGGTCTACTATATTTGGTGTATGGAATAAATGTAAGGTGTACATGTCTAGCTTGCAGGTGTCATATGACCTTGACCTCATTTTCATGGTTCAGTGGTCAAAGTTAAGTTTTTGAGTTTTTTTTTTTCTCTTTCTAATACTATATGGAATAGGTCAACAATATTTGGTGTATAGAAATATTATATGATCTATAATATGTAGTCAAGCAGGTTTTATTTGACCTTGAACTCATTTTCAAGGTTCACTGCTCAGTGTTATTTTTTTTGTTTTTCGGTCTGTTTATCTTTAACTATAAGCAATAGGTCAACTATATGTGTTGTATGGAAGAATTGTTAGCTGTACATGTCTGTCTGGCATGGTTCAGCCGACCTTGACCTCATTTGCATGGTTCATTGGTCAATGTTTAGTTTTCTTGGTTAATGTTAAGGTTTTGTGACAGTTGTAATAAAGCTTTATATTTAGGACTATCAACATAATATCAATGATTAGTAAAGAAGGCGAGACATTTCAGTGTGTGTACTCTTGTTATGTAGATTAGACCGTTGATTTTCTTGTTTGAATGGTTTTACACTAGCCATTTTTAGGGTCCTATATAGCATGCTGTTCGATGTAAGCCAACTTTGACCTATAATGGTTTACTTTTACACATTGTGACTTAGATGGAGTGTTGTCTTATTGGCACTCATATCACATCTTCTTATATCAATCTATATATAACATTTCATAAAGGTTCTCGACATTCATATATTCAGTAAGATATAAAATTGCGAATGGAAATAGGGAATGTGTCAAAGAAACAACAACCCGACCACAGAGCAGAAAACAGCAGAATGCCATCAATGGGTCTTCAATACAGCGAGATAATCTCGCACTCGGTTCTTTTAACATGTATGTTAAAATATGAGGGTAGAATTGTGCCATTTTGAGACGAGAAAGATTTAGGTAAATCTCAAAGTTCTTTCATACGAGATGAATTTGCAGCCACAACTAGTATGGAGGGTTATTAAATCCGATGCTTTGTGTAAAGTCGGACTGACACGTTTTCTGCACTTTGAGAACACTTTTGCAAGGCTACGTCCTTCCCTTATATTCCCCCCAAAGTTCACGCCTATCATCCCAGTCAACCCTTATCACAGGACACGTTCAAATTTTGCCCACTGATTTTGCCAGAACTATCGCTTCGCAACCCACTTACAACTTCCAGATTTATCTGTATCGTGGTAATATATGTTGGCATTACGTATATTCACATGTTGGGGAAGAATTTGCAACCCCCTCTTTTAGTACTTTTCCATGAATTCTATGTTATAAATAGTGCAATCGTTTTCACTCAGCTATGAACCTCCTGTTTCTTTCATCACATCTGTCTTTATGGCTACATTGACCTGTAGTCATCTAAACCTATTTTTTAAGTGTTTCCATGACATAAATAATATAAGTATATCCTTTGTAATAGCTGCTGTGTATTATACTTTCTAAATGTCAATGATAGTATGAATCATGAAGTTTAATCCTCAAAGGATGCATTATACATTTTTATTGTTCAAAGTGGATTTGTCTTATTTGAATTGCATACCACAGCAAAGAGAATTTTTAGTACCATCAAAGTACAGAACAATTTTTTTTTTCTGAAATAGGATAAAATATTTTAACACAATTCTTTTATAGATTATAAGTACATTGTAGCTGCATCAAATGAGGAATGTGATTTTGAAGGTTTATACCGTTCTTAAATTTTAGAAATATGGCATTTAAAGATTTGAAAATTCTAAATAGATAATACATGTATAAGAGGGAAAAGTAATATTTGATGTTTATAAACCAACAAAATATAATCTAATATTGAGAACTTTTGCTCTCTTCCTTCTGTACATGTACATGTATATTCAATACACATTTTCTTATCTGAAATAATTCCCTACTTTAAATCCTTTAAATTCAATCATATCTCATGTAATTCACTTGGCAATGTTATAACTACATGTATAAAAAAAGAGGATGTGGTATGATTGCAAATGAGACAACTCTCCACAAGAAACCAAAATAACACAGAAATTAACAACTATATGTCACCGTACAGCCTTCAACAATGAGCAAAGCCCATACCGCATAGTCAGCTATAAAAGGCCCCCGAAATGACAATGTAAACCAATTTAAACAAGAAACTAACGGCCTAACAAATATGTAACACATAAACAAATGACAACCACTGAATTACAGGCGTACATTTGTAGTTCACTTCACATTGTTAAAGTTAAAACAATTATCTTCTAAAAGGTTCTATAGCTAAAGAACCATAAAACATAAGAGGAACCTTTCAAAATGTTGGGCACTCAATGCTCTTTAACTTCGTACTTTATTTGGGCTTTGTTTTGTATGACCTAAACTGATGAGTCTCTTGTAGACAAAACGCGCAGCACATGTAGTAATTGCATGGCTCGTACATGTGTCTTTGATAAGGTTTTTGTTTAAAAACAGATCTAAAATATCTTACTCCGAACAATTTTACTAAAAAGGAAATCTTGAAAAAATATGTCTGTTTTATATCTTACCTTGAATTCAACCAATAAGGAAGAACTGGGTCTCCCTTCAGTATATTGGATACTCAACATTAGTGTCGTTTCAATCAAGGTTGCATATGTCGGATTTCAAAATGATAACCAACATGTATACTATCAGCAATAATATATGAATATGAATTTAGAGGTTGTTAAAGTACCTACACTAGGGGTGGAGTAAATTAGACTTCCCATGCAATAGACAAGTATATGGTAGTGAAAAAGATTTCTCTTAGTTGTGGCGAGAGTAAAGATGGGACTCCCCTGACGACCCTGACGAATGTCAAAGCATATCAATACAACCACGTCGGTTTGATTGCTTCTATACCAATGTAATTTTCTTCTTGGAGATTCTGCATTCTTAAATTTTTTGGAATATGGTAAGCATATGAGAGGTCGGATTTATGGAATTGAGTATAATCGGTTAAACAAATAAAGAATACAGGAAAGTATTGCAAAAAAGAACAATAGAGAATACTGGACAAAACATGTAATGAATAGGAAATAATAAAAGAATAAATAAATGAATTCAGAAATGAATGACCCCCATCCAGACCCTTGAGTATCGTATTTGTTTCGCATCTCAAAAATAATTTGGTGTTGAACATATACTTGATGAAAACTTAAACCTTAAACTTATGATGAACAGATGCTAATGAGAGCAGTATATAATGGTAACAATCACATGCAACGTTCTAATTTATCACATATATGCATGACTAAAACGTGATTTAACAAAATATTGATCGATACTCGTAAGCTTTTATTAAAGAAAGACAAACAACTTCCAGATGAACAAATATATTTTAACCTTGTATGTCACAAGAGAAAAAGGTGCATCTTGATAAAATAATATGATATCCGATTTCAATGTGCACCAAAACCTTTAATATGAAACTTACGTCATACCCAAAATGAAGCAGCTGCATTTTAATTGACAATATCAATATTTTATCACCCTTTTCTCAAAAGATTAAACGTTTAACAACTTCGTTTTCCCTCAGCTGTTCGATTGTAAACAAAACTCCTCCCTCCTTTAGAAAAACATAAAAGTAAAACTTGTCAATACGTCACATCAAATTTACACTTTACAGTCCCTTAGTTCGAATCAATTTCTGCATCATCAGTAAACATAAGTTTTTCTTTGATATCTGACAGAGTGTAAACAAAACTACCTATATATTTACTGACAGTTCGATTCAATATTAAATTTTACCCTTCCACTAAATTTAAATTTGATACACGACTTGAATTATTAAGCAATATATCGCTACCAGAAAGAGTCCAAATATTTAATTCTATTTACATGTGATATATATATCATATATATTCAAATTATGTTACCTCGTTGCCAAAGCATACTGTGAATTTAATTCAATCTTTATAATTCAGTACCAATTTCCTTGTAAGAACTCTGAACCAAATGTTGACATCATTTATATGTTTGAATACTATCCTATCATGATCTATTCATATTGTTCTCAAGATAAGACATTTATATTTGTTGTTTACTATTTAAGAAATTAATTTCACATTAAATAAAAACTAGAAATGTTTTATAATAGCTTAATATGTTTCAATAAATAAACTAAAATATGTATACATGGGATAAGAAGCAACTGATGCTTGTTTTGTTGTCTTCGTAGACCCATCTTAAGTTTTAACATTCGGAAAATGTTGCATTAAAATGCTCGGAGTTATTAAAATGCTGCATAAGCATGATAAGATGGAATGCAAAATGTCTTTTACGAGAAAGTGCGGGTGTTTCAAATGTATATCGCATGTGTATTACAAATATGGACACCGATGACTGATTGTCATAATAATAACTGGTTCATATTTTACTTAATATGCAATTATAGATATAAATTGAGACAACTATGCATCCGAGACACAATTTGTAAAAGACTAAACCATTATAGGTCAATGTACGGTCTTCAACACGGAGCATTGGCTCACACCGATCAGCAAGGTATAAAGGGTATTTATCTAACACGAGATTCTAACCTCGACAGCATTAACCTACCTAACTGAAAAGTCTTAATTTTCATTAACACGTATTATTTCAAATCATGACCAATAAAATGACACCTGTTGATCTATTACGATAATCAACGTCAAAACTTATGTCAGTGAGTTTGATCTCCTTCACAGAATACGCCATTACAAGCTTACTAGTTCCAGCTAATCGATGTTTATCTTTACAATTCGTTGTAAACATTTATCACATCATTTTGGAATTAGGGAGACTGACCCGTATGTCTAACTATTGGTACATACCTAACTGCGTCTATTACACGATAATTTGAACATTTGTATGTTGCCGGTTATTGACATATGTATTTTAGTACTAATCGTCTACTATTGAGGACATGTACAGCCATGTTCACATGCGAACTGCTCTTTTTAGATATTGTCAATGACTTTAAATTTACCTAAATATCACCACATCATGTGTCAAGAATTTTGTGTTAATATCACAATCGGCTTAGACAGATTACAAAGTACCCTATAGTTTGATTTCAGTGACAAATACGTGTTTGTTTATTTACAAAGTCTGTACAGATATCCTCTATTTTGAACAACCGATGGAAGGTCGTCAAAGAGCAATCAGAACTACGTACTCGCCCTTTCTGATTGCATGACAAAATAAGTTATTGTACTGCGTAGCGAGAATTGCCGAGTAGTTACGATTGGTAAAAAAAAGCAGACGAAGATGACAAGGGGACATTCAAAACTCATTGAAAGAAAACTGGCAACGCAATGAAGCAGAATAGAAAACAACGAAATGTTGAACTAAGCTTAAATACATTGAATACAAACTAAAGACCGAGAACACGAACCCACACGTCAAACCGGTTAAAGTAAGATGCTGTTGAAGGGTATGCAAATCCTGTCAACATGCGAAACCAAGTAAAAACCCAACGATGTTACAATCGAAGAAAAGGGGACGACATTTCAATTACGACAAATGAAACATATCCGTGGTCATCTCTGTCACAGAATATTAACGGTCATCCAGCTCATGATCCAACCTGTAAAACTTTCGACGGAATAAATACAATTTTAGCATTTATGGTAATTTTGGTTCAAAAGTTTCCATAGAAATTGAAACCTCACAAAGAGTCATACAATTTGTCATAACGTTTTTTGTTTCTGCGGTATCCTTTATATCTAGAGCGATGGGATAGTTGCGTTCATTATATAAAGTCTCCAAATTTTTAATTGTTTTGTGGAAAATCATCTTTGTACTTAAATGTGAATGTTTAAGGACAGTGCCAACTTCTTTCGTTCACCTTGAAAAACTTTGAATGAAGCCTGTCTCATATGAATTAACAGAACATGTCTCCATGTAGGGGCACCACTAGTTCTCATATGAATAACAGAACATGTCTGCATGTAGGGGCACCACTAGTTCTCATATTAATAACAGAACATGTCTGCATGTAGGGGCACCACTAGTTCTCATATGAATAACAGAACATGTCTGCATGTAGGGCACCACTAGTTCTCATATGAATGCAGATTGTTTCGTCACTCGTCGTGTTGCTCATAACCTCAGAATGTAACATATATATTGTCAACAAAATAAAATCGAGCATCTTAATGATGATAGTTTCAAAGAATTTTTGTTAGTTTACATTGTATGATTTACAATTTAGCTTTTGACATTATACCAGTACAGTCGAATGTAACGAATCGTTACAGCTATAAGCTATCAGTAGCCAATTTGTGCTTTCAAAGTGGAACTTGTGAAGATGGCATTCTAGTATCGTTTTCTGGTAAAACGGTTCTTTGCAGCATTTTACACGCGGCACAACTTTTTGGAATTTTTGGTCCTCAATTCTCTTCAACTTTGTACTTGTTTTGCTTTATAACTATTTTGATCTGAGCGTCACTGATGAGTCTTATGTAGACGAAACGCGCGTCTTGCCTTTTAAATTATAATCCTGGTACCTTTGATAACAATTTACACCATTGGGTCAATGCCACTGCTGGTGGATGTTTCGTCTCCGAGGGTATCACCAGCCCGGTAGTCAACACTTCGATGTTGACATGAATATCAACTATATGGTCATTTTTATAAATTTCCTGTTACAAAACTTTGAATGTTTCGAAAAAATAAGGATTTTCTTATCCCAGGAAAAGATTAACTTAGCCGTATTTGAAACAACTTTATGGAATTTCGTGTCCTCAATGCTCTTCAACTTTGTACTTGTTTGGCTTTATAACTATTTTAATCTGAGCGTCACTGATGAGTCTTATGTAGACGAAACGCGCGTCTTGCGTATTAAGTTATAACCCTGGTAACAATTTACGTATGCGTAATGTAAGCAAATGATCCGACAGTATATTTGACCGTAAAAGTGGTCATTTTCAAATAACTGTACCTTTTTTCCTCTGCTTTAAAAATCTTTGGGCCTGTAGGAAAAAAAAAACGTTCATCATCAAACTGATATATCATGTGTTTGCACAAGTCAAAATTGTTTCTAAAAAAAAAGCCAAAGACTGTATGCAGTTCATACGTGTTTCTCGTTTCTCGTTTTTATATAGATTAGACCGCTGGTTTTCCCGTTTGAACGGTTTTACACTAGTAATTTTTGGGGGGCCTTTATAGCTTACTGTTTGGTGTGAGCCAAGGCTCCGAGTTGTAGGCCGTACCTTGACCTATAATGGTTTACTTTTTTTACTTGGATGGAGAGTTGTCTCATTGGCACTCATGCCAAACCTTCCTATATCTATGTACATATATTTTTAAATTGTCCAAAGGAAATTGTAAGAAATTCAGGAAAGAGAATGTGGAATATATTAAATGAAGTGCACAATATTACAGTATTAGTTATATATGTACTACGCATATATGTAAAGTATCAATCATTGATTATTTTGAAGATATTATGTATATATTAGATTTTTCATCAAAACAAACGTGTATTGTACGATGCAACGTGATAATTGATGTCTGACTTGTGTACTACTAATGAAACGACGTCTGCTTTAACTTACACCATGTCATACAACGTGTATTGGCGTGATCTACATTTAACATAAACCTGACTTCTGTCGGCAATATTGAGAAATATGACTACAGCAATAGTCTTTAACAAATTTACCATATATTTACTGGTTATGAGTGTAATGATAAGTTTGTTATCCTTAAGATACAAACTATAATTGCCACAGGCGAAACCGAGGGCAATAATTAGTATCAAAAGAACAACAAACTTGCTATGGATATGAACTGTACGCCTCTCTTTGCCGACCTTTTTTATTTTCATATGAATTGGAGTTCCTTCAGACACTTGTATAAGCAAAAAGATCAAAGAAGCCTGATTATTTAAATTCACATTCAGATACATTATATATTGATGATGTTTTTTCATTATTAATCCAAACTTTTCTGATTAGGTTCCATCAATATATTCACTAGAACTCAAAATTAAAGAAACAACAGACACAGCTTCCTCCGCCTCATTTTTATTCTTATACCTCGAATTTGACATACATGGTCATCTTATTACCAGATTCTATGACAAACGAGACGATTTTAAATTTAAATTATGCTTTTCCCCCCACTTTAGTAGCATATACCAACTTCACCTGCATATCGGATATACATTTCCCAGCTTATTCGGTATTCAAGACAGTGCGTGCAGATCTTTAAAACGTCACTAGTGTCACCAGAAGCAAGTTGATGAACCAGGAGTAGTCAAAGAACGTCTCGTCTTTTTTCTAAAAACATTTCATCGGAAGGTACCAAGACCTTGTTGTTAAATAATCCGTATTAACTTCACAAGTTTTTTGGTCTTCGATGCTCTTCTTACTTCTTTTGGCCTTTTAAACATGTTTTGATTCGAGCGTCACTGATGAGTCTTTTGTAGACGAAACGCGTGTCTGGCGTATATATAACATTTTGATCCAGATATCTATGATGAGTTTATTTATTTGTCTATATTGATATTACTTTTACTGTTTAGTCTGTTTTTGATGGTATATGTTTGCCGTGGCTCTATAATTATACATCCCATCATTGTGTTATTGTTCTATGATAATTTGTGTGTTTTTGTCTTTGATATTTGCTATTATGCTTTGTCTTTATGCCTTTTTGTGTTTCTTTTTAACATACGGGGTGGTTCTGTTCTTATACATGCCGTCATTTTCTTATTGTGCCACGGTAATTATTGGTTTACTATGTGATTGTAAATATCCTACAATCAACCATAACAGGTACGCAAATAAATTCTTGCTTTAATTGCATTTGAACAAATAAAGATTTATGTTGACCCGCTTGCATGTTGAGCTACCGACAATGTGCAAATTTCTCTTTGTATACCAGATCATATTGAGGTCCACTTCGCGGTCTACGTTAAAATTATGTTGATTTCTTTGAAAAATTAGAGACAATGGTTTAGATTTTATAACCAAAGTGTCAAGGTTTGGTGTAAATTTCAGGACAAAAACAGTATATGTACCTTGTCGGAAAACATATGATTAATTTGTACTCGCTACGAAACATGAGATATGCTCCGCGGGCGTCGCATTCCGTCCTGTTTCATCAGCTCATACAAATAATTTATACATTTTTCGACAAGGTACATATTTTTTTATATTTTTTATTTATACTTTAAAGTGATCAATGAAGATAATAATACAATGTTGTCTGCTGTCCCTCTGTTTTTGACATTTTTACCTATTATGTCTGTTTATTGTATTTACACATCGTTATCATTATAATGAAATTCGATTAGACTGCCATACAAGAGAGAGTTTAAGCTAGCTATGAAACCAGGTTTTAAGAAAATGCCTGTTGAAGTCAGGAATATAAGTTGTCCATTCGTTTGTTATGTATGAGGTTCTGATTATGCCATTTGACAAAGTGTATTTTCTTCGGAGATCAGTATTTTTGTGATTTTACTTTTTATCAATTAATAAGTTGGTCGTACGTTAAGATGTGGTGTGAGTGCTGATGAGACAACTTCCCACCCAAGTCACAATTTACAAAAGTAAACCATTAAAGGTCAAAATACACCCTTCAACGGGGAGCTTTTGCTCAGTCCAAACAGCAACCTATAAAGGATCCTAAAATGACTAGTTCAAAACCAT
The DNA here is from genome assembly GCF_965363235.1 of Mytilus galloprovincialis. Classification (NCBI taxonomy): domain Eukaryota; kingdom Metazoa; phylum Mollusca; class Bivalvia; order Mytilida; family Mytilidae; genus Mytilus; species Mytilus galloprovincialis. The sequence goes on along the minus strand of NC_134841.1, from coordinate 33,179,295 downwards.
TCAAACAGTAAAACCAGTGGTCTAACAATTATCGAGAAACGTGAAACTCTTATGAACCACATCAACAGACAACAACCAATGATCACAAGGTTCCCGACGTAGGATAGTTGCAAACAAATGCAGCGGGTCTAAACATTTCAATGGGCGTCAACCTTACCTGGAACAATAATGTAACATCACAACTGAAAAAGACACACTATAAAATATCAATTGAAATGGCCTAACTCGATCAAAAGGCATATTAAAAAAACAAGTGAACATACACTGAACAAATAAATTTGATCTATGACACAATGTATATATTATCAAACGTGTTCCGTTCAATCAAAACTCACAAAAGAGATTAAAAGAAAAAGAAAATAATTATTGATATGAAATCAGATTAGCCATAAAGCATGCATGCTTCAAAACGTGATATATGATGAGAAGTCTGATTTTTCATTTTCATGCAAACAAAATAAGTCAGTTCAAACTTGAGAAATTCGCATGTAAAATAATATACTAGTATACAAGAAGCTAATATTTTTATTGTGTGGAAATAATTTTCGTCAAATCCAAACATATTTTCTCAGTGCTTTAAATAACCCAGAGAGATATCACAGCTTCTTACCTTTATCATTGTTTCACTTGGATCAAAATCTGAAAAAAATGTGTGATAACCAAGATTATAGAGTTATAAAGCTCCTTCTCCCGTAGGACTAATTGTGCGTGCACTACGTGCAAATAATTATGCTTTTAAGAAGAAAGCAAATTGTATTCAATAGGCTATTTGCCAATTTCCGTAATTGAACCTGTAATTAGAGATCCCTTTTTTTAGTAGTCTCCCTTATGAGGGACATCATTTTTGTTTTACAATGGAGAGATAGCAGAAAAAGCAAATCTACCTGTGCGTAATGTGAGTAATCTATAAGGTTTTCAAATCTTTTAATTACATTAATTTGTTGTTTAATCATTTCTCATTAAAAATTAATTAAACAGCCGATACATAACTTTCAATTCATCATGCTTTGCATTGGCAAAAGCCAATTTTGTCTTGTATTGAACCAGTCTACAATTGACAAAGGGAAATTATTAATTTTGTTCAAAAAGTGTGTAATAACAGAACCAAATCGGTAATTGGCAAATTGACTATTGAACAACAAGTAGTTAATAGTAAAATGGATAATTGATTTTAGTATAAAACAATAAATTGTGTTTCTATGAAAAAAGTAAAATCACAGAAAACTGAACTCCGGGGAAAAAATTTAAACCGGAAAGTCACTAATCAAATGGCAAAATCAAAAGCGAAACACGTCATACATTTGTACGAATGGATAACAACTGTCATATTCCTGACTTGGTTTTTATGTAGAAAATGGCGGATTAAACCTGGTTTTATAGCTAGGATAACCTGTCACTTGTATGACATTCGCATCAAATTCCATGAACAATACAAACAGACATAATTGGTAAATGTCAAAAATACTGCAGTCAACATTGAGTTTTTATATCAATCATTTAAAAAAAAATCACCTACAAACATGTAACAAGAAGCACAAAATGGCATATAGACCAAGCATATAAGCAAACATTAAAGACAAGAATACCCCAATTTACCATATTACAATAACACAATGACGGGATGTATAAGTATAAGGAAGCCAAAACTAGGTTCCAAAAATAATTCTTAAGACGGTATGATGTTTTGAATGAATCATGCATAAAAAGGGGACGAAATTATCTATAATTGTATAGTTGATGAACTTTAACCTCTGATTAGAACAGTACATTATGGGGTTGGTCATAGAGGCATGTACAAAACTTACAAGGAGTTCAAATTTGCCAATATCAGCAGATAAACCATCAGAATTTTTAGTCAGATGTGCGAACTTTTTGAAAAAAAAGTTGATGGTCCTATTCACTAATACAGTCTTTATTTATCCTTGTAAAGGTCAAAGATTGTATTGTCATGTAGCCCTTGGTGACTATCAATCATGTCCAGATGGTAAATATAAGTGGACCATGAACTACCAGGATCACTGTACCAAATTCAATGTAGAGGGCCTGTTGAAGACAAGAAGAGCAGCTGAAGTGGTTTTACAAACTCATTGATACATTTTTTTTTTGATTTTAGAAGCATCACATATCCTGGGAATTTACTATTATGTAATTATAGACCTTCAACTTCTTTGGCAAGAGAACAACTCACGTTAGTTGGTTTGAATGAAAGAGTTTTGTGCAATTTCTTAAAAACACAAGTATAATAATAATTAAAACCCATCTGTCGAAGAACAATTGAAACTTTCCATGAAAAGGAAATATATTAAGTACTAAAACACTTTAAAAAGAAAAGACAAACAAACACACTATAAATTTCGGGCTTCGTTGTATACATTGGAAACAAGGACAGATTGAAGCGGTTGTCATGAATATTCAAATATAGTCCCGGCTCTACTATTTAAATATTCATGAGAAAAGTGATATCGAGTAAGTGACTGTATATGGCATAGAAAGAAACTCATCATAGATACCAGGACTAAATTTTATATATACGCCAGACTGTAGCTATTGGCATGTGAATTTAAGTACGAGTCGTCTGCCATAGCGGACAGCCAGTGCCAACGGCTCTATTTATATATTGACTTTTACTAATATATTACGACATCATTTGTAAAGATCGCAACCACAATTGGCATAGACATATTACAAAGTACCATTAAGTTTGACTTCAGTGACAAATACGTTTGTTTATTATGTACAAAGCCTGGACAGATAACCTCTATTTTGAACATCCGATGGAAGGTCGTCAAAAAGAGGCCGCTAGAAATTCCATGGGGACACACAAAACACATTGAAAGAAAACTGGCAAAGTCATGAAGCATAATAGACAACTGGCAACGCCATAAACTAGATTAGAAAGCAACGAACTGTTTAACAAAGCTTAAGTACACTGTATAGAAAACTATAGACTGAGACCACAAACACAAATAAGACCGGTTGAAATAAGGTGCTCTGAAAGGGTATGTAATTCCTGTCTTCATGCGACAACCAAATAACAATCTGGCGATGTTATAATCGGAGCAAAGAGGGAGAAATTGTAGTAGCGACAAATTGAAATATATCTGTGGTCATCTGTAACACATATATTCCGTAACGGTCAACCAGCACGTGATCTAGCATGTTAAATTTTTGAATAAATAGTTTCAACTTCACCACTTGGAAACCTTTGTTCAAAACTTTCGATAGATATGGAAAGTTCACAGTTGCGCAAATGAAGTCATACAACTTGTCGTTACGAATTTGTGGTATCCTTTATTTCAAGATCGATTAGAGAGATGCGTTAAACCTAGTCACTAAATCTTGGCCAAATAATTGAGAGGACATCATCTGTGTAGCTTCACGTGATACTAAAGGATAATGCTAGGTTCATTTCGTTCTACCTGAAAAACGTCTGCATGAATTCTGTCTTTTATAAATAGAAACAAGTCTATCAGATTAGAAGAGATGCACAATAAGTTCTCATAGGAATGATGATTGTTTGTTGAAAAACACATCAGCAGAACGTAACAAATATGTTGTCAATCATCTAACAGAACATTTAAACGTAAAAGCCTGTTCATCATTAAACTGCTATATCAAGTATTTGCACAAGTCAATATTGTTTCTAAAAACAAAATAAGATATACATACATTTTTGTAATTGTCACAAGGTAATTGTAAGAAAGTTAGGGAAAAGAATATGGAATATGTTAAATGAATTTCACTCTTAACACTACACAAAGTTAAGACTGGAAATGGGGATCGTGTCAAAGAGACAATAACCCGACCAAATAAACTCATCATAGATACCAGGACTAAATTTGATATATACGCCAGACGCGCGTTTCGTTTACAAAAGACTCATCAGTGACGCTCGAAATACAAAAAAGTTAAAAAGGACAAATAAAGTACGAAGTTGACGAGCATTGAGGACCAAAATTCCTAAAAGTTTTGCCAAATACAGCTAAGGTAATCTATGCCTGAGGTAGAAAAGCCTTAGTATTTCAAAAAATTCAAAAATTTGTAAACAGTAGACTTATAAATATAACCATATCAATGACAATTCATGTCAGCACAAAATGTGCTGACTACTGTGCTTGTGATAACCTCGGGAAAATAAATCTCCACCAGCAGTAGCATCGACCCAGTGGTTGTAAATAAACTCATCATAGATACCAGGACTAAATTTAGTATATACGCCAGACGCGCGTTTCGTCTACAAAAGACTCATCAGTGACGCTCGAATACAAAAAAGTTAAAAAGGCCAAATAAAGTACAAAGTTGAAAACCAAAATATGCACTTAGATATATGTAAAGTATCAATCTTTAACTATTTTGAAAATATTATGTATAGTAGTATATATTATTAATCAAAACAAACGTGTATTGTACGATGCAACGTGTTACATGATGTCTGTTCTACTAATGAAATGATGACTGCTTTAACTTACATCATGCCATATAACGTGTATTGGATTGGTCGAGATATCATAAAACATAAACATGACTTCTGTAGCCAGGCAAAAGTGAGAAGTATGCACTTCTACAGTAATAGTACATAACATATAATTACCTATAATTACCTATTAAGTTATCAGTACAGCTGTTTACAACTATGTAAAATAAAAAACACCAACTAGGAGACGAGTTGAGGGAGCGCATCTGATGAGTTGGTAAAATGTGTACACCTGTGTTGTAGTTCTTTTTCTATAGCATTCAATGCGAGTATATGACTGAAACTTCAAAATTATCGTCTTTGTACACAAATGTATCCTTGACGAATAAAATTGAGAATGGAAATAGGGAATGTGTCAAAGAGGCAACAACCCGAATATAGAACAGACAACAGCCTAAGGCCACATTGGGTCTTCAATACAGCGAGCAGCTCCCCAAGAATTTTTGTCATTGACAAACATATTGTAACGTTCGTCGGAAGTTTAGTTTTTTATTAATATGATAATAACTATTATTACTAATCATGTATGCGTGCACAGACACATTAGGAAATGATAGATGTAATTCAGAGTTCAACTATCTGTACATCTTGAAAAACAGCAAGCTTCTTATAAAACTTACTTAATAGTTCCTTAGAAAATCCTGTTTCAATCTTGAATTGTGGAATATATTTATAGTTCGCTGATGAAGAAGACAATTCTTATTAGAACATTCCTTCAACAATTCGCTCATATGGTATCTTCATTGAAGTCTAAAAAATTTAAAAGGCATACATGGTCGAATTTAATGTATTTGTCCCCCATGCCGGTCGCGTCATACCGGTCGCGTCATGCTGCGCGTGATATTATTTAAATACCCTTCCTTCCATCTGTTCATTTTCCGAAACCAATTAATTCTCAGATATCGTATTAGAGCTTTTTTACTTGGTAAGTTGTTTTATCGTCAGTTTGGCTTGACAATTCTTATTGGAGTGATGGAACTTTGGTCATATTTGGTTTTTGTGTCGTAACAATAACTCATTTTAAACGCAACTCCTTTGGGACTGTTTTACAGAAAGCTTTCATACTTTGTTGGATTGTTTCCCATGAATGTTTTTTTTTTATAATCATATTGTACAGTTATTTTAAACCAACCATTTTTACGGGAGTTATATAAGGTCTTACGACAATAACATCTTGAGAATGCAACTACAAGGACCATTTGACAGAAAGCTGTAATATTTTGCATTATTGTGTGCCTTCATGTGTAGTTAGTTATAGTATACAGTCATTTTGGTCCGATCGTTTTAAAAAATCGTTTAAAAAAGTTTTTTGGAGAATCAAATATAATCATTAGTCACTGCAAATCCATTGAAACCTTTTGACATGAAGCGTCCTTGCTATCGACGTTCAATATTCCCTTGCTGTCGAATCTCGTCATTCATTTGTTAATTTTATTAGTTACGTTTATATATCGTTTTCGTGTTCCGTTCAATCAGGAAAACAATTAATACAAAAAGAAAAACTTTTGATATGAATCTGATTAACCATAAAACATGCATGCTTAAAAACGTGATTTATGATGAGAAGTCTGTTTTTTTTTCATTTCGATGCAAACAATGCGTCAGTTCAAACTTAAGAAATCCGCATGTTTAACAATCTATACAAGAAGCTAATTCCTTGTGAGGGAATAATTTTCGTTGGAACCAAGCATATTGTCTTAGTGCTTTCAAAAACACAAAGAGGTAGCATAGCTACTTGCCCCTATATTTGCTTCACTTTGATCAAAATCCGAAAAATGTTAAAACTAATATTACAGTAGGTTTCAGATAACAAGATTTTCGTCAATTAATATTTACAGTAAGAAACCAATTCATTCTTATACTAATCTTTTACTGGACGAAAGACAAATCTTTGATTCCGTCTTATACTTCCATTTCGAGTGATAAAAACTCATGACCAACCCAGATTATTGAATTATAAGCTCCGCCTTCCGTAGTCCTAATTGCTCGTGCACTACATGTAAACGATTATGTTTTTAAGAAAATTGCAAATTGTATTCATTTGAACAAAAAATAGTTGATAGTAAAATGGATAACCGGGTATATGGCATAGACATATACAGTCAACGCATTTTGACTGCTCAAATAGAACGAGTATAAAAAAATATATTTAATAATTACATTATATGTATGTTTCATTATAATACATTATTTTGATTGGCTATACTGCAATCTCGCGTTCATCCTCAATCAACTTCATTACACAAAACAATTTATCATCCATGATGACACGAGGTCCCACAATAACGTGCACAAGTAAATCAAATAAAAACTTGATAAGAATCGGGTTTTCATGATCCTAGCTAAAAAAAAAAGTAATTATAAGTATTGAATGCTTCTTTTTGTAACTTCATAGGGTTGTAAAAGCGTCGACCGTGTGCACATTTTTAGAATGAAGCGCGCTTGATACAAAATGTTCTTCGGTCAACGCTTTTACACCCCCAATGAAGTTACAAAAGGAAGCACTCAATTCTTAAATAATTGAAATGTGGGGAAAAGATGAACATAGCAAATATGCATATATAATTGAATATTTTCAAATTAAATCTTAACCCACTTTCAAACAGAAATGTCTAATATGACTTTTTCATTACCAAGAAAATTCTAAGACCCATGCAAGAAAGGCATATCTAATTGTAATGTAAGTTTCTGTTTCTTGAGATACAATTAAAAAAATTGCACAATTATTACAAGAATCCGTTTTTTTGGTATATGTATGATGCTGTATTTAGTATGTTTAATGCATTGCTTATCTTGTGTCATTTAAACCTGAACGGTACATTCAATAGACGCAAAAGTATTTTATCTAGGTATATAAATTTATCAACAAATCGAACTGGCCTTGACTTGAGAAACGACAAGTCATTTATTACAAGGCAAAACACGAGGATATTAATTCCATTACTTTTATTTCTCTTTTTGTAGATTGATGTATTTTGTTTGTATTCGAAGGCTGTTGCCTGGGACAAGATAAAAAAGATAAATTGTGCCAACAGACATTAAAATAAGACAGTTATTGTAGCGATATATTATAAATCGTGTTGGAATTTGTCGGATGCTGAGATGAAAAGTTCAACTACCGAGGTGATCAAAAAAGGGGGCAGAAAAGACGTTTTATCATATCTTTGTATTGAAATATTAAACGCAGTGCCAGCCTCTTGGGTTGAACACACTTTTAAGTAACCATGCATCAATTGATCGTTCTTACAGCACTATTAACTATTTCTTGCAGTCAATATTTATCGGTGGAGAAACCAGATCTTATGGAATATATTTTTTTCATTTTTATGACAGATCTTTGGTTGGTTAAAAAATCTCTGTTTTGAAAGACATATTTTTTGTAAGAAATATTATTTACCAACTGCCTCTCAAATGAGTTTCTTTAAAAAAAAAAGTGAAACAGAACAAACACGAGTAAGACAAGACCCAAACTCTTATAACGTGCAGACACTTTACAAATGACTTGAACATAAAGTGTACATTCTGCACTTTTGAAGATTTCATCTTTATATAGTTTTTGCTCTTTGATAAAGCGCAAATATGAAAGTCATAAATACGACGACAAGGACAGAAATCAACATCCGATGTATGGTTTCAATAAAATGCAATGTAAAAGAAAACAATATAGTACATCATTTGACAAAGAAAATATTCACACGACGAAACATTTAGTCTAGACATTCATTATCTGACGTCCTTGAATATTTTGAAACTTAAGCAAGATTGTATACTTTATAGTTACATTAATTTGGAAATGATAAATGATAATAAAAATATAAGAGAATAACCGACAACACACACTCAGAATGAGATAAATCAATAAAAAAAGATATCTAAAAATAAAATCTTTTGCATATCAAAGAACTTCAAACAACTATGTACATGTTTAGATTCAGCATATCAAAGAAACCCAACAATTCAATTTTATCATACTTATACAAAGTTTAATTTTTAATCCTTTGGTCCTTAATTTGGAACATTTTGAAAACTGTGCCCAAATTTTGATATCTAAGTACGCGGTTATATTCGACAAAGCAAAGAACCCTAAAAGTTTAAATAGTGTTTAATTTTGACCATTTCAATGTAGACTAAATTCAATTAAAAACTGGGATCGAAATCCAAATGTATATACACAGGTAGATTCAGCATATTGAAGAGTCTCAAGAAATGGAGACTATACCCCATTGAAATTGGTCACGAAATAAGCAATTTGTACAAAGACTTGGAAATAAAAAGTTTGGTTTTGGCCCCTTATTCCAAAACATATCTCTTAAATTCAATCCAACCTTCCTTTTGAGATATTTAAAGTTAACATTACAGCAAATTTTCATAGAGATATACATACACTTAATATACTCGAGTAATTGTCTGGAAACAAAAAGTCTTTGGACGACGACGATATCGCAATACCATTATACGGGCATACAAGTTTGTGGTCATTTAAAAACGAGCAGAACTAGTAAATAATACGATTTAGATACAGATCACAAACTACGTCTGCTATTATAGAGAGTTGTGTAGATTATGACAGCTGTCAGTGAATTTTAAGATGTGATTATTATAATCATGAGATGTCATGCATGAAAATGAGCATATATGTATACGAAATAGTCACACCATTAAGAAATATTGATAAAATGAACTTCGTTTCTGATTTTTGAAAAATGCAAAAAAAGTGAGTCAAAAACGTCAATACGATTCCAAAGTACGATTATCAATTATGGACTTTTGACGAGGTCAGTATGATATACGGACCAGTTGGGATGTAAACCGAGGACGAAGTTAATGTAGTTGCGTCGAGCAAATATATATGTCAAAATGGTGAAAACTATACCACGGGATTTTTAACAAATATCAATGTGTAGAAACCCCGATAATCTATATATAATAAGATGTTGTTATCGTCAACGTTTTTGTAACAAACAGTTTGACAAAATATCTGTTATATTATAAATTACTCATGTATTGAGATAGGAGACCATCGTAATCATTCAATACATAAGATAGGTATATGCATACATAACTTATTCCCCGGCAATAAGACATTTAGAAATTTCAACATTTTATCAGAAACAGCAACGTGTAAAGTTACAAAATATAAAGATTTGTTTACTCTTTACTTTTATAAATATTCCACCAGATTCCTAAATCCCAAAAAATGCGTTCATCTAACCGTTATATATGGAAAATTTAAAAAAAATGTATTTAGATTCTATTTGTTGTTTTATAATTTTACCATGAAGAAGATTCTGGCAGTTCCGTAAAATTCAATGAAGATTTGACAAAGACAGAATTGCGGGTTGTCCATGAAAACCTTTGACCCTGAAATCAAATGCAAGGACAAAAACTCCTGTAATGAATCAACTTACGATTTAACCACGTGACTTATTTTGTTTACCATTTTTATCAGAAAAAAACGTGAAAATGCATGAAAAAAGTTGTTTTTAAAATCTTATTACAGACACTATTTCTTCGTTATGAAAGGGTTTTCCTGAAAATTTAAAAACAAAGTTTGACAAAAAAAACAACAAAAAAATACAGTCTGGAACGAAATGTTGACGCCGAATCTAGGATAGTCACGACTTTCGTTTCAGGTGAGCTAGTACTTAATTTGGTGGTAATCAAAATATGATCTATTCGAATGAGCTAGAATCAATAAATTAGATGTCTTCTGTCTCGCTTATGTTTACTGACTGATCAGCATACCGCCATTTCAATAGATCAGACAACAAGTCATCTATCATCTTATAGACGCAGCAATAAAACAGCAGACGTCTTTTGTGCTTTGAATACATATTTTAAAAAATACGGTATTTGTAAACATATAAAGCAAGTATTTGGACAGTTCCATGAAATAAAAGTTATAGAGATAAAGAAAGGCATCGAGTGTAAACATTTTATATTAAGTTCTAGTCTTAATGAATAAAATTATTATGAGTACTTTTAACGATATAAAAGATTCTATACCATGTTTACCAATTAAGGAAAGATATTGGGTTTGAATATATACATAAAGATATGTTATAAATAAAGACAACAGTAGTATACCGCTGTTCGAAATTCATAAATCGATTGAGAAAAAAACAAATCCGGGTCACAAACTTAAATTGAGGGAAACACATCAAATATAAGAGGAGAACTACGACACAACAGAAACAAAACACTTAAAATGCAACACACACACAGAAACGAACTATAATATATATAACAATGGTTTTGTAATGGACATTTTAAAAAGAAATGGTGGGTTGAACCTGGTTATAAATGTAGGAGGAACATATGATGGAAATATGTAAAGTGTCAGGGCCATTTTGGTTAATAAGTATAAATATAAAATGCAAAAAAGTCACTATTAAATTTAGCACAAAATATTTATCTGCTTGAAATCAAAATATTATGAATGGTGAAGTGTGGAAAATGCCACATGATTACAAAACTTTTAAAAATAAATAAAGACAGACAGGTGTTTAATTTTCAACTTGTTCTAAAATGAACTTAATCAATTGTTAATGGAAATAAAAGAAATCTTGGAAATCAGCTGATACGTCAAAGATAGGTGTTGAAATTCGTATTAGGAAGATCATTGTGACCTTGAGTTATTCATATAAAACTAATGTGAAAAGAATAAGCTTATTTGTACAACAACAAAAAGTTAAAATTTTTTAAAGAAATATGAACACATTTGTAAACATGACATATAGCATTTATACATACTAGTGCAAACTAGGAACCCATTTCAAATACAAAATTTAATTCTCCAAGGCAATTGTGACACGGACAATATAGCGATCTTAAATAATCTATATATAAAAGACTGAACAGTATATACAATTCAATTAACTATTCTTATAATATAGCCAGATAAACTTCCTGTACTCTGGAGACTTTTAATGATAAAATAAAATCTGTATTTCATAATAGAATCAAACAAACATCTCAAGCACAAGAGGTGATTTGACGCAAATGGAGAAGAAAGCGCTATGTCTGCACAATAATTATAAGAAGTTAAGCACATACAGTTCATTAACTTTATATGTCCAGTTCATAATGCGACTTTTCTTATTTCAAGTAAACATCTGACTGACAACCTATAAGAATCAATAGCTATTGTTATACACTTTCACCCAATCTTGTTCAGAAAAAGTTTAATACTAAATGGTCTTTTGAAAAATCAGGTTGAAAATTTATATAGATGAAGTTTAAAATATTTACAATATTTTTATAAGAACGATGCCAATGATCAAAATGTTATTTAACAATTCGAATTGAAAAGAACCCATTTACCCATCATTGTCACTATGTAAATTCAACCAGAATTGCCAAATAAAGACAAAAATAGTTTACCGCTGTTCAAAATACAGTGTTTCTCAAGAATAATTCTTGCAATGATGCATAAATCAATTTTGCAGTAAACATATTGAATATGTGTTCCCAAATATATGGAGACTTCTTCTTGACTCATATATCAAACTATTAACCTTGGTGTCTGCCTTTTTCCAATTCTAAGAATGATTTTTTATGAATAAAGTTACAGTAATTATTGCATAAAAATGGTAAATAAGCAGAATTAGAAGAATTCTGCGCTATGAGAAACTATCAAAAAGATTAAAGTTAACAAGGAGCTTATCGAGGGATATTAAGTGAAAAAACAGATTATAATTGTCAAAATCAATTTTATATACTAGATAATTATGTGCAGCACTATTTGAGAACTATTGTACGGAAAAAATATAACAGGTACAACGGAGATAACTGCTTGTGAACATTTTTATCAGTACCTAAAATACTATTTACTATTGTGAGGATATGGTAATAGGTATAAGAGAGATAACTGTGATAATATCTACCAATATGTTTTATTGTGAGGAATAAGCAAACAAATGAACAATTATTTGAGCTCATTTTTTTCATCTGGAGATAAAAGTTTAACAAACAAACAGACTTATTTTATCAGTTACAACTGTAGTGAACCTGGAAAACTAAAATCAATAATTGTCATTATCTTGAAGGAATTGAGAAAGATTTACACCAAAATACTGATTTCATCTCTTATAATACCATGTTATAAAACTTGCTGAAGGTATCATTGAAAATCAACATACAGTTTGTAGTGCTCTTGTACTTGAACTCGTACTGATGTGGTTTTATAAACAACCTCCATTGGAACTACATTTAAATGTTAATCATTTTATACAAGATTAAATTATATTTTGTTAATATTTTTTCATTTATAAAATAGTTTAACGGTAAATAAAGGCAACAGTAGTATACCGCTGTTCGAAATTCATAAATCGATCGAGGAGAACAAATATCTTTTTTTGCAAAGAAAACCTTAGACGATGTTGACTATTTATTCATGTCGAAATCTGTTTTTGATGACTATCTACAATTGTTTACTTATTTCGTTTTGAACACTGGCTTCCAAACATTTATGATGATCGTTTATGCTTAAAACAAAGTTTTTTTACCAATATGTAATATGTAAACAAGTTATTATCGAGGTTAACAGCATCTTTTTATGTAAAGTTACTTAAAGTCCAAAGTTTTTCTAGTTTTAAGACAACCTCCAACAACTATGTGTCATCTGACCAGTTAACACCACTACCTAGCACAAGTCCCTGTAAGGTATGTCTGGCTATCACTATCTTTTGCATTATAATATCCAACTCATTCAAGGATCTACAATATCAACAGTTCAAATGAATATATCATGACAATTTGCTAGACTACACAGTGATATTAAGGGGCTCTTTGATTTGTATGTGCTGTTATGTTGTATGTCTACCTTTTATTAATTAATTTGAAGTATATATTAGAATAAATCACTGCTTTAAATGCTATTTTCCTATTTTTTTTGTACAAAAACATACATCTTTAGATGTACGTCTAGTTTAAAGTTTTATTTATAGTCATTTATACTTTTACCAATCTCCACTGTAATGGAGACAGCTTCAAAAAGAGGTTCGAAAGATACTAGAGGGACATTCAAACTTGTAGATCGAAAATTAACTGACAACGCCATGGCTAAAAAAGAAAAAGACAACTTTCAGAACTGTCCTTAAAAATTATCATATGCATATTTTTACTTACTGCCCAGTCTCTGGGTCTCTGATAATTTGATGTTTTGCTTCATTTTTTTTTCTTTATCTCTGACATTATCATTCTACTTTCTGTTCTTTTCTCTATATAAAAATCTTTTCTCAAAACAAAAACTGAGTAATATATAGTGAAATATATAAATGGTGGCAATAGGATAAAACAAAGTTAGCTTCTGTTTACATCTATATCACATGTAGGAGTAGAATAGTTTTTCAGTACCATCATATTAATAATGATGTTATCACAGAAAATTTAGACCCAAATTATTTTAAGCATTTTCATGTTTTAAATTTCCACTTCATAGTATTCTATAGATCCATGCATATTAATTGCAATAATTCATGTAACAGTTATTTTCGAAACATAAAAAAGTCTTGTTAATCACCATTGCCTTAAGTATTTAAGCTTCAATTAAATGAAATCATCAATTTCATTTATAAAACGTCATTGCTCGACACACAATTCAAATGAAATTTAAAAAAATGACATTTTGGTTCCAGAGAACAGAAGTTTTGAGGAATAAAATGTTTATGAGTAGGTATATGTATTGTCTTTCAAATAAAAATAATTTTGTTGGGATAAGAAATATCCTGCAATGCTAAAATGTACAAAAACATGCAAACATAGGTAAAATGTTCTATTCTATATGAAAATACTTCCAACAGAAAAGATCTTGTTCTGAAAAACATTATAATCATATTGAAATATATAATAGTTGTTATAAATTGTTTTTTATACAGAATATAAAATCTCCATTATTTAAATTCCAGTAGAATTTGACAAATTTATTTGTTGGACCCAGTTATTGTCAGAATTTGATAGAAATCTGATCCTTCTCTTAAGTTTTATTGTTTTTAACGTCAAAAACTTAAAGTAAGTCTGTAAAATGTGCATGGATGTGCACAAGTGACAAATGCTTTGAATGTAAGAAATGAATTCGCAATTTTTACATCAAAGGAAATTATCTAATTAAATAAAATTTACAAAGGAAAATATAAGTAGGTCCTTAAATGTGACTTAAAGCAGAAATTCATATGAAACAATTATATTTTAGGGTCAAAACTAAAAAATGACAAATGTTGTAACAATATTACAGATTTTTGTTAATTGGTTCATTAAATTCTTTTTAATGTAAGCCTATTAGTTTAAACACATTTCCTATCGCTTACATGGATTAAAATCAGAGTATTTCACTGCTTCACATTCTTCTTAGAACAGTCATCAACACAAATAAATAAATCAAAAATATAATTTATCATTTAAATTTGGTACAGTTGTATAAGAGAACATTGAAATCAGCTGTACCTATATGAATGATTTGATTGATTGGTGTTTAAATGCATTTTCAGCTCTATTGTGGTGGTCAGATTTTGATTGGTGGTGGAAGCTGAAATGCTTGGAAAGAACCATCGAACTCCGGTTCAAAAAACTGACATTTTTTAAAATACTTTGAACGACAAAATTATTTTGTCTTTCATCCTGTGTGACATTTACATTTTCTAACGTCAAACACGCAAAGCAGTGAATGTGGGTTTAACATATGATAGATGCTTTTTGTGCTTTTTGGTTAAATATTTGTTTCTTTTGATATTGTGACACAGTGATGACTGCTGTAACCATATTTTGACAATTTTGCCTGTTGTGTCTGTTTTGTTCACGCATGGTTGTAAATATAAAGGAGTTTGATGCGACTGTCATACACGAGAGAGTATTTGCGCTATAAAACCAAGTTCAATCCACCATTTTCTACATTTGAAAATGCCTGTGCCAAGTCAGGAATATGACAGTTGTTGTCCATTCGTTTGATGTGTTTTATCATTTGATTTTGCTCTTTTATTATGGACTTTCCGGTTGGAATTTTCCTCGGAGTTTAGTATTTTTGTGATTTTACTTTTCACAACCTCAATGTTGACAGGCTAGTGATACTGAAGTTCGGCTACTTGAACCACCCAACCACCGGAATTTTCTATATCAAGTTTACTCTTTAATTCAGCTGTTCTCTAGAAAAGAAATATTCATAACCGTTATGGTAGATTGCGCTCCTTTCCACATTTTTCTAAATGATTATAAAAAAGAAGTATCTATAGACTAGATTTAATTGACATTTATATTAATTTTATCATAATGCATTGAATATTATGACAGATTCATACATACTTTTAATTAATACTAGTAGTTAAATCTGTTAGAACAACTCTTTTGATGCATCTATAATATTCATAAGTATTTGTTAAATTTCAGAAAAAAATGAGTTATCTACCTTTAATAACTATAAATGAAGAAAGTCTTTTTTGAAATTTTTGTGATTATCATTCTATTTGGGTTCATCTATTATTGCAGGCTTCCTATATAATAAGGGGCCTATACTATTATTTTTTTCTATTTAGACAAAGCTTTCTATTCTAACAATTTCACCTATATTCAGATGTTATTTTTCATTGCTTCATACCTTTAAGGCTTTATATTATTTCTGTGACAATTCGACACTGCTTCTCTAACAATTCAGCAATGTATCTGCCAATAGATAATTATATATAAATACCACATATGTTTAAATCAGCACCGAAGCGAAGGGACAGTGTCTTGTAGCAATCTGTTGATATAGAAATATGTCTTGTATGTCAATAGAAAATTCAGGAAAAAAACAACCTGGTGGACAGCAACATTGTATATTAATTCAAAGTCAAGGATTATAATAAAGAGACCAGCATGTCAAAATAATCTTCAAACTGAGATGTACTCAGAGAAATTAATTATCAACATCAAGAAAAAGACGTACAACAAGTTTCTGTCTTAGCAGAAAATGCACAAGAACTTGAAGATTCAATATTGATATCAATACTTATTACTGGTTTTGTGGCATGCCAAACCTCCCGCTTTAATAGCCATGTTAAATATAACATTAAAATGACAACATAACATTACAGGACTACAATACAAATTAATAGAAGAACATATTTGACAAAGAAACACACGAATAAAAGCTAACAAAAGGCACCAGGTTTAAAATTTAATATGCCAGTATAAAGAATCAGTAGTTAAAAATGTAAGTGTAAAAAAATATTTTTGGGTCTTCAAAGTGATTTTGAAATCACTTCTAAAAATACAATTTGAAGAAATAGGTACAGGGGAATTTTTATGGTATCATAAAACAAAACATATATAATTTATAAATTTAAAATTTTACAATGACTACTGTTAAAATAGTTATCAAAGGTACCAGGGTTATAATTAAGTACGCCAGACGCGCGTTACGTCTACATAAGACTCATCAGTGACGCTCATATCAAAAAAGTTATTAAGCCAAACAAGTACAAAGTTGTAGAGCATGGAAGATCCCAAATTACAAAAAGTTGTGCCAAATACGGCTAAGGTAATCTATTCATGGGATAAGAAAATCCTTAGTTTTTTTTAGAAAAGTTCAAAGTTTCGTTAACAGGAAATTTATAAAAATGACCGCATAATTGATATTCATGTCAACACCTAAGTGCTGTCAAAAGCTGTAAAAAGGTGTATGGGGTATAAACAAAAGATGGCAAACTTTTACAAAACGTATTTAGTTTCATAAGTTCAAAGGATGATACAAATACTAGGTCACAGAGTTTGTTGTTAGCTACATGTTGTATTTCGAATTTCTGAGACACAGTTATATAGCTTGTGTATGGTCAATTTACGGGATTAAAAGACATTTTTTCTATCAATTGACCTGAAACTAAGTGAAAGTGCTATTTTTTTCCAAGTTATAAGAGAACTTTTTTATCTGTTAATGAACTGTTTTATTTTATTATTTTATCTGATTTTCAGTCAGGGGAATTATCTATATGAGTGCTTTCTTTAATGGCTTAATATAATTAGGTTTTGTCCAGAAATGTTGCAAGCAAGAGTAGTCTTTCCTAAAAAATCATCTATCTAATAGTGCAATAAATTTATCTTATTGTAGCTTTACATATAATATATAATACTTATGATCATGGGACTAATTATGACGGGTCATGTCAGGTAATGACCCAGTACTGAATTTATGATAATGTCATTAATTTAACTTCTTTAAGTAGTATATCTCTTATATTCAAAAAAATCACGTCTTACGTATCAATGTAATAATTACTCAACTAAACAAAAGTAAAATCTGATTGCATTATAATCCTTGAATCTTAAAGGAAAAATATGTTAAAATATTAGATAATTATGTCAAACCTTCATTGTAGCATTTCCTTTTCAGAATTCACAGATGAAAGATTGCACCAAAACAATCAACTAGAGGAAATGCTTCAGCTTTAAAATAAGTTAAACCTTTTAAATATCTATTATTATATATGACATATGATTTGGGGTTATAATTCCATAATACTTTAATTTAAGATTGATTTAGATAGACGTATTTTTAAATTCCAACGCACTTCTGTACCCCAAATCCAATTTTGACAATACCTGTGGAAAATTCTAACCTCAAATTAAATACTCACTTTAACTTTCCGTTTTCATTAAGGGATGATTGTAATATTTGTTTCTATCTATGGAGAAATTACATAAAAATGTGGTGCACACTGAATAACGCGAAAAGCGGGTCATTTTAAAAGAGGGACGAAAGATACCAAAGGGAAAGTCAAACTCATAAATCTAAACCAAACTGACAACGCCATGGCTAAATGTGCACCACATTTTTTATGTTATTTCGAACAGACAGAAAAAATATTAGTCATTTCTTATTATTTAATTCCAAATTCTATTTTAAACCGGAGTAAACCATGAAAAAACGCTGATGACGTCACGGTCACATGACAAATATGTCTATGAGCTGATAAACAAAACAGCGTCAGCCAATCAGAAGACGTATTGCATCCAAAATTAAATTATTCATCTATGTTTTTCTCTTCAAATATTTCTCTTACCAAAAAAATCCAAGCGGTATTCTATTTACAACATTTCAAACTTTGTTAATACTGTGTACTCCAAATTTACCAAATTATGTATAATAGTGCAATGTTAAATCATGTGCAATAAATTATTTTGGCATTAAAATTAGAAAGATCATACCATAAAGGGAACATGTGTACTAAGTTTCAAGTTGTTTGGTCTTCAACTTCATCAAAAAGTACCTTGACCAAAAACTTTAACCTGAAACTCCCACTTTCATTTTCTATGTTCAGCGGACCGTGAAATTGGGGTCAAAACTCTAATTTGGCTTTAAAATTAGAAAGATCATATCATAAGCAACAAGTGTACTAAGTTTCAAGTTGATTTGACTTCACCTTCATCAAAAACTACCTTGACCAAAATCTATAACCTGAAACTCCCACTTTCATTTTCTATGTTCAGTGGACCGTGAAATTGGGGCCAAAAGTGTAATTTGGCTTTAAAATTAGAAAGATTATATCATAAGCAACAAGTATACTAAGTTTCAAGTTGATTGGACTTCAGCTTCATCCAAAACTACCTTGACCAAAAACTTTAACCTGAAACTGCTACTTTCATTTACTATGTTCAGTGGACCGTGAAATTGGGGCAAAAGTCTAATTTGGCTTTAAAATTAGAAAGATCATATCATAAGCAACAAGTGTACTAAGTTTCAAGTTGATTGGACTTCACCTTCATCACAAGAGTGCACACGCTGAAATGTCTCGCCTTCTATACTAATCATTGATATTATGTTGATAGTCTTAAGTATAAATCTAAGCTTTATTACAACTGTCACATAAACTTTACATTAACCAAGATAACTAAACAAAGACCAATGAACCTTGAAAAAGAGGTCCAGGTCAGATGAACCATGCCAGGCAGACAGGTACAGCTAACAATGCTTCTATACAACATATATAGTTGACACATTACTTATAGTTTAAGAAAAATAGACCAAAACACAAAAACTTAACACTGTGCAATGAACCGTGAAAATGAGGTCACGGTTAAATAAAACCTGCTCGACTGACATAAAGATCATAAAATATTTCCATACACCAAATATAGTTGACCTATGGCATATAGCAATAGATAAAAAGACCAAAACTCAAAAACTTAACTTTGACCACTGAACCATGAAAATGAGGTCAAGGTCACATGACATCTGCCCGCTAGACATGTACACTTAACAATCATTCCATACAACAAATATAGTAGACCTATTGCATATGGTATGAGAAAAACAGACCAAAACACAAAAATTTAACTATAACCACTGAACCATGAAAATGAGGTCAAGGTCAGATGACACCTGCCAGTTGGACATGTACACCTTACAGTCCTTCCATACACCGAATATACTAGCCCTATTGCTTATAGTATCTGAGATATGGACTTGACCACCAAAACTTAACCTTGTTCACTGATCCATGAAATGAGGTCGAGGTCAAGTGAAAACTGTCTGACGGGCATGAGGACCTTGCAAGGTACGCACACATCAAATATAGTTATCCTATTACTTATAATAAGAGAGAATTCAACATTACAAAAAATTTGAACTTTTTTTTCAAGTGGTCACTGAACCATGAAAATGAGGTCAAGGACATTGGACATGTGACTGACGGAAACTTCGTAACATGAAGCATCTATATACAAAGTATGAAGCATCCAGGTCTTCCACCTTCTAAAATATAAAGCTTTTAAGAAGTGAGCTAACGCCGCCGCCGTAGCCGCCGCCGCCGCCGTAGCCGCCGCCGGATCACTATCCCTATGTCGAGCTTTCTGCAACAAAAGTTGCAGGCTCGACAAAAAACTACCTTGACCAAAATCTATAACCTGAAACTCCCACTTTCATTTTCTATGTTCAGTGGACCGTGAAATTGGGGCCAAAAGTGTAATTTGGCTTTAAAATTAGAAAGATCATATCATAAGCAACAAGTGTACTAAGTTTCAAGTTGATTGGACTTCAGCTTCATCAAAAACTACCTTGACCAAAATCTATAACCTGAAGTGGGGTGAACGTTCGTCCGGACGAACGAACGGAAGCACAGAACAGAAAACATAATGCCCCTCTACTATCGTAGGTGGGGTATAAAAAAAACAAATTTATCTGTGGAAAAAGTGTGTAATATTCTAGGTTTTCTAATCTTTTAAATGCCATTACCATGAATCAACAGTTCTGCTTAAATCTATCGACGATTTCTTAATTTCTTAACAGAAAATTGGTTAAACACTATACATAACTTTCAATATAACATGCACTGTGTCCTTTAAAATCCTTTAAACAAGTTTAGTTCATCTTATCTTCCCAAACTATCCCATATTTCTATCGTTCACAAATTTAAGAGATGTGCCAATTGCAATTATATTTTCTTGAATATTTCAAACAATTCATTTTGATTTTCCCGAGAAAGTAGAAGTATAGGTAATGAGATCAATATATATAAATAAACGAGACATCAGTCAAAACCTAGAAGTCATCATTTCAACTAACATTTTTTGTCTTAAAAGAAAAATTCATTTAAAATCATGATTAATAGTATGTGATGTAAGATATTATAATGATATCTGAGGTAATAAAAAAAAATGCAAAATTTTCATAAAATTACAAATTCTGGAGCAGCAACCCAACTAAAGAATGTCGGATTCGTCTAAAATTTTAAAGGTGGGTAGATCTTAACCTTTTTACCCCCTACCATATTTACTCTAAATGCTTTAGTTTCAGAAATATAAGCCAAAAACTGCATTTTATCCCTATGTTCTAATTTAGCCATGTCAGACATGTTGGTTGACATGGTTAATCAGACACATTTTTTTAAACTACACACCCTAGTGATGATAGTGGCCAAGTTTAGTTTCAGATAAGAAGATTTTTGTAAAAGTTAACAGTCGACGACGACAAGTGATGAAACCTGTCAGGTCAGGTGAGCTAAAATACTGTTAAATTAGGAAATGAAATACTCGTACAATTTCTTCTGCTGACTTCTAGAAAAAAGTTTCATACAGGGCATCTTTAATCAAGGTATAGCAAACAATTGGAACTATATAATTATATTAACCTCCTTGGTATAACCCTGTGGTTTCAAGGGATGGGATATATAGTGTACACAAAGAATATCTTTCACACATTTTGTGTAAGCTATAAAAATGCTGGACAGCTTCCAGCACACAATAGACAAACTTCAGTTACATAAACAAGATGATTGTATTTTCCTTTGATAAATTAATATATACTGTACTGTTATGCAGTGTTCTATAAATAGACATAACTCTTTATTAAGACTTCTTTTCTGCCTTTATCAACATGTTGTTTTCTTAAATCTTCTCTCAATTCTGTCAATCTGTAGAAATGTACAAAGGAGTAGGGGCGATAAGGCCCTTATTTAGCCCAAAAATGACTGCAAATTTAAAAGTTATCATACATATTCTTAAATTGCTGAAAACTTCACTAAGGTATAAGGTACTAATAAAAACAAAACAAATTTGACATCAAACAAGTTTCCATGGCAACAAATCATGACCTAATTTGCATATTTTGTTAAATTTCGTGATTTTCCTTGTTTTTTCGTCAAATTTTAAGCATATTTTAGATTGAAAAAGTATGTGCGCACCCAAGAAACAACTTTATATTTTGGTGAGAGTATGCCAATAGTTATAATAAAGCTTCTATTAAATTATTTTGTGTTTCCCAGCTGCGCAGGATGTTTCCACAAGGGAAATAAAGATAGAAAACTTCATAATAGTGACGTCATCAGATGAAAATCATTATGTTTTTCAAATATATTTCTTGACCCTATGCATTTCTAAGAATAATGTGTATCTGTAATCAAATGTAATATTATGTATAAAACATTATTATTATATTTCGATGACAAAAACATACCTTTTCTCTATCATTGCATGAAAATTCCCAGAACAACCTCAGATGCTAAAATAAGAAACAATGCAATACCTAGCTTGTTTGATCTATTCTATTGTCCAAAGTCTTACTTGTTGTGCATGAAAGCTAAAAATATAAGTTTAATTCGAATGATTTGATTTTTATTTCTTAGGTAGTAGTGGGAAATAAGATGACTTTTCACAAAGTTTATGTCTATGAATTGCTGGAAATAGGAGATCTTGCACATTTTGTATTCAAAACACATTTATGTGCATCAGCCATATTAAAGATAAGAAGTTAAGCAATTATGCTATGTATTCTAAATGGGAAGAGTAGATTTATAGCCGTCCATTTTTAGAAATAACTTAATTTTTGTTACCTAGTATTAGATACATTTTGTATCTTAATCTCTAATTACAAATATAGGGTCAATAGTTATCTATTTAGTCATATTATGTATATGATATTTCCATCACTTTAAAAACAAACATTGCTTTAAATAGATTCATAAACTAGAGGCTCTAAAGAGCCTGTGTCGCTCACCTTGGTCTATGTGAATATTAAACAATGGACACAGATGGATTCATGACAAAATTGTGTTTAGGTGATGTGTTTGTAGATCTTACTTTACTAAACATTCTTGCTGCTTACAATTATCTCTATCTATAACAGTACTTTCTGTGGAAAATGTTATTGAAAATCTTCAAATTTTAAGAAAATTGTTAAAAATTGACTATAAAGGGCAATAACTCCTAAAGTGGTCAACTGACCAGTTTGGTCATGTTGACCTATTTGTAGATCTTACTTTACTGAACATTATTGCTGTTTACAGTTTATCTCTATCTATAATAATATTCAAGATAATAACCAAAAACAGCAAAATTTCCTCAAAATTACCATTTCAGGGGCAGCAACCCAACAACAGAATGTCCGATTCATCTGAAAATTTCAGGGCAGATAGATCTTGACCTGATGAACAATAATACCCATGTCAGATTTGCTCTAAATGCTTTGGTTTTTGAGTTATAAGCCAAAAACTGCATTTTTCCCCTATGTTCTATTTTTAGCCATGGCGGCCATCTTTGGTTAAATTTGTAGAAAACTAGATATTTACTCTTATGAAACTGAATTGTTTGCCGCAAACTTGCAGCAGACTTGCTGCAAGCTTGCGGCACACAAAAAGTTTGCAGGAACACAGAAAATAGTGTTTGCAGATGTTTGCCGCTAGCTGCAAACTTCCGGCAAACATTGCTGCAAGCTTGCGGCAAGTTTGCCGTAAGATTGCCAGAAAGTTTGAAATAATATAACACGTTTTGATCTTTTACTAATTGTTACCATGGTTACAGTCAAGTTGAGGAGTACACAGAGGTGGATTTAGATGGGCCAAGGGATCTTCTACTCGTACTGTCATAGCAAAAGGTATACCAGATTCTACTAAGTTGCAGGAAGCCCTGATAGAAAGTTACACGAAAAATCCTTTTAAAATCTCATACATGGTAACAATGTAAAAGAATACATAAGTATTTGGTAAACAGAAAGTTGAAAAGCAATATGAAATCTAAATGCATTAAATGGTATATATAGAACGGTGTCGCAGTGGCGGATCCAGAACTTTTTGTAAGGGGGCGGGGGTGCCTCTCCAGTCATGCTTAAGTGATTCCCTATATAATTAACCAAATTTTTCCCACGAAAGGGGGGCGGCCCCCAAGCCACCCCCTGGATCCGCCTTTTGAAATTTTACATGTTCATGAGGCTTTATAGCAAAAAAAAAAACCGTACTTGGAGATTCTTCAGCAAAATGCTACGAAATTAGTATGAATAAAGGCAACAGTAGTATACCGCTGTTCGAAATTCATAATTCGTTTGAGAAAATACAAATCCGGATTACAAACTAAAACTGATGGAAACGCCACAAATATAAAAGAGAACTACGACACAACAGAAACACAACATTAAAATGTAAATAGTCAAAGGTACCAGGATTATAATTAAATACGCCAGACGCGCGTTTCTTCTACAAAAGACTCATCAGTGACCATGGTGACAATTAGATCAAAATAGCTATAAAGCCACACAAGTACACAGTTGAAGTGCATTGAGGACCCAAACACAGAAACGAACTATATTATAACAATGACCATTTTCCTGACTTGGTATAGACATTTCAAGAAAAAAATGAGACAGACAGACGGGCAAAAGGACAGACAGATATAAACCAATATAACCCCCACTTTTGAAAAGAGAATTGATAAAAAAAAAAATTAAAAATCGACAATAACATTTCTGTGTTGACTCATCAAGATTAAATAAATATAGGAAGATGTTGTATGAGTGTCAATGAGACAGACATCTCTACATCCAAGTAACAATTTATAAAAGTAAACCATAATAGGTACAGCCTTAAACACGGAACTTTGACAAACACCGAACAGCAAGCCTTAATAGTGTAAAACTACTGAAACGGGAAAGCCATTGGTATAATCTGTATAATAAATGAGCGCATGATACGTCTGGTGTGAAAGTTTAATGCAATAGTCATATAAAGTTTCTGAGAAAGTTTTAAGCAATAACCATATATTGTATATATTGTTTTTGAGATACGTCGGGACATGTGAGCCCCCCCCCCCCTTCTTTTTTTTTTACAAAAAACTAAATATCACTAAAATAAAATTTTGAATCAAAACCAAAAAGTATACAGATCTTTAGATTAATATAACAAAGAAGTGTGTAAAGTTTTAACAATTATCATAATTTGTATTTGAGACACAGCGCGACATGTTAAAAAAAACCTCCTCCTTTTTTACAAAATACTCAATAACTCAAAAATAAAATTTTGAATCATCACCAAAAAGTATACAGATCTTTAAAAGATTGATATAACAAAGAAGTGTGTAAAGTTTTAAGCAATAACCATAAATCATTTTTGAGATACGGCGCGACATGTAAAAAAAACCTCCCCCTTTTTTACAAAATACTCAATAACTGAAAAATGAAATTTTGAATCATCACCAAAAAGTATACAGATCTTAAGATTAATATAACTAAAAAGGTGTAAAGCTTTAAGCAATAATCAAAAATCGTTTTTGAGA
The DNA here is from genome assembly GCF_965363235.1 of Mytilus galloprovincialis. Classification (NCBI taxonomy): domain Eukaryota; kingdom Metazoa; phylum Mollusca; class Bivalvia; order Mytilida; family Mytilidae; genus Mytilus; species Mytilus galloprovincialis. Next base: position 33,153,815 of record NC_134841.1, on the reverse strand, counting down.
TACAGTGCGACATGTGAAAAAAACACACCCCTGTTTTAGTTACAAAGTGCCGTTACTCAAAAAGTTTTTATTTTATTTTCACCAAAAAGTATACAGATCATTTGACCATCATAAGAAACAACTATATAAAGTTTCATGAAATTTGAATAAGTCGTTCTCAAGTTACGTTGCGACATGTTTACGCCGGACAGACGGACGGACACCGGACATTTGTATACCGTAATACGTCCCGTCAAAGTTTTGACGGTCGTATAAAAACGAGAAACGATAAACACTTATGAACCACATTAACAGGCGACAACCACTGAAATCAGAAAGCCAACGCCTATACTTTTGACTCTATATGGGTATTAAATCAAAGTACTGAAGTACTGAACATCGGATGACCGTAAGTTCTTGTGGATGGTCACAAGTGAGGTTTATGTACAGAGATATACTTTTTTCTGAGAAAAGTGTGTGCGTTGATGTTCAATGAATGACAGGGAGTTGAACCTCACCATAATAACATAATATTCATTGTAATAATATCATATTCATATTTGTATATAACAGTAATATGTTTATACAAATTTCATCCATTTCTATATCATTCTAGTTTACTATTCTATTAATAGTGCAGTGCAGGTGCATGAATGGTGGACGATCTTTCGTAATAATTTGATTTTTCTAACAGATCGGATTTAAACAGACATTCATAATTTCCGGCAAACTGTTATTGAGATAATTGTCCGCATGCATTAGCACATTTTTTTCTGTACGGGTGCATTGATATTAATGATTTCCTATTTATATTTATATTTCTAACGACAAAACATTTTCGTGCTTTTAATTTATGTTCTAAAATCAATATTTTTTTGAGTATTTATTGAAGAGATGAATTCATAACAAGCGATGATGAAAGTTATGTTGCACTCGATATTAGCATAGATTACCTTAGCTGTATTTGGCAAAACTTTTAGGAATTTTGGTCCTCAATACTCTTCAACTTCGTATTTTCTTTGGCTTTTTAACTTTTTTGGATTCGAACGTCACTGATGAGTCTTTTGTAGACGAAACGTGCGTCTGGCGTATATACTAAATTTAGTCCTGGTATCTATGATGAGTTTATTTACAACCACTGGGTCGATGCCACTGCTGGTGGAGATTTGTTTCCCCGAGGGTATCACAAGCCCAGTAGTCAGCACTTTTTGTGCTGACATGAATTGACATTGATATGGTTATATTTTAAATTTACTGTTTACAAATTTTTGAATTTTTTGAAAAACTAAGGCTTTTCTCTCTCAGGCATAGATTACCTTAGCTGTATTTAGCAAAACTTTTAGGAATTTTGGTCCTCAATGCTCTTCAACTTCGTACTTTATTTGGCCTTTTTAACTTTTTTGGATTCGAGCGTCACTGATGAGTCTTTTGTAGACGAAACGCACGTCTGGCGTATATACTAAATTTAGTCCTGGTATCTATGATGAGTTTATTTATGTCCGCGTATTTATTGATTGGTTACCAGTAAAAAAACGAAAGTTACGTAAGTAGAAATCTTCTTGCAACAATACATCGAAATGCCCTCACGGTCATAATGATGTTATAATGAAATATAAATCAAAAATCGTTTTTCATCCTCGTTAACTGCTTCAATCTAGGACCAGCCGAAGCACAGGCAGTCCGGTATCTCAGGCAATTCAAGAATGATTACCTTAGTCATAACACAAATTGTGGTATAACGGAGCCAAAGTACAATTCACTGTGGCCTGATCTTACATATCATGTCACTCAACTTGACCAAACCAGACAGAGTGACCTTAAAGATATGAAGAACAGACCACTTGATGAACAACTTTGTAAACAATACTACATACACCTTGTAGATGTCAACAAGAGATTTAAAGAGGTAGTTTAAATTATGCATTAGTTTAATTTCAATAAAATGTTAATAATAAAAACTGACACTGCTTCTGATACTCCAGTAAGTGGATATTTGGTCCTTTTATTAGCATTTATCTACAACTTCACTTATTTTGATATTAGAAGCTCAAGATAATTACCGGGACTGTTTTCAGTAGCTTTACATTGTCAATATATCCTTTAAAACTTTCAGATTGATAATTCCATTCAAGAGATGGATACTTCTATACAAGGAATAAGCACAAGTGTAAATGGGATAAATACATCTTTACAAGGAATAGGTACAAAGGGTAATCAAAACACTACAAGGACTAGAAAGATCAGTACAAGAAGGAAACGCTACCCTACAAGGCCTAGATAGATCAGTACAAGGAGGGAACACTGCCCTACAGGAAATAAACTCATCTATCCAGACAATAAATACAGCTGTACGGGGAATACCTGTTATGAATGATGCAATACAGGTAAGAATAATATATGTAAAGTTTAACAATAATAACAAGAATGGACATGCTGAGGTGTATGGCCTGATTAACAAACTATAATCAAATAACAAAAAAAACTCAACTTCGAAAACAATTCAAAACAGAGATATTTATCAAATGGTAAAATCAAAAGCTCAAATACACCAGAAGTATGGAAAATAACTGTCATATGCCACTGATGTGGAGTTTTAATTCACCGAGGGTATCACCAGCCCAGTAGTCAGCACTGCAGTGCTGACACGAATTATCATTGATATGGTCATATTTATAAAATAAGTTTCCAAACTTTTAAATTTTTGAAAAACTAAGGTTTATCTACTTCAGGAAAAGATTACCTTAGCTGTAAACTTTTAGGAAGTTTGGTCCTCAATGCTCTTCAACTGTATTTGGCCTTTATAACTTTTTTTCTGGATTCGAGCGTGACTGGTGAGTCTTATGTAGACGAAGCGCACGTCTAACGTAAATACAAAATAAATGTAATCCTGGTATCTATATATTGAGTTTATTTACAGCCACTGGGTCGATGCCACTGCTGGTCGAGTTTAAATTCCCCGAGGGTATCACAGGCACAGTAGTTAGCATTTCAGTGCTGACGTGAATTATCATTGCTATGGTCATATCTTTATCCTGCAATTGGGTATCCTACTATACAGACACAGCCCTACGGATATCGCTATGCTGTATCTGTATACTATACAGATATCGCTTTAAAGCTCCGCCCACTGCCGGACTGAGTATTGTTTGAACCTGTGTGACCTCTGAATGTGTATTCCAGTTGCATTCCAATGACGATGACAATTGTCGATTTCAAAACTTGAACGTGTATGATTGTGTTACAATATCAACCATGTCAATTTCAGCATGCACGTTAAGTGAATGTCAAGTATGAAGCGTAGGACAACTCGTACACGTCTGTTTCAAATTTGACAATGTTTTGTTATTTGTTTTTATTGTTGAAATTAGTTGTTATGTTAAAATAGATAATTATTCACCTTGAGTGATGTATTATTGTGGACCATTCGAGATTCTTTTTTGCGAACCCGTCTTCAGCGTAATGTGTGATTTTGATATTACTACGCGGGCCTCAAGGGATTACAAATCGAAAATAAATGCTAAATATGTTAGTTTTTGTGTCTTTCAAAACACAAACAATATACAGAATTAATTGCAGGATAAAGACAATAACTGTTTAGTGTCTTTAAATATCAGCTGTATTTGTACTCGGCTCGAAACAGGTGTAGTAGCTCGCTAAAAGCTCGCATACACCTTGTTTCCTAGCCTCGTACAAATACAGCTGATATTTAAAGACACTAAACAGTTATTGTCTATATAAATTAATTGTTTACCAAACTTTTGAATTTTTGAAATAGATTACCTTAGCTGTATTTGGCAAAACTTTTAGGAATTTTGGACCTCAATGCTCTTCAACTTCGTACTGTTTTTGGCCTTTACAACTTTTTTTTGGACTCGAGCGTCACTGATGAGTCTTATGTAACGAAACGCGCGTCTGACGTAAATACAAAATTTAATCATGGTATCTATGATGAGTTTATTCCTGACTTGGTACATTCATGTTTGATGTTTAAGATGAAGTATCACATAAACTTAACATTATCAATGTTCAATGAAAATTTGGTTAAAATTGGTAAATCTGAACAAGACAAGCACCATACAATCATGCAATGCACCAAATATAGTTGACAAATTGAATATATATAAGTAAAAGACCAAACCATCAAAACTAAACATTGATAAATGAACCGTAACACATTAGGTCAAGGTCAAATGCAAACTGTCAGACAGACATTTACACCTTACAAGCATTTGATCTACTAAAATAGCTGATCTTAGAACCCGCTGCAAATGTTTACACCTTCCTAAGTCAGGGATCTGATGTACAGTAGTTGTCGTCTGTTTATGTAGTTCATACATGTTTCTCGCTTCTTGTTTTTATATAGATTAGACCGTTGGTTTTCCTGTTTGAATGGTTTACACTAGTATTTTGGGGGTCCTTTATAACTTGCTGTTCGATGTGAGCCAAGGCTCCGTGTTGAAGGCCGTACCTTGACCTATAATGGTCTACTTTTCTAAATTGTTACTTAGATGGAGAGTTGTCTCATTGGCACTCATATCATATCTTCCTATATTTATAAATACTAAAATTTACATTGACCAATAAACCATGAAAATACTGCCCAAACAGACATACACTTATACCACATCTTCTTATATATATATGTACCCTTACAATCTTTCAATATACCAACTGTATTTGATCAAATGCTTATAGTTATAGAATAATAAAAAAAACTTGATATGGTCCAATGAACCATGACAATGAGGTCAAGGTAAAAAGAAACCTGTCTTCATTGACGCAGGTAAAAATACAGGTTCAAAGACATCGAAATTGCACTCTGACTAATTTTAAGAACACATTTTTAAAATGTAATATTTTATTCCGCTGAGGTAAGAGCCATTTCCTGGGGTAAACTTATAAAAGAAGTTTTTAAAATACAAAAATGTTTTTTGCCAAAAAATATTAAAGAACACAAAATTGTTTAAAGTCGCATTAAAATGACATTTATACACAACAGTTCAGGACAAAATGAAGAAATTTTCAGCAAAGCTTCACATTTCCCCTTAGTATGTCAAGCAAGAACTTGTATAGTAAGACTATATCAACCCTTGTGTCAAATCAATTCACTATGATTTTCTACATGTATATTGATGGTGCTTAAAAGACAGACAACTTTTTTTTTATTAATAGTAAAAAGCAGCTGTTCAACCAAATTGGTTTCCTTTTATTTCAGAAATTTGTGTTCTATGCTGAAAAAGTACTTACTTGTCGGAGACAAAATCCTGATAAGCAAAGTAACGGTAAGTGTTGTCACACATATCGTTCTCAAGGTTAATAATGATTATCAAATACCAATATATGTTTAATAGAAAAACAATGTAACATATCTCCTTTTTTTAAAGAGTTATTATTTGATCGCATATAACCTACTTGGATTAGAAATTTTGTGATTGAAATATCACTACTAAGTCATTTTATTTTTTCATTTTCAAAAGTACATTTACCTTTTGTCTTGAGTACTGGTATTACATGTTTAATCAATTACCAGTTTTATTTTATTTTCTTAAAATGCAGTAGTACCTGATTTACTGTATGATTTAGGTTTCCAATTGCACAATAACACATTGTTATTTATTTCATTACATAGGGCAAGAAAGAAAACCATACAAACTAGGACAGGACATCTTCTATTACAATCATCAGTTTACTACAAATGGTACAGGATCTCAAAGTAAAAACTCACCTTTATTCCCAGGTTTAATCATTAGTAACAAAGCTGTGGTAACAGATGATGGACATGTTGCATGTATTAATTATGATTATTCTTCAATGGAGATTTATAATACAGATGGTTCACATGTTGGTACAATACAACTACAGGAACCATATGATATAACTGTATTCAACAACTTTACAGTCGCTGTTATAATACATCGCTGTCAAAGTATAGACATATTGGACATTCACAATACACAGGATGTGAAATCGATACAATTATCTACAGCATGTCTTGGCATCACAACTATAAACAACAAGTTAGTAGTAGGCTGTAGCGAAGGATTGTTGATCATAGATCCTCAAACAGAGGAGGTAGAGAAGACCATTGAAACTGGTGATTGTATTCCTCACAGACTTTGTGGTTCATGTGATGGTTTATTTTACACAGATGGTTGTAGTTATTACCTGTACCATTACAACATCCCGTATAACAAGTTTTCCAAAGTAAAATTACCATCAGGGGTCAGTGATGTGACCGCACTACAAGACGGCAGTGTGTATGTTACATGTTATGAAAAATTAGTACTACATGTGTCCTCTGATGGACAGAAGTATAAAAAAGTTACTACAAAGGGACTAGCATCACTGGGGTTTATTTCTAAAATAAGTGTCAATCCAATACAAAAGAAACTGGTCATGAGAACAAGAGATTTAGTTACAGATTTCATGTGTTGATTTTTGACAGAATAAATCTTAGTAATAAAGTTTCATTCTTACAAAACTAATACAGAAGATCGTATACATTTTGCTAAACTATATGTATGTGGAATTTATAAACTTTTATGATTTTTTAAAGTATATTATTAGACATGTTTACCAGAAGCCGATATTGAAACTGAAACCAAATCCTATACCAAAACCAAAAATAGCAGTGAGGTAAAAGATGAATGTTTAATATATGTTTAGTTAATGCAACTCTGCCACTCTATTATATTGTGTGACATTTGAATACACTAGATGAGGGATTACTGCGAATCAACAATTTAAATGAATCTATCTAAAAGGCAAAGTTAAATTTAACGAGTATTGATTATCAAATATAATAACGCAAGTTAAATACAATTAAGAATAAAAATACACAAATGAGTATAAGAGCGGTACGTATCAGGTAGCAAAATAAACTTTAAATGGATTTGATTTTGGTGAAGATTTTACCCTACATTTGAAAAAATGGCATTGTTGTTTGATGTTAGCAAAACTTTGATTCATTAAGCTTTCCACGAAAATATTCATAAGCTATCCATGAAATTATTCATCAAACATTCAGATTAATGATAGCATGGCCTTCAGCTGAAGAATGGGAATTTATGAAGGATGATTGACCAGAATGGGAAGAGATATTTGGATCTTGACCAGAATGGGAAGAGGTATATGGATCTATTAATTATACCTTCCAAAGAAAAAATCGCCTAACCGAAAAAACACAGTTGTTTTATAGTTGGCATTGTCATATACACTATAAAATTGAGAATGGAAATGGGGAATGTGTCAAAGAGACAACAACCCGACCTTACAGCAGACATTCGCAAGTCATAATAGACATAGAAAACAAAACAAAATACATGAAACCTTGTTTCCTAGGTCATAACAACGACGCAATGACTAACACATTGATGGATGCGACTTGTCCACACGATATTTTTCTGTTACTTTGTGATTGTTACTTACTTGGAGATACCATATACCCATCTGAACATCATATTGCAACAACATATACTGACATGCAGCTACCCATTCAAAATGCAAAAATCCGATCAACGCAAATGGTTCAATGAAAAGATTCTTCCAAGAGGAGTTTATGTAGAACAAGAACATTCCATAAGACGAATGAAAATTTATAGAATAATAAGTTCTCTTTATAATGGACAAAAGGCGGAATGATATTGCGCCTATTGTAAAAATATGTGCAGCATTTTCAAAACAACGATACCTGCTTCATGAATAATTATGTAAATCATAAATGAATTGCATCAATAGCTTAAATTGTACATTACTGTATACAATAATGGTTGAATTTATGTTTGCTTTTTGATAGATTCATGTGAATTGATGAATTGAAGTACATAGTTATGGTAGTCCAGCCGTTTGGTGCAGATATAGAGCAGAATTGCTCACTTGATGAGGAAAGCATGAAACTTTGCATAGTAGTTCTTGGTTATATACCCTTTGATTTCAGCTATGGACCAACTCTGAAAAATCCAATATGGCTGCCATTTTTAAGATGGCGGTAAAACGGTGTAAATATCAAGATTGTCCGAAAGGTATTCTATATAATTTCGGAAATTAAAGTAATGATTCTTTAAAATTGGACTTCATGTTCTTGAATTTGTTATCAATTAATTTTAAAATTTAAAAAAAAAAATAATTTGGTTCTTTCTATAACACTTACATTTGCAACTATTGCTGCATATACAACAACAAATAGTGAAATTCAAATTTTTAATCAATATGTTACATGTTCTTATAATTGTTTTTTAAACGCTTTCACTTTTAGTGGTTGGAATGAAATATTTTGAAACGAGTCGATTGAACGTTGATATAGGTCGGTTTATTGTGATGGAATAGTAGGTAACTCATCTGAACTTTGAGGCAGTTCCGAGGGCACCTTGTCTCGTGTCTCTTCAATGCCACGTCTTACGTCACTTATCGCGTTTTCATCTGCCGTACCCACTACATCGTCAAATTATTCTATGTTATCAATAGGTGTACCTTATTTCAGGCGAATCAGACGATTGCCATCATTTAAAATGGTTAAGGGGCAACTGTTTCCTTTTCCAACTACGTGCGAAACCAATTCGCAACTATTCAGCGAGAATGGTCCTAAAATGTACTCCTGGTCAGCACTTTTATTGGTTTTATTGGTAACAGTCATTTTTGAGTTTGACGGAACTGTAATGTTTAGTTGTTGCAGATTAGCTGAGTTGAAATCTCGTTTTCATTGTTAACAAATGCCTCATTGATCACTTTATTGTTGATGGTAATTGTGGGAGTACCCAGGTTTATCACTGCGCTCAGTGTGTCCAAAATATCTAGCCTAAGTATAGCCTAAGTAAAACATCGTCTGTTAATGGCTCTTTGCACACATCCTATTGTATGTTTACTCTATTAATGTCCAGAGTCGTTCTTTATAATCTTCCCAATAACAAGCTGTACTAAATCCATTGGATGTTGGTTTTTACTTGTTTTAACGCCTTGTTGAATATTTCTGGGTTCCTGTCTATTACATGCCTTGAAAAATCTTTACATCCTCGGAGGAATGCTTCGGTTCCAATCTGGTTTTATCGTCCTTCTTGCTGAAGCGGTGCTCCAAATGAATGTTTTTATCAAAGGCCTTGGAATCATCATCTGTGTTTACCTTGCGAGCGTACTCAAAGCCAACATCGGCCTGGCAATCTGGGACCTACACACATTTTTCCTGTTTTCCCATTGTCATCTACCAGCAGTTCGTTCAAATTGGTAAAGGAACTTCTCTCAATTAAAGGATCTTCTTCAATTTGAGTTTTTTTTTTCATTTTTGGGAGCTGTGGGCTTCGGCTCCGGTCCCTTGCACCAAGATTTTCTTGCCATCGGGTATATTCTCTCTCCAATGATGAGTCTGAAAAAGAGCTGTTGCCACACACTTTTTGGTTTCCTCTGCTCTTTCCTGGATCGGTCAGTGGAGTCAGTTAGCTGTTATGGAAAGACTGTAAGAGCTCCAGGAGCTGACGAGGTTGTCATAATTGGAGTGATAAATGTGGGATTTGCCATTGACTCAATGGAGATGATACCGTAAGAAGCCACTGAACTCAGCATTAGAGAAACTTGATAGAATCCACTTGCAGCCATTTTTTTTGTAATGGTGTGCTGCTCTGAACCAAATAGTATTGACTCATAGTTGATGGTAAGTGTGCGTAAGAAGACACATAAGCCTTTTGCTGGTATCCTTAATTAGTACTATAGGTTTATAGTATGTTCTTAAATGAAGATTGTTGTTGAATAAATTGAACTGTTGTCTCATGCAGAGCCAAGGGCCCTGACATAAGACTTTTGACTCAAGGTGAAGACACCTTCAACAGAGTTGGCTTGGTTGATGGTTCATGCAAACTACAATAAGGGAAAGACCCAAGGCACGGATTTTGTTGTATATTTTTGGTAAACTTGCGTTGTACTTGCTAAGGTGAAATTTGAACTTAGATAATGTGTCCATTGCAGGAATTTTAACTTTTTATTGCGATTGTCAACTAATTCACTTTCAACAGATGCCAGTTGTTGGAAGGTACCCTGCTGTTTACATGACCTTTTAAATTGAACTGTGTCTCCTACCTCAGTTGTTGTCAGGTTGTCCATCCGTCTCACCACAACATTAAATATCTTATAATTTTGGTCTGACCATAAATTCCGTTAAGCAATTACCACTAGCCTTGTGGTCTATTCTCTTCTCAGACTGCTGAAGTTGCTGAGATATTGCTCCCATCTGTTCATTATTAATATTCATTGCCTCTTTTTGTTCAGCTTGAATCGTAATGAGACCGACACATATTTTAACAATTCGCGCTTCGCTCTGTTTTATATTGCGGTAAATCTCAGCTGTTCTTTGAGCGATAAATTTTTTATCTGCTAAAATTTCTTGGTACAATTGTTTAATAGTCATTTCTGAGCTGTCCTCTGTTAAAGCGTCTTCAGCTGTGGTTTTCTCCATATCCCCAAGTGATTCAGTTTCTGCCATTTCAATGTTCTTGTCCTTGATGTCAACATAGGCGGATTTTAAAATCAATTTGGAAGATTTTTCTGACACATCAGATATGAATGGATGACTTAAAACAACAAATATTATGACACCTTTCAGAGGCGGATTTAGAGGGTTTTTGAAGGGGCCCAGGCCCCCCCTTTCGTGGGAAAAATTTGGTTGATTATATAGGGAATCACTGAAGCATGACTGGAGCGGGTCCCCCCGTAGGTCAGTCAGCGCCCCCCCCCCCCCCCCCCTTTAGGCAAAGTTCTGGATCCGCCACTGGTCAATGATACTTGTATAAAATTATCAATGGGTGCAATCAACAGTTTTTTTCTATGGTGTCACATTTTGAGGGACCATGCATAAGTGACCCTTAGTGGTGGACTGATTAATAAAGATACTTGTATAAAACTAGATATCACTGGAATCAGAATGTTCTCTAGCTTATAATGAAATAAAAATGTGTACTTTTAATATATTTAAAATATTCCATCCAATGAACATGGGGAAAAAAAGGTCTAATTTGAACATAAAAAACTTGAAACCAGTTCATGTGCACATCCATGAAGACGTGATCCATGCACATTTTACATAATCAAAACTGTATGAAATTTGTAGGTTTTTACCTGGCCTTTCAAAAAAATCTTGTTTCAGGGTACGGTCTCCTGCTGTTTACAGTGTTGTCTCCCCTCAAAACATGTAAAGTTAATATAATTTTTAAAATTATTTCAATCATTCAACCTGTTTTAATTGAAAGCTAATTAACTAATTTTTACAATCAAATACAAAGAACATGATACCTTTTTACCAATTGAGTAAATAAACAGGGGTTTCCCTCCATGGTTATTTTTAGTCGGGGAATAACCCCTAGTTTTTTTATACGAAACTGTTTATAGCACCCAATACAACCATATATGGTAAAGAGGCACCTATTTTCAAAACAACATACTAGTATATGAATTATTGCTAAAATAAATAATTATATCCATTTTTGATAATACTAAGTGTTTGTTGGATTTTGTTGGTATCAGATTTTGTTTCAGGTTCATTTCTATTAGTATTCAAATTAATGTACTAGAAAAGTCAATGCAATGTAGAAATGTTGTGTTTCTGTGTTGTCGTTCTCCTCTTATATTTGATGTGTTTCCCTCAGTTTTAGTCGGTAAGGCCAAATAAAAATATATTTGTGGTTCTAGTAACCCTACAGTCCCTACTTTTTCGGCTTAAAAATAGCCTACCCTTAAGATTTTATTGTCATTTTTCATTAAGCACTGTTAAAGTCAGAATATTGCTCCCATAGACTCAATGTAAAAAAAACATAAAATAAAAAAAAATCCCTACCTACCCTACCTTTTTGCAGATGTAACTGGAACCACACATACTTTTCTATTTGGCCTAATTGGATTTGTTTTATTTTCTCAATGGATTTACGAACAGCAGTATATTACTGTTGCCTTTATTTAGTAGAGACACCTCTATGTCATAAAGAACTGAAACAATAATAACCTGAGAAAGCCAATTATTGAAAGCGTATTTATAAACTATTTATCACAAGCAGATGGAGTATATATCATGAAAATAAGAACTCTAAGTTTAATTGGCATATATAAGTATTTCCTCTTTATTATCAAGCACATGATCAAAGTAAATCAGGTAGTTAAACAAAGTTCTGATATAAATGGGTAAGGATTGGGACTGGCAAGGAGGCAAAACAAACCATATTACCGGTCTAAAGATTCTACTAACGAATTTTTACAGAGACTTTTTTAAAGAAAAGCTGGAAACAATATTTCTATCAGAAAATGAATCTGATTTATGGATTTTGGTAGCATATGACTGAAAAAATATCTAAAACGCTCAATAAATTAACATCATTAATAAATTATTCTAAACTTTGAACAAATACAAATTGTATTGTAAAGTATATATATTTTATCATATAAATGACCAATTATAAGTGTGATTGATTTGACATGAAGTGTCTATAATGATTGTAAAATCATTAGGAATGCCATCATCACCATATTTTATGACCCAGTTTGCATTCTGTGTCCTTTTTTGATAAAATGAATTCTATGATAAAATGAATGCAATTATGACAAATATGAAGAAACACATTACAAGTTCAATACACTGGCATCATTTATTACTTAGTTTTAATGATATTTTATTAATATTTTCAGAAATTATAAAGTACGTATTTTACACATGTCTGTTTCCCCATTGTGTCTTTGTTAATTGTGACCCAACAAAAAATCAGTAATAAATAGAGAGTGTCAAATATACTTAATTAAATTGCAAGTCCAGGACATAACAATAGTTCTAAACCAATGAATTAAATTTCTTTTAAATATGCATATATGCCTTATTTTTTAAAGAATAATGCACACACTGAAATTTTCAGTCAGCTTTATTGATTTTGATACATAATAAAATTGAGAATAGAAATGGGGAATGTGCCAAAGAGACAACAACCCGACCATAGAGCAGACAACAGCAGAATGTATTATGTCAAATTTCTAATGACCTTTTTTTCCAGAAATGTTAGCCATGCCACTTGAAATTGATATTTTATAAGTTTAGTATGATATTAATGTGACAAACATAAACTTCATATGATTAAAACAATTTGTGGTTTTCAGGAATAGAAAAATATAAACAGGTTCTCCAAGTCTGTCACTTAAAGTCTAAAGTTTCTCCTAGTTTTAGGACAACTTCCAACAACTGTGGGTCATCTGCCCAGTTAACTCCACTTCCCAGCACAAGTCCCTGCAATGTATGTCTGGCTATCACAATCTTCTGCATTATTATATCAAACTCTTTCAAGGATCTGCAACATCAAATGAATATCAGATGAATATATCAAAACAAATTGCTAAACACTACTTAGTTATATCAGGGGGCTCAATTATTTGTATGTGCTGTAATGTTGCCCAATATGTATGCCTATTTCATATAGATTCATAATTATTTGATATATATATTAATATGGTATTTTTCAATAGCTCTCCTTATCTTCGTTGTAACAGGAAATTAATACATAATTACATGAAAGTTTAGTATAATAAAACATATAAAGTTAAGTATGACATCCATTATCACTAAACTAGTTTACATTTTTGTTAAGGAGCCAGCAGTAGCACGTCTCCAGGTGAATTTTTTTTTTTTGCTGAATTAAAGACCCATTGGTGGCCTTCTACTGTTTTCTGCTCTTTGGGTTGTTGTCTCTTTGACACATTCCTGATTCTAGTATAAAGTTTTATATATTTTTCAAAATGCTATCATTCTATACTTCAACAAATCTCCCCTGTCAAGGAGACAGCTTAATTTTTCAGAGCTCTTTTAAAAAAATCATTATATTCAAATTTCACTCACTGCATAGTTTCTGGGTCTCTGATAATTTGTTGTTTTGCTTCATTTTTCTCCTTTATCTCCAACATTATTCTTCTACTTTCTGTTCTTTTCTCTGTAAAAAAAAATAGATCTGTCTTATCACAAGCACCTTTTCACATCCTCTTTGTTTGATATGTACAAAATATCAATGTTCAGGGGTTGATGTGATATAAATATTCCAAGTATCATCAACAAGAATTTAAATTACGCTGTACAGAAGCATATTTTGAAATTTTAAAGTACTATTTAATCATATGTAAAAGCATTTCTCCAAAACTGAAACTTAGTAATATGAAGTAAATAATAAATAGTGATCGTGGCAAAATGGAAACAAGAAAGCTGCTGTTAACCATCTATATCATAAGTGGGGGGTAGAATAAGTTTCAGTACCATTACATCTATGATGATGTAATCGCAAAGAATTTTAACGAGGGGAAATTTCTCGTTTATTTGTTTTTAATTTCCATCTTTACATCATCCTATAGCTCCATGCAACAGCAGTTTTTCTGCAACCTTGAAAACTCCCTATTTCATGATGAATTGTGTTGTATTTAAACATGTTAAATGCAATCAACAATTTCATTCATAATATGTCATTGCTCAACCCACATTTCTCCATCATCAAAATTCCAGGAGGATTTTACAAATGTAAATACATGCAAAATTTACCCTTCTCTGTGTTTTCATTATTTTTAACTTATTATAAACTTGAAGTAAGTGTTTAAAGTTATATGAAAAGAGCTGTGACCGGCGAAAAATAAAGTTTATCCAATTTTTTAACCAATGCGTGTATATATCCTAAACTAAGTCTACTGTGGACTATTTTATAACTTTTTACGCATCCATATCATATAATCATCAAACAAAATACTCTCTCAGTCTGTTATGATTTGAAAATATGGCAGCCAATTAATTGTTTTGAAACTGTAGTTTGCTGATTCTCACCTTAGTTAGTAAATAATCAACAAAGAAGCATGGATATTGAGCATGTGTATAACATGTACAATAAGATAATAGTTTATTTCAATGACAGATCCATGTGTTTAATTGGATCACTGAATTTTTACAAGACAGGTCTTGCTAGGTTCACTGCATATGGAAAATATATCAGCAAATTGTTTGCTGGACGCAAACAATTATAAAACAGTAAATTTCTTCTACTAGGCTAACTTCTACATCAGTTTTAAAATAAAAACTAGCTATTAAGTTACAAAAAACTTATACTTCATTCTTGTATATTTTAAAGTTTCATATGAATTTAAAACTTGTATGTAAGTGCACAAGTAGTAAGTGCTTTGAATATAAGAAATAAGTTTGCCATTTTACATAAAAATCAATTATCTAAATCAGGGCTTCCAAAAAACATTTGAGCCAGCCGGACATTTTATATCTGATCCCGATTTTAATCCCTTAAGACCTAGTCACAAAAGGCAATTATGGTAATTAATCAGATGACCATTAGATTAAAAAACGATTTTAAACTTTACTTTGATATGAATTTGACGTTTGGATGTAAACTGTTAAATTGGCAGTGCATCATTCAAAGTGTGCACATCAGCGTGCTCATATCTGCCATAGACTCTTTATTTGTGCAAAATGACATGTCAAAAACTTTATTTTCGTTTTTAAAATCACGTTTTTCTAAAACCGAATGTTGACTTGACAATGGTAAAACATGGACCATAAACAGATACGTAAAATCTGTGTACGTTTACAAAGCATAACTGAGTGAAGAAGCTCTTTCCACGTTATTTCTTCAACAAAATACTTGAAATGAACGTTTAGATACAGGTATCAATGATAATTTTAGCATTTTGAAGAAATAAAGGATGCATAATTAAATTTCCCACCTTTGCACATGCGCACACTTGTTCTAATTCATTCTACGTAGTTCTAACGATTTTTCATTTAAACCTTTTAAAATTTTTAATCAAATCATGTAGATAACTAATTTCTTATAATTTTAATCTTTTGGACTAAATCAATGAGCTACAAACCGCTGAAATGTAAGAAAATAATTGTGAATAGACCGATCAATTTATATGATGTCCGGTACTGAACATAGTTTACCTGTCACCTGAATAGGTAGATATCACCTGTCCAACAACTAATTAGCCTTGATTAAAATTAGAAAGTATTGAAGTAGGGGTTGTTTTGATAGTAATTAATCATCATGTCACTTTTATGACCGGAAATGTGTGGATGTTAAAGGCAAAAGGTTGTGTCAAAAAGATTGTGAATTATGTTAATATGACCGAAAAAGCCTTGATAACTAAAATGTATATGACCGTTTCATGCTTTGCCCAGCCAGACTTTTATCGGACATTATACAAATGTCCGGAATATATGACCGTTTTGGAAGCCCTGATCTAAATGTATTTGACTAATCATGTGTCAGTTACTTCTTAAATATAACTTATAGGAGAAATTCACATGACATAATTATATTTTTTAATGTCGAAAATAACAAATGATGTAACAATTTAACAAATGTTTGCTAATTTGTCTATTTTATTTCTTACCATGTTTATTAATATCATATATTCTTGTTGTTACATCATTTGTTATTTACTGCTTCTTTAAGAACAATCATTTAAACAAGTTAATTATTCAAATATATCTCTACCCAACTTACTACGAACTGATAGAGTTGTACATTAAGATTGCAGTAGCATTGAAATCAATTATATTTAAATGAGAATCAGATCTCACAAATTTGATAAACAATAAAACAGCACACATATCACTTGGCAGACATAGACCCATGTGTCTCAGGATTGCTTCATGGATTTTTTTCTATTGACAAATACATAAAGTAATTAATTACCAAAATTGTCTTTCTTCAGAGTATCAAGTTTACTTCTTAGTTCAGTTGTTCTCTAGAAAAGAAATATTAATCATGGTAATCTAGATATATATATAGGTTTATAAATAATTTTTGACATTTTGACTGAATAGTCTACAATTAATCAAAAATTCAAATATCACTTTTATAATGCATTAAAACTAAACAAATCATAGAATGACTGAGCAATATATATATAGATTCTACCACTGCATCGAGTGTGATACAATACTTATCCACAGTTTAATTTTGAGCATTTTAAATATTTAAAATTTAACTGTCGAGAGTGGATAAATATTGTATTACAGGAGATTTGGTGGTGGAATCTGTTTCTCTAATGATTTTCAAATAATAAGCAGGCAAAACTTATTTCTTCTTTGCAACTGATCAGCAAAAAGATATGTTCTTTCTATGTGACGTCATCAGGCATGGTCGCCTTTTTTCATGCCGTCACAATAGGAAATTAAGAGGAAAACAAGAAAATTCGACGTCATAATCGGAATTTTAACCAATGAACTACTGAGATCAAACGAACCACACGTTGATTAAATTTTTATATACAATGGGTGCAGAAAGGGATAAATTGACCAAGAATTAGAGAAACATAATTAAAAATTTATACTAATGTCAAAAAGTGAGTTTTCTACCTGTAATATAAAATGAAAGAGGTCTTTGTTGAAATCTGTTGTAAACATTATCTGTTTGGGTGCATCTCAATTTTTTCATAAGATTTCCATAAATAGTAAGAGGACTAGAACCATTACTTTTTGTTTAGATAAGACTTTCCATTCTAACAATGTCATTTTAAATTCAACTATTATTTTCATTTCTTCATACCTTTAAGGCTTTCATTATTTCTGTTACAAGTCGACACTGCTTCTCTAACAACTCAGCAATGTATCTGCCAATATATAATTAAATATAAACATAACAAGGAAGCTATTTAACCAAGAGTTCTAATGTAAATTTTAAAGACGCCATCAGGAGTTGGTTGACTGTAATGGAATAACAGTTGCACAGATGATATAGGATATGTTCCTTATGTCATAAATGCAATCCACTTTCCTTTTCATGAATGTGACCTACCAAATTAGACTACTTATTGGGTTTGTAATAACATGAGCAACATGACGGGTGCCACATGTGGAGCAGGATCTGCTTACTCTTCCAGAGTACCTGGGATCACTCCAGTTTTTGATGGGGTTTGTGTTGCTTAGCTTTAGTTTTCTATGTTGTGTCATGTGTATTATTGTTTGCCTGGTGATCTCTTTCATTTTTACCCATGGCATGGTCAGTTTATTTTCAATCTATGAGTTTGACTGTCCCTCTGGTATCTTTCGCCCTTCTTTTCTAGGTAGAATCTGAAGGCAGATGGACAGTGTCATGTAACAAACTGTTGACACAGAGATATGTCTGGTCTGTTGGTAGAAAATTCAGAAAAAGACAACCTGATGGACAGCAACATTGTTTATTTATTCAAAGTTATTTTTAAATTCCAAATTATGTACCCAAAATCCAATATTGCGAACCCCTATGGAAGATCCTAACTTCATATTCAATACTCACTTTAACTTCTCTTTATTTTCCTCATTAATATTCTCTTCTTCAAATATTTCTCTGACCAAAAAATTCCCAAGCTGTATTCTATTGAAACATAATCAAGTTTGTAAATACTGTGTACTTCATATATACAAAATCAATTTAATTTTAGAAAATGATTAAAAGGTATTTCATCTATAGTGCAATGTAAAATCATGTAATAGTCTATTTGCCAATCCTATAACTAACCATATTTTGTGAGTTTTACTTTTAGGAGGGACATACATACTTATTGACAATAAAGAGCTTAGAAGTTGAAAAATCAAATTTATCTGAGTAATATGTGTGTAAAATTTTAGTTTTTCAAATCTTTTAAATACTGCTACCATTAATTATTTGGTAAGCTATCATAATCTGTTAATTACTGGTTATAAATAATTGGTTAAACACTAAATACTTTGTTCAAGACAAAACATTATCAAATCTCCAAGATGTAGGCAGTATTTGACATAGTCCAGAAAGTATCTAAAATCGCTACATCAACAGGGCAAAGGGTAATTGTACTAAATTGTCAATATAAATCACGCCTACAACCCTGGTTGTTGAAAGATGTATGAACACGGTCTACAGCATTTAAATACATTATTTATAATTTTCAATGTTAAAGTTCTATTTTCGAGATATCAAGGAAGGAAGGTCGAGAAATACTGTCCACTGTCAATTAAATCAGGAGAGTTCAATACGTGTGTCTGCTTGGTAATATGGTTTCTTTGGCTGCAAAAAACTATATACATGTATATATTGATTTAGTTTTGAAATAGCTTCTCCATTCTTGATTTTCTTAAAGAGAGTGAATGATTGATCAAACTTGGGGATAGTGTAACAGAAGTTATTAAGGGAGCTATCAAAACACATAAGTGTAGTGCGGGTTCAATACATAGGACAATCCGCATACAACAGATTTGATAATATTTGACCATGTGGTATTTATCTCATTCTTTTTACTTTGCATAATTATTTTAATACATATATCTATCTGTTTCAGGTAAAAATTGATTCCCAAATTGGAGATACAGTATGCAAAGGGCAATTATATTTTCTCCAATTTTATTAAAGTATGGGACAGGAAAGACCCCTTTATTCCAACCATAAATATTCCAATTCTTCTTGACATGAAATACAAGAAAATATCAGGTTAAGGGGATGGTATCCAAACCATTTTAATTGCACTTACTAGGGCAGGGTTGATCCATAAAAACATTCACATGCTTCTTGACATGAGAACCAACATAAAATACTGTTAAATTAAGAATACAGGTACACAATGTCTCCTGCTGACCTCTACTTAACCAATGTGCAACATGGCGACCAAGATAGCTCCTTTTAGAGTTTTGCAAATTGGATCAAACATATCATTTCTACACATGTTGCTACGAGGTAGGAGGTTGAAAGTGTATACAAGAAATAATATCTACAGTATAATTTGTGAAGATTTATAACTCTGGACAGATTTCAGTAAACAGTGACATTAACAAGATGATGCTGATATAGTGAAAATAATAGTATGCCGTTCTATATATAAACATACCTTTTAATTATGACTTCTTTTCTGTCTTTATCAAAATGTTGTTTTCTTAAATCTTCACCTAACTCTGTTAATCTGAAGAATTGAATAAATTAGGTACAATGTGTATCTATATCAATTTTAATAATAAATTAATTAAAGTTTCACAGAATCCATATTATCAATGACAAAAAAATACCTTTTCCAGAGTTTTGCATGAAAATACCCAATACAACCTCAGCATCTTTAATTAGAAACATTGCAATACCTAGTAAGGTTGATCTATTCTATAATTCAACCTTTTACTTTCAGTGCATTCAAGCTAAAATAGCAAGTTTCATGTGAATGATTTGATTTTTTTATTTCTAAAGAAGAAGTGGGGAAAAGGATGACTTTCAACAAGGTTTATGTCTATGAAAGATTTAAAATAGGAGATCTTGCACATTTTGTATTAAAAAAACATTAATGTGCATCAGCCATGTATATATGAATTAAGTCCTATATTTCCAAAGAAGTAAAGCAATGGTAAGTATTCCTCACATTCAAAATGGAAAGTGTAGATTTATAGTCACCCATTTAAGGAATTATTCAGTTATTATATCTTCATCTCAATTACAAATATATAGAGTCAATAGTAACCTAATTAGTCAAATTATATATATATTTTTTTTTCATTTGAAGAACAAACATTGCTTAAAAGCCTTTGTATAGATTAATAAATGATACTGTAAAACTACTTATTTTCATAGATACTTTCTTTCGTGTTTAGCCCTTAGTAGCCTATTTCGCTGCATTCTAATTTTGAGATTTTCAAATTTGGTTGATGTGGTTTTATAGTGAAAGATCCAAGTTGTTCATGTTCACTTTATTTTTCAATTTTCAAAAGATGCTACAATAAAACACTTGCCTAAATTTGTTGGTTTGCACTTATGAAACAAATATGTCGTAAGATACATGGAAACTTACATATTAATCAGTTTCACTGAGTCATCTTTATTAACTTTTGTAGAACTGGTAGCTGAAAAAGAATATAAAATAGAAAGAGCTTTTGTTTCATTATAGGGTCTTAAACTAAAATAACCCTTATACGTTACATTTATTCTGTTATAAACTTATTTGAATACAATCATGATACAAGTGGCAAGCCCATGTCAGAAACATACAAAATTGAAAACTAGGTAAAACAAGCTGAAGCAGGGGGTTAAATGGGATACACAAAATGGATACCCTCAGATAAAAGGGAAAGTCTTTAATTTGCTAAGAAACTTTCAAAAATGTAGATGATCAGGCAGACATGAATGCTTGGTTACTCAAAAACAAAAAAATCAAGACAAATGTCTATTAAATACTTTTATACCTGCCTCTCTCTGAATATC
This sequence comes from Mytilus galloprovincialis, assembly GCF_965363235.1. Classification (NCBI taxonomy): domain Eukaryota; kingdom Metazoa; phylum Mollusca; class Bivalvia; order Mytilida; family Mytilidae; genus Mytilus; species Mytilus galloprovincialis. The sequence goes on along the minus strand of NC_134841.1, from coordinate 33,132,648 downwards.
ATGGCTTTCAATCTGGCTCCTCATCCATACTTCCTTTTGGTATTTTTCTAACTCTGTTCCTTCCATAATATGTATGTGCATAGACTTGATTTTTTGTTGTTAATTTACATGATTAACATCTGGAAAATATTTAAAAAAAATACAGATAAATTAATTACATAGCAACATTAGGCCAAATAAAAATATACATGTGGTTCCAGTTACATACTTTAAAAGAATAGGGTCGGTAGGTCTGCAATTTTTTTTTAAATTTTTTTTTACTTAATTTTAATTTGGATTGTCAAAATCAGGGAAAAAATCATGTGTTTACCGAAATTGTTTCCGGTATTATACATGACCCAACCGGAAGTTCGCCATTTACATGTGTGTTTCGGTATAAAACAGTCGTGTTACGCTTTTAGTTACTTCTGTTGCACTATATGTTATGAATTCTTGCATTTTAGCCATAAAAGATACTTCTTATGGAAATTCAGATGATAAAAATCTATGATTTTAATTATTGAAATTCTTTGTCCTCAAAATCAGATCGTTTGAAAATCTATTTTTCAGGAAAAAAAAAGTTCTAAGGTCGGGTTTGAACTAGGGTCGGTCAGGTAACTGGAACCACACATATATTTTTATTTGGCCTTAATCTGTCTCCAGTATATTAATATTCTTTTTGCAAAAAAAGTCTACATTTATACATGTAGCTATGACAATACAAATCCTCCACCCTGTTCCTTCAGTCTTGCTCATGATGATCACTAGGGGAAGCAGGGGTGTTGTAATCATTCTCACAGCTCATTCATATTTTTTCTATGATCCTTACTTTATAATTTAACTACTTAATCTGGAAAACTAGACATATCTATATAGGGAAGTACTTCATTCACATCACTGACAATTTAAGGTTTTTTAAAGATTGATAATTTAAAAAGAATTTTAAATATTTTTTCACTTTTTTCCCTGATTTAAACAATTGTCTCCCATTTTACAGGTTTGTAATAAAAATAGCAAAGGTGATTTCTACACATATCTTCATGTACAGAAAATGCAATAAATTCCATTGATAAAACACATTACTAATGATAAATAATGATTGTAATTTGTTAATTTTCCTATACATATTAGGCCTAAAATAAAATATTGTTTGTTTCCCAAATCCCAACCAACCTGCAAAAATGGTCCGACTCAAAAAATATTATTGTCAAAACTAGGTCAAATATTATTTTATTCATTTCCAATTTTCCGGCTTGCAGGATCCAGATATTGTTCAACCTTTTAGGAAAAAATAAAATTATTTTCCTACCTACATGTACCATCTCACATCTGGCTTGGCAGGGTCAGGATTGGAGTTACAAATCATGTATTAATTTAGGTCTAAAGTACTATAAAATATTAGTTTTTTAAATATAGGTTAATTCAAATTGTAAATAGGCATGACTGTTCATATTGAATTCTAAAAAAAATTATATGAAGTTATTGAATTCTAAAAAAAATTATATGAAGTTATCATGTTAAAGTTTAAGGCATACATGAAAGGTCATTGCAAATATTTCAGACTTACTACGTGTATATATGTGTATGTGTTAGTTCATGTATTATCTATATTATCATCAAAAGCATATTGCAGACCTGTCAACTTTTACAAATCTCCATGGGGGATTTATTATGCAACCAGATTTTATGGGTTATAGTTTTTGCTGCGTTTCTGTGTGCACTATTTTTTACTCTTAAAATAGTCTCATATCACTTTCAAATAGCCTCATATCTCTTTATTTTTCTGTTGGTATACTGAAGATGAGCAAATAAGCCTTGATTTCTTTTATTTGCAGGATTCCTGTACTTATTAATTGGCAAAATAACTTAAGAATTAATAAAAATAGCATTAAAATAATGGATACAAAGTGAAGACCTTTCCCCCTTCTTTCCCCTCCAACATTTTTCCAAAGACCTTCTTATCTTTGCAACACAACTCAAAAGACTTCACTATAAATGTTCTTAAGTTAAAAGGATGAATGGAGATTTTCAGTTAATCTATCAGTATTAAAGAGATACGAAGTGAAGAACTCCCTTTTTTTCCCCTCCAAAGACCTTGTTATCTTTGCACTATGACTAAATACACCTCAACCTAAATGTCTTAAAGTTAGAGGATTGAAAAAAGATTTCGAGTTAAAAGAGAAAATGCATAACATTTGAGTTATCTTTCTTTGTGTTCAGGGCAGAGGCTTATTCACAGTAGAAGGGAATACAAAATGGTGTCAATTTTAAAATCAGAACTGGACAGAAACACATCTAGATTTGATTTCAATATTTTAAACGGATTTCAAGATAAACGCTGCTTTCTAATGAGTTCATAACAGGTTTCGTTATTTCATTTAAATTAATTACAATTTTGTCTTGAAACTACAGTAAACATTGCCAATTGTGATTGTATGATGATAAAATGCTGACTAACCAATTCTATTTACAAATTTTAAAATCAATTTGGAAGATTTTTCTGACACATCAGATATGAATGGATGACTTAAAACAACAAATATTATGACACCTTTCAGAGGCGGATTTAGAGGGTTTTTGAGGGGCCCAGGCCCCCTCTTTTGAGGAGAAAATTTCTGTTGATTATATAGGGAATCACTGAAGCATGACTGAAGCGGGCCCCCTCCTAGGAGTCAGTGGGCCCCCTCTAACATACCTGCCAACTGTCACTATTTGTGGGGGATTTCCCCCATGGACAAAATGATGAAGGCTCCCAAATTGAAATTTTTAAAGAGCAATCATGTCCACAATTTTAACAAAAGAATTAATTTTACAATGAATTAAGGCTTATAAAACTATGAAGAAGCAAAAAAACAACATTACACTGTATTTGAAGGCCCCCTTGAAGGTTTTTTAGGAGTGGGGCAGCCATCTTGCATGCAAAACCCCCATGGGCATTTTGAAAATTTGGCAGGTATGCTCTAATGAAAATTTCTGGATCCACCACTGCCTGTTGTGGCAGTTGATTAGTGTAGAGTCGTAAACTTGTCATAAATATGTCATCAGGTAAAATTATAGATGAATTCAGGCAATAAGGTTCCAATGTAACAACAACGTTTTTATTATTGCTACATTTCAATGTAACCAGTGCCTAAGTGGTAAACTGGAAAAAAGTTACAGGAAAAAAGTCACGGGAAAAAAAGTCACAAAATACCTCGGAAAAAAAAGTCACAACATAATTTATGTTTGGATAAAATTCAACTGAAGTTTTTGTATGCATAGAAAAAAATCTGAATATACTTGAATAGAATCAATTATCTTAAGTGGTAAATTCAATACCTTTTTAACAAACAGGGAAAGCTTATTGTTTCCTTTTATTTATAAATGACCCCAAGTTGTATTTTATTGCCATGGCTTCCTACCAACAGAGGAGTGGAAGGTCTACAAAAAGTGAAATGTGCCACAAAAAGCCACTAATTAATATTAACAGTCCCTATCAATATAAACGGTTGTAAATACTAAACTATTATTAATGGCAATGAGTTGTTTGTTTAACACTATATTGAAGAATCCATACAATAAATATATATATTACATGTATTAGGACCTTTTTTCCAAAAATATATCTCTAATATATGCAGCTATATGACCATTTTCAAAAAAAATATATATTTGGAATTTTTCTCCAATAAATACATGTATGTGCTAACGGAGACTACTATAACACTGTGTTATAGTAGTTTCAGGTGCTAAGCATAATAATTACTAGTTTTTCATACAAACATATTGTTATTCTCGGTCTTACTTCTGACACTTATTCTGTTAGATTTCTGATAATTTTTGTCCCCACAGTGATACCAAACGACATCAAAAAACCATTCAGCCTCTGCTTCTGTATAAAGGCCCAGTAATTTGATGTTTTGATCAGCTAAAAAAAGGCTGTATTTTCATTGTTCATGTTGTTTATTTTTGTGCTAGGACTCCAAAAACTGATAAATTGATAAGGTGAATATAAATTTGTGACCTTTACCTATACAGTAACAAATTAAAACTGGTAATATTTACACCAACAACATCATTCGTGTAATTTAGTTTGATAAATTAGCAACTTCAATGTAGATGGGTATACCGACTTCTTTGCAAATGTGTTAAAAATTTGACAACATCACTTCCCGCCAATTTTAGTGTGCTAAATTGTGAACCGGAATCTAAGTATCGGAACAACATACGGACTAACACGTACGTTCCGCTAACTAGATGACAATTTAGACATGTTTACATATATATATATGTATATGCAGAGACATGTGTATATATGTCTCTGGTATATGTTAGCGGTAATAAGTGAAATTAGGCATTAAGCTTAAATCCTAAGCAATAAGCTTACGCCTAGGCATTAAGCTTATTGCCTGAAATCTGATGATGATTATTCATCCTAATGCCGAACATAAATTTAGGCTGAGACTACTATGTGTTATAGTAGTCTCAGATTTAGGCAATAAGTAAACTCTGGAATTTATTCATATTTAGTGATTTATTCATCTTGATTTAAAGTCGTTTCTTAATCATATTTCTAATAATGCATGTATAAATATACATTCATTTGACAGATTTTCAAAATTAAGTGTTTTAGTAATTTTAAATGGTTAAAAAAACAGAATTAACTCATACTTTTCGAGGCCGTAACTACCCTTGAGGCAAGTGAGGCAATTGCCTCACTAAAATTTCGACACTGATTTTTTTTTTATACATATATATATAAATATAATAGTCATTTGTTGTTCTGCCTCAACCTTAATTGCTATAACTTGTCATCATTCCTTTTAAACTATTCTTCCTGGATATATAACTCAGCATCTCAACGGGTGATGTTTCTCGGTAACATTAACCCAGAGTAGTAACGATAATCATCATGGATCTTTAGTTAAAAACAGGCTCTTGCAGAAAAAGGAAAAGCGATACTGAAGGTAAAGAAGGAATAATTCTAGTAAACTAGGTTTTTTTTTATGAACAGAGTCTGAGTATTGCATATAACTTCATTAGAACAATCCAAAAACGATAAGTAGACTGACAAATATAGCACTGGTCTTCGGAAGGGGGCAGTCCTGTCTGCGTATCCATTTCTCCGTTTTACCAACTTTTGACAAATCAAGTACTGGGCATCGCAAGGGGGCAGTGCTATCTGCGTATTCATTTCACGAACTTTAATCTTTCTCTTTACAGATAAATAAAATATAAATAATATGAAACATGAATGCATGGATTAGTTTTTATCCATGTTTCTTTAACCTTAAAAATTGAAAGATTATCCCATATTCCAATTTGATATTATTGAGGAATAAATACATTAGATGTATGTTTCATTATAATACTTTATTCTGATTGGCTAACTGCACATCACATGTTATTCCTTAAGCAATTGCATCAGTCAATAAAACTTATCATTCACGATAACACGTGGTCCCACAATAAAGTGCACAGGTGAATTAAATAAAAAATTTATAAAATTCGTGTTTTCATGATCATAGCTAAAAAATGTAATTATAAGTATTGAATGCTTCTTTTTGTAACTTCATAGGGTTGTAAAAGCGTTGACCGTGTGCACATTTTTAGAATGAAGCGCTTCCACGCTTCATACAAAATGTACTTCGGTCAACGCTTTTACACCCCAATCCTGTTACAAAAAGAAGCATTCAATTCTTAAATGGTAGAACCTTAATTTAACACAGGATTTTGTCTTTACTTATTCGGGACTACGGAATTTCGTTTCTTTATATTCGGAGTTTCGGAATCAGACACCCCAACCCCTAACCCCTAAATTTATAGATTCTGGAACTTGTAAATACCACCAACTATTTCCAGAAATAATTTGAAATTACGGAACTACATGTAAACGTCAAAAACTCCATTCCAATTTCCCTGTACCCATATCATATATACTTACTCTATAGATAGAATCATATACATGTATGTTATCTCATTCTATCCCTAGTTTTTCTACTCTTTGTCAGCATAAAAGCGAGTTTAATATTTTGTAACTGCGACTGATGGTGCTTAAAGGAAAGCTTAATTCCCTTTTGCAAACAAAAGCTGCTACCGAATTGCTGATGGAGAAGGAATTGGAAGAAGACATTGATCATTGTGTTGATGATAATGTGCTACTTTTAGAAACAAAGACTGCTCTGGAACGACTGAAAACTTGGAAAATAGCATGCATGAGTGGCGAGAGATAGTGCGGTCTTGCCATGCTCCATGTTCATCGCGATAAGGATATCAGAAGACCAAATTATGATTCTGAAACGATTTGACTGAACCGGCCATAGAAAAATTTGACAATCTCTTCTGAATCGATGTTTGTTCTATGTTCTGGCAGCAGACTCAAATCAGTGATATTTGGATGATTATCTTACATATAAATTTAGATAAAGTTGTTAAAAAATTTGGTGTAAGTAAAAGTCTTAAAATATGAAAAATTTATATAAAAAGTGTCCAAATTCAAAACATTATCAAACTCTCTAAAAATGCCTAGAATGCAGGATTTTGCACCATTCATTTCATACCCTCCAAAAAAATTTCGCCCAATTATTTTGCCTCATTAAAATAAGATGCCTAGTTACGGCCTTGCTTTTTTTCATGTTTTTGAGGTATTACAAAAAATATGGAGGGAAATTCTATAGAATAATTATATTTATTTACTAGTCGAGCTGGTTTGAACTGGTCAAAAGTAGACAAAATTAAGATATGATTTTTTGCGCACATCATTTTGGATAAGTAAATTTTCTTTGATAACAGTTCCACAATTTGTGAAAACAAAATGATTTGAACACACATGACACAATTTCTATCAAGTTTTCATATTTTTAAATTATAATTAATTGATGCGTTTTAATATAAATAACATATTTTATTAGTGATTTTATTTCCGGTTTCTTGTGGACAGTTGTCTCATTGGCAACACCTTCTATTTTTATATTTAGGATGAAACTGGGCCCAGTAGTTTTGCATCAGTAAAATTTGATTTTTTCTTTTGCTCATATTCAAACGTACTATGTTAATTGCAGTAATAAAATAAAATATTTGAAGTACTCAGTATTTATATGAAAGATGCACGATTATATATTTAATTTTAACTATTTATGATTAATTTGTTCAATTCTAATATAAAAAAAAGTTATATTTTTTTTACTAGTTTTTTTGTTTCAAAGAGTTTAAATGTATAAATATAATTATATCAAAATTTCTTATTACCCTTAAATTTAAAACTTATAATTATTTTCTAATAATGAATCGGCTTTTGAATTATAGTTGTGGGTTAAATTTGATACAATAATATTTCAATTTTTCATTGGCTATTTTCTTTTACGTCAATACTAAGAACAGCGGTTAAGACATCCTAGCTAAAATAATCCTCAGATGGATTCGATGTGCATACTGAGACATGTCGTAAGTCGGTCCCAACTTTATCCTAATTTCTGTCCTAAGAATATTTTGTATTTCTAAGGATAGTTTCGATAAAAATGCCCCAGTTCTCATAATGTTTCTATGTACAAAATTTAAAATATTTTTATTTAAATAGATAAATGTCTTTTATTTACTCGCATTTATATTTTATCGCCTGTACACATTTTCCAGGATTTAAGCTTAAATCCTAGGATTTAAGACTAATGCCAAACATCATTTATGCAATAGACTTACTGCCTAGGCGTTAGCTTATTGCCTAGGATTTAAAATATTTTTTTATATAATATTAGAAAATCATTTTCTAATATAAGAAATGATTTTCTAAATTAAAAAAGAAAAACACTATTTCTTATTATTAGAAAATGAATTTCTTATATTAGAAAATGAATTTCTAATATTAGAAAAAGAATTTCTAATATTAGAAAAAGATTTTCCTATATTAGAAAAGGAATTTCTAATATTAGAAAATGAATTTCTAATATTAGAAAAGGAATTTCTAATATTAGAAAAGGAATTTCTAATATTCAAATGATTTTCTAATCTTAAGAATTCATTTCTAATATTAAAAGTATCGTATTTTTTTATATTAGAAAATATATTTCTAATATAAGAAAATGGCTATTTAATATCAGAAATTTTTTTTCTAATATAAAAAATTATCCTGATTTAGAGTAATTTCTCGCAATTTGATTGGCTGAAATCAGTGGCGGATCCAGGGGGGGGGGGGGGTTCCGGGGGTGCGCACCCCCCCCTTTATTTTTGCCGATCAATGCATTTGTATCGGGACATATGTTTTGCACCCCCCCCCCTTGCCCTGGGTGCCCTGGGTTAGCACCCCCCCTTTCGAAAATTCCTGCATCCGCCCCTGGAAATTGTCCTAATAAATTTCAGTACAATTTTTTATTACGTCAATAGGAATTATCTCTTTAATTTATTACGTAAATCGGGATTATCTCCCTTATACCATTGACCTAATAAAAAAGAAAAAGAAATGAGTTGCTTTATAGTCCTTTTATTTTTAATTTTCACAGTTTTAGATTAAATAACTAAAATATATTTGGTTGATATTTTCCTTATATTGAATTTGAATATAATTATATGTAATATAACAAAATCAGGATAAATGCGTTATACACAGTGTTCAATTGACCTAATACGGAATTTATCGGGGCAATAAAATTCATATCGGGTTTGGCTTAATTTTCATGCAATTCAAGTAAAAATGTCTAACATTGACAGGCAATAAGCCGCATTATATAAAATGAACCTAATCATTTTGTAAAATGACTTAAATTCTGAAACAAAATACAACAAATTGTCTATTTAGTTTCAGGCAATTTGTAAAAATATGATATCATTGAGATGCATATGTTAAAAAGTGGACAAAAACACAACATCTTGCAAAGAAAATAACTAGGCCTAATAATTTGGTAGGATTAATTTATTCTCTAAAAAACAGCTGGGAAAGTTTTTACGTCATGATATGTTTTAGTGAAAAGTAAAAACACAAAAATACTGAACTCCGAGGAAAATTCAAAAAGAAAAGTCCCAAATCAAATGGCAAATTTAAAAGTTCAAACACATCAAACGAATGGATAACAATAAGCGTGTATGTACTCACTCAGTTTTTCAGATAGTAAATGTTAAAATGTATGATTATTTTGTCTAAATTGAAGAGGGACACATAGTTATTTCAAGAGAACAAATTTCACAAATGAATTTTTACAAATTCTTGATTAAAAAAAGTGTCGTGAAACACGGGAGCAGAAAACAGGTTTGGTTTTAATTGACTGATTACTGTTTGTTATGTGGATTAACCCCGATATAGGACAGGTTTTACAACTGCCGATTGAAACATGCGGCAATATATTTTAATCATCGTTCCAATTCATATAGAATAAGAATTTAAACATCCATTTCCAAACAAATTCCCCTCTGAGTAGCATAGCCACGCCGTGTCACCATACAATTATTTGATTGTGATGCAAATATATGAGTATCTTTCTCTTCACAGCCTCAAGGGAATCATAGGGTATTTACACTCAGTTATAAACAGTGGTTAAAATCTAAAAAATCCATCAAAAAGAGATAAATAATGATGCATTGACAGGATAAGCTGCTCCTGTTATAGAGGCATCACCCGTCATGGGCATATCTGCTACAGTCCGTTAAAAGTCAAATTAATCATGATAATGTACTGTGATTTTTTTTGAGAACATATGAAAAAGAGAAGATAGATATTCATGAGTGACGTGTGGGATTTATCAAACCTAATGTTATTTCATGTTTTATCAGAAAAGGTAACGAAAGAGCTTAATTTGTGTCACGATCCAAGTTTATCAAAATGTGGATTATTTTGTAACATTTCATGCTACAAAGTAGTTTCAGGCATTTTGTAAAATACCTTCAATTTACCAGGCATTGTGTGAATTGCCTTCAAAAATTACTCATAATGTAAAATACCTGAATCTTGCAGGTATTTTAGAAAATACCTGTAACATTTGTATGTTTAGGAATTATCTATAATCCATTTAATTTTCAGAGAATATCTATAACCACGAGTAATTTTAGTGATTATGTATAATTACTTAAATTTTCAAGAACTATGCACAATACTGAATGAGGAAGACATCACCAGGCCAGTAGTCAACACTTCGGTGTTGACATGAATATCAATAATGTGGTCATTTTTATAAAATACCTGCTTACAAAGCTTTGAATTTTTCGAAAAAACTAGGGATTTTCTTATCCCAGGCATAGAATACCTTAGCCGTATTTGGCACAATTTTTTTATAATTTTTGATCCTCAATGCTCTTCAACTTTGTACTTATTTGGCTTTATAAATACTTTGATATGAGCGTCACCGATGAGTCTCATGTAGACGAAACGCACGTCTGGCGTACTAAATTATAATTTTGGTAACTATTTACTCCGCTGGGTCGATGTTACTGCTGGTGGACGTTTTAATTTGTCCCCGAGGGTATCACCAGCCCAGTAGTCAACACTTCGGTGTTGACATGAATACCAATAATGCGTTCATTTTTATTAATATCCTGTTTTATACATAACTGAATATTTCGAAAAACTAAGGGTTTTCTTATCCCAGGCATAGATTACCTTAGCCATATTGGGCCCAACGTTTTGGAATTTTGAATCAATGTTTCAACTTTGTTCTTGTTGGGCTTTATAAATACTTTGATATGAGCGTCACTGATGAGTCTTATGTAGACGAAACGCGCGTCTGGCGTACTAAATTATAATCCTGGTACCTTTGATAACTATAAGCTAGCCACAAAAACAGGTTCAACCCACCATTTTTCTTAAAATGTCCTGTCCCAAGTTAGGAAACATGATGGCATTTTTTTTAAATTATTCACTTCAGTGTTTCTGTTGTTTCGTTGTTTTCCTCTTATAGTCGACGTGTTTCCCTGGGTTTTGGTTTGTGACTCGAAATGGTTTTTGTCTCAATCAATTTATGACTTTCGAACAGCGGTAAACTACTGTTGCTTTTATTTATATACTCAATTTACCACTTTCAATTGAATTCGTTTATTATCCTCGTTTGTTTGGATTGAAAGAAGAAATAGGTTTATTAGATATTTCCTGAAATTTTGAAGTCCATAATAAATCCGTCCCACTACTTTACATTATATTCAAAACATTTTCAGATTTTTTCATAATTTTTGAAGTCTAAAAAAAATCACACTCTCCAAACAAATGTTGGTGTCTTTGACATGGTTTTATGTTATACAAGAGAATCCTTTTTAGTAACTGGATTTTTATCTTGGCTGCGATCTTAAAAGTTATCCATTCCTGAAGGATGAAATAGATATAGGATAGCATAAAATCAGTTTGAAAAGAAAACTTCTAAACATTAAAAAGACACTAAACACCGAATTCAATAATAAAAAAAAGACGCTCAAACAAACAAGACTACAAAAACTAAACAGACATATATAATTTTAACAAAACGACCCAATAAAAGATCGGGATGGAATGTGGTGCAGCTTAAAGGTGAGCAGATCTTGAGATCATCTGGTGTCACCCGCCATAATACTTGTGGCAATAACAATAACGTTGGAAATTGGAAAAAGGAGTGGATTTTGGCAATGGAACCCAAAATGATGTTTGCCTTTAAGGTGAGTCACGTATAAAGTATTACCCTCGAAGAAAAAAAATCATCAACAGAGACATCGACCTGATAGTTAAATTTCCCAAGTACTAAACTTGTTAAAAAGAAACCATACAACCGTACACATCAATGATCATCAATATGTTTTGAGTTTCGTGTCAGCTTGTTCAATATGAGCTGAGTCGAATAGAAATCGGCATTATGCAAGTGCACGTAGACATGTAGATGTAGACATGTAGATGTAAAGACTTTTACTTACAGATGTAATGCTCTTGATTTTCATCAGACGCAGATCTTTAATTGAAATATTTGAAGATGTTATTGCACGATAATTGAATGAAATGAATTAGAATATTATTTTATCAAACATTTCTTGTTGGCCTTCGGCTGTTGTCTGCTCTATGGTCGGGTTGTTGTTTCTTTGACACATTCCCCATTTCTATTCTCAATTTTACTTCAATGTTTCTTCTCCTCCGGTTTCTTTTGTGCATATATAATTACGGTTGTTATTCATATGCATTGTTAAATATCTTAGTACTTGTAGTTTTGCTTCAACTGATGTTCTCTCTGTACAACTTTGAAACATAACTTCTATAGCATATTGTCTTAATCCACAATATTATCTCAGGTATAGTTGTATGGTAATTTCTTCCTACAAGAAGTAGAACCCTTGCAAAAGTGGAACATTCTTATAGCTGTGTAGTATGTGGAAATTCTCGGCCATGTACGGTCAGAATGAGGACGTGAAATCTGGTGCAAATGGTAATGTAATATCTGCACGCTAAGATCTCTTAAATAACCCTTTGATGCGTTTGTAAATAACTTGATTTCTGTCTCGACCCAAAATACCCTCAATTTCCAGTGTCATTCCAATTTTCCTTTCCTTTATTCCGGTTGACCTTTACTGCAGGACCAGCCCATTGTATTAATTGTTTATTTGTTTTCGTCCAAAGTTTGCTTCTAGTCGTTTTTAAAAGCACTGTAATTAATCGAAACATCTGTACCACTGGACTTTTTAGATTAGATAACCACCATTACATGTTCTGTTTATTTTTAAACTTGTGTTTCAATGATGCCCGACTAATATCATATTGTCTGAACTTTTATTAATGATGATGTTTCAATTTTCCTAGGTGTTGAGTATAAATGTTATTTTACTTTTTGAATAACTGTTAAATAAATATTTTATGTTACAACGAGGTCATATAATTATCATCATAGTGCCATGTCTACCTGGACATGTAACTATTGTTGTCGATGTACTACCATCACCAGACCAGTAGTCAGCACTTCTTTTGACAGTATTTTCGTTGATATGGTCATACTTAATACTTTAACAAAAACTTTGTTTACAAAACTAAGGATTTTCTACCAAGGAATATATATATAACCTTTAGCTGTTTTTGGCAAAACTTTTCGGAATTTTGTTTTCTTTTAATTCCAGCGTCAGTGATGAGTCTGTAGTAGACGAAATACGTGCCTGGCTTACAAAATTGTATCCGTGTATATATGACGAGTTTATCATAAAACTGTAAGAAGTAAACAAGTATAAAAATCGGACTTGTCTCTGTTTCTAATAGAAAACACAATGTCTGGATTATAAGATAAGTAACAATAAAGAGGCACTGCCGTAAAGTTGCAGCATAAAAATGGACAGTTCACATTAGGAAAGGGTACCATGTTTGTGCTGTGAAATTAAGTTCACAACCAACTCCCATTTTCAGATTAAAGTAAAGACACGAGGCAGACGTAATTTGAAGCTTTTGTCAACCGTCGTTTGAAATTCATGCAATTCCCTCTGGCTTTCTCTTATTTGCTACATTCCAAATAGATTTACAATATAAGATATCGGTTAACTACTGAAGCCTCTGATATATACTGACTCAGTCCCTGAAGCTAATGTTATGATTAATGAAGCCACAAAAGTTCTAATTGAACCCTTTAGCGAAATATTTTGCGTCTTCCGTTTCTTAAACTAATCAGCCAGGCTGAAAAAACCTGTATAGGTCACAGGCACTCGTCTCAGAAAAAAAAAATCTGAGACGTGTGCCTGTGGTATAGGTAGAGTGTAGGATCGTTTGTATCCTTTTTTTTTTGGATAAAATAGAAAGAAAAAAAAGGGATAGATTTTTTTCTGATAAATCATTATGGAATGATTGAGTTTCACTTCATGTTTCTCAAGGGCGTTATAACAATTCAGAAAAAAATGGTGTCGTACCATACTATTCAATTAATCTAAATAGAAATAAGGCTAAATCCTTATACAATCCTTGGAATTCCTGAAAGTATCTCAACCTTAGATCTAATATCTTATCCAATCTGAATGGTAATACTGAGACCCTGAACAAAGATATCAACAAGTGGCATACATGCTTAAAATGACCAAGAGGACATTAATCTGATCTTAAAATAGATATAGGAAGATGTGGTGTGAGTGCCAATGAGACAACTCTCCATACAAATAACAATTTAAAAAGTAAACCATTATAGGTTAAAGTACGGCCTTCAACACGGAGCTTTGGCTCACACCGAACAACAAGCTATTAAAGGGCCCCAAAATTACTAGTGTAAAACCATTCAAACGGGAAAACCAACGGTCTAATCTATATAAACAAAACGAGAAACGAGAAACACGTATATATTACATAAACAAACGACAACTACTGTACATCAGATTCCTGACTTAGGACAGGTGCAAACATTTGCAGCGGGATTAAACGTTTTAATGGATCCAAACCTTCTCCCTTTTTCTGAAACAATAGCATAACATCACAACAAAGAAAAACATACGATAAAATATCAATTGGCAGACTTAACTCAATCAAAAAACGTATGATTAAATTACCTTTTTTTTTTAAATTTGTATGGATGTCCTTTGTGATAATTATACAATACACAGAGATGACAAACCAGCAAGAGGTTATTTTAGATACCTTTTGAGCAGGAACCACAATTTAATGGTTTGTGTTCCCCTGAAAGTATGAGAGAAAAATCTTATCAAACCTGGTAAGGTATGAGATGAAGGAAAATTCAAAACGGAATGTCCCTAATCAAATGGCAAAATCAAAAGCTGAAACACATCAAACGATGGATAACAACTGTCATGTTCCTGATTGGTGCAAACATTTTCTAATGTAGAAAATGGTGGATTTAACATGGTTTCTATGGAAAATGACATGTTCATCTTCTACTACATAGACTATTTGACCCACAATGCAAGAAACAGTGCAATAAAAAATTTGAAGAATAAAAACTGCCTGAAAGAAAGTTATTGCATATTTAATACAGACTTCCCTTTTGAGAGACATCACACGCCAGTTTTCTGCATTTTTAAAAAAATCTCCAAATCACAGCTACTGAATAAATATGCTAACATAACCAGGTACAACCAATGCATTGAATATAATCGCATATGTAGTAACCGCTAATAGTCCTTGGTGAATTTATGTATCATTGTCATTTTGCTTAGTTTCTTTTATTACCTATTCTGACATTGGACTCTGACTTTGTTTGTGTTGAATTTTTTTTTTAAATTTTAGTTCATTCAATAATTTTTGGAGTTTAAATATGACGTCCATTATCATTGAACTAGTACACATCTTTATTTAGGGACCAGCTGAGGCCCACCTGCAGGTGCAAGAAGTTGAACACCCATTCATGATTGGTTGTCTTTGGCTGTTATTTGCTCTTTGGTCGAGTTGTTGTCTCTTTGACATATTTCCCATTTCAATTCTCAATTTTACTGATTTAAATATGTTTACATATGTACAGCCAATGAATTAAATAGGTGAACATATTTCCAGTCATTGAATTAAATGTGATTATATTTGTAGAGATACTAGGTATAACAGGGGGAATAAAATGAATAACAAAATAATGCAGTAATGCCATTCTTTATGGTCAACAAACAACATCTAAATTAAATATGCTTCCATATGTACAGTCGTTGAACTAAATATGATACATGTAACATGTTTACAGTCAAAAAGGTTAAAACATAAATCTTACAAACAAAGTAAAATAGTTACATTTGCAATTTCAACTTTACATCTTTTTAACAGGATATTAATCCAACATTCATTTCTTATAGAAATATCAAAAAGAGGCACCTAAAAGCCTAAAACACTCACCTAGTAAAAATATGCCAGTCTGATAATTAGTTTCACCTTTACTGCAATCAGTTATTCTTGCTTATTGTAAATCTTATTTCGAGATGGGTTTGTAAATCTCGTATTAAAAATCTCTTATTTTATAAGTATAGTTCATACTTATCTATTTATGTTTTTGAGATACTTTAGATATTTTTTATACGAAAAATGCAAATAAATGGTTTGGCATCTAGAAATTTGGACCATGTTGATTCAGTTGTGGACCTTATCTTGCTGAAATTTTATGCTTATCACACAGTAGTGTAGAGTACTGCTCCTATTAACATGGGTAAAAAAAATCTTACAATGGTGAAAACTATTAACAGTCAATCAACAAGGTCAACCATGCTGAATTATTTGTGAATTTTATTTTGCTTAACATCTTTGATAATTCCAACATTGCTCTATTTTTAATGGTTTCTGCAAAAAATGGATAAAATGGGTAAACAGAAATTTCAAATGCAAAAAAAATTAAATTACAAAAACACTGAACTCCCTACTTAGTTCAATCAACAATTTTGATAACTGTTTTATTGTTTTATTGTCCTGGTTATTGTTACTGTCTTAAAGTTTTATCTATTTAAAATAATAGCAAAAAACTTTAAAAAAAAAAAAAGTTTAAATGTACATTTCAGGGTCAATAACTCTGAAATGAATTGTTTGATATATATCTGAAAATTACTTAGGCAAAAGACTTTGACTTGCTGATCAATTCTAGCCACATACTGCTTTAGTTTAAGAGAAACAGGCCAAAAACTGCATGTTTATTATCAGCAACAGTGTCCATGTTTATTGATGGAAGGAAGTCAATTTACAATTTTAAACAAGATTTTCTTTGGAATATTAAGGTAGTTTGGTAACATTAGTTCCAGTAGTTTCCATGGAGAAGATCTTTATGACAGATGACTGATGCCAAGTGATGTCAAAGGTCAGGTGAGCTAAAAACTGTACTGCAAGGTTACCATTGATAAGGTTAAATGGTAAAAATAAATTTACATGGTGACATTTCAAACTTCTAATTCAAAGTTATTCCATTGGTTGTAAATAATTAAAATTTGATCACAGTTTTATTACATCTCTGATTCTCATATTTAATTAAGTGACAAATGTTTATCCAGATTTGCAATTCTTTTTTTACCAATTTACTTTAAAAGTCCAAATAGTTTTGACGTTTTTTTAACTGACATTGTAAAATCCAATTCTATTGAATAGCAAAATTTAAAAATCAACTATATGAATTCAAATAGTATTAACGTTTATATATCTTATACAGTGCACAATTAGAATAGATCCTTGTTCAATGTAGATAACTTTTAATCATATTTTAGTTTGTAACTTCAGCTTATTTTAACATTTTAATAGCACATATTTTTTTCCAAATGAATGCAAAATAAATTGATAGGTTCAATGGTAAAAATAAATTCAAATCATGACATTTCAAACTTCTTATTTAAAGTTATTCCATTAATAGTTGTAAATAATTAAAATTTGATCACAGCTTTATAACATCTAACAATTTAATTAATACACAAATGCAACATCAAACTTATACACTTAATCATATTAAATAATTGTTTCATTTTTGTCTGTACTATTTATAAAGTTTGGTCTGCCAGTACTTTTAAGCCTATTAATAAGTGTCCTAAGTCCAGAAGGCAATGTTTTAGCCATATTCAGGACAAGAACATGCAACTGTAAAAGGAGAATAGAACTACTTTATAAAACAATCTATCAATAAAACCCATTAACACTTTGCCGTCAGCATTTACTGCATTGTTATATTACTGGGTTATTGAACCAAATCTAGAGGATATTGAGGAGAAAATGATCCTTCTCATTAGTAGTAATGTCTTGTGTAAAATGTCATCCCTCTAAGAAAAAAAAGCTTGAGACAGGAATTGATATTTTCACAGGGACAATATTGACAAGTCTTTGCAGATTAACTATGTCATTTAGTTTCTGGTGGAGAGTTGCCTCATTAGCAATCATAACACATCTTTTATTTGAATGAGAAAGTTTTCAAATTACAAATGCTGTCTCATTGACGTACCAAACATCTTGTTTTAATCATTATGACCAGGGAATAATGTATTGGTATGTCTTGTTATATTTTGCAGGGGAACATTGCAATATACAAATAGCAGTATTGATTTATAATACAAAAAAAATTCTTAATAATGCATCATAAAAGTATGTTTGATAACATCAGCATTTCAAATTTGTATCAGAAGTACAGAATTTCTAATTTTTCATTTTTTTCAAAAATAATGTTTTGAATACAAACTCGCATAGAATCCACATGAGAAATTTCATACAATGCAAAAGAAAGGTGGGGCATAAGTCAAAGAGATAACAACTCAATACAAAAGAAAGGTTGGGCATAAGTCGAAGAGATAACAACTCAATACAAAAGAAAGGTTGGGCATAAGTCAAAGAGATAACAACTCAATACAAAAGAAAGGTTGGGCATAAGTCAAAGAGATAACAACTCAATACAAAAGAAAGGTTGGGCATAAGTCAAAGAGATAACAACTCAATACAAAAGAAAGGTTGGGCATAAGTCAAAGAGATAACAACTACAGAAAAGAGAAACACTTATACATATCAACTTGTATAATAATTTTTTGTATGTGTTAGTTACATACTGTTAATTCAGAAATTATTGTGTTTTATTATTGTGATTTTGTCATTTTAAACTAAAATGCAATTTTAATATTTGTGATATTGAGATAAATCATATTTAATTTATATGAAAATTTCAAAATGCGAGTTTAGATTATTGTGATTATAACCCTCATGCATTTTTTGCAATAACAAAAATATTGCAGTAATTTCTGAATTTACAGTATATCCTTATTTAAGGTCTGTCAGACGAGGTGACATATTTGACTATTACAAAAGGGTTGATGTTCTCTTTTTTTAAAGATAAATTTATATATAAAATTTAGTAAATATTGAGTTAAATTATAATACCCTATTAATGAAATCCTTATACCCTAACTTTTATTGTCTTTTCAAAATCCTTCACATCCAGGCTTCTCTCTCAAAGAATTAAAAAATATCACAGATTTAACTTATCAATATCTCTAACATTATTGTTCAGCTGGAAACATCTTATCTATCAATTTGATGACACAAGAGGAGAACAATGTGTTGTTTAAAGTAACAATAGATATCATTTGTCAAGAAAAAAAGCTTCAAATTCATTTTGATAATCAAGACAGAAATGTGAAAAATTAATCTCAGTGCTAATCAAGGTAATATTACAAGTGGCAATGTCATTTACATATCAATCTCAGTGCTAATCAAGGTAATATTACAAGTGGCAATGTCATTTACATGTCAATCTCAGTGCTAATCAAGGTAATATTACAAGTGGCAATGCCATTTACATGTAAATACAGAAAAAACCTTACATTCGACAAACACCCACGTCTATTTTGTATTGTTACTAAAAGAGAAGCTTATCTAGTGATTCATACACAATTAATTCCTGGAAACAGATAAACAGGAAATAAGCCTTATTAGTGAGTTAAAAACAGATACTCAGGAAATAAGCCTTATTGGTGACATTTAGTTGTTATGCAGCTTCTCTTATAACCAACTTCTTTACAACAATTTTTTCTATGAGTATTTTGTTTTGCTATAAAAGTTAATAATTGTTAGTTAGCTGTCCTCTTCACTTGGAGTTTCTTCACTAGCTAATATCTCTAACAGCTGATGAAACCTCTGTGAAACCTACAATCAAAACAAATAAATGAAACACAATACATCTCTATGCTGTCATCAAGCAATACAGATATACCACATACAAATCATTATTTAAAATATATTCAAATAATTCTTTCATGCCATGCTCTATGCTCCTTTTAACATTAATAGGCATTATATTTGTCGATATTTTACACTGAGCTGTAAAATATGATCAAATATAATGCCTAGACACAACATGAATGAATTATTCCAATTATAATAGGACAAATACAGTGTCTCTATAGGTCAAAGCGTCAGAAAATACCTTAAAAATGTTGGGCTGTTCTCGTTTCTTCCCTGTGGAGTCTGTACATAACATTTTCATATTTCAGAAGTTTAAAAAGAGTAAATATATGTTGTTTGATAAAAAATATATAATAAAAGCCTATGTAAGTTGCTTAAATGTATATATTTTATTAGAATAACATGAAAATAGCGAGAATGATAAATAGTAAATTTGTGCACATGTGTAAAACATATTTTGTGCCAATTAGAACAAGGCTTAGTTAACAAAGAGTAATAAGGATGTCACCTTAGAATAACAAACTATTAAGGTCTAACATCTTATCTGGCTACAGATGCTTCTTTTATAACAAAAGACTCAACACTTGAAGGATGGTATTGTGTCAAAATATTTTAACCCAGGAAATGTGTTTATAAGCTCTTTTGTCAGAGATTATCAGATTAGTGTCCTGTTTTGGTTTGATAATTTTTAAACATAACCTTATTAAAGGTATTCTATCAAATTTTCATTTCTGATTTGCTGATAAATATAATCAATCTAAATGGTATTGAATTACTTAAATAGATTTGCACTTTACAGTAATTCAAATCATTTCAGCAAATGGTGCTTTAATTCAAAGGAGAGCAATAGGTAGATATGCTGTTTTTCCTTTGTTTCTATTATAAAGGGGATCTCATTGGGGGTTCTGATCCCGGATCCCACTTACTGTTCTGTCAGATTCCTTTATCCAGCTTACTACTGTACACAAGCAATTCTCATTTTTTTGTAATTTCCGGTGTCCCGTTAGACTTCATTTCCCGTTTTCAGCAATCCAGCATCAGGCTTAGACCCCAATGAGACCCACTATTAAGGTGTTCGCTTCAGTAATTAACTTTTCAAAACATTAGTTTATATTAGGGAATTAATAAAGGAATCAAAAGAGCAAAAAAAAATATAGGTCACTGAGCTTGTTTTCGAGATATGAGCCATTGAAATTTTGGCGGGAAAATATTCTCTCTTGACTTTTCATAGCTTTATCATTAACAAGTTGAAGTTCTCAAAAACTGTTAAAAAGTAATTAAAATTTTATAAGACTTTTACAGATGGCTTATCATTATACAAGTAAAAGATTTTCAATAAGAAAAATGGGGGTCATCGGGCAAATTTTTTCAAGGCATTCAAATGGATAAAACAAGAGGATTCCGAAAATCTTACAAATATTCCAAAACATGACAAGCCAGCTTCCTTAATACTTTTTAAATTCTAATGTGTGAAAAACCAAATGTTTTTAAGGCATCTTTCACTTATTCTGAGATATATGTCAGCAACACTCAAAATCACACAACATTTCTTATTTTAACCATATTTCTTTGTTTGGCAAACCTAACATTAATATCTGCCTCTATCCAATTGTTTGGCAAACCTAACATTAATATCTGCCTCTATCCAATTGTTTGGCAAACCTAACATTAATATCTGCCTCTATCCAATTGTTTGGCAAACCTAACATTAATATCTGCCTCTATCCAATTGTTTGGCAAACCTAACATTAATATCTGCCTCTATCCAATTGTTTGGCAAACCTAACATTAATATCTGCCTCTATCCAATTGTTTGGCAAACCTAACATTAATATCTGCCTCTATCCAATTGTTTGGCAAACCTAACATTAATACCTGCCTCTATCCAATTGTTTGGCAAACCTAACATTAATACCTCCCTCTATCCAATTGTTGGGCAAACCTAACATTAATACCTGCCTCTATCCAATTGTTTGGCAAACCTAACATTAATACCTGCCTCTATCCAATTGTTTGGCAAATCTATTATTAATACCTGCCTCTGTCCAATTGTTTGGCCAACCTAATATTAATACCTGCCTTTATCAAATTGTTTGGCAAACCTAACATTTATACCTGCCTCTATCCAATTGTTTGGCAAACCTAACATTAATACCTGTCTCTATCCAATTGTTTGGCAAACCTAACATTAATACCTCCCTCTATCCAATTGTTGGGCAAACCTAACATTAATACCTGCCTCTATCCAATTGTTTGGCAAACCTAACATTAATACCTGCCTCTATCCAATTGTTTGACAAACCTAACATTAATACCTGCTTCTTTCCAATTGTTTGGCAAACCTAACATTAATACCTGTCTCTATCCAATTGTTTGGCAAACCTAACATTTATACCTCCCTCTATCCAATTGTTTGGCAAACCTAACATTAATACCTGCATCTATCGAATATTTTTATTCCAATCTACTGTAGATTAATTTATTTTCATGGGTATCAATTTTTAGTGGATTGAGGAAAACTTTTTCGTCAATATTTGATTTCGTGGTTCAGCCCAAGTGTGTGTATAAGTTTATAGGACAATTTTTATTTGTTGAACATTTAATTTTGCAGTTCACAATGCAAGTAGCAACAAAATTCACGAAAAATTGGTTACCAACAAATAATAATGAATCCATAGAAACATTGATTCATAAAATCTAACAGCAAAATGACAATTCCATGAAATTAATTTTTCTAAGAATTTGTACAATAAAAAGACAGGCCAACTGACCTGTTGAGGTGTTTTATCACGTAATTGTTTGGATATGGTATTAAATGTTTCTGATCCTGGTCCATTTGTCTTCACAACTTCTAATATAATACGATCAGCATCTCTGAAAACAAACATAAAAAGTTCCTTATTTATCAGCAAAACTGTTTTCTTTGGGTAAAATAAAAACAAATCAATATCTTTCAAGGTCCCAGTTTGCCCATTGTTATGTGAGGCACCCCAAAAAATCAATATAGACACAAACCAATGCAATTGTATGTTCATGGATATGAATTTTAACACAATTTATAATATATTTTTCTTTTTCAAGTTATGATGTGATATAAATTTGTCAAAGTCCTCATCCCTTTAATATTTTTTTTTTGTCAGTCTAATACATTTTAGGTTAGGTAAATTTGTACTTAATTTGTCCCTTTACATGTTTACAGATATCATTCTTTTGAATGCCACAAGGCTCACAAATGAAATGAACTTAACAAACATTTGCATTATATGAGAGTAAACCTTCATTCACATTCAGAGGGGTCAAACAAGACAACCAGGCACTATACAGTGATGAAAAAGAGACAAAGACTTATTTTTGTACTGTTATGAATCACAGTTTATGACCAAACTCAACAAAGACCTCTCTAAATTCCATTTAATTAAAAAATTCAACAACACTTATCATTATCTTGATGATAGTTTTTTTGTTAAGTAATCATTTTCTAAGTATACTGCCATAATTTACCCAAAGGAACCTACTTTAAATAAATCAAATGTAAACAGTAATGACAAGTCTTTTTTCTAGATTTATATATTTCGTTTTTACACTGGAAACTCCACACTAAAAATGATAAAAAGGATGATTTTTTGTTTTCTAATGTAAATTTTCCTTTTTTGGATGGTGATGTTCCTTTGGCACCTTCTTAAGATGTTTATATTTCACAACTCGAAGGCTGTTGTGATGTTTTTGATTTTAACAAACATAATCTATGTATTAGTTGTAAATTATAAAGCCAGGGAGTTTATTTCCACAAATTGCTTAAAACATTTACTTAATTTTTCCATAGTTTAATGCTCATTGTTGAAGGCCATATGGTAACCTATAATTGTTAATTTTTGTGTCATTTGGTCTCTTGTGAAAAAGTTGTCTCATTGGAAATCACACCAAATCATGTTTTTTATAAAGACTTTACACTTCCCAGAAGTTTGTAGTGTGGTATAAAACTGTAATACTAGCATTCTACATTCAAAACTTAATCAGAACCACTTACTACTATTAAATGACAATGTTACAAGAAACTGAGGAAAAATAAAATTTTAGGACCATACCTGTTTGTTAATAGGAGGCATAAAGCAATACCTAAGTCATTAGATAAGAAATGATTTCCATTGTAAGACAGACAGACGCTCAACGATATACCATAATACGTCTTATAAACGGGCATATAAAAATAAAATACTACATGACCTAAAAAACTTACTTGTTCCAGTTCGATCCAGTATCAACACTATTACTTCCACTATCAGACAATTCACTTGCTGATTCTGATTGGCTTTCTGCTGTAGGTGAAGAGTTATCTCCCTGCTCTACTGTTTTAGCAGACGACACTTGTTTTGTTACTGATGCTCGTCTAGGTGTCAATCTGTTTATCTCTGTACTTTGATGTAAGGATGAACCTGAGCCATTTGAGTCCGTATTAAAACCTATCACACTGGACTCAATCTCAGGATGTACTAAACTTATTGTCGATTTAGGGCTGTCAATACTTTTGGCTTCTGATAGTCTGCTATTAGACCTACTTAAATCCTGCTCTGGGTGAGAAATATTCCCAGATTTCACAGAAGTAACTGATTTATCTGAAACTATTTTTGTTTCAATATGAGTGAAAGTACTCATTTCTCTGTTAACATTTTTCACACCTTTTCCGAACGTTTTGAAAGTGATATTTGAGATTGGAGAATTTTCCATCTTTTCAGTACTATCTTCCTCTGGCACAGTCGGAAGTCTTTCATTGACATGATCAGAAATACCTACAAATCCTGTCTTATTAAAACCAAACTGGGACAAAGTAGAATCTTCTTCTCTAGCTATGGTACATATAATATTGTCTGGATTTTCTGAGGGATCTAAACTTTTGATAACTCCGATATTTGACATCTCATCAGACACAGTCATAATAGGTTTTATAGTGTTACTATCTGAACTATCCGAAGATGAGGCAAACAATTCCTTCACAAAGTGTTTTTCAGCACGACAAGATGATAACATGGGAGTCACATCAGTGAAAGATTTTGCGATTACATTTGTAACGGAAGTCTGACTAGGAATGATTTTCACCCCAGGAAATGCAAGTGAACTGTGATTATCATGGGAAATGTCCATTGACACATCTCCTTGGCCTATCATGGCAACCTTCAAAGCTTTGGCCAAGATATCAGGACATGTCGTAGATTCACTACCATTCACATATGGAAGAGTACTACTTGAATTGGATGTGAGTTCCAAATTAGGTTCACATTTTCTTGGTGATATGTTGGCCTCTTCATTCAAAACAACAAAACTACTCCTTTGAATAACTGTTTGACCGGGAGAATTTTCACTTTGTTCTATATCCTGGGAATGTTCTGAAGGTTCTATTCCCCGTACAATATTAGATTCAATATCAATTTCTCCAGAATGAGGTTCAGCAATAGTTTCTGAATTACTCATTTCGTTCACCTTTTGAGAAGGCATATGTTGATCAACAGTTTGTGAAGCACAAGATTGATTTATAGTTTGAGAAGTACAGATTTCTCCAATATTTTGTATAGTACTAGTGCCATGAACAGCTGATAAAGTGCTGGGTATTTGGTTCACAAAT
Source organism: Mytilus galloprovincialis (assembly GCF_965363235.1). Lineage (NCBI taxonomy): Eukaryota > Metazoa > Mollusca > Bivalvia > Mytilida > Mytilidae > Mytilus > Mytilus galloprovincialis. The sequence continues at coordinate 33,107,554 of NC_134841.1, read as the reverse complement.
GTTTCTGACTGATCACAAGTATTATAAACAACAGGATCTGGCTGAGAGCAGGAATCACTACCAGAATGGAACCGGGTTCTGTCTTTTTTCTTCTTGGAACCATTTATCTGATAAATACACAGCACATTCTATTTTAAGAGGGTTTCACGTTTCTGGGTTTTTTTTTAATAGTTTTCATTACAATATGCTTCTGATAGCAAAGTTCATTAGACTCAGTAAAATTAAAAAAAAAAACCATTTAATATTATGAATGATTATCAAATAGATATAAGAAGATGTTCCAAGTCAACTATTTAGTGATACATCTATAAAATATTTATTAATAATGTTTTTCTTTGAATTTTATAATTATTTTACAGTTATTCATACTATATTCTACTGAAGCCTTATTGGAGTTAGTGTTGCTCAACTTAAAGTGTCTACATTGTGTTTTGTTTACTGTAGTTTGTCTTTTTTTTTGTATTCTTTGTCTCATATGAAAATACCCCTCATTATAATCATATGAGTAAGCAGCAAAAGTTATTTCCAGTATATTTGTTTCTCAAACAAATATTAATATGTAAAATAATCAAAGCACCAGAGGGTGCTATAGGCAGTTAATCAAAAACCCAAAGGCAAACTTGGCCAAGTTCAGATGAATAGTGTAAAGAAATTGTCAAAATATTATCTCAGGCATTGTTTTCAGCTATTTCTAAAATATCAAATAATGCTTGTACAGTAATGTGTATTTTATGCAATCCTACGTTATCCTATAGCTACCACTTTCAAAAGTTATTTTCAATTTATATTTATCATGTTTATAAAGATTCAATGTCTGAGATTATGCACATACACTGTCCTATGTTAGGGGAGAGTTTTGTGCCAGTTAAGATGTTAAAGTCGCCACATTCTGTATGCACCTGTCCATAGTGAGGACCCAATAATGTGGTGATTGTTGCTGTATATCATATATATTTTTCATAATTGTTTGTTTTGATGCGTTTTGTTATTTGATTTTGCCATGTGATTATGGACTTTCCGAATTGATTTTCCTCTGAGTTCAGTATTTTTGTGATTTTACTTTTTTGTACATTTTTTTAATTTTAATTTCTTGTTAGTTTTTAGTTTAATTTTAGTATGATGTCCAAGTTATTGTAAATGCTCTTTTGTTTTAACGTTGGAAAGTTCTGGGCTTAAAGAACTAACTAGCCTCTGGAAAGTGGTTTAAAAGTTTCACCCGAACAAAGTGACTAGTTGAAATAGTATACATTTTTGTTATTGTGTTAAGGGGCCAGCAAAAGCAATCCTTTGTGTGTAGGAGTTTCCCCCCTGCATTAAAGATCCGCTAACCTTCGACTGTTGTCTGCTCTTAAATCAGATTTTTCTGTACCGGAAATCGGTAAGTTCTTGTAAATCAAAAACAATTACGGTGTGATACGTGTCACAGATTCGGACTTGATATCTTACAAAATATGAGACTTTGGAAGTTCAATAATGTCATCCTTTAGTAAAGAGTTGTTAAAGTTTTTATCTCAATATTTATTGAAGCACATTGAGTGTAATCAATGCACGTGTAGCATTATGTACTTTGTAACACCAAAGCGAAACAATCTTAAAATGACCTTGACATCGACCAATCAGAAAACTACAATAACAACAATTTATTTGACAAGCATGAAGGATCATGGAGGTGATTTGCAAAATAACGGAATAATATTAACAAGAATACAAATAAGCATACATTTAAGATTACTGAATTAAGATGATTTAAATAATCTTAATAATTTCAGACAAAAAACGAATAAAATTATTAATAATAAAGTACCTATGTATCATCAGAATCCTCCCAATTTAAAAGGTACGTAAATTTCGTCTTCTATGTAATTTGAAATTGCCGCCAACTTATATCAGCTGATTAATATACTGACGTATGTAATACGTATCGATGACAAACAATATTCCTACGACTTTTGCCATTTAGGAAATGTAAACGACTCATCTTTATAGATTTTCGCCAATCAAATATTTCATAATATTGTTCTTTGACATCTTAGCCAACAGCACAGGGGATAATAAACTATAGGAGAATTTCTATCGAGCACTACTTCCTATGTGCAACTTGAAAACTTTTGGGAAATTCGACGACCATTCAAGGTTTTTATCGTGATATTTTTTATATTCCAGAATAAAAAGTATGAAAAAAGTGTTCAATTAGTTATAAATAACATGATAGCCAGCCAGATAATAAAAGTGGCACATACTTCAGCATTTATTGGGTAGAGCATAAATCTAGGGTGCTCGCATTAAGCAGATTAACTGCTTAAAAATAGAATTACATCTAGACCATCAAATAGTTATTAAACAAAATTGAACTTTATCTTAATACATGTAATACTGCAGTAGATAAAAATTGTAATTCTATTTTTCATTTCTTCAAAAAGAGAAAATGAAGGAAAATTATACCAAGGAATCAATATATTAAAAGTAAGGCCAAATACAGTAATATGTGTGGTTCCAGTTCATACCTGTCAACTGACCCGTATTCTGCGGGTGTGACCCGAGATTTTCACAATTTTGAGGGATCACCCGGAACACCCGCCGGGTCAAATAACCCGGGAATTCCGAAAATGACCCGATTTCACCCGTATTTCTTAGCCTTGAGATTGATTTCATAAGTAATATTCCTTTGAAATACCAGCAAATTCGTAATTCTTCCATGAACAGGAAGTTCATCTAGCTATGTAAACTGTCAAATTAAGTGACCCATTAAGTGCATGGCTTCACTTGACAGCTTTGGTGTCAAACACACTGTTAATTAACACCAATTACCTTAGCTTTAGGTCGTAAATAAATTGCACAATGGTTTACAAACTGAACTAGAGTTACTTCCCCTAATATGTCACCATTCAAAATTATTCCTTTTATTTACGTTTTATGGGTGAAAAAGATTAAATCATAAAAATATAAAATTCAAATACATATTGAAAAATAACTTTTCATTATTTTTATACCTTTATACAATTTTTTTTAAAAAGTTGAAAATTATTTTTTACATTTATACTTCCTTTAACTGTATTACTATATTTTATCATAGTCTAATTTCCTTGTCATAGTTAATAGTCTCAAACATTTAAGACTTACATTAAATTCTAGTGTTATTTCAAAAAAAAAAAAATTAAATTATAGTGTTTGATGATTGTAGTATTTTTTCTCAAAAAGTAAAGCACATAAGACTGAGTTACACAAATTTATAAAAATCTTTGAAAGTGCAATGAAATAATATTTAATAAGATTTAAAATGACTTAACAAAGTGAACATGCATTGATGTTTTGGTATCTTTGATATACGTTTTAAGAAAATGTACCATAAATACTGAAATTCAGCTCGAAAAAGTTCGTACGCGTTATGACCTGAGATTTGATTCTTCAATGCAGGTCATGACCTGCATTTTCATCGTCACAGGTTGACAGGTATGCCAGTTATAATTTTAAAAAATGTTTAGGTAGGTAGGTAGGGATATTTTTTTATTTTAATTTTTTTTTTACACTGAGTGTATGGGAGAAACATTCTAACTTTTAACAGTACTTTAAGAAAAATGACAAAAAAATCTTTAGGGTAGGCTATTAATTGGAACCACACATATATTTTTATTTTGCCTAACAAATTCAATTAAATCACTACCAGAATTAACTGACGCCATCTACTATAAAATTTGAAATGTACCTTTGGTAATAATGAAATATCTACATTTTCCTTTTCTGCAATAGGATCATCATCAACCCAAGGTAAAGGGGTAGGTTCAGCTAGCTCAGGATCTACCCAGGGTAGTGTCTCCGTTGGCTCAGATTGCTGGACTTCTCTTGATCGAGCTTTTATAGGTTTATGATATATCACATTGACTTTCTTTAATACTTTATTGCTTACTCTAAAATAAAGCTCACCATCTATTACCTAAAATATACAATATCTTTCTCAAGACTTAGACTTCCTAATATCAATAAAAGATTACAAAATTTCTTTAAAATACAGTTTGACATATATATTTTCTTTGCATGTTTACTATTTTAGCATTTGTTTTAATATTTAACATTTTTTAACTATATGAACAAGGTAAATTATTTATTTTTCAACTAAATGCATACATTTTCAATGCAGTGACCCTGCAAATAGGGTGGACATCCAAAAGAAGAAGGTTATAATTTTAGCTTACTTTGCGATTTTGATAGTGTAATGCAAATGTTAAAAGGAGTAAATTAGATAAGGCCCTATTTTGTCTGCATTATTAAGTTATTTAATTCTGATAAAGTCTGACAAATAATGCGAAATAAGACTAAGAAAAATAAAATATATTTTGGTTGATGCATGACCATATATATGTTTTTGGTCCTTAAAACTAAAGGAGTTGAACTGTTTTCATGAAACTCTAACCCAAACCCCCAAAAAATGTTACAAAATTGCTATGTCATGAAAAGAAAGCTACTACCTAAATTTTCAAGAAAAATAACTAATTCCTAGCTAGTCATGGTTTTAGCTATGATTCACTGTGATAATGGCCAATAAATCATAGTTTGAATCTTTAGCAAGGGTACATTGCAGTATGACCCTATTGAACCTGTTCTCTAAATTGGCATGAATAATGGTTAGGACCAAATAATCTTTAGCTTTATCTGATTATTGACACTGCTGAAGCCAGAAAGATCCTAAAATAAAAATAAATCCTTTGAATCATAACTTCCTTTTAAGCATATTTTTGAAATAAAACATACTCAATCATGCATTCAAGTTAACACTTGATTGTGTAATTGGTACGTTATATAGTGACATCAAGAGTTTTGTATGTTAACTGTACCTTTAAACAACAAGAATAACAATGACGATTTCTCTTCAAATAGTTTTGGTCTAGCGTGTTTTTATGACAGTTACATTGACAGAGCTTTGTGCCATTAATATCTTGTTCATCTGGAAGTTCTATTACTTCATACCCATCAGGATCTGCTTCTTCATCACTGTCATCCAGAGTTATCTCCTCATAGTCTGTCATATAACTAAAATACAAGAGTTATCTCCTCATAGTATGCCATATAACTAAAATACTGTGGATTCATTTATTTTCGTGGGTATCAAATTTCGTGCATTGAGCAAAACCAGCATTTTCATGGATATTTGATTTCATGGTTTTGCCAATCTCTGCATACAAAGCCTATAGAATATGTGTTATTCGTTAAACATTTGAATTCGTGGTTCACCTGTACCAATGAAAACCACGAAAATTGGCTTCCAACGAGTAATAATGAATCCACAGTACAAGAGTTATCTCCATATAGTCAGTCATATAACTAAAATACAAGAGTTATCTCCTCGTAATGTCATAACTAAAATATAGAGTTATTTCCTCATTATGTCATATAACTAAAAAAAACAGAGTTATCTCCTTGATGTCATATACCTAAAATACAGAGTTTTCTCCCCAGAATGTCCATAAAACTAAAATACAAGAGTTATCTCCTAATAGTGTCATATAACTTATATACAGAGTTATAAAGTTATCCTCATAGTGTCATATTAAACTAAAATACAGTTATCTCCTTAAAGTGTTATTTAACTAAAACCCAAAGTTATCTCCTTATGACTTTCACTTTAAAAAATTGTCCTGGTCCTATAAGGGAACTGTTAAAAATCAAACTGAAGTAAATTGATGAGGAACCAAGAATTAAGAAATTAGAGGAAAGAGTAAGAATTATAGGACTGAACAAATCAATGAGCCATGAAAATCATGCCAAGGACACAGCTGATAAAAGTCAGATAGAAACTTCAAGATGTATACATACACTATATAGATTCTAAACTCCATCTACTGACACATATTTTTTAATTAAAATAATATTATTACGAACCAAATTGAACCTTTCCATAGATTCACCTGATAGTTACCTGTCCATTCAAACTTTTGGCAGTTCTATTGTCCCATCTAACAAATACAACAGGTATTGTTCTCTGTACAGTTTATTCACTCAGACCTTTAATTTTTTTCTAAGAGAAATCTATCACTCACTGATTAATCTACCAGAGTAAAAAGTTTATCTGCTAAATTGATGGAAATTACATGTTTCACATAAAAAAAAAAATGCCTGTGATTTGATGTTTATTAAAAATAAATTAAATATTTTTTTCAATCTGTTCAAAATAAATAATAATTTAATCATAAAAAGTTTGTTTTTAAAAAAAAAAAGTATTGTTTGTATGAAAATTTGCATCTTTTAGTTTTTGTTTAGTTATAGAATACTTTTAAGAAGGCCTTAATATATAAACATCAACATTTTTAGGTTTTTTTATCAATTTTTTTTCGAAATAGAAATAATGTTGATTTTTTTCAGAAATCAACTTTTATTAATGTTTGAATCAGTGTTTACATTCAACAGATTGAAAATATAATATATTCAAACTCATATACAGTTTTCTATAAATAGTAAACATGTTATTTCCATCTAATTTAGCAGTTAATTTTTTACTCAAGTAGATTAATCTGAATAAAGTAATTTATACGTCACCAAAATTTATTAAATTATGTTCTAAAGTAATTCAACACATTACTGTATGGTAATGGATATATAGCCTTAAGGTGTCATCAGGTTATTTCTAAACTAGGCCTTAAAGTAGACTCTACAAAAACTAACTTTGTCTCCCAAGTACTAGATCATTCATTAATTAAAAAAAAATTGTTGGTATTTCAAAATTTTGAAAAAATGATCTATCTTCTAATATCTGCCATCATGATGTTTACATCATTTGCATAAGGGGTCTATACTTTCACAAAGAGAAACAAGAATGTGTCCATAGTACACGGATGCCCCACTCGCACTATCATTTTCTATGTTCAGTGAACCGTGAAATTGTGGTCAAAACTTTAATTTGGAATTAAAATTAGAAAGATCATATCATAGGGAACATGTGTTCTAAGTTTCAAGTTGAAGTAACTTTAACTTCATCAAAAACTACCTTGACCAAAAACTTTAACCTGAACTTCGCACTATCATTTTCTATGTTCAGTGGACTATGAAATTGGGGTCAAAAACTTTAACCTGAAGCGAATGGACGCACGAACGAACGAACGAACGGAGGCACAGACCAGAAAACATAATGCCCCTCTACTATCGTAGGTGGGGCTTAAAAAAAGTTTTTAAATTTTCATGTTTTTTTTTAAATACATTTGTTGTAACTGACAACTTTTTATTGCTAGTCAGATTAAGAGAGTTCGTGAAAGGTATGTGTTTATCCCAGGTCCAGTATGGACAGGTTTTACTATATAAATATACAACTGTTTACCTATCAGGTGGTCTTTCATCACCAAAAAACAATGACAACTCTTCTAGAAGGTGTGGTTGCATTTTTAACATTGGTTCTAATGCTTCTCGCAGCTCTTTTACATTTCTTGTCTCACTTTGTGACCAGCGAGAAAATATCTTCATGACTTTCTGGTAGTGAGAGGGGTGTCTTGCTAAATACACCTATAAAACATACAATAGCGCACTATCAAGTCCAAGGACTATAACTCTGCACAAAATCATCAGACCAGAACATAATACGAACTTGAGATCTGTAAATTTTCATTTTAAACTATACAACAAATTTCAAATAAATATCTTCAAGCATGAAGAAAAAAAGGTGATGAAAACTGATTTACAAGACCGACAGATGAACAGAGGGACGGAGTGCATACCAAAAGTCCCCTTTCGACTTCGTCAGTAGGGGAATAATAACCTTCAAGCAGACACCAAATGACATAGAAATATCCTTTTTGTCTACTTTATTATCAATTCATTAAAAGTATTTTTCTCCATATCTTTGTGACAAGAACTCTGTAAATAAAAGACAAGAAGTAGTTGGAATCCATTAAGAAACTCCTGTAACCTTGTCTTATATTTCTCATGTTAATTTTCGTCTAAGCCATAAGGCATTCAATAATCATGTTCATCTCTTTTTTCCTAAACCAGAAATTTCCATATACCACTATATACCAGTAGTCATTTTCTGTTTTGAAAATACTCCATGCATTATAGTGTTCCAATCACATTACAAATTGATACATACCTAAACAAATAAATCCTTTTAAAGTTTCTCACATTTGTTCTCGAAACATCTTGAATGATGAGCTAAAGATCTATAGTTGCTTCCAACATAATCCAGTACTGTAAACCAACTAATTTTCGCCAGTGAATTATTAGCGCTAGTAGAAAAATAACGCATATTCAAATCATGGCAAATATGTAAAACTTGGATCTTTCTCAATTTAACTACACCAAGTTAATTAAAAAATCACGAAATTAAATAGCTGCAAAGTGGACTGAAAAGTGGTAAACGTGAAATAAAGAATCCGCGAAAATAAGTTGGGTTACAGTATTTTATCAATTTGTTGTGCATTATCTACCTCCAATTTCCGTAAAAATGTTTTTGCTCTTTTGAATTCTTGCGATGCCAATAAACAGCCACATTCCACAGCTTGTTCTGGGAGTAAAAATCCTGCAAAATCACTAACTAAGTCTGGATAGTCTGACAGGAGTACATTTAGCTCTTGGTACAACTAAAAATATAATATGAATATTGTATTATCAAAAGTGAGCCCAAGTCAGACTATTCTATCACAAATCCAATTTTTTTACTAACTTTGTCAAAATACATGTATTAAGTAAAGAAAATATCTATTTATTTTGTTGATGACAATAGCTAACATGGACTTTTAATTATATTATAACAAGAAAGTGTAATTCTGTTTGGTCACATGGTTTCAGAAGAAAAATCTGAAAATTTGAGTGCCCCTATGGTTCAATGTAATCTACATGGTATCACTGCCATTATTTCTGAAAACAAAATCAGGATCTTTACATAGATCATATGAAGCATAAAAGAAAAAAAATCATTTAACTGACTCATCAGATTCAAAAATTGATTCTTGGAGCTCTAATTTTTATCCAATTGAGTATCCATGCCAAATATGGTTCAAATTGACCTTGCAATTCAACAAAAATTAACAACATAGTAGCTGCTTAATGAGTAACTGCAATAGCTTACAGAGGTACCATCTGGATAGATGAACTAATATCATATCTAAAATCAATTAACCTTTATTAGTCTACCCTTACAGTCCAAATGGCAGCAATTCAACATGGAGACAGATAAATGCAGGTGTCCCACAGGGCTTGATTTTGTAATGACATTAACTGAACACAAATGTACTTTTATTTTGATCGCAAGCTCTAACTTGAGATCAGAACAAGGATATTTTTGAAAAAGTACAAAAGTTCTGATCTGAAGTGCAGCAGATTTACAAAGTTAAATTGTTATTCACCCTTCTGACAAAGTTGAATTTCATCTGGACATTTGTGTAGTAATCTTTAGTTATATTCTTACTATTTTCAATATATAAATCAACCTCCCCCTTTCTTCTTTCTATGTTATATAGTTACTTATTTATCCTTGTTCCATATCATTGTTACATTGCATGCTATATTTATGAAATCATTAATTGAGAAATTGGTTTTTCAAGGAAATGGATTATCATAAGCTATGAAAGCTTGTTTCTGAAACTATAATAATTGTGTATGATGATATACATGTATTTGTAATGAAGACGAATAGTTTGGGTTAGCAAGACAGTTACAGATAACGGAAATGTTACTTTATATGGGGTAGTTGTAATGAAAGTGGAATAAAGTTATAAAAGAAAACTGCTACAGTTATAATTATTATTTTTTTCTCTTTGAAACTTGTATTTATTGAAAATACAGATCAATTTTATTTATGAAATCTTTGACTTTTTAATTCTATGAATTGTCTTACGGAGAAAATTAAACTTTTGACTGTACTTATAAAAGTAACTCTTCACTACTTCTGATTATAGTTGTCAGACTAAAATTCTTCCATGGTTTGTATATAAAAGTTGTAATCAAGTTTTATTACAGTAATTTCAGTGTACTTTACTCTCAATTGTGAATGGAGGGATGATCTTATACTTAGTACCATATTTAATTACACATTCGTTATAAACGGTCTAGTTCATAACAATTTATGGAGGAATTTTCAGATAGATACCCTTTAATGAACACAAATTTTCTCCATTTAATTATATAACTTTGGATCCTAAATAAGAAATTGAGTTATTTGTTTTCAATGTAGCACTTAATTTCCTACTGCCTCTCAGTACAGAAGTGTTAACTTTGTTGTAAGCTGACCTGTTGACCTCTGTCAGTACAGAAGTATTCACTTCTTTAAGTATTGACCTGTTGACCACTGTCTGTACAGAAGCTTTTAGCACTATAAGTGTTAATTATGGACTGATTTATTCCTAATATATCACTCCAATATAACGTATGACTTTTTTTAATTGTAAATAAAAATTTAGGTGTAAAATTTCAAATGGACATTCAAACCCATAAGTCATAAAAAAAAATAAACTGACAACTGGAAAAGAGAGAAAAAGACCAAAAAATATACAAGAGTACACAAAACACAACTTAAAATACCAATCCATTTTTCTTTATTAGCTAAGTTACTATTAAAATCAAATTATATAAAACTGAATAGATTAACAGTCATAGTTTGACTTTGACTTAAAATTTACGGGCTTCATTAGAAAACTAACTAAAAATGTTGTGACATTCATAAAAAAATAAAAAAATATAATAAAATACAAAAACACAGAAAAAAAGAACAGAAGGCAAAAAACTAACTTTTCTTCCACCAACATTATAAGAGGATATAAAAACAAAGTAAACAAATTATGTTCCTCCCTGAGTTGTAAGGTTATCTTAGTTTATTGTAAGTAGCATAGCTCTCTAAACTCTATTTAGCTTTCACTTGCGACAATGAACCCCCATATTTGTAAACATAAGTGGTAGTTTTGTCAATGAGAAGGGTCATTCAGTTTCCCTTTAAAACTTCCATTAACTAAACCAATATTTAACCAAGAGACATTGATTAATACTTCAACATAATCAAGATATCCCTCAATATATTACAAATAGTATTAGTATACCTTACATATATTTTAAACAATTCTATTGGGTGAAACGTTATCACGTGACATGGAATAATTCAGTTGTTTTTCATTCAATTGCAATGCAGGATGAATAACCCCAAAATTTCCACCAGCGGTGAATAACCCTATTATTCACCGGTGAATAACCTTTTGAGGTTGTTGATTTGTACTTGAGTTATCTCCCATGAAAATAATGTCACAGACGTAAATAAACAAAATGGCAGCGTTCATGTTACACTGGAAGCCCATCGAGAGACAAGGAAATATGGCTTTTGAAGTGAATAGAGTGCCAGTAGCCGAAGATATCTCTCATAGAGCAACGGTCCTTTTCAGGGCCATCACTATTTTACAAAAAGATTCTACCGTTGTTGTACATACGAGAAATTAAAATGAGGTATTTTCAGACGTCATTTGTTTATCATGTGAAAAAAATAGTATATATTTACTGTAAGCGCTCAATAGGCCATTCCACTGTTAGTTCGGTATAATAAAACAATTTTGGCCCCTTAGAATCGATGAATATCCAAAACTGTCAACCCTTAAAAGTTATTTCACCTCGGGCTGTGCCCTCATTGAAATAACCTTCTTGTGTTGACAATTTTGGATATTCACCTCTTCAACGGGCCATAATTGTATAATAATCCAATTAAGTCTGTGATATCATTTATGTAAAAGGTTTCAAACAACTATAAACATTTCAAATCTTAAATAATGGCATTGTAAAACATGAAGCTGAAAGTTATTACTGATTCATTTTCAAAATAAACAGCTCTCAGTTTTAGATATCATTAGAATATTAAGGGACAATCCTATTCAAATGCTGACAAGTTACAAAACAAAATTTTTAAAGGTAAGTAGAACTCTTCAATAATAACAGTCATTTTGTGAAAAGACGTGTTGGTTAAAAGTCTTTAATGTTCTTATCTGCTGCAATTTGTAACTCTGAGATTTGTAAATACCATGGATTTCTATCTATCTGAGGTTGTGTAATTATAAAAAGAAAAATTGTGTTAGCAGGTAACTTTTTATGGTATTTCACGGATAAAACCAGAGGATTCCAATTATCTCAAAAAATTCAAAACATGAGCAGCGACCATGCATCCTTAAGAAAAAAAATCATTTGTTTCAAATCTGCTACTGGGGCATAGAAAGTCCCCATAGGAATACCTGAGGATGCTTTAAGCTGGGTAGTGGCAGTGATATGCTTGTTTGCAATTTGACTTTCTGTGGAGTGTATAGACCTGAATCAAGAACATCCATGTAGTATATATATGCGTCACACCACCACTACATTGTTGGCTGCTTTGTCTGCCAGTACAAACAAGAATGTGTCCATAGTACACGAATGCCCCACTCGCACTATCATTTTCTATGTTCAGTGGACCGTGAAATTGGGGTCAAAACTTTAATTTGGAATTAAAATTAGAAAGATCATATCATAGGGAACATGTGTACTAAGTTTCAAGTTGATGTAACTTTAACTTCATCAAAAACTACCTTGACCAAAAACTTTAACCTGAACTTCGCACTATCATTTTCTATGTTCAGTGGACCATGAAATTGGGGTCAAAACTATAATTTGGCATTAAAATTAGAAAGATCATATCATGGGGAACAAGTGTACTAAGTTTCAAGTTGATTGGACTTCAACTTCTTCAAAAACTACCTTGACCAAAAACTTTAACCTGAAGCGGACGGACAAACGGAGGCACAGACGGACGGACGGACGGACGAACGGAGGCACAGACCAGAAAACATAATGCCCCTCTACTATCGTAGGTGGGGCATAATAAAAAACTGCTTTGCAAGTACTTGAAGTTAATTTTTTATTCTAGAAATGGGAATATCAAGGACCCTTTGGTAAGGCAATATATATTAGCTCTTATAATATAGGCCAATAACTATTAATCTAAATTTGACCTTATCGGACTGGAGATGACCCTTCACTTACTTTACAGTAACTTATTTCTAAAGCTAAATAAAACATAAAACCGGTGATCGGCATTACCTTGCACGCGACCAAATATATGACATATGACTACTGTCTATTTTTATTGTTAACATGTTTATTCAAGTGTCTAAAAATAGAAACAACATGAATAAATCAGATTCTATCATACCATAAAAGTAGAATAGCACATTTATTGGTTTAATATTACAAAATTTACAGCTTTTAAAAAACCATATTTCAAATTAGAAGAAAATGGTTGCCACTTTAATAATGCTACTTAAGCATCCAAAAACAAATACTTAAGACAAGTATTACACACTGGTAAACGCATTTGTTTTTGAACTACTTTATATAACTTAAAGCTTAATTCTTTTAACAATAAATAACCAAAGACAATACACCTCATAGAATTTGTCCCCCATCACTGGACATCACAAAGGATCCTGTCAAAGTCTGAAGTCAATCTAGAGAATGTATGACACTAGAATAGAAAGTGATTGTTGTATAATGTCAGTAGTTTAAGATGCACAGATTATTTGGTCAACCAACACAGATTTCCAAAATAGAGATAAGGTCTATGAGGTCAAGGTCAGATAAATTCCTTAAGACAGACATGTACACCTTACAATTATTTTATACACAAAATGTAGTAGGTGCTTTTAGTATTTGAAAAACTAACCAAAACTTTTTAAACATTGCCTAATGAATCGTAAAAATGAGGTCATGGTAATGAAACCTGTAAGACTGACATGTAACAATTATAATCATTCCATACACCACATGCAAATGATCTACTGCTTTTAGTATCTAAGAGATAGGCCTAATCATGTAACATAATAGCCTTGAATGGTTTGATCACTGATCCATATAATTAGGTCAAGATGGGTTTTTTTTTTTGTTTTTGTTTCTTGTTCAAGTTTGGTTGCTGCAGTGTTAAGATTCACTATTTTGGATGCTGTAGTCTTACATGTGGTCTAGATAGGCAAAGAGGAAGGTGTCTTTTGCACATGCAGATCTAATAGATTTCACCTTGCATTTTTCAAAGTTTGGTGCCTGTTAAATATGTGGCAATCTGGACAATCTATGTGCTAATAGATGTTGTGTGTCTGCCTGTTTACTTAGATGAGTGTTGTACTGATATTCTATGGGATTCTTGTGTATGTATTTTAAAAACTAACAAACTACTGCTGCCATTTTTTCTTGAATTATATTAATGAAGTGTCTATTGCAAGTGAGATGTTTAGCTAGTTGTAAAACCAGGTTTAATCCATCATGTTCTACATTAGAAAATGACTGTACGAAGTCAGGATTATGACAGTTGTTAATTCGTTTGATGTGTTTGAGCTTTAGATTTTTCCATTTGATTAGAGACTTTCCTTTTTTCCTTCGAGTTCAGTATTTTTGTGATTTTACTTTCTGCTGAAGACTATTGTCTATTGCCTTCTTATGTCTTTTGGTTATTTGTTTCCTTGGGTTGCTGTCAGGGGTCGAAATTGGCGCTGGTCCGGTGGTACGAGACCAGTAGAATTTGTGTCGGACCAGTAGATTTTGTCAGCTGGTGGTCCGGCGGACCAGTAGAAATTTTTCATTAAAATCACTGATTGCATCTCTATCTCGGTTTGTTTACAAAATAATAAACCTGAGAAATCATTTTTTAGGGTACTGGGGGTACTATTTTAAAAGTATTTATTTAATATCTCAGGTGAGCGCACTACATAACAACACAAAATGTGGAAATTTTTAAATGGAGTTAAAACGCAGGGCAAAACAAATTAATTAATTAAGCGACATTCAAAAGGAAGATTTTTCAACTGACAAAAGGAAACATGAATAGAAAATATCCTGGGAAAAAGATCTTGAATGGTTAAATTGTAAAGTCGATCGTAATGTAATGCATTGTAAAACATGTGAACAATTTGCTGTGACAGACCTAGATGAGAAATGTATTTTTGTAATGGGATTTTCAAATTTTAAGTAAGACTTTGTACTTGCTCATGAACAAATAGAACAAATAGAACAGCACAAAAATCTACTGGAATAAAGAAGAGGAAAGCAGCTGAGGAAAATAAAACTAAACATCTGTCATATCTTTTAGTGGTTATCAAATGAATGTCACTTTTGCAGGACCAGTAAATTTTGAGACGGATTTTAAGTCTGCTGGTCCGGCTGGCCAGTACACTAAAAGCTTAAATTCGACCCCTGGTTGCTGTCTCACTGAATACACCCCAAAGCCTCCTTGGTTTGCTGTCTCACTGAATACACCCCGAAGCCTCCTTTTGTTTCCTTGGTTTGCTGTCTCACTGAATACACCCCGAAGCCTCCTTTTGTTTCCTTGGGTTGCTGTCTCACTGAATACACCCCAAAGCCTCCTTTTGTTTCCTTGGTTTGCTGTCTCACTGAATACACCCCGAAGCCTCCTTTTGTTTCCTTGGTTTGCTGTCTCACTGAATACACCCCGAAGCCTCCTTTTGTTTCCTTGGGTTGCTGTCTCACTGAATACACCACAAAGCCTCCTTGGTTTGCTGTCTCACTGAATACACCCCGAAGCCTCCTTTTGTTTCCTTGGTTTGCTGTCTCACTGAATACAACCCGAAGCCTCCTTTTGTTTCCTTGGGTTGCTGTCTCACTGAATACACCCCAAAGCCTCCTTTTGTTTCCTTGGTTTGCTGTCTCACTGAATACACCCCAAAGCCTCCTTTTGTTTCCTTGGGTTGCCGTCTCACTGAATACACCACAAAGCCTCCTTGGTTTGCTGTCTCATTGAATACACCACAAAGCCTCCTTTTGTTTCCTTGGTTTGCTGTCTCACTGAATACACCCTGAAGCCTCCTTTTGTTTCCTTGGTTTGCTGTCTCACTGAATACACCCCGAAGCCTCCTTTTGTTTCCTTGGGTTGCTGTCTCACTGAATACACCACAAAGCCTCCTTGGTTTGATGTCTCACTGAATACACCCCGAAGCCTCCTTTTGTTTCCTTGGTTTGCTGTCTCACTGAATACAACCCGAAGCCTCCTTTTGTTTCCTTGGGTTGCTGTCTCACTGAATACACCCCGAAGCCTCCTTTTGTTTCCTTGGTTTGCTGTCTCACTGAATACACCCCAAAGCCTCCTTTTGTTTCCTTGGGTTGCCGTCTCACTGAATACACCACAAAGCCTCCTTGGTTTGCTGTCTCATTGAATACACCCCGAAGACTTTTATTCAAACTTAATACAAAATCCCTGTAACAATTGACATATACCCTAACTTAACACCTTTTCTTTAGAAAAATAATACTCTGCATGTCTTTAAGCCCTTAATCAAAATATTTGTAATTCCCTTATATGAAATGTCCCTCTAATTGGCTTTGTCCATCCCTAAGGAGAACTTTTAATGAAGTCACATTATGTATGTCAATTACAATAACAATTGTTAAATGACTCTGACTGATTGACTGAGTCATATTTATGAAGATGGCAGATTTTCTTCAGTTCCACCCACAAATTAGGCAGCGAAATTATGTTTGTCAGGAAAAGATTATTATTATATACTTGAAAACATTGATGATTATGTAATGTTTCCAGAGATAATATACCTCAGGTGTCATTGAAGATTTCTTATAAACAGCAAAGGAAAATAAGCTGCCACCTCTGACAAAAATCTTACATAATAACATCAATGACTATATAGAGACTTCAAAAGTTGGAATATAGACAAAATTGTGCAATATAAACTGTCTGGAATACATTTTTTTTTTTAAATCTTAGATTTAAAATAAACAGCTTTACGGAGCACAGCTGAACACAACTGCAAAGATCCAACCCTGAACAGTTGGGGCAAAAATTAACACTGTTGCACCTATGTTTCACAAGAATCCGTTAGTTTGATTGGCTTACAACAATCTTGCATTAATATTAAACCAGATGTTCCTCAGTGCGCAGCTTTATACGACCGCAGAGGTTGAACCCTGAATGGTTGGGGCAAGTATGGACACAACATTCAAGCTTGATTCAGCTCTAAATTTGGATTGTGATTAAATAGTTGACACAGCATAGGTTTCTGACACAGAATGAATGTGGTCTAATGAACTTAAAATTTTTGTTTTGCCTTTGAGCAATTCACTATGCTGTTGAATATTAATCCTCTCAAAAAAATGTTTGAAGAAATATTCTTTTTATTTATGAAATCTGAAATGATAAAAATTGACCCCCCCCCCCCCCTTCCAATTTTTTTTCACATCCCCCTTTCCCTTATTCCAAAACTGATCTCAATTCAAATTTCTAATGGCCCCTAACAATAACTACTCATTTAAATACATCATAAAATATTAAAATGTAAAAAAAGTGCTTGTTATCACTGAATGGTAAAGATTGTTTTAATTTATTAGTTGGAAGTAAAAGTGAATATACATTGTATATTGTATAAAACAATGATTTAAGTTGATTCAACTACTATTCTGGACAAAGAAAGATAACTCCAATTGAAAATTTCTTGCTATTTTGCAATATTGTGCAATTAGATATTTCTTGCTATTGCGCAATACTGTGCAATTGAAAATACTTGCCATTGCACAATACTGTGCAATTGAAGATTTCTTGCTATTGTGCAATACTGTGCAATTGAAGATTTCTTGCTATTGCTGAATACTGTGCAATTGAAAATTTCTTGCTATTGCACAATACTTAATATGATAATTTTGGATCCTGATTTGGACCAACTTGAAAACTGGGCCCATAATCAAAAATCTAAGTACATGTTTAGATTCAGCATATCAAAGAAGCCCAAGAATTCAATTTTTGTTAAAATCAAACATAGTTTAATTAGGGATCCTTTGGACTTTAATGTAGACCAATTTGAAAACGGGACCAAAAATTAAGAATCTACATACACAGTTAGATTTGGCATATCAAAGAACCCCAATTATTCAATTTTTGATGAAATCAAACAAAGTTTAATTTTGGGCCCTGATTTGGACCAACTTGAAAACTGGGCCCATAATCAAAAATCTAAGTACATTTTTAGATTCAGCATATCAAAGAACCCCAAGGATTCAATTTTTGATAAAATCAAACTAAGTTTAATTTTGGACACTTTAGACCTTAATGTAGACCAATTTGAAAACGGGACCAAAAATTAAGAATCTACATACACAGTTAGATTCGGCATATCAAAGAACCCCAATTATTCAATTTTTGATTAAATCAAACAAAGTTTAATTTTGGACCCCGATTTGGACCAACTTGAAAACTGGGCCAATAATAAAAAATCTAAGTACATTTTTAGATTCAGCATATCAAAGAACCCCAAAGATTCAATTTTTGTTAAAATTAAACTAAGTTTAATTTTGGACCCTTTGGACCTTAATGTAGACCAATTTGAAAACGGGACCAAAAATTAAGTATCTACATACACAGTTAGATTCTGCATATCAAAGAACCCCAATTATTCAATTTTTGATGAAATTAAACAAAGTTTAATTTTGGACCCTTTGGGCCCCTTATTCCTAAACTGTTGAGATCAAAACTCCCTAAATCAATCCCAACCTTCCTTTTATGGTCATAAACCTTGTGTTTAAATTTCATAGATTTCTGTTTACTTATACTAAAGTTATGGTGCGAAAACTAAGAAAAATGCTTATTTGGGCCCCTTTTTGGCCCCTAATTCCTAAACCATTCGGACATCAACTCCCAAAATCAATCCCAACCTTCCTTTTGTGGTCATAAACCTTGTGTCAAAATTTCATTGATTTCTATTTATTTATATTTCAGTTATTGTGTGAAAACCAAGAATAATGCTTATTTGGGCCCTTTTTTGGCCCCTAATTCCTAAACTGTTGGAACCAAAACTCACAAAATCAATCCCAACCTTCCTTTTGTGGTCATAAACCTTGTGTCAAAATTTCATAGATTTCTATTAACTTAAACTAAAGTTATAGTGCGAAAACCAAGAAAATGCTTATTTGGGACCTTTTTGGCCCCTAATTCCTAAAATGTTGGGACCAAAACTCCCAAAACCAATCCCAACCTTCCTGTTGTGGTCATAAACCTTGTGTTAAAATTTCAAAGATTTCTATTCACTTTTACTAAAGTTCGAGTGCGAAAACTAAAAGTATTCGGACGACAGCGCAGACGACGACGCCAACGTGATACCAATATACGACCAAAAAATTTTCAATTTTTGCGGTCGTATAAAAATTAACCTTCATATCAGAATGAAATGTAACATTTAGATCACAAAAAGTGCCCAGGTTATTAAAGAAAAAAATTTTAAAAAACTTTTTTAAATGGTCTTATTAGCATAAACATGTGATTATATGAAATGAATGCTTCTTTTTGTAATTTCATCAGGGTGTTAAAGTGTGTCATACAAAATGTGCTTCAGTCAACAATTCTACACCCTAATTAAATAACAAAAAGCAGCACTAACAAACACAAAACACTGAAGTTTTGTAATACAAATGTAGTTCAAAACTTAATTCTTCTATTTTCTTTAATTATCAGATTTTACAGAATAAGAAAGTGCAAAATTTTTAGAAAAAAGCTGTACCATTTTAACAGAATTTGAAACACAATTGGTTTCTAATTTTGAAATGCCCCTAAAAAAACACTCAGTTGCAAGTGCACAAGTTTTTCTTTAATTATTAAGTTAGAAGATTTTGAAAGAAATACGATCTGTGACTACTTCAATCCTTTTCACAAAATTATGTTACAAGATAATGGGAAAAAAAGTTACTATGACATCTGTTTGTCAAGTTTATAATTTATCAAGAGAGCTCTCAAATATCATTTATTGTTTAAAATCATGTCAAAAACCTATAAATTTACACAAATACTGACACTTTTCAATTTCCCATTTGTTAACTCACTTATTTTTCCTGAAGTAAATTTATGCATATTTATAACCAAGAATTAGATTTTAATATTATCTTAAACCACACATAATGCAGAAATGAACAATATTTGAAAAAAATAAATCTGAGAGTTGGTCAGTGATTTGAGATTTCCCGATCAGTGTAGTACTATTATATCATTAACATTGCTATAAACAGAGCGTACTGGAGGCTCTCAGTCAAAACTCAATGACGATACTTAATGACAATACTTAAACAATTGAAATCATTGATGAACATGTCGCATTAAGAAATTGGATTGGATACCACTGGGTGTTATCGTTTCTATTTGCGTAAAACTTATTAATCAGAGTGACGTATAATGATTGACAGACTCATATATAAAGGAGAAATCAAAGTTATGTTTGTTGATTCTTAAAATAATTTTATGTGGAGGAAAAGTACATTATTCCAAACAATTTGTGAGAAATGTATAAAACTTTGAAAAGTAATCAAATCTTAATTCAAGTTAGAAATATAGAATTTGGAAAACTTGTAAGATGCCAATACTTTTTAAACTGGTAGGAACTTTTTTTGCATTTCAAGTTTAATGAACATTTTTATCATGAGTGAAACAACTATGTTACGGGAAAATATAACAGATAACATCACCATAACAACATCCATCATTCCGGAGATGGGAGGAGACCCACCAAGAAGACCAACATTGCCAGAAATTCTTATGGCATATTCAGAATATGTCTGGGCAGTCAATCTTGGAACTTATGTCTTTCCCATTATAATAGGACTAGGAACAATAGGTAATGTTTTGAGTTTTCTAATAATGATCAGAAGAACCATGATTATAACTCCAACATGCTTTTACATGGCAATATTGGCTATCTCTGACACTACTATTCTGTATGTAGACTGTCTTCGGAAGTGGGTTTTCCTTATGTATGGCGAAGACGCCTGGAACATCAATACAGCAGCATGTCGGGCTTTTTATTATCTAAGTTATTCTTCATTTCACTACTCAGTATGGATTATCGTTGCTATGACTACTGAAAGATTTTTTGCAATTCGGTACCCGTTAAAATTTTTGACCGTTGGAAGCATGAGAAAAACAAAAGCAGCATGTTTGATTATTCTGATTTGTGTTTTGTTGCTCAATTGTCAGTTTACTTGGTCAGTGAAAATAACGGAGAAAGGAACGTGTGTGCCAGAAGAAAACTATTCAAACTTTCACAAAGACGTGATGCCGTGGATTGATGCTGTTTTCTATTCGTTTCTACCATTTGTTATTTTAATTACATTTAACGTGCTAATTATTTGTTCCTTCAGAAAGGCTCACAGAAGACAGAAAACTCTCCATGGCACTTCACATAAATCTGCAACTCAGAATCGCGCATCTATAAACCACAGAATGACCGCCATGTTGTTGTCAGTGACTTTTACTTTCATTATAATGACTGCTCCAAAAACAATTCTACTCTGTGTAAGGAATGAGGTTTTCATGTTTCTTAAGTATAACACATATGACTTCCAAGAGATTGCATTATACACTCTAATAACCCGTATTGCTGACTTGTGTATCTATACTAATCATGCAATCAATTTCTTCCTTTATTGTGTAAGTGGACAGAGATTTAGAAAAGAATTGAAACTGCTGTTTTTATGTCGCAAATCCCGCAGTGCAAGTCTGTCGCTATATTCATCAAAATGTCCGCCATCATCTCGTTACCAAACAATGCAGACGGTCAGTAGGGGATCATATGAGAATGACAATGGACTTGAATCTTATCACATGCACACACTGAACAGTAATTTAGGATCAAACAATAATGAAAATTGTCAGGATGTTAATAAACAAAATGAGCCAGAAAGCCGCCTGTGAGTAAATCACATGGTATAAATCATTGTAACTTAATCAGTTGGACTTTTACTTCTTTTAATTTTGACCAAAATAGCCAATAAACAGTTTAATACGTGTTAATTTTAAATAATGACTTAATATTTCTCCATGGAGTTTGTGAAAGAGAAAAGAACTTGGTGACAAAAACCCATTTTGATCCTTATAAATTGGTAAAAAATATAATATAGTTTTAATAGGCATTGAATCATTGCAGACTATTTATTATAGGATGAAAGTTTATGAAAGCCTTTTTAAAGGAATTCATTGGTGTATAAACTGGACCCATACATCAAATAAAATTCCTATAAAAATCCAAATAATTCCTTCAAATTGGAGATAAGGAATTTAATTTTTGAACTCACACATAATTGTATATATTTGTGTAATTGAATTGGAAATAAAAAACATAAAACATGAAAAACTGCTCAACATCTGGTGTCTGTATGTTCCCTAGACCCCCCTACAATCTAATGCCACCTATTAAACAAGTTCTTACTTACAGCCCTGGTCGAAAGACATAGCTAGCTTAATCTCAGATGTCACTTGTTGCTAAATATTTTTTAGTTTTTGACTGTCACAAAAAAAAAAAGGTATACAAAACATTGCAGTTTACATTAGTAATTATTAGTAATAATTAGATATTACTGTTTTTGAGGTAATTATTAGTTGAAAATCAGTAGAAATTGCCTCAAAATTAATGTTCTAAAAATTTAGTTGAAATTAAAATGTATAATCTAATAGTGTTCACTTTCAAAGAGTTTTCTTTTATCTTACACTTCACAGAAGTCAGCATAGAAAGCTATGATCAATGAACTGCTGTTAAAGAAACTCCTATAGTAATTTTTAAGAGAACATAGAGTTCTGGAAATTACTAAAAATTCAGATAAATTATGCTCTTATAAGAAATGTTAGTTATGAACCAAACAATTTTTATTTATTCGATATTTCTTTCTTATAAAACTAAATGATTTTTGTTTCTTAAAGCCTGTTAGTTTTTGTTTGACTGTACTTGACAGAATACTTTTCAAATCAATGCACTTTTATGTAGTGAAATCTTCCTATTTTTGACATAAAATAAATGAATCTTATAGTTCATTCTCCTGAATAAAGGGAATGCCAAGTTCATTTTATAAAATGATGTCAGCTTTTAATGGAGGCGTATAACTGCCAAGCATCCAAACCATATTGTAATGATCAGAAGAGAAACTGGCAAAAGACATGTAAACATATTGCTGTCATATAATGTCCTTAATCAGTGGCTGTCGTCAGCACATCCTAATGTTTTCGTCATTTAGGGAATAAAAATCTGATAGCAGATTTTTGATACATTCACAAGTTTACTACACACTCAGTGCAATTAAGATATTCACATATTGATGGAGGAAGTACAAAAAATAGGGAGATGTTGTCCAATGAAACTAACTATCCACCTGAGACTGACTTAGGATGAGGATGTTTTACAACTATAGGTCACAATACTGTCACCTTTAGCTACCTAAAACCAATTATGTATAGTAAGCTGTAAAAGGCATGAAAAAAATAACACCATACAAAGATCGCCCAACAGCGTTAAATCAATAACCTTCAAGAAACAAATAAGTTTACATTAATTGTATCTAAACATGCAGGCCCAATAAACAAATAACTGTCAAAAATAACTTTGTTTTTTTTTCATGTACAGCAAAATTTCCATACCAAATTTTTGTATCAATGAAAGAGTTTACTGTAAATTTAGAAATTATTCTATGCATTTATTATTGCAATTTTTCAAGAACGGACAAAAATTCAAGTTTATTTATTGCGATATTGAAAACAAGAATGTGTCCAAAGTACATGGATGCCCCACTCGCACTATCCTTTTCCATGTTCCATGGACCGTGAAATTGGGTAATAATCTAATTTGGCATTAAAATTAGAAAGATTATACTATAGAGAACATAGGTACTAAGTTTCAAGTTGATTGGACTTCAATTTCATCAAAAACTACCTTGACCATAAACTTTAACCTGAAACTCGCACTTTCATTTTCTATGTTCAGTAGACCGTGAAATTGGGGTCAAATGTCTAATTTGGCTTTAAAATTAGAAAGATCATAGCATAAGCAACACGTGTTCTAAGTTTCAAGTTGATTGGACTTCAGCTTCATCAAAAACTACCTTGACCAAAAACTTTAACCTGAATGGACGCACAGACGAACGGACGGACGAACGAACTAACCAACGAACGCACAAAGGGAGCCACAGACCAGAAAACATAATGCCCCTCTACTATCATAGGTGGGGCATAAAAACTGTAGACAGGTCTATGTTTCAGTTGTCAGAATGTGATTTCTTATTACTGCAGTACTCACACAGTCGCATTATTTGCATTAATAAAAACCTAGCAATAATTTCTGAATTTACAGTTGTAACAGGTAAGTAAATTTGTGGTAAGAAATTCTAAGAATTACCCATTTCATACATAGACTAAGTGGAATAAAATTTAAAATGGAAATTGGGAATGTGTCAAAGAGACAACAATCCAACTGAAGAGCAGAAAACAACAGGAGGCCACCAATGGGTCTTCATTAAAGTCTATTTAAATTTTAGGTGGATCATCAACATATGTTTCCTCTGATAGACCTTTCTTACAGAAGTATGGGTCACCCTACTAGTTTTCAAACTTTACTTTTTGTTGAATGAAAGGAATCCATGAAAAACAATTTTAAAATTAACTATAAGAAGAAAGGTTTCATGATTTTCAAAATATGCTTTAAGAAAATGAAAAGAAAAAAATGGTGCCACTAAACTTATAAAAAAAAGATGTGGCATGATTGCCATTGAGACAACTCTCCACAAGAGACCAAAATGACACAGACATTAACAACTATAGGTCACCGTACGCCCTTCAACAATGAGCATAACCCAAACTGCAAAGTCAGCTATAAAAGGCCCCAACAATCACAAATGTAAAACAATTCAAACAAGAAAACCTAATCAATGGATAAAACAAATTAACAATTTCTACACTATTTTGACTGCCACAATAATCAAGTGTTATCAACGTACAAAATTGTATGATCATTAGTTTTTTAAAGATATTGTTACTATTGCAAAGAAATCTCCATATCTGGAGTGTACAATCAGTTTCAAGGTCTCAGTTTATAGCATGGTATAGTAAGTTTACATTTAAACTTTTTTTAAGTAGACATTTTTGTTCATTTAGCTGTCAGACTGATCCCAATGGGTATACTGTCTTAAGACCTCTAGTGTAAAGGGGATATAATTAACTGTCAGACTGAAGGATCCTAAATCTATGACAAGGAATGTGTCTAGAACTCTTGTATAAATCACAAATGGGGATATATTTAGCACTGCCTTCAATAGAAACTAATGTCAACTGTCTAATAAAACGTAGGTTTTTTCTCAAGTTGTGCAATCATTGTAGAGACATAGAGCTAAATGATTATTTAACATCAATAGTTTGGACACATAATTGATGCAGTAACTTCTACTGAATAACATATGCCATACTGTTAAATAAAACCATTGCATGTAAATAGTCTGTAATTTAATTTTAAACTATCAATACACTGACTAGAAATATTTGCCGAATGAAGGTTTTGTTTCTGATAATGATCTATCAGTTACTGTATTTGGCTGTGTATAATACAAAGTTATGCATAGTACACATTTTTTTCATCCCCTAAAAATCATGAAAAAGTCTAATAAAAGAAAAATTGAAAAAAAAAATTGAAAAAGTTTCAGAGCGGATTATATTTTCTTGATAGAGGTTTGCTGCTCACAAGGAAGCTATTAAACCAAGAGTTCCAAATGGTGAAGTTGAAATCATCCCTTCGTAAATTTTACGGACGCCATCACGAGTTGGTTGACCGTTATGGAATAACTGTTTCACAAATGATATCGGATATGTTCCTTACGTCGTAACTACAATCCCCTTCCCTTTCATGAATATGACCTACCGAATTAGACTATTTACCGGATTTGTAATCACATAAGCAACACGACGGGTGCCACATGTGGAGCAGGATCTGCTTACCCTTCCGGAGCACCTGAGATCACCCCTAGTTTTTGGTGGGGTTCGTGTTGTTTATTCTTTAGTTTTCTATGTTGTGTCGTGTATACTATTGTTTTTCTGTTTGTCTTTTTTATTTTTAGCCATGGCGTTGTCAGTTTGTTTTAGATTTATGAGTTTGACTGTCCCTTTGGTATCTTTCGTCCCTCTTTTATACACTACCAAATACGGTAATGATAATTTAGTCTGACGTTGTAGGTTTTACAGCAAATGGTCATGACCTGTGCAGTTATAAGTAAGGCTATTTTCCACATGATAACTTGATTACCAGTATTTGGTTAATATCAGTCATTTATCTTTTCTATGGCTTTTATATAATATGTAAGCAGATTGACTAAGACAACCAAATTTATATCTATTCATTGACTATCAGATCACTTTGACAAAATGTAAGTTATGTGGAAAATCAAATTTAGAAAATAATGAAACTGAAGTTTTCTTTTTGTACCATATAACTGCAGAAACAAACATTCCTCTCTATCATATAGATGGTTCTAACATTTTTATATCTTCCAATTATCAACCCAGTGACAATATGTTTATTTTTAAGGATACTGATCAATCTAGTGGATGCAGTGTAGGTTACATTTATAACATGGCTTAGTGTTAACAATTCTCTTTACTCCAGTTATAACATAGGACAGTGTCCTATTGCAGAGCACATTAAAATTATAGGTACAGTAACTAGAGTTTTAGTTTTATTTTATTCTGGACTTTCAATTACTGTTATTTCATTTATAAATATTTTCATTGGCATCCATTTTCTTAGTTTAAGAAAAGTTTGCTACTTTGAAGAAACTATTTTGTTCAGCATTTAATTAATGGGTTTTCCCAATTAACAAGATCTATTCTAATTGGTAATAATTCATCAATTAAACCAGATGATGAAATTTAACAGAAATGGCTTGGTCAAAGTATGTATGCACTCTCAGGCATGATGTATGAGAGAATAAATTGTTCTCCCGAAAAGAAAAGGCCTAATAAGGTTATTTGCTTCAAGAGTTAGAATATTCTTTTCCAATCTTACAATAAAAGCCTTCTTAGCTATCATAAATCTAACATATATAAAAATTAAGTTATTATATGGGTTGATAGAGGAAGATGTTGTAAGACATGTCATCATTTCCTTCTCAGTTACGATCACTAAATCAAGTTACATATTTTATTTGGAAATATTACCCTTACAGTTATTTATTTATATGGCAATACAAATGAGAATGGAAATGGGGAATGTGTCAATGAGACAATAACCCAATCAAAGAGCAGAAAACAGCCAAAGGCCAACAATGGGTCTTCAACACACAGAGAAAATACTGTTTGTCAATGTAATGATTTATGTTTTTACTAAAATGAAATTAACAATAAAATTAAAAAAATAAACTAATCAATTTTTCTTGCTATGTTAAAATCAAAGATGTTCCCAGATGTAATTAGTAAACTCTAATTTGTTTGTGACATGAATGCATCCTTCGGTTTTGAAATGGATCTGCATACTAAATCAACACAACAAATCAGAGCATCATCTGCACAGGAAATATTAAACTCATTATCGATAGCTCTCGGAAACAATATAAAACTATACTATTACAGATCATTGCACTAAAAGGTTGGAAGAAGAAGCCTATATTGTTCACTTGGCATCTAGAATAATATTGATTGTTTCCATGCTTTCTCAAAAGCCATTGTGTTTTAAAGCTGTCAAATCTATGTTCAACGATTTGAATCTATTCTCATATTTGATTTATAAAAAAGCAAAATGTATATCCAAATTATAAAACATCTAAAATAAACAATTTATGAGGCACGGACTGTATAATAGACCGTACATTGACCTATAATGGTTTACTTTTATAAATTTTGACTTGGTTGGAGAGTTGTTTCATTGGCACGCATACCACATCTTCTTATATCTATCAACATTTCATCAGTTTATATGCAATCTAATTAATCATCTAGGTGACCTCCAAAGACTGCTGATGGTCGTATAACCCGATAAACATTAATATAGATATAAATAGACAGTGAACTCATGTAATTGGAACTGTTTGATTTCATATCCTATTAAAACATATGTAATGACCTTTTTAACCTGTATAAGAATGAGTTTTTGTAAATAAATTAGTCAATCAAATTGTTTGCCCTTATTTCACTTCCGATATTGACATTCTTTTATTTTCACCCCACTCCTTCTGATTTGTTTTTAGCAGCTTCTGTGAAATTATTATTATTTGCACAGTACTAATTTCTATGAATTAAGTGTTTATTTTCAAATCCTCATCAATCACAAATCAAGTTTTAAGTAGAAACACCCACAGATATGTTTCTAAATTCCAACTTAAGCAAATTGAAATTTCAAATTATGAGTAATCAGGTGCTCTCTAGGGCGCAACCTTTTACGACAGCAGAAGTCGAAACCTGAACAGTTAGGGCAAGTATGGACACAATATTTAAGCTTGAAACAGCTCTGAATTTGGATTGTGATCAAATTCTTGACATAATATGAGTTTCTGACACAAAACATATGTCAAAATCTTACAAATCTATTATGCAATATTGTGCAATTAAAGATTTTTTCTTCAAACTTTTGGAATTTGAGAAATTTGGAAAAAAAAATAGAAACTACTAAACTACTACTACCCCCCCCCCCCTTTTTTTTGTAATAAGTTCAAAACCTGACATTTCTTAAACATTATTTACAAGTAGTGTAAGGGAGGTAAATCAGAACATACCAAACATTGTATGTTAACTGTTTTTGAATTACCTCCCTTACGCTGCTTTTAAATTGTCTTAATTGTCCATTGACCAGAAAAACCTAGTTTCCCCATTTTTTTGCCGCTAATTCCAAAACATTCTGAGCCACAACCCCCCAAAGTCATTACTAACCATTCCTTAATGGTATAGAAACTTGTGGTATAATTTCAGAGAGATTCATCCACTTAAACACAAGTTATTGTTTGAAAACTACAAAAATGCTTATTTTGGGCCACCTTTTTGGCCCCTAATTCCTAAACTATTGGGACCATAACCCCCAAAATTAATCCCAACCTTCCTTTAGTGGTGTTGAACCTTCTGGTAAAAATTTATAGAGTCCATTCACTAAATCTAAAGTTATTGTCAGGAAACTAAACGGGTCTTCGGACAACGCAGACGACGACACAGACAACGACGCAGAGGACATGATACCATTAAACGACGCAAATTATTTTTTTCGGTTGTATAAAAATTAACTGTGATGATTAGATCTAGTTTTATATTATAGTGACATCCTTTAACTAATAGTATTACACACAAATCGTAAGTTTTTAGTGTTACATCTTTTTGATTTTTGAAATCAGTTATAAACTGACATGTTTTCTTTAATTAATGTCAGCGACCACATAAATTAAGGAAACAAGGTAATTCCTGTATTGCCATAGTTACCGTTTGTGACCCTCAAATCGCCATTAGATGGCGACAACTCTTCAACTTCAGTAATTATTCCTTGAATCCATTACAAAGTCGGACTGTTCAGTTTTTAATTTTCAAGGTGTTTTTCATTACTTCCCTTGCACAATTTTATGTAAGATTTGTCTTTATTTCAATTGGATACTCAAACAGTTTTAAATTCCATTCTCAATTTTATTTAAGGAAAAACTAAATATTTTTGTCCTAATATTTTAATTTCATTTACAGGTTTTATCATATATTAGTATAAAGTTATACAAAAGGTCAAAATACAGAATATCAAATTTACCAACAGGAAAAACTAGAGGCTCTAAAGAGCTGTGTCGCTCACCTTGGTCTATGATCATACTAAACAAAGGACATACATAATAGATGAGAATAGAATTCATGAGAAAATTATGTTTTGGTGATGATGATGTGTCTGTCAATCTTACTTTACTGAACATTCTTGCTGTTTACAATTTTCTCTATCTATAATGAACTTGGCCCAGTAGTTTCAAAGGAAATTATTTGGTAAAAGTTTACAAAAATTTACGAAAATTGTTTAAAATTTACTATAAAGAGCAATAACTCCTTAAGGGGTCAATTGACCGTTTTGATCAAGTTGACTTGTTTGCAGATCTTACTTTGCTATACATAATTGTTGTTTGCAGTTTATCTTTATCTAAGATAATATTGAAGATAATAACCAAAAACTGAAATTTTTCGTAAAATTACCAATTCAAGGGCAGGAACCCAACAACGGGTTGGCTGATTTGTCTGAAAATTTCAGGGCAGTTAGATCTTGACTTAATGCACATATTTAAATGAATGAGATTTGCTCTAAAAGCTTTGAATTTAGAGTTATTAGCCAAAAATTGCATTTTACCCCTATGTACTATTTTTAGCCATGTCAGCCATCTTGCTTCGTGGACAAGGTCATTGGACACATTATAAAACTACATACCCTTCAGATGATGGTTGCCAAGTTTGGTTAAATTTGTCTCAGTAGTTTCAGAGAAGATTTTTTTAAAAGATTACTAAAATTTTAGAAAAATGGTTGAAAATAGACTAAAAAGGGCAATAACTCCTTGATGGTTCAACTGAAAATTTTGGTAATGTTGACTTATTTGTAGATCTTACTTTGCTGAACATTGTTGCTGTTTACAGTTTATCTCTATCTTTTAGAATATTCAAGATAATAACCAAAAACTGCAAAATTTTCTTAAAATTACTAATTCGGGTACAGCAACCCAACAACGGGTTGTCCGATTTGTCTGGAAATTTCAGGGCAGATAGATTTTGACCTGATAAACAATTTTAATCCCTTCAGATTTGCTGTAAATGCTTTGGTTTCTGAGATATTAGCCAAAATCTACATTTTACCCCTTATGTTCTATTTTTAGCCATGGCGGCCATCTTGGTTTGTTGGCCGGGTCATCGGACACATTTTTAAAGCTAGATACCCCAAGGATGATTGTGGCCAAGTTTGGATAAATTTGGCCCATTAGTTTCAGAGGAGAAGATTTTTGTAAAAGTTTACGGACGACATATGACGGATGCAGGACGACGGACACCAAATGATGAGAAAAGCTCACTTGCCCCTTTGGGCCAGGTGAGCTAAAAAACTTAACAAAAATTTAAAGAGACTGTGCCAGTGTGGTATTAGGATTGATTAATTATTAGTGTTTTAAATCACTTTTAAGCATAACTTTTGGGCTATTTCTTGGCAGTCAGTTTTTATGGGTGGAGGAAGCAGGAGGGCCCAGAGAAAGCCACTGATTTTTTATAGAAAAACTGACAATCCTAGTCAATTAAGATTGGAGCAAGTGCACCCACACAAGAATGGTTCGAACTCTCAACCTCAGTGTTGACAGGATAGTGATTACAGTAGTATAATTACTAAGACTTCTTGGCCACCGTGGCCCCTGTGGTATTAGGATATTTGGAATTAATATGTAAGGTGCTTCTTAATGTACAATGTTCTGAGAAACTGACCTTTATTGGAGATTGCTCTGACTTTCCAAAGTCATTCAATATCTTAAGGAACTGTTCATATTTGTCTAAATCTTCTTTCAGTGCCTCTTTCGTTCTGTTTAAATAAGCCTGGGCAAAAGCTGTATCTTTGTCATCTTTCTGTAAACAACAAGCAAATTGTAATGATAAATATTATAATTCAAAAATCTCGAATAGATTCAACAATTTGTTCTTTATTCCGATTTCAGTACTCCATACCTTTAAAATACAGTAAATTCAGAAATTATTGAGATGTTTTTATCAATGCTAAAAATGCAAAGTTTCAGATTTGCCATAATAAGTCTGCATATAAGGTCTGGAGCATTTATGAAATATAAGGCTTCCTGAAAAGACTTTTGCTGAGAATCAGATAGCAATTCCAAGTCTCACAATCAATCACTTTCACAGCAGGATGAAATTAGTCTGTTTTGTCATAAAATATTGTTTGAATTTCCAGTGTGAAACTGAAATATCCAAATCTTGAAAAGGATAAATATTGTTGTTATTATTAGATTTATATAAGGCTTAAATTAAAATATTGTTTGTTTGCAGTTTACCGACCGACCCTTGAAAATCCTCCCGACTGTGAAAATTTTATTGCTTTAAATTTGAAGAAATTTTTTTTAATACTTCTATTGACGCGATCCGGAACTTTGGGTCCTTTCCGGAAATGATTTAAAGTCTGGGTCAATTACGCATTTCAAGTTCGGTTTTTCTTAGCTTCCCGTCAAGCGTTCATGTGACCATTTAATGATAAAGCACATGGAAATTGTTTACAGGTATCCATGAAGTCACGGAGGAGTACTTGACGCTGTCGTCTCGTGTCAATTTTAAGACAAATAACAAACAAAAAAGTTTATTAGTAAACTGTTTATACAGATTCAGGCACATGTAATGATGTGTGATGATATCATTGACGATGATGCAGCGGATATTCATAACTGACACGATATAACCATTCTGTCTCAAACAAATCGGGTACAGAATCTGTGGAGCCTGACTTTATGGAACCAATTTCAGTGGTTAAATAATTCGACAGCAGCTTGAAGTATGGCATATTTTCTACAAATCGTTGTGAAGACGACAAAGATGAAACCACTCCTCCGTGACTTAAATCTTCATGGATATCTGTAAACACGCCTGTACGGAGGAAGGGCTCATTTGAAATGTTAATGGATATAGATCATGCCAAATCAATAAGCAGCAACCCTAACTACACAAAGATGTAGAGAATATGAATGGTTAGCTTGAAAAATAAATATACTCTCTCTATATTAAATCTATCTTCGATTGCAATGAATATGCTCCTTTAGGATAAGGGGGGCTGCCCCACTCATTGCAATTATTCTCTTTCTTACAATATTAAATATACCCAAACTGTGTGGCCTGTGTGAATTCAATTAAAACATGTCCTTAGGAGCTATGCTGCCAATTTTTTTTATGCATTAAAAACATTTCAGTACAGACCATTTACTTTTAATGGGGTGCTATGGATTTCACCCCAAACTTTAGATTTCTTTGGTTTTCATTAAAGCCTGGCAAAAATATAACCTTATCACATATAATTAAATATTGTTAGAAATATGAAAACAGTCGAATGTCTTAATACTTTTTTTTCAAGTTGCCTTTTTTTTCAATTGAGGAAGATTCAATGGTTATTTTTTTTTATTAAAAATACACTCTTTAATACATTGTCTTATAAATCTTTAATATCTACATTTTTCTGATGAAAATACTCTACTCATGAAAACATTCTAGTCAAGAAGCATACATGTCTGAATATATTTCTTTAAAACAGTTCTAGTCATAATGACATTCCTTGTTTATAAGTGTTCCAGTATTTAATAATTATACCATATTTTACGTCATAAATTGGATAATGACACTATGTTAAAGTTTCAGTTTTGGTTATAAAGTTTTTTATTTTGTTCATTTGATGTTGGTTTTCAGCATGTCCAGTGTTTGTTGTTTTAAAATGTTTTTTTTTCTTCACAAGAAACTTGGTTTAGTGTAACTGCTTGTTTAAACTGTATTTTGGCTGATAAAATAAAATATTTTTCCTACCTACCGACCCTTCAGTCTGAAGGTACAGTCGGAAAACTGCAAACAAACATATTTTTAAGGTTGGCCTAATGTACGTTACTTTAGATAAATCACATCTTAAATTTGGATTTTATATTCCTTAAATTATGCATTATTTGTGTAGAGACATCAGTTTTGGTACCATTTTTCCATAATCTACATAATTTACTTTTGGCAGTCATTCCTGAGCCAGGTTTTTATTTGTGCATAGGGATTCAATTTAAACCTTGAAATATTTTGGTTGCAGAACAATTTGAATGGTGATTAGTGGACAAGGTCCTTGATATTTGATTCCAAAAATGCACAAAATCATAAAATTTTGACCTTATATTTAAAACTTGCTGACAGACTATTAAATACTATTATGAAGAGATTTGTTAATTTTGAAATAAATCCATTTAAAAGGTAGATTGTTCTTTTCGTTACATTTTATGATAAAGTTTAAAAAAAGCTTTTTCAGACATGAAGGTCAATTACTATCCTGCATATATAAAAAAGAAGATGAGGTATAATCGCCAAGGAGACAACTCTCCACATGAGGCCAAATGACACAAAAATTAACAGCTATAGGTCACATGTTCTAAAAACCAAATTTCATTTTATTTGAACAAGTTAAACTTTAATTGCAATTAATGTTAAAACAACCTCACTAAAGTTCAATCAAAAATGCATTTGAATTACCATTTAATAGCTGCCATTAAACCAGTTATGTCAAGAAAATGGTTTCCTCAAAACATTTTTTGTAAATGAACTTTTACATTTTCTTTATCTATTATTAATCATACTATTATAGGATTTGTTGAAGAACTCATCATTGAAATTGCCCTTGAAAACTCAACCAGCTTAATTGTCTTTTAAAATTGTAGAACAGCTTTAATTAGTTTATTTTTTCCCTTTACTAACAAAAACAGATTTCTGCTTGAAACTGAAGAATAGTTACATAATAAATGTCAAAATGAATACTAGCTACAAATATTAACAGTAAGAAAGTCAGTGTCAAAAACACAGGATTTTGTGTTACTTGAAAAATTATAATTATGTATGTTAACATTGCACGTTAATTTAAAGAACCTAACTCTACTTCTAACAGTGTATTTAAAATATAGTACGCTCACTCTCAGATCTTTTAAGGGTCAACTTGATGTGCCTTGTCCTTTAGTGGGTTACACAGGTTTGTGACAATATGGTAGTTTTTATTTTATTGATTTTATAGTTATTTATTCCATGCCAGGAACATTTCTTTAGCATTTCTTCATGTTAAACAAGAATGTGTCCCCAGTACACATATGCCCCATCCATACTATCTTTTTCTATGTTCAGTGGACTATGAAATTGGAGTAAAACTCTACTTTGCCATTAAAATTAGAAAGATCTTATCATAGGGAACATTTGTACTTAGTTTCAAGTTGATTGGACTTCAACTTCATCAAAATCTATCTGACCAAAAACTTTTGGCCCAAGTATAGAATACGTTTAAGTAGTTCCGGCAATATTCGAAATATCCATACGCCAATACTTTAAATATGTTTAGGCGCGCAACAATCTGAAGGCCTAGTTCCGGCAATAATCGAAATATTCATTCGCTGAAACATTAAATATGTTCTTGTGGGTCGGTGTTTTTGGGGGTTAACATAACAGCTGTTAATATGTCAATGTGGATAGGGACTAGCATGAGGTTGGATACTCAATTGAATAGTCAGCAAGTTGTTTACAGGTCAGCAGGTTGACAGGTCAGCAGGTCAACAGGTCAGCAGGTCGATAGGTCAGCAGGTCGAGTTGACAGGTCAGCAGGTCGACAGGTCAGCAGGACAACAGGTCAGAAGATGTTTCATGTTATCCATAGATTATTAGTCATTAAGTCAGGATGTTGTGTAGAGGGAAGGTTTGGTACTCAGTTAAATAGTCAGCAAGTCGACAGGTCAGCAGGTCGACAGGTCAGCAGGTAGACAGGTCGACAGGTCAGCAGGGCGACAGGTCAGCAGGTCGACGGGTCAACAGGTCAGCTGGTCGACAGGTCAGCAGGTCGACAGGTCAGCAGGTCGACATGTCAGCAGGACGACAGGTCGACAGGTCAGCAGGTCGACAGGTAAGCAGGTCAACAGGTTAGCAGGTCGACAGGTCAGCAGAACGACAGGTCGACAGGTCAGCAGATGTTTCATGTTATCCATAGATTATTTGTCATTAAGTCAGGATGTTGTGTAGGGGGAAGTTGAGTACTCAAAAAAAATAGTCAGCAAGTCGACAAGTCAGCAATTGAACTGTATCGTATTGTGATACTGCTTGCTGGGTGTTAGTTTCTTTTTTAAACAGTCACCATTGCTTTTCACTTTTCTATTAAACTAAATTAAAACCACTGAATTATATGTGCTTTCGCATGATAAATTTTATTACTTTTATTCACAGAACTCTGTATTCGTTGTAAAGCCTCAAAATTATAATTGAAAATGTATTTATCTAATGAAAATGTTGACAGGTAGACAGGACGACAGGTCGACAGGACGACAGGTCGACAGGCCGATAGGTAGACAGGTAGACAGGTCGACAGGCCGACAGATCGATAGGTCGACAGGTCGACAGGTTGACAGATTGACAATTCTTTTAAATATAAAAAAAGAAATAGCTACATTTTCGACTTGTCGGACTGTCAATCAAGCTAATTGTTGACATGTCGCTGTCGACCTATCGACCTGTAGGCCTGTCGACCTGTCGGCCTGTCAACCTGTCGACCTGTCGACCTATCGACCTGTCGGCCTGTCGACCTGTCTACCTGTCGACCTGTCATCCTGTCGACCTGTCAATCCCAACTTAATATGGCGATTAAACATAACTACAATCTTCAAATAATAAACCTGGAAAATAATTTAACTTGTATAAAAACCGATTTACTTCATTTGACTTAAATATAAGTCCGATGGTACTACAATTATGTAATTTGTATAAGAACCGATTTACTTCATTTGACTTAAATATAAGTCCGATGGTACTACAATCACGTATTCTATACTTGATCCAAACTTTTAACCCGAAGCAGGACAGACTGACGGATGGACAGACGAACGAACAAACAGACGGACGCACAGAACAGAAAACATAATGCCCATAAATGGAACATAAAAAATGCTTACTGCAAATTTTGCTTACAAGTGCAGCTGTTTTAATTTAATGATATGTTGTCTTGAATATAAAACAAATTGGACCTTGAATGGAATCAAAACTTATTACCGTTGGTAGCATGGCAAGCCATATCAATTTTCTATAAATAATTTATTTGTAGGATTATTCAGAAATAACTTGCAC
Organism: Mytilus galloprovincialis; assembly: GCF_965363235.1. Taxonomy (NCBI): domain Eukaryota; kingdom Metazoa; phylum Mollusca; class Bivalvia; order Mytilida; family Mytilidae; genus Mytilus; species Mytilus galloprovincialis. The sequence continues at coordinate 33,070,980 of NC_134841.1, read as the reverse complement.
TACACAGGAACATGCTGTTGTCTAATGATGAATTATGAATAAATGGTTTTAAAAATTTCAATGACTTTCATTTCACATTTTTGTACTGGGTCTACAAAACTTACGATATTTCCGTCAGGCTTATAACTTTGTACTTTATAAATTAAGAACTTTCAGAGCATTTCCCTTTGTTAATAATTCGTAGGCTGGCATTTAAATTTCTTCATATTCTAAAGTTTCAGAATTTAACTGGCTTCAACCAAGAAATCATTAGTTTTAACTCCATTAAGCTTTTGAAAGAAATAGGTAAATGTTTCTGTTTTTCCCAATTAAGTTTTTGAATCAAGGATAGTCTAATTATAAAAGTAAATGGCATCTGAAAATCAACGTGATGGAAATCATTGACGGAAAGATTGGAAGAGAAGTTTGAATAATTTCAAATTATATTTAAGTATGGTGTGGATACAAAGAACATTAACATAGGACAGACTTCCGTGTCTTCCCTAGAAAATTTATGATGCATGGTGGGTCTAAGCTGAATTGGCAATGCGGAGCTTAAAAAAGAGGGACGAAAGATACCAAAGGGACAGTCAAACTCATAAATCTAAAACAAACTGACAACGCCATGGCTAAAAATGAAAAAGACAAACAAACAACAGCACACACGACACAACATAGAAAACTAAAGAATAAACAACACGAACCCCACCAAAAAACTAGGAGTGATCTCAGGTGCTCCGGAAGGGTAAGCAGATCCTGCTCCACATGTGGCACCCTTTGTGTTGCTTATGTGATAACAAATCCGGTAAATAGTCTAATTCGGTAGGTCACATTCAAAAAAGGGGGGGGGGAGGGGTTTGTAGTTACCACGTAAGGAACATATCCGATATCATATGTGAAACGGTTATTCCATAACGGTCAACCAACTCGTGATGGCGTCCGTAAAATTTACGAAGGGATGATTTCAACTTCACCATTTGGAACTCTTGGTTTAATAGCTTCCTTGTGAGCAGCAACCCTCTATCAAGAAAATCATGATAGGAAATGCAAGCCCGGGAATATCGTATCAATTGGGAGATATATACCCCGTATGCAGGTGCTGCTGGAATGTTGCTACTTAGAAATGGAAAGTTCACAATTGGAAAGCTGAATTCATCTCTTTTGTCGTAGAATTTTGTTTTCAACCGACCCTCATTGTCAATTTCTAGATGTAAATCAAGATATGAGGCCGACTTAACTGTATCTGTAGTATCTTTTATCTCTAGCTCGATTGGATAGATGCGTTCCACATAGTCACCAAATTTTGAATTATTTAGTGAAAGAACATCATCTATATAGCGAAAAGTAGAGTTAAAGGATATTGCTAACTTCTCATCTTTCTTCCTAAGAAGTTCCTGCATGAAGTCAGCCTCATAATAATAAAGAAACAAGATGGCAAGTAGAGAGGCACAGTTTGTTCCCATTGGAATGCTGACAGTCTGTTGAAAAACACGTCCTCTGAACGTAACAAATATGTTGTCAATCAAGAAATCAAGCATCTTGATAATATCAGTTTCAGAGAATTTTTTGTTCGAATCAGAGTGATCCTTTACAAAGTAGGACTTATCCCTTTCTAAGACAAGATACTTGTATCTACGTTGGCCATTCTTTTTTACGAAGCAAAGCAATACCAACTCTTTCAATTTGTCTTTTAGTTTGGAATGTGGAATACTAGTGTACAGAGTAGAAAAGTCAAATGTTTTAATGCTGTTACAAGATGAAAGAGAGTTAGATTGTATGTACTCTAAAAGATCTTTGGAATTTTTAAGTATCCACATCTGATTCACGCCCCCTCTAGAATAGGCAGTTTCACAATAACTTTGAAGCCCGTCTTTGATTGCTGATAAAATAGATGTTAATAATTTAGAAAGAGGTTTCGTGGAGCACTTGGAAGACCCAGCAATATACCATTGTTTGTAAGGACACTTATGTAGTTTAGGTATCCAATACAGTGATGGCAGATCCAGTTCTTCATCTTTGGTTGAAATTCCAAAGGAACACTGAACTGACCTATGATTATCTAGGATTTCCTCTTTGGTAAGTGTCGTGAGGGTATATGTTGAGTTTCCAAGTGAATTGTCAGTGCATTCATTAAGACCCGGTACCCGGTACTTTTACCCGCCTACGGAAGCGTCTGGTACCGGCAGAAAAAATAAAAAATACCAAAAAAATAATGTGTAAAATTCTTTTGAAATCGTTCGGTTCAAATCTAATTTCTTTCTTTCCTAAAGTGATAATCTCCGTGTACGTGTGCATGTTTAAAGGTGTCTTCGTCGAGGTCCGCGTTAAAGTATAGATATATCTTCTGCCAATTTAGGTACACCTCCAAAGTAAGGAGAAGTGATACTTATAAACCACGTGTCTGTATCTGTATCGTAAGAGCGCTTTAAAATGCGATGATTTAGCACTATATTTTCAAGCGGCAAATTGTTGATGAATTTAAACAACAACAACATAACTATGTCTAAGAAAAGGAAAGCAGCTTGTATCACAGATTATTTTATGAATAAAAGGTTTAATAAAGGTGAACATTCTATGAAATTCAGAAAATCGTTAATTGTATCAAATCAGTTCGTTTCCCGTTGGACCGTACGTTGTCCCTGATCACCGTTTTCTCGATATGTGTTCTATGTTGTGATTTAAATGACTGCTGTCTGCAGGAAATTTTTAGTGTAAGACTTCGTGAAACAATCTGAAGTAACATATATAACTGTTACGTTTACAAAATATAATATCTGACGACATTTTAGACTTCTAAAATTAAAAAAAAAGAAAGCTCTGAAGAAGTGAACAAACACAGTTTTACAGTTACTTACTATAGTTAAGAAGCCTATAATTAATTTGCCCCCCCCCCCCCCCTCCTTATGATTACAACAAAAGGTTGAAAGCAATAAAAAAAAGCTACAAGTTTTATTATCATTTTTTTTAATAATATACTACATTGACCCTAAGATCGATTATGAATAATAAGAATTCATGAACCTTAAGGTGGTACCTAACACTACAGGGAGATAACTCTGTAAAGTCAGCTTAACGTTTTAATTACGTTGTGTTGTAAAGGGAATATTAAGCTTCTCAATGATCAAAATTGGTGTTGGTGTAAAACTGCTATATAACCAGTGTAATTTTTCTGACAAAACGGTTGGTTCAAAATTTTTGAAATTTTTATATTTTTGCTAAAGGGTTAAAGTAAATACTTTGACAACATTTTATGAAAATTAAACAAGCCAAATTAATTTTAGTGAAAGTGTTGGGTACCACCTTAAGAAATCTGACATACCAATAACACAGGCGCTTGGGTCTAGGATACAGATTTTTTTTTTTTTTTTTTTTTTTTTGTTATTTTCCTACGTACTTTGAGAGATGTTCCGAAAAAGTCCGGGAAAATATTACTTCCCTTTAACAAAAGTTCGGGAAAAACAGTCAACTTCCGGGCACGTAAATTTGAAATTAGTCAAAATAGTTAAAATCTTTTTATTATATGCTGGAGATGGACTAAAAATGATACGAACAATACCAATTTGATAAATATCAACGATGTGTGCGATCTGACAGCAAGGAAGGCACGTTTTCCCAGAGAAATCGTTGGGGAATCCAGGTAGGTCAATCTATTTATTTATAGATAGCAGAAAAATGGCGTCGAGTTAGTTGCCTTTTTCTTTCTTAGTATGGATAGTAAAATTGGGTATTTTCTCTGGGTCGTTTAAATCACTCGAAACTAGGTGAGACATGCACAGAAGTGATAGATATGTATTATAAATATAGAAAATTGAATATTTTAATAAAAAAAAAAAAAAAAAAAAAAATCTGTATCCTAGACCCAAGCGCCTGTGACCAATAATTGGCATTTCTGACGCGAAACTTTCAATTGGCATTTATCCTTTTCAGATCTGGTCATCATCCATTTTATCCGTTATACGTCCTGTAGAAGTCCGTTTCTCATCCGTTCAACATCCGTTTTATCTGTTAAATGTCTGGTAGAAGTCCGATGGTGAATTTATCTTCCAGACCTCCAACAGATGTATAACAGACACGTAACGGATACAAAACGGAAACGAAACAGACGAGTACCTTACAAAACGGACGCCTAATGGAAGTTCAACGGACATTTTATCCGTTGGACGTCCGTTCAAAGTTTTGAACATGCTCAAAATTTTCCACTGGACAGAACGGACGTCGACGGATAAAATGTCGCTTAACGGACATCAGTGATCTGGAAGGTTTTTTTCACTATGGGCCCAGGGACCCTCAAAAATAAATTCAATGGGCCATTTTAAAAAATAATGGGCCATGTTGTCAAATGAGTGGGCCATTTTAATTGACTTCTGTAAAAAAAAATTATCAGTATATTTTGGCAAAGAGGTGTTGATACTTACCTTTATGATTTTAAATAAAATCATGGATATTGTTCCTGTGATTTTATAATTTCAATTTCAATGAATATACAATAACTTCTTCCAACCCCAACAATATTTAAGTCAACCTTTATTTACAATGTTTAAACTGGTACTGTTGCCTTGTTCATGTTCATGTTTTTTTTTTTTTGTACATTAAATTTGGGTCTTCGTCGATACCATACTTATTCTAGACGTTCCGTATCAGAGGACATTTTAGGCATTTCCTCTGCACTTCTTGTATTATTATAACTTCATCACGGTGACAAGAATAACAGTATAGTGTACCATTAATTCATAGAACATAACAACAAATCGCTGAAGTCATGTTTACAAAATGTGAAAACGAGCCAAAGACCAAAAAATGACAAGGACAGTTAGGCGTCTTTTATGGAGACAACACTATATTCCTAAAAAGTCTTGGGGTTCTTCAATCAAAATAATAGCAAGCTAAACCAAATGAGATTATTATAAGAGTTAAATCTCGTCTGTACTAGCCAAATTTCACAAATTTAAAGTTGTTTATAAACAAATATATCATGAATGATGGTTAATTATGTTTTTCGGGTTATCAGTTAGACTGCAAGGTTCTATTATTACAATAGGAAAACACCGAGACGTTAAATCGCATGGCTCTAATATGATACTAGGGAAACACCCGAGACGTCCCAAAAATATATAGGTGCTCCTATTATTGGAGGAACATTACACCGTTGAGTACACACACATGGCGGCACGGAACACGATCGTAAATTCATTTGACGATATCTAAACATTTCGAACCGAAGTGAAAAATATCGTGCGCCATGTGGGCGCTTACATTTTTCACTGTATGCGCCATTTCTTGTCAATTTGCGCTATAGGCGCAGGGCGCACGTTCTTCCCGATCACTGACGGACATGCAACGGATATGGACGGACGTCTAACGGATAAGAACGCACGTCTAACGGACATTGAACGGATTGAAAAAAAGTTATCCGTTAGATGTCCGTTCGAGCTATCAGGTAAGGTGTGACCCAAGCTTAAGAAACTTTAACCTTGATCATAGATCCATAAATGATGTTAAGGTCAGTTAAACCCTGTCTGAAGGACATCTAGCAGTTGTTGAATCATAAAAAGGAGACAAAGGAGATCCTTATAGCAGCTGGTTTTATAGTGCTGCAACTGAAAACCAATTGTGATATGGTGACAGAATTATTTTTTCTTCAAAAGATGGAAAAAAGGTTTTATACAGTATTTTTCTGACAAGGCAATATAATCTTGTTGGTGAGGAAGATGTAATTTGAGTTAAATTTATTTATTAGAAACCTTTCCTTTTTCAATACTTTACATAGTTTTTCTATTCAGACTCATGTTTTCGTTAATCAAATTGTAAATTTGCAACAATACACTGAAAAACATTTAACTGTAAATAAATAATTCTCCAACAACTGATTAATTTATCAAGGCGAAAATAAAACAATTTATAAGTTTTCTTCACTAAATCTGTCAAAAAATATAGGATATATAAACTGGTCTTACATGTGGATCCACTTCCAACAAATCTGGAGCTAGCATGGCTATAGTGGTATCTTTCTTTTTCATTCCTTTCTTTCTGCTTTCTTTGTCTTTGGCACTTTGTCTCTGGGAAGCAAAACTGAAGCAACAAAAAAGATATATTAATTGCATTGCTGTTATAAATCCAATCCTTCCTGTAAATCCAAAACAAAGGTCAATTAACAGCTACAGTCATTTGGCATTTAAATATATTTCTACCACTGATAATTTTTCTGTATACATATTCTTTCTACGACAGTTTCAAAATAGACAATAAAAAGCTGTGCCATGAGCGCATGATAAGCCTGTTGCATTTTCTAAGAATAAAGTTCAATAACTTATAATAATACAGATATAGTTCAGGCACCTAAGTTGAATGAAAACAGATCAAAGCACTGTAAAGGTATTGTCTGAAAACTGGAAAATCACCCCTTTCTGATGAATAAAATCCTGTAATAAGAAAATATAAAATGTGAATCGATAAAAATCAAAAGGAATCATACGTCAATAGATATAAACAGTTCTCCAAAATTTCATGAAAACTGCTGAAAGCATTTTGAGTTATAATCCAAAAACTGGAAAATCTACCTTTTTTTTTAATAAATTAAATCACATAACTCAGAAACATAAAATCTAAAATTTAATGAAATCTAAAGGGAGCTCATGTCAAAAGATATAAACAATTCATCAAAGTTTCTGGCAAATTGGTAAAAGCTTTTTGAGATATTGTCCGAAAACTGAAAAATCCCCCCTTTTTTTATGAATAAAACCTGATAACTAGAAAACGTAAAATTAAAATGTTATGAAAAAAGAAAAGGAGCTCACTTCACAGCATTTCAATATCTATTGAAGTAGTTGAATCTAATAAAAGTCTTGCTTATATGACAATTTGCTACCTACTTATAAAGGGTATGTTGTAGAATATATATTAATATAACCAAAAGGAGAGTGAATTAACATCTAAATGTTGATTTATCGAGATCTATATGAACTTTAATATCCAAAATCTAATTGTTCTATATAAATAAAAATAAAATAAGCAGATTTTCTGACATCATAGACAACTTACTCACAAACCTATTTATAATTGGGGATGAGGGAAATCAAACTTTAATCTGCTGTCATAAACAGTAGTTTTATTTGGTATAATCTATAGTATGACCCTGTAACTGTTAAACCATCTAAAGTCTTGTTTGTTTTACACCAAATACCTAATAAATAGACCATTAGCCAAAAGATGTCTTGTAATTTTTAATTGGAAAAGCATCTAAACAAGTACATATGTATACCATGCCCATCATGCTCTACTTACCATATTGTGGAACTAGCGGTCATCAAATCAGCTAAATGATCTTCATCATCTATGACATCATCTTCATTCTGACTGTCATAAAGGTTAGCATCCTCAGCCTCACTTTGAGTATCATCACTTTCAACACTACGATTAGAGCCTGAATTATGTTTTTGCCGATTTGAGAATACTGAAGGACTATTGTAAAGTTGAGTTTCGTCTACATCCATAGTATCAATACAATCTCCCGACATATAATCTGTATCCATTCCCTCACTTTCGCTAGTTACGACTGAGGGAATGTCCTCTTCCTCATCTTCTACCTCTCGCACATGCACATGTAGAGGTCGCGTCACCATTCCAAATGGTTTAGGTAATAATGTCTTAGGTCTTTTTAATGCTCTGTTTATTATACTGTATGCAGCCTTTTTACTTGGTGATATATGGGGTTTGTTTGGTATGAAACCCTTAGGACGTATAGACATAGCTTTAGTTTGTAGTTGTTTTCGTCTAGGACTTGTGAACTTCTTTTTCTCCAAAAATGGCGACACCTTTTTGACAGGTGATGTGAATGAACTTAATATGATAGGTTTAGGAGCAACAGGTCTATAACGACTAGATGATGTCGACAATGGAGACAGTTTGGTTGGCGTTCTTTCTTGTGTATCCTGGCTCAGACAGGTATCTTTAATGAGTTCTGGGGAAAGATAATATGGAGCGTAAGAAGCCACAATCTCTGCTGCTCTTTTCGTTGGTGTTTTCTTCGGAGGAGTAAATTCATTTTGCACTTCTTTGGATATTTCATCAATTAGTTTTGTAGGGGAGATAACTTTGTTTGTACTAGTGATGTCAGTGTGTATTACGGAACAGATACTTGATGGCAGAGCAGACGACAGTATTGTTGAATCAATCCTCCCCCTTATAGGAGCACCAACTGTTTTATTGACCAGGACAAAGGTAGGTGCAGCACATGTTACTGGGGTCTGTCCATGCATTATCATAACGGCACCAGATTTCCTCACTGAGGATGAGCTTTCTGATGAAATCAGACCACCAAAAGATGTAACCATAGAAACAGAGGTAGAACATGATTCTGTTATGTTTTGAGAGCTGTAAGAATCGGTACTTCCTCCTTGGTTTGTATTGAAATCTTTTTCTGAGACAGTAATAGGACTTCCTTGTTGAAGATTCTCATGTAGTTTAATAAATCCTGGTGAGGTACATGTCTTTCTACCAATATCTTGTAATTGTGTGACTTTTGGACTATAAAATAAAACATGAAATACAATATATTTCAAAGATTAAAGGCAGTTAACTTGGTTCTCCTAATTTTGAAATTCTATTATATAAAACTTGCTCAAGAAAAACAGTACTTTTCATTCATGCAATAGATATTTTATGAATAATCTATGTACATGATCATAAATATAGAAGATATTTTGGCTTACAGGTTTTCGCTGATGAAGTTAATCCAGAAATAGTAAGAATCCACCAAATTGGTACAATTTAGCCCAATTCAATATCTTCTATCCAGTAATTGGATCTGGTGACTTTTGACTTTGAGTTCTGTTTACTTTTGGATTTTGGCTCAATGCATTCTTAAAAACCTCGAGAGGCGCTTTATGTGAGCTAAATACTGTATATTAGATATTGATTTGGAAGATCCTTCAATAATACGTTATCTATGTCGATTCATTTATTTTGTGTTGCTGTTTTAGATTAGGTAGGAAGGCCCTTTTTGTTTGACCCCACCATGCATTAATTTTTAGCTGGATATTTCCTTTAAGTGTTCAAGCAATTTTCTTAAAATAACCACCACCCATAAAACTTTAATCAAAGTGCCTTCTGACCCTAATCCCCCAACTATTATAGGTTTTGTAAATTAACTATTAAGCTCTTCATGAACTTATATATTAATACTAAAATATTAGCATGTATTTATATGGCGTTTGCTATTTTCTCATTCTAGATAAAAAGCTGCAAGATCAAACTATTGGACGTTGAAGGTACTCAAAAGTTTGGTTTTTCATCACCTAGACAAAAATTCAATCTGCTGTGGGGACTGGAAATTTATAAGGTTTTATTGGTAAAGACAGTGAATGTTTATAAATTATAATAAGACTTTTATTTTACCTCGATGGGTTACTTTTATTGCTTGTTGTCACAGAATCAAACTGAAGGACTTTAAGAGCAGCTGGTATGATCTTAGAGGTAGATATGCTTGATGGAGTAACTGGTAAAGTGTCGACTTTAAGAGCTGCTGCTAGGGTGTTGGGGGTAGGTATAACTTGTAATATGCTTGTTGGAGTAACTGGTAAATTGCCATCATCAAACTGAAGAACTTTAAGAGCTGCTGGTTGTTCAGGTCTTGTTGTTTCTTGTGGCATCTTAGGAGTGTTAGGTGCAGATTTGGATTTATTTGGATTAAGCTGTAAAAAAAAAGAGAATAAATAAATATTGAACAATGTATTAACACAAACTATATCATTTTTATCAATCCTAAAACGTCTTTGCCATAATTCCAGATATGCTAGTTTAGACGCACAAAATCAAATAACTCTGGACAACAAAAGTGAAAATTGTAAAGGTGCTCAGTCTACATTTATTAGTAATTATTTATAAAATTTATAAAATAAAGGTTGAAGCAAATCATCCAATGCATACTAGAATTAGTGCACAAAATGAAAAATTCAATTCTACTTTTTAATTTTATAACTCAGACCTCTATTCTAAATAATGTGGTAAAATTTGCATAAATCACTCACATAAAAAAGAAGATGTGATATGATTGCCAATGAGACAACTCTCCACAAGAGAGCAAAATGACACAGAAATTAACAACTATAGGTCACCATAGGCCTTCAACAATGAGCAAAGCCCATACCGCATAGTCAGCTATAAAAGCATTCTTGAGTAATTGTGTAACATATAAATGCAGGATGGACCAATGGACAGAGACAGACAACTGTTAACTATAATACTCTAAAAATAAGGTAAAAAGTCTCGTCTTATTCCATTTTCATGAAATTTACACATTGTATCATATTGCTTTTTTTAATAAAAATAATGAGTTATACTAATGTTCAAATTACTTCATAAATATAAATTCAGTATTCGTTATGACTGATAAATTGAAAATGAAAACCTGTCATAATGTAAAAATATTTATGAGGAAGTATACTGCTTATAAATATAAAAGTTTCTTGACAAATAGAACTCGACTACGCAATATATTCAAATATTTGTTAATTCATATGAAATAATATAAGAAGCACTCTCAGGTGACTTATTAATTTAATTCTTAAACTATACCGATTGTTTCATAATATGTATGTGTTTCTTTGTTATGAAGCAAATCAGCAATAGATGCAAAATGAATATTTTCGATGAATAAATTATTGGAACTTGATGTGTCCATTGTGAACTGTTACTTCATTATTCATTTTAAAGTAAGAATTAATTTACCAATAGTTATTTGCATAGTAATATAATTATATTCATTTTTTGTATATATCAAGAATTCTAAATTCCACTGATTTTAATAATAAAGAATTATTCTGGTTATGGAGATTAACTTTTACCATGACATACACATAATACTTTCATTTGCATGTTTTTGCCACTTAAGCAAATACACTATTAGCTTGTCTGTATAGTATATCCCATAAAATGATTTACATAATTAAATGTATATAGTCTTGCATGGTAATGTATGGCTTGGCTATGCAGCTTTCATGTAATCCTATAGTCTGTAGATGAATGGGGAGGTTAATATCTGTTTCCAGAGGTTCTTAAACAAAATAAATGAGTATGTGTGCATGGAACAGATGGTGCCCCCACTAGCATATAACGTTATAAAGGAACATAACTCAAGAAAGGTAAAAATGATGCCTCATGATGTATTCATGTGGATACTGATAGGCTTAAAGATTTTTTATTTTCTAATTTAAAGGGCCAAGACAGGTGTTATGATCTCATAATTTAAGAGAATAAAGAATAATAAAATGATGTTTGTGGCCAAGATAGGTTAAATTTGGCCCAGTAGTTTCAGAGGAAAAGATTTTTGTAAAAGTTAACAACAGACGATGGACAATGGACGAAAACAGACAAAGGACGCCAAGTGATGAGAAAAGCTCACTTCGCCCAGGTGAGCTAAAAATGGTCAAATTTGTAAAAAGTTGATGTATGATGAATATATAAATGTCCTACCGTAACCAGTTTATTATAAACTACAGGTATGTTGACACTACTAGATCTCTGTATACTATAACAGCCTTCAAGTTCATCGTCATCATGCAGCAAAATTATCTCCCTTATTTTCATTTCCTGAAACAGAAAGTAACAGAAGCTAATTTTTTTTTTAAAACACGCAACTAGCAAAATAAAAAATATATTGTGTCCCAATCTTTCATGAGATTGTTGTCCCATACCAATCACTGATTATCAAATACATTATTCTAGTTTCTTTTTATCAGTTTTGATTACAGTATTAATCTCTATTCATGTAATTCTGTAGAAAATTTTAGTATCTAAAGAGATAATACTAAATGAAACAATGGTGGTATGAAATCACTTGATATTCGTAAGAAAACTAATACATTGTAGTATTTTAAGTCATTCCAAACAATCTGGCAAATGATGTTCATTTTTGTTAAGCCTTCGACTTTTGTCGAACAAGCTAGACATAGCGATCCTACATTCCGTCGTTGTCAGCACCCACAAATATTCACTCTGTGGTTAAAGTTTTTGAAATTTTAATAACTTTCTTAAACTATTCTGGATTTCTACCAAACTTAAACAGAAGCTTGTTTATGATAGTATCCAGAAATAAATTTTGTAAAAAAAAAAATCATTTTTTCCATATTTAACTTTTAAATGGACTTAGTTTTTCTGCCAGGTAACATTACACAGTCTGCAGTTTAAACATTTATCAGATTCATAAACTATCCTGGATTTTTACCAAATTTGCACAGAAGCTTCTTTCAATCCAAAGATAGTATCAAGAGAATTATTATTATTAATTTTTTTCCTCATTTTTGTTGAGCCAAAGTTGGCAAGACACTGGGTTCCTCGGAACCCTTACAATTTTTTTTACTTAACGCCCTTAATTATAGCTATTAGATAAGTCCTTATTTTCCAGTAATATGTCTACCTGATACATAAGGTGGAACATTCCTGGATATATTTACCTGACAACCCCCATTCCAATAAAATGGAATAATCCTGATTTATGGGAAAACTTACCTTACACCATACAGGTAAACATGATGCATCCTGTCTCATTACTGGTTTAATTTCATTGACATCAAAAGGATCCGTAAATACAGGAAAATCAGGAATTTTCTTTGTTGTTTTAAATGTCTGAAAGATTTTCAAAGCTTGATCATCTATTTATATATCATAAATTACACAAAATAAAGTTAATATTGTAAAGAACAACAGGGTTACATTTGTATATTTTAAACAGTTTGCAAGGGTTTCAATGTTTGAATGTGTTTCAATGACATTGGGAAATATTTTTTCCTATTAAACATGCTTTGCCTTTCACTGCAGGAAGTTCTGATCATCTTACACATTCGTAAAGCCATGTATATCATGAAAGGGATGAAGTTAGTTAAACCCATGACCAATGAAATGTTTTATAATTCTTAGCACCTATTTTCTTGTGAACCTTCAATAACAAAACAAAAAGCATTAAAGTCTTTTCACATTATCTCTCTATTCAATCTCAAAAGAAAAACAAAAATTCTCATGTTATACAATAACTTTTATAATGACAGGGGTTTCATTATCTTTCATGTTGACAGACACATTCCTATTTGTAGCTTGTACTTATAATATATTCAATAAACATCTTATACAAAAATTCATGAATTGAGGCGGTACTTATCAATCAGTTACATAGGAGGGTAAAGTACTGAGTACTGCCTCTAATGAATGACCTGTACTCTCTAGAAAATTGCAATATTCAGCAGAACAAAACAGTATACACGCACAGTAAGCAGATCTGGTGAGAATAAACCAACCTTAACTGGATTATCTGGAGTATTTTTGGCCGTAAGATTTTTAATTCTAATTTTGATCTGATCTTCTGTTTTACATGGCAGCATAAACTTCTGAATCAATCGTCTATGGTATGGTAGATTTCTAAACTGTTCCAATCCTAATGCCAGTAAGCTAGAAAAAGATAATATTCATATTTCACATGAAGAGAATTAAATGAAACCTTATATCACAATATGATCTTTGTTTAAAAAAACAAAACATGCAAGAAGCAATATAAAAGTATTATTTCTTTCACAAGTATATGATACCAAACACTTTTAAATAGCCAACACAAACTTTTTCTTCTTTTTTTTGCAATTGCAAATGTATTTAACATGTTTTAGTGATCATCTTTTTTTTTAATCCAGAAGAAATCTTGCACAAAAATGCTTAAATCATCTGAATCTGTACTTAATTCAAGAGGGTAATATGGTGTAATACCACCAAATCATGGTACGTCACATCCGGTTGTATACGAAAGTAGGTCGAAAAAAATATTCCCTTGAATTTGAAAGTTGTAGGTAATTAATTCTACATTTTATTGCAGTAAAACCATTCTGTGTCATACACATACATGTATGTCTTGGGTATTTCAAAACACCATTATTTTTTATTTGGGATTTCTATAGAACATTGTGTAATCTTGAGGTTACATGGTGACTAAACCTTGTACACAGATAAACTAAGGGGAGAAATTTGATTGGTTAACTTCCAATGATGGTTATTTTCTTATATGCAATGAAATGTTATGTGAATTTTTTTCTATAGTACTGGACAGGATAAAACTTTACTCATGCCAAGTATTTCTTTATTTGAAACAAAGATAAATTCTGCACATTTTTTTGAAAAGTGCAAATTTAACAAAGACTCAGTGTTCTCCCCAGGATTTTTTGATAGCCCTGTGGTAAGCGGCGATGATCGATTCATTCACCATTTTTACATAATGTAACATTTATATATAACTACCATGTTGTTTATATTATATTTAATATTCAAAAACCTGCATTTTGTATACATATGGTTTCACTAAAATGGAAAAAAGTTACATTTTAAATATTATGTTTTAAAAATTAAAATGACTAGATAATTTATATGATTTTATTTCATTACCATCCTTCCAATAGTTTTATGTGAGAGTAAGTATGCACTTTTAGTTGTTTGACTTATAAACTAGTTATACATCCTTTACAACTTCATAAATTTACTGAAGTTTTCAATGACCATGATGACAAGACTAGTATTTTTTCATTAACTTTTATTAACATTTCTAGCAAATTACAACTTTTCAATAAAAATGAGTATAGTATTTAAAAGGAAGAAATGAAATTGCCCTTTCAATAATATTCAAATGTTATCAAATACTTGCTTAAAAAAGGCTAACATATTCCAAAATGAATATGAAAGAAATCCTATATAATTTTTTTTAAAGATTTTTATCTTATTTTAACGTTGAATTACCAATCAAATAGATTAAATTGAAACAACTACCACATTTAGAGGTTGTGTTTGAGATCATTTTATAAACATTTGAAGACTTGCCACCAGATAAGTTTGTCAAGATTTGACAATACTTCTTTTAGGACTTTCCCTCTCAAATTATCTCCCTTACTGGCTAACATAACTTCCTGTTTACATTTGTAGCTTATGTAGCATGAAATGCCATTCCTTACCCAAGCCATCCTATGTTTATATTAAATTTAAAACATTATCTAAATGATATATATTGATGATTGGTTGACAAATATCGATATTTTCTATATATTTACACAAATTTTTTGTTTCGTTTTTTTCTCTAATCCATTTGGAAAAGAGTGATGGATGGACAACTTATAGTAAAATACGGGTTTGTAATGAATCCCTTGATAACATGAATGCTTCCTTGAAGCAATACAGGTTCAACAGCGGTTGTAAACGTAAAAAATAATGAAATAATCGTAGATGGTTCACAAAAAATAGTCGAGACCACGTTGTCAGAGAAGGGGTAAGACTTCCCTCATATAATTTAGAAATGAACTTTTCAGCACCAGAGACATGTTTTATATGTCTCTCTTAGCACTGTTCATTACTTTTATGAAGTTTCTGCATCTTTTTAAAGCAAAAACTCGAGGAAGGAAATGTTTATTTGGCAGTAAAAGTTTTGCAAATGGCGCCATTTTGTTCATTTCTTGAACTGGCCACTCCGATATTTGACTACGTCGGGTGAATTAATGATCTCTCGGTTATTTTAACCAGTCGATCACGTGATCGGAATGTGTACAAAATAATACCGGAAGTTTGAAAATTCAAAAACAATAGCGCTGATTTTTGATTGGATAGCGCTGCGGTCTGACCAAATACCAAAAACCAAAAACGGCCTGGGGAGAACACTGAAGACTAATAGGGGAAAACCAATGGTGGTATTACACCTTATTTCTGTACAGATAACTGATAAAATTCTGTTAAAACAAAGATAACCAGGTGCTCCACAGGGCGCAGCTTTATACGACCGCAGAGGTCGAAACCTGAACAGTTGGGGCAAGTATGGACAAAACATTCAAGCGTGATACAGCTCTGAATTTGGATTGTGATCAAATTTTTGACATTATATGGGTTTTTTACACAAAACAAATGTCAAGATTTTACAAATCAATTAAAGATTTCTTCTTCAAACTTATTTAAATCTAAAATTAAATAGTTGACACAGCATAGGTTTCTGACACAGAATGAATGTGGTCTAATGAACTTAAATTATTTTTTTTTTTGCCTTTGAGCAATTCACTATGCTGTTGAATATTAATCCTCTCAAAAAAATGTTTGAAGAAATTTTCTTTTTATTTATGAAATCTGAAATGAGAAAAATTTAACCCCCCCCCCCCCCCCATTTTTTTTCACATCCCCTTTTCCCTTTTTCCAAAACTGATATCAATTCAAATTTCTAATGGAGTTTGCAACAATAACTACTCTTTTAAATACATCATAAAATATTAAAATGTTTAATAAAGTGCTTGTTATCACTGAATGGTAAAGATTGGTTGGTAGTAAAAGTGAATATACATTGTATATTGTACAAAACAATGATTTAAGTTGATTCAACTACTATTCTGAACAAAGAAAGATAACTCCAATTGAAAATTTCTTGCTATTGCACAATACTTAATATAATAATTTTGGATCCTGATTTGAACCAACTTGAAAACTGGGTCCATAATCAACCAGATGCTCCGCAGGGCGTAGCTTTATACGACCGCAGAGGTTGAACCCTGAATGGTTAGGGCAAGTATGGACACAACATTCAAGCTGGATTCAGCTCTAAATTTGGATTGTGATTAAATAGTTGACACAGCATAGGTTTCTGACACAGAATGAATGTGTTCTAATGAACTTAAAATTTTTGTTTCTCTTAGAGCAATTCACTATGCTGTTGAATATTAATCCTCTCAAAAAAATGTTTGAAGAAATTTTCTTTTTTATTTATGAAATTTCAAATGAGAAAAATTGAACCCAATTTTTTTAATCACATCCCCCTTTCCCTTATTCCAAAACTAATCTCAATTAAAATTTCTAATGGAGTTTGCAACAATAACTACTCATTTAAATACATCATAAAATATTAAGATGTAAAAAAACTGCTTGTTATCACTGAATGGTAAAGATTATTTTAATTTATCAGTTGGTAGTAAAAAGTGAATATACATTGTATATTGTATATAACAAAGATTTAAGTTGATTCTGGACAAAGAAAGATAACTCCAATTAAAAAAAAATCTTGCTATTGCACAATATTTTGCAATTAGATATTTCTTGCTTACTATTCTGGACAAAGAAAGATAACTCTAATTAAAAAAAAATTTGCTATTTCACAATATTGTGCAATTAGATATTTCTTGCCATTGCGCAATACTGTGCAATTGAAAAGACTTGCTATTGCACAATACTTAATATAATAATTTTAGATCCTGATTTGGACCAACTTGAAAACTGGGCCCATAATAAAAAATCTAAGTACATTTTTGAATTCAGCATATCAAAGAACTTCAAGATTTCAATTTTTGTTAAAATCAGACTAAGTTTAATTTTGGACCCTTTGGACTTTAGTGTAGACCAATTTGAAAACAGGACCAAAAATGAAGAATCTACATACACAGTTAGATTTGGTATATCAAAGAACCCCATTTATTCAATTTTTGATGAAATCAAACAAAGTTTAATTTTGGACCCCGATTTGGACCAACTTGAAAACAGGGCCAATAATCAAGAATCTAAGTACATTTTTAGATTCAGCATATCAAAGAACCTAACTGATTCATTTTTTGTCAAAATCAAACTAAGTTTAATTTTGGACCCTTTGGACCTTAATGTAGACCAATTTGAAAACGGGACCAAAAGTTAAGAATCTACATACACAGTCATGACAGTTAGATTCAGCATATCAAAGAACCCCAATTATTCAATTTTGATGAAATCAAACAAAAGTTTAATTTTGGACCCTTTGGGCCCCTTATTATGTTGGGACCAAAACTCCCAA
Organism: Mytilus galloprovincialis; assembly: GCF_965363235.1. Classification (NCBI taxonomy): domain Eukaryota; kingdom Metazoa; phylum Mollusca; class Bivalvia; order Mytilida; family Mytilidae; genus Mytilus; species Mytilus galloprovincialis. Next base: position 33,053,192 of record NC_134841.1, on the reverse strand, counting down.
AATCAAACCCAACCTTTCTTTTATGGTCATAAACCTTGTGTTTAAATTTCATAGATTTCTATTTACTTATACTAACGTTATGGTGCGAAAACCAAGAAAAATGCTTATTTGGGTCCCTTTTTGGCCCCTAATTCCTAAACTGTTGGGACCTAAACTCCCAAAATCAATACCAACCTTCCTTTTGTAGTCATTAACATTGTGTTTAAATTTCATTGATTTCTATTTACTTAAACTAATGTTATTGTGCGAAAACCAAGAATAATGCTTATTTGGGCCCTTTTTTGGCCCCTAATTCCTAAACTGTTGAGACCAAAACTCCCAAAATCAATCCCAACCGTTCTTTTGTGGTCATAAACCTTGTGTCAAAATTTCATAGATTTCTATTAACTTAAACTAAAGTTATAGTGCGAAAACCAAGAAAATGCTTATTTGGGCCCTTTTTGGCCCCTAATTCCTAAAATGTTGGGACCAAAACTCCCAAAATCAATACCAACCTTCCTTTTGTGGTCATAAACCTTGTGTTAAAATTTCATAGATTTCCATTCACTTTTACTAAAGTTAGAGTGCGAAAACTAAAAGTATTCGGACGCTGGACGACGACGACGACGACGACGCCGACGCCGACGCCAACGTGATAGCAATATACGACGAAAATTTTTTCAAAATTTGCGGTCGTATAAAAATCTAAGTACATGTTTAGATTCAGCATATCAAAAAAGCCCAAGAATTCATTTATTGTTAAAATCAAACTTAGTTTAAATTTGGACCCTTTGGACTTTAATGAAGACCAATTTGAAAACGGGACCAAAAATTAAGAATCTACATACACAGTTACATTTGGCATATCAAAGAACCCCAATTATTCAATTTTTGATGAAATCAAACAAAGTTTAATTTTGGACCCCGATTTGGACCAACTTGAAAACTGGACCAATAATCAAAAATCTAAGTACATTTTTATATTCAGTATATCAAAGAACCCCAAGTATTCATTTTTTTTTAAAATCAAACTAAGTTTAATTTTGGACCCTTTGGACCTTAATGTAGACCAATTTGAAAACAGGACCAAAACTTAAGAATCTACATACACAGTTAGATTGGCATATCAAAGAACCCCAATTATTCAATTTTTGATGAAATCAAACAAAGTTCAATTTTGGACCCTTTGGGCCCCTTATTCCTAAACTGTTGGGACTAAAACTCCTTAAATCAAACCCAACCTTCCTTTTATGGTCATAAACCTTGTGTTTAAATTTCATAGATTTCTATTTACTTATACTAAAGTTATGGTGCAAAAACCAAGAATAATGCTTATTTGGGCCCCTTTTTGGCCCTTATTTCCTTAACTGTTGGGACCTCAACTCCCAAAATCAATCCCAACCTTCCTTTTGTAGTCATAAACCTTGTGTTTACATTTCATTGATTTCTATTTACTTATACTAAAGTTATTGTGCGAAAACCAAGAATAATGCTTATTTGGGCCCTTTTTTGGCCCCTAATTCCTAAACTGTTGAAACCAAACATCCCAAAATCAATCCCAACCTTCCTTTTGTGGTCATAAACCTTGTGTCAAAATTTCATAGATTTCTATTTACTTAAACTAAAGTTATAGTGCGAAAACCAAGAAAATGCTTATTTGGGCCCTTTTTGGCCCCTAATTCCTAAAATATTGGGACCAAAACTCCCAAAATCAATCTCAACCTTCCTTTTGTGGTCATAAACTTTGAGTTAAAATTTCATAGATTTCTATTCACTTTTATTAAAGTAAGAGTGCGAAAACTAAAAGTATTCGGACGACGACGACAACGCAGACGACGACGCAGACGATGATGCCAACATCATACCAATATACGACCAAAAAATTTTAAATTTTTGCGGTCGTATAAAAACTCTCCAAAGCATGCTGACCATTGAAAAATTTAGATGTTCACATTTTGTTTTTTGGGTTTATTCTGCACTCAATTTTTTTTCTTCTTTGGTTTCTTAACTTTTGACCTAAAATTGGCCTAAAATGTAACCACTTTTTATTAAAATTAAAAGTCAGAAGTTTGTTGACTTTAAAGTCAACATATAGCATAAAATTCACTACATTTTTCTGAAGACAAATTTTCTTCAAGCTATGTTCAGGAGAGATATATATCATTAATAAAAGATTGTAATTTTCAATTAAAGAGGACAAACAGTAGCCTTACCATAACACCACTTTTGTCTTCATTTTTTAAATAACTGACACAATATGTTATAGCATAGACCTGTTGCTAAATTAGGATTATTTAAGTAATTAGGTACGAAATGATTTAAATGAGTTCTGTCTGAACTTTTCTGATATAAATAACTTCCTTCCCCAGTAAAACTTTTCTGAATTTTAGAGTACTTACTTGTCTTCTGCTTCAGTAAAACAAACTCTGGGTGATTTAGAGAAGTCTCTGGATATTAATAGATTCCCCAAAGGGAGATAATCAGAATAGATGAAGATCAGACTTCTCCAGAAAATCTCCCTCTGCTGTGTTGTTAAGTTTGGTAGATTACTCCTTGGTAACAATGATGAAGGTTCATTAAAATCTGAGAATAGAGATAGTAAAAATTGTTGTAATGGTTGCTAATTTCTTATCTCTAATTCATGCTGCTGTACATAAAAAATATTTTAATATCTGAAATTCTTGTTTAATATCTGGCTACCATACATTTCTAGATCACTCCCTTATTTTTTTTACAGTTTCTAAAAAGTTAGGTTATTTATTAAGTCATACAGAGTAAACAATTAACTCCATCACATGCTGTTTGTGCCTTAACAATCTAATGAGTTAAGCCCTGTTGAACAGATTTTTACAGTTTATTCTTTTGTTTTACTGTTACACCCCTCCCCAATTAGGTTTAGCTAGTTTAACCCCCATCATATTTTGTATGTCCCAAGTCAAAAGCCTGTATTCTGTGGTTTTCATTTGATACTGCATATCTGATTTGTTTTCTTTCATTGTTTTGCACTTAAATCAGGCTATTAGTTTTCTCATTTTAATTGTTTAACATTAGTCATTTAGTAGCCTTTTATAGCTGACTATGTGGTACGTTGACCTATAGTTGTTAATTTCTGTGTCATTTTGTGTCTGGTTGAGAGTTGTCTCATTAGCAATCATATCACACCTTCTTATTTTTATATTTATATCATTTCTAAATTATAAACATCAAACTCACTAGCCCCTTGTCCAAGGACACTGTAAATCAAATCTTTCTTTTTTTCTGACAACTGTTTATAATTCCTACATAACATGTTTTCTATGCCTTTTTCTGGAGAAACAGATTTGGAATTTTTCTCTATATTAGCTTTCCTGCTTCTCTTGGCTGGTGATAATTGTGTTTTCTTTGGTCTCATTCTATCTGTAATAAATCAATGGAAAAATGGTCTATTTCAAATAGGCAAGAAAAGCAGCTGAACTCTGAAATTTGTAATATTATTTTTGTTAAAAAAAACTTTTATTTCTTTTCTGACATAAAAGTTTTTCCAAAACTTGTGTCCGAATCCATTATTTGAATTTTATATTACATTGTAATACTTCATTGTTTGTAATTTTTCATTAAAAAATAATGTTTTATTAAATAAAATAAAAAATAACGAACAGAAATTCAAATGTTTTAACATGTAAAATAATACCAAAATGTATAGGTATATCTGAATGCGTTGATTCAATGATTTTAAAATAACTTACTATTGACAATAACATTTTTAGGATCTATCTGAACAAACTCCTTGTCTTCATTAACCATCTCCACAGCTTCTTCCAAGTTACAGGCTTTGTATGCGGAATAGGAAGTTAGTGTAGAATTCACCTCACTGAATTTCTGTAATTCATTCTGTAATAAAAGTTCTAACATAACTTTTTTATGTCAATTCTATTTGCAAAACATTTAAATACTAATTTGGAAATGAAACAAACCAGGTGCTCCTCAGGGCGCAGCTTTATACAACCGCAGATGTCGAACCCTGAACAATTGGGGCAAGTATGGACACCACATTCAAACTTGATACAGCTCTGAATTTGGTTTGTGATCAAATTTTTGACATAATATATATGAGTTTCTGACACGAATCAAATGTCAAGATCTTACAAATCTATTTCGCAATATTGTGCAATTACAGATTTCTTCTTCAAACTTTTCAAAAATTTGGAATTTGAGAAATTGGGGAAAAAAAATTGAAAACTACTACCACCCCCCCCTTTTTTTGCAATTAGTCCAAAACCTGACATTCCTTTATACATAATTTACAAGAAGTGTAAGGGAGGTTTATCAAAACATACATGACATTGTATGTAAAATGTTTTTGAATTACCTCCCTTACACTGCTTTTAAATTGTCTTACTTGTCCATTGAGCAGAAAAACCTAGTTTTTCTCCCTTTTTTGCACCATATTCCAAAACATTTTGATCCATGGTCCTCAAAGTCAAGACCAACAATCCCTTTTAAGTATGAAAACTTGTGGAATAAATTTCAGAGAGATTCATACACTTAAACACAAGTTATTGTTTGAAAACTGCAAAAATGCTCATTTGTAGCCCCCTTTTTGGCCCCTAATTACTTAACTATTAGGACCATAACCCCCAAAATCAATCCCAACCTTCCTTTAAAGGTATTGAACCTTCTGGTAAAAATTTAAAGAGATCCATTCACTAAACCTAAAGTTATCGTCTGGAAACGAAACGCGTCTTCAGACGACAACGACGCAGATGATGACGACATGATAGCATTATACGACGCAAAAAAAAAATTGTACAATGTATATGCAAACTTATAATAAGGCCTCTTCCATCAAAATGGACATGGTACCCAGGGAATGCACTTTATGAAATGGGGTAGCCACCCAATCAAAATGTCACATACATTTCCACAATAACATAGATGACACCCACCCATAGTACAGATTTGGAAGTGCCTTCTCAGGATCCCATGTAGGTTTTAATGGAACAGATCTAACACATTATCTCTAGCAAAGCCCTTTTTTATAAATAAAATAAGAGTTCTTTCGAGATAAACCTCAGATGTTTTGGTTTTTTTCGTAAGTGCAAAGCCAGATATTTTTATTTGTGAGTAAAAAACAAGATTTACCTATATAATTACTGTAATACAAAATAGTTATGGCTTAAAATGAAGTGAAAGTAATTTTACTATTTATCGCTATTTTAAGAAATTTTCCTTTGACTGATAATTTCCTTTCTCAATACAGTAGAGTGCTATGAAAAATTGTTAATAGAAACTAAGGGCGAACATGCCTATAGTCAATGAAATTAAAAACGCTGTCATAGTTAAAATAGCGATAAACAGATTATCATTGGTGATCTCAATAGGATTGCTTTTTTCACTTTCACCGTTCTGGCTCAAGCGAGAAAATCAATTTCCTTGAGATGACCAACAATAGTCTATAAATATTGTACAAGATTTTGCATAAGGCAATAATTTTAACGATTTCACACAAATAATAAAAGCTTACGAGTAAGAATCTACTGTTTTCCTTGACTTCCTGATAATCCTGTATATTCCCTGCTGCTAGTACGTACATCTGGGATAACAACTGTACATGCTGTGAAAAATAAAACATGATAAGTGTCACTCATACATTATTTGAACTTCAGCAGCCGAAGTATAAGATAGAAAGATGGGGAATTCTTTTTCTTCAACTGACCCTCATAAAATGTATCGGCCACTAATATAGCATACACTAACCCAAACAAAAAGCCTGAAGTAAAGTTACTTTTAGGCTTCTAACTGTTTTATTTCAAATTCATTTTCCATCGGCTCAAGAAAATTGCTTTTCTGTATAAAAGATTACTTCTAATGGAATATTTTAGAAAATACTGACAGCTTGAATAGATTTTTTATTTGTAATAATTTTCACAGTCTATTAAACAAATCATGATTCAAAAAGTCAGAAACTCATAATCAAAAATTAAGAAGCACTTCTCAAAGAAGTACTGATTTCAAACAGATTTTTCATATTAAACCTTGTTTCCTAGCTGCCATATTTAAAGGACATATAAATGTGTCCCCAATAATGACCTTTCTCATTTGATGTTCTAGTTGTATCCTCTGTGATTCTGTTAGTCCTACTTCAATACTGGGACATACAGACTTGCTTGATTTCTTTGTAGATCTGTGATAAATATTTAATACAAGTTGTTTTCAGTCATGAAAAATCAAATTCAATACATTGAAATATACATAGAATATAAACACAAAAATCACAAAGTAAAAGTCTGAAGGTAGACATGACACCCTACCAGGACACACCATTTTGACTTCAAGCCAACAAATATTCACTCTTAATTCTAAATGTTGCTTTTTTGCAAAGAATCAGGAAATATCAATTTAAAAGTATCTGAACTCATGAACTCACTCACTCAAGTCATGCACTATACTGTTCAATCAGAAATTATTGCGTGCATTGATTTTTGTGATTTTGTCATTTTAGACTGAAATGCAATTTTAATGTTTGTGTTACTGAAAAAAATCCTGTTTAATTTATATACAAATTTTCAAAATGCGAGTTTAAATTATTGCGATTAAAACCTTGCAATCATTTCTCAATTTACAGTAACACAAGGCTTTGATTCAATTAGGAATGAGGACAAACTTTTATATTTAAACCATTATGAAAATGAAATGCATGTATATAATATGTGTATACTTTTTATGTTTTACATATGTATCTAACACTAGCTGTAATACAACAGTTAACTAATTCTTACATTTTGACTGTTTCAATAGCTCTTTTCTTTAATAGTTCTTTCTCTCCCTCTTCTAAGGTATCAGTATCTTGATAAGCTTCTAATAATTCATCCATTAATTCATTCATTTCTTTTCCTATGTAAAGCAAACAAATAATAGAAATTATTTCTTCATACCCAAATTAAGAGAGTCGACTAGAATCAGCTGTCTTTGTATTACTTGTAATATTTTTACCCATGAAATAAATTTCTTATTTTACACTTATTACTGTAAACAAATTACTTCCTTGTTTGTTGCTGGTATTCTATTGTATCTCTAAAAGATGTTTTAAATGAAAAAAAGTTGCTTTATTAAATTGATCAGCATTTCTATCAAAGAGCCAATTTTCAGTTTCAAGCTTAAATGCACATGTGCAGAACAAGATTTATCTTTAACTTTAAATACCAAACAGATGCTCCGCAGGGTGCAGCTATATACGACCGCAGAGTTCGAACCCTGAACAGTTGGGGTAAGTGTGGACACAATCAAGCTTGATACAGCTCTGAATTTGGATTGTGATTAAATATTTGACACAACAGGTTTCTGACACAGAATGAATGTGGTCTAAGAACTTAAACTTAAAACCTTATAAAAATTTTAAATTGGACATTTACCTATTATGGTCCAATATCCAAAATCTAAATACATGGTAAGATTCAGCATATATCACAGAACCCCATATATTCAATTTTTGTCGAAATCAAACAAAGTTTAATTTTGGACCCCAATTCGGACCAACTTGAAAACTGGGCCTATAATCAAAAATCTAAATACATGTTTAGATTCAGCATATCAAAGAACCCTCTAGGATTCAATTTTTGTTGATATCAAACAAAGTTTAATTTTGGACCCCGATTTGGACCAACTTGAAAACTGGCCCCATAAGCAAAAATCTTAATACATGGTAAGATTCAGCATATCAAAGAACCCCAAAGATTCAATTTTTATAGAAATCAAAAAAGTTTAATTTTGGACCACGATTTGGACCAACTTGAAAACTGGACCCATAATCAAAAATCTAAGTACATGTTAAGATTTAGCATATCAAAGAACCCCATGAACTCAATTTTTGTTGAAATCAAACAAAGTTTAATTTTGGACCCCGATTTGGACCAATTTGAAAACTGGGCCCATAATAAAAAATTTAAGTACATGTTTAAATTCAGCATATCAAAGAACCCCAAGAATTCAATTTTTGTTAAAATCAAACTAAGTTTAATTTTGGACCCTTTGGACCTTAATGTAGACCAATTTGAAAACGGGACCAAAAATTAAGAATCTACATACACAGTTAGTTTCGGCATATCAAAGAACCCGAACTATTCAATTTTTGATAAATTCAAATAAAATTTAATTTTGGACCCTTTTTTTTTTGGGCCCCTTATTCCTAAACTGTTGGGACCAAAAATCCCAAAATCAATCCCAACCTTCCTTTTATAGTCATAAACCTTGTGTTCAAATTTCATAGATTTTTATTCACTAATGGCTAAGTTATAGTGCGAAAACCAATGTGTCTTCGGACGACAACGACGCCAAAGTCATACCAATATACGACCGCAAAAAAAAAACTTTTTGCAGTCTTTTAAAAACGTTTTCTTGTATCTATGTATAACTTACTAGATATTTGTACAGCCCTGTCACGTCTTAAATCCTCCATATCCACATCCTCCTCCTCCACCTCGGCCAGGTAGTTATATTCTGGGTCATTCTCATCATCATTTGTATCTTCATTCTCTGCAAAAGTGTTAAAAGTAAAATAGGTTTTAAAAGTCTTTAATTGAGCTAATTTAAAAGATTTTTCTCAATAATTTAATGTCTAAATGACACCAAATTTAAATCATATAACACTTCTGGACAGAGTTTCCAAATTTTCTGATGATTCTGGTCAACTCTTTTGTTAAAATGTATAATTAATTATAATCCTACAAGTCATTAAAATCAGGTTCAACGCACCATTTTTTCTTAAAATGTCCTGTACAAAGTCAGAAATATGGCAGATATTATAAAATAGTCCGTTTCTAAGTATGTTGGCATTTGTTTTTGCTGCAGTTCAGATTTCTGTATTCCGTTGTTTTTCTTTTATAGTTAATGTGTTTCCCTCTGTTTTAGTTTGTGACCTGGATTTGTTTCCCGCTTATCAATTAATGACTACTAAACATCAGTATACTACTGTTGCCTTTATTCATTAGGTCTTATGAGAAATAACTTCATACTATGTTTTATGCAACAAGAATGCAGGCATTGTAATGCTATTCATACCCCTGTCAGTTTGGCCAGTTGTGGCTCTACCAACAAATGATAAGTCTCTCCTACAAAACTTAAGGATGAGAAGGTAATGATTGCTAGTTAAGAGTAAAAAATAGTCCTACTAGTGATATCATGTATCACTGACCAGTAATGAAACCTGGAATCATGAACCATCTTCCTATTTGTTGATACTTTGATAAATGAGTAGACAGATAGAGGTAGGCACTGAGTAATTGCAATATATATATATTCCCCTTATAGGTTGCATTTCTGTTAATATAGACATTGCAATTTCCCATAGAAACTTCCTTTGGGTCGTAAACTGTGCCACTTTTCACAATGAAGTTTCGTAAACTAGAGGCTCTCAAGAGCCTGTGTCGCTCACCTTGGTCTATGTGCATATTAACAATAAACACAGATAAATTCATGACAAAATTGAGTTTTGGTGATGGTGATGTGTTTGTAGATCTTTCTTTACTGAATATTCTTGTTGCTACAATTATCTCTATCTATAATGAACTTGGCCCAGTAATTACAGTGGAAAATATTTCCAAAAAATTTACAAAAATTAACAAAAATTTATGAAAATTGTTAACAATTGACTATAAAGAGCAATAACTCCTTAAGGGGTCAATTGACATTTTGGTCTTGTTGACTTATTTGTAGATCTTATTTTGCTGAACATTATTGCTGTTTACTGTTTATCTCTATCTATAATAATATTCAAGATAATAACCAAAATCTGCAAAATTTCTTTAAAATTACTAATTTGGGGGCAGCAACCCAGCAACAGGTTGTCCGATTTGTCTGAAAATTTCAGGGCAGATAGATCTTGACCTGATAATTAATTTTATCCCCATGTCAGATTTGCTCTAAATGCTTTGGTTTTTGAGTTATAAGCCAAAAACTGCATTTTACCCCTATGTTCTATTTTTAGCCATAGCAGCCATCTTGGTTGATTGGCGGGGTCACGCCACACATTTTTTTAACAATATACCCCAATGATGATTGTGGCCAAGTTTGGTTTAATTTGGCCCAGTAGTTTCAGAGGAGAAGATTTTTGTAAAAGATTACAAAAATTTACGAAAAATTGGTCAAAATTGACTATAAAGGGCAATAACTCCTTAAGGGGTCAACTGACCATTTTAGTCATATTAACTTATTTATAGATCTTACTTTGCTGAACATTATTGCTGATAACATTTTATCTCTTTCTATAATAATATTCAAGATAATAACCAAAAAACAGCAAAATTTCCTTAAAATTGCCAATTCAGGGGCAGCAACCCAACAACGGGTTGTCTGATTTGTCTGAAAATTTTAGGGCAGATAGATCTTGACCTAATAGATCATTTTACCACATGTCAGATTTGCTCTAAATGCTTTGGTTTTAGAGTTATAAGCCAAAATCTACATTTTACCTATATGTTCTATTTATAGCCATGGCGGCCATCTTGGTTGGTTGGCAGGGTCACGCCACACATTTTTGAAAGTAAATACCCCAATGATGATTGTCGCCAAGTTTGGATTAATTTGGCCCAGTAGTTTCAGAGGAGAAGATTTTTGTAAAAGATTACTAAGATTTACGAAAAATGCTTAAAAATTGACTATAAAGGGCAATAACTCCTTAGGGGTCAATTGACCATTTCGGTCATGTTGACTTATTTGTAAATCTTACTTTGCTGAACATAATTTCTGTTTACAGTTTATCTCTATCTATAATAATATTCAAGATAATAACCAAAAACAGTAAAATTTTACCCCTATGTTCTATTTTTAGCCATGGCACCCATCTTGGTTGGATGGCCGGGTCATCAGACACATTTTTTAAACTAGATACCCCAAAGATGATTTTGGCCAAGTTTGGATTAATTTGGCCCAGTAGTTTCAGAGCAGAAGATTTTTGTAAAAGTTGATGACGCAGGATGACGCCGGATGCAAAGTGATGGGCCAGGTGAGCTAAAAAAGATATCCTACAATGGAAAGTTGATATGCACTACTATTTATTCAAAGGTATAACCATAGGGCTGTGAGGCATATTTTCAACATGTATATGCCCTGAACTTTTTAGAGTTTAAACTTATATTAGAATTCTGTTCTACCCCTACCTCAACTGTGTGCCTACTTTAGAATTTAATTTTCACAGCAACATTATCTTGTCATACCGGTAACAGTCCTTAGTTATGACTCAATGAGATGAAACATAGAGATCATATCTAGGAACCAGAATGCAAACAAATAAAGTTATCTATGAATATTATATATCTCCCCAAAAGAGGTGTGTTTTGAGGAACAGCTGTATTTACAAAGTCAAAGTGCAACCTCTAGAGTAGGGATATAATTTCATGACTTTACAGATTTTTTATCTTTTCATATCCATTTTATTGAGCATATTAATTACTATGTATAGTGTGTAATTACAATCATCTTTAATAATCAAATGCATTAAACTTCAGCTGTTCTTCAAAATAATATGACCAGTAACTCACCTGGTATTTTCTGTAATCCTGTTAAGAAAGTCATCCAATCTTTATCATCACATGATGTTTCGTACATGTCCCATGTTATATCAGGCGCCACAAAGTTTGATTCTAACTCTAATAGACTGGTATCATGCAAAGAAAGTTTGGATCTGGTTCTTAAAGCAATAGTTTCCTCTTCTGCCTGTAAAATTTCAAAACATTAAAAAAACATAAAAATCAAGGAAATTCATAATGGTGTAAAGCAAATATTTAATGATAAATTTCAAAACATTTATGGTAATTTATGATAAATCTTAAAGCTAGATTAGACAGTGTTAAAACAATGAAGTCCCATACTTGCAGCAAATAAAATTCCAAGTTTTAGTTCATGAAAATGCATACTAGAGGCTCCCAAGATCCGGTGTCGCTCACCTGACTCCACTTATGTTTTTGAAATCATATAAAAAAAACACAAGAATGCACACTCTGAAATGTCTCGCCTTCTTTACTAATCATTGATATTATGTTGATAGTCCTAAATATAATAAAAAGCTTTATTACAACTGTCACATAAACTTATGATTTACCAAGAAAACTAAACATTGACCAATGAACCATGAAAATGAGGTCAAGGTCATATGAACCATGCCAGGCAGGTATGTACAGCTAACAATTCTTCCATGCAACAAATATAGGTGACCTATTGCTTAAAGTTTAAGAAAAACAGACCAAAACACAAATTTAACACTGAGCAATGAACCGTGAAAATGAGGTCAAGGTCAAATAAAACCTGCAAGACTGACATATAGATCATAAAATATTTCCATACATCAAATATAGTTGACCTATTTTATATAGTTTTAGAAAAAAAGACCAAAACTCAAAAACTTAACTATAACCACTGAACCATGAAAATGAGGCAAAGTTCAGATGACACCTGCCGAAGGACATGTACACCTTACAGTGCTTCCAAACATCGAATATACAAGACCTATTGCTTATAGTATCTGAGATATGGACTTGACCACCAAAAACTTATTCACTGATCCATGAAATGAGGTTGAGGTCAAGTGAAAACTGTCTGACGTGCATGAGGACCTTGCAAGGTATGCACATACCAAATATAGTTATCCTTTTACTTATAAGAGAGAATTTAACATTACAAAAAATCTTAGCTTTTTTTTTCTAGTAGTCACTGAACCATGAAAATGAGGTCAAGGACATTGGACATGTGACTGGCGGAACTTCGTAACATGAGGCATCCATATACAAAGTATGAAGCATCCAGGTCTTCCCCCTTCTAAAATATAAAGCTTTTAAGAAGTTAGCTAACGCCGTCATTGGGGCTGTAGCTGCCCCCGCCGAATCACTATCCCTATGTCAAGCTTTCTGTTACAAAAGTCACAGGCTCAACAATAAAAATCATAACAGACACTTAAATGATGATTGAGGCCAAATTTTATTTAATATTGCATTCCATTCTGTGGTTCTCTAAAAGAAGATATTTGTATGTATTTCTCATAGGGTCCTACATGTATGTTAAAACTAATTCCCACACTGGCAGCCATCTTGGATGATGGATCGGCTACAAAGTATCAACACTTGGTCAGCATCTCATAAAAAACATTCATGCTATGTTTGGTTTCATTTCATTCAGTGGTTCTCTAGAAAAAGACTTTTGTATGCATTTCCTATAGGGTCCTATTTTAAACTAAGTCCGACAGGCCAGGTGAGCTTAAAACTGTCAAAAAGATAGCAAAAACAATTCAAGGGCTATAACTCTATTAACCTATTAAATTCTAAAAACAACTGGATTGAGCTTTATCGTGTTATGGCGCAGATATGAAATAAAGCAGTTTTCCTGTTCATTGTCAAGGACCACAACCCCTGAACGACAAGAGTCAAAATCATCAATATCTAACTTGACCTCCATTTTGTTATATGAAATAATATATATCAAAATTTGAAAATCATTGGTTGAACAGGTGACTATTAAATGCTTGGAAAATATGGTGTTGTTTCTATTCAAACAAGGACCATAACTCCTGATGGACAAAAGAGAAAAATAATTATTATTTTGATGTCATTGCTGTCCAATTGGTGTTTACTCAATATATATATCTTTTTTTTTTCATCAGTAATTCTATCAAAGAGGGTAAGATAGATCAACTAACAACAAGTCTACCCTATATTTACCTGCTTAGCTTTTCTGTCAGACTCTGCCATAGCCATGTGATATCTTTTACCCAGCATGCTCTTTGTTGCTGATACTGGAAGCCTTGCTGGTGGACCCATAGGACTTTTCAGCTACAAAATAATATGAATGAACTTCGTGATTTGTTTTTCCAGATAATTAAATCAGAACCAGTTAATCACTATGTTATAGGGTTATTGCATGAATATTGTCCCAAGTAGAACTTTATATTGCTCAAGCTTGCGAGTGCAATATATGTTCTACGAGGGACAATATTCTCCAATATTCATGCAATAAACCTTTTATTGTATAGCAATTTAATATTTGAAATTAAAAACTGGTTTAAACTAAGATTTTATTGTATCTGACATCATGAATTTTGAATATTGGAATTTATTGCACGCTAAGGCCTAAATTAAAATATTGTTTGTTTGCCCTTTTCCGACCCCATGTTTTGAAACAGGGTAGGTAGGTAGGTAAAATATTTTATTTTTTTCCCCAAAAAAATAACTTGGCTCGGTATATTTTTTTTTCATGGGTAGGCAGGTAGGTATAATATTTTATTTTATAGATACAAAATCTGCATGTCATTTTTGTCTGTTTTGCTTTTGCTAATAAGTTTCTGGGACTACGCTTCAAAAAAAAGTATCATGTAGAATGTGAAGTTAATTCATATGCACTACTATTTTGTTTTCAAATATCAAAATATAGAGCTGTGCCGCATATTTTCAACGTTTAAATATGCCTGGAACTTTGAAGAGTTTTAGATTGCACTAATATTCTGTACTACGTACATTGTACGCTTACCTCTACCTAAAGGTTTTCTGTAAGAGATAACTTTGTCCTGGTAAAATATGTCCGGGCAGACATACATTACTAGTAAAAAAGTCCCTAGAGTGTTTAAATTTCCGTGTGTGCCTATGTTTCTAATAAAAATGGTACAAGACTTAAACTCAATTGTCACATAGTTTACATCGCATTTATAAATGATCTGTATGGAAAACTTGGGCGATTTTACTGCCAAATATTCTCCACTTCACAGGCTTTTGTCACCTTTGGTTCATGTCAGATATAAATAATATAGCAATGCTGGTCGAAGGCATCGTTAACATAATCTTCCTGATCTACGGATCACAAAAGGCCATCCCTACATAGAATACAACGTCCGTTTACACAAAATACTACGGTTTGTACACACGTTGATAATTTTGTATTAAACGAACTTTTTTGTAAATGAACCCTGCTCTTCCAGTATAAAAATACAGAGTTAACGTACGTCATATCAAGATTTCAAAGCGTTCAACATCGATTTCAAACAAATGCTTTGAAATTCTAAATGCAAGTGTTCATGTCAAACGCTCACGTGATACCAAACGGACTAGACCTTTCACGATAAAGATAAAACCCGAGGATTCCGGTAAAAAAGTTTTGAGCGGGAAATACAAATAAAAGATTTTTGGTAGGAACGAAAAAATAAAATAAAATAAAGTCTTGCTGATAAATACAAATAAAAGATTTTCAGGCGGAACGAATTTTAAGGGTCGGTCGGTAAAGGGCAAACAAACAATATTTTAATTTAAGCCTAACGTTTGGTTACTTTATGTGGGAAATATTATATTGCTATGCAATAATATAAGATACTGTATAAATATTGAGCTTTAATATGGAAAATCTTACATGTTTTAAATTCAGCAGAGATCTTTGTTTGAGGTAAAAAGAAAAAACATTTCTGCCCTGCATTACCCAATAATCACAACAGTAACATTTATATTTATTCAATCAATTCTGTATACTGTGAATAATATTCATTACAGATGTCAATTTTGGTATGGTCAGTCAGAGTATTCATTTTCATATTGACTTATTTCATATTGAATGCATAATATGTATTCTTTTTATTACCATATTGAGACTTTTTATAATAAGAAATGTGTATACCATATAGATAAGTACTATCAAAATCATTTCTGCCTACAAAATTACCATTACCCCAGGCCTGCCTCCAAATTATCAATCCATGAAGTAATGTTATCATAAAAAACAGAATTTCTCCTTGTACTTACTTCATCGTCACCTTGGACACTGGGAGTCTTGTCTAAATCTGAGAAACGACTGATTGTAGAGGATGGTGTTGCTGGCGTTGAAGGTCGTGGTGACCCCAAATCACTGACCTGGGATGAGGCTACACTCTCACTATCTTCATCACTATAACTGCCCATCTACAAATAAAAATGTTCAAATGTCACTGATTGAGTGATGCAATATTTAATACACTTGCCTTTCTTACAGTGAAAAGGGTATCATTTTGAAAAACAATTACATAACGATGGCCTCCAAAGTTCAAATTAATATTTTATAGTGCAAATCTATTGTATAAAAATTTTGAACATCGTTATCTTTAGACACATATTTTTTTTTGTCTAAGGACAACTACTTTTACCTCTATTTCTTTCTCACAATTATATTTGTTTTACAATGATAACTTTAATGCCTATTTTGACATTTTTTACCTCTATTTCTTTCTCAGGACTATGTTTGTTTTGTGATAGCTTAACTGCTTATTTAGACTATATTACCTCTATTTCTTTCTCAGGATTATATTCATCATCCCCATCTTCATCATCATCAGTAAACGGAAGGTCCAAGAATGATGTGGTCGGTCTCTCTTTCTTTTTCAAAGGAGATAATGGCCAGGGATGATGTATCTGTTGAATAAATTCAAAGTTCCATAACAAGTATAATACATTTTCATTTTAAAAGTACATAATATAGTATTTAGAGAAAAGTGAGAATATTTCCAAACAGACCATCAAAGAACTAAGCTACAACATCTTGTTTAACAATAGAAGTTTAGATACTGTGGATTCATTCTCGTGTATACCAACATTAGTGGATGTAGAAAAAATTGTGTTTTGGTGAAAATTAAATTTTGTGGTTTTGCAATAGTCTGCATACAAACCAAGGCTTCCAAAACGGTCATTTATTGCGGACAATTGTATAATGTCTGGTAAAAGTCTGACTGGGCAAAGCATGAAACGGTCATCTACTTTTTAGTTTTCAAGGCTTTCGGTCATTTTATCATAATTCACGATCTTTTTGACCCAACCTTTTGCCTTTAACAGACACATATTTCCGGTCATAAAAGTGACATGATGATTAATTACTATCAAAAGAACCCCTACTTCAATATTTTAATCAAGGCTAATTAGTTGTTGGACAGCTGAAAACTACCTGTTCAGGTGACAGGTGAACTATTTTCAGTACCAGACATCGTATAGATTAATCGGTCTATTCACAATTATTTCCGTACATTTCAGTGGTCTGTATCTAATTGATTTAGTCCAAAAGATAAAAATTATAATAAATCATTTATAAACATGATTTGATCATGTTGATGAAATATTTTAAAAGGTTTTAAATGAAAAAATTGGCAGAACTACATTGTATGAACAGGAACGAGTGTGTGCATGTGCACAGGTGGGAAATTTAATTATGCATCCTACATTTCTTCAAAAATGCTAAAATTATCATTGATACCCTTATCTAACGTTCATTTCATATATTTTGTTGAAGAAATAACGTGGAAAGAGCTTCTTCGCTCAGTCATGCTTTGTAAACTAAACAGATTTTACATATCTTTTATGGTCCATGTTTTACCATTGTCAAGTCAACATCCAGTTCCGGAAAATGTGACTTCAAAAACAATATCAAAACACAGATGGATTATTTATCACAGAAACAAAATTGAAAAATCCTCTTTTTTTATGTTTAACTTACTGTTCCATCTTTTTCCAGGACTTCTTTGAACTTTGACCTGGTCATTTTTGGTTCATATGTTGCAGGGACTAACAATGATTCTGAGTCTTCCTCAGCCATATCATGTAAGGTATTCTTTACCATGGCAACCACATCTTCATTAGTTATTACTTGCTGTAATAGAGTAATGTAAAAATGTAATATTGTCTGAAGAAGCATTTAACGTTGCACAAATGAAAATTCTTTATAAACTTATGAATAAATATTTTTTTGTTTTGTTTTAGTGGGTTGCTGTCACATTATTGTATAATCAACATTCATCACAAAGTTAGAATCAAAGAGAAAACAAAGAAAAAATGACATTCTGTTTTACTAAATGACTTTACCTTGTTGTGTGTGGTATTATATCATATGCCAAAGTCCTGTTATATTTCCATCTGATAACCAAATGAACTTTATAAAAAAAGACAACCAAGCATTTGTGATTTAATTCACTAAATAAACAATCTATTTAGATTTTCAACAATTAAGAGTTTGACACATTGTATAGAAACCTGTCTAATTTTGAATACTGTATTTTGACCTCTAGATATATTTTGGTTTTTAACATTTTGTGTTGTTATAGTTGATTTCTGACCAACATCTTGTTTCATTCCATAATCAATTGTATGAGAAAGTAAGGAATGCACCTACTTTTAATATCTAAAGGAAATGAGGTAGAAATAACTACTTTTTACCCTACGAAATATTACACTGTACTTTAGAATACATTCTTCAAAGCATTGAAACATATATAAAATGCCTCATCTACGACCCGATTCACAAAAAATACCTGATATACAGCATGCACAGTAATGTATTAAATTCTGAATAAAAATGTATAGGAGGGGATAGTGAGAAAATGTTTCCTACATGAATCTACCAACAAACATTTGATTTTGTATAGCCCTAAACTGATAATCCCCTTACATGTAATATATTCTTGACATTGACAACAGTAAGATTTTGTCTTGAAGCATTTTCTTCTAAAGCCTTGTCTATTTCATTATCTGAACTATCATCAATTATTTTCCAATTATCATCTGATGAGTCGTCCTCAGAAGTATCAGCTTCAGCACCACTAGAGTTATGGCCCTTGTCAGGAGATTTCTCTGCAAATCCAATAGAGCGTCTAACTCTCTTTGGTTTTCTTGGTTTGATTTTTCTGAAATAAAAATATTAACTTTGATTATAATAATTATGAGGTACATGTCAATAACAACACACATAGCTAACCAAAATGCAGTAATGGATATAAAGCTGAATATCTATATTACAGTAAACAAAAGGCAGTCTCGATTTATGTTCCATAAACCAGAACAATTTATTCAGGATGTTTACTGCTGTGCAAAAAATAAAAATTCTTTGTTTTGTTCCTTTTTGATTTATTTCTACTTTTATTAAAAGTTACCATAAATAGTTGCAATTTTTTTTTATACATGTCAAGTATGAGTAAAACAAGGAAACATTGCATAATTTAACCATCGCTTGCATCTGTCTTTAGCGATTCATTACAATATTACTATTACCATTTCATCAAGAGGAAACAGTGCTATACTTTAAGCTGCATTTAGTGTCACAAAGTATTACATTAAAATTATATTTCCCTACTGTTTGTTGCCAATAATACATTTTAATAGTAATAATACTGAAAGATTTTAAATATATACATTATACAACTATATAGTGTCATTAACCAATCAAATATACATACTGTGGGCTTCTTTTGATTCCTCTATTGTGAAGCTTTAGAAATTGTTTAACAGGTGATCTGAATTCTTTTCTCTTTCCTGCTAGATCATAATGCTTTCTGGCCAGGTCCTGTCTTTTCTGTTTGTTAGATTTGTGAATGGGTGTAGCTAATTCTCCACTCTCATTATTTAAAAAGTTCAGCTGTTCTTTAATGAAGTCAAGGTTATCCTCATCAGTGTTGTGAGAACTGGACATGCTAGAAGTTGATGGTTTAGGAGGAGGTTGACTTGGTGGAGTAAACAAGAATTCTTTTGAAGTCTGAGGTGGTGTTTCTGATGATGTGGACAACTGAGGAGGGGTTGCTGATGATATGGTCACTTGGGGAGGAGTTTCCAATGATACTGACACCTGAGGTGGCGTACCAATAGTTGGAGATGATGAATTAGATACATCTTTTAGTGGTGTATCAGCTTTGCTATTTTCTTCTAACATTTCAGATTTCTTTCCAATTTTTTCTTCTCCACCTTCCTGAACAATATTGTCACTTTTATCAGATGACATCTTTGATTGCTACTAAAAACTACACCACTTATTTGTAATTGTCATCTGTGTGACTGAAAAGGAAAAAAAATAGATGTACATGTTTATTAAGTGGCTCTTTATTAATGGTGATACATCTTAGAAGTTGATGTTGAAAAATTTATGTAATTCATAGATGAATATTTTAGTTGACTGATAACTATTTTTTAAAATTAAATGTCTTTCCAGGACTCACACTACTTCAGAATCCTAGGGAGAAGCAGTGATTTTGCTAGCGCTCGTCACTTTCGTATTTTACGAAAGGGTTTTCTCATTGACGAAAGTATTTCAAATCAATTTCGTCACTTTAATTTTGAAAGTGTAATAAAAAATTCGCAATAAAAACTATAAATCTACCTGTCTTTATGTTTTTGACAAGTTTATGACCTCCAGGTAATTAACATTTTCAACAGGTGTTACAAGTTGTGATTACAACTAATCCGCTTATCGCCATCAGATGGGTCACTTATGGGTGGAATCAGAAAAAATGAAGCAAAAGTGTGACAAGGGGGGTCCAATTTCAAACTTAATATTTTGTATTTCTTTTTGTCTTGCCCTATTACCAATACTTTAAATTTTATAATTCCAAAGTT
The DNA here is from genome assembly GCF_965363235.1 of Mytilus galloprovincialis. Classification (NCBI taxonomy): domain Eukaryota; kingdom Metazoa; phylum Mollusca; class Bivalvia; order Mytilida; family Mytilidae; genus Mytilus; species Mytilus galloprovincialis. Next base: position 33,032,874 of record NC_134841.1, on the reverse strand, counting down.
TCAGGCCGAACGAAACAGACACATTGAATAATCTTAAATTTTAATAGCATACATCTCAAAAATATTTAACAGAAACCATACTACTTAAAAACAAGTTTGGTAATAAAACAGTCAAGAAAACATTGCTCAGACCTTTTCCAAATGAAAGTCAATATAAAAAGGAAAATTTTAAAACCAAAATTTCCATCTTTTCTGCTAAATCATATAATAACAATCAAATTGAATAGCTTAATTTGAAAAAAATAATAGTAACTAGTGATTGAAGTTTTTGCCAATAAAAAGAATCTTAATATATTTCAGTTACAATAGTAAACTTTGAAAGCCCTGAGATTTTGTGATCATTTGCAAAAAACAAAATGTCATTTCATTGTACCGTTTTAATGTAATTGTATGTAGAAAAAGCCTTCTATTTTCAGTATTTTGTCACACTCCTGACATATTTTATAAAGATTGAAAAATGCTTTAAACTTTCACAAAAAATCATTAAACACATTGCTATATCATTGATTTTAATTTCTGATATCTTTACCCATAGAACAGGACTTTCTTTTTAGGACCATTTAAAAAAAACACAAAGAGAGGCACCCCAAAATGTCAGGAGTGTGACAACTGTCTTTAAACATCTACCAAAGAATACAAAGGACTTAAATGTTTTATTTTTTTTATTTTTCAGAAGTGGCTATTCCAAAGAGAAGAAAAAAAATCATTACCACTGTGATATGTTTATATCATAGATGTGGGAGTGCATTATATATGTCAGGAGTGTGACGCTTTTTTAAGGCATTTTCTGTCAATTCATAATTTCACAAGAACAAGTTCCACAAGTTTCTTTGTGTAAGAAATGTTAAAACCAAGTAATATTCATATCATTTACCTCTTAAATGTGTTATTTATCATGATTGTTTTGGCACAATCAGTTTTAATTAGTCATTTTTCTATTTTTTGTGCACTGAGTAATGCAAATTTATCAAAGGAAATAAGTGTGTACAACTATAATATCATATAGGAAAGTGAGGAAATGAATTTTGTACAAAACAGAACAATTATTTTGATTTAAAATGGTATATTTAAAGATGTTTCAAGGATTAACCATTCAGATGTAATTCGTCACACTCCTGACATGAATTTAACAATTTAAGAAAAATATGAAAATTAGCTTTATTTTTAGGACAGATAATTGAAAGACAGCTAGTAAAATGAAGAAACTTTTGGTAAACCTTCCATTCCTTAAAACATCTACCAGATTTGCTGAAATAAGCAGGGCAAAATTTTCTAGAAGAAATGATTCAAAGAAAGAGACTTCGAATGAGAGAACTCGCAAATACTGGCTGAATCTGAAATTAAAAATTGATCAGCGGAAGTTGGACCATCTTAAAATAAAAACCTATAAAACCAAGCTAACAAAAAAAAGCTTAAAGAAAGAAGAACTTCAAATTCCAAATTTTATAAACAATATAAAGAAAAACAAAGGCAGTGGCAGAGAAACAGTAGAAAAAAAGGAAGAAAGATAAAAAAGAAGTTGGGTTGAATAAGGACTTAGAATCGAACAAAAACAGCTCAAAATTAAAATGAGAACAGATCTGTGACTGTGTCAGATTCCAGATCTACAGTGAGAAAACCTGCACAACAAACAAGAAAACAATTGCCACAAAACAAAAATGCTTATAAATGATCCCTTCTAGAAGGCCCTTCTGGGTGTAGCATTTTTTATGATGTGTTTCAAAGAACTCGTCCAAGCATTTGGGTTTTGTGGCAGTTGTTTTCTTGTGTGTTGTGCAGGTTTTCTCACTGTAGATCTGGAATCTGACAGTTACAGATCTGTTCTCATTTGAATTTTTGAGCTGTTTTTGTTCGATTCTAAGTCCTTATTCAACCCAACTTCTTTTTGATCTTTCTTCCCTTTTTTCTACTGTTTTTCTGCTACTGCCTTTGTTTTTCTTTATATTGTTTATCAAATTTGGAATTCAAAGTTCTTCTTTCTTTAAGCCTTTTTTTGTTAGCATGGTTTTGTAGTTTTTTATTTTGTTTAAGATTGTCCAACTTCCTCTGATAATTTTTTAATTTTATATTCAGCCAATATTTGCGGGTTTTCTCTTTCCAAGTCTCTTTCTTTGAATCATTTCTTCCAGATAATTTTGCCTGGCTTATGTCAGCAAGTCTAGTGAATGTTTTAAGGAATGGAAGATTTACCATAAGTTTCTAAATTACTAGCTGTCTTTCAACTATCTGTCCTAAAAATAAAGCTAATTTTCATATTTTTCTTAAATTGTTAAATTCATGTCAGGAGTGTGACGAATTACATCTGAATGGTTAATCCTTGAAACATCTTTAAATATACCATTTAAATTCAAAATGATTGTTCTATTTTGTACAAAATTCATTTCCTCACTTTCCTATATGATTTTATAGTTGTACACACTTATTTCCTTTGATAAATTTGCATTACTGTGCACAAAAAATAGAAAAATGACTAATTAAAACTTATTGTGTCAAAACAATCATAATAAATAACACATTTAAGAGGTAAATGATAGGAATATAACTTTGTTTTAACATTTCTAACACAAAGAAACCTGTTGAACTTGTCCTTGTGAAATTATGAATTGACAGAAAATGCCTTAAAAAAAGCGTCACACTCCTGACATATATAATGCACTCCCACATCTATGATATAAACACATCACAGTTGTAATAAATTTTTTTCTTCTCTTTGGAATAGCCACTACTGAAAAATAAAGAAGAAGAACATATTTAAGTCCTATGTATTCTTTGGTACATGTTTAAAGACAGTTGTCACACTCCTGACATTTTTGGGTGCTTGTATAGAAGTTAATCCAATATGTGAATTATGCACCTCAGGATGTCTGTATAGCCTTTTATGGATAGCTTATACATGTATACAATAAATACTTACCAGTTTTACACACAAATACTCCTTTAAAATACAACCATAACACTTTAATTTAGAAATTATCAAATTTTGTCAATATTAATTTTTGGTACATACCTTTTCACAATGTATATTTATTTACATAATATTTGTGCAATGATAACACCAATCTATAATCTACAAAACCTAGTATTGAAGAATGATTATAAACCATCTTCATATACATGCATTCATCATAATAATTTTTACTCAACATGTAAATTATTAAAAAAAAATCCTGTCACACAAAAAGCGTCACACTCCTGACAAATTTGACATGTTTTTTTAATAAAACTTTTGGCTGGTACAAGATATCTAAATGAAATTTGGCTGCAAGTTAGCTGGTATTGAACTTGTTGGTTTGACATTTAATTTACTTTCCTAAATATAATGGGGGAAACAATATGCCCCAATATGTTAAAATCTTCATTTTTTCTGATTCCACCCTTATCCGTAATTTATTAATTAACCCCTTAATTGAATGACCATCATAATTATTTCCCCAAGAAAATCAGTCAGTCGGCATTTAAACAACCAGGAGTATAATTTCGTCATTTAATCAAAAATGTATTAACCCCGACAGTTCGCATTTGAATTTCAATATTTCCCAAACGATCACAATCTGAAGTTAGTTTGTCGTAGATTCGTCATTCGAAGGCATTTTCGTCATATTTGATTGAAATTTTCATCAAAAACTTTTGACAACTCCCATTTAAAATAATGAACTTTAATGTGTTTATTCAAAAAGTTCACGAGAAATGTTAAACAGGTGCTTCCTGTATTGTGTTCTACGCATGAGTGAAAGTATTCCTATTCCTTTGACTATTTATAGACATTAAAAATGTAAAATACGAAATCATTTAGAATCAATTAAACGAGAGAGACAAAATATACATCTCTTACTAAAGGAATTTAAATCGAAAAATGATAATTTCCTGATGAATCCGGACTCGTTTTGAATTTATTATCCACGTGTCACTTCCCGTTTTCATTTCATTTTAAAATCAAAAGTAGTAAACGTGATCTTTTGTTGATTTGTTTACAACCTCCTTTCAGTCATTATAATCGTTCCAAAAAGGATTTTATACATTTCCAACTTGATAGAAATGATTTCCAAAAATCGACTTAGACGTTTTATAAGGATAATGATTATGCAGTGAAATAATCATTGCAAATTAATTTTTGCTGTGATTCCTTGTTTAAAATAAATAGAATCCAACTTTTGTTGATCAGGAATGACCGACCCCTGGAACAAACTGAAGAGAAATTGTAAACTAAATTTCTTGATTCCATGTCAGAATCTTTCATAATAATGGCCAATACAGTCAAATCATACAATAACTGCCAATCATGCTGGTGCCTCAATCCCTTAAAATCTGACTAAGTCAAAAGAGGAAGCTAGTAATATACATCATTGGTTTTACACAAAATAAGGTTGATTTTAATAGCGCGCAAAAGTGACTAAAGCCCTCAAAATCCTAGCTTAAACCCTGGGGAGAAGTGACTTCTCTTTTTGAAATTGAGATGGAGAAGTGGTGAGATTTGAAAGAGAAGTGCTTGTTCGCTCGCAGCGCTACAATGTTTGGTTAAAATTACAATTAAAGTAACTGTTGTTTAATTTTATCATATCTAGTTGCACAATCATATGAGTCCTATTGTCAGAAAAAAACAATTAAATATCTGGCAATAATAAAACAAACATTTTTTTTTATATCAAAAAGGAAAAGAAAGTTCTTATATCAATTAAAATTCAATTAAAAAACTACTCTGTTATCACGTTCATGAAATTAAGTATTTCTCATTAAATGATTAAAAAGATATATAAATTTAACAGTTAAGCTTGGACATAATATAATTCTATTAGTGTTATAATCCCGGAGTTGAGCAACTTTAACTTATAAATTGAAACAATGCATATACATGGAAATATATACATTAATGAAGAAGATCTAGAACCAAAATTATGTTAATACATGTAGAATGCGTAATTTGTCCTTTTGGGATCAATTTTTGTCTGTCAGCAGTGCCATTCATGTGTCAGTAGTCATTATCACAAGAATCCGGATTTCGGTCATAGCGGGTCCGTTTCCGATGAAATCCCGACTCTGCTCTGTAGTTATACAGTAATATGTCCAATAATTTAAATGGCGGCTGCGGACAAAGAAAAATTTACAAAATAAACATGTTTGACATGCTATTTGGAAAGGAATATGACGTTTTTAATGCAATACATGGATAACAAATTTACTTCAGGCAAATTTCATCAAGTTCTAATGAAGTAACAACTTATCTTGCCGAAAGTTAGAATGATTTGAAAACGATTTCAAGTAACAAGTACCGAAGTGATAAAAATTGTTTTTATCAATTTATGAAATAACATGCCACCAACTTTAAAATCAATGCTTTAACATCTTTTCCGAAGAAAATAAATCGTTTATGCCTTGAATTTCTTTACTTTTAAATGAAAAATTGCTGTTAAGTCGACTTGGTAAAAATTGAATATTGCCGATGACGAAAACGACTGTAAGCAAGTACCATAAACAACAGGGCGACTTGTTTTCGCTTTTGAGGGTCGGGCAAAGCGATGTGACGGAGGGGAAAGCAACTTCTTCGCCCTAGTCGCCTGGTAGCGTGAGCCCTGGTCTTTCATTAGAAAATATATAAGGCCAACCTTAAAAATATGTTTGTTTTTAACAACTGTACCTTCAGACTGAAGGGTCGGTAGGCATGAAAAATATTTTATTTTATCAATAGACTGCTGTCAAATTGTTTAACCACTGATGTATATGCATTGACATGTGAACATGAAATATTTCACAATAAAGTTTATGTCTGCATTTCCTGATTATTTGTATAAATTAACAAATTTTGTATGTTTACTACATTAGCGTATAATTCATGGTCAGATTATATGTTTTTGTATGTCATATCATTCCTACTATGCTGCATTGCATGCTTTCTCAATGGAATTTGTGACATCACATTGCATTCTTAAATGAACCTTAACCCATGACTGGCATGAGACGAGGATATGTGCAGAGGGGCATAAAACGGAATTATCTGCACGGTAGAATACCAAATAACAATAGCATTTCAAGATGAATGAACAATTAAAAATGCCCATATATATGTCTTGCACGTTGATCTTTTCACCAATTTCACGAACACGGTGAATAATAAACCTTTTTTAGGGCGATTTAAAGATTTATTTATCCCTGAACTCCCTGATCCTGCACCTAACAAATTAACTAATAAGTACCGTGTGAAAATATGAACGGAGAAATTTAGTACCAGGATGAAATAATCCAGCACAAAGAGAACAGCTGTGTCATATTAATATTGACATTAGGATCAGGATCAGGATTTCACAGCTGCACTTGAAATAAAAATGGCAAAACACATTGCACGAAAATAACCCATTACCACCCTCGGTGCAGTTCCAGTAGTCAAAGTCTCAAGAAATAAAAGTTCCCTTTAACATATTATTAGTTCCAATATGAACAGATATAATAGCATTGTTTCATGATAAGTGGTTTATAAAACGTAAACTGGGGTATATTCTCACAATAGAAAGGTTATTTTTGACCTGTTGAAGAGTTTGGCATGGATGTACAATTTTGTAAACAAACCAGACGCTGTGTTTTGAAAGGGAATTTTGATTCAGTGTAAACGCCTCGGGTTGTGTGCCGTTCCTATATTATTTGCCCGAATAATTTGAAATCACCTTTACCCATTGTTGTCTTAATGATATCGAATATATGCTTTCATTACTGCACTTCTGGTGATCAGTCGGAAACTTCAGTTAAATTTTCCAGAAAATGCGCCATTTTCAGATACAGGGGAAATAACTCTAACCAATGAAAATCTGGTATATCTACGTACCAATTGTTTTTTTTTTTAATTTCTCGATGGCCCATAAAGGGCATAAAATCAGTTACAGTTGATTGACATAATTGGTAATTACAACAATACATATCACAGTGTACATGTAAATGTATATTTAATATGTTACAATTGGTCAGAAGCAGAACCAACAGCAATATTGTAAAAGAATAAAGTGAAATTAATTAATAAATTATGAAACTTAGTTTTTGCGTACTGACGTTTGTTATCATCTTAATTACGTATTATAGTATTCTTTTATATGTCTTTTTAAATATTCATTTGAAGTGACTCTGTGGTTATGTAAAACCACATACTTTGAACGGCAAAATTATTTCATTTATTGATATTACTTTTACTTAAGGATCTTGACATACTATGAATGACAAAACTATTTTATTCAATAAGACTACTTTTTCTGTTTAGTCTGTTTTTTATGATATACATTTGACGTGAAACTGTACTTATGTATCCCGTCATACTTTGAACCACACCATTGTTTTATTTATTATTATTACTTTTACTGTTAAATCTGGTTTTTGTTATATCTACTTTACGTGAGTCTGCATTTATGTATGCCGTCATACGACAAAATTATTTTTATGTCTACCTGTGCGAATTTCAAACGCGCAATTTTACACCAGTAATGAAAACCTTCTATCATTTATGGGTAGACTTTACATAGATAAATTCAGCCGTATTTGACGTGAAACTGTACTTATGTATCCCGTCATACTTTGAACCACACCATTATAAAATTATTTATTATTTTTACTGTAAGTCTGTTTTTTTTGTTATATCTACTTTACGTGAGTCTGCATTTATGTATGCCGTCATACGACAAAATTATTTTTATGTCTACCTGTGCGAATTTCAAACGCGCAATTTTACACCAGTAATGAAAACCTTCTTTCATTTATGGGTAGACTTTACATAGATAAATTCAGCCGGATAGGAAAAGCAAAATGAGAATGTTGAATTTGATGTATGCCTTTTTGTGCTACTTTGTTACATTTGTTGTTTATGTAGTGATATTAAGATGATAACACAATATTGACTGTTGTACCCCTATTTTTGACATTTTTACTCTTTGAGTATGTTTGTTTTGTTCATGCATCGTTGACAATGTAATGGAATTTGATGCGACTGTCATACAAGTGAGAGGTTTAGCTAGCTATAAAACCAGGTTCAATCCACCATTTTCTACATTAGAAAATGCCTGTACCAAGTCAGGAATATGACAGTTGTTATCCATTCGTTTGATGTGCTTGGACTTTTGATTTTGCCTTTTGATTTTTGATTTTCCTTTTTGAATTTTCCTCGGAGTTCAGTATTTTTGTGTTTTTACTTTTTAGTATCTAATCATAAATAACGTTATCTTTTCATATCTGAGTGGCGTCAGACACAAAGATATGAGACGACTATACAACAACTGATTAACATAAGAATAAAACATAGTTATTTTTTTTTTTTTTTTTTTTTTTATATAAAAGAGAAATGACCAACCGTACACCCGAGAAATACAAGATAAAATTTCGTTTCAGCTTGACCTTTAGTACTTAATTGTTTTCAGTGACATAGTAATCTTTCAGTGCTTTTACGTGTAACTAGTTCCTTATAAACTCATGATTATAAACTATTATCAAAGAAATTATCATAAGCCTCTGTAATGAAAAAAAAAAAATATCTCGGCAAACAAAACTTTTCCTATTTGATTAAATGGTTGATTAAATAAATAAATGGTTGTTTGGAAAATCATAATGCAAAAATATGTGCTGCAACTAATTTAAATGCTTCTTCTTTAATGAAAACTGTACATGTGCTAGAGATAGGTTACTTTGTTTTCGACATTGAGTTTGAATGTCCCCTTGTATCTTAAGCCTCTCTTTTACTGGATGTCAGTGATTAGATGTTTGAAGCTGTTATATAATGTTCTACTTGATAATATTTTGGCAATAAAGTTTATCAACAAATTATAGGTATTCCTATGGGCTCAAATAGCGCCACTTTAAAAAAAATAAAAATAGCAGACATGTTCTTGTAATGTTATGAATCAATGTATATGTCCAAACCCAGCAAAGACCCGTCTAAATTACATTTAATTGATGCTTTCAACAGCGCTAACCGTTAGCCTGATGATATTATTTTGTTAAATAATCAAGAATTTTCCAAATATATTGCAAAATTTTACCCACCAATATCACTTACTTTAAATAAATCAAATATAAACGGTAAAAACTGCCCTTTCATAGATTCAGATAGTTTAGTTTGTATGGGGCTATCTGCACTAACATTTACGACAAAAGGCACGAATTTCGGCCCGTATTGTTAATTTCCTATTTTGGAGTGTAATTTTCCTTTGGTATCATCTTACTTATATTTAAAACTCTTCTGATATCCCCTTGGATTTCAATGAACGTTAGCTATGTTTTACTTGTAAATCATTAAGTCAGGGATTTTCGTTACCACACATAACTTGAAACCTTCACGAAATTCATCCATAGACATAAAGATTTGTGTACCTATAGAAATCTGACTTTTAACGGGGTAGCACATCCCATTTTGTACGAACATGTTGTATACCGAGCCCAAAAATATAAATACGATCCTGGTAAATTGAATAAACTTATCTAAGAAGGTTGCTAATTCAACATTATAATTAGATCTTTATATATATATATGTTTTGTATTAATACTGATTTTGTTATCAGTAAATTATTTTTCCATGGCTCTACAATCGGTCGACACATGTATCCTAGCATTGAACTAGTACACATTTTTGTCAGGTTCGGGGCCAGCTGAAGCCTGCCTCTGGGTGCGGGATTTTCTCGCTGTGTTGACGATTCGCTGGTGACCTTCGGCTGTTTTTTTGCTCTTTAATCAGGTTGTTGTATCTTTGGCATATTTTCCATCTCCATTCTCAATTTTTTGCACAAGGTCATGGTTTTCTCTGACTGCTTATGACGTCTTTAAACTAAATCCAAAGATTTTTGGATGTGTACTGACTGATATATTGGTTTTGAACTAGCTGTCAGTAAGTGCAAATACCCTTAATTCTGAAGTTAGTGTCTTTTTGTTATTAGAATTTCTAAGTACCCGGCCACTTGCACTCTGTATTTGCTGTTATATGTATTTCTGTGTTGTATCCATGTGATGAATTAATCATCTTTCAACTATTTTTTGTCAGTTTGTTCTTATGTTATGCTATTGAACCACTGTGATACCAGTTAACTTAACTAGTTTAATTCCGCAACATTATGTCTGAGTCTATCCCAAGACATGAGCCTGTAATTCAGTGGTTGTCGACTGTTGCTGTATACCCTTTTATTCCGTTCATTATTTTGTACACAAATCAGGGCGTTAGTTTTCCTGTTTGGATTGTTTTACATTAGTAATTTTGGGGTTTTCATATGAGAATGTGGTATTGGTTTTACTCATTGTTAAATAAACAAGGCCGTTGTTAATGTCTGTGTCATTTGGTCTCATATGAAGAGTTGTCGCATTGGTAATCATACCACATCTTCTTATTCTTACAATTAGTTTTGATAAATAAAGAATCGTGTCATTATCTCATTTCCACTGATATGTAGAAATATCAATAGATGTTTTAGAGGTATGGATTTGTAAAGAAATCTTCATTGTGTCTTTGTTCTGTTATGAATTGATACCTTTTCACAGCTTGTATATAGCAGCATGAATCATTATAATATATCTTGTCTGGTTCTGGTTTTTAAAATTAACTAAACCTGAACCTTTTTTGCTGAAAATATAGAGGAAATTTTGCAAACATTTTTTAACCTAATAATCAAAAAGGAAACATTTTAAAGTCATTTTCTGATCCATGAACCGTTATGTAGGAACAATCAAATATGTGAGATTTTATTAGAAAAACAGTCAAATGCATTAGATATTATGTATGCTACAGTTGGATACATGAACCGTTATGCTTTATAAATTGAGAAAGCATATTTTGAAACTTCGATGACAAAATAGTCCAGACAACAGCCAAATTCTTAAATTTGTATGCAGATGAACATTCAAATACATAAACCATAATTTGCAACGAACAGCCAAACACATGAACTTTATGCAGGAAACATTTAATACATGAACCATATGAAGGTAACAGTTAAACAGATGAACAGCATGTATAGAACTGTCAAACACATGAACTTCTATGCAGAGGATAATCATATACATGTACACAAACTTCTATGTAGAATATATCATACAGTCATATACATGAACTTCTTAGTAGAGGATAGTCAAAAGTTGCTTGTTTTTATTTTACTGAGAATTACACTATTATAAAATGATTTTGCATGATATATGTGACTCATAGATGGTTTTGTTATTGCTGATGATCTATAAATCAAGTTATTTTCTAGTAGTAGCGAACTTGAATTATCCTATTGTTGAACTCCAATAGTTTATGTGAAGAGCCTGATCTTCTATGTACCTGTATATTAGTTCATAAATTAATGTGTTGTGTTCCAATTTATTACGCATTACTTGCAATAAAACACGCTTATTCTATATAATATAAGGACAATATGAATTAAAAAAAAATAATGATTGACATGTGCGGTTCTATTCAGAACGTCACAATTTAACGTCACTTAGTTACATCGTACAACTGCATGTAAGGCCAAAGTTTAGTCTGAAGTTGACTCCAGAGTAAAGGTAAGTTATCCCATTTCATTCGTTCATTCATTTTAAGCGTTTAACAATAATATCTAATGTTTTTGAGATGATGGCTAATTCAAAATTATGGATACCGATTTTGGTCTTCTTTTTCTTTATGGTTCATGTTAATATATGGTTATAGTTAACGTAAGGTATTGGAGTTAGGTGTTAGATGTAATGGTTAGTATAGGGCAGGATATGGGCTAGGGTAAGATTCAGACTCCGCAGCGGAGGGGCATAAAAAGGCTCAAATTTCAATCATTCAAAGTATATTACAACATATTCCGTCAAAATACGGTAGGTGAATAAAAATACAAAAAGCTAATGTTTATTTTTTTGTTCAGAAGTACTAGAGGCATACTGAAAGAAAAATTCACAAGAATTTATATGAATAATTTTAGGTACTCGCTCGATCTAATAAAATATTCCTCTTCATCGAAATGTTTTATGTTGTATAAAACAAGTTCTTTTCACAGTCTTGATATTTTGTTAATAGATCATTATACACTGAAGAAAATTTCAGTTGTACATTTTTGTGCAAATGAGCTAGAAACATACTGAAAAGGAAATTAACTAGAGGCTCTAAAGAGCCTGTGTCGCTCACCTTGGTCTATGTGCATATTAAACAAAGGACACAAATGGTTTCATGACAAAATTGTATTTTGGTGATGGTGATGTGTTTGAAGTTCTTACTTTACTGAACGATTTTGCTTCTTACAATTATATCTATAATGAACTTTGCCCATTAGTAACAGAGAACTATATTTGGTAAAAATTTACATATATTTACCAAATTAATGAAAATTGTTAAAAATTGACTATAAAGGGCAATAACTCCTTAAGGGGTCAATTGACCATTTAGGTCATGTTGACTTATTTGTAGATCTTACTTTGCTGAACATTATTGCTGTTTACAGTTTATCGCTATCTATAATAGTATTCAAGATAACCAAAAACGGCAAAATTTCTTTAAAAATTACCAATTGGAGGGCAGCAACCCAACAACCAGTTGTCCAATTCATCTGAAAAATTCAGGGCAGATAGATATTGACTTGATTAACAATTTAACTTCTTGTCAGATTTGCTCTAGATGCTTTGAATTCATAGTTATAAGCCAAAAACTGCATTTTACCCCTATGTTCTATTTTTAGCCGTGGCGGCCATCTTGGTTGAATGGCCAGGTCATCGGACACATTTTTCAAACTAGATACCCCAAAGATGATTGTGGCCTAGTAGTTTCAGTGGAGATTTTGTAAAAGATTACTTAGATTTATGAAAAATGGTTAAAGATTGACTATAAAGGGCAATAACTCCTAAAGGGGTCAACTGACCATTTTGGTCATGTTGACTTATTTGTAGATCTTACTTTGCTGAACATTATTGCTGTTTACAATTTATCTCTATCTATAATAATATTCAAGATAATAACCAAAAACAGCAAAATTTCCTCAAAATTACCAATTCAGGGGCAGCAACCCAACAACCGATTGACCGATTCATCTGAAAATTTCAGGGCAGATAGATCTTGACCTGATAAACATTTTTATCCCGTCAGATTTCCTCAAAATGCTTTGGTTTTTGAGTTATAAGCCAAAAACTGCATTTTACCCCTATGTTCTATTTTTAGCGGTGGCGGCCATCTTGGTTGGTTGACCAGGTCACGCCACACATTTTTTAAACTAGATACCCCAAAGATGATTGTGGCCAAGTTTGGATTAATTTGGCCCAGTAGTTTCAGAGGAGAAGATTTTTGTAAAAGATTAATTTAATTTATGAAAAATGGTTAAAATTGACTATAAAGGGCAATAACTCCTAAACGGGTCAACTGACCATTTTGGTCATGTTGACTTATTTGTAGATCTTACTTTGATGAACATTATTGCTGTTTACAGTTTATCTCTATCTATAATAATATTCAAGATAATAACCAAAAACAGCAAAATTTCCTCAAAATTACCAATTCAGGGGCAGCAACCCAACAACCGATTGACTGATTCATCTGAAAATTTCAGGGCAGATAGATCTTGACCTGATAAACATTTTTATCCCGTCAGATTTCCTCAAAATGCTTTGGTTTTTGAGTTATAAGCCAAAAACTGCATTTTACCCCTTTGTTCTATTTTTAGCCGTGGCGGCCATCTTGGTTGGTTGACCAGGTCACGCCACACATTTTTTAAACTAGATACCCCAAAGATGATTGTGGCCAAGTTTGGATTAATTTGGCCCAGTAGTTTCAGAGGAGAAGATTTTTGTAAAAGATTACTTTAATTAACGAAAAATGGTTAAAAATTGACTATAAAGGGCAATAACTCCTAAACGGGTCAACTGACCATTTTGGTCATGTTGACTTATTTGTAGATCTTACTTTGATGAACATTATTGCTGTTTACAGTTTATCTCTATCTATAATAATATTCAAGATAATAACCAAAAACAGCAAAATTTCCTCAAAATTACCAATTCAGGGGCAGCAACCCAACAACCGATTGACCGATTCATCTGAAAATTTCAGGGCAGATAGATCTTGACCTGATAAACATTTTTACCCCTGCCAGATTTGCTCTAAATGCTTTGGTTTTTGAGTTATAAGCCAAAAACTGCATTTTACCCCTATGTTCTATTTTTAGCCGTGGCGGCCATCTTGGTTGGTTGACCGGGTCACGCCACACATTTTTTAAACTAGATACCCCAATGATGATTGTGGCCAAGTTTGGTTTGATTTGGCCCAGTAGTTTCAGAGGAGAAGATTTTTGTAAAAGTTAACGACGACGGACGACGACGACGACGACGGACGACGGACGACGGACGACGACGGACGACGGACGCCAAGTGATGAGAAAAGCTCACTTGGCCCTTCGGGCCAGGTGAGCTAAAAAGGGTATGCATTTCCATTCGTAATTTAATTGATACATTTTTGTTGTATGAAATAAAAAAAAAAATACAAGTAATCATCATTATCCTGAAGTTTTTTTTATACACCGACGAAGATGTTAGCGACAGAAACCCATATAATATATTGTACATAGTATAAAATATCGTTTGCGACAGGGAATGAAATTAGACCTGGAAAAATCATATCCACTGCCGTAATCTATTGGATAACCAAATGGTTATTGACCTAAAAAATCTCAGGCCTTATCATTTATATAAAAATAAGAAGACTAAGCTAATTCATTGTGAATGACGTTAAAACACAAAATCCCTGGGACGTGTTTTACTGAGTTGATTTTATATAGTCTCTGACGCATGAATTTTTTTTTTTTTTTTTTTATTGATTTTGGCTTTTAACTCGCTTTTAGTAACTGCGAGTACTCTAAAATTGTTCTTTTATGTTAATTTGACCTTTGAAACAATTGTTTCGTTTGACGATAAATTTTCACTTCTGTTCTCGGACTTTGAACAACCAAATTATTTATTTTGTAAAATATATTATCCTTACTCCATGTTAACTTTACAACAAAATTATTTCTATTTACCCGTGTACGTTATCTTATTTGGCGGCTCTTTGTCCAAGGTTATGGTTGTCTTTCTGACATTGTTTTACATCTACCCAACTTTTTTTTATATTAATTTTGTATTTTTCATTGTGCCATAGCTGGGGCTTTTATATCAGTTAGGTTTAACTTGATTTGACACTGCCTGTCACGTAGCTGCTGTATTGATAGCAGAACAAAATCAGCCACTAGAATGTTTGAGAGTTTGTGTGGTTTCCCTTTTCCTTACTCCCATTTAGCAATGTCTTAGTTACAGTATTTTTAGAACATACTTGGTAGTCGATTCTATTTGTTGGTATTCTATAAATTTTATTGAATTCTCATGATATATAAAAAAAGAGGATATGGTATGATTGTCAATGAGACAACTATCCACAAAAGACCAAAATGACACAGACATTAACAACTACAGGTCACCGTACGGCGTTTAACAATGAGCAAAGCCTATACCGCATAGTCAGCTATAAAAGGCCCGATAAGACAGTGTAAAACAATTCAAATGAGAAAACTAACGGCCTTATTATACATATTCTAATTTCAGATGATAGTGTTTGCAATGCAACTAGCTCTTATTGCCATGGACACTTTCAAATGGTACAAGGGCGAGTTTGAATCAAAAGGTACGTGGTTTATATGATGTTCCCGACGTATTGTATTTAATCTGAAATTTGATAAATGTGTCAACTTAACTTTTGGTTGTATCTGTTTTCGTGGAAGAGCTTGAACAATTAAGAGGGTGAAAATTAAGGCAGATGTAAGTGTGGCTTTGAGTTTGAGTCTCAGGATCGTATGTAATAAAAGCTGTCACTTTAATAAGATTTGACAAGGAGAAAAGTTAATTATTAATTGGATTAAATAATACCTCTTACGCAAAATGAGCCCTAATAGGCTATCCTGGGTTTTGTTTGTTATTTTCTGCTCTTTTTTTTTTTGTGCGTGTCTCAAACTTTGTATAAGAGAAAAAGGTAAGATAAGATAAAAACATCTATTATTTGTTAAAAGGTAACATATATAGGAGAAGTCAGTACTATTTCAAGTTGCAGTACATAAACACCACCTCTGAGAATTTGAAATGTACTACAGGAACACAATACCAACCATTGACACTTGATATTTGTTGCATAAGCAACTATGTAACAATAGTTTTTGCTCAAGATCTCGGAATTTGAAAAATCACCATTAGGTCAGAAAAAAAGGTGATCAAACTATATATAACGACTTATCCGAGAATCATTTCAATATACATAAACAGCAACACTAAAAAGTAGATTAAGATAACGTGATGAGACAATGGGAAGATTAAAATTAACGAGTTTAATGTACAAGACAGCTGATGATAAATGAATGTTGTTCTATCTTTAAACGTCCAGTGGTAAACATCTAAATAAAATATTGAAGACATTTGAATGAATTCTTTGTAGGTAAATGTCTGTCACCGGAGCATCTTTTTACCACAGAACACTAAAAATATACCACAAGAACTACACAAATTACAGTTAATAATACTACTGAAGTATACCACAGAACTACACAAATTACAATATAACTACTGAAATATACCACAGAACAATAAACTTACTTTATAAACTGCAAATCTAATAATTCAGAATAATATTATTTCTTTGGTGTGCAATGACATAACGATTTACTGGATGACACTGTCTGTCACTCAATATGGAAATTCATTTTGCTCTGATAGTAACCAATACAGGCTATTCAATGTTTTCAAGGGACAGTCCTTATCTTCAAAATTATTTACCAGGGTTAAAACAAAACACTGGACAATATCAACGTCACAGTAGATGTTCTTGCCATGGCTAGTTGTTTCTCCTGCTTGGTGTTATATGTGTTGAAGATCTATACATATTTGTGTTTTGGGAAGAATGCTAGTTAAAAAAAGGATAATTGCTTAGCATAGTAAGACCAATGCTATTGTTTTGGCATATTTATTTTACCCTTTAAAATTGATTTTTTTAGATTCACATGTAATCATATTTTTGAATCAGTTACAATATTTCAAAAGAATTGTTTTAAAAAGTATCTTCTGTAGAAAAATATAATTATAAGTCTTGAAAAAAATGGTAAAAAAAACAGTTCAATTATTTCCTAAAATTACCTCTTTTGATGACTACCACAAGGACAGAAAAAAATTTACAAAATTATAAATTTAAACTATACGGTATTGATAACTATTGCCATATACCTAAATAACCACACTAGAGAGAAGATTTTACTAAAACACATGCAAAAAAATATGATATTAATATAATCTTATTTCTGTCTTCACAGAAGCCTACAGGGTTAGATTATACCAAAGAAAACTGAATAGACATGTAAAAAGTCATAGATACCAAATACAGCAAAAGATGCTCAAAGAAAGTTTACTTATGTGGCAAAATGAAGAGGACTTAGATTTATTAAGATGTATGTCAAATATGTTTTATGAACAATAAATATGAGAAAAATAAACTAACTTTTGTTTTCTTGTGAATTTACATTTTTATAAATCCATGGAAGATTGAAATATAGATTCATTATATATT
Organism: Mytilus galloprovincialis; assembly: GCF_965363235.1. Lineage (NCBI taxonomy): Eukaryota > Metazoa > Mollusca > Bivalvia > Mytilida > Mytilidae > Mytilus > Mytilus galloprovincialis. Next base: position 33,015,340 of record NC_134841.1, on the reverse strand, counting down.
AAAAACCTATTCTATTTAGCACTTTCAAGTGGTTAAACTTAAATACTAGTAAGCCAATGTTTTTAAGGCATTTCTTAAAATTAAGATTTTTGATATGAAATGTTGTCTTTTTGAATTTGTTCCATGCCAAGCTTTTCCAAACACATAATTAAGGATATTTATGTTATTTTTGCCAGTCTATTTAGGATACGTTGAGACTAAAGGAACAGCAAAGACGACAGTTCACTGAAGTGTATGTAAACAGTATGAAGTAGAAATGTCTGCTTTCATCATAGAAAGTTCAGTAACAGATCACAGTTTAACTGTACCAGGGATTCAATTCACAGTGTGGGAACGGAACTGTACGGTTTTCTACTAATTTGGTCATTCGGGAGACTGTCAAGCGGTGCTCCGACATTTGCAAAATAACAAGTTGCCTGATGGAAACTTTGATGAACTATTATGTTGCTATATAACGTTTCTGCTTCAAGTTTTGATAGCTAAAACATTCTTTATGTAAATATGAACCAATAAAATAATAAGAAAGATATATGCATCCAAACGTTTTCCTTAGAATGGTGGAGCTCCGTGTAAAACGATCAAAATTGTCACACAATAGCGATCGAAAAATCAATGTTTGCTACCTGAATTTTCACATGTACTTTTTCTGATATATAGTCTTACCTATCTGAAAGTTTAAAAGCCATTGTCCCAGTAGAAATCTAAATATATTCATTTTCTCCATGTCGGATATTTTTATTGACTGTACAATCGCTTGCAAGTTTACTGTAATATCACTCGGAGCCTTCCTGTACAATCGCTTGGAGCTTTTCTTTTCATCGTTTGGCCAACTAGACTACTCCGAAAGGAGGGTAACCTACTTTACCTTGTTATGACTTCACAGTCCAGCTAGCAAGCAAGCTAGTCAAAGGTATTACTTTTTCCTACACACTCATTGCATTTTGCTGTAATAGTTTCTAGTGGCATATGACTAATTATAACTCTTAAGTAGATAATGCTTACTACTATCTCTTCTGACACATTCGTGATCAGTTTATGTTTTCCATGATACTTTTGTCATATAAATATTTATTAAAACTACTGCAATCCAATGCAATATATGTCTGGCATGATTTTTCTCTCCTTTTTCTGTTACGATTTAACAGTTACTTATTTGGTATTGTTTTTTTTTCTTCATTTTTTTAAACCTAAATTACACACTTAAAAGTGTTAATGATGTTTGAAGCTTTTATTTGAATGGATGCAGCCTGCATTAGCGGATCCGGTATGCGGGGAGAGGGAGTTTTAGAGGTTGAAACCCCATTTTTTCCGATTATTTTTTTTATTTTGTGGACGTTTCAGTGTGTTCCGTGGTTTGGATCCCCCTTTTGCAGAAAGGCGGGATCCGCACCTGGTCTGATATCGTCTATAATAGTATGATGATCCGATCATTCATCTGATATTTTATAGTTTGGTCTTGTGCTGTGCTAGTTTTGGGGAGAAATGAGCGCACACAGACATTTTTAACCCTGCCAAATTCTTTATGTACCTGTTTCAAGTCAAGAGCTCGTAGTTTAGTGGTTGTCGTTGGTTCATGTCTGTCATATATATTTTTCGTAAATTGTTTTGTTATGAAATAGGCCGTCAGTTAAATTCGAAAGGTATTGATTTTTATTTTTCATGTCGGGACCTTTTATAGCCGACGACTATAATAATTGCTTAAATCCATTTATTTTTTGAACTTTGACAATCATATCACATCACCTTATTTTTATATTAAAGATATAAATGTGGTTTGATAATGTTGTTCTTACTAAAAAAAAAAAAAAACAACGTTCGTTCGTTTGTCGGATGCTATAGTGGGGAATATTGAAAAGTTTCTGAATCGTGACATTGATATAAAAAAAAAATCATGTTGAAGGATTTTGTGTTTTCTCTGTCTTTCAGATTACAAGTCCTCTCCCATCCTTGATAAAATTTAATTTTACAGGAGCTTTTTCGACCAGTAGCTATAGCTTGTAATAAACAGACATCTCATTTGAAATTATACCACATCTTCTTATTTTAATATCATGTTCACTGACATATACGTGTCTTTTTTGGATCAGTGGTTAGCTACCACCATTCCACAGTCAAATTCCTTGTTATAGTTGCCAGATTAAAAAGTGCTGGGTATGTGTAGATACACCATAGGAGGAGCTAAATTTCACGAGAAAGCTTTGCTGATATCACAGGAAAGAAAATGTGTTACATTGTAGTTTCTGGCTAAAAGTGTGAGGTATCTAACATACACCACATGACCATTTTCAATCTTCTGGTAAACCAATCAGAGGGTCGATATGGAACTGTGGTGTATGTGTCGATACCCTCACACCTTTTTCAATGGAAAATCAGACAAACTATGGTACATATCAAGTTACAATATTCCGATCCTGTGATGAAAAATATTTTGTTGTATTGTTCAAATATGTATTTATTATTATTTTTTTAAATTGCTGGTAAATAATATATTAAGTTAAATTCAAAATATGCTAATTACCCTTAAAGAAAATCTAGTCACCTTTTCGGTATATATAAATATTTATTTTGTAACAGGATTATTTTCAGTTTTATTTTAGATTAGATTCTTAACATATTTTGTACTGTCCTTTTCTTTTTGTTTTGTATATTTATCCAGTGGTTTTGTGTTTATGTGTTACATATTTGTATTTCGTTCATTTTTTGTACATAAATAAGCCGTTAGTTTTCTCGTTTTACATTGTTTTTTCGGGGCATTTTATAGCTGACTATGCGGTATGGGCTTTGCTCATTGTTGACGACCGTACGATAACCTATAGTTGGTAATTTCTGTGTCATTTTGGTCTCTTGTGGAGAGTTGTCTCTTTGGCAATCATACCACACCTTCATTTTTATATCTATTGTACACATTTTGTTTTTGTCTCTGATATAGTCGCCTTAAAAGGGTTCCTTGATAGAATCTAAATTGTCAAAGAAAAAAAGTAAAATCACAAAATGACCGGTTTTATGCTTATTTTCACTTCAAATACCATAGATGAATTTAATAGAACAGCAAGAAACAACCAATGCAATGCATATACAATAACATTAACGGTACCAATTTTTTTGCACCAGATGCGCATTTCGACAAATAATGTCTCTTCAGTGATGCTCGTGGTCAAAATATGTAAAATCCAAAGCTTATATAAAAGATGTAGAGCTATAATCCAAACGTTCCAAAAAGTATAGCCAAATCCGTGACAGGAATAGAGCTTTGCATGAGGGAGATACATTCCTTAATTTATAATAATTTTTAACATTTTGTAACAGCAAATTTAAAAACACAAAAAATCCGTATTTTCATGCCAGTACCGGAGTACTGGCTACTGGACTGGTGATACCCTCGTGGACTAACAGTCCACCAGCAGAGGCATCGACCCAGTGTTAGTAATAACATTAACGGTACCAATTTTTTTGCACCAGATGCGCATTTCGACAAATAATGTCTCTTCAGTGATGCTCGTGGTCAAAATATGTAAAATCCAAAGCTAATATAAAAGATGTACAATGTATTTAATAAATATGGCCAAGCAATTCTACAGGAAAGCTCCAAGCGGTTGTACAGGAAGGCTCCGAGTGATATTACAGTGAACTTGCAAGCGATTGTACTGTAACAAACCTAGGGTTGCTATAATTCTGTTTAATAACTCATTCAGGAGGAGTGGAATCATCATTTAACTCAGCGGCAGTATGAAGAAACAGATTTGTAATACATAACAATAGTATTTATTTCAGTCGTATTTTGACTTCTTCTTTCAATATAATAAACATCAAAATGATACACATTTATCTTTCAGCAAATAAAACAATAAATCGGGTGGTCAATATAAAAGGTAGTTGACGGTTCAAGAGATTGATTCAGAATGACATGTTGTTCTACAGGCTCCTATTTATGTGTTTTGGCACTTACTATGACGTTAGAGTAAACATCTAATCGTCCAATCAAAAGCAACGTTTCTTACGTCTTTTGGCTTGAAATGTTCAAGAAGACAATCAGATTTCGTTATTACTAAATAAATACTCATTATTGAGTTGTCCTCATTTTGTCCTTCTTGTCCGAATTTTATTTAAAAGCGAATAAAATCAAAAGGACATTTCTACATAATGCTATTTTTAAACGGACAGTAAATTCCTTTCTCGGTACGGCGTATGAACTTGGTGTAATTTACATAACCTTACGCATTAGATATAATGCTTAAATGAGATCAATGAAAACCATGTTCTATCATAAATAAAGACAATGTTAATGAAAAGGGAGGCACAAACATAATAAATACGCAATTTATCTGCATTGACAAAGTGTTAACTTAAACAAATACTAATGTGAGATCGCAAAGTGAAAGTAAAAAACGGTGTCATGGCAGATGTAAACAAGTTGAATCTCACGACGATATTTGTCAAAATAAATCACTGTATGACGGTATAATCAAAGTATTTCATAGGTAAACATTACCAAGATATACATATAAGACTGATCCTTATCGCTTGCAAAGTACAAATAGTTTAAATCATGAGTATGAAAGTCAATGCATTTCAGCACATCCGAGAAGTTGACCACCCGGCAATATTCAAATAAATATATGTAATATACAATTAATAATACAATAAATAATAGCAATTATCAGTCCAGATTTGTCACAATTTCCCCCACCCAAGTCTTAAAATACTCCTGTATTTTCTGGAGGTAACAGTATACCAGTACTTTTATTTTTTACTTATAGTCTCTGTGCTCTTCAATCTTTAATGGAATATATTCACACTGTTTAATTATATCATCCGCACTTCTGTGTCTTCAGGGAAATCATCTTTCTGTCAACTGTAGATAATTTTCACTATTACACTCAGCAATTTCTGATATGACATCGGACACATTTTAAAAACCATAGAGAAACACTAGAGCCATTCACGAATTTCTTCAACTTATCTACAAAAACACAGTATCACTTTAACATCAAATAATAATTTCTGTTGACGCTGCAACTATAATTATTAACTACCTTGGAAATATCACAATATTTCACCAAATTTTCTAGAAAACCCCCTCTTTTCAACCAACTCTGGGGTGATCAGTCCCTATAGGCAAATCTGGGCTACGTTTCTAGAAATATCACATAACAACTGGATGCATTCACAACACTGCACCATCACATAACAACTGGATGCATTCACAACACTGCACCATCACATAACAACTGGATGCATTCACAACACTGCACCAATACTTCTTCATATACACTATATCTCAACACATGAATAATCTTATTCATAAAAAAATAAAAATAACGAGTGATACACATTTAAACACATAAGCACAATAAATTTTGAATGGCGTCTTGTCCTCTTCTTTGGTTTTAACTTTACTTCTTGCTAGATTATGAGACACTTTCTTTTGTCACTTTAAACTGTTTCCATTATATTCTGCGAGTCTATCTATGTGAAATACTTTTCCTGCTTTCTTACTCACTTCAATATTTAATAATTTACTGGTACTGTACAAATTTAAATAATAAATTTTGTTCTAAAATTTTATCAAGGTAATATCACATTATTTTCATAAAACATATTTTGCCAAAGTTCTCTTATGTTTGTCCATAAACGGAACCATGCATATAAAATCCATTTTTTGTTATTTTTCTTGACCCCCTATTTGATTTATTCTGCTATTTATAATTGCAGTCTGAATTTCATTTCCAACACCTTTAAAATCATTTAATTAACATAAAATACGACTTCTGTAACTGTCAACTCCCGACCTATTGAATAAACGGAAGGTTGTCTCCCTGAACCCAATCCATAGTTGTATTTGGTCTGAAATTTCTAAAATTCTGTGAATTCGGGGGTTTATTCTCCCTAAATTCATGACCATTATACATAGAACATTGTCTATAAAAATGATCAGGCGAGTCACAAATGAAGCAGGTCCGTTGATTCTGTGTATTACTCCCGTTTTGGTAATTGTTGCGGCCAAATCTAAAGTTGGATCGGTTGTCGTATTCCGAATCTGATTTTCTAACTTATCCATTCTACTTAAAAGCATTTGAATGGTTTTGTCACTATTTGGCTGTTGGGAAATTAATCTGACATTTGGGTCACCATTATTTTGCAATTCCATATCTAATTTATTTTCACTACAATTTTCATAAGAAACTGAGCGGACACTAGTTTTCTTTTTATCACTTGACTCCCCTAAAAGAGCCTCATATCTTTCAATTATATCTACAGCGTCAGCGACCGTTTTACATTCTCGATCTACGCATCGACATTTCATTTCTATAGGAATCGACTTGTATAACTGATTAAGCGCCAACACTTCTTGTGCCAATGAATCTAAATTACAATAAGCCTTTTGTACAATCTGGCGGAGGTCATCACCGAGAGCAGCAACTGTTTCACCGGAATTTCGCTTTCTCATTTCAAAACGAGATAACCATCTGTTTTGTTGACGGGCACTTCCGAATCTTTCTTCTAAACGTCGGACAAGAATACTATAAGGTCGGCGTTCATGTGTAGGAAGGCTCATATAAAAAGTTCTCGCAGGGCCCTTTAAACTTGCAACAAGTGTCAATACTCTATCTTCCATACTCCATCTGCCTAGTTCTGCACAATCTTGAAAATGCGAAAAATATTCTTCCCAGTCATCTGATCCACTATAAGCATCTGGACGAATTGTAGCAGGATGTCCAGCAATCGGCAACTGTTCACGGCAAAATCTTGGTGCATTTCCCCATTTTCGTTCATGAACGCTATTATTTTCAAAATACGAAACACCTGGTTCACCTTCAAAATTCCTTTCCATCTCTACTGTATTTCTCTGTCTAGCCATGTCGTCTCGTACGTTGTTATTAAATGCACTTTCAATATCACCTTGTCCCTGCTTTGCTGTATTTAATGCAGAGTCTTCATTATTTTTCTCGACTGTTTCACGTTTATCCATATTACTCTCGATTTCTGAATCAGATTCGTCAGACATTGAAAATTATTACTAGTTCACTAAATGCCTTGAAAAAATAAGATACTTATTCAAATTTAAATATCACAGGCGAGGTATTCGATCACTGGATGACAATTATTTTTGTCATCCCACTTCTGACACCAAACTGTAACAAACCTAGGGTTGCTATAATTCTGTTTAATAACTCATTCAGGAGGAGTGGAATCATCATTTAACTCAGCGGCAGTATGAAGAAACAGATTTGTAATACATAACAATAGTATTTATTTCAGTCGTATTTTGACTTCTTCTTTCAATATAATAAACATCAAAATGATACACATTTATCTTTCAGCAAATAAAACAATAAATCGGGTGGTCAATATAAAAGGTAGTTGACGGTTCAAGAGATTGATTCAGAATGACATGTTGTTCTACAGGCTCCTATTTATGTGTTTTGGCACTTACTATGACGTTAGAGTAAACATCTAATCGTCCAATCAAAAGCAACGTTTCTTACGTCTTTTGGCTTGAAATGTTCAAGAAGACAATCAGATTTCGTTATTACTAAATAAATACTCATTATTGAGTTGTCCTCATTTTGTCCTTCTTGTCCGAATTTTATTTAAAAGCGAATAAAATCAAAAGGACATTTCTACATAATGCTATTTTTAAACGGACAGTAAATTCCTTTCTCGGTACGGCGTATGAACTTGGTGTAATTTACATAACCTTACGCATTAGATATAATGCTTAAATGAGATCAATGAAAACCATGTTCTATCATAAATAAAGACAATGTTAATGAAAAGGGAGGCACAAACATAATAAATACGCAATTTATCTGCATTGACAAAGTGTTAACTTAAACAAATACTAATGTGAGATCGCAAAGTGAAAGTAAAAAACGGTGTCATGGCAGATGTAAACAAGTTGAATCTCACGACGATATTTGTCAAAATAAATCACTGTATGACGGTATAATCAAAGTATTTCATAGGTAAACATTACCAAGATATACATATAAGACTGATCCTTATCGCTTGCAAAGTACAAATAGTTTAAATCATGAGTATGAAAGTCAATGCATTTCAGCACATCCGAGAAGTTGACCACCCGGCAATATTCAAATAAATATATGTAATATACAATTAATAATACAATAAATAATAGCAATTATCAGTCCAGATTTGTCACAGTACAGTCAATAAAAATATCCGACATGGAGAAAATGAATATATTTAGATTTCTACTGGGACAATGGTTTTGAAACTTTCAGACAGGTATGACTATATATCAGAAAAGGTACATGTGAAAATTTTGGTAGCAAACATTGATTTTTCGATGTTTATTTGACATTTTTGATCGCTGTTGTGTGACAATTTTGATCGTTTTACACGGAGCTCCACCATTCTAAGGAAAACGTTTGGATGCATATATCTTTCTTATTATTTTATTGGTTCATATTTACATAAAGAATGTTTTAGCTATCAAAACTTGAAGCAGAAACGTTATATAGGAAAACAAGAGTTCGTCAAAGTTTCCATCAAGCAACTTGTTATTTTGCAAATGTCGGAGCACCGCTTGACAGTCTCCCGAATGACCAAATTATTAGAAAACCGTACAGTTCCGTTCCCACACTGTGCAATTGCTAAGCTATTAATTGAATGCAAAAACAGAAGAAAATGTTACTAATACATCAGAATAGGAAACATTATTGTGAAATGTTGTAAATCATCTCATTCAGTATGTTGTTGATTTGACATATAATACTTGTATTTGCCAATTAAAGATTATCATAATAAGATCACGTGAAGTTGTTTTTAGCTCACCGTTAAGAAGGAACAGCACTTGGCGTCCGTCGTCGTCCGTCTAGTGTAAACTATTTCAAACATCTTCTCCTCTGAAACTACTGAACCAATTCCAACCAAACTTAAGCTGAATGATCCTTAGGGTATCTTGAATAAAGTTTGTGTTTTATTTTCTGTTTCGTCAAAAAACATGGCCGCCATGGCTAAAAATAGAACATAGGGGTAAAATGCAGTTTTTGGTTTATATCCCAAAAACCAAAGCATTTAGAGCAAATCTGACATGGGGTTTACGTGTTCATAAGGTAATGTTCTATCAGCCCTGAAATTTCCAGATAAAAGTAATAACCCATTGTTGGGTTGCTGCCACTAAATTGGTAAAAGTTTAAGGAAATTTTTCAGTTTTTGGTTATTATCTTGAATAGTATTAATGATAAAGATAAACTGTAACAGCAAATATGTTCAGCAAAGTAAGATCTACAAATAAGTTTATATGACCAAAATTGACAATTGACCCCTTAAAGAGTTATTGCCCTTTAAGGACAATTTTGCACAATTTGTTTATCATATAAAAAAGAAGATGTGGTATGATTGCCAATGAGACAACTATCCACAAAAGACCAAAATGACACAGACATTAACAACTATAGATCACCGTACGGCCTTCAACAATGAACAAAGCCCATACCGCATAGTCAGCTATAAAAGGCCCCGATAAGACAATGTAAAAAAATTCAAACAAATAAACTAACGGCCTTATTTATGTAAAATGAAAAAAAAAAAAGAAAAAAAAAATGAACGAACAAATATGTAACACATAAACAAACGACAACCACTGAATTACAGGCTCCTGACTTGGGACAGGCACATACATAAATAATGTGGCGGGGTTAAACATGCTAGCGGGACCCCAACCCTCCCCTAACCTGGGACAGTGGTATAACAGTACAACATAAGAACGAACTATAAAAATCAGTTGAAAAAGGCTTAACTCATCAGATGGACAAAAATAGAAGTGGACGTGGCCCGGTACTTATACATCCTGACACAAAAAGACACAATGAACAGATCTGAGAGTACTCGCAGTTATCTGACAGCTAGTTCAAAGCCACTAACAACTGATAAAAAAATCATGCAACTAAGACTAAACTATCAATCCGTACACATCCAACATCCCATGGATTTAGTGTAAAGACGTCATAAACAGCCAGAGAAAAACATGACCTTGTGCAATGCCAAGTTACAGGTATCGACAGATTGTAGATCCATGAATATGTATATGCATATAACATACTAGTAATATTAAGTTAGCTTTTAATTTACTGATAACAAAATCAATATTTATACCAATAAAAACAATATTCAATGATCTAATTACAGTGTTGAATAAGTAACCTTTTAGAATAAGTTTATTTAAAGGAGCGACAAGTTTACATGGATCATTTCTAAATTTCCCGGCACGGTTAACAACATTTCCGTAAAAATGAGGATGTGCTATCCCGTTTGAAAAAAGTTTTCTACAGGTACAACCAAACTTCAAAACCAAATCTTTATATCTGTGGAAAAATTCAGTAAAAGTTTTAAGTAATTTATGGTAACGATGTCCCTGGTTTAATAATTTACCAGTAATACATAGGTTGCGCTCGTTAAAATTAAAAACGTCACAACAGACACGGGCATAGAGAACAAGTTGTGAAATATAAACACTGTAAGATGGTGCCAAAGGAACATCATCATCTAAAAATGGAAAATTAACAATAGGGAACGAAAAATCGTCTCTTTTGTCGTAAATTTTAGTGTGGAGTTTCCCGTTTAAAGCCGAAATATCTAAATCCAGGAAAGGACAGTTATTACCGAATAAATTTGATTTATTTAAAGTAAGTTCCTTGGGGTAAATTTCCGCAGTATATTGAGAAAATTCTTGATTATTTAACGAAAATATATCATCAAGATAACGGTAAGTGTTATTGAATTTATCAATTAAATGCAATTTCGACGGGTCTTTACTGAGTTTAGTCATGAACTGTGATTCGTAACAGTACAAAAACAAGTCTGCTATTAAAGGGGCACAATTAGTGCCCATGGGGATACCTACAACCTGTCGATTAACTTTGTTGCCGAAACGTACATAAATATTATCAAGGAGAAAATTAACAGTTTCAATCATCTCATCACACCTCCAGTAAGTATATCTAGCATGCAGCTTTACCAAACGACCATTTAATTAAATAGGAAAACTTTTGTTCAATAAGATAGTGTGGCAGTGTAGTGTAAAGAGTAGAAAAATCAAAACTATTAACAGAATCAAAAGGACCATCAAAAGCACGTAATTTATCTAAAACATCCAAAGAATTTTTTACCCTCCAAAAATGGTTTATACCACTATGTTCATATATTTTATTACAATAGTTTATGATAAGCTCTTTAATAGTAGTTAATGAACTAGTTAAGAGCACTGAAAGATTAGTTGTAGAACACTTACTAGAGGCCGAGATTAAACGATATTTAAATGGTTTTTTGTGTAAGTTAGGTAGCCAATACATAGTAGGGACCTTCAAATGTTTAGAAGAAGCCTTAAGCTTTGATGTGGTTGTGATATGCTTGTTAACTATATGACTCTCTGTGGAGAGGATGAACTTGAATGTAGATGAATTTAAAATTTCATTCTTAAGAACGTCCGTGTAGTATTTACGGCATACCACCACCACATTGTTGGCTGCTTTGTCGACAAACCGCTTTGAAAGTATTTGAAGTTTATTTCTTATTCTGGATATTGGTGTATTGTGTACTCTATTATTTACTTCTAAATTATTTTCAAAATGTGATATTCTCTTATCTACCACATTCATACATTTATTTAAATAAGAATCAAGAGATTTTTTATCAGATTTTTCACGTTTACACCATTTTTTACAAAACGAGGAAACAGGGGCGGATGCAGGAATTTTCGAAAGGGGGGTGCTAACCCAGGTAACCCAGGGCAAAGGGGGGGGGGTGCAAAACATATGTCCCTATACAAATGCATTGATCGGCAAAAATAAAGGGGGGTGCGCACCCCCGGAACCCCCCCCCCCCCCCCCCTGGATCCGCCACTGGGAAAGAGCATCTTTGGTGACTTGACGACACTCTTTCCAATCTATTTTAGATGGAGGACGATATTTTGGCCCTTTTTTCAAAAAGTTTTTAACCTCTCTGTCCTGGATGATATTGAGGTCCCCTGTAATAACATGGCCATATGGAACATATTTAAACTTAGACGATTCACAGTTTCAAGTTAAGGGAGTATTACTATTTATATTCACGTCTGATGTAACCGATGTATAATTAAAAATTAAACTTCTGCTTGTTTTTTTGTATGTGTATGAAATTATAGGTGGTTCTATAGTATCAAAATAGGGAGGTATAAAGTTTTATACGGTAGAGTCATTAAATATACTAGATAAGTTGATAAAATCATCAATACCTCTGCTAATATATTTAATTTTCAAAAAATGACGTTTATGATCCTCAGGTTTGTCGATACGCGGGAGCAGCGTATGGTGGAAAAAAGCTGTAATTATACGAGAATATTCATACAGTGGGCTGAAGAATGAGATGGTGTCACACTCTTTGAAAATATCGTGTAATTTACTAATGGGTAATGGGCGTCAAGTTGGTTACCTATTCCCTATTCCCTATTCGTTACCTATTCCCTATTCCCTATTCGTTGCCTATTCGTTACTTATTCCCTATTCCCTATTCGTTACCTATTCGTTACCTATTCCCTATTCCCTATTCGTTACCTATTCGTTACCTATTCCCTATTCCCTATTCGTTGCCTATTCGTTACCTATTCCCTATTCCCTATTCGTTACCTATTCGTTACCTATTCCCTATTCCCTATTCGTTACCTATTCGTTACCTATTCCCTATTCCCTATTCGTTGCCTATTCGTTACCTATTCCCTATTCCCTATTCGTTACCTATTCGTTACCTATTCCCTATTCCCTATTCGTTACCTATTCGTTACTTATTTGATTTTTAATATCCTTCCCCCTTTTTAATTATGGCATGGAATAGTTTAATATGGCTGCCGTTACCATGGAAACGGCACAATTGTGAAAAAAATGAGCTTTTGGTTTTTGGTGAACTGTTTGGATATGCTTCAACTCAGAATCATCATATTTTAAAACAATGTAGGTGCCCACTATATACAGGTGTTGGATGATTTTGGCGATCATTGGAACTACTATGTTGCCATGGAAACTACACCAAAATTTTCAAAATTCTAAAAATGCTCAAAACTTCATGAAACTTCACAGTAATGATGAGCAACATTGGAGTTGGAATTTCCAAAATAGGTCTTGTTACCATGGAAACAATGCAAAAAGGTCAAAAATTTCAAAAATAAGAATTTTCCGCAAACTGGATGAAACTTTACAGGAATGGTAACTGGCATAGGCAGAGTTGGATTTTGAAGTTAGAATTTTCAAAATGGCCGCCGTAACCATGGAAACAGCAAAAATATCAAAAATTCAAAATGTTCAAACTTAATGAAACTTTGCAAAAATGTTACTAGACATCTGTAGATGCTCTCTTTGACTTTGGAATTGTCAAAATGGCTGCCGCTCACCTGGTAATAGGGGGAAGGGGTGCCTTCCGTTATTGCTAGCAGTTACAAATCTAGTTGTTAATAGTCTTACATATGGTAATAGTTCTGAATTGGTTGAGGTAAAATGATCTTTTTATGACCTATTTATATGTGTTTGTGCTCAACCGATCCTTTTACTTCATGTTCGATACGCATTTGTTCCTTACTTGTTTTTTATACGTTCTACCTTTTAACTGCTTTATGTCCGTATGTTTGAAGATGGATCTTGGTTCGACGGGATGAAATCACCGTGTTAGCGCTTGCGTAAAAACGAAGATGTGGTATGATTGCCAATGAGACAACACTCCACATTAGACCAAAATGACACAGAAATTATCAACTATAGTTCACTGTACGGCCTTCAACAATGAGCATAGCCCAAACCGTGTGGTCACCTATAAAAGGCCCAGACATGACAACCTCATACAATTCAAACAACAAAACTGACGGCCGTATTTCATATACAAAAAAATAAACGGAAATATGTAACACAAAAACAAACGATAACTACTTAATTTCAGGCTCTTGTCTAGGGACAGGCACATACTTACATAATGTGGTAGAGTTAAACATGTAAGCAGGGTGTACATCGTTTCGGAGCATGCTATTACCTTGTTTATTCTTTCCATCACTCGCTTACTAATTCGCTTTTAAAAAGTTTGTTGTACGTTGCACCTTTTAGAAAAGGATTTCCAATTGTGTTCATATCTCTGGTGGTTATAATGTGTTCTTATAGATGAAATACCCCTATAAGCGCATATGTACTCGTTCCAGCGATCGGTTAATACCCTGTTACCTATTCGTTACCTATTCGTTACCTATTCGTTACCTATTCACTTATAGTACGTTTGTTGTACGTTGCACCTTTTAGAAAAGGATTTTCAATTAAATTCATATCTCTGGTGGTAACAATGTGTTCTTAGAGATGAAATGACCCCATTAGAGCGCATGTACCCGTTCCAGCGCTCGGTAAATAACCTGTTACCTATTCGTTACTTATTCGCTTTTAATGCGCGGGGTATACGGTGCACCTTGAAATAAATCGTTTTTTAATTGTGTTCAGGTCTCTGGTGGTAAGAATGTGTTCTTAGAGATGAAATTACCCTATTAGCGCGCATGTACCCGTTCCAGCGCTCGGTTAATACCCTGTTACCTATTCGTTACCTATTCGTTACCTATTCGCTTATAATACATTTTTTTATACGTTGCACCTGTTAGAAAAGGATTTTCAATTATGTCCAGGTCTCAGACGGTAACAATGTGTTCTTAGAGATGAAATGACCCCATTAGAGCGCATGTACCCGTTCCAGCGCTCGGTAAATAACCTGTTACCTATTCGTTACCTATTCGCTTTTAATGCGCGGGGTATACGGTGCACCTTGAAATAAATCGTTTTTTAATTGTGTTCAGGTCTCTGGTGGTAAGAATGTGTTCTTAGAGATGAAATGACCCTATTAGCGCGCATGTACCCGTTCCAGCGCTCGGTTAATACCCTGTTACCTATTCGTTACCTATTCGTTCCCTATTCGCTTATAATACATTTTTGTATACGTTTCACCTGTTAGAAAAGGATTTTCAATTATATCCATGTCTCAGGTGGTAACAATGTGTTCTTAGAGATGAAATTACCCTATTAGCGCTCATGTACCCGTTCCAGTGCTCGGTAAATAATCTTGTTACCTATTCGTTACCTATTCGCTTTTAATGCGCGGGGTATACGCTGCAACTTGAAATAAATCGTGTTTTAATTGTGTTCATGTCTGGTGGTAACAATGTGTTCTTAGAGATGAATGACCCCATTAGAGCGCATGTACCCGTTCCAGCGCTCGGTAAATAACCTGTTACCTATTCGTTACTTATTCGCTTTTAATGCGCGGGGTATACGGTGCACCTTGAAATAAATCGTTTTTTAATTGTGTTCATGTCTGGTGGTAACAATGTGTTCTTAGAGATAAAATTACCCTATTAGCGCGCATGTACCCGTTCCAGCGCTCGGTTAATACCCTGTTACCTATTCGTTACCTATTCGTTACCTATTCGCTTATAATACATTTTTTTATACGTTTCACCTGTTAGAAAAGGATTTTCAATTATGTCCAGGTCTCAGACGGTAACAATGTGTTCTTAGAGATGAAATGACCCCATTAGAGCGCATGTACCCGTTCCAGCGCTCGGTAAATAACCTGTTACCTATTCGTTACCTATTCGCTTTTAATGAGCGGGGTATACGCTGCAACTTGAAATAAATCGTGTTTTAATTGTGTTCATGTCTGGTGGTAACAATGTGTTCCTAGAGATGAAATGACCCCATTAGAGCGCATGTACCCGTTCCAGCGCTCGGTAAATAACCTGTTACCTATTCGTTACCTATTCGCTTTTAATGCGCGAGTATACGGTGCACCTTGAAATAAATCGTTTTTTAATTGTGTTCATGTCTGGTGGTAACAGTGTGTTCTTAGAGATGAAATGACCCCATTTGAGCGCATGTACCCGTTCCAGCGCTCGGTAAATAACCTGTTACCTATTCGTTACTTATTCGCTTTTAATGCGCGGGGTATACGGTGCACCTTGAAATAAATCGTTTTTTAATTGTGTTCAGGTCTCTGGTGGTAAGAATGTGTCCTTAGAGATGAAATGACCCTATTAGCGCGCATGTACCCGTTCCAGCGCTCGGTAAATAACCTGTTACCCATTCGTTACTTATTCGCTTTTAATGCGCGGGGTATACGGTGCACCTTGAAATAAATCGTTTTTTAATTGTGTTCAGGTCTCTGGTGGTAAGAATGTGTTCTTAGAGATGAAATTACCCTATTAGCGCGCATGTACCCGTTTCAGCGCTCGGTTAATACCCTGTTACCTATTCGTTACCTATTCGTTACCTATTCACTTATAATACGTTTGTTGTATGTTGCCCCTTTTAGAAAAGGATTTTTAATTGTCTCCATGTCTCTTGTGGTAACAATGTGTTCTTAGAGATGAAATTACCCTATTAGCGCGCATGTACCCGTTCCAGCGCTCGGTAAATACCCTGTTACCTATTCGTTACCTATTCGTTACCTATTCACTTATAATACTTTTGTTGTATGTTGCACCTTTTAGAAAAGGATTTTTAATTGTCTCCATGTCTCTGGTGGTAACAATGTGTTCTTAGAGATGAAATGACCCTATTAGCGTGCATGTACCCGTTCCAGCGCTCGATAAATACCCTGTTACCTATTCGTTACCTATTCACTTATATTACGTTTGTTGTACGTTGCATCTTTTAGAAAAGGATTTTTAATTCAGTTCATATCTCTGGTGGTAATAATGTGTTCTTTTAGATGAAATACCCCTATTAGCGCGTATGTACTCGATCCAGCGCTCAGTTATTACCCTGCTTCTTATTCGTTCCTTATTTGCTTTTATGCACGAGGTATACGTTGCACCTTGAAATAAATCGTTTTTTAATTGTGTTCATGTCTCTGGTGGAACGGGTACATGAGCGCTAATAGGGTAATTTCATCTCTAAGAACACATTGTTACCACCTGAGACATGGACATGATTGAAAATCCTTTTCTAACAGGTGAAACGTATAAAAAATGTATTATAAGCGAAAAGGTAACGAATAGGTAACGAATAGGTAACAGGGTATTAACCGAGCGCTGGAACGGGTACATGCGCGCTAATAGGGTAATTTCATCTCTAAGAACACATTCTTACCACCAGAGACCTGAACACAATTAAAAAACGATTTATTTCAAGGTGCACCGTATACCCCGCGCATTAAAAGCGAATAAGTAACGAATAGGTAACAGGTTATTTACCGAGCGCTGGAACGGGTACATGCGCTCTAATGGGGTCATTTCATCTCTAAGAACACATTGTTACCACCAGACATGAAAACAATTAAAACACGATTTATTTCAAGTTGCAGCGTATACCCCGCGCATTAAAAGCGAATAGGTAACGAATAGGTAACAGGTTATTTACCGAGCGCTGGAACGGGTACATGCGCTCTTATGGGGTCATTTCATCTCTAAGAACACATTGTTACCACCTGAGACATGGACATAATTGAAAATCCTTTTCTAACAGGTGAAACGTATAAAAAAATGTATTATAAGCGAATAGGTAACGAATAGGTAACAGGGTATTAGCCGAGCGCTGGAACGGGTACATGCGCGCTAATAGGGTAATTTCATCTCTAAGAACATATTCTTACCACCAGAGACCTGAACACAATTAAAAAACGATTTATTACAAGGTGCACCGTATACCCCGCGCATTAAAAGCGAATAAGTAACGAATAGGTAACAGGTTATTTACCGAGCGCTGGAACGGGTACATGCGCTCTAATGGGGTCATTTCATCTCTAAGAACACATTGTTACCACCAGAGATATGAATCTAATTGAAAATCCTTTTCTAAAAGGTGCAACGTACAACAAACGTACTATAAGTGAATAGGTAACAGGGTATTAACCGATCGCTGGAACGAGTACATATGCGCTTATAGGGGTATTTCATCTATAAGAACACATTATAACCACCAGAGATATGAACACAATTGGAAATCCTTTTCTAAAAGGTGCAACGTACAACAAACTTTTTAAAAGCGAATTAGTAACGAATATTTAACAGGGTATTATCCGACCGCTGGAACGGATACAAATGCACTTATAGAGTTATATCACCTCTAAGAGCCCAAATCTTCCACCAGAGACAACAAAACAATTGAAAATCATGTTTTAAAAGGTGCAACGTAAGATACACGTATTATAAGCGAATTATAAGCGAGTGATGGAACGAATTAAACAAGGTAATAGCATGCTCCGAAACGATGTACACCCTGCTTACATGTTTAACTCTTAGTAGACTACCACATTATGTAAGTATGTGCCTGTCCCTAGACAAGAGCCTGAAATTAAGTAGTTATCGTTTGTTTTTGTGTTACATATTTCCGTTTATTTTTTTGTATATGAAATACGGCCGTCAGTTTTGTTGTTTGAATTGTATGAGGTTGTCATGTCTGGGCCTTTTATAGGTGACTACACGGTTTGGGCTATGCTCATTGTTGAAGGCCGTACAGTGAACTATAGTTGATAATTTCTGTGTCATTTTGGTCTAATGTGGAGTGTTGTCTCATTGGCAATCATACCACATCTTCGTTTTTACGCAAGCGCTAACACGGTGATTTCATCCCGTCGAACCAAGATCCATCTTCAAACATACGGACATAAAGCAGTTAAAAAGGTAGAACGTATAAAAAACAAGTAAGGAACAAATGCGTATCGAACATGAAGTAAAAGGATCGGTTGAGCACAAACACATATAAATAGGTCATAAAAAGATCATTTTACCTCAACCAATTCAGAACTATTACCATATGTAAGACTATTAACAACTAGATTTGTAATTGCTAGCAATAACGGAAGGCACCCCTTCCCCCTATTACCAGGTGAGCGGCAGCCATTTTGACAATTCCAAAGTCAAAGAGAGCATCTACAGATGTCTAGTAACATTTTTGCAAAGTTTCATTAAGTTTGAACATTTTGAATTTTTGATATTTTTGCTGTTTCCATGGTTACGGCGGCCATTTTGAAAATTCTAACTTCAAAATCCAACTCTGCCTATGCCAGTTACCATTCCTGTAAAGTTTCATCCAGTTTGCGGAAAATTCTTATTTTTGAAATTTTTGACCTTTTTGCATTGTTTCCATGGTAACAAGACCTATTTTGGAAATTCCAACTCCAATGTTGCTCATCATTACTGTGAAGTTTCATGAAGTTTTGAGCATTTTTAGAATTTTGAAAATTTTGGTGTAGCTTCCATGGCAACATAGTAGTTCCAATGATCGCCAAAATCATCCAACACCTGTATATAGTGGACACCTACATTGTTTTAAAATATGATGATTCTGAGTTGAAGCATATCCAAACAGTTCACCAAAAACCAAAAGCTCATTTTTTTCACAATTGTGCCGTTTTCATGGTAACGGCAGCCATATTAAACTATTCCATGCCATAATTAAAAAGGGGGAAGGATATTAAAAATCAAATAAGTAACGAATAGGTAACGAATAGGGAATAGGGAATAGGTAACGAATAGGTAACGAATAGGGAATAGGGAATAGGTAACGAATAGGCAACGAATAGGGAATAGGGAATAGGTAACGAATAGGTAACGAATAGGGAATAGGGAATAGGTAACGAATAGGTAACGAATAGGGAATAGGGAATAGGGAATAGGTAACGAATAGGTAACGAATAGGTAACGAATAGGGAATAGGGAATGGGTAACGAATAGGCAACGAATAGGGAATAGGGAATAGGTAACGAATAGGGAATAGGGAATAGGTAACCAACTTGACGCCCATTAATGGGTAATATCATATTTCTAACTTTAAATAATCTTCTTTTCTGAAACCACTGAACCAATTCCAACCACACTTAAGCTGAATGATCCTTAGGGTGTCTAGAATAAAGTTTGTGATTTATTTTTTGTTTCCCCAAAAAACATGGCCAACATGGCTAACAATAGAACATAGGGGTAAAATGCGGTTTTTGGCTTATATCTCAACCAGGTGCTCCATAGGGCACAGCTTTATACGACCGCAGAGGTGGAACCCTGAACAGTTGGGGCAAGTATGGACAAAACATTCAAGCGTGATACAGCTCTGAATTTGGATTGTGATCAAATTTTTGACATTATATGGGTTTTTTACACAAAACAAATGTCAAGATTTTACAAATCAATTAAAGATTTCTTAATTAAAGATTTCTTCTTCAAACTTATTTAAATCTAAAATTAAATAGTTGACACAGCATAGGTTTCTGACACAGAATGAATGTGGTCTAATGAACTTAATTTTTTTTTTTTTTTTGCCTCTGAGCAATTCACTATGCTGTTAAATATTAATCCTCTCAAAAAAATGTTTGAAGAAATTTTCTTTTTATTTATGAAATCTGAAATGAGAAAAATTTAACCCCCCCCCCCCATTTTTTTTTCACATCCCCCTTTCCCTTTTTCCAAAACTGATATCAATTCAAATTTCTAATGGAGTTTGCAACAATAACTACTCTTAAATATATCATAAAATATTAAAATGTAAAATAAAGTGCTTGTTATCACTGAATGGTAAAGATTGGTTGGTAGTAAGTTGATTCAACTACAATTCTGAAAAAAGAAAGATAACTCCAATTGAAAATGTCTTGCTATTGAACAATATTGTGCAATTAGATATTTCTTGCTATTGCGCAATACTGTGCAATTGAAAATATTTGCTATTGCACAATACTGTGCAATTGAAGATTTCTTGCTATTGCGCAATACTGTGCAATTCAAAATTTCTTGCTATTGCACAATACTGTGCAATTGAAGATTTCTTGCTATTGATGAATACTATGCAATTGAAAATTTCTTGCTATTGCACTATACTTAATATAATAATTTTGGATCCTGATTTGAACCAACTTGAAAACTGGGTCCATAATAAAAAATCTAAGTACATGTTTAGATTCAGCATATCAAAAAAGCCCAAGAATTCATTTTTTGTTAAAATCAAACTAAGTTTAATTTTGGACCCTTTGGACCTTAATGTAGACCAATTTGAAAACGGGACCAAAACTTAAGAATCTACATACACAGTTAGATTCGGTATATCAAAGAACCCCAATTATTCAATTTTTGATGAAATCAAACAAAGTTCAATTTTGGACCCTTTGGGCCCCTTATTCCTAAACTGTTGGGACCAAAACTCACAAAATCAAACCCAACCTTCCTTTTATGGTCATAAACCTTGTGTTTAAATTTCATAGATTTCTATTTACTTAGGGACGACATCAAAAGTTCAATGAAGGATAAAAAACTTAATTCACATAGTTTTTTCACTGACCCCCCCCCCCCTTCTTAACTTAATTTGGGAAAAATTGATTGACCCATAGGGATATATGTAAAAATCAATGTCGGATAACCAAATCTTGAAGCCGTTCAACCCCCCACCCCCAAACTATTTGAATTAAGTTTTTTATCTTACATTGATCTTTTGATGTCGTCCCTTATACTAAAGTTATGGTGCGAAAACCAAGAATAATGCTTATTTGGGCCCGTTTTTGGCCCCTAATTCCTAAACTGTTGGGACCTCAACTCCCAAAATCAATCCCAACCTTCCTTTTGTGGTCATAAACCTTGTGTTTACATTTCATTGAATTCTTTTTACTTATACTAAAGTTATTGTGCGAAAACCAAGAATAATGCTTATTTGGGCCCTTTTTTGGCCCCTAATTCCTTAACTGTTGGAACCAAACATCCCAAAATCAATCCCAACCTTCCTTTTGTGGTCATAAACCTTGTGTTAAAATTGCATAGATTTCTATTTACTTAAACTAAAGTTATAGTGCGAAAACCAAGAAAATGCTTATTTGGGCCCTTTTTGGCCCCTAATTCCAAAAATATTGAGACCAAAACTCCCAAAATCGATCCCAACCTTCCTTTTGTGGTCATAAACCTTGTGTTAAAATTGCATAGATTTCTATTCACTTTTACTAAAGTTAGAGTGCGAAAACTAAAAGTATTCGGACGACGACGATGCAGACGACGACGCCAACATCATACCAATATACGACCAAAAAATTTTCAATTTTTGCGGTCGTATAAAAACCAAAGCATTTAGAGCAAATCTGACATTGGCTAAAAGTGTTCATTAGGTCAAGTTCTATTAGCCCTGAAATTTTCAGATGAATCTTACAACCCATTGTTGGGTTGCTACCACTAAATTGACAAGTACTTAGTATAAGGAAATTTTTCAGTCTTTGGTTATCATCTTGAATATTTTTAATGATATAGATAAACTGTAAACAACAAAAATTTCAGCAAAGTAAGATCTTCAAATAAGTTTTTAAAACCAAAACTGTCAATTGACCCTTAAGAAGTTATTGCCCTTTAAAGATAATTTTACACAATTTGTTTATTATTAACTTTAAAAAATCTTCTCCTTTGAAACTACTGAAACAATTCCAACCAAAGTTAAGTTGAATGATTTGATTTTCGCTGTTTTTGTAATCTTGAATTGATTAACGATATGCATACCTGCCAACATTTCAAAATGCCAATGGGGGTTTTACGTGCAAGATTGCACGCATAGTCCTACAAAACCTTTAAACGAAAGATAAAGGTGAAAAAATCAAGGTGAGCGATTCAGGCTCTTGAGAGCCTCTTGTTTATATTGACTTTACATCTCCACATACAATCCAGCTGTCCAGTAGTACAGATACAATGTACTAGTAACTGAGTTTCATTAGTTTGGTGGCCTACATTCTAATAAAAAGAGGGCTTAGGGTTTGTCCCCTTTTCATGAACTGACTGTACAAGAACCTCATGGGTAATCAAGGTTTTCCAAAACCCCCATTCTACTTATCAGTCTACCACATCACCATTAAAATTGTAAAAGGATAGTTCAACACTAATAAACAGATAAAATTTTCAAAGACAGGAATATTAGATGATGATATAAAAGTACCATAAACAATGAAGAAATAAAGAAAACAATTTTTATTAAATTTAAATTCCATATTGAATCTGTGTTAATGTTGCGACAAACAGAATTACATCATTACTACAATGAAATATTTCTGATTGTTAACTGACAATATGCATGATGATGCAATAATTTGTCTACATTTACACTGCAAAACAGTTAGAATGTTATCACAAGAATCTGTTTAGCTGTCTATGACATTATCTCTGGTCTTCATCAAGCACTTTTTGTCTTTTCATAAATCAAACTTTCCTGAGAACATGAACAATTTGTCCATAAATTGGTCTACAGGAGTCCTTTCTGATGAACCTGACATGGTTTTATTATCTATACAATTAGAAGTGATGAGTACTGTTCAGTCAACTCCTTCTAGATCATCATCACTGTCTATCACTTCAGGTTCTCTATATCTGTTTCTATGTTAAGGCTATGTTCTAAATTACTTGTTTTTCATTCCAAATTTCATCATTCAATAAAAATTACCTGGAATTTTATACAGTACAGAACAGACGTAATGAGTCGTTTCTAATTTTTCTGATTTCTGATTTTTTTTCTGAAAATTTTAGAACCTGGGGGGAACACTGTACAGTATTACATTGTTTTTTTTTTAATATTGGCAATGATCACATGATCCAATCATGTCAATTAGGTAATATACTGATTTTCAAACTTGTCAAAGAGATTGATAATATAAACCTATGATGTAAGTTTCATAAAATTCTGGCTAGAATTTTACACATGCAAGCTCTAAGAAAGTAATTTTCAATATATATCTTATCTTTCCAAGGGATATAACACCTTTAAAAATAATGAAAACCAACTGGTGTTTCCAATTTGTCCAAGACTTTTCTGATATAAACCTATTATATAAGTTTTATCAAAATCTGGCAAGAACTTGACATGTGAGAGCACTAACATAACTGGTCGAATAGAACAAACAGACAGACAGAGAGGCAGACTCCTGGTGTTACTATGTCTTCCTCAATGTGTTGCCTGATGAAAGAAAACAACACATCAACGTTTATAGTTTTGAAACTTCAAACAAAATGATGATAATGAAAAATTAATGTTCATTTTAAAGTATGCAATTAAAACAAAATTTAAAAGAATCTTACTTGTTGCAATGTCACATTTTTCACCTTAAAACAATGCATTAACTCTTCAGTATGGTATCTTTTATTATAGAAAAAAAATAATACATATTTATAAATTCAATTTTTCTAAAAGGATACACTATGTTTCTTCCTTCTGGATTAAAGGTCTCCAATTTAATGTTTAGCTTTTCAGCTAGTTTTTCTGCTGCATATATTGCCTGTGATTCCTGCAATGTAAGAAATATAGGTACACATGTTCTAACATAACATACTATGTTTTACTGACTTTCTCAAGCTATGATTATCTTGTTTCCCTTTTCTTTTTCTTTTTAAATTATATTGTTACAAATTCTTTTCCTTGAAAATTTTCAGCCTTTAGTGAAAATTAAACAAGAGTGCACACGCTGAAATGTCTCGCCTTCTATACTAATCATTGATATTATGTTGATAGTCCTAAGTAAAAAGCTAAGCTTTATAACAACTCTACCATAAACTTAACATTAACCAAGATAACTAAACAAAGACCAATGAACCTTGAAAATGAGGTCAAGGTCAGATAAACCATGCCAGGCAGACATGTACAGCTAACAATGCTTCTATACAACATATATAGTTGACCTATTACTTATAGTTTAAGAAAAATAGACCAAAACACAACCAGGTGCTCCGCAGGGCGCAGCTTTATACGACCGCAGAGGTCGAACCCTGAACAGTTGGGGCAAGTATGGACAAAACATTCAAGCGTGATACAGCTGTGATCAAATTTTGACATTACATGGGTTTTTTTTTTACACAAAACAAATGTCAAGATTTTACAAATCATTTAAAGATTTGTAGTTCAAACTTTTTAAATCTAAAATTAAATAGTTGACACAGCATAGGTTTCTGACACAGAATGAATGTGGTCTAATGAACTTAAAAAGTTTTTTTTTGCCTCTGAGCAATTCACTATGCTGTTGAATATTAATCCTCTCAAAAAAATGTTTGAAGAAATTTTCTTTTTATTTATGAAATCTGAAATGAGAAAAATTTAACCCCCCCCCCCCTTTTTTTTCACATCCCTGTTTCCCTTTTTCCAAAACTGATATCAATTCAAATTTCTAATGGAGTTTGCAACAATAACTACTCTTTTAAATACATAATAAAATATTAAAATGTAAAATAAAGTGCTTGTTATCACTGAATGGTAAAGATTGGTTGGTAGTAAAAGTGAATATACATTGTTTATTGTATAAAACAATAAAAAAAACTTCATCAGCAACATTTTATATTGGCAAATTTCCAATGAAGTTATTTACATAAAGTTATTGGCAAATAAAAATAGAAAATGACATCATAGTCATGTCTGGCAAATGTCCAACATACATTATCTAAAAACATTTTAGATAAGATAAGGAAAAAAAGCTTCATCAGCAACATTTTATATTGGCAAATTTCCAATGAAGTTATTTACATAAAGTTATTGGCAAATAAAAATAGAAAATGACATCATAGTCATTCATGTCTGGCAAATTTCCAACATATACATGTATTATCAACTACTATTCTATACAAAGAAAGATAACTCCAATTGAAAATTAATTGCTATTGCACAATATGGTGCAATTAGATATTTCTTGCTATTTTGCAATACTATGCAATTGAAAATTTCTTGCTATTGCACAATACTTGATATGGAATCCTGATTTGGACCAACTTGAAAACTGGGCCCATAATCAAAAATCAAAGTACATATTTAGATAACGCATATCAAATAAGCCCAAGAATTTATTTTTTGTTAAAATCAAACTTAGTTTAATTTTGGACCCTTTGGACCTTAATGTAGACCAATTTGAAAACTGGACCAAAAATTAAGAATCTACATACTCAGTTAGATTTGGCATATCAAAGAACCCATTTATTCAATTTTTGATGAAATCAAACAAAATTTAATTTTGGACCCCCATTTGGACCAACTTGAAAACTAGGCCAATAATTAAAAATCTAAGTACATTTTTAAATTCAGCATATCAAAGAACCCCAAGGATTCAATTTTGTTAAAATCAAACTAAGTTTAATTTTGGACCCTTTGGACCTTAATGTATACCAATTTGAAAACGGGACCAAAAATTAAGAATCTACATACATAGTTAGATTCGGCATATCAAAGAACCCCAATTATTCAATTTTTGATGAAATCACACAAAGTTCAATTTTGAACCCTTTGGGCCCCTTATTCCTAAACTGTTAGGACCAAAACTCCCAAAATCAAACCCAACCTTCCTTTTATGGTCATAAACCTTGTGTTTAAATTTCATAGATTTCTATTTACTTATACTAAAGTTATTGTGCGAAAACCAAGAATAATGCTTATTTGGGCCCTTTTTTGGCCCTTAAT
Source organism: Mytilus galloprovincialis (assembly GCF_965363235.1). Lineage (NCBI taxonomy): Eukaryota > Metazoa > Mollusca > Bivalvia > Mytilida > Mytilidae > Mytilus > Mytilus galloprovincialis. The sequence goes on along the minus strand of NC_134841.1, from coordinate 32,988,950 downwards.
TCCTAAACTGTTGTGACCTCAACTCCAAAAATCAATCCCAACCTTCCTTTTGTGGTCATAAACCTTGTGTTAAAATTGCATAGATTTCTATTTACTTATACTAAAGTTATTGTGCGAAAACCAAGAATAATGCTTATTTGGGCCCTTTTTTGGCCCTTAATTCCTAAACTGTTGGAACCAAAACTCCCAAAATCAATCCCAACCTTTCTTTTGTGGTCATAAACCTTGTGTCAAAATTTCATAGATTTCTATTCACTTAAACTAAAGTTATAGTGCGAAAACCAAGAAAATGCTTATTTGGGCCCTTTTTGGCCCCTAATTCCTAAAATGTTGGGACCAAAACTCCCAAAATCAATCCCAACCTTCCTTTTGTGGTCATAAACCTTGTGTTAAAATTTCATTGATTTCTATTCACTTTTACTAAAGTTAGAGAGCGAAAACTAAAAGTATTCGGACGACGACGACGCCAACGTGATAGCAATATACGACCAAAAAATTAAAATTTTTGTGGTCATATAAAAACTTAACACTGTGCAATGAACCGTGAAAATGAGGTCACGGTCAAATAAAACCTGTGCGACTGACATAAAGATCATTAAATATTTACATACAATAAATATAATTGACCTATGGCATATAGTATTAGATAAAAAGACCAAAACTCAAAAACTTAACTTTGACCACTGAACCATGAAAATGAGGTCAAGGTCACATGACATCTGCCCGCTAGACATGTACACCTTACAATCATTCCATACAACAAATATAGTAGACCTATTGCATATAGTATGAGAACAACAGACCAAAACACAAAAATTTAACTATAACCACTGAACCATGAAAATGAGGTCAAGGTCAGATGACACCTGCCAGTTGGACATGTACACCTTACAGTCCTTCCATACACCGAATATACTAGCCCTATTGCTTATAGTATCTGAGATATGGACTTGACCACCAAAACTTAACCTTGTTCACTACTCCATGAAATGAGGTCGAGGTCAAGTGAAAACTGTCTGACAGACATGAGGACCTTGCAAGGTACGCACATATCAAATATAGTTATCCTATTACTTATAATAAGAGAGAATTCAACATTACAAAAAATTTGAACTTTTTTTTCAAGTGGTCACTGAACCATGAAAATGAGGTCAAGGACATTGGACATGTGACTGATGGAAACTTCGTAACATGAGGCATCTATATACAAAGTATGAAGCATCCAGGTCTTCCACCTTCTAAAATATAAAGCTTTTAAGAAGTTAGCTAACGCCGCCGCCGTAGCCGCCGCCGCCGGATCACTATCCCTATGTCGAGCTTTCTGCAACAAAAGTTGCAGGCTCGACAAAAATGAAAAAAATGTTTGTTTATTTATCTAGATTGATCATTGACAGTGTGATGCTGAAAATTAGATGTAAAACAACCAATTCAAGGAAAAACTGCTTTGCAGTCATGATCATTTTATTCTAAAATTAAAATAAATGTGGAATGTGTCCATGGGACCGAATGATGCCCCAGCTTGCAATTAAAGTTATAAAGGGATATTACTCAGGAACTATTAAAGTGACTCTACCCAAATTTGTACTTGATCTGAGTTTTGTGGTGATAAGCATTGTTTCATAACATTTAGTTGAGGCAAATTTTAAAAGTAAGAGAATGGAAATGAAAAATCCATCAATATTTCCATGTGTAAAGGGGCATAAATCTAGAACAGTAAAAATAACAGCACAAAAATTTGAAACTGGATCTGTGTTTTGAGGTAATAAGCCAGTGCCATGTGTAAAAGTTGCATACTATTCAGTTGAGGCAAACTTAAGTTAGAGAATGGAAACCAATTTTGGGATGTACAGACGGATGGATGAACATATGTACAGATGGATTAGGGTAAAACCTTATACCTACTCGGCTATGTCTGGGGTATAAAAATAATCTTATTTGATTCAACAATTTCAATGAGAACATTGAGAGTCAAACTTTACTTCTTTTCCTTGAGTGTTTTCAAAGATTGATCTTCATAATATTAAAATAAGGCAATATGGTATAATTGCCAATGATAATCTGCCATTTGAGTTCAAATGAAGTGAATGTTACAAATTCTACTAAGTACTGTAGTAAGGTTTTATCACACAATATCTAGTTGTTTTGATAATTATTTTCAAATCACTTATGATCTTCTTTTATATATTAGAGGTCTTATCTTAATCTTATTTCATATTTTTTAAAGAAAGATAACCCAGGAAAGTAAATTTGGATTAAAATGGCCTGTTTTATTAATTTGAAAATAAGACAGTATGTATAATATCAAAGTAATTGAACTGGGATTTTAATAACAGCATCATCTTCTACAGAAATCCACTTAGATTAATATAACTCTTTTGTTTGTTAAGAGTTCCAGCAAGAAGCTTTAAGTTCTCGAAGTACAGTCAGATACTTTTGAGCCTCCTCATGGGGTTTATAATTATGTGATTTCGTTGGCCATCTTTTTAGTGATTGTTTGATTACCAGACCAAATATTTCATGATTATTTGATAATCTAGGACTGTATTCTTGATTATAATTATCTTGTTAAGAAAAATAATTATTTGGTAAAATATTAGCGATTATGTGATTACTTGAACACCCCCATGGTGTGCCTCATTTTTCAAATTAACTCACCTCTCTGTGTCTCACTTGTTCTTCTTGTAATTTCATGGATTCTTGTAAAGACATCTCCTGCGCTGCAGAGTATTTATATTTAGGTGGACATACTGCAGATTCTTCCCATACAGAATCAACTTTCTTTTTTGACTGTTTTGTTTCTGACGTCTCAGTTAACATGTTTTTTTTAGGATTCCTTAGGTCAGGTGGTAAATCTTCGATATTTGAAATCTTTAAATATCTGACAAAATAAATAAATCATTAGAAACTGCTATTCATATTCAAATTATTAATCTTTGTTATCTTTTAGGAGTAAAAAAAAAGATATATCGTATATTAGGAAATATATATAGCCTGTTTTACAGGTATCATGTGATTCTTGCACAATGTGTCACGGTGTGGTTGTTGTTCATATTTACTTTTTAAAAAATAGTCATTTTGGTGAGATTGCTTTTCAAAAGTTTTTAACATTTGAATGCTTATGCATATGTACTTGTTCATTGGCAAGTCAATACCTGTACATTTAAGTTATTCTAAAATAGTCTGTCATCAGTCATCTGTCATGCTTTTGTTCAATATATTATATAACCTTGGTAGGACAAATAGTTATCTTTACTTTTAAGCTTGTCCCTTAGTGTTTCATTATATGCAGACTCTCTAGAATCTACCCAAAATTTCATCTTTCATAAATGAATGAAAACTTTTCTATTAGTTTTTGGTACATATTTAGGACTTAATAAATATAAATTTTCCTAATTGTTGAATGAAATAGAATACTATGATTGACTATGAGTATACCTATTTAGTTTAAGTGTATCACATTTTTAATTTCTATGTGTTCTTTCTGTCACACTCAATAATACTATGAATTAATATGAGTATACCTATTAAGTGTTTGTGTTTGTCATTTTCTATTTCTATATCCCACTCAGTAATACAATGAATGCCTTATGTGTATACCTATTAAGCTTAATTGTATCACGTTTTCTATTTCTATGGGTTCTTTCTATCACACTCAGTATGTGTTCTTCAGCAGGAGGTGTCTCATGTCTATCAGTGTCTGCTGAACTTATTTCCATTTTTTCTAAAGTTTCTCCTATATCCTCTATTGTAACTTGGTCTCTTTCCAGTACATAATTTGACATATTTCTTTCAAGTTCCATATGTACATTCCCTTCAGCATTACATAAAACTGATTCTGATTCATTTTGAACCATTACACTAAAATCTTTTTGTATGTCTTTGTTTTGTTTTGGTACATCTCTAGACTGTTGAAGATTTTGTATTTTGAATTTTGAAACTGGCTTTTTTATCATTTGACCTGTAACTTCAGTAATCACTTTGGGTTTAACATTTTCTTTAGTTGAAGGGGATATAACTTGTCTGTTTAGTGAAGGGGAGATAATTTGTCTGTTTGTTGATTCCTGTAATTCAGTCTCCATTCTCTCACTGATCATTCTATGTAGTTTCTCAACAAATGATTGCACCTTTGCCCCTCCATCTGGCAACGTCTTTAGAAATTTTCTGAAATATTCAATCACATATTTAATTAGCTAAAATTATCTAAACTTAAAATCATTTTTTAAAAACTTGGTAAATTTCACAGTTAAATGTATCCCCCAAACTCCACTTGTAATGGTAAAGTAAACAACTGTCTCGCAGTCAATCATACCACTTCTGTCTGATTTCATCTACATTAACTTACAAAACTGCCACCGTATTGGAATTTATATATTTATAAAAGACATTGATGAACTAAATCTTAAATAATGAAAGCTACTCATTATGTCTCATTGAGTACATAGAGTTTATCAATATGAATTTATTGTGAACATGATGAGTCCTAGGTCCTCGGTCATCAAACTTTACTTGGTGCTTAGAGTACAAAATTTGTGCTCGAAACACCAAATCATGTATTTTGATTGGTTGATTTCTGAGTCAGAGTACGTTAAGCATGCTCAAACAATTTTATGACAAAGCAAGGCATAAAACTTTGCTCAGTGCTCTGAGCACAAAAATCATGCTCGAAACATGAAATCCAGCAATTTGATTGGTTGATTTTCAAGTCTGAGTACAAAAATCATGCTCAAACATTTTATGACAAGGCCTTACATACATATTTTTAGAGTATGATTATTGTACTCAGAATCAGAAATTAACCAATATAAATGCTGAATTTCATGTTCTGAGCATAAACTTTGTTCTCTTGAGTTCTGACTAAATTTACATGACTGTAAAGCCAGAGACTCAATATTTTTTACCATCTAGAGTAAAAAATCATTATCAACATACTGTTATTCTAAGCATGGACCCCACTGTTAAAGAACTTGTGAATCGAGGATTCATAGACTTATTTGGTTTGTAACCATAAGTACATGTTATAAAAAATGCAAGAACACAGAGTATTTTACAGAATATCAAAATCATTGTGATTACAAGATTCAGGTAACACAGAGAACCAGGACACACAATGGACATTCGTAAGTAATGCAATCAGAATTCTCATAAAATTCAGTCATGAACATAAAACAGAAAAAGCTCTGCATGTAGGCAGGTTATCACTGTACAAATGTATATATCAAAAACTTCATGAACTTACACCTTCTTCAACAGCTTTTTCTGCCTTTCCAACAATTCTTTCAACTCTGTGACAGATTTTGTAGACAAATTACCTTCTAGGTAATCCTGTGGTATGTGTTCCATTTCTAAAAAATCAACAAATGTACAACAATTTAAAAACTTTTGTCCTGTCAGTTGTCAATTTTTAAAATTTTAATATTATATAGAAAGCACAAGGAACAATTCTAATTGAATGTATTTCAACAAGCGAAAGTTTAAGGATGTAATAAAATTCATTTTTTTTATTAATGTCTGAAACAGCTTTTTTCTTTACTTTTCAGAACCAACATGAACAAGTTACAACAGTAACAAATATGTATAAATATTGCAAAGTATAGTCTTTTCTCTTGAAATTAATCATGTATCAATGGAAAATATTGCAGCAAAAACTGACTTTTACATGTACATGTAAAATGAAACATAATCAACATTGAAGATCATGAAGATTTTTTAAAAATTTTTTATCTTTATAAAAATCTAAATAATACCAAATAAAAAAAAGATTTGATAAAATAAAAATCTATTTACATATTTTTTCCAAGAGTAAATTTGGGAAAATGTAAGTAGATTTTTATAAATACTATTCTTTTCACCAGAAATGTTATTTATAAACAAGCGTATGAGTTTATTAATGACTAGTATATCACTTTCGGACAAGCAAGACAGAGATGTATATTATACACCTGATAGTTCAAAATGGAAACTGTTACAAGTTATCGGCCGTGTACACTCCTCAATACCCTCAGAAGTGAAATGATGCATGAACTTGCAAGTCCGACAGGAAATCGTTTGAATACCTGGACGTGTCATCTAAAAATAACTTAGGGGTTAATACCTTTAGCCATGCTAGGGAAGGTCCAAATTTATTTAAATCACATAAAAGAATTATGAATATGAACAAATTGGATTTTCGAAAACAATTTTCACTGAACACTTATTTATGATTCAAACTTTGACTCTTTAACTAATTCCAATATAAACAGTTTTAAAATGACAGACCATGGTTATTTAGAAAATAATAACATTTTCTGTATCAAGTTATTTAGTCAGATAAAACAACTGTACAATTGACAAGATATCGACACGCAATTACAACTACATCAGGTTACTATAGTTTTGGTCCTTTGTGGTTTATAGAAACATCGTGGTTTCTGAACGGAGAAGATGACAAAATGGCAGCACACAGGGAATTGACACTCTAAATTTAAAATGGCTGATGATCTCTATCTACAGTGTAGCAGAATAAAACTTTAATATCTATGAATTTGAGCATTTTTATACAGAATGGACATAATATCAATTTTTGATTTTTTGGCGAAGTTTCCCTTTAAAATCTCAACCCTCCCCTTTTACAATTTGTTTATCTCTGGGCGCAAGCCAGTGTAGAAAAAACAAACACAGAAAAATTCAGTTCAAAAGAAGTCAGAGTCTGATGCCAGAATATGTATATATATATATTTATTTTCTTTTAGCAGGTACAATTAAATAGTTATTTTTAAGGTGATTTTGGTTATTTTGTTTTACGTTTTGAAGTTTTTCTATAATAAAATCAACGGTACCAATTTTGTTGCACCAGATGCGCATTTCGAAAATATATGTCTCTTCAGTGATGCTCGTGGCTAAAATATTTGAAATCCAAAGCTTATATAAAAGATGAAGAGCTATAATCCAAAAGGTCAAAAAAGTATAGCCAAATTCGTGAAAGGAATCAGAGCTTTGCATCAGGGAGATACATTCCTTAATTTATAATAATTTCTAATATTTTGTAACAGCAAATTTTAATAACACAAAAAATCCGTATTTTCATGCCAGTATAACTATACTATTTAAACTATAGTATACATGGTATAAGTGATTTAATTTGGTTAATTTATTTGTAAATTTAGGGATTTTATGATCATTCTATAGACTGATTTTTGTAACTACAAACTGTTCGATAATTATGTTACTGACTGAATTTTACACAGGTAAACAGGTAAATAAAAAGTTTCACAACTTTGCTGGAAAATGATCAATGTCAATTTTCTGCTTGTAATTTTTTTTCTTTTTCCTTGCGAGACCCTAATTAAAAACGTACAAAAGATTATGATTGACAAATTGCGATATTTTTACCTCAACAGTGAAGAACTCACTAGTAAACAAGTGGAATTTCGGACTGAAAATAATCAGGTAAACTCAGCCAAATTGAAATTACACCAAACTTTGGGCTGTTTAGGTCGTTTAACACCGCCGTAGTAGTAGTTAACAAGATTTTTTTTACATTGAAATGGAAACTTATTGATATAATTGCCCTTGCTGCTTGCTGAAGTTACTGTTTGTAAACTTTATCTCATGACAAAAAATTGACATCCTGTGGCAGTGATCCAGATTTACATTGGACTTAATCATGATCTATATTTAGATATTATTGATGTTGTCTTTTATACAGATCTATCGATGAATAATTAAATTTCCATGACACTAAAAAAAAATTATTATTTAAGTAATATGTGGAATAGAATATTCAGGAGGGTCGTTATACACCTAATTGCTATTTGTCCGCCATAACACGACATCACAAAAGTTCCCGTAAAATTTTGATGGCATAATAGAAAATATCTGACACCAAAATGAAAAAGTGTTTGTTGTATGACGTCAAAAGTTTATGAGGGACAGATCTCCAAATAGCGAATACGTGTATGGGGGTTCCTTCGTGACAAATAACGGTAAAAATTCTAGCCAAGTGATGTTAACGGTAATTTTTGGTGCATGTGGATAAATGTGCACTTTCTTTTAGATTATGAAAATAATCAACTGATTTTAATAAATCACACAAAAATTTTCCAAAAATAACATTAACAGTAATTACCTCTGATGAATCACTATAAGGATATTTTGATGAATCATGATAGATATTTTGACAAATCAAGGTGAAGTTTTAGCTAAAAATAACAGTTTATAACGCCTGACGGTAAAGGCCATTCCTATCCTCATTCAGGGCAAGCACAGCAACAATTTTGTTTCAACCCCACACCAATCCGTAGGGTTTTGACTTAAAGACAATAGCATACATGTGTAACATGAGTTTTTTAAATCAATGTAGGTAATTTTTTTATCCAAATATTTCAGTCAAGCTGTCTTGGGACAAAATGTAACTTTTTATGAATGGTTGTGCCATGAAAGCAAGTATACTAAAATTAAAAGTAAATTTTCATTACTATAAACTGATACATTTACATATTTATGAGGATCTTTCTCGATCTGTGTTATTGCAGCTTAGTTTTCATAGTGCAGCTTATAGTAACAATAGATATATGCCATTAGTAAAAATATTTTGTTTTTCACTTTTTAGATGTTTAACATGTTGTAGCAAATAGCAAATAAAATGGCTGATAGTAGCTATAGTGATATTAGCTTTGACAAAAAAGGTGAGTTGTTTGTTCTTGGGTAAGCATAATTATTTTATTTTTTTCATTATTTTACAAACTTACATTCCAAAATGATTATGAAAATTTCAAAAGATTTATAATTTTAATACATTGTATATACATATATTTATTTACTTTACTACATTGGTTAGAGGTATAGGGGGAGGGTTGAGATCTCACAAACATGTTTAACCCCGCCGCATTTTTGCGCCTGTCCCAAGTCAGGAGCCTCTGGCCTTTGTTAGTCTTGTATTATTTTAATTTTAGTTTCTTGTGTACAATTTGGAAATTAGTATGGCGTTCATTATCACTGGACTAGTATATAATTTGTTTAGGGGCCAGCTGAAGGACGCCTCCGGGTGCGGGAATTTCTCGCTACATTGAAGACCTGTTGGTGACCCTCTGCTGTTGTTTTTTATTTGGGCGGGTTGTTGTCTCTTTGACACATTCCCCATTTCCATTCTCAATTTTATATACATGTACTCAATTAGTGCAAAAAAAACCCTAGTAACTATAAATACAAACAGGTAGATTATGACACTAAATAATTTTTAGCAAAAAATGTGGAAAATTATTCAACCACTTTTGTCATGATTATTTCATATCCTGTGATCCCCAGAATTTTTAAATATCACAGACACCATGGAAATTAACATTGAACTGTTTTACAAAAAAATATAGCACCATGGCCCCTATACATTCAATTATAAAATCATAAAGATAGAACCATGGTAGAAAATATAATACCAGGTTTCCACAGTGTGTTAAGGCCCTTGGGAGAACACTGAAATTATTGTGTACTGTAAACCATGATATGCCTGTCAAACAACTTATACCATAATTAAAATTTGTTGTACCAATTCACATGTAAATTTAACAGAAAGAAGAAAGCTTTCTTTCCATTTTTGAAATATTTGGCATTCTTATGTTTCATAGTCATGATAGTACTTTATGATTAATAATTGAACCAAAAAAATATATTTTATTTTTTTCAATATCCCGAAGCTAATGCACTTTTCAAATCTATTATCAACATTATTCACACCAAATCATGACAGTCTTTTACAAAATAAATCAATTATCTGAAACATGTATCAATAAAAATGTGAATAGAAAGAAATTTGGGGAATAATATCAAATAGTCAGTAACCAAACAATATGAATTCTCTGGAAATTTCCAATACAAATGTATTATGCTTTTTTTCTACAGATGAAAATCTGATGAAAGTAGAGACTGTAAGTCCTACCCACAATAACAGATTTTCTTTCTCACGGACAAGTAGTACAGGCTCTATACCACAGGGATGTATGTCTTCAGCATCGTCTGCACATAATACAGGTAAGGGAAATAATTATGTAGTGATACCATCTCTATACCACAAAGATGTGTCACAATCATCGTTTGCCTAGGACAGTTGTAAGTTGTAACTCATTTATAAAATTTCTTTGTTTTGATTTATAAGTAGTCATTAAACTAAAAGATGAACCCTTACTAAGAACATGATTTAAATTCATTCACTACAATAAACAAAAGGAACATCAAATTCTACAATTTTAATGATCAAGTGCACTTATTCTAAATCAATGTTACTTTTAAAGATACATGTAAAAGCTCTACCATTTCATTGTTTATTACTTAATATTAAGAGATTAAACAAAAATATTACAAAACAAAAATACTTACCTAGACTTAATCAATGATTAACTACATGGTTAAAAAGTCCCCTTTCAAAGACTTTTTAGTTTTTACAGTTAACAAGACTTTTTTTTCATGATTTTTTAAGTCAAAAGGTACATATTATACAAAAATGTGTAATATACACAGCCAGTTATGGTAATAAATGTTGGGAATTACATACATTTGTAAATGTTGGGAATAAAACTGTTATAAAATGTTTGCAGATGATGAAGACAGTGATACAAACAAACAAACAATGACATATAAAGATCGTCGACGTGAAGCACACACTCATGCAGAACAGAAAAGGAGAGATGCCATTAAGGTATTAAAGCTTTAAAAAATGTAAAAGTTTTACAAGTAAGTGGAGATGCATGCCTTTGCAATTATGTCTGCTTTGGGGATTAGTGAGTTATGATATCTAATTTTTATCAACATCATCTTAGTGGATTTTTCAGTGCAATTATTCATGCTATTATTTAACAATTGACAAAAATGCAATATTAATTATTGCGATTTCAGTCAAATCTGCATACAGTTATATTTAAAGTCAGAATGCAAGTTTTAACAAGCACATTTTTTTTTTTGTCTTTACCAAGTCAACTGAAGAATGTCCAGTGCACGATGTTTTGTCGATATTGTCAACATCGCAATGTCAACTTTATAGTGTAGTTATTGTGTTTACATTGTATCCTATCTATATGTTCTGTACCTTTGTGTTTACATAGATCACATCGTATATTCGTGATGTTAACAATGTCGTGTCAACATCGTGTTTATGTTTTATATCGACTCTATAACTTTCTGTTTACATCGTTTACATCGTTGACATCGTATACATCGTGATGTTGACAATATCATTTTTACATTGTCAACATTGTATAGATGTTGAGAACCCAATCTTTACCTTTGTGTTTACATCGTTCACATTGTATACATCGTGATGTTGACAATATCGTTTTTACATTGTCAACATTGTATAAATGTTGTAAACCAAGTCTTAATCTTTGTGTTTACATCGTTCACATCGTAATGTTAACAATATCGTGTCAACATCGTGTTTATGTTGAATAAATAGTCCCTACCTTTCTTTTTTCATCGTTCACATCGTATACATTGTGATGTTGACAATATCGTTTTTACATCGTCAACATTGTATAGATGTTGTGAACCAAGTCTTTACCTTTGTGTTTACATCGTTCACATCGTATACATCGCATACATCGCAATGTTGACAATATCGTGTCAACATCGTGTTTATGTTGTATATCGACTCTATAACTTTTCTGTTTACATCGTTAACATCGTGATGTTGACAATATCGTTTATACATCATTTACATCGTCAACATCGTATGAATGATGTGTACCAAGTCTATACCTTTGTATTTACATCGTTTAAATCGTATACATTGTGATGTTGAAAATATTAAAAAAAAAGTTTTTTTATTCATTTATATAATAATTATTCAATGAAGTTTGTCGATTACATGTATACAGTTTACAATGTGATGTTATAGCTCTAATTTGACACAAAATAGTGTCAACATAGTTTATATGGCGATGTAAACAATGTAAACACAAAATGTATACATCACGATGTTTACGATGTCAACGATGTTAGCAATACATAAGAGTTAATACAATGTAAAACAATATATAAGGGTTGAAACAATGTATACGATGTTGACACAACATCATGTTAACATTGTATACATCGCGATGTTAACGATGTCAACGATGTAAATAATATATAAGGGTTGAAACAATGTATACGATGTTGACACAACATCGTGTTAACATTGTATACATCGTGTGATGTAAACAATGTAAACACATTATATTTTCTAGATTGTATACATCGCAATGTTAACGATGTCAACGATGTAAACAATATATAAGGGTTCAAACAATGTAAACAATGTTGACACAATATCGTGTTAACATTGTAGATATTGCGATGTCTACAATATTGATTAATCATTGTACACTGGACATGAATGAGTTAACTTATTCACAATAAATAAAAATTCACAAAAGTTTCTGAATTTACAGCATTGATCCCATTACCTTATTTAAGTGATGGAGGTTTTGTTGCTGTAAAAAAAGCCAGGGTACACTTATAATAATAAAAAATAAATTTGAAAAGCCCCAAAAAATTACTGTTAAAGAGTTGTTATAGTCATGATAATTCACTAACTGATTGTAGTAAACTTTTCGTTATGGATAGATATCCTTGAATTACCCTGTGTACACAACTGCTGCTTAGTCTTGCAGTAGCTTCTCACTTTTAAAGTGGAAGTTCGTAGGTCCCATTCCATGCTACGACAAATCAAAGAATTGAAAATTGCTATGTGTTGCCTTTTCTCTACAGCTGTGGTCACACCTTACCAGATAGCATGAACAGACGCCTAACGGACAAAATTGTTACCCGTTGGTTGTCCGTTGATGTACTGACCAAATAAAACGGACGCATAACAAATGCATAACGGACATCTGATATGCAATGTACGAGAAACGGAAATGTACCGGACAGAACAGATGTCGAACGTATATCTAACGGACAAGTACCGCATTAAACGCACACCTAACGGAAGCATACCGGATAAAAAGGATGAACAAGATATACGGAAAAATTAAAGGCAACAATAATAATACATTTAAATCTCATAAATATTCAAAAAGTTTCTGTGTAACTGGTTTTGGTTTGTTCTTCAAAATGCCGCCAAAGGGCAGTGTTTGGCCTGAATAAGAGATGCTTAATTGTGAAGATGTGCCCTTACTCTAAGATCGATTATGAATAATAAGATTTCATGAACCTTAAGAAAGTTGACATACCAATAACTGGCATTTCTGACGGGAAATTTTCAATTGGCATTTATTCGTTTGAGTTCTGTTCATCATCTGTTTTTTGCGTTATATGTCCGGTAGAAGTCTGTTTCTCATTTGTTCAACATCCCTTTTATCTGTTAAACGTCCGGTAGAAGTCCTTTGGTGAATTTATCTTCCAGACCTCCAATGGACGTATAACGGACACGTAACGGATACAAAACGGAAACAAAACGGACAAGTACCGTACAAAACGGACGCCTACCATACGTCCAACAGACATTTCATCCGTTGGACGTCCGTTCAAAGTTTTGAACATACTCAAAAATGTCCACCGGACAGAACGGACGTCGACGGATAAAACGTACGCTAAACGGACATGCAATGGATATAGACGGACGTCTAACAGATAAGAACAGAAAAGAACAGAGGTGTAATGGACATGAACAGATTGAAAAAAAGTTATCCGTTAGGCATCTGTTTAAGCTATCCTTTAAGGTGTGACCGAGGCTTAAGCAACCCCCATTTAGGAGTAATAGAAATATTGGTTGGCTTGACCTCAGAATAAAGTATCTGTGGAGTTTAGCATGTCTTTATGTGGATTGTTACCTTATGAAATATTACATTAAAAATGTGGCTTAGCAAGTCTGACTAGTACAGTACAGGATTCATATTCATTTATCTGTTCTTGTCTTGATAAGGATGTATCATTTGCTACTTGATATTAAACACTGATCCATTATCATCATGTGTGCAGCTGTTATACAATTTAGTGTCACATAACATTTTAAGTTTATCATTACAGAAAGGTTATGAAGAACTACAGAATATTGTTCCAACCTGTCAGAATACAGACAGTGTTGGCTCTCAGAAACTCAGTAAAGCAACAGTTCTTCAACGATGTAAGGAAATATTTAAAAATTTTCAATTAAAGATTTTTTTGCAATTGTAAAGGGCAGGATGTTCAAAATAGACATACCTTCTGGATGGAAAAAAAAAGAAAATCCAGATAGAATTGACTCAATTAGGCATTGCAAATGATGTTGTATGATTAGGGATAGTTTATGGTTTGGATAGAATTTTTGATAGACTATTTTTCCTAACAAAAACACACTTTTCTGTTATAAAAGTTACATGAGAAGTATTTTGATACTGTAAAACAAGCTCAAAGTAAATACCTCATCTTGCAAGCAGTAACTAACAATTACTTATTGGTTGGCAAATATCTGAGATTGACACGATTATCGTGAATCTTGTGGCTAGTACTTTGCTTGGGATTAATCAAAATCAAATAATATCAAATACATACTTTTATTGCCATATAAATCAAAAACATGATCTGTGACAAACATAACATATATTGATATATATTGATCAGGCTGGTGTTTATACAAATTATTTTCATAAAATGAGTCGTTGCGAACAAGGCAATGCTACATGTATGTACAAAGGAGTTATGTTAATAATAATTAAAGGTCATCAACAAAGCAGGGTCTTATTGCGAATCCTGTCATAGTTTTCCACAGATTCACCTGCAAGTTACCTGTCCATTTTAACTTTTGTAAGTCCTATTGTCCCATCTAACAAATACAACAGCTATTGTTCTCTGTTTAGTTTATTAAATGGGACCTTTAAATTTCTTGCAAGAGAAATCTATCACTCACTGATTAATTTACCTGAACAAAAAATTGAACTGTCAATGATGGAAATACATGTACAAATAAGTAATTATGAAACTGCATATGATGTTGTATGTATTCAATCAAAAACACATTTTCAATTTGTTTGATATAAACACTGATTTAAAAATTTAAAGTTGATTTCTGATCAAATTTCAACATTTTACCTATTAAAATTTGCTTTTTTTTAGTCTGTTCATAAGTAAAAACTTGAAATGATAATGTTTAAATAAAGGTCTTCATAAATGTATTCTTTATAACTGAACAACCGCAAAAAACATGCAAATTCTTTAAAACATAAATGCATGCAGTAGTTAAAAAAAAATCAGAAATAAACTTTTTATAATTAAATCAGTGCTTATATTGAACAGATTGAAAATATATTATTGATATTGAATAAATACTGTATCACATGCAGTTTATGTGAGTTTATACATGTATTTCAGTGAACAAAGAAGATATATTTTTGGTCAGGCAAATTAATCAATGAGTGAGTGATAGATTTCTCTTGGAAGAAATTTAAAGGTCCCATCAAATAAACTATACAGAGAACAATACCTGTTGTATTTGTTCAATGGGACAATAGAACTTACAAAAGTTTAAATGGACAGGTAACTTGCAGGTGAATCTATGGAAAACTATGATAGGGTTCACAATAATAATAAGCTAATTCATGCACATTGCATATTTATAATTATTAAAAACTTTTTGGTGAGATAAATTGTAGAAATTTACAATTTACCAGATGCATTCTATTTTGTAGCCATTGATTACATACAGTATTTGGTATCACAGAAGAAAAAACAAGAAGATGATTTGGACAATCTAAGGAAAGAGGTTATGGCTCTGAAAATTATGAAAGCGTGAGTACATATTACAGTACATTATCATATGAGCATAAATAACATTATTATGATACATGTAGTTCTCATAAAAAAATTTCTTTATTAGACACTGAGCAGATATACATGTATATATGTATTTAAAAATTGTGGTTTTTATACCCCCGCTTTAAAAAAGGGGGGGTATACTGTTTTACCTCTGTCTGTCCTTCCGTCAGTCCGTCAGTCAGTCTGTCCGTCCCATGAATATTTTTCGTCGCATTTTTCTCAGGAACTACAATACAAGGATTTCTGAAATTTGGTTTCAGGGTTTATCTAAGTCAGCTATACCGTGTGATGCGTTTTCAGATTGATCACTTGACAACTTCCTGTTTACCGAACACTTGTAAGATTTTACACATGATAGCCAAGTTGAAAATTTTCGTCACATTTTTCTCAGGAACTACAATACAAGGATTTCTGAAATTTGATTTCAGGATTTATATAAGTCAGCTATACCGTGTGATGCGTTTTCAGATTCATCACTCGACAACTTCCTGTTTACCGAACACTTGCATATTTTTACACTATTAATATTATCCACTTGCGGCGGGGGTATCATCAGTGAGCAGTAGCTCGCAGTTTCACTTGTTTCTTCTAAACCATTCTAAAATTTGAATCAACAGGTGCATAAATTGATAAACAAGATAGCATATTTACAGCTTATCATCCTTATTATCTATGATATTTGCCAGTGGACATTAGACCGACAACAATAAATCCGTGGACATTAGACCGACAACAATAAATCAGTGGACATTAGACCGACAACAATAAATCAGTGGACATTAGACCGACAATAATAAATCAGTGGACAAAAGACCGACAACAATAAATCAGTGGACATTAGACCAACAACAATAAATCAGTGGACATTAGACCGACAACAATAAATCAGTGGACATAAGTCCGACAACAATAAATCAGTGGACATTAGACCCACAACAATAAATCAGTGGACATAAGACCGACAACAATAAATCAGTGGACATTAGACCGACAACAATAAATCAGTGGACATAAGACCGACAACAATAAATCAGTGGACATTAGACCGACAACAATAAATCAGTGGACATTAGACCGACAACAATAAATCAGTGGACATTAGACCGACAACAATAAATCAGTGGACATAAGACCGACAACAATAAATCATACCTTGTGAGTTAAAATTGTTTGCTCACAAGTAATAATCTCACAGTACAAGTATACATATCTTGCATTAGTAATTTGCCATCAGAATCAATATGCAGTATACTGCATGTATATTTTGGTCCTCTGTGCAACATGTTTTTGGGGGACATAGAAACACCAGTCCTCTGTCCCTCCATTCTTGTTAGTGCTCTCACAGATTCAAGTTTATTTTAATATCATGGATCAAGTATTGGTTATTCTTAAGTAAAACTTAATGCCAAATGTATTTATTCAATGATGTCAGTAATGATTCCTACTAATGACTATCACATTTTTTTCATGTTACAGGAATTATGAACATATAGTTAAAACTCACCAGAATCAGCCAACTCATGGACAAAATCAAGTTTCTGATGAGGCAAAGTTTCAAGTTGTAAGTATGGTATTATAATGTGATTAGCTCAGTATGTCTTTTAACTCCTGAGTTTAGTCTTTAAAGTTATTTGTAATTTGATAAATATTCAACTTTTTTGAGAAAATTTAGATTACCTTTGACGGTGGTGACCTTTTTAATTAAAAAAAAAGGAAGGTATTTTTTTATTTTTATTAGTTACTTTGGCAACTACTGTAAATTTAGAAATTATTGCGAAAAATGTGACAGGGTTATCATCGCAATACTTAAAACTTGCATTGTGAATTTTTTTGTATGAATCAAACAGGATTTTTCTGACTATCGCAAAAATTAAATCGCATTTTAGTCTAAAATGACAAAATGGCAATATTAGATGCACGCAATATTTTCTGTATTTACAGTATATATTAATGTACCTATTCTGACTGTTTCTAATTGTTGACATTACATGTTGTTTATAAGTTTTACAACTGTTGTAGTTCCAGCAGATCATGGATACATTGTTCCAGTCGTTTCATGCCAATGTGTCAGTATCTAACTTTGCAGAGTTGTCAGCATGTGTGTTCCAATGGTTGGAGGAGTATTGTAAACCACAGGTAGGGAAATGGTTACAAAAT
This sequence comes from Mytilus galloprovincialis, assembly GCF_965363235.1. Lineage (NCBI taxonomy): Eukaryota > Metazoa > Mollusca > Bivalvia > Mytilida > Mytilidae > Mytilus > Mytilus galloprovincialis. The sequence goes on along the minus strand of NC_134841.1, from coordinate 32,971,055 downwards.
TAATTTAGACCATGCGGTTAATGACCTCAGTCAGAGTCAGACACATCAATATTAAGTAGGTTCAAATAGTTTTTTTCTGAACCATCCCCCTTTTGACCTGTGAAAATGACACAAAAGAAATATACAGCAAAAAGAACAGGAAAACACTAGAATTACAGTAATGGGCAAGATAATTCATGAATGTTATGACCCATTGCATTTTCCATTGGTCTATTGAAAAAAATGTAAGATATTTACCTCCAGTTTCTAGAGAAAACAGAAATAAGATACATTTACTGAGGGGTTTTCAAAGATCAAAAAGTCCAATAAATACTGACAATATCATGGCAAAAAAAAAACGACATAAAGATGAACAAAAGTAAGAAACATCACATAGAAAACTAAAAACTGAGCAACAGGAACCCTACCAAAAAAAAACACCCAAGAATGGAAAGCAGTTCCTGCTACACATGTGACAAATTTTGCTATATTAAACATATAATTACAAAACTGAGGATGTATTTAATAAACTGATGATTAAGTGTCTTATGTTCCTATAATGAATAATTATGAATCATTTGTTTATTTCAGTCTTTGCGTGATGTGACAGTAGCCATTCTGAGACAGCTGAATCAGTAAACAGGATGTGGTTGTGACAGTGATGAGTCTGGGTGTGATAGTGACAATTGTGGATAAACAGTTTACTTACATCAAACATTTATTGTTGATTTTATTTTGCACTATACACATATTTTACATATAAAATTAATATACAATGTTTTATATTAAAATTAACAGAATTACTGCTTATGCTATTTACATCGCAATACTTGTTATAATTTTGTTTTAAAGATTTTAATCATTAATATATAAAAAAATTACCTTCAAATAAAGTATTCATTAAATGAATTTTCAATATGTTAATTAGATAATGATAAATGTGATATTTTGGTTTAATATAAGGTTTGATCCATGATACTTACAAACTTGGCTTCACTTTCACTCTGTATTGCATTTATTTTTCATTTTCTTAGTTCACATTCAACTTATGCATAAATGTCATTTATTAGGTTTTACATGAAAGTATAGATTTAAGAATCCACAAATCATAGAGGAATGATTTTTGTCGAGCCTTCGACTTTAGTCGAAAAAGCGAGACTAAGCGATCCTACATTCCGTCGTCGTCGGCGGTGTCCACAAATATTCACTCTGTGGTTAAAGTTTTTGAAATTTTAATAACTTTCTTAAACAATACTGGATTTCTACCAAACTTGGACAGAAGCTTGTTTATGATCATAAGATAGTATCCAGAAGTAAATTTTGTGAAAATAAAATTCCATTTATTCCGTATTTTACTTATAAATGGACTTAGTTTTTCTGCGGGAAAACATTACATATACTCTGTGGTTAAAGTTTTTAAAATTTAAATAACTTTCTTAAATTATCCTTGATTTCTACTAAACTTGGACAGAAGCTTATTTATGATCATAAGATAGTATCCAGAAGTAAATTTTGTGAAAATAAAATTCTATTTATTCCGTATTTTACTTATAAATGCACTTAGTTTTTCTGCGGGAAAACATTACATCACTCTGTGGTTGTAGTTTTTAAAATTTTAATAACTTTCTTAAACTATCCTTGGTTTGTACCAAACTTGGACAGAAGCTTGTTTATGATCATAAGATAGTATCCAGAAGTAAATTTTGTAAAATGACAAATCCTTTTTTTCCATATTTTACTTTAAATGGACTTTTTTTCTGCCAGGAAACAACACATTCACTCTGTGGTTAAATTTTTTAAAAATTTTGATAACTTTCTTATTCTATTTTTTATTTGTACCAAACTACAACAGAAGCTTGTTTATGATCAAAAGCTAGTATCTAGAAGAAAATTTTGTTAATATTTTGTACCTGTGTATCTGTATTTTACTTATAAATGGACTTAGTTTTTCTTCCAGTTAACACTACATCCAGTCTGCAGTTAAAGTTTTTAAAACATTTATTAGATTCATAAACTATCCAGGATTTTCTACCAAACTTGGACAGAAGCTTCCTACAATCCAAACATGGAATCAAGCGGAATATTTTTATTGATTTTTTCCCTCATTTTTGTTGATCCTGCAATTTACAGCAAAAGTAGGCGAGACACTGGGTTCCGTGGAACCCTTACAAATTGTTTTCCCAGTTAATGCATCACTTGTAGTGACCATTTCCAGGTGATAAGCTGTTACTCATTCTCTGTTTCTTTCTTTCATTTTAATTCTATCTTTACTAATTACCGGTAGTTGGTTAATGTTAGTCATTAATACAGAAAGCATTTTAATAGATATTATATGAGAGTGTTAATGTGGGTACCTTTATGACTTATAATGGTAAAATTCTTGCCAAATGATGATGACAATAATTTTTGGTGCATGATGAAAAATGAACGCATTCTTATAGACGATAAAAAAAATCGACTGATTTTGACCAATCACGTTATAATTCTTATATGATTTGCAGATCTATAAATACTTGAATTGGATTGGTCAATGAGAATTTTTTCTAAGTTTACACTTCGATAAACCATGTTTCCGAAACTACTTTTGTAATCTATTCATGCGCGATACACAAGCTTGCAGTGATCCCGGGATTTTCAGCAAATTGAGATTTAAAAACAATTGCATAACAATTGTGACTATTCTAGTGCATATATAACAAAAAAACGAAACAAATTTAATGCACTAAAGCTTCGAAAATGTATAAAAATAAAATTTAATAAAATCCGCGAAATTTCATGAAGGTTTTGGCAAATTTACATCATGGCAAAACACGATGTCATACTGACGAATAGAAATTTTCAAGGGAAAGATTATTTCGTTACGTGTACGCTTCAAATTCGGATAATATTTAATTAAAATAAAGTTTTTGAGGTAGGTGCTATTTCATTTAAGATTCCGTTGTATTTATCTGACATTTATGGTTTTTAGGAAGTCCAGATGGCGGAGTACTCCTTATAGTTACGACTTGCCATTGTGCTTTTGATGGTAAATGTATATAGTAGCCATCAACAAAAAAAATGTTTATTAAATATCACAAATGTTTGCATGAAGAATTATAAGGATTAAACACATTTTTTCTAGAGGTTATTGATGTGTAAACCGGGGCTCTTACTCACAAACTCAACATAAAAGTCCTTTGGACTTTTATTTAGTTTGTGAGTTAATTGCCCCAGTTTACACATCAATAACCTCTAGAAAAAATATGTTTAATCCTATAATAACAGTAACGATAATTATTTGAGACCTTTGACAAATCATGATAAGGATAATTTGACGAATCACTGTAAAAATTTTCCAAATTTGATGCTAACAATAGCCAAAAATAACTGTTTGACGCCTGATGGTATATTTTAGTAAGATGCAATAGATATTTAAGAGATATAGCAACATTTTGTCTTGAAATGTAAATATTTTTGCATTAATTTTTGTTTTGAATGACTATTTTTGCTATACCATTTTTGGTTAAAATATAGGACCTTAGTTGTCTGCTTATCTGTGATTGAAGCTATTTATAAATAGAAGACCCTTATCTGATGTCAGATATTGTTGTATATTCCATAGTGTTTCAAATACATAGATGGTTCATTGGCAGCTTAAAAATCCTTAAAACAATCACTGTAGCAGAGAGAAAAGAGATCACATTACATTTTGTATATAATAAATATACATGTTGAAATCTTGGCTATTCAAAATAGTGTATTGAAACACATGTTTAAAATGAAGTAGAAAATAGTATGAATAATATTTGAATATGTATACTATAATGTTTACTTAAACTTGTGTTTCTCTTGAAGATTTTAAATTCTATCAATATCATTATCATTAAAAAAAAGGTACCAGAAATCATAGAGAAATCAAATTATTTTTATTTTGGTGTTTTTTTTTTTAATGATTTATTGTTAAGGATGACATGAAATGTTTTCAGAACCACTTGTAAAAGCTGATAAATTAAAATATATATAGGATAACAAACTTTTGATTTAAATGATTGTTTTAATTTGTCTCTGGTATATATGAATAATTGTATATATATTTGAAGTCCTATATTATTAAAGAGAATATACAATCAGACTTGAGTATTGTCTGCATACATTTACAGAATTCTATGGTCATTGTAGTAGAGTTATATCATTGTTGCTTCCTGTCTAATCTGTTGGCAAACAAATACATTTTCAGATAAATGTTTTTAAAGGACAAGTTCAAACTGGAGACCGATATAAAAGATGTGGTATGAGTGCCAATGAGACAACTCTCTATCTAAGTCACAATTTGTAAAAGTAAATCATTATTGCTCTCAAAGTACGGTCTTCAACACAGACCCTTGGCTCACACCAAACAGCAAGCTATAAAGGGCCCAAAAATGACTAGTGTAAAATCATTAAAACGGGAAAACCAGTGGTCTAATCTATATAAAAAACGAAAAACACTTATGAACATCAAAAACAACAACTGCTGAACATCAGATTCTGATGGAGAATCTGGTTAGTTGTGTCGTTTGTTTATAGGAACATATATTGTTAGTCGGGTAGAAGACATTTAAATATTAAGTCCGATATGTGTGAGTGATATGATTGTTGTCATGTTTTGTACTTTTAGAATAGAAAGATGCAAAACTGTCATCATCCAATTCACTTCACAGAATGATTATTATAACCGAGATATTTAGTCACTGCACACTAATATAATTATTATAAATACAGGCATAATGTCAATCTGATCTATGTAAATGGGTGCTGAACAGTTAATATTATCTGTTATTCCATGTTAAATCTTTAGTAGGTTTGTTTATATATGAAATATGAATATTCAACTGTGGAAAAAGTATATTAACTGATCATAGAGTTATGTGCTCTTAAATACGTGTACTGTATAATTTTTATAAAAACCGTTTGATATTCTATTGATTTTATGCTCCTCCATCGATGATCTATAGAAACAACTATATACACTAAACCTAACTATGCAGCAAGCTCTGTTCGCTTCTCTTTGAAATAAAAAACCAAAACATGTTATTGGCAAAATTTGTGCCACAATTTGTGGCGCTATTTTATTCCTACTGTAATTTCAAATTTATTTACAACAACTATAATGATAAGCATTTAGTTTCGGTAAATATGTGTATTAATTGTCTTTTGAAAAATTGATCATGATATTCACTTCGGCCTTTTGATAAAAGAACAACTAATTACAATTGGTTTAGATAAAATGGCTTGCTACAGGTGCAAAATGTGAAAAAAGGGGGGTGGGGGGGGGGGGGGTGGTGGGGTAATGAGTTATTATATGCACACCATGAGGCAAAATATGTGTAACTTTTCAGGCAGTGGTGTCATCAATACCTCATTTTTCATCAGTATATAAATGAAGTAGTTTAACAATGACCTAATGCTTAAAAGACTGACCGAAAGGTACTGAAACTTCCACGTTCATAAATTTCGTTCAGTTTCAAACTTTGTCCATATCAGATTAGTATGAGTAAAAGGGGTTGTAGGGTATATCAATTGAAACAGTAACCCAACAGCACAAATAACCAAAAGACATCTGAAGGTCAACATTCTTCATCAATTGTCAGGTGTCTATTCAAGGTCAAGCTCTTATCTGATATAGTCTTCAAAGTTGTAAATAAGTTTTACAGAGGCGATCACAGATCTCTCGTCAATAGAACAAACGGTGTATTCAATAACATACACAACAATTCATCCAATAGAATAACAAACGGTACCGATTAAATAACATACACAACAATTAAACCAATAAAATGACAAATGGGAATATATAACATTCTGACCAATGCTTATATTCCAAATATATATGTATATGCCGGTGCTATTATTGTTGTTGTTACCAATTGTGTAAATAAATTGTATCTGATTTTATGCCCTTTATGGGCCCTGTAATTTGGGAAATAAAAATATTCTATTCTATTTTATAAGAAAATACAAAAAAAAAATCAACCAATAGAATAACATACGGTATATAAAACAAAATACAAACAAAATCAATTCAGGAAAAACTCAACATACACAACAATTCAATAAATAGAACAACAAATGGTACATAAAACAACATACACAACAATTCAATTAATAGAATAACAAATGGTACATAAAACAACATACACAACAATTCAATTAATAGAATAACAAATGGTACATAAAACAACATACACAACAATTCAATTAATAGAATAACAAACGATACATAAAACAACATACAAAATAAAATAATATTTCAATTAATATAATGACAGATGGTTTATAACACACCATACAAACAACACCACCAATCAATAGAATAACAAACGATACATAAAACAACATACAAACAAAATCAGTTCAGGAAAAACACAACTCTGTGTTATAAGAATACCGGTACTTGCAGTTATTGAAAAAGCATGAATCCCAGGGCCGTAACTACATTGAGGCAAATGAGGCAAATGCCTCATGTTTGAAATTTAAAAAAAAAAAAAAAAAAAAATGAAACAAAAAGATTGTCAAATTGTTTTGACGGAAAGTGTCTTGCAAGAAGCCAGTTCTCTTCACTCTCTGGTGTAGCCCCTTCATATTTTTCGTGATCCATGTTTCTATTTTACTTTTAGTTATCAGAGTTGATGATCTATTGTTTGTACTTCTATGTCCCGGTTTGTCTTTTGTTAATTTATTGTCCTACTTAATGACTATAGTCTGAGTGTTGATTTTCATTTGTAAACGTGTGGTTTTGCAATGTTGCATGCCAACCGATGTCCAGACAATGTGCGAGAAAATATTTTAAGAATATACGATGCTACAAGACACAGAAATGAATCGTCGTTTCTGCATGGAGAATTGAACTTGATATCAAAGAGTACAAAACTGGCTTTTTTCGTAGATAAAACTAGAAAGCTGACATGGTTTAAATTGAAATATGGTCACCAATTCCACGGTATCAAAAAAAATGAAAAAAACCCAACAACAATGTATTGCCATATGACCTTTTACATTGAAGGGTTACCCTTGCATTAAGTCATGTTCAGACTCTTTTAACAGAAAAAAAAGGAATATTGAGTACACGTGCACGGACCCTAATCGCACACAAAAAACGAATGATCAATTGTTAAAGTTTAATTCCTGTTCTTCATCTTGATAGTTGCTAGATGGTCTCCAACAATAAAAGAATCATTAATATCGTAAAACAAGGTCAAGATGGTCCCTAGTGTCGACTTTAACAGTACTAGTACTTAAAGTATAATACTGCACTGTCACTATATTTAAATCTAGTCATAAATAATCACCAAAGTCTAAGTACAATACAAGACAAGAACAGACAGACAGATTCGGTATTAAGGATTATAAGAATTACGATTTTTGCGTTATCCATCATATATATATCGATCTTTTTTTAATGTTGTCCCTAATACCTAAAAGTCTTAAAATACAATGAATTTTTGTTATTGCATATGAGACCAGAATATTGTTGAAAAAATAGCTCAAAATACACGATTTTGCATTATTTTTCTCTGAGCGTCTGGGGCCTTCAGCCCCCCCCCCCCCGCAAGACCCCTCGCCAAAAAATTTTCGCCTTGCTACGCTCGGCGAATATTTTGCCTCACTTTTAAAAGAGGCTAGTTACGACCCTGAATCCACACGTTCTGATAATGTATAATTGGAGGGCGTACTTCATGACAGATTTCAGTAAGCAAATAAGTAGGGAAAACGGTAGTTAAAAAATTGTGTTTAGTAAGTAAGTTCTTATTATTATCGACAAATAGATGCATTTATTCAGCTACATCAGTAGACATCTCCACTGATGGAATTACAATATCTCTTCCTTGTAGTCATGCTCTAGAGACTTCTCCACTGATGGCAGAACAATATCTCTTCCTTGTAGTCATGCTCCAGAGACATCTCCACTGATGGCAGAACAATATCTCTTCCTTGTAGTCATGCTCCAGAGACTTCTCCACTGATGGCAGAACAATATCTCTTCCTTGTAGTCATGCTCCAGAGACTTCTCCTCTGATGGCAGAACAATATCTCTTCCTTGTAGTCCTGCTCCAGAGACTTCTCCACTGATGGCAGAACAATATCTCTTCCTTGTAGTCATGCTCCAGAGACTTCTCCACTGATGGCAGAACAATATCTCTTCCTTGTAGTCCTGCTCCAGAGACTTCTCCACTGATGGCAGAACAATATCTCTTCCTTGTAGTCATGCTCCATAGATTTCTCCACTGATGGCAGAACAATATCTCTTCCTTGTAGTCATGCTCCAGAGACTTCTCCACTGATGAAATTACAATATCTCTTCCTTGTAGTCCTGCTCCAGAGACTTCTCCACTGATGGCAGAACAATATCTCTTCCTTGTAGTCATGCTCCATAGACTTCTCCACTGATGGCAGAACAATATCTCTTCCTTGTAGTCATGCTCCAGAGACTTCTCCACTGATGGAATTACAATATCTCTTCCTTGTAGTCATGCTCCAGAGACTTCTCCACTGATGGCAGAACAATATCTCTTCCTTGTAGTCATGCTCCATAGACATCTCCACTGATGGCAGAACAATATCTCTTCCTTGTAGTCATGCTCCAGAGACTTCTCCACTGATGGCAGAACAATATCTCTTCCTTGTAGTCATGCTCCAGAGACTTCTCCACTGATGGCAGAACAATATCTCTTCCTTGTAGTCATGCTCCATAGACATCTCCACTGATGGAAGAACAATATCTCTTCCTTGTAGTCATGCTCCATAGACATCTCCACTGATGGCAGAACAATATCTCTTCCTTGTAGGCATGCTCCAGAGACTTCTCCACTGATGGAATTACAATATCTCTTCCTTGTAGTCATGCTCCATAGACATCTCCACTGATGGCAGAACAATATCTCTTCCTTGTAGTCATGCTCCAGAGACTTTTCCACTGATGGCAGAACAATATCTCTTCCTTGTAGTCATGCTCCAGAGACATCTCCACTGATGGCAGAACAATATCTCTTCCTTGTAGTCATGCTCCATAGACATCTCCACTGATGGCAGAACAATATCTCTTCCTTGTAGTCATGCTCCAGAGACTTCTATACTGATGGCAGAACAATATCTCTTCCTTGTAGTCATGCTCCAGAGACTTCTCCACTGATGGCAGAACAATATCTCTTCCTTGTAGGCATGCTCCATAGACATCTCCACTGATGGCAGAACAATATCTCTTCCTTTTAGTGATGCTAAAGAGACTTCATCCATTCTTCTCTTTGATTGCACTCTAATGCTTGTGAATTAAGTATAATATTTGTACTGACCAAATGTTTTCAAAAATAACTTATCCAAATGCTTTCAGGCAATTTAGGTGTACTGCTGGTATGATCTAGATGTTAACTTATTAATTTCCATTTGTGTATACCAGAAAGCGGTTTCACTAAAAAAAACTTAGGAGTAAGATCGGTCATAAGTATACTAAAAATAACTAAATTGTTCATGACTTAAGAATATATCAATCATAGTCGTAAGTTTTTTTTGTGTGAAACCGATTCCAGTAAATGCTAGTGAAAAATAAGAAGATTAGTATAAGAAGCAATCGAAACTTAACAATATCTCTTCCTTGTAGTCATGCTCCAGAGACTTCTCCACTGATTGCAGAACAATATCTCTTCCTTGTAGGCATGCTCCATAGACATCTCCACTGATGGCAGAACAATATCTCTTCCTTTTAGTGATGCTCAAGAGACTTCATTTATTGAGTTAAATAAATACCGACATCATACTGACTAAAAGAAAAACTGACAGACAAGACAACAGTTCAGAAAAGACTTATTATAAAAATTGTTCAACACAGACCCCACATATAGCTTGAAAAACTGTTATTATTAACACTATGTGGATGTGCCATATCTGAAAGCCTTCGTATTTGTCTGGTTAAAAGTCCCGCCATTCTCAGATGTGACGTAGAAAGCGTTACATAAAACTGACAAGATGCAAGGAAATTCATTCAAAAAGCGGGAAACGTAAAAACGCAAGAATACAGGTATGTTTAATCCTGTACTAGATTATACGAAAAGATGATGTTGCAATGATGCAATCTATGGAAAATAAATGTCATTTTAAGGGGACGTAATGAAGTGTAATTGGGAGAATATTTGGTTTTTTTTAGCTGACTGCCATTCCTATATAATTTACCTTGTTGTTACGCATGCTTTTTTGCCACGTTTATAAGTCATTATTTTTTTATGAGACTATTGCTTATAACGCAACCAACTAACCAATTCTATCACTGAACTCACCTGTGAAAGTTTTGAAAATCCTGCTCTACATTTCTACATATGTTTGGAGGAAAAGATTTCGTACAGATTTGGTAAATAAACAAAAGGAGACAGCAACCGAACGACACAAAGATGTAAAATACGATCTTCAAAAATAAAAAAGTATCTATTACGAGTTATCTTCCCAGAATCTGTTACTTACACTTGATTGTATACAAGATAAAACAAAGCATATGACATTTGTTTTGTTTGATGCATTTTGATAAATAAAAGTTAAAACTTACTCATCCATGTCTATCAATTTTATTTATAAATTGCCTATTTTTTTTTTTTTTTTTTTTTTTGCAGCATAAATGCCACTAAAGGCGAAGTCACTGTTCTTCGGAGCCTATGGTTGCTGCGGAATTAATGTCACCAAAAGTGATGAGAGTCTCACGTACCAATATTTCGATAATTTAGACTTACATAGTACATCGGTGAGTATAATAAAACATTTATCATAATACCATGTCAATCATGAACACAAGAACGAAATCATCTTGAAAGCGGACAATGTATTTTGTTAAACTACCACATAGCAGCTACCGAAAAGTGAATGGCATAAAGATTCCCCAGTGTCATAAGAAAGTCAGTCTCGACATTTTTTTTACATCGTAAATATTTAAAGATTATCGGTGATCATCTCAACGAGATTGATTTTCTCGCTTGAACCGGGACGGCGAAAGCGAGAAAGGCAATCGAGTTGAGATGAACAATGATAATCTTTGTATCGCTATTTTAACTATGACGACGTTGTCAATTTCGTTAGCAACGCCACGTGCATGCTTAGTTTCTAGCGATAATTTTCCATCCAAGCGAGTAGCATATGAAAATTATCACAAAAAAAGATCAAAGGAAAAATGCACAAAATAGCGATAATAATTTTTACAGGATTTTTTTTTCATATATATCTTCTCGATATTTGTGTTCCAATTTGCTTATACATCCCACATATCCCCGTTCACTGTGAATTCTATTGGTGGAGATATTCTCTGATTGATTTTATTATTGTATTATTAATATCTTTTTCCAGACAGAGAGAACAAGTACACAGAATGATATATTTGAAATATCTTCAGATGTAGTTGAAACAGACGAAGATAGCGACACGACGCCTTGGAAAGGTATCATTTATTGTTTTATTTAATTAGGAAAAATACTCATGAAAGCTAAAATTAAAATGTGAAACGTTGTATTTCATTCAGTTGAAATAATATATCGCATATTTTTTCAAAAATGTAATTGTTTTCTATCTTTAAAACTTGACATAAAAAATCATGCAGAATTAATACTATTTGAGCAGTTAATGAAACAATAGACATAGAAAACTGGAGAATGATCAACACAAAATGGGTGTGATCTCAGATGCTTCGAAAAAAATAAAGTGGCACCAGTCGTGTTACGCTTGGTAAGAACAAATTGGGTGATGAATCTTATTAAGCGATTTCACAATCGACGAAAATAGAACGGGAGTGCTGATACGACGATTTGAACCTTTAACACAGATATTCCATCAACGCATTATGACTTTAAACTTTCGAAGGGATTACTTCAACTTTACAATTTGGAACTCTTGGATGCACACTAGACAGATACTTAGTTTTTTCTTGACATAGTCTTTTCATTTAAACAAACACATATGACTGAATATGAGTGTATGTAGAACAAGTACTACAATTGTCTTTATATTTAAAGTATACATGGTTTTACACTAGTCAATTTTTTAGCACTTTGTTGCTTGCTGTTCCGTGTGAGCCAGGGCTCAGTGTTGAAGACCGTACTCTGACCTATAATTATTATTCTTTTACAAATTGTGACTTGGATGAAGAGTTGTCTCATTGGCACTCATGCCACATCTTCTTATATCTATTGATTCTTTTTTTCCAGAAAGTAACCTGTGTGATAGTCACCTACGTTCTATGCAACAAAGACGACAATCTCACAGTATGTCAAATGTTCTAGATCTTAATGGTGACAACATATCTATGACGGACTGGAGAAGTACATATCCACCTTCCAGATCTAAAATGAATACCTCTCCCTGGTTTATCTGGGTAAGCAGACACAAACTATTTGTGGACAAATATTAAAACAACATTTCATACATTTGCTCTATAACTTCAATTTATACATTATGTACTTTAAAAAGTCATATTTGAAATCTAAAAAAAAAATTGAAATCTAAAAAAAATTGAAATCTAAAAAAAAATTGAAAGTCTAAAAAAAAAAATCCGTTTTTTTTCATAGTCCCTGGAACGAAAAAGGGTAAAAATAAATGTTAAACGTACGAAAATCATTTTCCAAAAAATATGTAAAATAATGTAGTCTCATTGGAATTCATACCACATCTTCTTTTTTATATTGAATATAAGACTGAAGAATTATACGACACACAATGACACTATTAAAGAGGAATTAAAGAATTATAGAGTTATACGACACTAAAAAGGATTTTTTATATTCAAACAGTCCAGCGTTACCATATTATATATTTGAATAAAATCAAGTGAAATAAATCATCTTGTTTTTTTTATTTGATATAGATTCCTAGTTCAAAGAAGTACAAATACAACAGGAGAAGTAAGATTTGTTCTTAAAATTTCCATCATATATAAATTATTATAAATACTTTATATATAGAATGATACGTTGTTTGATTTATTAGTGGCGGACCCAGAACTTCTTTCATAATGGGAGGGAGGAGGCTGACTGATCTAAGGGGGGACATCTCCAGTCATGCTTCAGTGATTCCTTATATAATCAACCAACGAAAAAGGGGGCGCCCCCTCCTGGATCCGTTGATATATGATGACCATTTCATGTTCTTAAAGTTTATTGGAGAGGTAAAAACATATGAATACGTCACCTCTACCTTTTATGCATTATAACTGTTTTGCATGTCATTCTCTGTTCTTTTGATTATGTTGGTGTTTTTGTGAATAAAGTATTGTGGATATTAATGGTTGGCCGTAAGGTGACCGAACAAGTTTCTTTTATCGGCGATATTTAAAATAATTTTTCAAAGAAAGTTAGTTGTTTTAAATCATGTAACATTTCCTTTTAGGAAGAAGAAACCAGATAACAGATTCGATCGGAGACCAAATTTCGTCCACAGATTCACTTGGAACTTCTTCAAACCAAGAACTTATCACGAAACCTTCCGAAGGCGACGCAACAGATCTCTCGGACAAAATCGTCGAAACTAATAATAAATGTCCGTTGTGTGCTGTAAAATAAAACAACAAACATTCATAACTATAGTCTTGTTTAATGGCCATTCCTTTTTTAAAACAAGCAGAATGGGAACAAATATTGTTTTCCTGTGTAATAATAAATGACCAATCCTCGGGTGGTTTGTGTAAGTATGTATCCAAGTAACTGAATGAAGAGCCTTTCATTGGAAATTGATTATATGAACTGATACCCTTTTATTGAATAACAAGGTTACTTTTTGAGAGAAAAAACGAATCGTAGTTTTTTAAAAGTTGTTTACTTAAATGTTTATTTATACTTTCATTCCTGACTTTTATTTCCCTTTGGTTCGAACTGCATGTCATGTCTGTCACTTGCAACGTGCAACTTACGTGTACTGTACGAACTTATATATATCATCGAGTTTTGATTGTTGATATTGGCAATCATAAAAAAAAATCAACAGATATAGGTCACCGTACGGTCTTCAACAATGAACAAAGCCTATACCGAATAGACAGCTATAAAAGACCCGAAATCACACAAAATGTAAAACAATTCAAACGAGAAAGCAAAAGGCTTATTAATGTACAAAAAAAAACCCCGGAAAACAAATATGTAACACAGCATGTCTGTCACTTGTAACGTGCAACTTACGTGTACTGTACGAACTTATATATATCATCGAGTTTTGATTGTTGATATTGGCAATCATAAAAAAAATCAACAGATATAGGTCACCGTACGGCCTTCAACAATGAACAAAGCCTAAACCGAATAGTCAGCTATAAAAGAAATGAAATCACACTAAATGTAAAACAATTCAAACGAGAAAGCAAAAAGCTTATTAATGTACAAAAAAACAAACGGAGAACAAATATGTAATACAGCACCCAGGGGCGTAGCTGCCGTTAGGCACTTTAGGCACGTGCCTACACATAATTTTTTCACAAATATTTTTTTTTCATTAAAAAAAATAATAAACAACGGTATATGTAGATGAACTCCAGTGAAGTTGTCACAACTTTAATTATCAAATGTCATGTGTACACTAGTCTCTCGTCCTTAGTGAATGAAATATTGGATAGAATTGCATGTTTTTATGTTTGTACCTTACATAGAAACTATAAACTAGAACTTTGGTTCAGATCATTTCACTTCTATCAACAAAAACTTGAATGAACCTCACACGAATTTTTAATTATTTGTTAGTTTTCAACTAGCTTTCCACTTTGTCTTCACCCGACTTGTCAATGTTGGTCGTCCGTTTGGCTGTGCTGGATGTATAAATACGTAGTCACGTCTGGTCAGAATGGGGACATTTAATCTTATGCCTAGTTGTAGAGAGAATGCCACTCTTTGAGGAGTTCGTAGTTGGTCTGTTTCTGCTCCTATCCAATAATCCCTCATTTTCCAATGCATGGCATTTTCAAATTTCCAGACCTTCGTCCTGTACAACACCTATTACAGGACTAAGTTCCCTGTTGTGTTTATTGTAAATAATCAATTTGTTTTTTTTTTGTTCTGAACTTGCATAAATATTTTACACTGGATGTTTAAAAATAAATCTATCAATTAGCTTCCAGTAGTTTTGAGTACTCTCAGATCTACGTGTAATGACCACAAATATTCAAATTTCTAAGCAGGTGGGATTTTACAGTAGAGCGGGATATAAAGAAATACGAATTTCTTGAATTTTGTTACGTTAGTATGAACAGAACAGAACTTTTGCATTAGGCATCGACTATGTGTGTATTTGTTTGTGTGGCTAGGGTGAAGGTTTAAGAATCAAAAGATTGATGGTTGGTGTCTTTCTAGCCAAAAGGATAGTGTTATTATATAGTAATATCAGTGTTTACGTGCACGTGCCTATTTTTTTTAATGAAGGATAGTCAATATGTACTATCAATTAAGTTAAACGTATATATCGATCATATATTAACGGAATAGATTTGAAAATACCAAACAGGGTGTACTGCTTAATTAGAGGGAAAGGCGGATCTATGCTGGGCAGTACATATTGTAAATTATTTTTTTCAATATTTGATTTTCCAATTGTACTGCGTTATTTAATTCACCATTTAGATGTTATGGTAAATTATTCATAATTCTTCGAACTTTTCATCATGTATATTATAATTATCATGATTAAATAACCTGAAAATTTAATATATTTTGTGCATAAAATTTTTGCAGCCAAAACGCTGAAATCAGTTTTCCTCAACCCCATACCAGGGCTCTGCCCTGGACCTGCTGGGGGCCTTGAGCGCCCCCCAGACCCCCTGCCGATTGTGCCTACAGTTGAATGAATACCTAGCTACGCCCCTGGCACCTGACTTATGACAGGCACATACATACAGAATGTGGCAGGGTTAAACACGCTGGTGGGATCCCAACCCTTCCCCTTACAGTTGTAACATTGTTTTATACATATGCAAGATTAATTTACAAGGAAGAAGGGGAAATATAGCGTATTAATGAGATAGAAATAATAGAATAATTCGTATAATAGTTTTTATCTAATTTATTTCCAAATATGTACATAACAAGAACTTTATCTTCTATTCTGTTGTGGCACTAAATTGATGATTTGTTCATCTCTGTTCTATTATCTGGATGAAATATATTTGGTAGCACCAATCTATTGTAACCGTTAAACTTTACTGTAGCTGGTATTGAGGTTCTTGTTTCTTCCTATAGGTCTGCAGTTTCTTCAAATGCATTGGAACCTATATAAACAGAAGAAAAAAGGTCGTGTATTTAGCTGACCATGCAAGGGTTGTATAGTCAGCCAAGGTCGTTAACAATTTTCCTTTGTTGTCGTGTATCTAGTTTTGGGATTTTCTCGACTTAAACCAGGATTATCCTAAATAATTGCGATTTATTCACTCTAAAAAGAGAGTGTGCTTTTAATCTAAAATTTCAATGAAAACTCAAAATTATCTAAACTTAATGTTAGCTTGCGAGATATTTCGAGATTATACTGAGAAAATCCTCGTTCAATTTGTAAAATTAGGATTATCAATAAATGTGGTATGGGCATATTTTTCATTTGTCTTGATACTATATCATAGAACCTGGTGTAATATGAATTCATAAGATATTCATGTTGATGATTTAACGCTCTTGTAAACAGAATGTATTACGATTTTATATAGATTTTACTTCTCAAAGTGTATGTTATAATATTAATGACAGAATGTGATTTAGTCTACACTAAATGTCCTCGACGGATGGATTATGTGAATCATACCAGCTGTATCCAGAAAGCTCAACAATCCAGTAAATATATAAATATCCAACACAGATCCTTCTCCTACCCAAAATTTAAAGTAGAAATCCTTTCTTCATTCCACCAAAGCCATTGTTGCGGTTTGTTGTATTAGTGGTCTTGGGAGATTCGGTCTTTGGTGATTTATCATCGGTCTTTGGAGATTTATCATCGGTCTTTGGTGATTTATCATCGGTCTTGGGAGATTTGTCATCGTTCTTTGGTGATTTATCATCGGACATTGTAGGTTTATCATAGGTCTTTGGAGATTTACCATCGGTCTTTGGAGATTTACTATCGGCCTTTGGAGATTTATCATCGGTCTTTGGAGATCCTTCAGTGTTATTTGATTGCATTGCAGGTTCTGATCTGCTACTGTGTGGAATTTCTGGACTAGAAATACTCATAGGTTTTGCTTTCATCTCTTCTTTGTTGTTGTTCGCATCAACGACAGGTTCTGCAAAATAATGTTAAACAAATAATAGAAAAGTCTGTTTTAAACATTGAAATCCTAAGGTGTGGAGTTTATCTTGTATTGCGAGTGCACATTTCTTTACAATAACCCGCTATAAATCTTACCTTTGTTGAACCAGTTATACATCTCAATAGCACCGACAAAGAGCTGCATTGCAAATACAATCATCTGAAAATATACAAAAGGTATGATCTTTGTTAGTACATACATGTATCTGTTTCAGAAAGAAAATGGCACCGAAAAATTAAAATAAATGGTGATTGAGAATATAAAATGTCGAAAAATGTAGTGTATTTGAAAATTTTAAAAGTTTTTGATTTTGCCTTTTGTAAAAGAAATTTTCTTGTTGAATTTTCTTTGAGTTCAGTATCTTAACTATTTTACTTATTAGCTAAATAAAACGAACAAACGACTTTATCACATACATATAATATTGTACTCACTTTGAAACAGTTTCTTTCTGTTGAGTACACTTTATGCTGGTGAGTGATTGGTAATCAAACAAACTGCAAACCAAAGAGTTTCAGCTATAGTGAGACTGGCGTAACCTAGGTAGTATGTTACAAACGTTACGCATGGTAACAACAACGTGATGATACTATATATGTAAACATTGGTGTTCAGTGGTTGTCGTTTGTTGATTTGTTTCATAAGAGTTTTTATTTCTTGTATTTTTATGGATTACTGTTGGCTTTCTTGTTTGAATGGCTTAACACTAGTCATATTTTATGTCACAAGGACGAATAGCGAAAACAATAACAAGATAGGATTTTTTTTCGCTATAATTTGCATGACACTAAAGTTAATAAAATAGGTCAATTTCCATTCGTAACTGGTATCGAAAACATACAGCATACGTTAACAAAAAGATTTGTTTGGATTAAAACATTGTAAAGTGGATGGGTTCCATGCTTCTTGGCTTTTTGGCCATACTTTAAAGGACTAAAAAGGTTTAATTTTCCCATGGTTTCATTATGAATTTACAGCATTATGTAATGAGGCTGTTACTAAAAATGGATTAAATTTAAGGGGGGGGGGGGGGGGTGAATTAAGTGATAAAATTCTTTTATTTTATGTCAAGGATTAAGTTGATGTATCAGAATTTGTCAAGTTTGGACGATTTTTTAAATATTGCATGGTTTTCTGGTGGATTTGCTCCTAAAGCAGATCTAGTTTGAATAATTAGTAATTAGCTTGTCTGTCAACGTATATTTGTTCCACCTAACAAAAGTTCCACTTGAAACTTTGTTATAAACAATGTCATAATATATGTTCCTGTTGGAAATAATAATCCAGAATATTGTTTACATTTGGAACTTATATTATGAAGGAACTTCTATTCCGTGACATGTCGAGACGTGCGCTCTACGTTTCTTAGGCCTGATTGTGCATGGTTGAAATTCAGTTGAGTTTTTCAACTTTCAAAAAAAAAAATCTATTATATATAACGAAAAAAGATGTGGTATGATTGCAAACATAAATTAGGCCATTAGTTTTCTCCTTTGAATCATTTTGGGGCCTATACTAGCTGACAATGTGGTATTGGCTTTGCTCATACGAAGGCCGTAGAGTGACTTATAGAGTGGGGTGCTCATATTCGCCGGGGACACAATTTCGCCGTTTTATGCTTTTGAGGTGAAAAAACTTCAAAGGATGGCTGAAATGGAAGGAATATGCCGGTTTATTATATTTTTATAACAAATATAGTTATTTTTAAAATTAAGACAAAATTTCGGCACTTACCGCAAAGGACCGATAAACGGACTAGGACTTTCGGACAATTTCCTGAATGAAAAACATGATTTCAAAGAAATTTATCCATCTATAATGAAATTGATTTGATAAATATTGTTTAAAGCTGCTTATTTGGTTGTAAATAGATGTTAAAATGGCGAATATGTGTCCCCCTTTGACTAAAAATCAGGAATTTTTATACAGCCTTTGATCTAACTTTTCAGATGATTTTTTTTAAAAAAGCGAGGTTTTTATCATGCAAATTTCCGCTCCCGAAACCATATATTACAATAGACGAATGAATATCTTTTTAACTATCTGGCGACACTCTATCCAATCTATTTTCAATGGTTGGCGTTATTAGAGTCAAACCAACTTTCGAAGAAGCATACCAAGATACTAGGGTAGACACAAACAGTTGAAAAGTAATTATCTTACATCTGGTGCAGGAAAATTGGTACCGTTAATTGTATTACTACCACTGGGTCGAACCCTCTGCTGGTGGACTATTAGGCCCCGAGGGTATCACCAGCCCAGTAGCCAGTATTTCGGTACTGGCATGAAAATACAGATTTATTGTGTTATTAAAATTTGCTGTTACAAAATTTTAGAAATTATTATAAATTAAGGAATGCATCTCCCTCATGCAAAGCTCTGATTCCTTTCACGGATTTGGCTATACCTTTTGGACCTTTTGGATTATAGCTCTTCGTCTTTTATATAAGCTTTGGATTTCAAATATTTTGGCCACGAGCATCACTGAAGAGACATGTATTGTCGAAATGCGCATCTGGTGCAGGGAAATTGGTACCGTTAATTTATTATTTTAGCCGATAAATATTAATTTTGCAGATTTTATGCGACCACGAGTATTGTGGCGTCACACATTTATATCCCATTGCTGCTGATCCATAGTACTTGATGGCAATGGCCGTTTTCTTCTGGTAGTTACATTCTAGCTGTGACGTATGGGCAGTGTGACCAAGAACGTCACAATCATTCCTTATTGTTACCAAGGGCGACGTTTCTCAGTTCTGACAGTCATCTGGATAATCTGCTTTATCGGTCGTCCAACTGTCTATATCAATCTGCTCAGCTCTTAAAATAAAACTCCATATCACGGCTTTGTGACGTCAAATACGTTGACCTGGCCTTAATAACTTTGACCCGGACATATCAGCGACGTCATAATGTTTGAACCGACGTTGATAAGTTTTACCCGAACTTATCAAGCCAACTTCCGGTTGCTGGTGAAACTAAGACAATACTTCCAAAAGACGCAATACAGCCCGATAAATCGATTATCAGGTTATCGCATATTAATATTGTAAAATATCAGCTGCTCGACATAATACGAAGGCTTTTTGATCTCGTTCGCTGCGCTTACTCGACAAAAAGCTTCGTATTATGTCTCGCAGCTGAAATTTTACGATATCAACATGCAGACAACCTGATAATCGGTACTGACATCAGCGTGACTGAGATCAGATTCGTTGAATCCTTGTTCCTGAGTTTGATCCTTGATTTGTTTTAACCAAAATTACAGAAAACGTAAGTAAACTCTGTACTGACACAAAAACTCTTAACACATGGATAAATGCAGTTGCCAAAACAAGATTTTAATGACCAAAAAATGAACCGAAAATGAATTTTAGTAACTATCAACTATCAATTACCTTCTTGAATTCTGTATAGACAACTGCATGAACTTCATACGTAACTTATATGTTTATTTAAGAATACACACCTGTGCACTTTATTGTGGGACCACGTGTTATGAATGAAAAGTTTTATTGAGCGATGCAATTGCTTTAGGAATAACACGTGATGTGCAGTTAGCCAATTAGAATAAAGTATTATGACGAAACATAAATCTAATGTAATTATTTCGGCTTAGGCTTTGAATAATATTTCATATCAGTAGGATTTATTTTCTTGATAATGATGACATTGGTTATTTAAATATTGTATGGAAAATGTTTTAAAAAGGAGGACACATAAATATTTTGTAAATTCACAGTTGGTATCGCTCTCCTCCACTTTTTATGATTGAAAGGCTTTAAGTTTTGTCTTTCTTTTCAGATGATTGTTCTTGCTATGCAGATTTTAGCAGGAGCTATTGAGATGTACAAATGGCTTAATACAGAAGGTATCATAAGTTTTTGATAAAAAATTTTTATTATCATTACATGTTTAAACATATCATTATCTTATTGTAAAATTAAAATGAGATCATTCTGATTCAGAATGATTTTCCCTTCCTATCTATTTTCATTTTATTAAAAAAAAAAACAACATCGTATCGGTTCAATGAATGAAAATAAAGCCGACAGTATCGTACTGTCATGGTTTTGATAAGGTAACTGCTCTTATTCGTTTTTTCCTGAAGGATTTGTTATTCTGGAGTTTTATTTGTATACAAATTTATTTGTATGAGTTGACAAATGAAATAAAGAGTATTTCACTTGAAATTATGGAGATTAAATCTTAATTAAAAAAAAAAAAAAAAAAAAAAAAATGCCGATGTGGATACCAACTAATAAAACATCGTTATACTTTTTTTCTCCAAAGAACCAGTGGAAATTGTAAATGACACTATAGCTGAGAAACCTGAAATATCTAACATAACTGTAAAAGAGGACCTTCCTTCTACCAGTACAAATGACACGGTTGTCAAGTCCAACACAGATAATAATAGCAAAGCTGAGACCAAAAACAACCAAAGCAAACGTTTCGGTGGAATGAAAAAAGGATTTCTTCTTTGAAGTTTGAATATGAATGAATTTCTAATGATCTTTAAAAACAGGTAAACACTTTTTCCTATTGTCCTTCTGTATAATTCTTCTGGAATGTTTATAGATAATATTGGATCCGATTGAATGCAGTTAAGGAAGCTGGCTTGTCACGTTTTAGAATTTTTGTCAGATTTTCGGAATCCTCTGACTTTAACCATTTGAATGCCTTGAAAAAATTTGCCCGGTGACCCCCATTTTTCTTTTTGTAAATCTTTTACATGTATAATGATAAGCCATCTGTAAAAGTCATAAAATTTTAATTACTTTTTAACAGTTTTTGAGAACTTCAACTTGTCAATGAAAAAGCTATGAAAAGTCAAGAGAGAATATTTTCCCGCCAAAATTTCAATGGCTAATATCTCTAAAACAAGCACGGTGACCTATATATTTTTTTTGCTCTTTGGATTTCTTTATTAATCCCCTATCTATATAAACTAGTTTTTTGAAAAGTTAATTACTTTGAAACTGAGAAGCGAACTCCCTTAATCTGTGATGTTAAAAAAGTATATTGAATAATATTGATAACAAACATTAAAAAGAGACTCGTTTAAGTTTTTTCAGCGTATTTTTGAATTTCAAATGTTTAAAAATAACGTACAAATTTCAATGAATTTGTTTGATTTTTCATAATTATCATTCGACAGGTCTCGGATTGGATATGGAAGATACCAAGGTTATCATACGTGAAAGCCGTCTTGGTGAACAGACCTTACCTGTGATTGTTTTGGTGCACCGGCGCAGCTTTTGACAGGCTCCAGTAGAATGAAGCTACTTTATGAATAAGCGCGTGACAAGTTATTGAACGGAACCGGTTTATCTAGCTTAAATAAAAGAAGAAACCGAATATGAATGAAATTTATCTGTTATTTTAAATACAGCTTATTAAAAAACGTTGGATTGTGATGTAATATTGGTTGGTAGCAGGTGTGTTTTTCTTCAATTTTGACATCTTCATCGTTCTGCAGAAGTAAACATGTTTTTCTAACATCCCTATACGTGCATGTATGTCATGTATGCCCCAAACCAACTATCCGTCGTTTTTGTAAAAATGAAAACCACAGGTGTGTTTTTCTCAAATTTTGACATCTTCATCGTTCTGCAGAAGTAATCATGTTTTTCTAACATCCCTGTACGTGTATGTATGCCTCAATCCAACTTATATGTCGTGTTCATCAAAATGAAAACAACATAATAAATCAAAAATGATTGATGGAAGCGATCCGAATACATGTCAAACGACAGCACAGCTACAGGCAGTTGTGTAAAATTGTTGGGTTTTAGCGGAGATAAGAACGAAGATTTGCTTAATTTATTTAACATCGATTCCCTCGAAATACAAGTTATTTTTCATCTCAGAAAAACAGTGGTATATAACCAAAGGTATAATGTTTCAAACAAAAGGGCTAGACTATAAACTTCCAAAAATGATTGGTATGCTTGCCATTTAGATTACTATCCATAAGATAATAATAATTTGGATGTAAACATCTATATTCAACTGTAAACAAAACTTATACTGTATCATAAGCAATATAGATAAAACACCCTTGCAGGAAAGAATGTGAAAGAAACCTACAAAGAAACCTACAAAAAAAAAACCAAAGAACAGATTTGTGCTACAAACAACATAAAATAAAGCATGAAGCAGACAGTAACCAACGACATCCAATGAACTACAGGTTTATTACTTGAGACATGCAGCAAATAGGACAAAACATTAGAACAAACTATAAAAAATCGTAAAGCTTGAGCCTCGACTGCTAAATCTGCTTTCAGAGTAGGTGACATCTGAACAGACAAGGACATCAACAAGATGCTACCAGAACGATGACTAGTTTATACTTGGGACAAATTATAGCTTTTTCTGCTGTATTTCATAATTCGTGTTGTGAGTTTCTGTCTCATTGACCAAAATCTCCTTTCAGAGATAAATAGTGGAAATTAATACTTAACTCATTTTACAAATCAGTTTTCATATCAAAAGTTCCATATATCATTCTTTATTGAGAGCATAATACTATTTGTGTTTATGTGGTTCGTTTGATTTCATACAGAGACACGGTACCAGAGGCACTACCGATGACGTATGCCATTGTCTTATTGGCTCGGTGTTCACTCGATTTGATGATGCTGAAAAAGAAAAAAAAAATCAATTTAAAATTCTGTGTAAGTATTGTCATTAAAAAGTAACTTTTTTTTATGAAAAAAGAATAATTGGAAAACTCATTTGTTTGCTTTGGCAAATAAAATGTGCAATTCTATTTTTTTTTTCTTTTGTGACATCTAGGAATTTCACACTAAAATTGAAATGCTTATATCATCATGAATTAACGAATAACTGAAATATAGCGGGAGTAAGTATAAACCCATGCATTAATATTTAAGTCACTATTCCAAAATTTCAATAAAAAATGTATATTTAGATGTTTTCATCCACCATTTTTGCATACTTAATAAAACGATTCTAATGTAACCATATTTAAATATGAAAAGTCCAAATAATTGAATGCATGTATATTTTAAGTCAATCAAACAGACACAATGTAAATACTTATATATTTCGCTCTCGATTTGGTAAATCTATATAATCAGATTCAAGATGGCAAACAATACGCCAGCGAACGTATGATATACTAGATACTAGACAATTATACATTACCCAATTGCTGACATTTGAGCATCACCAGCCTCATTCATTTCGTAAAGTTCAGACCAAACATAGTCAGTCAGACCAGCTCTGTGGGCACTCTCAAACTTAGGTATAGGGTAGCCGGAAGTAGTATTGATTGAATACAGGAACAGAACACCACTTGTCTCACTTCCGGTCAATAAGAAAGTATCTTCATTGTCTGTTGCCACATCTAAAGCATTTAACTTTGGTCCCTGCAATTGAGAAAGGGTGTATTTCACCCATGGCATAGTTTTTTCTTTCTATAGAAAAAGACTGAATTCACTCCATTTAAAAAGAAGTATTGAAACATTCTCTTTTATGCTACTTTTCGCTATTTGAAAGGTAAATTGAAAAAGATAAGAATTGATAATCGAAAAAAAGATACTATTTACAGCAGTTTTCCGTCAAACAACTTATCCTCTCTTTTGTCATACGGGTACTTTTCCCAGATAAATGTCACGTATAATATCTTACCATATCGTCCGAGGTTGTGTCTTTCAAGTTAGCAGGAGATTGGTATGTCATTGTATTTGGTAAACAATCACTATTAAACACATCAGGGAATAACAGATCTGTCTTTCTCTCAATTTCATCTTTGGAGTCATAAATCAGTGAAAATGAATTTGCATTCCATATTGAAAATCCACGGCCACCGAAATGTGAAGCTCTTGAAAGTTTCTGTGTAAATGGATTATATCCCTCCGTTTGACTGACTTGTAATCTACCTAAAAGAAAGAAAGTTTACTTATATTTGAATTTGTGCGCTTTTTAACCGTTTCTGACCAGTTTGATACACTACTTGTCGATTAATTTTGTCTCCTGTAATTTCACGCCATATCTTTTCGGAGCACTGTACTTGGTATTTTACTTTTACCTGCTGTAAATTATTTCAGAAAATATTTATGCACTCTCGATAGCTAAAATTAAAAGTAATCTTGAGTGAATACATTTTGTAGGGTGGTTCTGTCGAAACTTTATCTAAGAATCTCAAGAAAAAAATTGACCAGAAAAAACTAATATGAATCGGATCATCTAATCACAATGACACACACACAGAAGGATTACGATGTGTGCAAGAATACTAATATAAAGCTAATACTAAAATACAGAACACAAAGGCCAACTCAAAAAGATGAACTCTACTATAAAACTGACAAAATCAAAATCAAAAGATGGTTTAAAAAATATCAAATTTACGGTTTTTCAGTTCCAAGTCGAACTGAATATTTTTGCTAAATAATAAATGCTAGGATAAGTTAACATTACCTGCTTTAGAATCAGCTGTGAGTTGAGCGATGAAAGTCTGATTGTTTATTGCGTTTTCGTCAAACTTTTTACCTACCAACAAAAGATAAAATATACTATAATAATTTTTTCATGAAATTTGCAGTACTCTATCGTCCCAATAATCCCATAGACGGCAATGTTGCGTAGAATTCTTCATGAAAGACGTGGTATGGACGCCAATGAGATAACTCTCCCTCCAAGTCACAATTTGTACAAGTAAATCATTACATAAGTCAAAGTACGTCCTTCAACATGAAGCCTTGACTCACACCGAATAGCTACCTATAAAAGGATATGCTAGTTTCTATTGCATGAACTATTCATTACGTGTGAACACAATTATCTAAAATTTACTTCAGAATTGTTATGCATGAATAAAACACGAATGTCAAACGAGATTTTGTGTATGATTGAAGAATATGTTCTCATTGGGCTATCAAAATTTTATCTAAACTTATACCTCTGGTTAAAACATCCGCTCTCTGGTGGTCACTCCAATCAAAACCATGAGTTGCCCTTGTGTATGTAACATAATGACCTTCATCAGCAGTTATTAAATAGTTTGTCTTTCCTACTGTTAGTATCTTTGTATTGTCTGGTTGCTTAATACTGTATAATGGAAACTTGCTTAAATGTGCACCTGAAATGTAGAATTTTTTCATAATTCTTTACTTGCATATATTCATTTTCAATTGTTTTTGTTTTTTTTTAATCTTCTGGGATGTCCACGCGTTAAAACGAAATATTTTTTTAATGCGACGTCAGCTCCCGCAACTCAATCATACCAGAATATCAATTTTTGAAGAAAAAAAACCCATTAACTTATTTCTAGCAGGTCCTGGTAATATAATAAGAATAATGTTTTTAAAAAAGTCTGAATGCATATTTTTTTCACATCAAAATGTTTCAAATAAGAATAAGATTTCCTTGCAAAAATTTAATCCGTTTAATGAATATCAGGTCATACGTTGCAACACCCTCAAGTGTTAAGTTTATAATGGACTGTTCTGAGTTGCAACACCCTCAAGTGTTAAGTTTATAATGGACTGTTCTGAGTTGCAACACCCTCAAGTGTTAAGTTTATAATGGACTGTTCTGAGTCCTCTGTTCATGCATTTTCAAAAGATACTTCTTCTTGTCTTGAAAATATGTATTGTGTAAAGATAGTACGTAAAGTGATGACTTTACATTGGCTTGGATAATTCATTTCACCAGTTTCTGGTTTAGCCAAAAGGGTGCCCAGGTTAAGACTAAGGTGATTTTGAAATCCGACGTCAACTCACGCAACACAATTAAACCAGTATATCTATTTAAAAACATTTGCTCAATTCTACCAGTTCCAAGGAGTTTTATTTTTATTATGTGTATTATACATCAAAACAGTCTTCTTCCACCAGAAAAGGCCAATTCTTATGATATTTGGTCTCTTGTGGAGAGTGGTCTCATTGGCAATCATACCATATATTTTTTATCTACACTTAAAACATTACGGATTAGAACGATCATTTCCCTTATAAACTGATATTGAAAATGGAAATGGGGAATGTGTCAATAAGACAACAACCTGACCAAAGCCTCTTACAGGGACAGAAAACAGCCCTATTTAACACCTCTTACCTCCATCTCTATCACTAGGGTCCATTCCGTCGTCCCTCCATTCTTTTCTAGGTATTGAGGTTATAGATTTCATTTCAAATGTTTTAAGGTCGAGTGTTGCTATGGCATTATTTTTCTGTAAAGACACAAGACTTCTGTTTACTTTTAACGATATAGTAATGTCAGGTTTAAAAAAAAAATCAGATGTTTGGACTCATTGTGTTTTTCCCTTCGATACAGGGTAAAATATCTGGCCCTGTATCACCTACTTTTATGTTCTGATAAAATGCTTTTTTCTGTGACACTATATATAGGTATCATTTTTGATTATTTTTAGCAAACTTGACAATTGATTGACAATTGTCCATATCATTTTATGAACTGAAGTCCCATCGACCAACTCACTGTCCTCCATTTTTAACAACAATCTGAAAATACATGTAGGCTTAGTACCGATTTTTTTTTATTGGTATTAACGAAACCGTTGTGTATGTTGTTTCATTCTGTATATCTAATGACGTCATTTGTGATGTTTTTTTATGTGATACACATAGGTCAATACTGAAATCAATAATATATAAGTGCTTGGTGTCATATAAGCTATGAGTACCGTATACTATTAGTACCTGAAGGATGATATAAGCTAATTTTCCATCAGGAGAAACAACGATATATTCAGGCTCTGCATCCTGAGTAAACGTTGGTGGAGTACTTGGCCATATATTAGGTGGTATATAATATGAAGGTCTTCGCAGATTATATCTAAAACAACATTAATCATATCTTATATGCAATGCTTTAAAAACGTAAATAGCTAAACGTTAGCAACAACCTAAACATATATTTAACTTTAAGATCGAATTTATCTCGATGGCTGATCACACTTGAATTATAAGAATATTATACACCTATTGACTGGGTTTGAGGGTAATAGCGAGTGTGTTGTCCCTAAGATACCAACTATTGCTCGAGGCAAAGCCGAGAGCAATAGTTGGTATGCGAAGGGACAACACACTTGCTATTACCCGCACAACCAGTCATTAGGTGTTTTATTATACTGAACAACACACAGTCATTAAGGGTTTTTATATACCAAAGTAACTAATTTTCTTAAAGTGTAAATATATCATCCGAAAGAAAAGAAAAAATGTCACATAACCTGACATGCACAAGATGAACTATACGGTTTTTTTTATAGTTCTTCTTGGATTTGTAAATATTTCATAAATTGTAATCAAGACTAGAAATACTTGTGTTAAATTTTCCGTGTATATATATTAAATTTAAGCTAAAATACACCAAACGCAAATTCACTTTTAGAATACGATGACATATTATGAATAATGTACTATATTTTAGATCTTTTAATAATGCGCGCGAAGATTTTCTCTCTTTTGTAATTGCTTCTTGTAAGTGAAATTAAAATCGACACAAACAGATTATACCGTTTACAATATTAGAGTTTGGCGTTCAAAATAGACAATGGCATCATTATTGTCCAATGAAAAATAAGCACGAAAAAATACGGAAAAGATGATGATGAAACTATTAACCGGGGTAATAGTCTTTGAAACTATTGCCTGGCAAGTAGTCTGGGAATGAAATAGCACAACTATTTCATTATTTTTTTATATAGACAAAACATACTGAGGTATAATAATTTAGATAATTCACAACTCGACCGATTCCGTACCTTCATATAAGGAGAAGGAGAGGAGCAGATTCACCAGTGGATTTCCGATTGGATAATCCATTACATTGTACTTCAATGGTAAAATATCACAAGATTTTGGGTCACTGGCATGAGATAGAAAAAAAAAATAAAAAATTCAGGAACGGTAGATTTAGGGTGTGCCCAGTAGGATAGTGTATATAAAAAAAATACCGACCCTTTACCAATGTATGTAATAATAAAAAAAAAATATTCTTACTGTCCTTCTCCTTTTGAAAAATCAACTGTTTGTTCTGATGGGTTTCCATATCTCTCTCTCTGTATTATAGTGACTGTTCCGGGTGGGTCTGAGAATTGATTGGCTATATCCTTACCAACTTGTCCTTCATTGGCCACGAGGATTTGTGTGCATGCTGGGTTGAAGGTTATCATGTCTGGATGAGGACCCACTGAAAATACACATTTTCTCAACTGTCAAAAATAAAACGTTTTTGTTTTGTTTTGTTTTTTGATTTCCGTTTTATTCTGTTTTGTTTCGTTTACCTAATAGTTTAAATGCAGTCAATTGTCATTTTTTTTTATTAGATTATCATTAGAAATAAAAAACATGCAAATTTATATACTTGTAACCAAAAGAAAAAGAATTAGTTGATGTTGCAAAGCAGTTTTTTCGATTATTAAATCGGGTTTCATACTTGAGAACTAAATAAAAAAGAAGAGTTGATGTTGCAAAGCAGTTTTTTCGATTATTAAATTGGGTTTCATACTTGAGAACTAAATAAAAAATCTGAAACCTTATTAACAGCTACAGATAGAATGCAATCATTCTATCAACGAATGAAATCTCTCAGCCTAAATAAAATAGAATCTTAACGTCAAAGGAAATTATGACAAACTGAAAGAAGACGATTTTTATAAAGACTATACTGAAAAGTTTTATCAAAGTGTGTGTATATCAAAGTGTGTGTATATCAAAATGTTTGTATATTAAAGTGCATATATATCAAAGTGCGTGTATATCAAAATGTGTGTAAATCAAAGTGTGTGTATATCAAAAAGCTTTTATATCAAAGTGCGTTAATATCAAAATGTGTGTATATTAAAGTGCATATATATCAAAGTGCGTGTGTATCAAAGTGTGTGTATATCAAAGTGTGTATATATATATATAAAAGCGCGTGTATATCAAAGTGCGTGTATATCAATGTGTATATATATCAAAGTGTATCAAGGTGTGTATATATAAAAGCGCGTGTATATCAAAATGTGTATATATCAATGTTTGTGTATATCAATGATTATATGTAAAAGCGTGTGTATATCAAAGTTTATGTTTATCAAAGTGTGTGTATATCAAAGTGTGTGTATATCAAATGTTTGTATATCAAAGTGTCTGTATATCCATGTGTGTATAACAAAGTGTGTATATATAAAAGCGCATGTATATCAAAGTGTCAAAGTGGTTGTATATCAAAGCGTGTGTATTTCAAAGTGTATATATATATATATATATATCAAACTATGTGTATATCAAAGCGAGTGAATATTAAAGTGTGTATATCAAAGTGTGTGTATATCAAAGTGTGTGTATATCAAAGTGTGTGTATATCAAAGTGTGTGTTTATCATAGTGTGTGTATATCAAAGTGTGTGTATATCAAAGTGTGTATATATACCAGGAAGTTTCCCGTCATATTGAAGTTGTGATTCTGCTCTGCTTAGTGCATGAAAGAAGTAAACATGTCCCTCATACACATCCTTTATAGGTGAAGACAAAACGACAGCAACTTCTGTTCCACAAACAGCAACATCTCGGGGTTTACCGTCACCACTCTTGGAGAAAGTGTGGGTTGCTGCTACTCGAGGCATTTCGGGATCTGATACGTCAATTACGTGCATGAGACCAGAATCTTCACCTGTTAAAAGTAAAATTATTTGAACCAATATAACTTATTTTATATAATTTGGTATACAGGCATATTATTCCTCAACTAGCCGAACTATTATTAACTTTATGTTGTTTCTTGTTTTCCACAAAATACAATTCAATTATCTATTATATTGATTAGTTTTTTATTTATTCACAGAAGAGTTTTTTTTAGTTCTTATCCACAGTTCCGTATACTAGTATAAAACTATACATGGAAGAAGTTTAAAAAAAAACATTGGTGACCTTCTGCTGTTTTCTGGTCTTTATTCGGGTTGTCTCTTTGACACATTCCCCATTTCAAAGCTCAATTTTATTCAACTTACCAACAACATACAACATTTCATTTGTTGGGTCATAGGCTGCTTCCTCGGCCGTACCAGCAAACATTTTGAAGGTTTTCGTTGGAGATATGGTTGCTGGCAGTTTTGTATAGGATAAAGACTTCAAATAAAATCCTGCAAACGCCCCACTGCAGCAACATAATAGTACAATAGTACCGACGACGGATTTTGTGGTGGGCATTCCTAGATAAATGAGTAAATAAATACATACAATGTAAAAAGACAATGTTTTTTAGTCAGTTTATTTCCAGTGAATGTTTTTTATCCCAATTGTGTGAAATAAAATTTTGACTCAAATACAACTGCATCGTGTCATCATCAAACAATTTGTTCGATTAACCTCGGATTAATTTCCAGTAGTTACCAATCTTAGTAAACACTATAATTGATTGATATCTTAAAAACATATATTATTTATTTAACTTTTCCATAAATTCAGTTGTCTTCTCGAATTTTGAATTTAAAGAAAAGTTAACTTATATTTAATTTTTGAAATGTTTTTTCTCTCTGGCTGTTTGGTTTGAACACGTGCTCTATCTGCTGTTGACAAACTAATTCCTCTCACCAGTGAACTAAAGAAGACTAAGTAAAAATAACTTTTAAGAACATCATCAAGCATCTTTTCTCGAAAGAAATGCATGTAAAGCTAATTACATGTGTTGAAATTCTTGTTTATGAACAAATACAGAAGGAGATATAGTTATCAAAGGTACCAGGATTATAATTTAATACGCTAGACGCGCGTTTCGTCTACACAAGACGGCGTTTTACGTTTCCGCAAATTGGCATTACTTTTCCGGGAAAAAAAGATGACGTTTCCGGAAAAAAAGTCTACGTTTCCGCAAATAAATATCTTACTTTTCCGGAAAAAAAGTAACTATTCCGCAAAAAAATAATTATTGCTTTTCCGCAAATAATTAAGAAATACCTGTTGATCGAAAGCAAAGCCATAATAAAAAAATAAATATTTATGAAGTTAAAGGTCATCAAAACATGCAAGTAAAATTCATCATTAAAATGGACGAAAACGTATGTTCAAAAGTTAGCAATAATCCGATATATCTTGATATGAATTCATAAGTCAGTTCTTGCAGAATATTTGTAGCCAACACGTCGTACAAAGTCCACAGTAGTTCATTCACCGTTTACAAGTTTTGTATTTTTTTCAAGAGGGAAGTTCATCTTCTTCTTTTCATATTTCCGAACGGTTGCTTTTACAGTTAGAATTCTCATCTTTATGTAAGATGTTGTTTGCAGTTTCAATTACACATCGACGCAGACAAAAATGTTAGGATGGCTAGCGTCACTCTGCTCGTTCAGGTGGGCATGAAAATACTCGGCACCATTCGTTGTTCTCTTTTGGTCGGGGTCAGGAGGTGATGCCCAAATGGTTGGTGGAAATCTCGAATTGCTATCTATATAAAATTCCAATATATAATCGGCAAACTTCATGCATTTATCGTCAGATGGAGAATCGGCTATTAATTCAACAAATAGATATAGGACGATGTGGTAAGGATGCTTTAATCATGTCAGTTGGCAAGTAAGCCAAACCAAAGAAATGTGTTAGCCATTTACCAAAATCCTTACCAGAGTCAACTAGTTATACATGTATCTAATATATATTGAAGATATAAGATCAGAACCTTTTCTTTATTAAAATAATAAACTAAAATATTTATCTAATATGATCATATTCGAATATTTATAATTTACCAGGTAAATTTCCGGAAAAGTAATAAATACAAATTGCGGAAACGTATACTTTAAATATGCGGAAACGTAGTAAAATTAGCGGAAATGCAACACGCCCACATAAGACCCATCAGTGACACTGAGATCAAAAAAGTTAAAAAGCCAAACAAGTACATGGTTAAAGAGCATTGAGGACCAAACATTCCAAAAAAGTTGTGCCAAATACGGCTAAGGTAATCTATTCCATGGATAAGAAAATCCTTAGTTTTTGAAAAATTCAAAATTTTGTAACAGGAGATTTATTTAAATGACCATATAATTGATATTCATGTCAACACCGAAGTGCTGACTACTGGGCTAGTGATAGTGCCCTCGGGGACGAAACGTCCACCAGCAGTGGCATCGGCCGAGTGGTGTAAATAGTAATCAAAGGTACCAGGATTATAATTTAATACGCGCGCGTTTCGTCTTCATAAGTCTCATCAGTGACGCTCAGATCAAAATAGTTATGAATCCAAACAAGTAAAAGGTTTAAGAGCATTGAGGACCAAAAATTCCAAAAAAGTTGTGCCAAATACGGCTAAGGTAATCTATTCCTGGGAAGTTTTTTAAAAAATTCAAAATTTTGTAACAGGAAATTTATTTAAATGACCATATAATTGATATTCATGTCAACACCGAAGTGCTGACTACTGGGCTGGTGATATTAACCTTGTGGACGAAACGTCGGAGACGATGTCTTAATTTCAAGTCTAAACCCAAACTAGCTGTCTTTAAATGTGTTGTAACAGTACGAGAGTACACATTGGCACGTGGAGGTGTTATACCACATCAAATGTTATTCATTAATACGTACATATGTATTAAGTTTTATCCTAAAATGGCATACCAATGCACGTGATTTGAAGACCTAATCAAGATAGCATATTATTTGTTATGCATGCTTACAAATAATGATAAAGTTATCTTAATATCATAAGGACTGTTGATTTTGTCATTATCTATTCAGTACATTCATACTTTACTATGACTTTCAGAGGTCATCTTTGACTAAATTGGGTAGTTTTAGTCAAAAGGATAGTGATCATCAAGATGTTTACGAATGTGACTGGCTTACCCCGTCAATTCTGTTTAACGAAGGTCATTGGCTTAGCCATTATATAAGTCAGTGGCTGAATGGTTAAGATAATTTCATATGTTCATTGAGAAAATTACTGTTAACATTACGAAATTTCCGAATTTGTAGGAATTGGCCTTCAATCCCAACATATAAAATTGGTTGCATTATGTCATATATATAATAGATACTAGAAAAAGAAGGTAACCATCAAGTGGTATGAGTCTCATATGAGACAACTCTCAATCCAGGTCACAGTGTGTAAATGTAATCCACGGTAGGTCATATCAATGTTTTTTGTTATTTGAGAATTTTATATTGATTAAAAAATATCTGTTACATTTATTTTCAACTGTTTTTTTTTTATTGATTGGGACGATTTAGAGCTTTATACGTTGTTTTATTGATCGGGACGATTTAGAGCTTTATACGTTGTTTTATTGATCGGGACGATTTAGAGCTTTATACGTTGTTTTATTGATCGGGACGATTTAGAGCTTTATACGTTGTTTTATTGATCGGGACGATTTAGAGCTTTATACGTTGTTTTATTGATCGGGACGATTTAGAGCTTTATACGTTGTTTTATTGATCGGGACGATTTAGAGCTTTATACGTTGTTTTATTGATTGGGACGATTTAGAGCTTTATACGTTGTTTTATTGATTTTGACGATTTAGAGCTTTATACGTTGTTTTATTGATTGGGACGATTTAGAGCTTTATACGTTGTTTTATTGATTTTGACGATTTAGAGCTTTATACGTTGTTTTATTGATTGGGACGATTTAGAGCTTTATACGTTGTTTTATTGATTTTGACGATTTAGAGCTTTATACGTTGTTTTAACACATCTGTCTTGATCGACACAATGTAGCACGACTCTCTATATCTTTGGTGTTTTGTGTCGTTAGGTTGCTGTGTCATTGCATGCATAATAGTCCATGGTAGTTCGTACCGTGATCTCAGTTTGTGAAACGAGGACCAATATCTAGACCCCAGGTTATAAAATTTAATGTTAAATATTTTTGAACAAAATTTGCAACAAAAAAGTATACTTCATTGCACAAAAAACTTTCGTGGCTGCTACCGGAAAAATAAAAGATGAGCACTGTCACATAAAATCCGACTTAATCTCCGCTGTTTGCGAGAATAGTTAATTAAATAGTATTTGCAATATGCTGGTAAAGCAGTTTTCAATTTTATTGACCTACAGATATCAATCAATTCCTGTTTTGCATGTTTTTTTTACAGAAATCCTAACTTAAAAATGAATATTAAAATCTTAGTTCGATCAAGAACAGGAAGCTGTCAGTGCGAGTCAAATATTAAAGTATTTAGAAACATAAGCCACAAGTAACGTTTTTGTCAAAATGTCATAAATGCTTTACCTGGTGCCATCCCCGTGAACAATCAAATCGTAAATATGGAAGTGAAATACCCAGAAGATAAGACACGAAGTCATGGTTATCACTAACATTCTAAAGGTCAAATCGGTGAAAAGTTAATTGAACATGGAATACATTTTCGAAATCATTTTCCTTGCTCTGAATGTAGACCAAACTAGACAGCCGCGGAGATAGATATCGATGGGCACATGTAGTTTTAAGTCACGATATGGTGTCAATTATATATTTGACAAATTGTCGTCAACTGGTATTTCCATTTAATTCATTTTTTTCTTTTGTTTCAAGGTCAGTTAAACATGTGTTGGATTTTTTTATTCATATCTGAATAATTGTGAAAGAACATTTGCTTATTGTTTCTAGGTCTAACACGTTTGAGCACACAACCAAAACAGCCCATGGCGTTCTCTGAAAAGGTACTCTTTGATGTGGTTGTTAGAAAACACAATAATACTATTGATCATCAACAGTTTTAACAATTTCATAATATTAGGTCAGTTTTTTTTTTACCAGTGAACATTTTTATAATGTTCCCAGACTGAACATAGTAAAAAGCTATTACAGACGTGTTGTTCGTATTCAGATTGACGCTGCAATGATCATTTGTTGGCTCCCACGTGTACTACATAAGTGAGGGAACAAAAGCTTTTAAAATATTTTTGGGAAACGTTTCACAATGTTTTTTTTTCCTTAGTAAATCCGAAACTACAGGTTTTGAACTTAGAACTATCATTTTAAATCTTTTAAATGTCTATACAAGTATAAATTCTAAATCACAGTTTACATTTCATAAAAAAAAAGCCCTTATCACATACTGTCCTAATATAATTGATTTATCGGTTCAAGGATATCTTGTCAATCAGTTATGAAACAGAAATTGTCATGACCCATTTCGACATGACGTCGATAATGAACACAGAGGTTTAAAAAGATTTACACAAACGTTGTCTTTTTATTCTACATTTAAATTACTGATGCAGAAAATGAAGAGAATTGCAAAAATACACAGGTCGGAGAGATAGACAATAATAGTGCATTGACATATCAACAATACAAGGATGAGGCTTAGAAACGAGAAAATGCGAGGCTATGCCGAGCTATTTCCCCGTTTCGGGCCGAATCCTTATATCGTTAATATGTCAAGTCAATGCACTGTTATTGTATTTATACTGCAATCTGAAAAAAAAACCAAAAACGTTTTCAATGGTTGTTTAATGTGCTAATGATATTTATTTGATTTAAATATTATAAAAAAAAATCCCCGTTAATAAGGCCTCGCATCATGCAGGCGGAGAAATATACAACACGATGAAATGTACATTTCCTGTTGAAACTCGCGATCGACGGTGAACGAATTCGTTTGAATATGGACTAAAATATCAGCATTAAGCATAAAACATAATGATTTATAGGTTGCAAACAAAAAATACTAAAAAGTGAAATATTTTTTTCCAAAAATTATCAAAGAAACAAGTCTGAGTCGTTCCACGCATCGTTGTAAACATTGGAAACAAGAAAAGGTAAAAGAGGTCGTATGAATAATTAATTATGATTTCGCAAATTCTATTTAAATATTCATGAGGAAAAGTGATACCGTGCAAGGGCTGTATAGCCAGTCAAGATCGTTAAAAACTTCCATTTGTGATATCGGGTCAGTGACTGTATATGACATAGAAATATACAGTCAACGCATTTTGACTGCTCAAATAGAACGAGTGACGTATAAAGATAGATAACACCATTGCTAAAAAAACAAAACAACAACGAACAGAGAAACCAAATATTAAAAAACATACATATTATTATAAAGTAACATGAAGACGAAAAAATGAGGACAGAATTGTGGCAATATCATTATGAAACATTGGTTTACACGCTCTCCTGTAAGCAACAATCATCCAATAAGGAAATCATTAGCATACACAATCCGTGGAACAAATATAATGAGAAATGTATTTTCCATATGATGCTGCATCATGCATGTTACAATGTTCCAACTTTTTCAGAAAAATTTACCTTATGTATTTGTTTTGTTTTTATTTAAGTTCCCTTTGGTCATATACAGCTCCTAACGTGTTCTGTAACGCACAAATCCATTGTTTTAAAATATTCGGACGCATAAAACTGGAAACGTGATATTTTCATTTTCTAGCACTAGGTTAATTCAGCTCAGGGCGTTGCTTTCGTAAGTAAACAATGAGATAATACAAAAGCAAGAGACAAAGACTTCTGATTAAACAGACTCGAAGGAACAGAAAACCAGATGCTCCGCAGGGCGCAGCTTGATACGACCTCAGAGGCCGAACCCTGCACAGTTTGGACAAGTATGGACACACCATTCAAGCTTGATACTGCTTTGAATTTGAATTGTGATTAAATAGTTGTCGAAGAATATGTTTTTGACACAGAATGAATGTGGTCTAAGAACTTAAAAAATTTAAAGTGGACTTTTACCTATTATGATCCAATATCTAAAATCTAAATACATTGTTAGATTCAGCATACCAAAGAATCCCAAGAATTCAATTTTTGACGAAATCAAATAAAGTTCAATTTTGGACCCTTTAGAACTCAATGTGGACCAATTTGATAAAGGGGCCCAAATATCAAAAATCTAAATACATGGTTAGATTCAGGATATCAAAGAACCCCATATATTCAATTTTTGTTGAAGTCAAACAAAGTTTAATTTTGGACCCTGATTTGGACCAACCTGAAAACTGGGCCCATAATAAAAAAATGTAAGTACATGTTTAGATTTAGCACATCAGAGAACCCCAATAATTCAATTTTTGTAAAAATCAAACTAAGTCTAATTTTGAACCCTTTGGACCTTAATGTAGACCAATTTGAAACGGGACCAAAAATTTAGAATCTAAATACGCGGTTAGATTCGGCATATCAAAGAACCCCAATAATTCAATTTTAGATCAAATCAAACAAAGTTTAATTTGGATCCTTTTGGCCCCTAATTCCTAAACTGTTTGGATCAAAACTCCCAAAATCAATCCCAACCTTTCTTTTGTGGTCATAAACCTTGTGTTTAGATTTCATAGATTTCTATTTACTAAGTGCGAAAACCAAGAAAAATGCTTGTGTGCCCCTTTTTGGTCCCTAATTCCTAAACTGTTGGGACCAAAACACCCAAATTCAATCCAAACCTTCCTTTAGTGGTTATAGACCTTGTGTTGATTTCTATTTACTTATACTAAAGTTATTATCCGGAAATCATCTGTCTTCGAACGACGCTGACGACGACGACGACGTGATACCAATATACAAAAAAAAAAAAAAAAAAAAATCGGTATAAAAAAGAGTGGGATTTTTTTAAATACGCATCCAAGTATGTTCGTCTGTACGAAGGGACTGTTATAAGCTATCTGTACGTTTAAGATTTCTCGCATAAGTTCGTAGATGACCTTTTGTATAACGCAATGTATGTCGCTATCCAGCTTACTGCCTTTTTCTGTGCGCTTTAAATATTCCGTCGTTCAATCTGATCGACTCACTTTACGGATTTGGAACACTAAATGCTTTTGAATTTTATTATATAATATAGATGAAAAGTAGAACAACATTTAACGTAACAACATTGCTAACCACTACGACGCTTTTCGTCTTGTTTCTTTAAGTTCTCTAAATAATTCCTGTCTTTTTTTTAAACGTTCTGTTGTCCTGTTTGTAGCTGACATTCTACGAGAGTTAGACGTTTTACTTTCGGAACCTGAATCCGAATCACTACTCTCTATATTCCGTTTCCTCTTACTACAAGTACTATGTATGTTATCATCACTTTCAGATTCAGATTCTTGTTCAAAACATTCATTATTTAATGTACCATCAACAGATTCATCTTTTTCTTCATCTGAACTTGAGAGTATTTGCTTTTTTAATACACTAGTATCATTATTCGTATGATTTTTGCTAAAATCGTTTGATTCCTTTTGATTGGTAGCATTGTTGACTTGATTTCCCTCCGATTCTGAATCGGAACTTGAAATCTTGCGAAGCCTATGTAATTTTGTTTCAGAAAATTCAGTTCTGTTCCGATCTATGCGTCCCTGAAAAAAACAATAATAGTATTATTAAAAACATGTCTTTACCTTTAAATGGATATTTGAATTCAAGTTTTTAATATTTGATATATCCAAGATCATCCAATGGCATATTTTTATATTTGAAAAAAAAAACCAAACACTTTTACGGAAATATAGGTCGTATGATTTGATGAATTACGGAAAGCTTTAAGGCAAGACAAAAGTAATCAAATTTTCGAAATTTCCATGACATAAACAACTGACCTGAGAATTATATATTAAAGAGGATCTTTTAAAAAAATGAAAATAATAACATGAATATATCACTATACAAGCACGAATTTAATGATTAAAAATATTATAAAGCTGTATTACATAATAAAGAAATTTGGTGTATTTACTGTCTTCTGATTGGCTAAAAGAATTGGCTTTATTTTCAATGTTATCAATTTTTATGGAGACACGCCCACTCTAACGTTGTGTATTCATACGCAAACATCTGTGTACGTTGTTATTGGTATTAATATATATCTTTGAGCATTATTTTTGATAGAAATTTATTTATAATGAATGGCAATAATTTATTTTGAATTTATTGAACCATAAAATTAATTTTTGACTGTTCACATTTAACATAATCCGCTTCGCGGATTATTCAATGTGAAGAGTCAAAAATTAATTTTATGGTTCAATAAATTCAAAATAAATAAAAGCCATTCATTAAGTATTGAAATTTAAACGAATTGAACAGTCATGCCACTACCGTATGCATTTTTTCATCATCGTCAGTTCCATCGCTTGTACTGTTTTCGTCATCAATTTCATCATCTTCTACAATAAACTCGCTCAATTCATCTTCATCAGTATCATATGTATCTGCATTGTAACTATTGTACCTGTATATAGATAAAAGTGAATATATTCTGTAACGTGTAAATCATTGTAGATGGCTAATTCATATGAACGAGTTATTTCAAGTTGTTTTGCTAGTCCGCAAAGACATGTAAAACAATATTAGACTATACTTACTACCATGACTTTTTTGGTAAATGTAATATTATGTCATGATGTATGATATTCATCGTGAAACGTCGACCCACCAATATCGTAGCACTGTCCATTTAATTCTCAAATGAAAATATGTGCTGTTTAAAATGGTTCAATACTTTGGGTCAAGATTTACCACCATACACAAGTTTTTTGCCTAGTAAAACAAACGTATATGTAAACTTACACTTTAGTTAAGTTGCTGATCACTTTCCTCGGTGTCAAAGATTTCACACTCTCTACAGTACTGTGACAGTCGGGAATTTTATTCCAGTAATCATTCTTATCAGGCATTCGAAACTCTTGGGAATGTCGCTTCCGGATACGTTCTGAACTTCTTCCCAGGGACTGATTGATAAAATGGAAAAAGAAGTGTATTATATAATCCAATAAATGGACCCACAGGAAGTAGTACGATACAAGACATCATTTTGGACACAGACCATTAGGTACAAAAGACAAATAGTTTAAATATATGCACCTCTTCATTTGAATAAATGATTAAACATGTACAGTGTAAGCATACCTCCCTCTAGTAATTCAAACCTCCATCAAAAGAAGTGCTGTAAATAATTTGACAATTTTCCTAAATGGAAAGGTTGGTGATAGATGCACATTGTACTTGCATTAAATTGACGATAAAAACACAGTATAGTAATTTATAACATGCATATAAAATTAATACCGGCATGTCGTGTCGTTGTGAACCCTCAACAGTGGCCGCCATTTTGAAAATATTACTGAAAACTGCCAAAATATGAACTTTTCAACCAAATTTCGAAGCAAAAAGTTTAATACCTGAACTGATATGGTTTGCGATTTCATTTAAATGAATATGTTGTCGATCTTTTTAGGAGTTGGGAGGATATAAGTACCAATAAATTAGTTGAGAAAATTGATTTTACAAAAAGGTCCCATTGCAATTTTATCGAGTTTTAACGAAGATGTCAACGGAGGCTGTGTGGCTATGTCACCTCAATATTCAAACTTATTTCGAAGCATGAAATCATATTTCTGAACTGAAACTTAAAACATATTTAATTGTAAAAATTTATTAACTGTAAAACACGGGGTTGGGAGGGAAAATATACATTATAACAAAAAAGTTATGACCGTTTTATCTATGTACCCCGTTCACTTTCATTGATAATCAATCGGCCATTAACGATATACAACTTAAGTGTAAAAGTCACGTGATGACGGAGATAGTTGGATATGCAACATTATGTAGATTGAGGTTAAGTGCTCATACTTTATCTATTGAAAGAGGGCGATATCTAAAAATACCAAAGCAGAGTAGGGTATGTCTTTGCTGCAACAATGGAGACATTGAAGATGAACTACATTTTCTTTTAAAATGTTCCTCTTATAACTATGCGAGAGATAACCTCATTAAAAAATTAAATAATGTCCTATTGAACAACAAATTACCTTCTTTATCACATAACTTGCTTATATCAATTCTAAATAGTAATTCCCAAACAATATTAAAATTTGTTGTCAATTATTTGAATGAATGCTTGTTGTTGAGAAACTCATTATTAAAAGGTACTTGATTTCTGTAAGAATGTATATATGCTTCTCTTTTATTTTTATATATTAATTATCCACTGTCACTCCTTCATTATATATATGTTATTGTAGTTTGTCTATAATTTGTTGCCATTTATAATAGATTATCGTTGATTATCGCTATTTTGTGCTTTTTTCTTTTGATCTTTTTTTGTGATAATTTTCATATCATGCTTCTCGCTGGAGATGGAAAAAATATCGCTAGAAACTAGGGAGGCCACGTGGCGTTGCTAACGAAATTGACATGAAATTGACAACGTCGTCATAGGTAAAATAGCGATAAACAGATTATCATTGGTCATCTCAACTCGATTGCTTTTCTCACTTTCGCTGTACCAGCTCAAGCGAGAAAATCAATCTCGTTGAGATGATCAACGATAATCTATAATTATCTCAACGAGATTGATTTTCTCGCTTGAGCCGGGACGGCGAAAGCGAGAAAGGCAATCGAGTTGAGATGACCAATGATAATCTGGGCTGCGTTCAATATCGTAGCAGCTACGTAGTGCTACGTAGATTTTCACTATTGAACGTGTAGCTATATATTAGTTGTTACATAAATACTGATAGCCGCTACGTAGCTGCTACGATATTGAACTCAACCCAGTTTATCGCTATTTTACCTATGACGACGTTGTCAATTTCATGTCAGTTTCGTTAGAAACGCCACGTGCCTGATTAGTTTCTAGCGATAATTTTCCATCTCAAGCGAGTAGCATTATATGAAAAAATCACAAAAAATATCAAAGGAAAAATGCACAAAATAGCGATAAAACCATTTATTGTCAATGTGTTAGTGCTAATAAAGTTATCTTATCTTATCTAATATCATATCAAATTTTGGGTACTCGGTCATGTACGATAATTTATTATTTGAAATGTAAGCATATAGCTTTTATCACTTATTATTCCAAGTTAGAAACTCAGGTTATTGTGGTCTTAAACAGTTTTAAAAAGTTCTCAGAAAATCCTATCGATATTGAAATTGATGGTTACAAATCAGGAATTGGAAAACCAATTGCTATTTATAGCTAAATTACAAATTTACAGTATTTGCCCCATGGCACGGAAGATATTAATATTAAGTAAACACACACTTACTTGTTTGTCTCGTTTGGTACAACACTCGTTCTCCGCGTCACTGGAATCATTACCAGAATCTGTGAACAACTGTCTTTTTCTACCAGAACTTAATCTTCGACGTCGAGAACTAACGATTTCTTCATCACTCGACTCAATTTCTGCCGCCATTTGTTTACCTATTTTTAATGCAACTACACACTCGAGTTGTCTTTCTTTTACTCTATAAATCTTAAAACATTAATAAATTAACCGTATTTTGCGCGAACGGACCCGACACCCCCAAGACCGGTCTAGTTATATAACGTCACAGTATAAAAAAAAAATGTACCGAGTATTCTAATTGCACCCATTTAACAAAAAATTGGGTACTCTTTACATAATTATGGATCGTTTAGAGGTCTGTTCAAATCCATTTTTCAGTCTATTATCTGATATGGATTTAATTTAAATTGGTGGAACTATACACAGGCACTCGTCTCAGAATTTTTTTCCCTATATACCTGTATATGTTATATAAAGATATATAGGGGGAAAATCTAAGACGAGTGCCTGTGGAACTATATAGTTAATAAGGATAAAGAAACAAATTAAACACAGAATGATGGACACTTCTGTCTGAGCCTATCAAAAATAAACATGTGAAAAAAACCTAGTCAAAATAGATCAAAATAGGTGCAATTTGGGTACATTCACATTATAATCATGGTAAAAACGTTTCATTTTGTAAATTTGCTTAAAATCAACCCAATGCTATCTAAGTTCAAGATGATGACGATATTGAAAAATAGTGTAACGTTCAAATGCATGTTAAATGAATATTCTGGACGAGGACAGGTCACTGTTAATTAAATGAATATGAACCCTGCTTTGTACTAGACCGACACGCTGAGCCGGATTTTTGACGTACTTATTTTATTAACAAGGTAACAGTCCGTAAGAAAGACATTTCACACTTCCGGACACTGTGTTTTTCTCTGAGTCGAGCACTCTACCGCAAGACCACAGAAGCGGTTGTCTCCTACCAGGATCTTTTCTTTTTCTTTGCAGTGCAGTTCTTTCACCAAATGAGAGTAAGGACATGAATGCATTCCCTTTTCCTGATTGATCAAGGCACTTCTATAAAGTTATGAACACTAACGGTTGCACATTCTGTCGATACTAATCCCGTTTTATATTTTTTTGTCATCTGATATACTAGTATATTTATTAATATCTATTAATTACAGCTTATTCGGAGAATGAGATTTACATCACTAATTTCACCACTTACAATAATTTTAAGCGTCGACTGTTTGGTATTGACTTTCCAGAAGAAAAATTGGTTAGTGTCCATCTCAACATGACGACATAAACTCTCTACTGGGTTGGTGCAAAGATTGGATTCCCGAAGAAGTTCAACCCCATTGGTAATCGTGTGTGTTTAAAGTCTTAGATTATAAGTTTGTGAGATTATGAGACAAGGATTAATCTTGAATAGGAAAGTTATAATTTGG
Organism: Mytilus galloprovincialis; assembly: GCF_965363235.1. Classification (NCBI taxonomy): domain Eukaryota; kingdom Metazoa; phylum Mollusca; class Bivalvia; order Mytilida; family Mytilidae; genus Mytilus; species Mytilus galloprovincialis. The sequence goes on along the minus strand of NC_134841.1, from coordinate 32,926,360 downwards.
CATTTCAAAAGATCATATTTTCTCAAGCTGAATATGGCGACTTTCCATTAAACCCAGTTAGTTGTGTACTAATTGAAATTTAAGGCTTAGATACAACGAATCGACAAATATTTCATTCAGTGATTGTTGATTCCAAGCTAATTAACTTTCGAGTTTGTTGCCAAAGTTTACAAGATCGTGACATTGACAAAGAATCAACACAGTGTGTGTTGAGCCCTCGACAAGAAAGTGAATTGATAGAGCGAAGATTGTTTCGTTTTATCTTTTTAATGCATTCCTATTTGTAGATCAAACTTATCCTTAAGGCTTAACAGCTTTTGAATGATTTGTTGTATTTTATATGTTCCATAAGAATCAGTTATTTCTATTAAACTTCTAGTACACGTGTGTTTACCTTCTTTCCCTTTCGCATATATTTGCACTGTTTGGTGGCCATAGTTCTAGCGAGAGGTCGTAGTTAAAGTCACTGCATACGGGAAAATATCGGCTCAAACGCTCAAACACATCAAACGAATTGATAACAACTGTCATATTCCTGACTTGGTACAGGCATTTTCTTATGTAGAATATGGTGGGTTGAACCTGGTTTTATAGCAAGCTAAACCTCTCACTTGTATATGACAGTCGCATCAAGTTCCATTATATTGACAACGATGCGTGAACAAAACAAACAGAAATAATAGGTAAAATTGTCAATTATATAGCAGTCAACATTGTGTTATAATCTTAATCACTAAAAAAAACCCAAACAAATATGTAACAACGAAGCACAAAAAGGCATATAGACCAGGCATATTAGCAAAAAGCAAAGACAAGAATACATAAATTAGCCATAGAACAATACCACAATGACGGGATGTATAAGTACAGAGCCACGACATATATGTTACAAAGAAACATAAAAAGGCAAAAATGAAAGACAAGCAACACAAAAGTTTTTTTAATAGCACTATAACGGTATGTTTATGCACAGAGCCACGCCACATGCATCGAAGTAACACCAAAAGGCATACAGACAAAGCACATCAGCAAAAACGAAAGACAAGACGAGCGTATGATAAATATTGACTAATACCTGCAAAGGAACATTTTGAGTCTGCTTTTGAAACCATATGAATAACAAAATATCAAGAAAAAAACTTTGTTGTTACCTATAAACTAATAACATAGTAGTGTATATAAGTGAGAACAAGCACTTGCTGGTAATATAACTGACTATCGACCAGGATTCAAAGTACTACATAAAATGGAGTAAAGCTTATCTTTTGATTGACACTAATGCGTTTGGTCATCAATGACATCTTAAATATTCATATATCCTTTGTTGTTTTTATCTTTTGTCATTTATAATCGTTAAGTTATATGTACATCTGCTTATATCCCTATATATTTAGATTGAATTGCATTAATCAAGATATTTATAATAAGGTTAGCAGTTAGACCGTATACACCTGATCATTGTACAATTTGATTTTGTTTATATGTTCCCCGTGTATACACATACACTGTGTCCTCTCAAACGTAATCTAATCAATGTTTTCAATATTGTGAGTATATTGCTTCACCCCTGTCAGTGCATGATAGCTAGTACATATACTAATTTTTCACAGAGGAGAAGGTATGATAAGACTAATACAATGGTAATTAACTGGAATTCGAATGTTACTATATACCTCTAGTATTTAAGTCTATATAATATCATTTGTTGTCTACCTATTCCATTAGCACTGGTACTGGCTGTTGTGTTTACTGGATGTTACTTTGTATAACACATGTTTAATGGTTAGTTTTATAATTTTTTTAGCAATGCTCTATGTATTTAAGTTTGGGAATTTGGAGTCAGTTTAAAGCCCGCGATAAATGTACACAAACCCTTCAAAACTAAGAAATAACTAATATAATTATATACTGTTATATAGATTATCTCTTCCTGTATAACAGTTAATAGCTATTGTATTGCCCTCTATATCTCATTTGGTTATTTGTTTCGTTGGATTGCTGTGTTATTATCTTTTTAATTTAGTCATACTATTTTGTAATCATGGAAACTTATTTTATGTTTGACTACCTTAAAATCAATACAGTCATTATCGTGAAGATGTTTCTATAGCAACGTACTCCTTTAGAATAATCGACTTGATACCAAGCTTTGCCTCAATTGATTCTCCAATGAAGGCGAAACCGGTGCAAAATGGTTATTGATTATTTCCAATGGTTCAAATTAACATTCAAGTATTTACATCTCAACTAAAGTGTTTTTTTCATATTGTCAAAAATTAATTGTAATTAAAACATTTGAAGCTATTATCTTTTTTTTAATTAGATCTAGAATTAAGAAGATGTGGTATGAGTGTCAATGAGACACCTCTCCACCCAAGTCAAAGTATGTAAAACACAAAAAAAATATAGATCAAGGTACGGCCTTCAATCAACTGTTTTGATTCAAGCGGCATTAATGAGTCTTTAGAAGACAAAACGCGTGTCTGGTGTACAAAGTTGTACAAAAATGTAAGACTGGTATCTATGATTAGTTTCTTTACATATTTACCAATTTGCATTCCATTTGGTGAACCAACCATTTTTCTTGTGCTTAAAAAAACTTATTTGCCTTGAAATATTCAGGTTAATATTAAAGGTAAAATTGATAAAAGTTTACCATTTTGTTTTAATAGTCTCTTTCGTTCTCCAGCCGTACAAGTTACCACATGATTTTGAGCAGGATAACGTCTTATATTTTAAATAGTAACTGTAAGACACAAGGTCAGCAGTTTGGGTTTGCATCATAAATCTATGTATTTCCCGTCTGTCGTCATAGGGATTTGTTTATAATAAGACTTTGCTTTATTTCCCAAGATAATGACTCTTTTGTATATGATAGTCTTAGATTTAATTACGCCAATCTTCTCAACAAGACAGACGAACACATGCATGAAGGGATTGTGTGCAACAAACGGATTAATAAAGGTAATAGTAGTATACCGCTGTTCGAAAGTCATACTCGATTGAGAGGACCCAAATCCGGTTACCAACTAAAAACCGAGAGAAACACATCAACTATAAGTGGAAAACAAAGGAACACCAGAAACATTGAAGAACAACAATTACAACGCTAACATACATAGAAACAAACATTTTGTTGATAATAATTGCCATATTCCTGACTTGGAACTAGACTTTTTAAGAAAAAAATAGTTGGTTAAACCTGGTTTATGGCTAGTAAAACCTCCTCCTTATATTGCAATGTTAAAAAATATATCTAAAACGACAACACTACGTAACAGAAACACAGCACAAACACACACGAGAACTCATCACAGAGAAACGCACAAATAAATTATATAATAGTCGTTAACAACATGTAAACCACATAATAACAATTAACGACAGACTGTACAGGACATCACACACATTTACGTACTTTTGTAAGAAATATATCAACTTGAAATTTTATCCTGCCGAACTGACTTTAAATACATTTAATACTAATAATGACTGTCCTTTACTGGATCTTGATATCCATATCTTTAATGGAAAGTTCGATATCAATGCTTAAAGAGATGTTTTTTTATTTCCTATTGTTAATTATTCATTTTTAGATGGCGTCGTTCCCTTGTAACCATCTTATGGTGAAAATATATCTCAACTTGTTGGATTCGCTCGTGTAAGTAACACCGTATTTAACAAAAGAAATTTCTTTATTACTGAAAAATTATTACACCATGGTTTTCAATATCACTAACTAGTCAAAACATTTACTAAATTTTATCATCGGTACAAGGACATCATTCGTAAATATAAATCAACATGCAGACATCTTTTACTTTCAAATATTTCACGTCCAATCTTTTAAAGTGTATTCTGTACACATCACAGCAATGTCGGCATTCACCTCAAAAGCTAACCAAACCTTTGAACACACTTATTCAGAAGGGATATATGTCAGCTGCAGGGTCATTAAGAATACCATATTCTGGTAATAATATTGATTCACTCATAGGGTTTTCGGAAATAAACACATTCATTCTAAAACCAATTGTTGGCATGGTACGGGTTATGTTCTTCTCATATATTTTATGATGGTATGATACTAAACCACTAACGGGAGAGATTGTGCTTGATTTTGATATGAAGACATGATCTTTCGATCAGTTTAAATAAGGTCTGGAGCTGGCATGTCAGTAACTGCTAGTAGTCCTTTGTTTATTTATTTATCATTGTCATTTTCCTTAGTTTCTTTTGCTATCTCTTCCGATATCGTGGAATTGTATAATACTGCTAGTACGAATATATGGCTAATAGAAACTTTAGAACATAGTCTGTTTTTCTGAAAGCACGATTTTAGAATATTGGAGGGTGTGCGATTCCTCTTTTAACGTCGCAGTGGTCCAATAACACACGTTATCTATCATTAACATGACCTTGTTACACCATATTACCACCTTGAAATCAGTTAACAAAATTTAGAATTTTTAAGAGTAAACGAACCGATCACTTGAATTGATTGGTTATATCTGCAGTGCCTTTTGGCAAAGTCATGTACAACACTAGAACTCAGATTACCTTGCGAATAGAGATGCTTAATTTCATTTATTCGTGTGTGCGTGAAAATGTGTATCTAAATGACACAATTTGTTTCGTTAATTAAAAAAAAACGTTTAACACTTTATTACAAACACAAATTACACAAATAATTTCGTTCGCGAATTAGCAAATGTTCTAGATACTAGATTCGTACTTTCATGTTTATTTGACCTGTTGGTACAATTTGTAATGCTTTTTATTTGTTATTTATTCGTTTTGCTTAGTCTTTAATTTTCTATGTTGTGTCTTGTGTACTATTATTTTTCATTGATTTTGTATTAGCTAAAAGACCCATCAGTGACGCTCGAATAAAAATACAGTTACCTATTCCTGAGGTAGAAAAAGCCTTAGTATTTCAAGTTTTGTAAACAGCTAATTAATAGGTATGACCAAATCAATGATAATTCATGTCAACACTGACTACTTGATATTGCTGTTCGATGTGAGCCAAGGCTCCGTGTTGAAGACAGTACTTTGACCTAAAATGGTTTACTTTTAGAAAATTGCGACTATAAGGATGGAGAGTTTTCTCATCGGCACTTATACCACATCTTCTTATATCTGAACACTCCATTTTGACGAGTTGAGTATAGCCGGATATCTTCAAAACTTTTACTTTTTACACGATTTTGACAGCATTGCATGTGTCACGTGGTGCATTTATCACCCTTCATGTATAAATCGTTTTTAATTTCCCTAGATAATTGTCTAAATTGGAATTTTGATTTTCTGATCTAAGTGAAGTACGACTTTGTGCTTACATAGAATTTTATGTATATTGTAAAAATATCTGATCGTTTTTTATTACTTTCCATTAATAATCCATATTCCTGTCTCTAAATGCTGCCAATGTAGCGGTATTTTTAACATAACAATATAAACGAGAGATTTGGCTAGGTATAAACCAGGGTCAACCCACCATTTTTTTTCTTAAAATGTCCTGTACCATTTCCGGATTATGATAGTTGTTAGCTAATAGTTAGTTTCTATATATGTTGGCGTTTTTTTGGCACTTCAGTGTTTCTTTTATACCGTAGTTTTGCTCTTAAAGTTGATGTTTTCCCCTCGGTTTTTGTTTTTCGCTTAATCGATTTTTGACTATTGAAGAGCCAAACACTAGCGTTGCCACAATTTGAAACCATCCGATGTATAGTTTTCAAAACAGTGCATAAATTGAAATAAATCTAATTTACGAAAACCAGTTTACATTTTGAGGCACGAGCCAAGGTTGATACTCTGTAAACCAGTTGTAATTTTGTCGTTCTCGTTCGCTTCACAATACAAATCTGTGAGTTTCAGTCGATATACATCTTGAAAAATCCTTTTGACAGCAGTTAGTCCTGATTGATTTCGTTTTTGTGTAGCTCAGATAATATTGACTCGAATAAGTTATAACTGAGATATAACATTGGGAACACGTCACAAATGGGAGCAGAAACTATGTACGGATGGCCTGAAATCATGGGTATTTGAAACCTGGTTGATGAATATGTTGTTTTATGATCCCACATTTTTGGATAAGCGCTGATAATCAAAAGTATTACGTCAAGTACTACGCATTGCCTTGCTTCAATCTAAATAACGTTATTAGTTTAAGGAACATGGCAGTTGTTATCCATTCGTTTGATGTGTTTGAGATTTTGATTTTTGGCATTTCCATAGGTTAATTCCGTTTGGAATTTACCTCGAATATTTTTACTTTTTACAATATATCCCATGCATGATGTATGTGGTGTTAATGCATAGAACTATTCTGGACAGACTAGAAAGAACATGCAAACAATAGTACATTTTTGAAACAAAAAAAAAAGCATGATATAAATTCCGAATTCAAGACGAGGACAAGGCAAGTTTAAAACACAAAATCGAACGTTTTCTATCCAAAAAACATATGAAAAGCAACTTCCATACTTGCGAAAATGTTCCTAATCATAGATGTAACTTTAAAAAAAAAAAAAAAAAAAAAAAAAAAAGGAAAGAATTTTGGTAAGTTTGGTATCAAATGAACGCTTACGACCTTAAACCCAGTTTTTTGTTAAACCAAACTGTCAGCACCAGTGTGCACAAATAACCAATTGAAGTTAAGAAAAAATAGTTATGAATGGTTGAAAAAAACAGAATATAACAGAAATCAATGCGGATGTGCGTTATTAGGGTTATGTCTTAACATCCTATTATCAGTCATTATTTATGATATAATATAATCTACAAATGATAAATGATAGTTCTGTTTACTGATGCGTTTACCGATGCTGACCGATGTCTATAATTATTATATAGTAAGTAAGATGGTAAGTATTTATCATAGGGACACTTTAAAATCATAGAATATAAAATATTCATGCCAATATAGAAATGGCAGAGCCCTTTTCATTTTAATACAACAGGCAAACCTACTCTTTATTGTGAACTTAATAATATTTGTTAATACTTATTTGTTTAATTATGACATTTTACAAGTTAGAAAGTATTGGTTTATATATAAACTTAAAAACAGTAAAACAAACAACCAAACAGAGGATTAACAAAAATACCGGACTACAACGTAGGGTGTAACCCTCAAAACATAGTTAATTTACATCAATGTATATATTACTCTCGATGTGTAATTGAGATGAAGTCGAGAGAATCAATTTACTTGTACTCGACAGAAACGAACTAAATCATTAGAGAGAGGGAGAGTATACATATCCCGTCCGAATTATCGATTTCGCGTATTAAACTATCAGACTAACCATGGAGATTCGACTATAACATTTTTCGTCAATGAATAATTTAGTACTTGAACTATTTTATGTTACAACATTTTCCATTCATAGTTCCTTATTTTTGAACATCAGAACGGTGCCTATTTTGTTATGTCGCTTTGTGTATCATATCAATTAGAATGAAGAAAGATATCATTTTGTCTCATATAACTTATAATATTGAAACTGAAACTCAATTAAAAGTATAAAAAAACATGATTATACATACTAGTACTGTGGAAAACAATGTATTTTTTTTTTATTTTCTTGCACAAATTCACATGAAAAATAACAAAAAGGCTTGCGTGAATTCACGACACTGCGAAACACTCTATGCCGTTTTTTTTTAAATGCTTGTTTATTTAAAGACTCGTTGGCTATCTACTGCGAAACATTCTTTTCGGGATTTTGAAACTTGTTAATTCAACAATCTTTTGACTATCTATCACAAAACTTACTTACAATCGGTAAGATAGATTCCTTATCGTATATATTTCCGATTGCTATTAAAACAATTGTTTCTGCTTATGTGCACATATTGTTGTATGCGTTCCTATGATGATTGCAACACAATAGATTTTGCATTCTTGTATACAGCAGATTAAGCATTATGCCATTATACTTAATTTGTCATTCATATCAAATGCTTTATAGGTTTATTTATACCAGTAAATTTCAGAATTGAATGCATTTTAGTTTCGTGGTGACATCACAATGACGTCGAGCAAGAAAGTCTGCATAAACATTCCTGATTTTCAAATATTTTGTTTCTATTTTAGAACGTATAAAAAATAATGAAAACAGAACAGACCTTTATAACGTACAAGGACCTTTGATGATTCGTTAATGTAAATTGTCATTTTTTTACCATTTATGACTTTTCAAACATAAGGTAACATATAACAGTTATTTGTAACCTCTAATTCGGTGCACGTGATTTTATTTTTCTCGAGTTCAAAGATGACATTTTGCTTAATGATGTGTTTTTTTCAATGATTTTAGTACTAAACATCAATTCTAACATTTTTTAAAAATGATTTAACAACAAAAATTTCGTTTCCCCCCTGAAATCACAAAATTTTTATAAAATCGAATTGATTTCAGAAATTAACAACATTCTTATGTAAAGAGGGTATCATAATGTTTTATATTTTTTTCCCATTTTGATTTGTGCTTCCTTGGCATTTGGCGCAACAATGGCCGGTAATATGATATGATATGTTCTTTAGTTTGATTTAAGCATAATGCCATTATACTTTATACTTCATACATATCAAATGCTTTATTGGTTTATTAAAAAAAAAAAAAAACGCTGGTCTTTATCTTTTCTAAAAATTAAAAATAAAATAAACACAATTTTGAGCGAACATCTAAAATTTCAACCCCATATATCTCCTTAAAGTAGCGCATGAAAGTAAATGTTTCATTACAAATAGCGAAATGAGAAGGTATAGTTTGTATGTATATTTCCGTAAAAAAATACTGTGGGATCAAACTGTATTCCCCGATGTTGTTTTAAGCACGTATATACACGAAAAAAGGCTTCTTCATGCGTACAAGTATCAATTCAAAAGGAATCATTGATGATTTAAAAAAAAACTTAAATCTCACTATAATACAAGGGATTATACCGTGCACAATGTTATACAAACTATGATATCAAGGTAACTAATATTATCCAATGTGTTGAAGGTTTGTATGAGTCTATAGATCAGGTCACAGTCTAATACAGTCGTACAATACACACAATGTTCTAATACTTTAATTTAAATCTTTTCACCCATAAAGCTATTGTGTTTGAAAATTGCTCATTGTTGTTACAAAATAATTCAGAACGAATCGAACAAAGGACTTTGATTCCAAACACATTTGCATAATTAAAAAGATGATTGTGATAATCTTGTGAGCCCATCAATAAATTTATAATGCTGACAATAACCTATACCAACAGTTAGCATAAAAAGAAAACAAATGCATTCATTTGCATATTTTTTAAAAACATTATGTGGGAACATTTTAATTTGTTTTCAATAACATAAATGTATACCAGATTTTTATTTGACCTTTGGAATGTGAAGTTAATTAAGTCAGCAACAGTCTACACATGCTTAATCTCGCTAATCTGTTAAGAAAAAAAATAATCTTCAAATATACCAGGCTTACAATTTTGTAAGACATACGCGCGTTTCGTCTAAAAAAACCTAATCAATGACACTGATATAAAACAAAAGGAGAGAGAGAGAGAGAGAGAGAGAGAGAGAGAGAGAGAGAGAGAGTTCAAATGAGACAGATGGAAGCATTCGAATGTTTCTCGTTTTCTTTCTGTAACATAAAAAAAGTGCTGTAAAACCAATATAAATCCTCGTGTATGACGTTCTCCTTTTACATCTGTTAAAGATAAATTTAATAGACAGTGAGAGATATCAAATGACACAATAACTCGGACATTGAAAAGAGTGTTGAACTTATTTTAAACTTAACGAGAAAAGTTTTAGCTATTATATGCTTAATTGGCTGTGATAACTATAATTTCGTCTTTGTTGTCAGAAAACAGTTTTAACCTGTTGTTAAAACAACTGAGGCTCAACTCGAGCACGCTATTCTGTTTAAATAAAAATAAGATATCACTCAAATACATTGAAAATCAATTTCTATCTATGACAGTAGTACCCAAACTGTAAAATATTGTGTTGAAAGTAAAATCGCAAAGTCCCTAATCAAATGGCAAAACCAAAAGCTCAAACACTTCAAACGAATGAATAATAACTGTCATATTCCTGACTTGGTACAGGCATTTTCTTATTTAGAAAATGGTGGATTGACCCTGGTTTTACAGCAAGCTAAACCTCTTATGTAGATTATTGGATACCAACAAACAAATGTACTGAAGTCAGTCATCCTTACCAAAAGTACGTTAGTAATCATTATGTACTTCTATCATTATATGTGACATACTAGAAAAATCTCTACTTATTAATTTTTTTTAAGGAGAAGGTTCGATAAGGCCCTAAAATAGCCCTCTTTTTTACCTTAAATTTCAAATTAGGATTTATTGACCAATATTACAATGAATTATAGCTAATACATTGACTACTATTACAATGAATTATAGCTAATACATTGACTTATATTACAATGAATTATAGCTAATACATTGACTAATATTACAATGAATTATAGGTAAAACATTGACTAATATTACAATGAATTATAGCTAATACATTGACTAATATTACAATGAATTATAGCTAATACATTAACTAATATTACAATGAATAATAGCTAAAACATTGACCAAATAGGAAATGAGCATTTTTGTTGAAAATTTAAGTTCCTGCGTTCTACTGATGACGTCACAAACAGGACTCATTTTTATTTTCCACGAAAAATCAATGAAAATTGGTAAATTTTGCAATGATTTTTGGACAGAAAACATAGAAACCCAATGTCCGTAAACTACTAATGACATTTTGCATGTTTAACTTTAATATTTAGTTTGTTGACGCCTGTGCTTTATGTATCCTGGTCCTAAATTTGGCCAATTTTATCAAATTTCGTCAAATCTCTTATTTTGACCCTTTTTTATGTAGAAATCAGTGCTTTAGAATAAAACTTTGACACAAATAGTTATATTTTACATTCTCACATGTCTAATAGACAACTTAAAAACATATTTTATCTTGTACCATTCAATTTTATAATCGGGGCCCTATATGGCCCTTACCGAACTTACTCCTTTCGTAAATTAGTCTAGACTTCTTAATTTGTGTTTTGTCAAACAATACGAGTTACAAGTGAAATGTTGGAAAATAATCATGATCAATTCATCCCGTATTATTGATTCTTTTATTCTTTTAAACTTAGTAGCAAAATGATATCTTACTGAGCTCTTCAGCGAAAAATAAATATGAATACAAACCACACAAAGAGAAATGACAATGCAAACCATTTGATAGCACTATCCGTACACACTACACATATTTTGAGATTAACCTTCTTCCATTCAATCAATCAATCTTCCATTCTCAATTTTATGCATGTTCGCTGTTAATGGCCTAATATTTGAAAGGTCGTGATGATAAAAGTGAAGAGAACAAAATACTTTTTATGTACAATTATCAATACTAAATGGCAACCAAGAACACTTGCAAAAAAAATGATATAAAGCATATAAAAATTGACTTTATAAAAATGAGATTTCTAACAATTTCTATAATGATTGTGGAAATATAAAGAACAGTTTTTGTTAAATTGTTAACCTAATTATTGTATGAAACTGAAGGTTAATTGTAAATCTTATACATGTCTTTTGTTTAATTTGTTAACTGTTGCCTAAAAAAAATTTAGCATTCTCTTTTAAAAAAAATAAGGAAATATTATAACAGAGTTGTCTCAAGTATTGACATGCAACAATAAATTATATATGGTAATAAAGTTTTTATTTTATTATCAAAGACAATATTCATACAGGGAAGACCTAATGAAAGTTCGTGTTTTTTATTTCCTTCTTTAATTATAGAATCAAAAGAGGGAAACAATTCTGTAGCGGAAACAGCTGCGGAAGTCTATGCAATATTACGCAGACAGAAAAAGGCAGAATCGAAAACTCAATATGTGGCGGAAGATGACCACCAGGATATCATGTTGGCTAAATTCCTTGAAGCTATTACATGTTGTATAACAGGAGGACTGTCATATTCCAAACTGTTTACAATTCAACAAAATTTGTGTGTCTCTTCTTTTAGTCTGCTGTATACATAAACCCATCATAGATACCAGGACTAAATTTTGTAAATACGCCAGACGCGCGTTTCGTCTACAAAAGACTCATCAGTGACGCTCGAACCCCAAAAAGTTGAAAAGGCCAAATAAGGTACGAAGTTGAAGAGCATTAAGGACCAAAATTCCTAAAAGTTTTGCCAAATACAGCTAAGGTAATCTATGCCTGAGGTAGAAAAGCAACAGTTTTTCAAAAATTCTAAATTTTTTAAACAGTTAATTTATAAATATAGCCATATCGATGATAATTCATGTCAGCACAAAAAGTGCTGACTACTGGGCTGGTGATACCCTCGGGGAAATAAATATCCACCTTCAACGGCATCAGCCCAGTGGTTGTAAATAAACTCATCATAGATACCAGGACTAAATTTTGTATATACGCCAGATGCGTTTTGGTGTTTGCGTCTAGAAAGTTCAGCTTTTATAAAATATCTACGTGTTACGGATCCTGTTTTTTTTTGTAACAAAAGGTACATCGGAAAAATGAAATAAACAGTCTATTTCATGTAATCCTAAACATATAGCCTTTGTTAATATTTGTTCCAAAGGTAACCCAATCACCTGTATACACGTCGCTATTAACAGAAGAGATTATTGGATCTGCCATTACATGTATACAAAATGAATTTTCAATTTCTTACAAAATAGGTCAGCTTTTATATAACCAATGTTTGTCACACAGTTTAGCAATAAAGGATGTACTTGGTTATTCAGTCATATCTCTATAATTGGAAAATGATATCTAATTTTAAAAACTTTTCAACTAGTGGAATCAAAATCCGTCAGTAGTTTGAAATATATAACGTTTATGTGACAATTGTAGTTTCGCAGATAATTCTCTTTCAATACTCCCCATGCTGTTCAGGGTGACGTTGTTAATCAAATATACAGGAAAACGCTAAGTTAATTATATAAATCACGAATACAATAAATAAGATTGCAGCAGTAGTCTACCGATGTTCAATATTCGTGGATCATTTCAGAATATGCAAATGCAGATGAAAAAGAATGAACCGACCACATTCTATATGTTTGTGTCTGTCCCGAGTCAGGAACCTGTAATTCAGGGGTTGTCGTTTGTTGCTATGTAAATACAGGCAACAGTAGTATACCGCTGTTCTAAATTCATAAATCGATTGAGAAAAATAAAAAATCCGGGTTACAAACTAAAACTGTAACATATTTGCTTTTCGTTCATTTTTTATACATTAATTTTGAAGTTAGTTTTCTCGTTTGAATTGCTTTACATTTCTCATTTCTATACCTGACTATTAGGTATGGATTTTGTTTCATTGATGAAGGCCGTACGTAAGATATAATTGTTAATTTCTGTGTCATTTAGTCTCTTGTGAAGAGTTGTTTCATTGGTAATCATAATACATCTTCTTTTTTACATGAAGGAATCGCTCAAAATGGAGCAGAATCGAGACAAACATATTACCGAAAATTCAAACAGAAATCAAATAATCCTGCATCTTCAACACGTGATTAAAAATATCCAAACACAATGCCTTCAAAATAACTATTTGAGAAAAGCGATTTTTCTTATAAAATACATTATGTACGAGGAAATTGTAGGTGTTCATAAACTGGACAGTCGTACTTGAGTAGAGAATACATTTAGAAATGCAAATGCCTTTATATTGGACTGATCATGAGGATGTGTTATTATTGAAAAATTAGAAGTTGACAAAACTGTTTTATCATACAATTTGATTTTTGTTCTGTATAAATGATCAAGGAGAACAATAGGCTTGACAAGTTGTGTATACAATAACATATTATAACGTAGTTTGCAAACAAAATCTTCAAGTATACACACTCAGTTGAACTTGGTGGGGTTCCTTTTGCTTAGATTACAGTTTATATGTTGTGTTTCGTGAACTATTGTGTTTCTATTTGTCTTTTTCCATGACGTTGTCAGTATATTTTGTATCTATGAGTTTAAATGTCTCTCTAATATTTTTCGCACCTCATTTATTCTAGCTATTTATTTCATTAGAAAACATCAGTAGTATGTTCATGTGCAAAACTATAAGTAAGTAAAACCCAGTGAAATACAAACAGAATCTTAATGTTGTCATGAAATTGAAGTGTCTTCTTAAAGTCATCAAAGGTACAGAGCTTATAATTTAATACACCAGACGCGCGTTTCGTCTACATAAGACTAAGCAGATCAAAATGGTTAGAAAGCCCAACAAGTATAAAGTTGAAGAGCATTGAAGACCTAAAAAGTTGTGCCAAATACGGCTATGGTAATCTATGTCTGGGATAAAAAAATCCTATTTGTACATTGGAAAAAATGACCATATAATTGATATTCATGTCAATACCGAAGTACTGAGCTGGTCATACCTTCGGGGACGAAACCTCCACCAGCAGTGGATTCGACCCAGTGGTGTAAATAGTTATCAAAGGTACCAGGCTTATAATATAATACGCTAGACGCGCGTTTCGTCTATATAAGAAAGTCACACAAGTATAAAGTTGAAGAGCATTGAGGACCCAAAAAGTTGTGCCAAAAACGGCTATGGTAATCTATAACTTTTAATGAAAAAAAGATATAAGTTTTGTTCTCATAAGACGTTCCAAATTAAAGAAATATTCTGTGATATTATTTATACTGGAAAAAGTATTAGATCATTTTTTTTCTTTACAGAATAAAGGTTATAAATGTTTGTTCCAAGATAAATGTCCCTTAGCACAAAAAAATCATATAATATATTGCATAAGGACAATAAAATACTAGATTTGAAAATAGGGATTTGCTTTGACCTCCTTCAGTTGAATGATAGTGAGACGCCATTAATAAACACTATCCAAAATATGTTTACAAAGAATATATGACGTTAACATTTTTTTCTCTGACTATCTTAACTATGCAACCAGAGGCTCACATTCAATGAAATAAAATGAAATGACTATCGACATGAAGGCAGTGTTACAAAAACAGTTAAATGTATATGTTTACATATGTTAAGTTATCCATTTAAACGATAAATATTGCACGGTTTTGAATAAACAACGTTGTTTGTTCAACTAATGGGAATGTATACGTCTTGCATGCTTACAAACTTTTATTTCATAAATCTTTTTCATTTGTACTATCATATAATTTAGTTTATGTGCTTGAGGCACATAATAATACTTCGCCTCTTGACATAGATATATGTAGACTATGACAAATTTGATAAATAATGCAATTAATCACCCAGCTTTCGACAAGTAATTTGTCATCGTATGTTTTATGTAAATAAAACTTCACATAATTTTGTTGTCAATATCTTTTAATGTTTTATATGTTTGTTTTGTTTGTTGTGTTTGTTTAAACTTTAAACAAGATATTGGTCAGAACGCAAGGCTATTTTTGTTTGAAGACAGAAAGAAGATATCAAGAAGAATCTCATTAATCGATAAAAGACTGATAAGATGAAAAAATTAAGAGACGAAAAGATAACAAACAGTCCGGAAAACAAAGCACACACATATAACAAAGGCCGCAAAACAATACACACAAAAGGTAAACACGAAGACAAAAGAATTGAAACTCAAATCACCCGGATATATAAAATACCTGCTCCAATAATAGTACCTGTCGTGATGCTTGCAACAAGTGAAAACCCGACGCAAAGTCACATCTAGTGATATAATGAAGCGGAAGGGGAAAGGACTATGTTCACGAAGATTAGAACGTATCTGGTGCAAAGATGTTCAAACACGAGCAATTAATTCATAATGGATTCTGTAAATCTTGAGAAAACATGACTTCATCTCTACCATTATCAATCGTTAGTTTAACAATGAGTTTAAATAAGAAGCAATTTATCAGTTTACCTATATTATAACGTGTACATCCATTGTGAATTCAACTCAAACCTGAGTAAGACTGGTACACCATAAGCAAAAGTATATCTTGCTTGTAAGCATACACTTTATCAAGGACTAATCTCATGATGTTTTAATAAAGTATGTCTTTAGGCTGATGAAGTAACTTTAAAACGTGTCATTTGATCAAAATACATGACATATAATAAATAAAATTAAATATCAATCATAATCATTTCCTTATGTTAACACCAATTTGTGAACAAAACAAAAAGACATAAAAGGTAAAAATGTCATAAATTTGGATACAGCAGTTAACATTGTGTTTTTATCTTATAACTATTAAAAAAACCTATGTCGACAAAGAAAAACAAAATGCCCTGTAGACAGCCTATACCATTTAAACCAAAATGAAGGACAATGGATTATGTCGAGAGTGATGCCGGAAATTGAACAGAACGTGTGATAAAGAGGGCGTATATATTCTTTATGAGTGGGATAAAGGCTGTAAGGTCGTTGATACAGATCTTTATTTGGGCGTTTCTCTCCTTTGAGTATTTTTGTGTTTGATTGTGAATTTCTGTCACTTAGTTTTGTCATTTAAACGATATATTATAACATTGCCATATACTAGTGAGTGGGATGTTTGACTAGCCATAAAACCAGTTTTAACCCAGTATGTTTTTCTTAAATATGTTGTTCCAAGTCAGAAATATGGAAGTTGTTATCAAATAGTTCGTTTCTTTGTATGTTGGCGTTTGCTTTTGTTGCACGTCAATGGTTCTGTTGTTCCGTTTTTTTCCCTAGTAAAGTTGATGTGTTTCCTCGGTTTTAGTTTGTAGCCCAGATTTGTTTTCTCTCATTCGATTTATAGCTTTAAATATCGGTATACTACTGTTGTCTTCATTTGAGCATACGCGTTACATCTATGATCAAAGATCAATATTTTGTCAAATAAAGCATTAACGATACCAGGTTAATGATGTTTTATATCTCCGATATTTTGTTTTACGCACGACACATTTCTACAAAAGGCTTATTAACGCACGTAGTTGAATGCATTGAGGATCAAATAGTAAAGCATTTGTCCTACCTTCACAATCTATATATTGTTGTCAGATCAGACAAAGCTGCATGCAAAATTGTACTGTAAAAAAAAATCTGGTAGTATTCCCAATGAATTAACCCTCCACTGGACTGATGATAATAGAAACTGTTTAAAGAAGGCGTTAGACAATGCAAATCTAATATATACCAACAACCAAAACGCTTCTGAGATATTGTGAAACATCTTCCTATAATGTTGGAAATAATAAGCTGTAGATACTTAGACATTAAAAAGATCGGTAAGAGTGCTCTCTCCAATGACCGGTATAAAACATTTCACTTTTCTGTTTGTTATAATAGTATTACTGATTATACACTCAAAGACAAAAAGATGAAGACCATTTAAAAGAATAATTCCAACTTTTTCTTAAAATAGAAAACTATACTCAGATACACTTATCTTGCTGTTATGAAGGATAAAGAAATCATTGAAGTTGAAATTATCACTACGCTTGATTTTCAAGAAATATTTACTATTTGATGACGTGTTTCTGACATTCATATAAAAATCAACTGCGTCCGATCCATCTTCTGTATGAATAAGTAACTATATTCTTATTTGACATACTCCAGACATAATATTCTGAAGAAAAATCAAGAGTCTTTAATTCTCCTTTAACTACACTTTTCCGCTACATGGGGTGATGTCATTTCATTTAATAATTAAAAGTTTGTCGACTTTGATCACTTCAACTTGAAACAAGCTAGGGCACGTCTATCGCATATTTTTACTAACGTTGAGAATCACAAAGTAGTTTGCATAGTCGTTTGTTTTTTGTTACACTTCAGTGTTCTGTTGACTCGTTGGTTGTTTTCCTCTTATAGCTGATGTGTTTAGTTGTAATCCGTTTTTTTCTCTCAATCGATTTATGACTTTAACAGCGGTATACTACTATTGCCTTTATTTAGAACTACAATGTTCGACAAAAGAAGATGATTTTAATTTCCAATTGTGACATTTTCTTTCTATTTCTTTGCAGCAATTTTTTGTAACACCGCCTGTATTTTGAGAAAATATCTCTCTAATACAATATTGAAGCGTTTTTGTTTACTGTCATGTTTGTGTTGACAATATCTTTCATGGAGGCTATTACACCAAGGATTTTGAGTGGTAGAGTTGAAGTCATTACTTCGAAAATTGTACGTATGCTGTCATGATTTGGTTTAGAGTTGTGGAGTATGTGTGAGGAGGTGTAGAGTTGAAGTAACTTCTTCGAAAGTTAAACTAACGCTGTCATGATTGGGTTTACCGTTATGGAATATCTGTGTCAGGATATGTTGAAACCACAACACCATCGTTTCTTCGATTGTAAAATTACCAAATTTAACTTAACACCAGATTGTAATTGAATGAGCAACATTTAGTTATAAAAAAGGTCGTGTTGCTTTTTCATTCAATTTTAACTTTTTCAAAGTCTTCTGTATCTTTTGTCCTGGAAAACCTTTAATTTGTATTTGAAACCTTAACATTTGGTCATGTTTGAGTGTTAGATAATTTACATACACCGATTGGATTTTGTATAAAGGCGATGTATAAGGGTATGACGATGATATTGGTCAACCCACCTAATAAATGAGTATGATATATGAAGTAGTTGTTGACGTTTCCGAAGCACATTGGTCAATCTTGGGTATTTGAGAATGTTCGTTTAGCTCCTTTTGTTGTATTTCTTGTTGTTCATTATTTTATTTTTTTTTCATACTTTTTTTTTTGCTACTTTTTTCAGAATTACCCTTGTTAACATCTTTATAATTTGTTCATTATTATCATAAACTTGTTAACAATTTATCGGTACCATATAAAGTTGTTTATTACTATTTTGTTGATCACTCATTTCCATCTTTGTAAGTTGTTTATCGCTATCCTTGTTAATAATCTATCGTTATCCCTTTTATCCTTTCGCTAGCTCCTGAAATCACTCATAGTTTTTGGTCATGTTGTGCTGTCTAGTCAGTCGTTTTTTATGTATTTTTTTGTGTTGAGTCGTTTGCCTTTTGTCGTCTTTTGTTTTTGTTTTTGTCACGGATTGCCATTTTCTCTTTGTATTATGAGTTCTAATATCTTCTTGGTAGCTTCGCCTGGTTTTCATTGTGAGTTTTATTTTACTTTTTATGTTATCATGTATCGTTGAATTTTGAGTTAAGTTTTGCATTTACTTCTTTTTTATACATTTATTACACATCCATATTAAACGTATGATAAGCAATTAATATTTCATTCAGTAGTTGTTGATCACAGTCGAGTTTTTTACCGAAGTTTACAGGATCGTGACATTGACAAACGATAAAAACAGGGCATGTGAAAAACTGACAGATAAGTGATTAGAAAGAGCCATTTGTTCTTTTTATTTTCCGTGTGTTCCTATTTGTTTATAAACTATTTTCTTAACAGTTGTTAAATGATTTGTGGTATTAAATTTAAGCACGTACGTGTGTTTACATTCGATATTTCCCCTCGCACTTGCGCTGTGCGGTGGCCGCAGTTATAAGGAAGTAAGGTCACTGAAGACAGGAAAATCTCATCGAATTAGTGTCTTGAAAGTAAATAATTCAATATCGGTACATTTATGAGGATTTTAATAATATAAAGGATTTTCTTTAATAAAATCACATTCACTTTTTTTATAGTATAAAAAGTATTTGAAACATGTTCCACATTTTTTATTTTCAATTTCAAGTTTCATATGACTCTAATCATTTATCGTTACCTTTGTAAGTTGGTAATTACTGATTTGATAATCATTTGTTGTTACCTTTGTATTTTTTTTATTACTACTATTTTTAATTATTTATCGTTACCTTTGTACTTTTTTAATTACTATTGCTTTTGATTATTTATCGTTATTTTTGTATTTTTTTAATTACTAATGCTGTTAATTGTTTATCGTTACCTTTGTAAGTTATTTATTACTACAATTGAAGGTCATTTATCGTTACCTTTGTTAGTTGTTTATTACTTCCAATGAAGGTCATTTATCCTTACCTTTGGAAGTTGTTTTTAACTTCCATTGAAGGTCATTTATCGTTACCTTTGGAAGTTGTTTAATGCATCCATTGAAGATCATTTATCGTAACCTATGTACGTTATTTATTACTACAATTGAAGGTCGTTTATCGTTACCTTTGTAAATTGTTTTTTTACTACCATTGAAGGTCATTTATCGTTACCTTTGTACATTGTTTTTACTACCATTTAAGGTCGTTTCTCGTTACCTTTGTAAATTGTTTTTACTACCATTGAAGGTCATTTATCGTTATCTTTGTAAATTGTTTTACTACCATTTAAGGTCGTTTCTCGTTACCTTTGTAAATTGTTTTTACTAACATTGAAGGTCATTTATCGTTACCTTTGTAAATTGTTTTTTACTACCATTTAAGGTCGTTTCTCGTTACCTTTGTAAATTGTTTTTACTACCATTGAAGGTCATTTATCGTTACCTTTGTAAATTGTTTTTTACTACCATTTAAGGTCGTTTCTCGTTACCTTTGTAAATTGTTTTTACTAACATTGAAGGTCATTTATCGTTACCTTTGTAAATTGTTTTTTTTTTTACTACCATTAATTGAAGGTCATTAATCGTTGCCTTTGTAAAATGTTTTTTACTACCATTGAAGGTCGTTTATCGTTACTTTTGTAAATTGTTTTTTACTACAATTGAAGGTCATTTATAGTTACCTTGTAAAATGCTTTTACTACCATTTAAGGTCATTTATCGTTACCTTTGTAAATTGTTTTTACTTCCATTGAAGATCATTTACCGTTACCTTTGTAAATTGTTTTTACTACCATTGAAGGTCATTTATCGTTACCTTTGTAAATTGTTTTTTTATAACTTCCATTGAAGGTCATTTATCGTTACCTTCGTAAGTTTTTTTTTATAACTAACCTTCTAGGTCGTTTATCGTTACCTTGTAAATTGTTTTTACTACCATTGAAGGTCATTTATCGTTACCGTTGTAAATTGGTTTTTTTTATAACTTCCATTGAAGGTCATTTATCGTTACCTTCGTAAGTTTTTTTTATAACTAACCTTCTAGGTAGTTTATCGTTACCTTTGGAAGTTGTTTACAACTACACTTGGAGGTCATTTATCGTTACCAGCTGTGTACGTTTTTTTTTCAATTCGTGTTTATCATTTAACGTAAGATGTGTAAGTTGTATATTCTATCCGTTTGCATCATTTATGGTTATATTGCAATATCTGATATTTGTTTACACTTAAGATATGCTGGTTTCTAAAACATTCTCGTCAGTTAAAACAATATAAGTCCATTTATAAACAGACATGGTCTTTAATCAATAATTTGTCAAACGGAGTAAGATCGGGTATGTCTACATGTGTAATCATTGCTAGCTATGCATATTCTTGACCATCATGCAATCATAATCATAATCATATCCTTAAATTAGTTTCAAAAGCCATTGACATAACAGACTGGCAAATGAATATTTTGAGTAAGTTAGTTCTTATAACCTTTTAGTTATAAAATTTACCGTTGAAAGTTATTACTGCTTACCCTTCCGGAGCACCTGAGATAACTGTAGTTTTTTGGTGGGGTTTGTGTTGTTTATTCTTTAGTTTTCTATCTTTTGTCATGTGTACTATTGTTTGTCTGTTTGTCCTTTTCATTTTTAGCCATGGCGTTGTCAGTTTATTTTCGATTTATGAGTTTGACTGTCCCTCTGGTATCTTCCGTCCCTCTTTTATTAATAAGTTCTTAATCAGTATTCTAGCTTTCTTAGTGTATCGAAAAAATATTTGCTATTTCATGATATATTTCTTTCACTTTAATGTCAGCGTGTACAGAGTGAAAGGAAAATATAATATGTTGCAATACATAGAACAGTGAAAATTGAGAAAATAACCAGAAACAAAATAGAGAGAGAATATGTTTTGATTCTAAATAAAACAATCAATAATAATGCTACATAATATACAAAACTAATCTGACTTTGATAGTACTTAGTAATTAGTAGCTTCCCCTTAGTATTTGTGTTGTCGAAAAATAA
Organism: Mytilus galloprovincialis; assembly: GCF_965363235.1. Classification (NCBI taxonomy): domain Eukaryota; kingdom Metazoa; phylum Mollusca; class Bivalvia; order Mytilida; family Mytilidae; genus Mytilus; species Mytilus galloprovincialis. The sequence continues at coordinate 32,904,307 of NC_134841.1, read as the reverse complement.
TGTTTATTATTCTACGTTAACTAGTTTGCCCACACAGCAATATCGGCTACCTTGTCCTTTTATAGGTTTCGTGTAGCAACGAAACAAATAGTGTAAACAAAAACTTAATGTATTTCAATCCTATAATGAACGAATGAAAATTTAAAAAGAAACGATAAAACAAATGTTTTGGTTGTCAATGAACGAATAATAATAATGAGACATCAAAACAAAGCAAAACAAAACATAAAACATCCACAGTTCAAGAAACTCTTTTAAACTGTCTGAAGCTAAATCTCTTCTTTCATATATTTCTATGCACTTTAAATGTAATCGTTTGGTGTAAATTCTACGATTGCAATTCGAGTAGATTCCATGTCATTGGCTTTCAAAAAAGTGAGAGGTTCAGCTAGCTATAAAAGAGGGACGAAAGATACCATAGGGACAGCCAAACTCACAAATCGACAACGTCATGGCTAAAAATGAAAAGGACAAACAGACAAACAATAGTACACATGACACAACATAGAAAACTAAAGAATAAATAACACGAACCCAACCAAAAACTAGGGGTGATCTCAGGTGCTCCGGAAGGGTAAGCAGATCCTGATCCACATGTTGCACCCGTCGTGTTGCTTATAAGATAACAAATCCGGTAAATAGTCTAATTCGATAGGTCACATTTATGAAAGGGAAGGGGATTGTAGTTACGACGTTAGGAACATATCCGATATATTGTATTCAGATTGTTATAAAACAGGTTTAATCCAACATTTTCTACATAAGAAAACTGCCTTTATCAATTCAAAGGAATATGACAGTTGTTACCCTTTCGTTTGATGTGTTTGAGCTTTTGTTTTTGCCATTTGATTTGGGATTTTCTGTTTTAAATTTTCCTTGGAGTTGTGTATTTTTGAGATTTTAACTTTAACGTCATTTACCTGGAAGAGGACTTAACCTTTCAGATTAGAATAAGAAATACGTGTGTAAAGAAAATACAATTTGTTTATCAATATTGAATTATAAAAGAACAACTGCATTTACTTGACCCAATCTGGTTTTTTTTTTACTAGAATCATTGTGATTATCGCTGAACCAACATAATGGTTTACTTTTACAAATTGTGACTTGGATGGAGAATTGTCTCATTGGCACTCATACCACATCTTCTTATATTTATATATTCTAAAGAAAAGTTTGATTGTGGACACGATACTAGAAGATATAAGGATATAGAAAAGAGACTTCGTACAACTGGTAAATTAACCAATATACTCTTGTTTAGATAATGACCACTTATAACGTTGGTAGTTGAAGATGCAGATGTTCTTCTCCTGTTGGAGTAACAATGAAACACACAATAGATTTAACAATAGTAATAATTAACTCTGTGAAAAGTGTAAGGTATCTGTAGGATCTCCAAGTGAACTGGCAATACCTTATTTCTTTATCAAATACAGGTATTGTTTGCTAGGACAACAGTGTATGTGTTGGTTATGTTTTCCCTTACCAAAATCAAGAGTTCGAGTAATGAATGCGTTTAAAAGGAATATTTGAAAACTGATGCATTTACCTTCAAAGAAAGCGACATTTTCCATTTATCAATAAAATAAACTATAAACGAACATGCAGGTGTCTTGTAAAAACACTTTAATGTGAAATTATGCTCGGATTTGATCGATTACAATTAGACAGTATAAAATTTGTATCACCACTCGAAAATGTAATTAATCAAGTACTAAAATATCTAGTTGTCATACAATACTCGATCGTGTTTTATTGAACATTTTAACCATCCGGCTTCGCCTTAGCGCTTAACGTCCAATGAACATGATCAAGTATTATCTAACCTATACAGGAAATATTGTATTCAGATTGTTTAACAATATGTTATATAGCTAAAGGAATGCCAGCTTTACGAGATATGATAAAAACTAAAATGGGATTTGTTTTTGTTAAGTTATTAATGAAAGTTATATATATATTATATATATATGTATATAAAACGTCTGAATAGTAGTCAACGATTTACCCCACGAGGGCGCTGGATCGTTACGAGTAACGATGCATGTACACAATAAATAAATTATAATAAACGCCTAAAAAAAAGTGTACACAACAACACCAAACTATAAATGTAATTATTTATAAATATTTCGAATAACAGATATCCTTCCTCAGTCAGATTCTGATGTTAAATGAATCATCTTTAAGTCTTCTTAGATTATACTATTACAATCTTGAAATATATACAATGAAAAAGTCAAACCGAACATCAGTTAAGACGCTTGTACCATTCTAAAAATTTGTTAAACATTTTGTAATTTTATTGACGTAATCATTCTTGTACCATAATTGTCGTTCCCGTTAAAGTTTTAGAATTGTGCTAGTTCATATCGCACATAATTGCATATATTTGAACTTCCAGTTGTAATAAGCCATATAACCTATGTCATGTTTAACAAATTTTTAGAATGGTACAAGCGTCTTAACTGATGTCTGGTTTGACTTTTTTTAGTATAAATTTCAAGATTGTAATAGTTTAATCTAAAAAGACTTAAAGATGATTCATTTAACATCAGAATCTGACTGAGGAAGGATATCTGTTATCCGAAATATTTATAAATAATTACATTTATAATTACCTTTTTTTGCATTTGGTGTTGTTGTGTACACTTTTTTAGGCGTTTATATATGTATATATACAGTGGAATAATAGTTCGCTTTCAGCAGCAATTTTGATCATTTTGTCAAAATTAGCTAGTAACACCGCTGATGAATTATTTACTTGCAAGTTAATAATTCGACCTCATTCCATCCGTATGCATGTGACCTTCAATCAAACCCTTTACTCGAGATTGGTTACGCATCTGCTAAGCTGTTAAATGGAAAAAGGATGTCAACATTGGAAGTGAAAGTATGATGAATGATTTGGTTGACTTTTTCGATCCACAAACAATCATTGTTATACAGGTAATAACGATGAAGTCCATACTTATTAGCCTAAAATATGAAATAAAACAAACCTAGAAAATCCATTGCATGTGGTCGCTATCTGCTTATATCTATATCTATGTTCATATCAGATTATATGACCGTCGACGGCTTTGAAGGTCAAGTCGATGATTAATTAGAAGACATCTTGACGAAAATTCACACGAAATGTTGATATATATCATCGAGTCAATGCAATCAATTATTTGTTTTGAACTTTTTGCAATTTGGATATACGTTTTAGTATGTAAAAAATCAATTGTGAGAATTTGAGTCAAATTGGTGTATATTATTTTGACAGCTAATACCTTTAAAGAACGACAAAGTTTTATATTATTAAACAATTAATGGATCTTTGTTCTGCATTTTAACATTACGTAATCAATAAATTGGCAAGGAAAAATAATTTTGAAGGGAACTACTCAAACATGTAATTTTTACTAGAAAGAAAATGTTTCGTTAGTTAAAATACCGAACGTCTTAGTTTTTCACCTTTCTTTTGTAATGTTAAATGCACTAATCATTATATTTATATACAGGTCATATCAAAGGTATAACTACAAAATTTAAAAGGTAATAGCATGATATAAAAAACTGAATGCTCGGGGACAGAAGATGGCGGACCATTGTTTGGACTTAAACGGTCAATGTCGTTAAATGTTGCATATCTAATTACAAGTAAAAGTCTAACTTTTTTCTGATGCTCATGAATAGAAATCTACTAAAATTACATTTTGGGATTCATTTCAAGGGTTAAAATACTAGAAAACTATAGAATACTAGAAGGCTTGGAGGGGTATAGATAAACTATTAATGCTAATTTTCTCCACAAAATTGTTATAATTCAAAATGTCTACCAATCTTAAAATAAAAACGGGTGTGGGAATTTTTCGCTACATTGAAGACCTATTGGTGGCCTTCGGCTGTTGGCTGCTCTATGACTTCTCCTTTCCTTTATATTTAATCTGTATAAGTTTCAGTCAATTCAAGCAAATAATACTAAAGTTATTATCCGTAAAATAGTTTGTGAGAGACACACAGACGGACGGACGGAAGGGTTGAACAAGCGATAAGAAAATTTTAAAACGGTCCTGATTAGTATTATATGCTTCTTCCGTTTTCAGTTTGCAACTAGCATATGATCTTTGTTACAGAATTTGTTTAATCTAATATGCATATTCTTTTTTAAACATGAGCCTATCTTAAGATTGACATATTGTTTAAACACTTATGTATTGTCAAAAACAGTATGTTGAACTCTCGGGGCCTTTTGTTTCTTTGTGCACTCTGGGTAATGGTATCATTAATGTTTACCAATGTGAAACATCTCCCGTATTCATAATGTTATATTAATAAAATTGAGAATGGAAATGGGGAATGTGCCAAAGAGACAACCCGACCATAGAAGGCATCTTTCATATGTGTTTAATAACTTTAATGGAAATAAACCAATTCATTTAAAATTAAAGTAATCATTGTGAATTATACAAAATAAAAACAATCAATTTCTATGGTTATTAAACTTGTATATATACACAGATTCCATTAATTTAAAGCACTTGACAAGAGAACGAAGGCACCACATGAACTATGACAGTTACATAAAACAGAAACCGTTCTTATAAACTTCAACTAGGTTATTGTTGTTTTAAATCATAGTCACTTGTCTTATAGAAAAAACGCAACTTAAAAGATAAATCGTTGAAAATCAATCATTGCAGCCAGATTACGCAATATACATAAAAAAATAATGAACTGATGTTGTAACAAATAATCTGTAAATAATTTATCATACTGTACAAATTTGATCATGTTCTAATCCTTATATATATAGTGACTCTTCTATGCCTTCGCAGAATTTATACTACGATACGGGACCGTGCGTCATGCTGTAGAAGATAAAACGCATGAAAACGTAAAGGTCATTTTAAGGGTAACACTTACTACCGAAATGTAGACTTCTGGACTAAGAATGCGTTAAACATAACATGTATACGTTTACCTTGAATTTATAGTGACTAAGATTGATGGGCCTTCAAATAGGTTATATACATTTCGATACAAGATTTAAGTTTGCAGTTGTTATATTTAAATGATGTCTTAGAAAATGCATGTGTAAAGTTTTATAGTTAAATCATGAACTGCAATGCATCATTCGCAGAAAAGTATTTATCTCTAGATAATAATATAGAATAAAATAGTTGAATGTTCCCCATACTTCGCAAAACAAGTACAATGACCTCTAACTGTAAATTAACAAAAACTTGAATAATTTCAAATTTTACTCTTACTCAAACAAACAAAAATAAATCTATATCTATCATATCGTACAAACATAGAACACTTCAAGGAAAATACATTTACAAATTTACAAATAGTATTATCCGTTCAGGAGAATACTTAAAATAAGTGTTAATCTGTGCTGCATATATAATTCGATATCGTTACATTTTTTTCGAAATGGTATGTGTTATATATAACCGAGATATTTAAGTGTTTTTTTAGATAGAACGCCCATGGTTTTCTACCATTGAAACATAACTAGCTTAGTTTACATAAACCCATATAATCTACTTTTCTCTTTGTAATTTATGTTCACAGGAAACTATTTTGATATAACGATATAAATGTATCGAGATAACGATTTAATTATATCGAATTAACGATATAAATATATTGAGATAACGATATAATTTTTTTTTTCTCTGGGCTTTCGTAGATATAAATGTTGCGATTTACAAGAAGGGTTTTTATATACTTCTCATCTATTTGGTTTTTTGCAAAAAATGTGGCAAACAGCAAATTTTTTTTGCAGAGAAGATATAGTTCTGTCTGTTGTTTCCAGAATCATTGGGCATAGCGTTGTAATTTAAACATGTGAACGTATACCCAATGACGTTTTAATAAACAATTTCGTTTTTTGTTTAATCAAAATTCCGATTCCAAGCGTCAGTAAGATAGCATTAAGCCATGGGACATCAGCATAAACCAGACAAGTAAATTAAAGTTTGAATGATCAATAATGCGCATGTCTTCCTTATTTACACGAGTCAATAAAATATTAGAGCAGTGACCTTAAAGCTTGAAGAACAATGGGAAAGGTCAAAATAATGCCGGAGTTATTTACAACATGAAAATTATATTTTTTTTTTTTTATTAAAACAATGCATGCTGAGAAGATTTTTTTTCGGAAAAATCTTAAACTATTTTATATCGTACAGTACTGTACATAATAAAATTTGCTGAAACCTTCATGGTTTTATAATATAAATTCAGTCATTTCGAATTTTTCCTGTTTCTTGAAAGGAACGTGTCAATTGTTAAATTGATAGGCAATTAAAATTACTCAAAGCAACCAATCAATTAAAAAAATGGAAATAAGTATTTGATTTGCTACCCCAACACTAGAAGAAAAGTTGTTGAAATATTTGTTACATGCTTGTTCTAGATTCTCCAGTTTCCGGACGGAAAGGTTTCCCGACAGACTATACGCTAGGAGGAACATATGTCACATTTGAGTCGGCAGTGATGGCCTTTTAATATTAAACAATTGAATCAACAACTATTTGACGTCAGTATTCACGAATACAACAAGTATCCCTAGTTGAATACAACAAGTATGATCAGTTGAATACAACTCAGTTTGTTTCAGAGTATAATAGTTTTATTATCAATACGCTTGGCATGAACTCAAATAATCACGTGACAGGAAAGCACACTGACAGATAATTGGCATTCCGAAAACGAGAAGAACATATCACTAGCAGTAACACTTTAAAGATAACAGATAGAGGTAAATATTTATTTTGTACATTTATATCAATAGAACTAATTTTTCTTTTTTAGTTGATATTTAACAAGATATTTAAACAACTTTTTTCTAAGAGCTGAATTCATCACGCTACACATTAAATTTATTACATAGTGGTTAATGTACAATGTAAATAGGTGGCTTGGCAGGTGTAATAAAACCTCGTGTAAACGTAAAGAAAAATCTTGGCCTTCCGCCAATTTTATATGTGAACTTTAGTCGTCTGCTATTTTCACTTGGGCGGTAATTATCTCGGGACGTTTATGTTTCTATTGACGACCTTTGTTGATTAAAGATAGTGGTATGGTATTGAAATGCCACAGTAAATAATGTTACCATGACTACGTTATCCGGTAATTGTGAAGTATGATATTGATTATTTGTCTCGTGGGAAATGAAGCGATAAAAAGTGGCGTGTTGAGAGGCGCTTGATATTAGATTGGGTAATATTAGATAACAGCGTACATAGATATTTTTTGATATTCGGCGTTAGATTATTTGATTGTATGCTCGATGAATAACTGTGACGTCGCAATATTTGTTTAACTCACAGAGTGACGTGTAAAATACGTAATTAAAGACGGACCAAGTAGTCGATATCTGAAGATGGGCTACATTTTTGATGATTGTTTGTCCCCTGCGCAATGCGTTGCGGGGGTATAGAAACACCGGGTATCCGTCCAGTCTTGTTGGTGTTCTCGCGTGTTCAATTCTTGCCATATTATTATAAAAAATTCCTCATAAATTTAAATCAGCAATGTCTTGGACAAGTTCGAAAGTCAGTGCCGATCAATTGATTTAAAACAAAAAATCCCCCTAGAAACATTAAATAAATATATGAAAAATTGCATCGCTCATGTTTTCAATTATTGTCCGAATTTTATGAAGTTTTATAAGCGATGTATTTGACGAGTTCGAATATCAATTATTTTCAAAAGAGTTATTGCCATTGGAATATTAATCATATGGGGGAAAATGCCTTATGAGCATTTTAATGTGCACAATTCTTGCTGGACTTTTATGAAATTTATATTTATATCATCAATGTCTTTGGCGAGTTCAAAAATCAGTGCTGATAAATTATTCTTAAAGTTTGATGCCCTATGGAAATATTGATTTATATGATATAGAAAATTGCTTTTTAAATGCTCTAATGTGGACATTTTTTGTTGGATTTTTATGAAACTTAAATCTTCGTCAATATCTTTGACACTTTCGAAAATAAGTGCTGATAAAATGTTTAAGTTATGGAAATATTATTTATAAAGGAAATCATATTGCATTGGCTCTGAAGCTTTCATTTCTCTGAGATATAAATAAAATGATAGTAAAAAAAAGTTATGCCTCCGCCGTAGCGGAGAGGGCATGCAGTTTTACCCTTGACTGTCCGTCCGTCAGTACGACAGTCATATGCATGTTGCAATGTGTCTTTATTTTACTGTAATAGATATTTTTAGAGGACTTATAATTTGAATATCATTTTTTTTACATTATTTTTTTTAAAAAAAGGGGACGCATAAACTCTTTTTTTAATGGTAGGGGATCTTATAATACTTTGTCTCTGTTAAAATTTCGTGTATCGGATTGTCATTCTAGAAGCAAAATTCAATTGTGGTAATTAAAACTGAGAATACACGATTTTCTATGACTTAACCAAAAAATCGGATTTGGTACACAAAAAACATATACAGACGCACGAGTATTAATAATTTTATCTCTACAATCAGTCACAAAGTTGTTTCGAATAGGTTGCTCACAATTACTTCTGTTATTAGATGTCACGTTAATATCGGAAAAACTGTACATAAGTTTCAGAACATTTGTAGTCAGAGAAGGGAAACCAAGTTTGGGACGTACGTCCGTACGTACGTTCTGTCTTTGTTTTTTTTTTTTTTTTATTGATAAACACCCAAAAATTGTATCCTCGAACGTTCATGTCATCGAAAGTTGAACTTAGAACTGAAGTATATGCCGTCGCCTAGTATGAACTCAATTATTATCTTGGGACAATTACGTAATAGTTCAGTATCAAGTGTCGTATACAGAAACTGTTTTATATTTACACGAAACGTTCAATTAGTTTAAACATTCCTAACATTTGTACAAGATTAACTACTAAAAAGCAAATATTACAACTTGTACTATAATCTAAATAAAATCGATTAAATTGTTTTCGAACTTCGAATTTATAAGAGTTAATATGGTTTCAATTACTTTAAGTATTGATTACTCTGTACTATCATATAGTTATATGGAAAGCACGTCGTCCAATCTCTACTTATAACACTTAATTAAATCAAGGAGGTCATATAACCTCCTTGATTAAACAGACTGAAACTAATTACATTCCGTCTTTTTGTACGAAATTTGTATCATTTATTTAAAACCATTTTTGTATACATATCCAATGTGTCGAAAAAAATGGTTAAAATGTGTTTGACACGTCCGACAGTCCGTCAGTCACTTTTGGTTTCCGATTAATCACTTCGACCAAATTGTTATTGTAAACATAAAATATCGAGAGCACCTGTGTAGCTCGGTGAGATGACCTTAGTCGTTACTTAAATTTTAAACATATATAAAAAAGAAAAATCAAATCTCTTAACTAATTGATTGCCATCAGTTTGTTTAAGATTTAGTCGAGACAATATTTAAAATTTCCGTTGATCATTCAATCATTTTATAGCTGACTATATATATATATATATATATATGCGGTATGGGTTTTGCTCATTGCTGAAGGTGCTATGGTGAACTATAGCTATTTATTTCTGTGTAATTTGGTCTCTTTTGGAGATTTCTCTCATTGGCAATCATACCACATGCATCATCTTTTTATACGACCGCAAAAATTGAAAATTTTTTGGTCGTATATTGGTATCACGTTGGCGTCGTCGTCGTCCGAAGACATTTGGTTTTCGCACTCTAACTTTAGTAAAAGTAAATAGAAATCTATGAAATTTTAACATAAGGTCTATGACCACAAAAGAAAGGTTGGGATAGATTTTAGGAGTTATAGTCCCAACAGTTTAGGAATTAGGGGACAACAACAGGTCCCTAATAAGCATTTTTCTTGGGTTTTTGCACAATAACTTTAGTACATGTATAAGTTAATAGAAATCTATGAAAGGAGTAGGTCCAGTTAGACCCCTTTTTGGCCCCAAAATATAGCAGTTTTACAAAATTGTTAAAATGTAAACTTTTATTTATTTATTGGACAGTAGAATGCTTCTGCTACATAAATATGGGCTGTTTTTCATTTGATAATACAATGCACATATATCGGGTACTAGCACCATTAAGTCATGCTAAATTACTGAAATCTTCACAATTCTAGCATTTTAGTTGAATTTTGGACGGTTTTCGTGTAAAACGAAAGTGGCCGCATTCGTGTTCATCATTAATATTGAAATGTAAGGTTGTATTTTATGATTATACATAACATATATAAAGGTTGAGGATGAACACGGATGCGGCCACTTTCATTTTTGACAAAAACCATCTGAAAAGTGACATTTTTCGGCATATTTGGTAGATTTTTCATATTTAAGCTTGAATCGGATCGTTTTTTATGACTAAATCAGTTAAAATCTTTCACATAAACTAATCGAATCAAATGAAATAGACACTTAAGTGTTTAAAAAGTGGTCAAAATCTTTCGTCAGATGAACCTGAAATTTGAGGCCAAAATCGGTCCTTACCGGACCTACTCCTTTTAACACAAGGTTAACTGTTTATGACCACAAAAGCAAGGTTTGAATTGATTTTTGGAGTTTCGGTCTCAACGAATTAGGGGTCAAAAGGATCCAAAATTATCTTTGTTTGATTTCATAAAAAAAATGAATTATTGGGGTTATATATATAGATATGCCAAATCTTACCGTGTATTCAGATTCTTAATGTTTGGTCCTGTTTTCAAATTGGTCTACATTAAGGTCCAAAGGGTCCAAAATTAAACTTGGCTTGATTTTATCAAAAATTGAATTCTTGGGGTTCTTTGATATGCTGAATCTAAACATGTACTTAGATTTTTGATTATGGGCCCAGTTTTCAAGTTTGTCCAAATCGGGGTCCAAAATTATTATATTAAGTATTGTGCAATAGCAAGAAATTTTTAATTGCACAGTATTGCGCAATAGCAAGAAATATCTAATTGCACAATATTGAGCAATAGCAAGAAATTTTCAATTGCACAGTTTTGCGCAACAGCAAGAAATATTCAATTGCACAGTATTGTCCCGTTTTCAAATTGGTCTACATTAAGGTCCAAAGGGTCAAAAATTAAACTTTGTTTTATTTCAACAAAAAATGAATATATGGGGTTCTTTAATATGCTGAATCTAACCATGTATTTAGATTTTTAATATTTGGGCCCAGTTATCAAATTGGTCCACATTGCGGTCTAAAGGGTCTAAAATTGAACATTATTTGATTTCATCAAAAATTGAATTCTTGGGGTTCTATGATATGCTGAATCTAACCATGTATTTAGATTTTGGATATTGGACCATAATAGGTAAAAGTCCAATTTAAAATTTTAAAGTTTTTATGTTTAAGTTCTTAGACCACATTCATTCTGTGTCAGAAACCTATGTTGTGCATGTCAACTATTTAATCACAATCCAAATTCAGAGCTGTATCAAGCTTAAATATTGTGTCCATACTTGCCCCAACTGTTCAGGGTTTCACCTCTGCGGTCGTATAAAGCTGCGCCCTGCGGAGCATCTGGTTATATTTTCATTTGTCTTTTTTATTCTTCTATTTTTCTGCTTTTTGCTTTCCTATCATATAGTTTTGTCATTGTGGTCTTCGTCAGACTGTCTGTAGACTTTATTTTACAATGCAGTTGACAGATTATCTTTTGAATTTAAATTGATTTAAAGTGCCAAGATTGTAGCTTAACAGTTCAAATTATCAGTCCAGAACTGACCAAACTGGCATTAAAGTTTTTCTTTTTCTTTCTTTATCAAAATAGAAACGGCTTTCAAATAAATGCTCAAATTGTTTATAATGTTAAATAGCTAAAAAAAAAGTTTAATGCTTCAAAATTTGATAAGTCAGATTTTGGGCTTTTCCCGGCACCTTGTATGGTATTTGTTTCTTGTTTTGGGTGGTTGAGGCATTGGTTGTAGTATATAACATCCGACTTTCCGCATTTTCGCTCTCTCGTCTCCATAATCCAATTGTTGTCAGGCCATTTTAGTTGTTATCCTTTAGATATTAAGCTGTTTGGCTTGTTATGCAAATAGTGAGATGGCGTTTCGTGATTATTTACAAGGAATAACTGCCCTTGAACTTATCTAAAATATTTCATGGCTTATTGTTTTTATGTCCTTGTCGTGGCGGAGGGGTTATAAGTTTAGCCTTTGTCCTTTTCTGTCCGTCTATCCGTCCGTTCGTCTGTCTGTCCAAAACTTGGTTTTCGTTCTCTAACTTTCATGACTTTAGTTTGCCACAAGTTATGAAAATTATACACAATGCTTATTTCCATAAAACACATTCAAAATTATACTTCTTATGTTTCTATATCCTTGGGTTTGAGTGTATCTAAATAGTTAACTCTGAAAAGCGCGTAGGACGCACGAAATACATAATAGAATTAGGTTCATGAGCAGCGGATTCACGGGAATCCTAGATGCCCTGCCCCTACCTTTTTCCGGATTGTAAACTTATGTTTTCTTCAAGTATATATTTATGATTTTGTTCTCTCCCTTTAAAGGCAAAACAAATCGGCCCCACTCCTACAAATTGAAAAATAATATGCTGGCTCTGCAAGAGAAATTAACGCATTGGATTTATCCCGTAATTACATTGTGTCGACACTGGTTTCTGTCGAATCAATGTCGATACCCTTCAGCCGAGATGGAGTTGAATTAATAATTCACTGGCATGTTACCGTTTCGACTATTTTAGTTGAGGAGAACGCTTTTAGTTGAGTAAAGCGCAAGGACGGATTCAGGATTCCTAAAAACCATATATTCATATGTATATATATATCGCCGAGCGGAGCGAGGCTTAAAAAAGGGTATACGATTTTATGCTTAAACTGGTATATTTTTCAATCAAAGGCGGCGCAAATGAAGCCGATAACTGCTGATCTATTTTATAAATGATAACCATGCTTGATAAAATTTTGAAATCCGTTAAAAAAAAATACGGCTTACTGATTTACTCTGACAAAGTTTTACGGAATGAATTTTAAAATATTCCGTCTATATCTGACGTCTTAATTTAATTTAAGGATGTACTTAGGTGAGGTTAGTCGAAAATTAATAAATTAAGAAGTTAAAATTGATACTATAAGCTGGTAGAGCATCAATTAAGGAATAAAATAAGCTAAAAATATTGAAAGGTCATGGACCTCCTTTTTGAGATATTTGAGATTTAAAATATGGCGGGAAAAGGCTGACTCGGACTTTTACCTTATATTTGCATTGGTATTATTATGTCTCAAAACAAAAGAAAGAAAATTGAGAATCTTCTAAAATTTTGGTAAATGAACTTTCATGAGATATTAAGTCTTATATAAAAAAAATAAATGGGTGTTATGGGGCAAAATATTTTACATTGTATTGTATGGAAAACCACCAAGGAGTCCGAACATTTGACACAAATTCCAAAACCTCACTTAAGTTACATTCCAGTTGCACTCAAGAGAGTTATTGGGTTGTTTCGAATAACATGGCAAAAATATGGATATATAGATCTATTAATAATTTCTAAGTGCTGTGTACAAGTAATCATTAACACATCCTGACTCACAATGTCGGATATCCGTTTACTGTTTTTGATATTATTTGGCATTTCCGTTCAAAAGAATATAGAAATTTTAGTCAAGTATTTAATTTATATATCTAATCTTTTATTTTTTTTTTTTTTTTTTATTGTTTTATTTAACTTGTTTGTTTGTTTTATCCTTGGACTATCCGGGAAATCCTTTTATGTTTAGATCCGGATTACAAAGGCTTAACATTAATCCGGATAACATGACGCATGTGTTTCTATGACAACGTCGTTACAGTAATTGATTAGTATTGAATAATAGTTTCAGCCTACAGATAAAATGACATGATAACATTATCTGTGAGTGCCTACGGGATCGTTCCTGTGGTAACATGCACAGCTGTTTATAGAAATATCGTCTGCTGCAGCTGTTACTTGTCGTCTGCTATATTTTAAAAATGCTGATGATATAATTGAAATACGATTGTCACTCTAAGTCTGTTTTTTATGTGTCGTCGTCAAATTATAACATTTCATGAACAAGGTCGCAGGTGTGTCTAGTGATTAATTGTACACATGTACGAATGTTTACCTGTGTTCTATTTAAGTAGATGATATAATCAGTCAATCCAAGTCCAGAGAATTCGCCACAGGTAAACTGGTTGTATATGTTATTGCCTGTGCCTCCAGCTTATATTGATTACACTTTAGAAATACCAATCAATTGTTTAATTTCGTACTTCTTGTTTGAATGAATAGCGTTATGGGCCTCGTGCCAAATCGTATTATACACAGACTATAATAAACCTTTTGTTTGCAGGAATAAACTAAGCCATGCAGAAAAAGGTGGTATTTAAATATGAATGTCGGCTGTTGAAAGGGGCTCCTATAATTCATAATCACAATGCATTTCCGTCGAACATTCAAATGATTAAATTAATTATTGTTCGATTACTAAAAAAAACAAATGAGATATCACTCCGTTTATCATGAAAACTTGCTAGTAAAATTTGCACACTTTTCGACGAATAAAACTTGTCGAGATAACATTAATTAAGTAGACTTGGCTGTCTGCCAGAAATTGAGATTGTTCAGCTGTCATGATTAGCATGTCAAAGGACAGGATATCAGCCTGAAGCTAAGGTTATTAAATGGTTTCCATTGGCAACTCACGGTGATTGGACATGAGTTATTAATTTCGGCAGTTATTAGTCACAATGTGAGATGATTGGGAATGTGTTCACAGGACTCACATGATACGAAAAATGGATCAATACTTGAAATATTTGTACAGTGGGATAATAGTGTACAACTCGTTAATTTATATACAGAGGTAAATATTCAGGGGAAGTGTAACATGTTTTATTGGTATTTTTGCGTCGATAAATTTATGACCGGATAATGTAAACAATGGATATTTTTTATCAACACATGTATGTATGTGTAGATTTATTGCGCATGAACACGTTGAGTATTGATGAACTGATAGGAGATAGTGAAATTACGTCAATTTTATTTTTATTCGACGTCATGTGGATGCACATGAATGGATCGTTCAAGCGTATTATTACTATGATAAGCTAAACTGACGCTTTTAGTTTTATAAACAATAGAAGTACGCATTAACTTGATTTTTAAGCAGTTTTAAAAAGGAGCTTGAATATGACAGATCCAGTTGGAAAGCAAGTCCTTGGAAACGTCCGTTGTCGTCAAGCTTTATCAGCAACAATAGCAGGGGGAATTAATAAGGTGGCGCTACAGTCGTCCGTAACGTCAAAAAGTCCGCCAAATGAATCGGCTAAAAGATTGACGTTTAAAGTATTTTTTGCAACTTGTCATGCTTTTATTACAATTAAATTTTTAAATTTGTAGGTTTTGTGACCAATATAATTTCTTTATAACATACAAACATTACAAAAAATAGCTTGTTATTGCTATTCCTTTATCCTGTCCGTTCTAAAAAAAAATAGCCATCTTTTTTGTTCGCCAAAAAAATCGATTTTTCCTAATTTGACGTTTGCGTATCCAAATACAGAAAAGAACGGTTATAATCTTAAATGAAACCGGGAAACCTATTTTAAATTTCTACACTGTTTTGAAGCCATCATTTTTTACTTTTATACATCAATTTTAGTGACCACCAGCCATGTCAATTTTTATCTGGTTTTAGCTACGTTTCTACTTCAAAACAGTAAAGTTTAGCTCCTTTTCATTGTATCTGTTTCAAAGTGCTCTAAAATACTGATTTTATTAAAGACATGAATGAAATTTTGATTAAAAGTTGTGGATTTTCACAATTCAATACGATACTTGTATTTTAAAGTAACTAAAACCCCTTTTGATCCCCTACACAAATTGACGGTGACATTGTTTTCTTTTTTCAACATACGTCATGTAACGTTTATAACAAAATATGTGTCAGGGTCATGTGCATAGTAAAAATTTACACATTGGAACTTTAGTGAAACAACAAACAAAGATCTTCTTTATTGCGTTTAAAGCTAAACGTCTTGGAAAATTCTGACAGATCTGACAAATTATTGATAGCCTACTGTATGGATGGACAAAAGCACAAAAATAGCAATAAAAAATGCATTGCAAAGAAAATTCTGTAGGAAAAAAACATATGAAAAAAGAAAATGAAGGTCAGTTAATAAAATTTTGCTTATATTATTATCTCTTAACTTAGTAAGCTATATTTTCATTCTCAATTTTATAGTAATGTGAGCAAAAACTAGCTTATCAAGCCAAGTCAGCCAAACAAGAAGTTTATTCATAGAGATGTGTTCTTACAAAATTGAATTTATTCAAATGGCAAATTCTTGTCAAATTTAAGCATCTTTGATCATTATTGAAGTAAAATGCACAAAATTTGTCCCACCAGTTTCATTTCATTTCCTATTACTAGTATTCAGGTAAAGTATATATACAATACTTTGTTTATAAATATGTAATTATTTAAAGAAGCTGATACAGCAACCTGTTCAAGAGAAGAAGCCCCATTTTTTCCAAAAAGTTTACTTTCATAATCTATAAAATACCCTGAGAAATAAGACTAAGGGCTACTGTGCAAGCTAAACTTATAGTTTAATTTTCCAATAATAATGATTCTGAAATTCAAAATTGTGTCACTTTCACTTATAATTTAAAGCATATTTTTTACAGAATTTCTGTCAATATTTTTGGTATAAAACTTATAAATCCTTTATTTGTATTTTACTGTTCAACTAAGAAACATAGGCTTGAGTTTAAAGGCTCTCTTAATTTGAAGAAATTTGTTGAGACTCTTGGTCACACTTTATAGAATATAAAATATATATGATCAGTACTATTTATTTAATAATTATATCAATTTTCAAAAGATTATTGAAATTGTATAAACTATGTTTTATTGCATAAAATATAATTAGAAGTGTTTAAAAAAAATTCTGCTAGGAATGATCCCACATATAAAAATTACATGTAGTATATTTCATCCGCCAGATCTAATTTCTTTCAATATAGCTAGGTTTTTAATTTTACATGTAGATGTCATTATCCACATTTCTGAATTGTTTTTTTTTTTACTACAGTAATATTTTGTCTTTTAATATAAATTTACATTTTATAGCCCTTCTCTGAAAGATAGGGGGAAGTATCTCTTCTTTATATTATCATAACATAGTTATAAATCGAGTTCGTTTATTTTCTTTCTAATTTTTGTAAAGTAAACTTTTTTTTTAATTTTTATGCATTTTGCTGGGTTTTTATTTTTGACTGGTGATATTAAGGGGAGATAACCACTTGCACAAATCGGCATAAAAACCACCGCTTCGGTTTGAAATCAATTTGACGTTTGCGTATCCAACATTCTATTGCCGAGATATTCATATCGAGTGTTTGTCTTAATGAGATGCTTTATTAAATTTAAATTCAGCCCATCATTTTTAGTTTCCTCGTAAATATTTAGATTTTTCGTTCAGGAGACTTGACAATTTTCACCCAAACTCCAAGTTTGCAGATAAAATAAAGAATAAAGGACTTTGATTTGATGTGTGAGCTTTGACGAGAATAAACTATGGATACTCAAGATTAGTTAGGTCAATAAGTTTTTATTACGACAATAGTATTCAGTGAGTTAAAATGAGGTTTGTCTCATCCGTTTTTTTACTGAATTTTCACGGTCACGTGACTCTATTGTTGCTGATAAACTTGGGGTCAAACCGTGACCTGCTTTCCAACTGGATCAAAAAGTTTGATACGACGTTAAAATCAACTGAATTTATTGTGACGTCAAACCTACATAATATGACGTCATTAATGACGTCAAATGAGCATGTACGATTATAAATATCGGACCAGTCAAAATATGCAAGATTTGATGATTTTTTTTCTGATAAATCTTCATCAGCTTTTTTTTTTTTCTGAATCTTTTATGTGTGAGTTAATACTATCATTGAGAGTAGGTCTACTTGGCTTTCTTAATCCAGATATTTGTATAGCAAAACCGACTAATGTATTATTGATATTAATTGGACATTTAAGCACCGACATAAACTATTAACTTTTTAAAGATTTGTTAAAACTTAACAAGTTCATTGTTTATTTACGTTTTTATACGTTGCGATATTTCGTACTATTTGTATTCTTTTCTATTTCAGAATTGCAAATGAAGATCTTCAATGACAGAAACTTTGACGATTCCTGAAGAATTCACATATTATGTAAGACATTTCTTTTAACATATAGAGATAGAAATAAGAAGATGTGGTATGATTGTCAATGAAGCAATGCCAACTATCCACCAGAGACCAAATTACGTACATGCTAAAAAGACGTTTGCGTCCCAGGTAACTACATCACTCGTAAAAATGATACGTTTTTTTTTATAATATACAAGTATGGCGTATTCACATACAAGTAAAGCTAATTCACCTATCTATATTATATAATAATAAATGATTGTCGTATACTGTCAGCATTTGATGAATGGTTGATTCACAATGTCGTGGTTTTAGGAGAATTCAACATATTACAGTCATATTATAATATAAATTATCATTTTATCCCTTTTAATCATATCGCAAATGAGTCCACATCGTCTGTACCAGAGGGAGTCTCAGAGTCACACATGTGTCCACATCGACTGTCTGCTGTCACATAGTGTTTTGAAATAAAGCATTATTGAAATTTTAATGGTATTGTATCGTCAGAGGGACACGTGTCCAAATTTAAAAAATTCACAACTGCATTACTATATTTTCATTTCTCCGATGTAATGTCATCCGGGCGTATGCCATAATATATATCGATTGACGTCATATTTGGGCATTGCGATGTCATAGACGCCGAGCTGTCGTTTTTCCTGGCAAACGAAATGTTACCAATCGGTGAAAGGGTACCACACCCTGTTGTACTAAACAATGGACGTCTTGCAACCATTTGTTATATGATGCATTGATTGGGAGACCTCAAAGGAATGGAAAAATGAATTTGTATATCATGTATATATATATGTAAATCATGTAGATAACAAACAAACAGAAAATTCAAACATCTGAAGCAGTACTTAAACAAATACAAATAACTTCAAAACAAAAATAAAACAAAAAGCAACAAAAACAAACAATCGAAACAAAAACTAAACAAACTAGCTGCAAAAAACAAACAAAATAAAAAAAAATCAACTATATTTGACTGTTTGATTGTTTTCTGTATAAATTGTTAGTCTTAGGGAGGTACCATTTGATTTTTATGGAAAAGGGGGGGGGGGGGGGGGGGGGGGGGCTAGGATGAAATTTAAAAAAAAAGGCAGGACAGGATTTTGAGTAAAAAAAAAAGGCAGGATGAGTAACTTGGCAAAATAAAAAGGCAGGATGACAATTGTAAAAAAGTCGGAATAAGCTAAGAAAAAAAAGGGCAGGACCGAATAGACTGAAATATAAAAAGGCATGACAGAGATTACAACTAAAAAAAAAAAAAAGGCAGGACACAATTTTTCATCCTGTATCTAACTATCATACAGCATAGTTGGTTTAGAGTGTTGATCAAGTTGTGGTATGTCAAGTCCTAAAGTTGTACAGTACTTTTTTTGTAGTTAGTGAAGTAAAATTAGACACGTGAAGTTAAATTGAGCGCTCCATCTCATACACCATGATTCGTATAAAATTGTTTTGTTTTTACATTGAACCTTTCATTCACATCTGTTATTTATTTAAGCTTATATAGATAACATAATGTCCAGTAATGGGGATGGTGATCTAAAGAGCCATATTGGGCTGTATCTGTTGTCCGTTCATAATAAAATTGAAAACAGCTCTTCACCTGAAATGAAATGAAAAAAAAAAATGGCCATCGTCTTCTTTTGAAGACGAGCTTGTTGCAATGTTTATATCGTTGTCCCCTCTATAAACTTTCGTTTTTGTCAGATAACTTTTTTAAAGAACATTTTCTTTAAGAACAAATATATTTTGTCAGCTGATAAATGTTAATCTATGCTATGAATTTAATAACGACGATTGTGGAGGATATAATCCGTTTTGTGTATTCATGAAATATTCTCCACTGAACGTAATTCAAAGTTTACTTGTCCATCTTTGTGGATATTATTCTGATGGATGATGTCAACTTTGTAAAGATTTATTGAAAGATTCAATACGAGTGGTAATGATCCATAAGCTGTATGTGTATAGTTTGAACTGAACGTTAGGACTTTGATAGTTGAAAGTCATAATGAACAGATGCCGTACGTTTGCAACAGGAAGTGTATTGCTTACAATGCTAACGTTAAACATTTGTACATAAGAGAGAGTTTATACGGCACCATAAGACTAAAAGGAGTTGCAAAAGACTTATTTAGTTATGTTACTTGTTCAGTTCATTGATATTATTGGGAAATAACACAGACACAATAGGTGTTATCGTTAAAAAGCCTTTTATTAAAAAGATATTTAACTTGAACTTAATGACCCTTCTAGATTATACATATAATCATTAGCTTAGAGAGTTAATCTTTAGACAGCCTCTAGCTGTTTTTGGATGATTACATTGGAGTCTGACGAAGTTTGATTTATAAAGATAAGATTATATACAATCTATAAAGCAAGATAAGATAATAGACCAGATTTAAAGATACCTCTCCATTATATAGTGCATCAACGATTAATGAACAGTTTATTAAAATCCAAAAAAAGGTAGCGATCTTAAAACGTGCTCATAAAGATAAACATAATTACACAGTCATTTAACAGTAACCTCGATTTGAGATCATATTTCACAATTGATTGATGTAGACAGCAAACAATCAATTAAGATTAAAGACTATTTGTAATTTTGATATACGGATTTTTTTATAAGCCCTTTGGGTAATATATAACAAAAGATACAAGATGTTTATCTTCTGAAAGTTGTAAGGTAATGAAGTTGATTATGATGATGGATTGGTGATATACTTCCAGTGACAAATACCTCACGAATTTAATGAACAGAAGACACCAATGAGATACACATAGGAAACCTGTTATATCTAAAATTATACGTGGAGGCCAATCTAATTAAAATATAGACCTCTGAATGCGTTTAACTACATATGAGCTCATATGTAGTTTATATGTTAATTAGATTACGTGGAGGCGTATTTGTGATTGGCTCTGAACTATACACGTAGCTTTCAGTAACTGCAAGCACTGTAAGATCTTTACTCTGTGTGTCAGTAATACTTTTAGTATGTACTTATGTTGTCTTGTAGTATTTCACTGTCCCAGGTTGGGGAGCCGGATTGAGTGTTCACACATTATACATGTCCCAAGTCAGGGGCCTGTTGTCTATGTGTTGTCGTTGGGTGCTGTCTATTAAGATTTTCGTTTATGTATTGAACTTAAATTGAGTCGTTGGTTTTCTCGTTTGAATTGTTTTTTTAATACTCAAGTAGTTGCAATATATGGCCATTGGCTAAAACTTGTCTTCAACTATCCTTTGCACCTGATCAAATTTCCGTTTGACAATTTCAAATACTGCCACAAATCTGTTATCCAATACTGGAAATACCCGGAAAACTGATATGCCACTGAGCAATTGGCAGTCGAAATAGAATATTTCAATCAGTTATCATGGTTATAAAAGAAAGAAAAATGATTCCGATTCAATATTTTATTCTAGTATAAACGGGCCCTTGTAATTGATATTCATTGTATACAAAGCATATTTACAACATCAAAGAAACAATATACAAGTATAAAATATTTATTCCACTAAAATAACGAGAATCGGCCGAAGAAAAAAAAACACTCCCATGAATATCTGTATTACGTAATGCGGTGTCAAATAACTGAAATCTAAGAATATACAATTACGCCAATCTTCATCATCAACAATATCATTATCATATCTTTATCTGTTCAAAATATTCCAGACAAATATATTTTTTTCTCCAGTTTTATCTTTAAATGATTTATAAATTCGTAAACTGTTTAATAACATTTTGAGACCAGGTAAATCCTATGTTATAGATTTTAGATATAGATTTATCGAATAAAAGAGAGGCGAATGATACCACAAGGATAGTTGAATTCATAAAACGAAAACTAACAAAAGTCAATAACATTCTACATAACACAACACAGAAAACTGAAAAGACTTTAGCAACACGAACCCCACCAAAAAAAACAAAAAAAAACGGGGGAGATCTTAGTTTCTACAGAAAATATTCTTTGCAAATTTTGTATGCCCCCGCCGTAGCGGAAGGGGCATTACGTTTTACCCTTGTCCGTCTGTACATCCGTACGTTAGTCCCAAAGTTGGTTTTCCTTCACGTTTATCTAGTTTGCCTCAATCAAATGTTACACAATGCTTATTACCACAAAACACAGATCAAGATTTATTTGTGATGTTGTAACTTTAACCGTTCTATAGTTATGCCCGTTTACAAATAGAAACATTGCTGAATTTTTCTTTTCCGTTCTCTTACTTAAATTAGCCTCAACCAAATGTTATGAAACTATAAACACTTCTTATTACCACAAAATACAGATCTTGTTTGAATTTTGGTTGTGTCAACTTTACTGTTCTATAGAGTTTTGTCTTTTTACAAATGATAAAAAAAAAAATGCTGAATTTTTCATTTCTGTTTACTTAAGTTTGCTTCAACCAAATGATATGATCCTTATACACAATACTTATATTACCACACAACTTATATCAAGTACACATTTGGGTAGCGTCCCTTTTAAAAAAAGCATACCAGACGAATTTTCTCTCTTCTGACGTAAAACATTACAGATTTATAAAAACAAAATTAAAATTGCAAATAAATTTCAACAATGATGTATATAGGTGTTCCAAATTTCCACGAAACACGGTCACCCTTGCTGCATGCTGAGAACGTTTTGAAAAATCTAATCATATTCAAATTTCAATAATTTCTTCAACTATTGTTTATTTCTGTGTGCATGTAAACACTTTATTTCTTACTGCGTATATTTATGGCGGTCCGTGCAATGGAAGAAAAAAGGAAATCGAATGTATCACACAAGCGAAGTCGATCTGATGTGTTTTTTTTTTTGCAACTGACAATTGACAACTCGAAACTATAAAATCGCATCTTCAAACATGACTTATGACCGCTGACCTTATGTAAGTTTAATTAAAAGAAATGAAATTTAAAAGGGCTTACGTATACATGTAGTGTGAAATTAACCAGCAAACAATTGTTTAATAAAAAACCAAACGTGTTACGCAAGTGTTATTGTTCGGTCTTGCACGAAACACAATCCTCGTACCGCTTACTATGTAAAGGTAAGGAAGGATACAGCTTGACCAAAAAGTTGATATTCTTAATGGTAAATGTTGTTAACATTTAATAAAACGATACAATGTACATGTACATAAGGTAGATAAAACTTAAACTAACATAACTTGTGTACATCAAAAAGCTTGTATATACAATTATATTGCTTTCATGTCATATTCTATAATTATATTTTTTTTCAGTAAAATGACGATGCAGGTCAAAGAAGAAAGAGTTGACACGGAGTATCACAGGAGTGGACAATATGTCGCCGGACTTCAAAATCAGCAGTATGCTCAGCAACAACACCAACAGCCTGCTGCTCCTCCGATCTTCCCAGCACCGGGTACCTACCCCGTACAAAACACTTCTAATTACGCTGTACAAAACACTTCAACTTATCCCGTACAAAACTCTTCCATGTTGATGCCAAACAATGTGCAGACTTCTAAACCAGAAGAAACTGTTTCCGAAAATCAAATCGATTTCTCAAGTGTCAAGGGCATTTTTGGTTGGACATCAATAGATGGTGTCGATGTTCCGTATATATTCCGGAAAGACAAAATGTTTGTTTCAGTACGGATAGTGGAACAAAAACTTTTGAATAAATATCCAAATTCCTATCCTGACGATCTAGGGAAACATCAACCTCTGACTAGTTTTTTTATTACCCCACACGAGTGCAAACTACTTAACGAGATCAATCAAGTGCACTGTGGCGGAGAGTTCGGCACAAAACTTTTCTCGATCAAAGACCTTATAGTATTATTGTCAGATTTTGTAGAATTTTATAATTTAGTGAAAAAGACATTCCCGGAGAATGGCAAGACAACAGAGGAAGAGGACAATAAAGCGTCAACGGGATCGGAATGTGGATGGCTACAAGTAAACAATACGGTCTCACCTTACGTTAAAAGAAAAGCTGATAAATTCGTTCCATTGTCTGTTATGAAATACGCAGCTGCATTGAATATTCCTGGGACCGGCGTTTTACCTGAAACCGACGAATGTGACTTGCTGAATAAAGCTTGTAAAATAGCAGGATTTAATTTCTCATTTTCTAAGACTACTCGAATTATTTCCTTGTGTGAAATTATGAAAAGTTGTAAAATTAAAATAATGGAGCTTCCGATGGAAAATCCGTTACAACACGCACAATATATAGAGTTGCCTAGCAATAATAACAATGAAACGAATCAGAAACCCATCGAACCAACACCAAAACCAGAACAACAAACCACTTCCAAATCACCAGTGCATGACATGGTTCCAGGTCAGTACCATCCCAACCAAATGCATCCTGCTTTTATGGACCCTAGAATGATGTTTTCGTACACCAGACATCCATACAATATGTACGCAATGCAGTATGGACCGCCAAATGTAACTGTAAATCCTCAGCAACAACAACATCATATGTATCCAGGCATGGGACCACCGCCTCCATACGTCAACGGACAGATGCCTAACCAGCCTGTCCATGGAAGCAGAAACCCGACGCCTGAACGTCGACCAAGTCAGTCACCAGTAAGAACACACAGTAATGGTAGCGGAAGTTCTACACCGCAACCAAAATCACCTAACAGATTGACATCACCTAATCATTATCAACAAATGAGACCCCAGCTATCACCAGGATCTTATCATGGACCTACTTCACAACCACAAGGATTACCAATGCCAGCAAACAAACCACCTAATAACAATATGCCACCAGGCCAAATGCCACCGGGCCAAATACCACCCGGTCAGATGCCACCTGGTCACAATATGATGTTTCCAAACCCTATGGCAAATTTTATGCAAAACCGCGGACAGTTTATGGCGCAAAACATGAGACCCAACGTTAGACCTGCAATGCTAAATAATAATCACTTGATGCCGCAACGTCATCCATCATCAAAACCACAAACAAATCCGAATGTGCGTACACCCAATCAGTCAAACATGAGAGCACCACAATCATCAACAGGTGGGCGGCATCATATGCCACCACCTCCGTCCATGTCGGGACCACACCAAGGACCAATGAATGCTTTACAGTCAATGGTCTCTCACCAAAACGGAAACGTTAGACAAGGCGTACCACAAAACATATCACAGACAAACCAAAGACACATTCCTAACGGTTTTAACCCAAATGCTATGAACCAGCCTCCTCAAAGGCAAGCTAACTTGAATAACAATCAAAAGAATGTTCTAAGACAGCATGTACACAATACAGAACGACCACGAAATGATACGAACGATTCCGTTATCAATGGGGATGGTAATTTCCCTCGTCATATGACTTCAGGTCCGAACAATCAGGAAAACAAGGGACCAGAGAAAAGTATAAATCAGTTACTTGTTGAGAGTATTAAAGGTGTATGGTTAGGTGGTAAGAGTATCTCGTGTATGCACTTGAACAGTCCGGGGAGAGGCGGTAAATTTTGTTTAGTAGAAGCTGTTTGTAAACTGTATTTCAGTGGATGTAGTGTAAATGAATTTCTATACGCATTAGAAAACGTGTTAAAAGTTCCTTTAATGACATGTACTGATGACGAGGAAAAAGCTTTTATTCATTATTACAGTTTACCCGTAACGGTCCTCAAATGTAACAAAATGATTGATTTTGAAGACTTGGAAAAATTCTTTCCGCAGTTGTCATATGTGTTTAAAGAGAAAACAGGCAATGGTGGTGCTCATAAAACAATGTCTCAATCTGATAGTGACAGCGCTTCCGAGAATCCTGTTCAACACGACCCAGCAATGCCAGTGACAATGAGTGAAATGCAACAATCAAATAAACGACCAAGTAGTACACCAATTTCTGGACCCCCAGCAAAGACGAGCAAACGTTTGGAGGACACAGTTCAAAGGTTAATGCATCAGCAAGAAATGACAACGGGTAGGTTATTTGACAAGTAACCCTAGAAAACATTATTTCTTTTATTGTTTTTAGTCTTTTTCTCCATTTTCAACTACTCATAATATTCGAGATTCTCATTTAACATGTTTTAAAAACGTTCATTCGTTAATCTGTGTATAACTTGTCTGATATTCATGAACCGGATTAAGTGAGAGAGAAAAAAACAACGTGCAAAAACGTTACACAATACAATGATGTATTGTTTGCCGCGTTACCCGATCGTAAAAAGGAGTTTACATCACTTTCTTTTTTTTTGGACACATTGACAATTATAAAACTGAGAACATGTTCTTGTTAAATACTTATACAGATCATACAATATCTTCTGTTACTAATTTACTACATGGTATTTATTTTTCTGACGTACTATTGATATCCACATTGTACATATCGAATGACCATTAATTTAAAAACAGGAACCGATCGAAACTCTCAAAATGGACAAAATTAGTACAATACTTAGATTAGACCAGCCGAAAGAGAGAAGAATTGGGGTAATAAAATCACGTGCAAGAATTAACCGGGGTTACTTTTGGTTAAAACAGAAGACGTAAAAAGTGGTATATGCAAAACTTTATTTTTTATTTTGCAGACGTTGACACCAAAAACTTCTGTACTGTTGTATGAGTGAAATATAAAAAAATACATCTGAATATTAATTGATTATTTTATGTTGCAGGTGGAACAGAGAATCCGTCGGGAAGAGGAGCGATTATAATTTTAGATGATTGACCAGTATATTGACTGTGTAGTGTTCATAGTGCTATTTTTATTTTATTTTTGTATATATTCATCAGATAGAACCAAAGAAAAAGTTAATTATACATTCATTGCTTAACCATGTTTACGTGTGTTTTAAAAGGGAAATTGCTCGAAAGTTTAAATTTAAACTGAAAAAGGAACTGCATTCATTCATTTGCTTCAAATATGATATTTACTTGTCTTTTAATTTACAATTTTTTGTATGCCAAATAGTATTATATATTATCCAAATGCAATAATTTAAACGACTTTTTAAAATATTTTTTTTAGTTAATTGTGATTTCATTTGATTTGGTAACTGTCAAATATTGCATGTGAAACAATTTCCACATTTTTGTAGTCTTTTTCTTGTCAAAAATAATGTAAAATGTTCTTTTTTATATAATGAGATTTGCTTATTATAACGATTTTTTTTAGTCAATGGCATCGTCAATATTAATTAAGTTTGATCATTCATATCAGCTGTACATTAACGTTTATATATAACATGTGACCTCATATCTATGACAAATAGTTCATATCAGTTGTTATCACCACACAGAATCTCCCATGTCGGAATCACATCTGTAAATATGTCTTACAATATTTATTACAACTCTGGAGGTTATCAGGGCATTAGACGTACTTAATTTAGTCAGTAATGTGTTCTTTTGATTTGTTGACACAGAATTGTATTACGTTTACTATAAACTTGTTTTAAAAAAGTGTGATCAAATAATTTGTGATCATCTGAAATATGCGCAATAAAAAATTATGTGTTTTGAAATAGGTGTCAACTTGCTCCTATTGTTTTGTGTTGTGTTTTTTTCATGACTTAGTGCATTCATTTTATTCTTTTATATAGAAATACAAAAACTGTTCTTCCTAAAATGCCTCTTGATTTTG
This sequence comes from Mytilus galloprovincialis, assembly GCF_965363235.1. NCBI lineage: Eukaryota > Metazoa > Mollusca > Bivalvia > Mytilida > Mytilidae > Mytilus > Mytilus galloprovincialis. The sequence continues at coordinate 32,876,479 of NC_134841.1, read as the reverse complement.
ATGACCATTATAATGTAGTGAGTTCAGCCAGAGACATATAATATATGTGTCTGGTTCAGCTAACCATTTTAAAACAGAGAATGGTAGGACTTTTTGTACAGAATTTTTTATTTGTTTATATTTGCAGTTGATATTAACTAGAAAGGGTAAAATTGAAGTTTAATGAACAAAAGATTTCTGCGATGTTACAAAAACTTTTGAAAAATTTGTTAATAAAACAAATGGTCCTGTTAAAAAAAGCACACATTTTAGTATTCTAATAAATGCAACAAAAAAGGTACATCTTAGTCTTCTGTTTGACAGAGCTGTACATTTATCTATAAGAACTGGTCGAAATGTACATTTTTTAAAAATACGATTTTCTTTAGTGCTGATAACTTGATTCATTTGTTCTGTAATCTGAGGGTTAAAGGTTGTAAAGTCATGACCTTGAGGTGCTCTTTGATGTTAAAACGTACATGCATTTGATTTACAATATTTACTGACAATGAAATTTTATGTTTTGTACTTAAGAAAGAAACCAGTTGATTTTTAGAGGTGAAAAGCAGCGATCCTTGATTTCAGTTGACGGTCTCGCCGTTGACATTAATTATTTTCGTTTCCTTTCTTGATATAAAACATCTCTTGTACTGTCGATCTATGTCCTGACATTTTTTTTTAACTTTTATGTAAGACCAAAGTTGTTTCAACACCCGTTCCTTTATCCCAATAAAAATCAAATGGTTGCTTCTTAAGTATGTGCTTTATATAAAAAGTTTCACTGCTGACAAATTAAGTGAAAACATGATTGAAATGTCAAACAGTAAGTTGTTATATTTTTTATTACCATGTTTATAAAAAATAAAAATGAAAAGTTAATTTCGCTTGTTTGTTATTTTCCTTGAATTACGTAATGTTCTGAATAAGTTGATATGGTTTGTATATTTAAAGATAAATGATGGAACTTTAATGAGTCCGCAATATAAAAACGAAAAAAAAAAGACATCTTAAAGGTTTTACAACAATATACAATTATGGCCCGTTGAAGAGGTGAATATCCAAAATTGTCAACACGAGAAGGTTATTTCAATAAGGGCGCAGCCCGAAGTGAAATAACTATTAAGGGTTGACAATTTTGGATATTCATCGATTTTAAGGGGCCACAATTGTTTTATTATACCGAACTAACAGTGGAAGGGCCTTTTGAACTCTTACAGTAAATATATACTATTTTTTTTTACATGACAAACAAATGACGTTTGAAAATACCTCATTTGAATTTCTCGTATGTACAACAACAATAGAATCTTTTTGTAAAATAGTGATGGCCCTGAAAAGGACCGTTACTCTATGAGCGACATCTTCGACTGCTGTCACTCATTTCACTTCCAAAGCCTTATTTCCTCGTCTCTCGATGGGCTTCCAGTGTAACGTGAACGCTGCCATTTTGTTTATTTACGTCTGTGACGTCATTTTCATGGGAGATAACTCAAATACAAATCAACAACCTCAAAAGGTTATTCACCGGTGAATAATAGGGTTATTCACCGCTGGTGGAAATTTTAGGGTTATTCATCCTACATTGCAATTGAATGAAAAACAACTGAATTATTCCATGTCACGTGATAACGTTTCACCCAATAGAATTGTTTAAAATATATGTAAGGTATAATAGTAACACATGTAGTAGGTCAAGCGTTGTTTAAATCGTCTGGAGTCTATGCAACTCCTGTTTACTATTTTAGAGGCCCCTCATGGGGGGGGGGGGGGGGGTCCTAGTAATCACATAATCACCATTTTTTTGCCAATATAATCACATAATCATTAAATACTTGCTTATCTTTAGTAATCAAATAATCATAAACTAAAAATACAGTCCTAGGTAATCAAATAATCATGAAATATTTGGCTTAATAATCAAATAATCATTAAAAAAACGGCCAAGTAATCACATAATCAAAAACCCCATGAGGGCCCTCATTTTAAACATATGCCATCAAAACAAAATCCCTATACAAAAAAAAAAAAAATCTTTTAATGTGATCAGAAGAGAAATATTTACAGATGAAAAACATAGAGAAGGCATTTGAACTATTTGAATACTTAACCCAATTAATTCCAACATCAAACTACAACTCCATTGTGACACCAACTCTCCACGACGGTCAGTGGAGAATACAACAACCAGGATACCAAACACGTGTGTGGATAGTTGTCACGTTGACATTCTACCACACCTTATTTTCATGCAAGAAGTTAATAAGAAGTTTCAAATCTGTAACATGCGATAATACAATAAATAATTATGCATGACGGAATAAATATGTTCAATGAACTGTATATTGAAACGAGTATTTTTATACGACCGCAAAACATTTTGCGGTCGTATATTAGTATCACGTCGTCGTCGGCGTCGTCAGCGGTTTCCAGATAACAACTTTAGTGTAAGTAAATAGAAATCAATAAAATTTTAACACAATGTTTATAACCACAAAAGGAAGTTTGGGATTGATTTTGGGGGTTATTGTCCCTAAGGTTTAGGAGTAGGGGGCCCTAAACAAGAATTTATCTATTGCAAGACAATAAGTTGTGTACAAGTATTTCAATTGTTCTGAACTTGTACCACAATGTTTTATACCATAAGTAGAAGGTTGGGATATATTTTAAGGGTCATGGGGCAAACAGACTAGGAATAAAGGGCCAAAAAGGGTAAAAAAACGAGCATTTTTGTAGTTTCAAGACAATAGATTGGAGTTATCTTTCTTTGTCCAGAATGGTTGTTGAATCACCGAAAACCAATGCTTTATGAAATTTTCTTTGAAAATTAGAGTTATCTCTCTTTGTCCAGAATAATAGTTGAATCAACTTAAATCAATGCTATATACAATATACAATGCAATATTCACTTTTACTACCAACTGATAAATTAAAGCAATCTTTACCATTCAGTGATTACAAGCATTTTGATTACCATTCTAGGGTTATGCCTCTTTAAAAGTGGAAAAATTGAAGAATTTTTTTGTTTCTGTTCTCTTAACTTAAGTTTGTCTCAACTCAATTTAATGAAATGTGTACATAATGCTTACTAACTCTAAACTCAGTTTACGTTCAATTTTTGGTAGCTTCACTTTTACAGTTCTTGAGTTATGTCCCTTTATAACGTTATATATGCTAGCGGGGGCATCATCTGTGTCCCCCATATATTATTTTAGAAGTTACTATTAATTAATATTAATTTTAACCATGATTGTATGAAATTTTATATTAAATACTTTATGATGTATTTAAATGAGTAGTTATTGTTTCAAACTCCATTAGAAATTTGAATTGAGATCATTTTTGGAATAAGGGAAAGGGGGAGGTGGAAAAAAGGGGGATCAATTTTTCTTATTTCAGATTTCAGAAATTATAAAAAGAAAATTTCTTCAAAATTTTTTTTAGAGGATTAATATTCAACAGCAAAGTGAATTGCTCAAAATCAAAAAACAAAATTTTAAGTTCATTAGACCTCATTCATTCTGTGTCAGAAACCTATGCTGTGTCAACTATTTAATCACAATCCAAAATTTAGAGCTGTATCCAGCTTGAATGTTGTGTCCATACTTGCCCCAACCGTTCAGGGTTCGACCTATGCGGTCGTATAAAGCTGCGCCCTGTGGAGCATCTGGTTTTAACATTTAATTAATTCATCTTAGTATGATAAGTTTATTTATACTCATGTAGACTTCGACAATGAAAAAATACCAAACAATTTCGTGATATTTGGGTTGTTTATGTACTATCTAGGTACATGAATTCATGATATTTACATGGGAAGAAAACTCGTCTCCGATATTTTCTTTACGCATACTACAGATTTGAACTTGTCTGAGATTATTTGTCCATCTTCCTGTTTCAATATGAATACGGAAACTAAAAATTCTAAATTTTGATATCCAAATTACGTATAAATTTATTGATTTCAACAAATAATTGCCTTTCTCCAATAAGCAATAACGTTGTTCACTGTCTATAACACAACACCATTTTTGAATTGATTAATCTTGAAGTGCAAAAACCATGTATAATGGTGCGGTGACGGAATAGGAAAAAGTCGAATATTTAAAAAGTTTAATTTGACTTCATAATATATGGCTAAAAATTTGAACAGTCCTAGAAAAATTATTTTACCTGAATTTAGGATTGTTCGTCAAAAAGTCGTATGGTGCAATTTTTATGACCCCACCCCAACCCGTACCGAAAGGGGCATAAGTTTTATCGTTGTCCGTCTGTACATACGGGACGTAAATTGTTTTCCGTTCTTAACTTTAGTTTGCCTCATTCAGATGTTATGAAACTTGTACACAATGCTTATTACCACGAAACACATATCAAGGGTGAATTTTGGTGGCGTCACTTTTACTGTTCTAGAGTTATGCCCCTTTACAAAAGAAAAAATGCTGAATTTTTCGTTTCCATTCTCTGACTTTAGTTTGCATCAACCAAATGTGCTGAAACTTAACCACAATGCTTATTACCACAAAAAAAAAAAAAAAACACAGATCAAGTAAGAGTTTTGAATGCTCCTTTACAAATGGAAAAGTTGCTAAATGTTCGTTTTCGTTCTGTCATACACAATACACATCCATTTTTAATTCTTCATCTTGAGTATTTTCTAAAACGAAATCAGTAAATCTACTGAAAAAAAAATGTTTATATATGCTTTCGATACACATCCTTTTTTTAATTCGCCATTTTAAGCATTTTCTAAAACGAAATCATTAAATCTACTGACAAAATTAACTTGACTACGGTTTTACAGGAATTTTGGTATGACAAAACTTTGATCGTAATTGGTTTGTTGTTGCAGGAACTACTTTTGTTGTTACCGGTTGTATGTTTTAGAGTGGAACATGCTTTATTTGAATTATTTATATTTGAAGTTAACGTTGGAACATCATGGCTCGAAGTTAGAAAAATTAAAACGGTTGAGCTGAATATGTGGTAGAATTGCCAATGCGACAACTTTCTACAAGAATCCAAAATGGCTTAAATGTTAGCAACTATATGTCACAGGGTTCAACAATGAGCAAAACACATATCACATATCAATCTATAACAGGCCCCGACACGACAAAATAAATAAATAAAAAAGCCAACGAAAGAACCGATTTATGAAAAAAATAAAAACCCAAAAAACAACAAACAACAAACAAACGAAAACAATATGATTTCAACAGCAAATGACAAACATTACAGCTCCTGACTTAGGACACATAATATGTGTGGCGGCGTTCAATATTACTCTAGGTGCCATATCTTCTCTCTAATCTGGTTCAGTGGAATAACAGCACAAAATAAGAGCACACTAGAACAAATTAGTCGAAAAGAGACTCGTCAGATCGTTACAGAGACCTCAAAAAACTTTAAAAAAAAAGAAGAGTAACAACACAAAGAATCGATCTAAGAGCACTCGCAGTTAATAAAAAAAACCAATTCCAAGCCGTAAACAAGCAAAACAAAATCATTTTTTGAAGATAAAATACCAATCAGTAAATAATCCAATGGAGCGTTTAAACATGACCTTGTACAATGCCAAGATAACGCCAACGACAGGATGTAGAACCGTGAGTGTTACTTACTATTACTAAATACTTATATATTTATAATTATGTTTTAATGATCAATTGATAACAAAATTAATGTTATTACCGATAAACAAATATTCAAAGATCTTTTTACAGTGTTAAATTGATGAACGCTTGGAAATTTTGACTTAAACCATAAAAAATTCTGTCACCACCAACAAATTCCTCCAGGATGAACACAAGTCCGGAGTTTAACATTCGCGCAATGTGCGATTGAAACTACAGTCAATTTAATTCAAATCTTAAACATTCATTTTGCCTTTCAAACCCAGTCTAGTATTGTTTGCACCTGTGCTAAGTCAGGAATCTGATGTTCAGTATAGTTGTTGTTTGTTGATGTGGTTCATAAGTGATTATCGTTTCTCGTTTTTTAAATAGATAATTAGTTTTCCCGCTTGAATGGTTTTACACAAGTCATGTTATGGGCCCTTTATAGCTTGCTGTTTGGTTGGAGACTAGGCTCTGTGTTGAAGACGATACTTTGACCTATAATGATTTACTTATACAAATTGTAACTTGGATGGAGTGTTATCTCATTTGCACTCATACCACATCTCCTTATATCTAGTTATAAATATTGGTGTATTCAAGGACATGAAGGAAGCGTCAATCATTATTATCTCAACAATCAGACCTAACATTTATTGCAAACTAACAGGTTATGTCATATTTTTCACAGAATAATTTAGATTTTCTATACAGATGTGTGCTATGTTATCATTTACTAGTAGTATAATATAATATTCTCTAACCTGAAACTGCCTAAAAATGCATGAAATGTTTGCCACTGGACACAAAGCAACTAACAATCAATCAATCTCACCTGCCACATAGTTTCAATGTCAATTAAACAGAGACATATACTTTCAAGCAGTTACAATTGATAAAGCCTTACAAAGCAATACTTCGTAATATAGTTGTTTGTTGATCATGAAATTCTGTATTTTGAAACATTGAAACATTGAAACATTGAAACATTGAAACATTTTATTTCACTAAAGGCCTCACATGAGGCATGATAGTACAACAATATAACAAATAAGATATAATGCATGAACAAACATATTTACAAATGCATGAATAAATTTTGATCATTCAAAGTACATAGAAAAAGAAATGTGTTCTCTCCCTTTGGCCGAGTTCAAATCAAAAGTGCTTAAGATTGTAATAAACAATTAATTTCCCCATAGGCAGCAATGATAGCATTTTTCGAGATACAGACTTTAAAAAGTTTAAAAGAACCCTTGATAGAATGAAAAAAATAATCAGACAGTATTTTTTGGTCCAAAGATATAGATTCCCGTGGCTTTTCTTATGCCCGCGTCACACTGTCCCGATTTTTACGCCGATGGCAACACGATAATGGAAATTTTCAAAATCGGGACTGATCGTATCCAGATCTGGCTATTCGTAGTGCCATCTTTAACCATCGTAGAACCATCGGCAACTTTTTCTAGCTTTCGGGGACAACTTCGGGAAGGGTTCTAAATTTTTTAACATGTTAAAAAATCCCCGAAGGTGCGTCCGATGTTGAGGGTTCGTATTGAGTTCGTATCACCATCCTCACCATCGTAATGTCACCGGGAATGCATCTTTGCACATCGTATTGCATTCGTGTTTCCATCGTTTCCATCGGGCAGTTTTGACATTACGATGTCTACACTAATGAATCACGAAGATACCCGAAGGTCTAACGATAGCAACACGACTTCGTGAAGACCTCGTAATCCCGTCGTGTTGCCATCGAATAAAAGTACGAAGGCGACAAGATGGAACTACGACGGCAATAAATCCAGCTAAATGTAAGTTAATTTTCGCGCTAAAATACATTTAAAGTGCCATGCGCGATATGCACTGGTCAGTCTAATACGACAGTTAAGAAAGACGTTCACAAACCATGGAGCTCATATCATATGATTCTATGAGAACAAGAAAGGCGACAGCGTTGTTTCTATTAATTCAAATGGAACAAGAAGAGCAGCTATTACAGGTTCAGGATTTACTTTTACAAGTAAAATATTATTTTTTGTCAATTTTTCATATCAAGTAACATAATGAAAATCATAAACGCGCCTCGTACACCAACACTGCAGGTACACGTATATAGGGAAACCAACTTTTTCTTCATTATTCTAATTTTTTATGTATCGTCTGAGTTGTTGTCACACGAATGTTTACTCCATAACCATTTTGTTTTCTATATGTCATATTTTGCCGCATTTGTTGCTTTCCCCACATCCTTCCTTTTGTCTATTATTATTATGATATTCTCCTGGAAAGAGCTCTTTTTGAATAAAAGGGATCAACGAACCCATTACCTTACCTTTAAGATAGATCAGTAAACATGGGCATAATTATGGGTGATTATTCAGACTAGTGCACACATTTTACAGTTCAAACAAGGCAATGCCGAGCGTGGCATCCCCTCGTATGTAACATATTGGGGACAAATATGGACACTATATTTGTATATGACACATGCAGAAAATAGTAAATTGAATATGCATATTTGATACATAAACTATTTTTTAAGAAATCAACCAAAATATTCAGTAACTGGAATACCTTTAATATTGTCTTTAGAACCAGCAGGTAAAAAAATTAGCAACCAATTTCCTGTGTATTATGCTATTTCAAGGAGAAAAAACAAGTCCATCTGCATGACCTTGACCTTTGGCCTTGAACGTAAAAAATGTCAGATCATTACAAGGAGGAACAATATACCAAATGTGGTTAAAATCTTTTGAAGCATATTGGTTTTAGAGTGTCCACAAGGGTGATATTGCCTTGTATTACAACTGCCACTGTGACATTGACCTTTGAACTTTAAAGTCAATAGCGCTTAAGATATTCTTAACGAGTAACACCATACCAAGTTTTGAGTATTTTGGTTCTAGAGTGTCCATAACAATTTTATCTACACGCAACTTACATGTAGTAGGCGAGGGGATAATAAACTAAGTTTTATAAGAATTAGACAAAAAGATCGATTTCCCGCCATGCATGGGAGACTTGTACAGAAACGATATGTTGTCGAAATTCTGCTCGTATCTTTTAGACATCGTATGGACATCGCGCCATCATCGTAATCCATCGTGCAGCCTTCGTAATCCATCGTGTAGCCTTCGTGATCCATCGTGTAGGCTTCGGCTGAGATATGAAGCTTAAATACCCGTCTTCGGTTAACCTTCGTATGTCCATCTTTTGCTATCGTATATAATTTCGGCACCATCGTATAGACTTCGTTATTCATCGTACTTACTTCGGTCACTTTTTGGTATTTTAACGAGATCGGGACCAACTTCGTACGAACTTACAATTTTCGCATTCGGGTGTCCATCGTATATAAAAATCGGGACAGTGTGACGTGGGCATTAACGTAATTTGTACTTATCTTCCTTGCCTATCAATTTTGCACTTGAAACACGTGTCTCATCCTTACGTTGAAAAGACATCTCAGTTCAGTAAGGGCTAAGGAAAATAATTTATTTGGCCTTTGGTATAATGCAAAGTGCACGAAGTCTATAATAATTTAAAAATAACGGACTCACAATCGACCAATCACGATAAGCATGCATACTCTTAATTCTGAATACCATGTTTTTATGGCTGCACCTATAAAATCTAATGGTTTGCGTTAATCTAATCGACCAAGTAAATGACTGCCATTTTATTTTTTATTGTTCAAATAAACGAATCTTGATTATAATTAATTGATAAATTAACAGGACCAGAATCAATTCCAAAAATCCAAGGTTCGTCAAAATAATAAAAAAGAACCAAAGCAGCAATTTTAGATTATTCGAATTTATTAAGAACTTACAATATAATTAAAGATGTTAAAAATATTTTAACAACCAAGAACAAATTTTTATAACGGTAATAACGTGAGCCATCTTCATGATTTATTGTTAGTTTTAACATCCCCACTTAGTGCATCACACAATCGACTGATGACGGTAAAAGTTTCATAATTGCACTTTAATATGAGTATGAATGTTCCTTTGATATCTGTGTCGATTCTCGTGTAAAATACTATCATGGTTTACAAGTAAATAATAGACGCAGCTTCGTCATTGATAAGACATTAGTAGTATACAGCTGTTTAAAAGTCATAAATCGATTGAGTGAGAAAAAATCCGAGTTACAAACTAAAACTGAGGAAACTCATCAACTATTAGAGAAAACAATAGAACAACAAAAACACTGAAGTGCAACAAAGAGCACCTAATATACATTATTTTACAGATGATACGATATGTGTTTTATATAGAACGAGAATGATTTTTAAATATTTTCTTTGCATACTCATCTATGCATTACACTTTTTCAAAAGTACGTTAAATACTACAGAGCTATATCGCGACATCCGTCAAAATATAAACCCACTGAAAACAAAGATTTATTAATGATTGAAAAGGGTCTCTTCAATGCCTATTACTTAAAAAAAAAAATAAACTTCCATATATTGGATACCTAAACTATACAAAATCATCAAATATTGTTGCATCTCCTCCTAAAGTAAGTTTTTTACAACTATCTTTTTCTTTGTTTTTAACTAAATTTCTTACCAATATTAAAGAAGTTATTATAACCATTTGTAAATTATGTCTGGAGTGTAAAGAATTCTTTAAATATTCAGATATATTACGTACTTCTAATAAATCGCTCGATTAATTCGGTTGGCCATTTTGACTTTTCAACTCTCTACAATACACTTCCACACCATCTTTTTAAACAAAGGTTTTTGTACTCAATTAAATAATCTTTTGAAAAATTTGTTTGCACCTTATTTGCTGCAACTCATAAAGCTTTATTCTGTAATGAAAACGGTATACATCCTAGATATACGTACTCGAAATGTCATGATATTAAGCGATAAATGTTCTCTTCGACAACATCTATGTACATTTCGGCAACACATCTTGTTGTAGTTAATCCCATGGTAACCAATTGCCTCCTTTATATTAGAATTGTTCCTTTTTTATTATGAAACAATTTATTTTGAAATATTTATACTGTTATTGAATATATATATATATAAGTTGAATTCGTCTGTACTGCATTCATATATTTGGCAGCAGTGAGGGGTGGATTGGGACATCCTGCATTTTTTCAATGAAAAAAAAAAAGGATTAAGCCTGTGTATTTTGAATTTATTTTATCCCCCAATAAAAAAATCAAATATTAGCTTGATTACTTTTGTAATAGTCTCAAATGTGAACAACATTCATCTTTTACTTGAAATTGTTCTTTTGTATAAAACTATTACATTCTTGAATTTTATTAGAACATTTTCTCGGCTGAAGGAAAGTGAAAAAATTTGTTTAAACTGTAACTTACAATAACTAGTATATGGCCATTCAAGTTTCTAAAATGTTTAGTTTTGATATCTCTTCAAAATGCAAAATGTACCGCTCCTTTCTTGAAACGTCGTACAAGTCAGATACAAAACAAAGGTAACAAAAAAAAAAAAAAAAAAACAGGCCGGAAGCAACCTGCCGTATAGTTTTTCTGCACTTGTAGTCAGTTGACAGTTCTACCCTAGTGAATTTGGCTCACTTACCCCTTGAAACAAATTCTGACCGTTCTAACCTAGTAGATACTTTGGCTTTAAGAATAGTTTTGAACAGCATCGTTTATGCCTCGGACCTTGACTTGACTACTCGTGCAGAAAAACTATCCGGCAACGGTTGTTACCGGCCAGTTTCTTTGTTACCTTTGTATTGCATCTAATAGATACAGGTAAAATCGATTATAAACATATTGTTTCAACCATAATATGAAATAGCAAAGACCTAGAAAAATTAAATTGCACGAGTTCGCTATCTATCTATATCTCTGTTTATATTTACACAGGATTATATGAATGTCGGCAGTCTTTAGAGGTCACATTGATGGTAAGTTAGATGGCGTCTAGACTAAAATGCACACAAAATGCCGATGCATACTGTGGAGTTCATGCTTTGTAAATTGTTATTTTATACATTTTATAATTTGGATACTAGTATACGTTTAGTTTGTTATAAGTCAAATCATAGAATTTGAATCAAATCGGTGAACATAAATTTGACAGCTTCATATTTACTTTTGAACCTCGTGCATCGTTGCGCGCGGTTATTTGCATAACTTTTTGAACACTTTTTTAATTAGCTATAGTAAAGTCACCATCAGGTTAAAACTACTGGTATTTCAGGCGTAAAAACAAACAGAAAAAAATGTAATAGAATAAATCATTACTTTTGCTCTGTACTGTTTATCAATGTTAATGTCGTGTAAAGTTGTAAGAGCAAGTGGATCAGAAAATGATGTGTTAATTCATTTGTTGTTTTGGGAAGTATTAAAAGTATAGGCAGTGGAATAAACATTAAATTCCCTCAGCTTAGGGAGATACCATCGGGAAATTTGAATTTTCTTGTCTGAACAGAAGAAAATGAATCATGAACCAAATAAAATAACAAATAACAAATATAAATATTAATTGTGTGTTTATGTTAAATAATAAATACAGTTATTATGATATCAAGATAAAGGTTAATTCATTAATAAATAATGCTGTTCAAAACTATTCTTGGTGATTAAATGTCAAAGACCTGTGCAAGATGTTTGCTGCTTGTCTTTGTATGAGGGTTGCTTCATATGAATACCCTTAAAGTCTGCCATAGGTGGTGCGCAATTGGTACTTTTTGAAATACCAACTATCTGCTATATAATTTATCTACAAAACCCAACAAATATGTTGTTGATAAGGAAAGTCTAGCATTTTGATGATATCATCTTTTATGTATTATTTTTTTTATTTAGAAATCATTGTGGTTCTTCAAAAAGTAACACTTTCAAGACACGAAACAAGGCTTTTCAGTCTACTTTTCCTATTAAAAAAACTATTTTTGTAGAAATAATCTGTTTTACAGACGATGTAGTCTATCTTTCAATTAAGCATTAGACATCCTTCTGTGAAAAGTTGACGAATCAAGGGTTATGATTGTGATTAAAGATTTTGGAGTAGATTTTGGAAATGTACAGCAACCTCATCTGATTACCACCGCTGGTTGAATACATCTCATAATAATATTTATGAAATTCATCTTTCACAATGGTCGTAAGGACTTTAGAACAATGTTTAGTCGAAGTTCTTGACGACCTATCCCATATAAAGATGGGATATTTTCATTGACATTGTTATGATATAAATATCAAAGTAGAGAAAGAGGGACTTTTTAAAATTTTAATTTTCATGAATGATGAAGGGGTAAATGTATGTTGAGTTCCCTGTTTTGCTGTGAGACATTCCAAATCCTTGCTTTTGCACATTAAAACATTATTATTGTAACAACCTACCGGTGTATTTGTCGTGACATCTTACTGCTCTCGTGCACCGTCATGTAACGTATTTACGGCAGACGCGCGTTTCGTCTACAAAAGACTCATCAGTGAGGCTTGAATCCAAAAACGTTATAAAGGCCAAATAAAGTACGAAGTTGAAGAGCATTGAGGACCAAAATTTCAAAAAGTTTTGCCAAATACAGTAACGTTACTGTTATCTGAAAATCGAGAAAGATAAAGATTGCTGTTTAAAAAAAATGGAACCTATCTTTAGTGATTTCGGACACCAAGACGCCGTAATGTCGTGATGGCGTCCATAAAAATCTTGAAAGGATGACCTTAACATTACAATTTTGAACCCTTGCTTCAATTGGATACTTAATAGCATTAATCACTATCAAGAAAATCCTGATAGGAAACACAAGCAATGAAATATAGTATCTAATGTTGCTACATAGAAATGGAAACTCCGCAATTTTGAAACCAAACAATCCCATTTATCGTAGTTATTTCTTTGTCTACAGATTTAGTCCCTAGTGTTGTGTTCAAAGTATATTGGTCGTCAGTGCACTTCGACTTTGTACTTTCTTTGGCCTTTTGAACTTTTTTGGATTCGAGTGTCACTGATTAGTCTTTTGTAGACGAAACGTGCGTCTGGCGTAGATACAAATTTGATCCTGGTATCTATGATGAGTTTATTTACAACCACTGGGTCGAACTTTTGAATTTCTGAAATACTGAGGCTTGTCTACCTTAGGGATAGATTACCTTAGCTGTATTTGGCAAGACTTTTTAGAAATTTTGGTCCTCAATGCTCTTCAACTTCGTTCTTTATTAGGCCTTTTAAACTTTTTTGGATTCGAGCGTCACTGATGAGTCTTTTGTAGACGAAACGCGCGTTTGGCGTAAATACAAAATTTGATTCTGGCTTCTATGATGAATTTATTTACAACCACTGGGTCCCTAATCAAACGACAAAATCAAATGATTAAACACATCAAACGCATGGACAACAACTGTCATATTGATTTCCTGACTCGGTACAGCCATTTTCAAATGTGGAAAATGGTGGATTGACCCTGATTTTATAGCGCTAAACCTCTCACTTGTATGACAGTCGCATCAAATTCCGTTATTTTTACAACGATGCGTGAACAAAACAGATATAATCGATAAAATAGTCAAAATATGGTTACAGCAGTCATGACTGTGTTACAATCTCAAAACAAACAAATATTTACAAAAAAAACATAAAAATCATCCGACCATAGAGCAGACAACAGCTGAAGGCCACCAATGGGTCTTCAATGTAGCGAGAATCACCCACACCCATAGGCGTCCTTACAGCTGGCCCCTTAAAAACTATGTATACTAGTACAGTGATAATGGACGTCATACTAAACTCCGAATTATACACAAGAAACTAAAATTAAAAACCATACAAGACTAACAAAGGCCAGAGGCTCCTGACTTGGGACAGGCACACAATTGCGGCGGGTTTAAACATGTTTATGAGATCTCAAACCTCCCCCTATACCTCTAATCAATGTCGAAAAGTAAACGCATAACAATATGCACATTAAAATTCAGTTCAAGAGAAGTCCGAGTCCGATGTCAGAAGATGTAACAAAAGAAAATAAATAAAATGACAATGATACATAAATAACAACAGACTACTAGCAGTTAACTGACATGCCAGCTCCAAACCTCAATTAAACTGATTGAAAGATTATGTCTTCATCATATGAATATCAGGCACAATCCCTCCCGTTAGGGGTTTAGTATCATACTATCTTAAAATATATGAGAAGAACATAACCAGTGTCATGCCAACAACTGTTTTTTTTAGATAAATGTGTTTAGTTCCGATGCAAAGACCCTATAAGTGAATCAATATTAAAACCAAAATATGCAATCTTTAATGACCTGACAACAGTATCGTAACTATATCCCTTCTCAATAAGTCTTTTTAAAGGTTTTGTAAGCTTTTGTCCCCCCTTTTTTTTTTGACTTTCGAACTTTTATATCTGGGCGTCACTGGTAAGTCTTGTTTGGACGAGGCGCGTTTTTGACGTAATGAATTTTAAACCTGATGCCTTTTTTAATCTATTATTAATATGTTTCTATGCCTAATACGTTCTGCTATTTATTTGTATTGTAGTCCTGTATTATTATGTTGTCATTTTAATGTTATATTTAACGGTGCCATCGAAGTGCGAGGTTTGGCATGCCACAAAACCAGGTTCAACCCACCATTTTTTTCTTTAAAAATGTCCTGTACCAAGTCAGGAAAATGGCCATTGTTATATCATAGTTCGTTTCTGTGTGTGTAACATTTTTACGTTGTGTTTCCGTTGTGTCGTTTGTTTTCTCCTATATTTGAGTGTGAATTCACATTACTATAAGACGTGTCACGGTACTTTTCTATCCCAAATTCATGTATTTGGTTTTGATGTTATTTTGGTTATTCTCATCGGATGTTGTCTAATGCTTAGTCCGTTGCTGCGTGTGTTACATTTTAATGTTGTGTCGTTGTTCTCCTGTAATATTTAATGCGTTTCCCTCAGTTTTAGTTTGTTACCCCGATTTTGTTTTTGTCCATAGATTTATGAGTTTTGAACAGCGGTATACTACTGTTGCCTTTATTTGAGGTGAATACTGACATGTTTGTGCTTTGTAAAGAATATTATGCATGTATGTGCCTGTCCCAAGTCAGAAGCCTGTAATTCAGTGGTTTTCGTTTGTTAATGTGTTACATATTTGTTTTTCGTTCATTTTTTTTATATAAATAAGGCCGTTAGGTTTCTCGTTTGAATTGTTTTACATAGTCATTTCAAGGCCTTTTATAGCTGACTATGCGGGTGACAACGGTGACCTACAGTTGTTAATTTCTACGTCATTTTGGTCTCTTGTGGAGAGTTGTCTTATTGCCAATCATACCACATCTTCTTTTTTTTATAACAAGACCATCATGTATTATTTGTGAAGTTGATATGCAATATTTAACAACAAGGTCTTGGTACCTTCCGATGAACTTTTTTCAGAAAAAGGACGAGACGTTCTTTGACATCTCCTGGTTCATCAACTTTCTGCTCAGACACTGGTGACGTTTTACAAAGTCTGAATAGGAGCTGCAAGGTCTTGAATATCGAATAAGTTGGGAAATGTATATACCATATGCAGGTAAATTTAGTATCTTGCTATTAAGATGGGGGATATTTTTAATTTCACAATTAAAATCTTCTCGTTTGTCATAGATTCTGGTACTTAGATGACAAATGTCAAATTCGAGATATAAGTCTAAAAATGAGGCGGAGGATACCGTGTTTGTTGTTTCCTTAATTTCTAGTTCTTGGGGATATATTAGTGGAACCCAATCAGAAAAGTTCGGATTGTTAATGGAAAGACCATCGTCAATATATCTGAAAGTGAAATTAAATAACTTGCTTCTTTGATCTTCTTGTTTTGGACAAATGTCCGAAGGAACTCCGATTCATATAAAAATAAGAAGAGGTCGGCAAGAAGAGGCGCACAGTTCGTTCCCATAAGAATGCCGACAATTTATTGAAAAAGTCTACCTCCAAATTCAACAAATATGTTGTCGATAAAAAACTCCAGCACACTGATCACTTTTTTCTCTGTGTAGCATGTTTTACCCTTTTGTTCACTATTAACAAAAAAATATTCATTATGATATCCCAAAGTAATAAATTTATAGCGTATGCTACCATTTTTATGGTGAAAGACATTGAAGATTACCTTAGCTGTATTTGGCAAAACTTTTAGAAATTTTGGTCCTCAATGCTCTTCAACTTCGTTCTTTATTTGGTTTTTATTACTTTTTTTTAGATTCGAGCGTCACTGATGAGTCTTTTGTAGACGAAACGCGCGTCTGGCGTGAATACAAAATTTGTTTCTGGTATCTATGATCAGTTTATTTACATACATACAACTTTTCAATTTATTTCCTCATGTTTTTTGCATAGAATAGAGAGTAGTCTTAAAATCGAACTAAACACTTTTAAATTCTTCTGTAATATTATCTCACCGGATATATCATGGAAATATAAACCATAAACATAAAATTTAAAGGTCAATTGGCCAAATACTATTTCATTACCTGTATGGGTATTCTCATGTAATACTTGAATAGCAGGTGTTTAGTCTTCTGGGATAGGATTTCGCCTGTGTACCAATGAATCATATCTCAACAGTACATACCACTAATGTGATGTATCAAAATACGAAATATCGCTAAATGATAGCACATAACTATGTGCAAATGAAGAAATTTAATGTGACTTCACTATTAAAAATGAAAAAAGGCACCTCCGGGACTTCTTCATATGCATATTGGGCTAATATTTAGACAGTAAAATATTAAACATTTTATAAACGCATTATTATTTAAGCATTGAATGCTTCTTTTTGTAACTTCATTGGGGTGTAAAAGCGTATATGAAGTTAAAAAAAAGAAGCATTTAATACTTATAATTACATTTTTTTTTTAGCTAAGATCGTAAAAAACACAAATTATATATTTTTTTAAAATTTAATTTACCTGAAGTGTGCACTTTATTGCGGGAACACGTGTTATCATGAATAATAAGTTTTATTGAGTAATACAATTGCTGAAGGAATAACACGTGATGTGCAATTAGTCAATCAGAATAAAGTATTATAATGAAACATACATCTAATGTAATTATAAATGTTTATATATTAACAAAGGTAAAAATCATATCTTTTAAGAATGTCGAATTTCGGTAAGAACACCCGATCTAGACCATTCTAATCTATTTTTTACATGAATAGTTTTCTTTATAAAAACTTTGTTTTCTTAGTTTTGGGATGAAATAGCAAATATTTGTTTTTCATAGTCGAAACACTATGCATTTTTGGTTACAAGATTAAACTAACTGTTCATAATACAAGCCTAGTTGAATTCATCTTTCTATGTCAGAGATTTTTTGAGAATTCTATGCCTCCGGGTGGGGGATATTCTCGCTGTATTGTAGAGATATACTCCGTTTCTAATAGTTTTTTTTACAACCATTTGTCGTTGATTGACGATCAGTCCACGATGGTTTCATTTGTACAGTAAACAGTGCTTATGTGTTTATGTTCGTTTTATAGAAATTAAGCTGATTGTATTAAAGGTTGTTAAATTGACCTTAGATTCATGTTTATGCTGATGCTTCACAATGTTAGGTATATTTGACTTTCCCAAACATTTTTAGCTCCATTGCCATGCTAATACAACTCCAAAAAAGTACACTATCTTATATCATATACAGATAGTTTTTGTGTAAGTAAAGAACAGTCTGGGTGTTAAAATCATGAACATTATTATTTTGTTCCAAGTTGATATTATTACACTATTACAACACCAGATCCAGTTACATTGATAATAATTCTTATCGTCAATAGGTCCACATCTCCAACTTAAATACTGCTAATAGAGTTTAACAATTTAACAATTAAAGGCGAACTATCCAAATGTCTATAAGCGAAATGCAGCTTATAGAGTTCAAAAAACTATAAACCACAACATTTTATAATGTCTAGCTTATAGAGTTCAAAAAACTATAAACCACAACGTTTTATAATGTCTAGCTCATAGAGTTCAAAAAATTATAAACCACAACATTTTATAATGTCTAGCTCATAGAGTTCAAAAAACTATAAACCACAACATTTCAAAACAAGGTTGATATATATTATAAACCACAGCATTTCAAAACAAGATTGATATATATTATAAACCACAGCATTTCAAAACAAGGTTGATATATATTACAGAATTGTCTACAATCTTTATTATTCTAAATATTCCCTCCCAAAAATATATACGTGATTTATAATTATATTCATGACACTTTCGTATTATATATTGTAAAATAGCCATCTTTTTATTTTTTCATTAATACGTACACGCTTCTCGTATAATTGCAGTTTTATTTTTATGCCCCACCTACGATAGTAGAGGGGCATTATGTTTTCTGGTCTGTGGCTCCGTTCGTCCGTCCGTCCGTCCGTCTGTGGTTCCGTTCGTCCGTCCAGGTTAAAGTTTTTGGTCAAGGTAGTTTTTGATGAAGCTGAAGTCCAATCAACTTGAAACTTAGTACACTTGTTGCTTATGAGATGATCTTTCTAATTTTTAAACCAAATTAGACTTTTGACCCCAATTTCACGGTCCACTGAACATAGAAAATGAAAGTGGGAGTTTCAGGTTAAAGTTTTTGGTCAAGGCAGTTTTTGATGAAGCTGAAGTCCAATCAACTTGAAACTTAGTACACTTGTTGCTTATGATATGATCTTTTTAATTTTAATGCCAAATTAGATAATTACTTAATTTCACGGTCCATGGAACATGGAAAAGGATAGTGCGAGTGGGGCATCCGTGTTCTTTGGACACATTCTTGTTGAACAATATTTCAATACATGTAAATGCATTTGACACTTAAACATTATCACGAACAGATTCTAAATTCAATCAAACAGAGGACAAAATTTACAATAATACATTCTGATTATCCACTGTCTTACAATCAAATTTTAAGAAACCAAATATTCTATTGAGGGCATCCATTAGATAAACATTTCAGACGGGTGCCAAATGTGGAGCTGGTTCTGCTTACGCTTTCGGAGCACCAGTGATCATTCCAAATTTTGGGAGTTTATTTAAAACAAAGCAGTTGAATGTCCCTCTGGTATCTTTTACCCATCTTTTAATATTTGTTTTAGAGCAATAATCATTATAATGATTTCTATTTATGCACTTGGTCCTTTCTTTACATGTATTAATAATCAAACTAAATAAATCTGAAAAAAATGAGTAAGGGTGTGTCTTAGTTTGCAAAAAGTCATTGATTCTCGCCTACAAATAAAACTTGTTGAAATTTTTTAAAATTTGTTATTGCGCTTAAGATATGCTTTTAGGATTCAAGTTTAGACTTCATCTGCTTCTGATCAGAATGTTGATGAACCAGGGTTGTGTCATAGAAAAAAAGTTCATCTGGTGATACCAAGACAATGTAGATAACTATTCCGTATCAATTTCAAATAACACTTGATTGTCTCAAAATATAGATTCTAGGTAATGAAGATGTTTATATATATATACAAGTCTAAATTGAAAACTACGTTCAAACCTATGATTGTGTTGGATAAAAACCGCAATTTTTATACGTGTGCATGTAAAACAAATTTCGTTGTAGAAGGGTCTAAATACAGCACAAACAACATTTTCCAAAATATTAAAAAAGTGAAAAAGTATATTTAAACAAAACGCATTTGACTATCAGGTCGAACAACTGATGTTCTTTAACCCTGCTGACTGGCAAATATAATTGATCACAAGATGTGCACAGGGTTATATATATATATATATATATATATATATATATATATATATACATGTATATCATATATATATATATATATATATTTTGTCACATCTTGTGATCAATTATATTTGGCAGTCAGCAGGGTTAAAGAACATCAGTTGTTCGACCTGACAGTCAAATGCGTTTTGTTTAAATATACGGGAATTTCTCGCTACATTGAAGACCTGTTGGTGACCCTCTGCTGTTGTTTTTTATTTGGTCGGGTTGTTGTCTCTTTGACACATTCCCCATTTCCATTCTCAATTTTATTTTTCACTTTTTTAATATTTTGGAAAATGTTGTTTGTGCTGTATTTAGACCCTTTTACAACGAAATTTGTATATATATACATATATATATATGTACATTGTTTCGTTTTTTCTTTGTTGACATACGTTTTTGTTATTATAGTGATCAAGATAATAGCAAAATGTTGATTGCTTAACACCTATTTTTTACGTTTAACATATTATGCCGCCTGTTTGTTTTGTTCACTAATTATCATGGTTTAGATAATGAACTTATATGTGACGTTTATACACGCTAAAGGTTTAGCTGGCTATAGCGTTAACACCAGGTTTAATCCAACATTTTTTCCGTTACGAAATTCTTGTACCAAGTCATGACTATAACAGTTGTTTTCCATTCATATGCTGTCTTTGAGCGTTTGATTTTGCTATTTGAATTAGGGAATTTCCGATATAAATATTCAATAGAGTTCGGTATTTTTTGTTACTTTTAAACTCGTTTTTGGTAAAAATTCTTCAAAAGATTTATAAATGCAGGCAATAATATATTGTTCTACAAATAAGGGTTATTTATTTTGTATACTAGTATGTACTTTACAAATGCTGAAATAGCTAGATTGGCACTGCCTTATTCAGGAATACTTTTTCAATATCTCAATGTTTCAAATTTTCAGTTACGTTTCATTGCATGGCATAATTATATATCTGCACCAAATCAAAACACTATGGTGAATGGAATACATTGCCTCCAAATATGAAAGATTCCAAATCGCTTCAACAGATAATTGTTCTGATTTTTTGTTTTCTCTGATGAAGCATTTTTGAAGAATATATTCATTTGACATGTAGATGATGCGCATTTATTTACCATAGGATTAACCACACCATGATTCGAGAACATGAGCTGTATTTAGCCCCCAAAAAATCGGAATTTTGAGTCCTTAATGCCCATCAACTTCCTATTTCCTTTGAACTTTTTAACTTTTTTCATTCAAGCGTCACTGATGCGTCTTTTGTAGATGAAGGGCGCGTCTGATGCAGGTATATACATTGAGGTAAATTAACTCATGTTGAATACTGATATATATTTTACTTATTTTGAATACCCATGGAAAGATAAACCTTGACTAATAAATTTTGATAAAAAATATTTATTTGTTTTTCTTTTATATTATTCTTTACAACAGTCGAAGATCATAACTTGTTAGAAAAATATATTCTTTATGAAATCTTAAAAAAAATGCATGCTACATTGAAAAAAGGCAACAACAAAAAAGCAACAAACAACAACGTATTCTTATTAAAACTTAGAAACAAAAATAAACTATGTCATCTTGACAAGAGCTCCCGCAAATGCCCCATTTTACACAAAAGAATATTGGGTGATTGATTGATTGATAATTGCATAGACGGTTATTACATTATTGCATAATGAGTTAATTTGGATAATAATACATTAAACTTTCATTTAAGATAAGAAAACAAAGCATGCGGTCACATAAAAAAAATGAAAATAACTTTATAAAATGTCGATTTCGTTGACTTGGATTGTAAAGGTTAAATTGACACAGGCGAGTCAAAGTGAATATCAATGTACCAAAAAGTAACAATAATTAACTTCGAGTAAATCAATGAAAAACTATAATACAACGGTCTTATAAGGAACTCATAAAATCAGTGTTACTTGGCTGTGTATATGCAGAAGTGTGCATACTAGTACTATACAGTAGTACATTTCAAAAACCTTTCTGTTTTTCTTTTTTTTTTTTTTTCGAATTGTAGTTTATTACTATGCATGTCAGAAGATAATTGGAAGGAGACAGCTACCCTGTTGGATCTCCCGTATTGCTCCGTTTTGAGTGTATGCTATTCTGACGGTTTTTTTTTTAAAAGTTGGTTTGGTTATCAAAACACTTAATTGAAACATTGGTAAACTACTGCTTTTGCTTATTAGCATTTGATATGGCTGTTTAAACAAAATTTGAGAATCACAGTGTTTTGTGCTGTCTCCACAAGTATGATTACTTGATTTTTGCAACACGATTCAATATCTATTCTAACTGGATAGGAGACTTAAAACTCTGGAAGTAATCATGAATTATAACAATCAGTATGACCGCAAAAGATCTTAATTTGTTGATACATATACATGTGTATATGGTTAGAAAAACGCAAAAATTAATATTTAAAGTAAAAATAAACATGACAAATGGCAATTAGGGCTAATCATGACAAAAAGTACACACATACGTATCATGTCATGGTAAATATTTATCATGATGAGTCATTTAATAACACATGAGTCACGAAAACAGGTTAGTGAGTGATTTATTATCACATCAATGGTTCTTATTGCAGCAGCATTCAATATACATATAGAAATTTTACTTCTATTGAGGGTGGCCACTATACGTTTTTATATTTATCGAAACATACATGTTTGTAAAATACAGATGTGGATCTGCAAATGCAGTAAGATGTCATGTATCAAGTATACCTATACATTTGTACGAAACATTTTTTTTCAAAATTATTTTCAATATGTTAAAAAAGCAAGGAACACAATAAAAGTTAATATCTCTTTGAGGTAGAATTGAAAAATATGAAATATGAAACCAGATGATATTTGACATGGCTGCCGGAAAAAAAAATAGAAGTGTAATTATTTAAGCTGTTTCTTTGAAAAATAAGGGCAACAATAGTATACCGCTGTCCAAACCTCGTAAATCTATCGACAAAAAACAAAATCGGAGTAACAAACCAAAACTGAGGGAAATGCACTAAATATAAGAGGAGAACAACGACACAACATTAAAATGTAACACACACAGAAACGGACTAAGCATTAGACAAAATCCGATGAGAATAACAAATATAACATCAAAACCAAATACATGAATTTGAGATAGAAAAGTACCGTGACACGTCTTATAGTAATGTTAATTCACACTAAAATATAAGAGAAAACAAACGACACAACGGAAACACAATGTAAAAATGTTACACACACAGAAACGAACTATGATATAACAATGGCTATTGTCCGGAAATTTTTTTTTTTTTGAAATATTGATTTACTGTAAGGACAATCTGACCTGTATTGAAATGCTCTTACTTCAACAACAAAAATGTATTCATTCTTGAACTTGACTTCACTTGAGTAACTTGAAGTAGACGAGACTGCATTATTGTTAGTCTGTATGTCAATGAACTTGCTTACAGGTAGAATTACAATCTGACCTGTATTGAACAACAAAAATGTATTCATTCTTGAACTTGACCTCCCTTGAGTAACTTGAAGTAGACGAGACTGCATTGTTGTTATTCTGTATGTCAATGAACTTGCTTACAGGTAGAATTACAAATTATATATATGCTAGCTAGTATGTCATAAATAAATGCTTTCTCATTGTCAACAAGTTCTATTCTTAATGTTCCTTTGATTGAAAGTATATGCTAGACTATAAAACCTTTTAATTTACTATAGAAAAAAACCTTTCTATTTCAATATGCTTATTATTTATACGTTTTTTTTAATGCAATTACCAACAAAAGGGTGTTAAAACATGCACAACAAAAGCAAAAAAATATCATACCTAACATTTACAATATTTTAATTTATAATACAATAAATTGCCAGACAGGCAAGTATTGCTTAATTAACATTTGTTACAATTATTCATTCATAAAAAAAAAACATGGAAATTAAAGATATCAAATAAAAAGAACATACACACATTAAAAAAAAATAATGCCCAATACTCAACTTAAATATATGATTCAACGGAAATACAAAAAAAAATGAAAAAGAAACAATGTCCAAGTTCCATTAACATTGAAAAATACATTTGCATTTTCAAGCGATGATGTGTACAATTGTTACACGATTTTAACACAATTCTAACACAGAACTGTTATTTCAATCTTCATGATATCTGTGTTTGCAAAAGCCAAATAACAGATTTATAAACTGGATCCAGTGATAGATTCTAATTATTTTGAAACGCGCCATTGTTTTATCTGTTATTTTTCATTGTGAATAGTTTATTCATCTTGAATAGCTGCGAGGTGTAAATTTCCGTATAAAAATTCTTTGTTCAAATGAGGATGTGTTATGCTCTAATTGTTAGACAAATGTATTGTTTTACATTGCTTATCGAATTTTTGGCCGGAATACAACCTAGTTTGTTCTATTTGATTTGTTCATCTAATCCTAGCATGTTTTATAGTTAGTTTAAGTTGAGTTAATTTCCTATAAAGTACTGCAAGATTGGCATCAATGATTTTAGAATTTCCCGTCAATTCAATTTTCCGGAATGGCTGGTAACTGGTCCGTTATCATCGAGAATTATGACATTGTCTTCCCTGCTAGGTGAACTCTCTACAAAATGAAACAAAATACATGCTAGCAATATACAGTTAAAATAATAAACTGACCCCTTCAATCATCTTTTCCTGGCTTTCTTACAAATTAGTCTTATTGTTTGTGTCAATTTATATCCGAATACGCATGTAATCAGTATCTTCCATAGAAATGATTTGAAGTCGTTAAAATGGTAAATTGTATTTTTTTATGACGTATCCATGGCCACAAACTGCATTTATTTGCTATAGAATTTTACAAAAACGGTGCGAAGATTTCATTTATTTCCCTAGAATTTAGAAAAAAAGTAAAACTTCATCATCAGTATATAATATATGTTAAATTGCAAAATAACTTTTATATTTGATCAAAATTCATCCAGGGAAACCACAGTCCTGACTGTATTGTTACCTTAGGGTTTCTATTTAGTTGGTGTTTTTACTTCTTCATCTTTTCGTCTATTTTTTCCTCTTTTTTTGTCATAGCGTTATCAGGTTTTAAAAAGCAAATAATAGAAGGTCTTTTCAATTTTTTTTAAATAATCCTATTACGAGTAAAAAAAACGTTCTTGATTTACAGTTTAAAATACATGATTAACTAAAAAAATACCAATCGCTACAATAATCGGTTTGATCAATATTTTCATAATACCAACACTTCCTAATATTTTACCTGAGGATTATTTAAAAAAAAATAGAACTGGTATTTCTGTTGTTTTTATGGTTTTTTTCCTTAAAACATTTACATGACAACATATCACTTGAGGCTTACTTCCTAATAAATTATTCCTTCCTGGTTTATGTTACGTCTGGTATGCGATTTATTACTAGATGTTTACTTGTCATTAGCCAAAAAGTGCTTCCGGTTTACAAAGTTTAAATTGTTTTTGCCATCTGGTACGCTTTAGCCCACCAATGGGGAAAAAGAGTGACTTGCGATTTTAAATGTTTGGTAGCAGATAATAGACACGAATGCTCCCGTGTAAGCTTTGCAATTTTCAGGTTCAAAAGGGGCATGCCTCAACGGGAAATGACTTGCAACTCAAATCCGACATGTGTAGTGATTCTTATCATTGAGTTTGAGTTATGAGAAAAAATGCGGAAGCGACACAATTTGCAATTTCCAAGTTATCAAGAGGCATAACTCTTAAAGTTAGAGTGCGGAAACGAAAAAGGAATGAACGGACGGATGTATTGACGGACGAAACGACGAAATGACGAAAACACATATACAACTATAGCAGTCATCACGTGACTTTGACGACGTCACACATCACCCATATTAAGCCCAAGTGAAATGTATAGAAATGCACAGAGGCTTTCAAGAATCGATAAAATAAAGTACTTTAAGTTCATGATACAAAAAGTGTGGGAATGTATAGTAATTCCTCATACATTTAGAAATATATTTACGCCTATTGAAAAAGTTTAAATTTTGGTCTTCTCCCTTCCAAATACTTTTGAAAATTTGTCTTGTTGCCTCGATAAGTTCACACTGTTAATCATCCAACTCAGATAAATATTGGATTTTCTGTCGTGTTAAACCTAAAATTAAGATTTAAACAAAACAAATGGAATAATTGTGGGAACATGTGCTTATTACTATATTCATAAATATTTGAAATATCGTATATGCAATAGTTTAATTTTTTAATTATGTCCCTTCCAAATTGATTTGAAAATCAGTCATTTTCAGAAAATCTGGTGTTATTTTTCAAGATGGCGACCTCATTGACAGCGTGGGACGACTTGGTAGAAATATATTTTGTAAGATTGTTACATTGAAAATCAAATAAGCGTTTGATGCTCGCGTTTTCAGTCATTCTCTTACATTAAAGCAGCATAGAATCAAACATTGGTTCCTTTTGATAAAGCTGTTACTTGCTGTTTATTTTATAAAATTTGAAAAAAATAGCGAACAAATAATCTTCAAACATGGACGATGTTCGACACTTTTTTTGTACATGCACATTTTAAATTCAATTTAATTTCACTGTTTACATTGCAATTAAATATGACATGTTATAGTCACTATAATGATAGCCAAGGGCATAGCTAGATTAAGGAGATACTAATTAAGTCATAACATCAACGTGATCAAAAATCGAAAACAAACATGGCACCTAATCACGATGTAAGTTTTGACAATACCTATATTTAATAAATAATAATAATACCAATGTAGATTAGTGTTGTC
Organism: Mytilus galloprovincialis; assembly: GCF_965363235.1. Lineage (NCBI taxonomy): Eukaryota > Metazoa > Mollusca > Bivalvia > Mytilida > Mytilidae > Mytilus > Mytilus galloprovincialis. The sequence goes on along the minus strand of NC_134841.1, from coordinate 32,849,352 downwards.
CGATGAAATTCATTACGATATTATTTTATAGTTATAAAAGAAGACCTCGAATGGATATTAAATAACCGAGGTGAAATAAATATATTGTTTAATTTTCTTTAAATCATTCATCGGGTAACCAGTAAATTTTACATAATCCTAATTAAACCAGTAACTTGCAGAGTTATCGAACGTAATTATGACTGGAATAGTTGCATATGAGAAAAGAACGGTCAATGGTAGAACTTAATGGTCCCGTTGCATGCGGTAGGGGGCATATAAATCAGTTTAAATAAGGAAACCTGGTATGCTTGCCAATTAGACAACTATCAGGAAGATTTCAGATACTTTGCTTTTAACAGCTGTATGTCCCTGTACGGCCTTGGGCAATCAAATCTCAAAACAATCTTTCTGTCTACTGTTGTCGTGTAGATTTTTGACATTTCGAGTTTTAAAGATACGTTTACTGTCTTAACATATGTAACCTGTCTGCAATTGAATAAGGGTGTGTTTAAAATATTGAAAACAACACGTTTAAAAATTTCTTGCGTCCGAAGTGCTTTTCTGAATTTACCTTCATCAGGAACGCTCAAAGTCAAACATTTGAAATCCAAAGATAGATAATTACCGAAAATCGTTGAAGAGCTGTATGTCAAAAATACCTTAAAAAATAGCTAAATTCATCTAAAGCCAATTTTGCCTGAGGGAGTTGAAACCTTAGTTTCATAATAATTTTAAAATTTATTAACGGACAATCTTAGTAAAGTTTGTTAAATCATGTCTGTTAAACTTACCTTTACTTACGGGAACGTTCTGATTCAAAGCGGGACGAGTATTAAACCTTCTACCTCTTCGTAGATATTGAGGCATGTTAGATACATCTGGCAAAGGAAGAAGACATCTTGTGTTTTGATGAGGGTTGTAATGTGGAGAATATCCGTTTAAAACTTCAGTAAGCTGGGGAAACAACTTTTCGAACGCTGTTAGCTCTATCATCTTGTTACATTTTAGGACTTTAACCGGTAATTGATAGTATTCTATAAAAGCTTGCTCTTCTAATTCGGTGCAGGTAACAGTTAATAGCACGTTTTCAATTGTAAACAGAAATTCACTTACTTGTGTGTTGCCATAGTAAAGTTTACACACTGCTTCAACTAAACAAAACTTTCCAGATCTCTCTGGTTTATTTAAGTGAAGACATGAAATATTTTTACCACCAAACCAAACGCCTTTGATGCATGAAATGAACTCTCTGACTGCTTGCTTTTGCTTCATTTGGTAACTGGTTTCCAATTGTATCTTAGTATCTGGTGTTTTGATATTAGACTGCGTAATATTTCCTGACCTAATCATTGATTGTTCAGTTTTTCTGCATCCTATTGATTCTGCATAGTTTGCATTTGTTTGGCACATATTCTTCGTCAAGTCGCAAGGTTGGTCTGGCAACCTAAATGTTTGTTCACAAATATTGTAATTACTTGTAGAACTATTACCAAATTTAGCAGATGATTGTCGAGAATCTGCAGTCAATATCATATTGCCACCGCTCGGAGACATACCCATTTCTTTCGGAGCAGTACAATGTACTTGCATTACGTTATGTTTATCAAAATCTAATGCTCGTGATTTTGTAGTTTTCTGTTGAGTAGAATTCACTTGATTAGCTTCTGGGATGCTTTGAGCCGTTGGGGTAATATTTTGAATGTTTATTCCGTAATTTACATTTATGTTCTGGCCTGGTGTAAATGCATTTAAAATTGTTTTCTGCATAATCGGCTGTCCAGTATGTGCCCTTGGTGGTGTAATTTGAGTGTTTTGTTCAAAATTATGCAAAGAGTTATGATGTAATTGAGTATTGTTGATCATATTTGAATTTCTTGTAACACTGAATGGATTCGGAACACGGTTTTGTGGCACAATAGTAACATTAGGTGATCCAAATCTAACATTAGATGGGAATCTGTTGTATATAAATGTCATTGGTGGATGCATATATTCCTGTTGGTATTCCATGTGCTCCATATAAGGTGCAGATTTTTCTGGAGAAAATTCTGGGAAAGAATTGGGTAAGTCCGTTTGATGTGTATTGATTTTTAAACCTTCTGTGATAGGTTCTTCCGAGGACAAGTATTGGGCATGATGTAATGGATCTTTCTCTGGAAGATCGTACACCTGTACATCACAAAAGTCTTGGATTTCGGTTATTGAAACGATTCTTGTAGATACTTTAAACGTAAATTTAAAACCTTCTGCAGAACATCGTCTATTAAGCTCATCACATTCGTCTTCAGTAGGTGGTACACCTTCTGACGGCACATTAATAGAAGCGGCATGTTTGAGCACCGCTATTGGTAAAAACTTTATTTCCGACCTGCATACATATGGGATAATTGTGTTGTTAATTTGCACCCATCCTGATTTAATTGATTTGCGCTTTCCTTTGTTGCTTTCACATGGCAAATCACAACAATCTGGGTATGCCTTTTGAACCACTGCATAAAAATCCATGAACTCTGATAGGTGTACTACTACATCTTCTTGATTAAACAAAGGAATTTCTGATTTTCCTTTATTTTGCATTTGGTATAATTGGTTAAAAACCCTACATTCATTTGGTTTGATGAAGGAACTTGTTAAAGGTTCCCTTTTGGCCAATTCTTTCGGGAAAAAGTTTGGGTACTTTTTTAATATTTTTTGCTCAAGTAAACGGACACAAACATATCTTTTGTTATCTGCTCGAAAGATATAAGGAATATATACTTTATCTATTAAAGTCCACCCAAACAAACCCTCCATTGGTTCGGATTCTTGTTCATTCACTGTTTTTGGATCATTAAAACCTTCATTTGTAATATCATTGAAATTATTTGGATCGTGCTGCATAGGATTTGATGGTAGTGTGTTCATATATCTCATATTTCGGTCTTCGCAACTATTCATGTCGTCAGAATTTGGAAATCGATCTTTTTCTGCATTGGATATCTGTTTATCAAATGATTGGTTGGAATAATGATGATATACATACGGTTTGAATCTACTAAGTTTTGGTTGTGCTAAGTTTCCCTTTTTTACAGAACCGTGTTGCAGTCTGTGCTGCATTTGTGCGATTCGTTTAGGCAAGGCATGTGACATTTCTCTGTGTTTTGGTAACGTGTGTAATGTGTTTTGAGACATTGTCAAATCGTTGTGTTTAGTTTCAATTTGTTTTTGACAGTGAATGTTTGATATTTCAGGCTTTCCCATAAAATGTTCAACAGTACAATTTGTATTGTACAAGCTCCTGTTGTTTTGATAAGATCCATATTGGCATGACTTGAATTCTTGTTCCTTTGGCTCTTCTTTAACCTGCATTTCTGTAATAAATAGAAAAAAACGGTTAATTTGATTATTGTTTGCTAAATGTAAACTGTCAAATATCTTTAACGTACACTATCTCTCAGGCATTAAATAAAATTACCAAAATTCAACCAGACAATACTGCATATTTATATAACACATACCGATAAACGATCTACTGCATTAGTTTTATTTTTGCTGGTAGAAAATCAGGAATTAGTTTTACTAAAAATCTTATTTGATTTTGATTTTAAGCACCGCTGTTGGGCTATTCCGTTGCGGCCATTTTCTTTTTTTTTTGGTGGAGGAAGCCGGAGCGCCCAGAGAAAATCACTGACCTCCGATATGAAAACTGACAAACCTAGGTAATTAAGATTGGAGTCGAGTGCACCCGCACGAGCGTGATTCGAACTCACAACCTTAGTGTTAACTGGCTAGTGGTTACAGTAGTAACTACTTAGACCACTCGGCCACCGAGGTCCACAAAATATCTTACGTCTAAGATTGATCGTAGGTATACTGCATTGTGTAGGATTTACGATTACCGTATATGGAATAGTGTTATTATATCGATGAGAATAAACAAGCAAGCAGAGATCATTAATAAGAAAAGTTAAAGAGAAAACATACAACCCAACTTAAAACAAAAAAAAATATATAAAATATAAAATAAAAATCCGGCGAAAGGCTTAATATCATCCACAAATTTATCACGAATAAAACTGGCGACTGAGCAAAGCAACCCCTTTGATAGCAACCCCCCCCCCCCCCCACACACACACACACACACCTTCAATTCGATTCTAGTGAAAATGTTTTAAAATGTCGATTTCAAAGATAAATAACATTGCAACCTACTTCCTTCCAATGACGTTTCACAAGTGTCCTATCCGTAAAATTCCTTTCTACAAAACGCCCTTAAAGAAAAATATCCTATATATGCTACATGATATTCAGCACATTCAAATAAATAAACACATGGTTTTTCAACATATTTTTAAAAACTAAGATTTATTATTTAAAAAATGGATATTCATATGACAAAGTTTTGAATATTACAAAACACTTTAAAAGTAACTTGTGAATGTTCAGGAATATCTAAATCATAAACTGCATAATTTCCTTTTTCCTGTATCTATAAGAGTTTTATGTAAGTGTTTATTATAGAAAATTCTGAACTTTAACTTAATTGGTGTTCAGTTTGTCATGTGCCCTTTAATGTCGAGAGCATTTTCCTGGTCTGGTTTCTATTTCCGTCTGTAAGTTGAGCGTATTTTCTTCGACTTGATATCATACGCTTTTCTTTTACAAAATATGCTGTTGTTCATAAAATATAATTTATTTATTAAAACAGTTTTGTGTATTTATTTTAATTTATTTAAGACCAAAAAAAAAAACACTATAGGGTACACAACACAACATAGAAAAACTAAAAGACAGAGCAAAGATAAAACCACCAAAAAATCCGGAGTATGATCCCAGGTGCCAGGAAAATGTTGATAATACCCTTGGGGCCAACAGTCAACAACCAAAGAAAATAAAATTAACAGTACCAATTTGACTGTAAAAGATACGTAATTGATGTCTCTTCCGAGATGCTTGAGGTTAAACTATTTGAAATTACAAAAGGTAATGCAAACGTTAAAGAGCGTATAACACTACAAAGAGCCAAAAATTAATCCAAACCTTTGAGAAGATACATGTAGTTGTCAGAGGTACCAGCATTATAATCTAATACCCCAGACGCGCGTTTCGTCTTCATAAGACTCATCAGTGACCCTCAGATCTAAAAAGTTATAAAGCCAAACAAGTAGTAATTTGAAGAGAATGAGGAACCAAAATTCCAAATAGTTGTGCCATTTTTATGATAGTGATGTTTTTATTTATGTACACTGTATTTATTGTATTTATAGTTTGTATGACGCAAACACTAATACCCTGTTGGTGTTTGCCCCGATGTAAAGGGGTAGTTTCTCAATATATATATATATATATATTATCCAACGCAATCATAGGTTTGAACGTAGTTTTCAATTTAGACTCATTTATATTTTTTCGTTTGGGCTTGTATCATATTTTCCCTCCGGTTTATATGATCCGTTCATCCTATATTGACTTTTAAAATTCAAGAGTCTATCTAAAATGAGGGTACTTTTTTTTTAAAATTGAGGGTACTTTTTATATGGCCTTCCAAATACCGTTTCGATCCCTAACATCACTGAACAGACATTTATTGTCGAAATCCGGATCTGGTGTACTAAATAAAATATTGACACCGTATGTTTGTGGCATAACATCGTGGCCACAAGTTAATTTTCTTCTGTTTAGTATTAAATTTATATTAAGATCCATTTTGTTACATCTTGTGATCAATTTTTTTTGGCAATCGCCAATGGCAGTCAGCAGGGTTAAAGAACATCAGTTGTTCGACCTGTTAGCCAAATGCGTTTTGTTTAAATATACTTTTTCACTTTTTTGGTCTTTTGGAAAATGTTGTTTGTGCTGTTTTTAGACCCTTCTACAACGAACTTTGTTTTACATGCACACGTATAAAAATTGCTGTTTTTATCCAATGCAATCATAGGTTTGAACGTAGTTTTCAATTTAGACTCGTATATATATAATTTAATTTGGCAATCGCCAATGGCAGTCAGCAGGGTTAAAGAACATCAGTTGTTCGACCTGTTAGTCAAATGCGTTTTGTTTAAATATATTTTTTCACTTTTTTTTGTCTTTTGGAAAATGTTGTTTGTGCTGTTTTTAGACCCTTCTACAACGAAATTTGTTTGAGTTCATCTTTCACCGGAAAAAACTCGTCAATTATGCGCGCTTTTATGACGTCATTTACCAGATATAGGGGATCGCCTGTATCCCTGCACTATTTACGTTCATCAAGCGTCTTAGTTATCGTCATTGTGCAGAAATAAATGTTTGTTTTGTAAGTACCTTATCATAATTCCCTAATGATAGCAGTGCTGGTTGTCAATAATGAGAATTTTAAATGCCGAATAATTCATGCAATATAGCATTATAGTTTTCCAACAACTCGCTCAACATTGGAACGGAAGTGACGATGCCCCTAAATGCACGAATGATGTTCACTAAAACCAGAATTTTGACGAAAGTGCATCGAACTCGAAAGATGTCTATTGATACTGGGCCGATGATACTCTCGTGGGCGAAATGTCTACCAGCAGTGGCATCGACCCAGTGGTGATAATAGCTATCAAAGGTACCAGGATTATAATTTAATACGCCAGACGCGCGTTTCGTATTCATATGACTCATCAGTGACGTTCAGATCTTAAAAAAAATTATAAAGCCAAACAAGTACAAAGTTGAAGAGCATTGAGGACTCGAAATTCCAAATAGTTGTGCCAAATACGGCTAAGGTAATCTATTCCTGGGATAAAAAAAAATCCTTAGTTTTTCGAAAAATTCAAAGTTTTGTAAACAGAAAATTTAATGACCATATAATTGATATTCATGTCAACACAGAAGAATCTGAGCTTTACGAGAGAAAGATGCATTCCTTATTCTAAAAAAATTCCAAACGGTTACAACAGCAATGTTCAATATAGAAAACATCCGTATTTTAAAACTAGATGCGCATTTCAACGATTAATGTTTCGTCTATGATGCTAAGGATTAATACTACAATGTATTTATAAAAATTTCAAATTCAATAAAACTTTGAAGAACGTACAAAATAAATCAAGAACCAAAAGCCGAAATCTGTACAAAGAATCAAAGCAATACGTTAGAAAGATACACTCATTAGTTTAAAATTATTTCCAAACACCAAAATTCAGTGAAAAATAGACTACCAAAAACTAAACCATTACCTTTACCTATCTGAACAGTCATTATACCTCTACAATTTAAAAAAAAAAAGTTTGGGTTCCGACGGTCTTAGTAAATTCGAAAATAGAATACTAGTATTTAAGTTAAAGCCCCCTTAAGAACAAAGAAGTTGTAACTGGAATAGCTTTACTGAAGCCTTGACGTTACTCATTTGACACGACATGTGCAGACATTGTAGAAAATCATCATAGGATAAATGTCGATGCTTTTTCCTTGTAATATTAAAAGCATGAAATGTAACAATTGCCTCGCCCTGAACACGCATGAACAACTTGCCACTGGACATTTATCAATGAATAATTAATTAATGTAATAATTAACAAATCAAATTCAAGAATTGGTCCCTACAATAATATTCGTTTCGTCCTGTCGGAAAAAATAGTCTTTATCAAAAAATATATTCTCTGTAAGCAGTATACCAACCGTTTTGTGGACTTCAGTAATTACGAAAATGAGAAAGATGAACGAACACCGGCAGTCACTTAATAAAGGCAATGTGTCACACTGACAGTCAAGGCAAAGATGTTGTGAGTTTGTTGACATTCATGCGACACGACTTGGTGTTTTATTATCATAAAACAAAGCTGTTTTGTAGATACACATTATTTCCCCTTATAAATCCATTTGTATCCATTCTATATCTATATCCCCTTTACATATCCCCATACTGTCCATACATGTCCCCTTAAATACCCCTATTTGTATTCATTCTATATTATCTTTCACAGTTAGATTTTTACAAATGAATTATTAAAAGTAATAAAATCTTACCTGCCGATGAAAACTGGTATAAAGCACGTGTTCCACTTTAATAATAAGTTCAAGTTTCTAGTTATAAATAGTTTATACTTGATTCAAACTGTTACATTGTTATCGTTTGACCCACAACTTATTTAATAAGATGATGCATGAGTGTTACTAATTTCAATGCTCCTTATAAAGTCCACTTAAAGTACTGCCATTCACTTGAATGCTTATATTTACTAACATTCATACATTCATTAGTTTGAAATATATATGATCGATTTATCATAAAAAAATAAGTGTTTAAACGTTGTCTCGTACTAACCATGAAATAATACGTGTACAAGTAGTAAAAATATAAGAAATAAATAACATATCCGTTTAGGTAAAATATGACTTCCTCTATACAGTCAAATTATATGGGTTATGTCGCAGATTCATTATTTTTACATTATCGGAAAAAAATTACAAAAAGTTTTATGATTGTCCAAGTCTTCATGGAAGGGAATATCCTCCATAGTTCTACATGTCTTAATTGGTAAAATGCAATTGCTAAATTTGTAACATGTAATTTCTACATCTGTTATATGAAATTCTACATTTCTTGATTTGTGAAATTGCAATTTCTCAAACTTCAAGTTAAAAATGAACAAGTTATACAAATCAAGAAGTTTTACAAGATTGAAATAGTGCTACAATATTCCGCACGACGTCGCTGTGGATCTATGTCATATCGTACCTTAGGCAACTCGTACTTCTGACAACTCGTACCCATTATTTTATTATTTATACGCAAAAAAAAGAATCTTGTTTAATTGTATTATATGCAACTTTATTTGTTGGTATGCTGGTGCAATTTGCTTTTCAAATCAGAAATCATTTTAAAATAAAATAAGTCTTTAACTTTACTTTCCGCTATATAGATGATGTTCTTTCACTAAATAATTCAAAATTTGGTTACTGTTGAACGCATCTATCCCATCGAACTAGAGATATAGGATACACCAGATACAGTTAAGTATGCCTCCTTTCTTGATTTACATCTAGAAATTGACAATGAAGGATGATTGAAAACAAAACTTTACGACAAAAGATATGATTTCAACTTCCCAATTGTGAACATTCCATTTCAATCTAGCAACATTCCAGCAGCACTTGCATATGGATTATATATCTCCCAATCCATACAATATTCCCGGGTTTGTATATCCTCTCATGATTTCCTTGATAGAGATTTGCTGCTCACAAGAAAGCTATTAAACTAAGAGTTTCAAATGGTGAAGTTGAAATCATTCCTCGTAAATTTTACGGACACCATCACGAGTTGGTTGACCGTTATGGAATAACCGTTTAACAAGGAATATGGTATATGTTCCTTATGTCGTTATTTCAATTCCCTTTTCATCACTAATGTAAACTACCGAATTAGACTAATTACCGCGTTTGTAATAATACGAGAAACACGACGGGTGCCACATGTGGAGCAGAATCTGCTTACCTTTGGTGGGGTTCGTGCTGCTTAGTCTCTAGTTTTTTTTATGTTGTGTCTTGTGTACTAATATTTGTTTGTCTTTATATTTTCTAGCCACGGCGTTGTCAGTTTATTTTCGATCTATGAGTTTGGCTGTCCCTCTGGTATCTTTCGTCCTTCTTTTATTCGGAAGTAAATGATTCTCTGAAATTGTTTGAATGATAACAATATATTTTGAAACCTCCTTTTTGTTTTACAACAAATGATTTTCTATTGGGATATATGGTTGGAACACCCTTTTTTTATATAACTTGTATTTGTCGATCCCATTTTAAAAATGGCTGGATCCGCGCCTGATTGGAGGATAATAGGACTTACAAAGTTAGAATCTTGTTGTTTAGATGAAAAATAAACATAGAAGGTTTTATTGAAACATAGATTTCGAAATTAATGCTGCACCAAAGTTCGATGTGATTTACTTATTAACTTTATGAAAGCGAAGTTATGCGTATCTCTTATTACACCTAAATACAATGTGATTGTATATGTAAAAACATTTGTACTATGTTAAATTCCTGTGCAGGCTTTGTCATTTCAAAACAATTAGAAAGGCCAGCATATATCAACTAACTAGAAAAATCTTCTTGAATACATGTTAAACGTAAAAATCAGTTATAAATATCATTCTCTCTTATTCCATGGATCTTTTTTTAACATTTGTTTACGTTGACTTTGTGTTCCAAACGTCTGCTGGTTAGTTTATAATGAAGGCATTTCGAATCTTTTCGAAGCGATGAAGGCAGCACAGGAATTAAAATAGTCCAAAAAACATGGACGTCTGGACGGTTTAAATTATCTAAGCCAGCAAATGTCGTTTCAACCAAAATACAGATATATCATGTCCAAGTAAAATATCAATGACAGTCGGAGATAGCAGTCTTTTCTTCAGCCCACAAATAGTTAAAAAAGAAGAATTTAAGCTATCGTTGTTCAATTTATATTCACTATTAACAGTTCGATTATTGGTCGATTTCTTTTTAGAGAAAGGCCTCTTGCACCAACAATTATCTACCAAAGTCGATAGAACATTTGCTTTCGGTGGACGAGGAGACTGTCCTTGTTACTGTCTTTTGCCAGGTGAATAGCACTAGAGTAAGTCCCTTTTGTGGTCGTGTCATGATTATTTGACGAAGAGCTGGTACGCTCTATTCTAGGTTCGTCTTATATAATGCCATGAATATAAAGCTGATTGTCTTAGACGAATGATTAACTTTAAATACTTCTGATTTGAAAACAAAATAGCATTAAATTATTTAATGCAAATAAATGATAAAATTTTGTAGTTGGGACGAGTAGGTAGAAATGCGAGTTGGTTCAGAGCGAGTTGGCTAAGGTACGAGTTGACATGCATCAACAGAAACCTCCTGTCGAATATTGTGGATCTATTCAATTCTTGATTTATAAAATTTCTTGATATATAAAACTTCTTCATGTGTAAATTATTGATTTTTAACTTGTTGTTTTTCTTGTAAAACAGAACTTCCTATTGGCTGGTAAGGGTATCAATTACACTGACTCATATTCCAAAACATGACTCAAACAAAGAAATTTTCATTTTACAAATTAAGAACAAACAAAGAAAATACGTTAACAAATTATTAAATTGCATTTACACACTAAAAAGTTACATTTCACAATAAGGAAATCTAGAAGTTCATGTAACGGATGCAGAAAATACATGTTACAAATAAAGAAGTTAAATTTTACAAATTAAAAAATAGTATGTTACAAATAAAGAGATTGCATTTAACAAATTAAGAAATGAATAATTATGACGGATATTCCCTTCCATAAGTCTTAGTCGTATCATCCTTTCCTGACATGTTGATTATTTTTTGATCGTTTGATCTAATTTCTATTTCCACAAAAAAAGGCGACCAAGACTTTACATAGCAGATAATTTGAAAATAATAATTAAGTTGTCTGCATATCATCTGGAAATCATTAGAGAAACAGATTCTACATTCAAATCTCGTGTTAAATGATAAATATTCAATCTCCCTAGTTAAATTTCAAATATTTTAAAATTTAGCTATCTCGAGCGGAGAATTATCTTTTCACAAGCCGTGGTAGAATATATATATATATAGTTCTCTAATTCTAAAAAGATGTATCCTTTTCCTGACCTGTTGGTTATTTTTATTTTATTAGGTATGTTTGATCTCAGTTCTTCATTGGACAAAATTCGATGATAATGTAAAATTTTCTTGTTTTCCCCTAAATTTCATATCGTGACGTCATGATAAAAGGCTACCATACCTGATGACGTAACATAGGGAGAATACATTTTTTTTGCAGATCATTCGAATGGAAGGATCGAGTTGTCTGCATAACGTTTAAAAATCATTAGTTGGACATATACCACCACCACCAAATCTTTTTTCGATATTTATCCACTCATGGTAATTAAATTTTCAATATTTAAAACACGTGAGCCTCAATACAGTGGTAGAATCTTAAAATATCTTTCTTTTTTCTTTAACATTAACATTACTAAATAGTAAAACATGGTAGAAAAAGTTCAAAAACTTTTTTAAATAACCTTTTGAGGACTATTACGGGAAACTATTTAGAAAAAAGTGAACTAACAAAAATACCGGATTCCAAGGTAAATTTAAATCGGAAAGTCTCTTCAAAAAATTAAAATCCACAAACACATAAAACTAATGGAAAACATTAGTTTTATGTGTTTGAACAAACACATAAAACTAATGGAAAACATTAGTTTTATGTGTTTGAACTGTAAAACAGGCATATATTGATAAAGAAAATGGGGTATTGAACATGGTCTTCGAACTACTATGACCGGACAATTTGGACAGTGCAATGAAATTTGTTTTTAAACAACATTTTAGTAATTCAATTGTTTTGATGTATATTTAGGTTTTGCATTTATTTTATTATTCTAGATTTTGTCGTTAATTTAGGCAAACGTGTTTTACACGGATTATGTGTCATAATCTTGGACAAAGGTCTTAGATGCATTTACTCTATTTATCTCATTACTTATTCTCTGTGACAGTTTGGACTATAATTTACAAATACGTGTCGGACACTAATTACTCTTTTAATCTATTGTAATTTCTAATTTGTCTTCTGTTAATCTGCTCAATCCCTTAATTGATTGTGCTTATATATATTGTTATTGTTTGTATGCTAATTTACATTTAGTTTGGAGTTTGTTGTTCGGTCTTGCCGGACTGCTAACATAAAAGTTAAAGGAGCCAATATTCCTTCTTGATTATATTTAGCCGGAACGCCATTTCACCCGGCTATATCTGGTGTTAGGACATACGGGCAACGCATCCATCAGATACCTTGTTCTACCTGTGAAGCTTACCCCCAGCAAACAGAAAAATGGATACGCAGAGAACCCGAACTTTTGGCCGAGACTGGAGATACCAGATGCCTGTACATGGAACTACCTTTCAGACAAGAAATGTTTAACATATGGACAACTGCCTATGTAAGTTTTGTGGAAAAACTGTTAACAACCAATTTCATTTGAACAATATATAGCAAAAACGTATTTTTGCTATAAGTGTAGAAGTTTTGAACATTACGCCAGAATGTGTAACTTTCACAGACAACCGGACGTTAAAGTTGTTAAAGTTAAATCGAAATCCAAGCTACATCGTGACGCAGAAAGAATGAGACTATTCAAAGAATAGAAAGCTATGTCGATATTTCCTTGTGCGGAACTGAATACCATAGAACTGGTGGACTTCTTTCCAACCTTATATTATAATAAAGAATTCATTGATAGCGTTAAACACAGGCACGTCCGAGTGCATTCAAAGAGAGTAAAATTTGAAATCAAAAGTGTTCATTATGCAAAGAAGTTCAAAGAGCTGAAACAAGAGTATAACAGTGTGGTTCGCAATCTAGAAAAACTTTAAAACCAAGGTGCCGATGATAGAACAAAAATAGAAAAATAACGCGAAAGCATTACTGATCTTAAAGAGGCTAATCTTCGGATTTACGATCAAAGATGTGAAGCAATCGACCAGCAATATAAGTTACAACGCGATAAAGAACATATGCAGGATCGAATCACTAAACTAAAAGACGAATTGGACAATATTCGGAAAAATACAAGAGAAGATAATCATTCAAATCAAAACTATCGATACAGAGGACGTTACAACCATAGAAGAAACTTTCGGAACAATTTCAGATGAATAGTAAGACCCGGGACGTGTCTTCAGGGGCCGCGGGAATATTTGACCGGACATTTTAGACAGTTCAATGAAATTTGTTTTTAAACAACATTTTAGTAATTCAATTGTTTTGATGTATATTTAGGTTTTGCATTTATTTTATTATTCTAGACTTTGTCGTAATTTATGCATACGTGTTTTACACGGATGAAGTGTCATAATCTTGGACAAAGGTCTTAAATGCATTTACTCTATTTATCTCATTACTTATTCTCTGTGACAGTTTGGACTATAATTTACAAATACGTGTCGGACACTAATCACTCTTTTAATCTATTGTTATTTCTAATTTGTCTTCTGTCAATCTGCTTAATCCCTTAATTGATTGTGCTTATATATATATTGTTATTGTTTGTATGTTACTATACATTTAGTTTGGAGTTTCTTGTTCGGTCTTGCCGGACTGCTAACATAAAAGTTAAAGGAGACAATATTCCTTTTTGATATACATTTAGCTGGAACGCCATCTCACCCGGCTATACTACCTACTCTCTTACGACTTCCCAAATGCATAATCTGAATTCGATAATAGTTATCAAAGGTACCAGGATTATAATTTAGTACGCCAGACGCGCGTTTCGTCTACATAATTATCAGTGACGCTCATATCAAAATATTCATAAAGCCAAACAAGTACAAAGTTGAAGAGCATAAAGGATTCAAAATTCCAAAAAGTTGTGCCAAATACATCTAATAATCTATCTGAATTCGATAAAATCATATCACGGATTTAAATTGTTATTACGCATTCCGAAACCCGGTATCAAATGATGAATTCGTTATCACGGGTAATGCATAAGTTGAAACAATTTTTGTAATTCGCAATAACTATTTATCACGAATTACAAGAAAGTGGGATAACGAATTTAATTCGAAATTACGACTAAGAAAAACTGTTATAACTTATAACAGAAATTGGTCGTCATAATTTAATCTGTTATAATGAATTCTTCAATTTCTGACAAAGATTTAGCTTTGTGATTTCGAAATAAAATATATATTTTGTCTGAGTTCCTAAATGGGCTTCCGTAAGTTTTAACTTGTTGCGGAATTGATTTTAAATTCCATTTCTGTGACATGAACATGTTATGTATACGTTCAGTAAAAATAATATACGATGTCAAAATAGTCAGACCGCGTGAAAATTAGTCTCAATAATTATGAAACATATGTTGACGTAAAGAATCATTACAAATGGAAAATGTGAATGACTAATTATTCATTGTACCATCACATTCTACAGGAAAATACAAGTAACACGTGCTAATCAAAAGTTTAAAAAAAATGAAACTTTTTAGATAATAAACATGTAGACATCTGTGTCTGTAATCGATAATACACCAGTGAAAATATTCAACTTTCTCATAATGCAATGAAACCATCATTTAAACTTCTGTTGCTATATATATCAAGGGTATGCACATGTGCATCCCTTTATAAAAGCGAATTAAACCAATATGTAAATCACATTCACCAAAATAACAGAATATTTGTTTGATTTAAAACAGGAAAACGTTCCGACGATAAGCAATCCGCAATCAATCAATACAATAATTACGTAATCGAAGAGTGATCAATATGATGATTTTGATGTTAAGCAATTTCAGTTCTGTAGATTAAATATCTTTATTATATATGCTATAATGCATTATGCACATACATTTAAGAAAATTTAATAAATCTGTTTTATATGCAACAAGGTAAGGACATTTTTTAAGGATATCATGGATGCAAAAATGCATCCCATGGTAAAGTGGCCAGAA
The DNA here is from genome assembly GCF_965363235.1 of Mytilus galloprovincialis. Classification (NCBI taxonomy): domain Eukaryota; kingdom Metazoa; phylum Mollusca; class Bivalvia; order Mytilida; family Mytilidae; genus Mytilus; species Mytilus galloprovincialis. Next base: position 32,833,915 of record NC_134841.1, on the reverse strand, counting down.
ATATATATAGTGTATCGAAAATATCATCAGCTGTTCAGTATAAGCACTGAAGTTCAAGTTAAGAATATATATATATATAACGGGGACCACATAACACATTATATTTACGATCCATTAAGGACTAAGAAAATGAAAATTATAGTACAATGTAATTCTAACAAAATTGGTATTTTTACAACTAAAAATATAGCTTGTACAAAACGATTGCAATAAGTTCTAAAAATAGATATAAATAATACGGAAGTTCTGTCTCTTGAAATAATACATATTTTAGAAATATAGTACATACTTGTTATATTAATATTGAATGACTACAAATATTTTTTGTCAATTCTCTTGGCGAATTGATAACGTTGTGTATCTATACCGTAAACATGACAATTAATATACAAATAAGGAGAAGCTATAGTATATATATATTAAAACAGCATACCTTATGTGATCAATAAATTTCGCAAATATATTTTTTTTTTAGAGCATCAATCTGTTTTCAAACTGTTTACTGACAATTTCATCACAATTCTTAGAAATACTCGTCGCAAAAGAAATTAAATATAATTTCATTGGTTTAAATTATACTTCCTAGTACGGATATATCACAATGATTATAAACTTTACCCTCGTGTAAAGATCGAATACACAACGCTAATCACGATAAAGAGACTTCGCTACCGAGCGGTTACATAATATGAGAAAATAAAGGGTGGCAGGTAGGTGAAACTTACATATGTGAAGAGATAAATAAAAAATGAAAAAAATTATGCCCGACTTATATAATTCCAAGCCCGTTAGTCGGCTCCAGAAGCAACGAAGCAGCGCATTAATTTTGGACGGGGAAATATCCACTTTTTTGTATGGGACGAGCTTTGACGTCCCCCGGCCCAAGCTTGTCTATCAAAACAGCCGTTGAACGTCAGAGGAATCGCGGACTTACTTACATCATATCACAATTTTTTGTACTTTTTAAAAAAAGTTGTTGAAATAAGTTAAATAAGGTTTCTAAAGTGTTCGTTTATTAATCTTTGTAAAAATTCTACGACTCTCATTTCACCTTAATCTGTTAGATTTTTGGGAATTTTATATCTTCAGAAATAAACACGGAAATAAAAGTAAAAAGTATAGTTATTTAAAAAAACAACAGAAAACTTAATTTTACGGAAATATTTAGTTAGGTTAAATAGAAAGCTATTACATAAGCCTTATCAAATATGAAAAGCGATTATTTGGAAACAGAAACGAACGAAAATCCAATTTTCTGACACTGTGTCACGTATGTCAAAATGAAACTGAAATACAGATTTTTCTTCTTCTGTTCGTTTTATTTTGAAAGCACTCTGTTTATAAATTTATAAATTTATAAATTAACTGTTTACCCAATCAATAGAAATTTTTAAATACTAAGACTTTTCTACCTCAGAAATAGATTACCATTATTTGGCCTTTTTAACTTTTTGATTCGAGCGTCACTGATGAGTCATTTGTAGACGAAACGCCACTGTGATAGCAGGTCATAGCATTATAGATACATATGATTATTGGGCATACTAGATTTCTCAATTTCCGACTGTCTGATACCTTCTAGAGGGCGTCCTGCTTCTTGGCGCGTGATGCAAGCAACGTCAAGTCAGAAAGGTGATAATAAACTCAGTTAAATTCTGAATTCGGCCGTCCAAAGTAATGGAATTGATCGTACCAGATCAGATTATCTTGAAACTGGTACTGTCCTAAACATCAATTATTCATTCAAATGGAAAATTTCAAACATATCTGGTTTCAATCGAATCAAGATTTCTATTTTCTCTCTTAAATGATAAACGTCAAATCTTTACAATGCAATTTCAGTATATTGGCAGGTTCTTTATAAAATAAGCAGAAAAATATTCAACAACCAGAAATAATCCAAGTGACGCCTCCCAAATTTGTACTTGATCTAAGTTTTGTGGTAATAAGTATTGTGTCTAAGTTTCATAACATTTGGTTGAGGCAAACTTTAGAACCGGAACAAAAAAATCAGCATTTTGTTTCGTTTTTAAAGGGGCATCGCTCTAGAACGGTTTAAGTGACAACACCAAAATTCAAATTTGATCTGTGTTTTGTGATAATAAGCATTGTGTATAAGTTTCATAACATTTGGTTGAGACAAACTAAAGTTAGAGAACGGAAACTTTGGAATGTACAGACGGACAATGGTAAAACGTAATGCCCCTCCGATACGGTGGGGTCATAACAAAATATCTTGTATATAAAAAAGAAGATGTGGTATGATTGCCAATGAGACAACTCTCCACATGAGACCAATAAAAAATCTACACATCAAAATTTCTTATGTAATTTTATTATGCTCTTAACACTTTTAATTTGTTTATGCAACATGTATATGAATTTCATTTTTTGCATCAGGCAAAAACGTGTGAAAACTGATTTGAGGGTTAAGAAAAGATGCTCAGAAAAATTAAAAGAACATTTCATTTTTTTCAAACAAAATTTATCTATTGAGCGTCATACATAGTATTTTAGTTTGCAAGTAAGGGTGTAGCCGATATCTCACATTTTCACAAAGATAAAAATCAGTAGGTTGATGTAACTTAATGGGAATTTATTATTGAAAGTCTTTATGATATAGCTAACAGTTTTTTATTTAACATTTCTATATGTAGCCATACATTAAACGCTACATGCACTAAACACAGGTAATTTTGTTACAAAAATAAATATTTTATTGTACAATTACTCGAGTTTGTAAATGTAATACTGTTAGTTAGCTTGCTTGCTAGCTGCACCGTGAAGTCATCTACTACACTCCTTTAAGAGCGGACTAGTTCGACAGATAACCAATCTTTCTGTATGTAGGACAAGACTACTCTGAAAGAAGGGTAGTATTTGTATACAATTCCCGAACAGCAAGATATAAAGGACCCCAGTACTAATGTAAAACCATTCAAACCTTCTCCCTTTTATATATATATTTATATGTATCAGTTCATTTCTATACACATGGAAAAAAGTATTGCAACACCTTGATTTTTTAAAATTTGAAAAATCAGCCTCTTTTTTTGGATTGAATATAATAAAATATTTGTATAATGTTATTGAAACATAGTTTATGATAACATTGGCATTGAAACGAACAAAAAATGTTTGAAAAAAAAAGATTTATATAACCACAATTTTAATAACAAAATGAAGTGTTTTTTGTACAAAAAAAAATGCATTTTACAACTTTTACTGTAGTCGAACCTTACAATGTCAGACATTTCAAAATTAATCTTCAGATGACTGTTCACATCATGGTTGATCGTTATACGCCAAAGAATTAGTACTTTGTGCGCAGCCTCCATTCAAACGGATAACCGCATCTAAACGTCTTCTGATTCCTGCCAAAAATCGACTAATTTGTTGCTAAGGTAGCAGCAACCATTTCTGATGAAGAGCATTGTTTATTTCATGATGTGTTTGAACTGGGGTGTCCTTTCGCGCACGTTCCGCCCAATAGTGTTCCATATATGCTCGATATGGTTCAAATCCGGGCTACGATCCGTCCAAGGAAGATGAACCGAGTTCCATTGGAACAATGGATCTTCCTTCACGATGTTAATTTTCAACTTTAGCGAGCTCTGCACTACATTGGATACGGAAAACTGTGTGTCTGTTTGTAAGCAAAGGTCTCTGAAATGGTCTTATCGCACGATAACCAGTAGCGATGAGTCGATCACGAACAGTTCTTGTTAAAAAGCTCCTGTATGCCCACCACTCTCTTTTTAGGATTGTATTGTATGCAATGGGTTTCCTTCTGACCAACCTTCATTATGCTTGATTTTCCCTAGCAAATGGTATAGGGGGTCTTCTTTATCTCGGAAGGTCTTGAAGATCGTTTAGTGCCTTATTTTTAACTCAAAACGACTTATAGTGGAATGGTGATGACCAACAATACGTGCAGTTGTTACAGCGACATCCCTGCTTCTCTCATGCTGATAATATGCCATCTTGCTGCAGTTTAGAGTTGTCGAGGACCCATTACAAGGTGTCAATCACATAACTTCAAAAACTTGGTTATTTAAAGTGTTGAAAACAATGAGGATGAAAACATCTGTTTTGCTGTTTACGGGTACAGTAGCTGCATGTGCAGATAAAAACTTATCGATTCGATATTTATTGATTAAGCTCAGGTGATACTTAAATAATGTTTAAGTTGTTCTATTTTACCAAATTATATCACAAAAAAATAAAAAGTGGTTTTTTTTATTTCAATTTCAATTTGGTGTTGCAATACTTTTTCCATGTGTATATTTCAGTGTCAAATCTAAATAACATCTGTAAGAGAAACAGTAGTATACCGCTGTTTTAAAGTCATAAATCGATTGAGAGAAAACAAATGCGTTTTACAAACCCAAATTGAGAGAAACACATCAAATATAAAAGGACAACAACGGAAGAACAGAAATATTGATATTTAACAAAAAACAAACGCGAATGAAACATACATAGAACCGAATAGTAGAATAAAAGTTAGACAAGGATAAAGTAGGTCGACTAGATCATTCATTTTGAGAGAAAAAAAAAAACAATGTCCATATCATACGAGAAATACTTAAGAACCACACCAACATACGACAACTACTGAACAACAATCTCCTAACTTAGGACAGATGCATAAAATATATCCATTATCATTACTTTTACTTTATAGTTTTTTTTAACGACGGGATGGTTTCTATATTTTGTCAATTCAATAACAATATATTACAGACTAAACAGTATTCTAAAATATCACTCGATAATTCATCTTTAATGTCAATAAAGGAGGTAGGGTCCGCTTCGACTTCTTTCTTAAAGAATATGGTATTTAATTTGACGTCTTTTAGAGGAATACAAATTAAGACATCGACTTTAGACTGTTGTGTCAAATCGTACACCGACTTGAGGAAAAGTCTTCGATGATCGCCCATACTTCTATCATATGTATAACCAACAACAATTGAAATCTATCCGTCCAATCTATAACCTCGATAGCTATCAAACAAACTTACTCGATCGATAGGATCGATAACAATTGGTATCAGTCAACCAAATAGTCATGTAATTTAATCGTCACGATATCGATAGGATACAAGCTGTTTAAACGTACAGCCAACACAATAGTTATCTAGATTGTGTACTCGATATTATGATCAAATATGTCGATAACGATTGAACATTATTTTAATCTGTCAGTCCAATCACTTTAAATCCAAAAGAGGAATTGTAATTGTCTTTTCAATAAAGCAGGTTTTTTTTTTATCAACTTTTGATCTTCGCCTTATGTTAGAACTTTACTATGTATATTAACTTACAAAAACACACATTATTTCTACACAGTGTTCTATGTTTTCTATACTTTATTATGTATTTCTTCATTAAGTTGACAAACTATAGCTTTGCTTCAAACTGTATTAAAGTTTTGTTAAGAAATATTATTTTTGCGACAGTTCCTCAATATGTCAACATTAACGAAAATTGCAGTCTTTTGACATCTTTATGCTTTTACAATTTATTAGTCCAATGATCAAGACGTTTGTGTAATGTTCAATCAAAGATATGTTAAAGGTGGCATCTAACACTACAGGGAGACAACTCTGTAAAATCAGCAGAACGTTTTAATGACTTTGTGTTGTTAAGGGAATATTAAGCTTCTCAATGATCAAAATAAGTTTTTGTCAAACTACTATATAAACAGTGTAATTTTTCTGATTAAACGATTGGTTCAATTTTTTTGAAATTTTTATTTTCATCGGATTTTGTCTAATGCTTAGTCCGTTGCTGTGTGTGTTACATTTTAATGTTGTGTCGTTGTTCTCCTCTTATATTTAATGCGTTTCCCTCAGTTTTAGTTTGTTACCCCGATTTTGTTTTTTAGATTTACGAGTTTTGAACAGCGGTATAGTACTGTTGCCTTTATTTATATATTTGTCAAAGGGTCAAAGTAAATACTTTGTCAAAATTTTAAGAAAATTTAACGAGCCAAATTAATTTTAGTTACGGTGTTGGGTACCACCTTAACACAGCTTGGCATTTTAAATACTCTGTCATGATAATCATCATTTCCATTTTGGTAACACAACACAACAAAAAAAAGCTATGAGTTTATACAAAATTATTTTATTGGTCCTTAAACAGTACATTTACTATATGTCAATCTTGTATCTTTCGCCCAACTTTCTCAGATATCATGTTTTGATTCGCAGTATAAGCAAAGGAAAAAGAATCAAATGGTCAAAATTTCTCGGGACATCTTGACCTCTAATAATCCTAAGACTTTTTCTCTCCTTTGACCTGAATAAACTAAACCTAGCTTTTGGATCGAGTAAGTAAAAATTTGCTATAATCTTATTGCTTTTTTGTCGCTGTTAAACGTTAACAAGGTGACGGTAATCTCGTGTCAATCAACCGATGATGTCTCAATTAACAACTTGTAGTAATATCTCAATTAACAACGTGTAGTTATATCAAATGTAGGATAAGCCATACTACATTCACTTGTACTATGTTGTTTATTTTATTGAATGAGATATCGATATTTTTCTACATCAATACTTGTCAAAACAGATGTAAAGTTATACTTTGTTTACAAAGTTGCAAACAATTCATTTACATTTAACGATTTATCTTTTGTAAATAAAATTGTAAACTACTTATATAAAAAGGTAAGAAGATGTTTACTTTCAAGTATTTAACTTTTACTCACTTGATTCCAATGTATTTCTTTTACTTTTTCTTCTACAAATTAGTGTAATTTATCTTCAATTTTGTCACACGTGTCAATAGTTTCCACTGCGTCATTTGTCATCATATCGTTGATTGTCACAGATTTTTCTTTTCGAGAAACAGATAAGTTTTGATTAATTAATATAGATTAATACAACTGCAAGTGAGTTTATAAGTATCTGTTTATATCCTGTTAATTTAATTATGCATAATCTTAAGCGAATACATCCCAGGTCGATTTTTGTTAACTTATATCAGAGGCATGTACTACATAATACATATATGCGTCTCTGTTAATATACATAACGCAAAAAGTCCTTCAAAATACACACAATTTCAGTAATATAAGTCTTTTCGTATATTGTCTTTTAAACGCTTTGTGAAAAGAATTCCTTCAACCATTGAATTATATCAGTGTTGAATAGAGCTAAAATTGGCTTGTTTTTTAAATATAATGTTATACCTTAAATATTTCACTGTCAGTCAAGGTTAAATAGTGTAAGATTTATAAGAGATAACTTTATAAAAATGTTATTTACTACCTGTATTCTACCTGTAACCGTTTTGTACTTTAAAGGATGTGTAGGAATTAGGGCAGGAAAAACCAGAAAAATTGTTCAAACCATGACGAAAAGTGGAAGATAAAAATATTAATGATAAGCAATCTAATGATTTACGAAAAATAATATATAGCTAGAAGTATGGAGTACAGGAAATAACTCTTACGTATCATCGGTGACAAATATTTTATCATTTCCGCAAAATTAATTTCTTCTAAAGTCAACTTTACCTCAAATCTAACAATTTTTAAAAGGTTAATCTCAAGTTAGTTTGAAAACACATTTTATAACACCTGCTTTTTTGGAGGTTACTACAACTGTTACCTTTAACCCTATATTGAATACCGATATTCATTGTTTAAGCAGTTACATCTTACCTGGAGCTGTCCACAAAATACCTCGCAATAAATATTGATCGTTATTTCACTTGACTGTGACTAATAAATAACTTTTAGGTATCTATTTTATTTTCTATTTAAGGAATGGCTGTAATATTTTTTCTGTCTAACGTGTGCACCACTGTTATAATTTAATTCTAAATTCCATTTTAAGTCGGAATGAATCATGAAAAACATTAATGACGTAATGCCCAATCAGAAGACGCGTAATATCCAAAATTAAATTATTGTATTATAATACTTATTATTTCGACTTTAAAAATGGTTCTGTCATGCCTCCTCCTTTTCTTGCATTCCTTTTATCCTTTGACTCTTAAATTTCCGACAAAGTTCATTGACGACATAGTATTCAGTGATTATGCAAAATATTATTATTGATTATATTGATAAATAAAGAAAACTAGGAAACTAAGGTTTTATCTCTGGCAAAGTTGCGTTTCCTTTAAAGTCCTTTGTTAAAATGTTGCTCAATGTTTCTACGTATTTATACACTGGCTTTCAAAGGTTTGGGTTTGGGCATTCCTGAAAAAAAATATACTGTAAATTTGAAATTAGTGCGATGATTTTATTATTGCGAAAAATAGTTATAATCACAACATTCTAAACTCGCATTTTGAAATTTTTATATGAATTATACAGGAGTTTTTTCAATATCGCAAAAAATAATTTGGCATTTTAGTAAAAAAAATCAAAATCGCATTAATAAATGCACGCAAAAATTTCTGACTACAGTATTCAGAACAAGCGCCTCGGATGCACGATTTTTTATAGTTTATCTCATTGAAATTGTCTGATTTCTAAATGTCTTTTTGTCTAGCCTTAAGACATAAACCACATACAAAAACCATCGGTACATATAATCCTAAAACTTGATCGTATGTGACAGTTTGAAATGAAAAATGGAACCTAACAACAAGTGAAGATGAACGTTCTGTCTGCAAAGAAAAGATGAAGTTCTTCTTAGAAAATTCAAAGGAGATATCGGTCCCCTATATTTCCACATATCAGCATGAAATATGGGTTTAAAACATACGATTGCGTACATTCCATACATATGTGACACATGTAAATCTTACCAGCATATGTAGAAACATATGGTTTATAATGACATGTCAACACATGATTGATACAGTTTGGTACGACAAAATTTGTAAACTTTGAACTAAAATTTGTATATACATGGAGAAGTGGAGGTTTGTTTTCTAGCAAGAGTAATCCTTTTTATTATGTACAGTTAAAACATGTAATATGACTCATAAGACAATAAAACTGTTTACTAAATTAAGAGGCAGCAGTAATTAACGGATGTACAAATAACGATACTTCATTTATAATTTATAAATCGAGATAAAGAAAATATTGAGGGAATCTCATCAATTCCGAACGTCTCCTGATGTGCACGAATCACTATTTTCATTCCCAGTAAGGAAAATGTCACAATAGGTAATAGACCACAATCGTTAATTTAAAGATAAGACGATCATTCCGGTGTCTAAAGATCTAAAACCGCTACGACATTTCGCTAGTGATTTGAGAAACATACACATAGAACCGGGCTTATAATTTGATATGCCAGACGTGCATTTCGTCTACATAAGGCTTATCAGTGACACTCAGCTCAAATAGTTAGAAAGCTAAAATAAAAAAGTAAAAAGTTGAAGAGCATTGAAGACCCAAAATTCCAAAAAGTTGTGCCACATACGGCTAAGGTCATCTATGCCTGGGATAAGACCATCCTTAGAATTTCGAATAATTCATACTTTTGCAAACAGTAAATTTATGAAAATGACCATATAATTGATATTCATGTCAACACGTGCTGACTACTGGGTTGATGATACCCTTGGGGAAACTGATGTGTTGTCGATTTACGTTTTCACCTTCATAACGCTAATGGCACAGTCTTTTTTAAGAAGCATAATATAATTGTATAATGAACATGTACTCGTGTGAACATTTGGACTATGTACACGCCATACGATGGACAGAGGGTATGTCAAAGCTAAGAAATGTGATATATCCTAGTTTTAATTTGGCAATGTGAATATATATATATATATACATCAAGGCAAAGTTTCCTCAGACATTATATTGGTAGTATCCTATATTTCGAGTTCACCGAAATACATAAGATGCAAGCATCATAAAAATTTGGTTATATGGTTACAGGGTATTGACATTATATATTAAATTGAAACTAAAGAAATTTACAAGATGCTTTTTCGTTTGTCCGAATTCTTCTTTATCAGAGAACAGAATCGAATTCAAGGCCCGAATGGATTTTCGTAATCAGCTATGTTTTCTCTGCCTAATGATTGGTTAGCTCTGCTAGAAAGCTACTACTTTCAGGATCTAGTTTTGCTCTTCGGGTTTTCCTTCATATAAAAACTTCCCTGCCATGGCTTAAGAGTTCTTGGCCGGCTTTTCTTTCAGGGTCTAGTCCCATTACATTTGATTTTCCCTTATTTATAATCTTACGGAACTGTAATGGATAATACTAAAAAAAGGGAAAATACACATCTGTTGACATATTAACACGACTATGAACTAACAATCTAAAATACATTGTATCGTTTAAAAAGTCATCAACGTATCAGTTTTAGCTTTTTCTATCATTTGACACTTATTAAAATAGCAGTCGAAAATACATTCTATCGTTTAAAAAGTCATAAACATACCATTTTTAGCTATTTCTATCATATGACACTTTTTCATTTCAGGGTTAGAAATTTGTCTTTGAAATTTATAACATTACTGTTTTATCTATTTTTGGTAAAATTAATTTGAAGTGGCATGGAAATTATACATCCAGTCATTATGTTATTGTTCTATGGTAACATTTTATATGCTCAATGCTCTACAACTTTGTACTTGTTTGGCTTTACAACTATTTTGATTTGAGCGTCACTGATGAGTCTTAGGTAGACGAAACGCGCGTCTGGCGTAATAAATTATTATCCTGGTACATTTGATAACTTTTTACACCACTGGGTCGATGCCACTGCTGGTGGACGTTTCGTCCCCGAGAGTATCACCAGCCCAGTAGTCAGCACTTCGGTGTTGACATGAATATCAAGTATGTGATCATTTCTATAAATTTTCTGTTACAAAACTTTGAATTTTTTGAAAAACTAAGGATTTTCTTATCCCAGGAATAGATTACCTTAGCCATATTTGGCACAACTTTTTGGCATTTTGGGTCCTCAATGCTCTTCAACTTTGTACTTGTTTAGCTTTACAACTATTTTGATTTGAGCGTCACTGATGAGTCTTAGGTAGACGAAACGCACGTCTGGCGTAATAAATTATTATCCTGGTACCTTTGATAACTTTTTACACCACTGGGTCGATGCCACTGCTGGTGGACGTTTCGTCCCCGAGGGTATCACCAGCCCAGTAGTCAGCACTTCGGTGTTGACATGAATATCAAGTATGTGATCATTTTTATAAATTTTCTGTTACAAAACTTTGAATTTTTTGAAAAACTAGGGATTTTCTTATCCCATGAATAGATTACCTTAGCCATATTTGGCACAACTTTTTGGAATTTTGGGTCCTCAATGCTCTTCAACTTTGTACTTGTTTAGCTTTACAAGTATTTTGATTTGAGCGTCACTGATGAGTCTTAGGTAGACGAAACGCGCGTCTGGCGTAATAAATTGTAATCCTGGTACCTTTGATAACTTTATACACCACTGGGTCGATGCCACTGCTGGTGGACGTTTCGTCCCCGAGAGTATCACCAGCCCAGTAGTCAGCACTTCGGTGTTGACATGAATATCAATTATGTGATCATTTTTATAAATTTTCTGTTACAAAACTTTGAATTTGTTGAAAAACTAAGGTTTTTCTTATCCCAGGAATAGATTACCTTAGCCGTATTTGGCACAACTTTTTGGAATTTTGGGTCCTCAATGCTCTTCAACTTTGTACTTGTTTGGCTTTACAACTATTTTGATTTGAATGTCACTAATGAGTCTTATGGAGACGAAACACGCGTCTGGCGTAATAAATTATAATCATGGTACCTTTGATAACTTTTTACACCACTGGGTCGATGCCACTGCTTGTGGACGTTTCGTCCCCGAGGGTATCACCAGCACTTCGGTGTTGACATGTATATCAACTAAAAGTTCTTTGGAATTTTTAAGTATTCAATTATGAAATTAAGCGGAGAGAAGAAATGCCGGATTTCTAAACCTGATGTTGATTTCCAGTTTTATTTGATAGGTTTTTAGAAAATTCATAAAAGAGAAAATGTAAATAGTTGATAACGTAGACGGCATTTCACAAACAAAAAGGTTCTGAACCTACTCAAAATAAATAGTGATAAAATAAACTCATCATAGATAACACGATTGAAATTTAGTATTTGCGTCAGACGCGCGTTTCGTCTACAAAAGACTCACCAGTGACGCTCGAATAAAAAAGGTTAAAAAAGACCAAACTAAATACGAAGTTGGAGAGCATTGAGAACCAAAAATATCTAAAGTAAAAGTTTTGCCAAATACAGCAAAAGTAATCTGTAATCTCCTCCAGCAGTGGCAAAGACCGAATGGTTGTAAATAAACTCATCATAGATACCAGGATAAAAAAATATATCATTTGCGCTAGGCGCGCGTTTTCGTCTACAAAGGACTCATTAGTGATGCTCGAATAAAAAAAGTTTTAAAAACGCCTAATTGAATACGAAGTTAGAGAGAATTGAGAACCTAAATTCCTAATTTGTTTTGCCAAATACAGCTACTGTAATCTATTTCTGAGGTAGAAAAGCCTTAGCATTTCAAAATTCAAAGTTTGTGAACAGTAAATCTATAATATGACCATAATCAATGACAATGCATGTCAACACAGAAGTGCTTGCTTATCTGCTAGTGATACCCTTGGGGAATTTAAACTCCACCAGCACTGGAATCGACCCAGTGGTTGTAAATAAACTCATCATAGATACTAGTACCAGGATTGAAATTTAGTATTTGCGGCAGATGCACGTTTCGTCTACAAAAGACTCATTAGTGACGTTCGAATAAAAAAAAAAAGGTTAATTAAAGGGCAGATTAATCATGAAGTTTGAGAGAATTGAGGACCAAAAACTCCTAAAGGTTTTGTCAATTCAGCTATTTAAGGTAATCTATTCCTGAGGTTCTTCAAAAATTCAAAGTTTTGTATACATTAAGTGCTGCCTGCTGGGCTGGTGACACCCTCGTGGAATTTAAACTCCACCAGCAGTGGCAGCGACCCAGTGGTTGTAAAAAACTCATCATAGATAGAACTTTATAATGGAAATATGGAAGCTACCCGATGACAAGGCATTCACTCAGCAGAGGGGCTGTTTGGCAAAAAACAATAAGTGAACATAAGATCTGTTTAGAGTATCATATTCCGCAATGAAGCGGACTTTTACGCTTAAGCACCATACTACAAAGCAAATTTGAAACGGAAAGTCCCTTATCAAATGGCACTGTCAAACGCTCAAACACATGAAACAGATGCAAAAAAAAGTCAACGTGTATAGCTATAAAGTTTTTAGTAAATGTAGACAAAATATATGTTTGTGTCTACAAAAAAATAATCAAACTCATCTGCATTGAAATCCAAACCATCGATACAGTAATGGGCATAGGAATCGATATGGAATCCCATGGCCTTAAAAAATCTTTTGCTTTCGTACATTTGAGTACAGATGCACGAGTGATGAAACACAAATATCTACTAGTGAATTAAGATTATGACAATTATTGCTGTTACGGTATTATTGACCATTCTTTAGATTAAATTCCCTCAGGATAGTTAGAAAATTCTTCATTATTAAGATGCCAAATTATAATCAAGGTAAAGGTCATTGTAATCTAATCATTTTGTTAAATGGAATTTAGACAGACTGTTATTCAGTTCGACCATACACTTACACACCATAACGATACTGAAACAAATCTGGAATGGGGACCCAATTATTTCCCAAATTACTTCAATGCAATTGCATCCAAATTGAGGGACAGATTTTTATTCCCTAAAGACTGAAAATTTCAGTTACTTTCTCATACTAGTAGCTCCCTTCATGGTTTATTGGTGAACTCTTTGAGGGTTATGTCCGGCACTTGTGAGAGCAATACTGTTTAGATATACTACACAGTTAAGCATCTTTATATAATTTTCCTCTTGGTATAACATCCCATTTGAATGATGGTAAATTTTTAAAGGACTTCATTCGTGGGTACCGGCAAGGTATCCTGTAACTGATATAAATTCTAAATTCTACTATCATGATGGATTAAAATTTGTTAAATTTCCCTTTTGTCATTCCGCTTTTCAACTGTCTCGATTTTTATACATCTTTGACTTCCAAATATTCAGCTTTGAAGACGCCTTCTCAATACAGTTTCTGTAATATCTAACATATTCATCTTTTTGATTAGAAAGAAAATAATGTTTAATATGAACTACAGAAATATTTATCCATACAGATTTTTCGATGGACGATTTAATTCAGTAAGTAAACTTGTGACTCTGAAGTGATAAGTAAAGAATCGAAAAGTCATAACCGTTAATTGGACAGAACAAACGTTAAAAACGTATTTAACCAGTTTTTTACACTATAAAAATAATTAATTTATTATTTGCTTTATTTAGAATAAAATAAGTTTATTAATAGTAGTAAGGGAACTGATTGAAAGGAAAGAAAGATTTGTTGTACAACCCTTACTAGCCAAGATGAAACTATTTTTGTGCTGTTTAAACAGTGGTACTTGGTTGGCTGGTGAACTAACACCAAACGCTTGCAGACAACTTGAAGTTTATTTCTAATCCTAGAACATGTACTGTTATCCCTTCTATTAATATATAGATTAATTATAAAATGTGATATGCGAATATCTTCAATTTTCCAACATTTATTGAAATAAGAATCAAGTGATTTCTATCTAATGTCTACCGTGTACACCTTTATAAGTAATTTGTTGGTTTGTTATGTAAATGTAAACAAAAGATCATCCATTTTCATTTGAAGTCATGTGAAACTTTAAATTAAGGAAATTTTGCGTATGTTTTTTTTTATAACTGAATGGCTAGTTTTAATTGTAAAACTTCTTTTCTCAAGAAAATTCGCCGATATGTTTTCTGTATGCAAAGTGAACTCGGCTTGACATTTCTCGTAAAAATCCAGTGATCGCAATACGCATGGATCTGTCATTTAAATAAATTATTATTTTAGTGTACACGTTATACACGTGCTAAATGTCCATGCATCTTTGATGATTGTTTACTATAAGGTTACAATCGGTAAACAACGGCTTAAAACTCGACATTTTATTATCTGCCATTTTTTCTCATCATATCAGACAGACAGAAAAAAAAATACGATTATACGATATGGATGCGTGAAGAATTATAAAATCGTGCACAGAAGACTAAGTTTATGATATATATGTTGTGTACAAGATATAAGTTTTTACAAATTATAGTTTGTACAGGGTTTTTGTACAAGTTTTAAGTTTTTTTACACCTACCTTCTTACAACACGTGATCAAAGTTAATCATTTAAAATATATCAGCTTAATGTCTTAAATTCAATATATATACTTCAACTGAACATTTAGTGCTATTCTCATTGTACTAAAACTGGAAATGAGGATACCTGAATGGTTTAAATTCTAATTTAATTTTTCTTCCTATACCAAAATCATATCTATTAAAAGTCTTTTTGTGTTCTTATAATGTTTTTTTTTTTTGTATCAATGCTCAGTATAAGACTGGAAATATCGCAGAAGTATGCAAAACAAAAGACTATGTGCTTGCATCATCCATTTGTGTTGAGCGGTTCATAAAACACTTATAACTTGTACACAAAAATCTGTTCAAATTATAATTTGTACAAAATTTGTACAACATTACAACTTGAACATAACATATACATGCATTGGTTCAAGAATTGGATGATAATTATTTTTCACCAGTAACTTTTTTCATATGACTGAAACACTTATTGTATTGAACATTTGAATCAGCATTAACTACTGCTATAGTTGTTGTCTCGTTGAACATTTTTCAATACTTACACCAATCTAGTTTACTAAGAAAAGCCACAAAGACGACTAATGTATATAACAGCCATGAACCAATTCTTTAATAAGTCGCTTTATTTTAAATGTACATTAAGTAGTTCACCATCTGCTACAGTTGCTTTTAGAAAAACATAAGAGTCGTAATAACATCTTGTACTACATAAACCAGCTTTAAGATTTATGCAAATATCAAATAGTATTTAATAACATTATGTTTTTCTGATTGAATAAATATTATTGTTCGTCTTCTGACATCAATCTGTTACTATATAGTACTTCAGTAAACTTGTCATGTAAAGTCTAGATCAATACAATAAATCATCTATTATAGCTCGCATTTTACGATGGATAGACTTAGTTCTGAATACTTACACGATTTTTATGTGAAGCAGGTTCTGCTTACCCTTCCGGAGCACATGAAATCATCCCAGTTTTTGATGGGGTTTGTGCTGCTTAGTCTTAAGTTTTCTTTGTTGTGCCTTGTGTACTATTATTTGTATGTTTGTATTTTTCTATTTTAGCCATGGCGTTGTCAGTTTATTTTCGATCTGTGAGTTTGAATGTCCCTCTGGTATCTTACGCCCCTCTGTTAGGAATGGTGCTAGTAGTACAGCCATAACAGTGTTTTTTCCAACAGAAGTTCAAAAGTATAACTCATTAAAAAGCAGAACACGAATATCACGAGAGTAAATTCGATTTTGTGCTATTATCTTATCATTACGAATCTTTAATGATGAGCATTTTTAGACCAATCGTGCGTCTGATGTAGCGTAGTATCGTTGATGAGTTTTTTCAATATGTTTTAACCGAAGGTAAACAGTATGTGTCACTTGTGAAACACAAATTGCTGACTTTTGAGAGCACATCAGTTCATTTCAACCCCCTTCCCGCACTGTATGGGAATCATGTTGGTAATTTTTTTAGTTTTATGTGTAGCCTTTTGTAAGTTTTTTGTGTATTTGTCATTTTTCTTCTTGGCCTCACGGTCATAAAACTTTCGAGCATGATTTTTGTACTCAGACTCGAAAATCAACCAATCAAATTGCTGGATTTCATGTTTCGAGCATGATTTTTGTGCTCCGAGCACTGAGCAAAGTTTTATGCCTTCAAGGCTTGGTCTTGCTATCTCTGTTTCTTCTAATTGTGTTTTTCTATTGACTCTCTTATTTTTTTTTACCTTTTCCCACCTACTCACTACTACCATATATCAACATGATATTTTTGAAATGAACACAGTATAAATATTTCACAAATGTCATATAACACAGCCATAACTACATTTCAGCATAGCTTATTTTTCGTTCCTGTTTTTTTGTTGTTGCAAAAATGAATAAAACAAATACCGAATGCCGCGGAAAATTCAAAACGGAAAGACCCTTATTAAATGGCATATCAAAAGCTCAAACACATCAAACGAATGGATAACAACTGTCATATGCTTGACTTGTGTCTTTCTATGTTGTGATGTTATACTACTGTTTCAGAAAAGGGAGAAGGTTTGGTACCATTAAAACATTTAATCTTGCTGCAACTGTTTGCACCTGTCTTAAGTCAGGAATCTGATATTCAGTGGTTGTCGTCTGATTATGTGGTTTATAAATGTTTCTCGTTTTTTATACAGATAAGACCGTTGGCTTTCCTGTTTGAATGGTTTTACACTAGTGATATTTGGGACCCTTTATAGCTTGCTGTTCGGTGTAAGTCTAGACTCCGTGTTAAATAAAATTGAGAATGGAAATGGGGAATGTGCCAAAGAGACAACAACCCGACCATAGAAAAAAACAACAGCAGAAGGTCACCAACAGGTCTTCAATGTAGCGAAAAATTCCCGCACCCGGAGGCGTCCTTCAGTTGGCCCCTAAACAAATATATACTAGTTCAGTGATAATGAACGCCATACTAATTTCCAAATTGTACACAAGAAACTAAAATTAAAATAATACAAGACTAACAAAGGCCAGAGGCTCCTGACTTGGGACAGGCGCAAAAATGCGGCGGGGTTAAACATGTTTGTGAGATCTCAACCCTCCCCCTATACCTCTAGCCAATGTAGAAAAGTAAACGCATAACAATACGCACATTAAAATTCAGTTCAAGAGAAGTCCGAGTCTGATGTCAGAAGATGTAACCAAAGAAAATAAACAAAATGACAATAATACATAAATAACAACAGACTACTAGCAGTTAACTGACATGCCAGCTCCAGACTTCAATTAAACTGACTGAAAGATTATGATTTCATCATATGAACATCAGGCACAATCCTTCCCGTTAGGGGTTTAGTATCATACCATCATAACATATATGAGAAGAACATAACCCGTGTCATGCCAACAACTGGTTTTTGAATAAATGTGTTTAGTTCCGATGCAAAGACCCTATAAGTGAGTCAATATTAACGCCAAAATATGCAATCTTTAATGACCTGACAACAGTATCGTAACTATATCCCTTCTTAATAAGTCTATTCAAAGGTTTTGTTAGTTTTTGAGGTGAATACTGACACCTTTGTGCTTGATAAAGAATATTTCCATAAAAAATTGGATGTGAAATACCTGAACGTATAAGAAGTCTGCATGTTGAGCTATATTTACGAATGATGTCCTTATACCGATGATAAAATTTAGTAAATGTTTTGACTAGTTTGTGATATCGAAAACCCTGGTGTAATAATTTTTCAGTAATACATAAATTTCTCTCGTTAAAATCTAAAACATTGTTACATACACGAGCGAATCGTACAAGTTGAGATATATAAACACCGTAAGATGGTGACTAGGGAACGTCACCATCTAAAAATGGATAATTAACGATAGGAAATGAAAAATCATCTCTTTTATCATAAATTTTAGTATTCAGCTTTCTGTTAGTGATATAGATATCAAGATCGAGGAAAGGGCAGTGGTCATTGTTAGTATTAGCTTTATTTAAAGTAAGTTCAACAGGATAAATTTCTTTAATATACATACTGAAGTCGTCATTATTGAGAGCCAAAATATCATCCAAATATCTAAAAGTATTATTAAATTTGTTTATCAGATGTTGTTTCGATGGGTCTTTGCTTATTTTTGTAATAAATTGTAACTCATAGCAATACAAAAACAGGTCCGCAATAAGTGGTGCACAGTTAGTCCCCATTGGAATTCCGATAATCTGACGATATACGGAATCCCCAAAGCGAACAAAAATGTTATCTAGTAAAAATTGAAGGGCATATATAGTATCAAAGCATGTCCAATTGACATAGTTTTTTTGTTTATTGCTACTAAAAAATGACCTAAAAGAGTTTGAACATATATATTCACATTCTGATTTTTTAAATGCCCATTTAATTAGGTGTGTGAATTTTTTCTTAATGAGAATGTGAGGCAATGTGGTATACAGGGTAGAAAAATCAAAACTTTGAACAGATTCAAAATCACCAATATAAGCATGCAATTTACCAAGTACTTCCAACGAGTTCTTGACACTCCAAAGGTAATTAATTCCACTATTTTCGAAGGCCTTATTTGAACAATTTATTATCAGGTTTTTAATGGTACCAAGTGTGCTGGTAAGAAGAATAGACAATTTAGTAGTGGAACAATGGCTTGAAGACGAAATAAATCTATATTTGTAAGGTATTTTGTGTAGCTTCGGAAGCCAATACATAGTTGGGACTTTCATTGTATTTGGCTCTGCTTGTAAAGCGATAGCTTAAAGTTTATGTTTGTTACAGATGTCGTTTTCTGAAAATGGAGTCAGTTGGAATGTTGGTGAATTGGTGATTTCTCTTTTCAGAACCTCAATGTAAAATTTACGTCAAACAATAATAATATTATTAGCAGCTTTATCGGCCGGGACAAAAACAAATTTCTTGGCTAGTTCTTTTAGTTTATGTTTGATACGAGAAATAGGTTTATTGTGGTTATTGTTAATAGTAAAATGTTCTTTAAAATGTTGAATACGTATATCAACTATCTTCATTACTGAATTAAAAAAAGAGTCCAAAGATTTTTTGTCAGCTTTTTCCCGTTTTATCCATTTCATACAGTAAGTATGGAGTGAGTCGTGGATGATATTACGACACTCATTCCAATTAATAGTTGACGGGGGACGATATTTAGGTCCTTTACTGAGGAATGGTTTTAACTCTCGGTCTTGAACGATGTTAAGATCTCCTGTTATAACATGGGAAATGGGTCCATAAATATATTCGGAGGTACTACAATTACATGAAGTAGGTGTATTTTCACTGATATTAACATCTTTACACAATTGACTATAATTAAACACAAATTTTCGGGTAGATTTCTTGTAAATGTAACAAATAAGAGGTAGCTCAGTATTGTCAAAATATCCAGGAATTTGTTCTTTAACAGAATGGTCGTTAAATATACCGGCAATATTTACAAAATCAAAACCTTTATTGACATAATTTATTTTAATAAAATGTTTTTTATGATCTTCAGGGCGATCAATTTTGGGAAATAGTTTAGAATAACAATATGCCATAATAATTTGAACAATTTCATACTTAGGACTGCTATATGAAATTGTGTTGCAATCCTCCAAAATTTTATTTAACTTATTAACCGGTAATGAACAGAGTTTTGTTAACAGATAATGTCTGCCGTTGTTTTTTGAAGTAGAAATTAGGTCCGAAATATTGGTATGATTGGTCCGAAATTTTCTATGATTGCGATTTGTTCTACGACCGTGAGAACGGTTTTACGAACAGTTTTAGAAACTATATCCAAAATGTTAACGGAATCGGTTCTAGATATATTACCAATTCCCATGATATTATCATTAAGACCGAGAGGGTAGACTGTCTGTAATTTTTTAATCCAATGTAATTCAATTATTTTCCGTGATCGTACAAACTTTGAATGAGATTCACCAGGCTGCTTATTTACTACTTCTAAAGGTTGAACTGCTAAATATTTAAAAGGATGGTTGTGCTTCTTAAGGTGTTGGTAAATGATACTTTTGAATTGATTGGGTCTTTTAAAACGATACAGATGTTCTTGAGTGCGTTTGCTGTACCTTCACCGATAATGGGTTACTTTTATAGATTTTGACTTGGATGGAGAGTTGTCTCATTGGCACTAATACCACACCTTCCAATATCTATTAGTACAGATATTTTTCTATGTAGAAAATGGTGAAACGAACCTGTAAAGCTAGTTAAACCTTTTACTTGTATGACAGTCGTATAAAATTCAATTTCATTGACAACAATGTGCGAACAAAGCAAACAGATATGATAGGCAAATAAAGATTGGAGTACAGCAGTCAATATTGTGTTATAACCTTAATCACTATAAAAACAAACAAATATGTAACTAAGAAACAGAAAAAGGCGTATAGACAAAGTAAATTAGTAAAAATAAAGACAAAAATACAAGAATTTACCATAGAAAAATAACACAATGACGTGATATATAATTACAGCAGTTTTCAAAATAGAAAAGACATCAATGTATGTTCACTTATACTCATGTTTTACACATCAAGACATACACAAGATAAAATTAGGCATTGAAACAAAAACACTAACAGGATGCCATTCGTGCCTAAACCTCTTTGTCTGAAGACGTCGATCCAAAGCTCGGTCCTATAATAAAGATACTGACTATTTGAACCAAAATAGTTAGAGGAACTCATAAAGCTCTGATGCGTGATAAGTGTGCAACACATTGGTGTATTTGAAGCGAGCATCTATCAACAGCAAGAATATGGAGAACAACAAAATATTAAGGGCAAATGATTATATGCAAATTGGGAAGTCAATGCAGTTAATGTAAAATACAAAATAAATCACACAGACCTAGCCATTAAATGCGACAAATGTGCAAGCTATGAATAGAAAATACCCCTGAGACATAGCCAGACGGCAGAATACGAATTTTATCATGCTACTAATTGCTATGAACCTTTTAATTTCCTTTTTAAGTTCAGCACCAATTAAAGAAACCGGAAACCAATACCAGGTACCATCTAACAAATAATACCAATCAAATAGAGAAACCACACCGCTAGAGCATACGATGAAGACTGAGTAAATATCAATCTACATCAATACAATAAAAGGTAAACAATAAAACTGGAACGTCAAGAAACCGAGCCTTGAAACAGCACTTTTAGAAAACTTTTCTTTAGATTTTATAGACTTGATCAACTGAGGGAAAATCAGTCTCAACTCTCAACAACATTAAACGACTTATGTAACGAAAGAATAAGACCAATGATTATAACAAGGAAACAAGGAATCCGAATCTAAAGGAAAAATGGCAAAGCATCAAGAACACCATGAATAATGAGATACAATAACGCGCACGCCAGCTATGTAGATAAGCTGGTGAGCTATATACAACAAGATACTCAACCATTCGAGAAACATGGCAAAAAAACTGATATACAATAGATACCACCTATTCAAACAAACAAAAAACAGTTTTCAAGTTGTTGTTTTTTCACAGCAAATATCTTCTTTATTTTTTTAATATTGCCTGTTACAATTATACTTCATTGTACATGCGCCAGTTAAGAATTCTTGTGGAATACTTCTGAGTAATCAGGAACATACTCAGAATATTATACACAACATTATATAAACTATGGTTATATTTATAATTTTTTCTATTAAATTAATGTCTTCAAGTTTATGAAAAATACATTTTGGGAAATCATTTTTCTTTCATTTAAACCCTTTTCAATTCCTTTATAATCAATGCATACACATGTTAGCATTTCAAGTTTTGCTCTGAATGACAATATGACAACAAACTTAAACTGTTAAAATAGATTAAACCATAATAACACTGGTCTGATATTTTGTATCCAAATACTATATGTGTTACAGATATCTAATTTTTAAACTTGAGTTTTGTTAGAAGTGTTCCTCTTATTCCAAAAGGCTTTTAAAAATGAGCATGTAATAAAGAAATGTAAGTAATATACCTCTTCTGTTTTACCAAATTATATTTACTATATTTTGTATTACGCCAGACGCTTGTTTCGTCTACAAAAGACTCATCAGTGACGCTCGAATCACTTTTTAATAAAGTTAGGTTTTTTTTTTATCAAAACGAAAGTGTGGCTATTTGTAGACCAATTTTTTACAACAGGAAGAACAAAACTGTGAATGAGAGGCGAACGATACCAAAGGGACTTTCTAACTCACAATTCTAGAATTAACTGACAACACCATGGCACAAAAGAAAAAAACTTAGACCTGGCGGCAAAGATGCTAAAGAATAGGAATGCTATCAAAGCAATAGGAACCTAACGACATCCATTCCCTGTGTTTTGCAGGAAATGTCAATAGAGCTATCCGACATCCTATCTCTTGTCTTTCAACAATTCGGCTTTTCAGAATCTAAAGGACTATGGGTAATGTCATTGTTCGTACACCAAAATAAAAATAACGTTACGTCATTGGTTGAATTTCAATTGTTTAGAACGTTTTTAATCAATCACAACGTTTTTGGTGTACGCTTTTGAATATATAACCAGAATGCATTAGATTCTGAAATCGACAAATTCATCAACTGGTATTGGTCCTGAAAAATCTAAACGTCAAATCAAATATCTAACTATCGTCCACATTGAGTTGAAGATGTATAGTACTACGAACTGGGAGAATTACTGTATCCGATTTCTGTTACATTTCTTAGGGATACTTAATATAACTATATATCAAAATCTAAGAAAAGTATGGTAAATGATTTAAGGGATGTTTACTCAAATATCTAAACGTAAAACAAATGTTCAAATTTTGTAATAAAAATTTGTTGTTGACTATAATTATTATTCAAAACGTAGCAAATATGATAATTAAGTTAATAAAATGTAATGTCTAATATCTTGATTTAAAATAACGAAAACATACAAATTCAAGTTGTACGGTATGTCACCAACAGACAAAGAAATAGATCAGGTATCAGCATCATGAAAAAAACTAGAATAGAAAAGTTTGAAAACAATGCGTTATGAAGCATGACTTATCATGTACATCGAAATAACAATTGACCTGTTAATAGCAAAATCCATCTACGGTCATCTTTGCCAGGGCAGTTGAAACAATACTGACTATTATACTGATGATACCTTCTGTGATCGATAGTCAACTAGCAGCGGTATAGACCTATTTTTAAAAAAAAATTACAGCAACTTTATAAATGTCCTGCGTCCAAAGCTGTTTTCTTTCTTTACCTTCCACAAGAATGTGCAAAGCAAAATATTTGAAAGCCAAGAGTGTATAACAACCGAAACAGTTGAAGAGCTATCAAACCAAAGTGGACCTTAAAAAAATGCCTAATCCATGTAACATCAACTTTGGCTGAGGGATTTTGAAAACTTCTTTGCTTCTTAATAATTTCTAATTCTATTTTAAAAGAGAGGCGAAAGATATAACAAAAAAATCACAACAATAATGAACGACGAGGAAAATTCAAAACGGAAAGTCCTTAATCAAATTGCAAAATCAAAAGCTCAAACATATCAAACGAATGGATAACAACTGTCATATTCTTGACTTGGTACAGGCATTTTCTTATGTAGAAAATGGTGGATTTACAATTAAACGCTTTAGTTACAAGCAATCTGAGAATGGCATAACAAAAGAAAAAGGAAAAACAACCAAAAGAAAAGGAAAAAGTAAAGCAACAAAAATGCAGAATTCCAATGAAAATCAAAGACGGAAAGTCCCTAATCGAATGGTAAAATCAAAAGCTCAAACGCATCAAAATCGACCGGCATAATCCTGTATACAAAACATAACAACGGAAACGTGTGTATCCCACTAAAAACGTTAGAGACCTTTTCCTGATCATCAATTACTATTGTTGTATTGATACACACCTCACAAAATTTGAAGGCCAAAATGTATTGGCTAAATAAATATGATAATAATCAGAACAGAAAATGTAACAGATATTCCAGGCATCATAGATTACCTTAGCCGTATTTGGCACAACTTTTCCTAAATTTTGGGTCCTCAATGCTCTTCAGCTTCAAACGTGTTTCGCTTTCTAACAATTTTGATCTGAGTGTCACTGATGAGTCTTATGAAGACGAAACGAGTGTCTGGCGTGTCAAATTGTAGGCCTGGTACCTTTGATAAGTTTGTTTTTTAGTGTATTGGTTCAAAAGAACACTGTAAGAAGCACCAATGTGTATCGTATGTCTTTTTTGTTTTATAATTTGTATTTCAGCAATATAGACTAGAGAAATTAAATAATCTGGAATCAGCCCATCGAATGCGCTGATAATAACAGGGAACGCAAAATATAAAAACATACTACTTTCTATGATGATCGATACGTTCAGGCCCGGATTCAGTCAGGGTTTCAACCCCCGGAGTACCATGAATCAGTTACATAGATCAAATTAAAGGAAAGGGTTTCAACCCCCGGAATACACACTGGATCTTCAAATGCTCTATTTAATTCATTACAATAAAGGTACATATTTTAATCAAAGACGATTGCACTATGTGACTAAAGACATGAATAAGACACGCTGCCTTTTATAACAGAAGTTTATCAACAAATTTATACAATTTTTACAGGGATATTTTCAGCATGAATCGATAAATTTATGTGTATTTCTGCTATGCTACAAAATTTCCTAAAAGGGATTAAACCATAAATGTCACCAGCCCAGTAGTCCACACTTCGGTGTTGACATGAATATCAATAATGTGGTCATTTTTATAAATTTCCTGTTTACAAAACTTTGATTTTTTCGAAAAACTAAGGATTTTCTTATCCCAGGCATAGATTACCTTAGCCGTATTTGGCACAACTTTTTGGAATTTTGGATCCTTAATCCTCTTTAACTTTGTACTTGTTTGTCTTTATAAATAATATGAGCGTCACTGATGAGTCTTATGTAGACGAAACGCGCGTCTGGCGTACTAAATCATAATCCTGGTACCTTTGATAACTATTTAACCTATATATTTGTTACATTTTTTATTCATACAGCGTATATAAATACATACAGAAATCTATCTGCGAAGATGAAAATAAACCTATGTTAAGATATGTTGTGACGAACAAATTGATCAAAATCAGGTGTTAAATCATATTTTGTTTGTACGAATTATCAGATTGTCTGCATATCTATATTGTAAAATATCATCTCCAGGTCATATTATGAAGGTGTTTTGTCGAATGAGTGCAGGGAATGCATTAAAAACACCATTATTGTGTTGAGCAGCTGATATTTTATAATATAAATATGCAGACAACCAGATAACCATTATTTCCGATTGTGATTGTACATTTTGATTGATAGAAACAAGTGTTTTCCTTGTATCTTCAGCAAACCGGAAGATGACTTGTTAAATTCTGGTCAAACTGCATTAGGGCCAGGTCAACCTATTTGACGTCACAAATCCGTGATATGTCATTTTATAAAGAGCTGAGCAAAGTGATTTAGGCAGTGAGTGGGACAACCGATAACATTTAGTGGACATCTTCCAGTTCCGACTCGATCCAATGAAAACGGATATTTAATATGCATGCACATTTTGTTTGCATTGTATGACAATAATGACACGAACCAGGTTCACAACATGTATCATTTGACTGGTAAATCTGCTTTCTATTTTGTATTTTTCGGCACTGGAGTTTTTTCTTCATAGGAATATCCTGTAGATCATTCATGTCCTATGGGTGCAAATTGGCCCAAGACAAATATTAAATATTACATAGTGTTTATTTTGTTAAATTTTAAACTTTTTCAAGTCCTTCCATTTGGTAAGGCATTTCTATACAGTTTTAAAAAAAATCTATATACAGTTGCTTCAAAAAGCTAAGAGGCCTCCACTGCAACTAGAACTATGAAATTAGCAATGTCTTTTTACATGATCTTTTAAATATAATCTTTCAGATATAGCATATGCTATATATTCCCTATGTAAAGTTAACCCAGTTTGGTAAGAAAAGTTTAAAATTTGAAGCTGTTACTTTATTGAACAGCCTTTCTTTTTAACATGTATTTGTGTATTGATCTATTTTATTGTAGAGTGGGGGGCCCATATTCGCCGGGGACACAATTTCGCCGTTTTATGATTTTGAGGTGGAAACACTTAAAAGGATGGCTGAAATGGAAGAAATATGGCAATAAATTAAAATTTTATAACAAATATGATTATTTTTTAAACTTAAACAAAATTACGGCACTTACTGCAAAAGATTGAAAAACGGACAACGATTTCCGGTCAATTTCCTGAATGAAAAACAGGATTTTCATAGATTTTTTTCTTAGCATTTTTTTGACTGATTGGTCTAAATTTCTGTTTTTTACACCTTTGAAATGTCTGCTGTTCATCTATAATGAAATTTATTTGATAAATATTATATAAAGCTGCAGTTATTTGGTTTTAAATAGATGTGTAAAAACGGCGAATATGTGTCCCCCATTGACAAAACTTCAGGAAATTTCAAACACCTTTTAATCTAACTTTACAGATGATTATTTTCAAACAAACATGTTTTCAAGCTTAGGAATGTTTTGCATTTGAAGTTATCTTCATATAGAAATATCAGTATACTTCAAAAACATATAGACCTGAACATAAACTGTAGAAAACATGGAAAGATATGGCGAAAATGAGCACCCCACTCTAGGCATTTTTGTTGTATTTTTTATTTCAGTATTTGAATCTGACACAATGTATGTTTTATGTTTTTGTCATTGATTTGTTTTAATTGCCATGTTGAATGTACAGTGCATTAAAGAGGAATTTTTATTTTTTATATAGGGCGCTTTATAAATTTTCATTATTATTATTATTATTTCAGGACTAAAAAATAGTTTTTTTCACAAAGTGGGATACTACATCATGTCAAGGGATTGAATAATGCATGGTGCATCTTGTTAAGCATTTTGCAATCAAATTGATAAATCAAGTCTAAAATATATATTTTTATTTTTTAAGTTCATTTTGTTAAATACATAGTAAAGGTGTATCACAGCTTCTGTTTTTGTTTTACATAGGTAATAAATAATTATAATGAACAAATTTACAGAAAATCATAAAATAATGATCAATGAATATGTTTGGAATATTTCATTCTTTTCATTTTTTTTATTTTTTATTGTGATTGAAAATTGAAAAAAAAAACAAATGATGGACAAACTGAAAAAAATTCACAACATTACATTATATACCATAACAAAATCATTCATTTTCTTTTAGAAATAGTCAATTGTACAGAACAAATAACATTTAAAATGACATTAAAACTATGAACAAGGGAGGTAATTCGAACATATGACAATTTTATTAATTTACAATGTGATTAACTTTACTAGTGCCTCGTTCACACGTTCATTTAATTCGAATCAATGCGAATCGAATTCGCTAATAGCGTTCACACACTCTTCTCTTTTAATTCGAATTGATTCGAATTGGCTAATTCGAATTATCCAATTCGCATTAGAAATACGCTTTTGTTAATACAGATTAAAAGTTAACGTCGTTTGGACAGTAAAGCGAATTTGACGCGTATTGCAATTCGAATTAGAATTAACGTTAGGACGTAAATCGTTTCGAATGCGAATTAAACTAATTCGAATTAGTTAATGCGTATCAAATTCAAATTACGTGTGAACTCAGCATAAGTCAAAGTATAAATAAGAATATGATCAAATAAAGAATGAAGCAATACATTCCTGTTACAGTTTAATGTAATTGTTTCATCCATAATGGAG
This sequence comes from Mytilus galloprovincialis, assembly GCF_965363235.1. Lineage (NCBI taxonomy): Eukaryota > Metazoa > Mollusca > Bivalvia > Mytilida > Mytilidae > Mytilus > Mytilus galloprovincialis. Next base: position 32,805,445 of record NC_134841.1, on the reverse strand, counting down.
TCTGCTTAATATACCTTTCTGTACTCCATCTGTTTATGCAAAAGGGAGGTAATTTGCTAAAATTACTACTTTCAACATTGTAACAATTATAATGTCAATAACTTTTGTAGAAAACATTAATTATTATGATTTTAAGTTGTTTTGCAATTTATTTTATTTTTACAACTAAAATCTCATGGAAGTTATTCATCCAATATCTTCCACTAAGACATATACTTCTTAGATATTTCAGTTTAATTTGTAGCACTTGATTGATTATGCAAAAATATGGAATAAATTAATGATCAAATCATATACTGCTTAATAGAAAACATTTTAATGTAATAAAATTTGATTGTAATATCTAGTCTTTTTATGCACTACAATTTGGATTGCACTCCTGCGAATAATTCTCCTAGTTTCTGTGCAAGCATAATATTGCCTTTGATCTTTACCTTTCCAGTCATAAATGCCTGTAAAAAAAGTAAAAAATACTTCTTTATTTGCATCATCATCTAATTAAACAAGATTAAAAGTATATTTTAACTTTTACACAGAAAAAATAAAGCCACTATATATGCATATACAATATTGATTTGTTGTTCGACAATGAAAGTTTTTAATGACCTTGTCTGGCTATACAACCCTTACAAGGTTGGTGTTATTGTTGGCGTAATGTCCAGAGGTAAAAATATAATATGCATATTCAGCACAATCATACAGGAATGATGAATTCTTTCCTTGTCCTTAGCAACATCACTCTTGAATTCTCCTCTTTATCCAAGATTTCAATAGTATCTAAATCCAGAATTTAAAATTGATACTATAAGCTGGTAGAGCATTCTTTAAGGATAAAAATAAGCTAAAATTATTGATAGGTCATGGACCTTCTTTTCAAGATATTTGAGATTTAAAATATAGCGGGAAAAGGCTGACTCTGACTTTTACCTTATGTTTGCATTGGTATTATTTGTGTCCCAAAACAAAAGAAAGAAAACTAACAATCTTCTAAAATTTTGGTAAATGACCTTTCATGAGCTATTTAGTCTTATATGAAAAATTAAATGGGTGTTATGGGGCAAAATATTTTACCTTGTTTTGTATGGAAAAACACCAAGGAGTCGGAAAACTGACGTGAATTCCAAAACCTCACCTTAGTACATCCTTAAAAGGTGTATCACACCTAGAAATCTGACCAAAAACCGGAGTAAACTGGAAGTGATTTGTCATTTGCACTGGTATCTGGACATGAACATTATTGGATAAGGAATTACTTACAAATCTGCAGCATCTGGGATCAACCTCAGTTTTTGTTGTGGTTTGTTTGGCTCAGTGTTTAGTTACTGTTACTTATCTGTTGTCCATTAAGTTTTCTACTGGCCATGATTTCCATATCAACCATAAAGGTTTTTTACCTGTTGACCATTAAGTTACTACTGGTCATGTTGATCATATCATCACTTTTATTTACCTGTTGTCCATTAAGTTTACCACTGGCCAAATCGACCATATTGTCATCTTCTAAAATCATGGTACAATCAGCCTTTTTGTTCTTAGGTACATCTCTGTAGATTTCTCCACTTCCTGACTTCATGTCTACAGCTGTAATAAGATAAAAACAAACAGATGACATTATGTAAGAAAGATTTTTAGAAAATGTTACTGAAATAAGTATATTATTTTAGGAGATGCAAATACATGATGTTTATCCCTTTAAAATATGTATTAGAGAATCGATAAGAAGTAGTGGATTCGTAAACAATATTCAACGAGCAACTTAAACAATAGACTTACGCCAGAGAAATGTGTTACAGGGAAATACTATGATTTTCAATGGGAAGCCACACACAAATCATTGGAATAAAAGTTAAATACTAAAGTGTTGCACAATGCTTTTAGATGCTAAAGAATCTCTGCTGAAAAAGTAACATGCAATATAGTCACTGGTTTCTGTTACAAAGTACAAACCAATAGATGGAAAAAAGAGCACAAAGATCAATATATACATTGCTATTTTTCACTTAAATGAACTTATACGTCATAAACTAGTGATTTTAAAACATGATGCACCTTACAATAACTTTAAAAGTAAAATTTTCTATCTGGGGTATAAACAGAATATCTTACTCCATTTTGCTGCTGATTTTCCATCTTTCAAAATGTCAAACAAGAAAACAGAATTAATTTTCTTTGCCATGCCTGGATTTGACTTAGCTCCAGCTTGAATCTGAGCAAACAGTGCATCACTCTTTAATGCTGGACCTGAAGGCTGTAAAGGAACGACGATTAAATTGATCACAAAGAATAGTATAACTTCATATCCAATAATTGAATATGTATAAAATTTATCTCACCATTGAGGTATGTATTTAGAAATGCTTTATACTTGACTTTCAGGACATTAAATGTTAAAATTTACAATTTCTAAATACATATTTCCATGGTGAGAACTGTATACACAAACTACATTTGCAATGCTTTTAATTATGATGTAGAATTCAATGTGTATGTTAAAGCAGTTTTTAAGATTTTTAAGTTGATAAGGGGCTTTTTTAAACTTTCAATACTACAGAAAATAGGGAAGATTGGTGGATAAGGTAAAGTTAACCTTCTGCAATATTTTTTATTTAAATCTTAAAAAGGTTCTGTTTTAGGTACGATGGGGAGTGACATTTGCACAGGTATGCAGACAGTCTCTCTTGATAATATTATTACAGTAAACGAGGAACTCTGGAGAAAACCAAGGTATAGATAAAATGTTAATGTAGAATTATGTCCACAAGGAGAAAATCAAAGGGGACAATCTCTCACTTCGTATGCAACTGTAATTATTTCCAGTCATAGACAATAATGAATGTAAATATATACTAACTAATAAAAAATCTACTTCTCATGATAATTGCAAGTCTCTAAATTTTAAACTAGCAATCATGTGTCAAATAGACCATTGCACTTCCAAGGTACTTCACATATATAGGGGTAAATTCAGTAAATAAATATACGCCATCAGCGACCACCCATTTTGGGGAGAGCTTTCTATATAAAACTGAAGTCCTATGCTCTTCTGATTGGTAGATAACATTTGTCATAAATATTTTGGTATAGATGGTTCAAAACTAGAGTTGAAAAAACTTAAGAAATAAATGCTGAAAGCACTAATTTTTCTACTACAGGGTTGAAAAGTTATGGTGGTCAGTAAAGGAATTAAGTGTGAATCTACCATGTTTGTAAACAAGGACATGTGAATACCCAAAAATGCCACATGACCATAATGTTTTTATTGTTGCAAAAGATAGGGCTACTTTTGTACTTTCATGAATGATATATACAGGCCTCTAATTTCATAGACATAGATTAGCCTTAAAGTCAATGGGAGATTTGTTACTGAATTTACCCCTATAGAACTTTGCACACTAATTAAGAACCAAAGAATTTTCATTGATACCTGTGCTGATACTTGTTGTGTTGTTCCTCCATTCAGGTCTATATAGGCACCAGATAATGACACATTCCCTGTTTCTACAACCTGTAAGCATATTGAAAAAGTCACTTAAGTCTTTTTTAATGTTTTAAACTGTCCTAGGAGGAAAATCAGAAAATCAATCTCTATTTTTTAAGTAAGATGGATCAATCCCCCTTGAACCTTGTAAGATTTTAGATGGTTTTTGTACTTAGAAACTTTACATTGATCTTTTCAATAGAATCTTAAATGATGTTGCTCTATCTGCATATTTTTTATCTCATTTTTAATGTACTTGAATGCAATTCTTCAAGTGACATTTATTCTTGATATAATGTTTTTAATGTTTGACTGAAAATATAGGTCACTGATTGAGTTAACAAGAACCTCAGTCAAAGAGCAAGCAATTAAATTTATGTTGTCATTCAGCTCATTATTGAACTTAATCACTGTCTATTGTATCCATGATATTTATCTGAATCAAGATACTGTGACAAATTCAACAAATTGTTTACCTTGCACTGGAAGAAAACCCTGCTGCCTTCCTTCCACATGTCTGTTTGTAATGTTTGTCCTGGCAATACTGGCTTAGCAAATCTCACCTAAAATGATATAGTTATAATAAATGATTGAAAATAGATTGAAAATATCAACATATTCTTAATTAATTAAATAAATTAAGTTAGTAATAGTTAACAATTTATCAAACACCAAAAAAATGGGGGCAAAATGCAAACAGTGTCAATTTGTTCTTTCGTCTGTTTGTCCCACAAACATCTTCGTCACACAATTCTATTGAGAACATTGACTTGGAATTTGGTTCAGCAGTTTAATAGCAATGAGATGTCACATGTAAGCACTGTCAGACACCCACATCCTATTTGAAAATTCTTTAAATTTGATAATATGTTGAATGGCCTTAATCACACATTTTTTCCAGTACTAAGAACAGAATGACTACACATCTGTTAGAAGTTATCAGTGATGAGTTGTAACATTAGAGAACTTTCAGCATTGGTCATTTACCTTTCTGTTTACTAGTGGGGATATTGAAAAAAAGATATTGAGTTATTTAAGGTTTAAAACAATTTCCATCAAAATCTGTCAAGAATTGCAAGGGTGATTGCACATATAATTGTTCACATTAATTTTATTTCTTCATTTACAATTTTGATCATGATGTTGTATATATAAACCCCTCATATTCTGTAACCCAACTATATGCTATAGCAATTTTTTTTAATTAGTTGCAAAATAACAGGAATATTAATCATGGCAAATATTTTCATATTTACCTACATCAGGTAAATTTGAGAATCACGACATTAAATAAACACGTAATATGCTAGAAAAGGCTAATCTAAAAATGGAAGTATTGGCCAAAATAAGTTGGTTAACAGTATACTTCTTGCAATAGTTTAGTCTTAGATGCATGATTTTCTTATTAGTTGTTAGTGGCTTTGAACTAGCTGTTAGATATCTGTGAGTACTCTCAGATCAGTTCCTAGTGTCTTTTTGTTGTCGGGATGTACAAATACCCGGCCACGTCCACTTGTATCAATGAATGTGTTTGTAGATAGATGTTTTTGTGTTCTGTTAAATTGTTCCTTTTAAAATTGTTATACGATGATGACTGATGTACCCATATTTTGACTATTTTATTTATTGTGTCTGTTTAGTTAATGCATCAATGTAAATATACCAGGATTTGATGAGACTGCCATCAAAGTGAGAGGGTTAGCTCTATAGAACCAGGTTTAATCCACCATTTTCTACATTTGAAAATGCCTGTACCAAGTCAGGAATATGACAGTTCTTGTCCATTCGTTTTTGATGCGTTTTGTTATTTGATTTTGCCATGTGATTTATATGGACTTTCCGAATTGACTTTCCTCTAAGTTCAGTATTTTTGTGATTTTACTTTTTGTATTTTTGTCCATCTGATGAGTTAAGCCTTTTTCAACTGATTTTCATAGTTCATTCTTATGTTGTACTGTTATACCACTGTGCCAGGTTAGGAGGATAGTCGGGATTCTGCTAACATGTTTAACCCCGCCACATTATTTATGTATGTGCCTGTCCCAAGTCAGGTGCCTGTAATTCAGTAGTTGTCGTTTGTTTATGTGTTACATATTTGTTTTTCATTCATTTTTTTATATAAATAAGGCCGTTAGTTTTCACGTTTAAATTGTTTTACATTGTCATATCAGGGCCTTTTATAGCTGACTATGCGGTAAGGGCTTTGCTCATTGTTGAAGCCCGTACGGTGACTTATAGTTGTTAATGTCTGTGTCATTTTGGTCTCTTGTGGACAGTTGTCTCATTGGCAATCATACCACATCTTCTTTTTTATATGCTTTGTAAAGGTGAAATAGCCTACAAATGGCAGGCATACTGATTCAAATCGGGATTTTCTTTGTCCCCAGCTATGATGTGCATAAGAAGGATAAAAATGTAAAGCAAATGGTGTGTACTGTAAATTCAGAAAATATTGTGTGCATTTATTATTGTGACTTTGTCATTTAAGACTTTAAAGTAATTTTAATTTTAACAATTTTGAGAAAAATCCTGTTTAATTCATATAAGATATTTCAAAATGTGAGTTTAAATTATTGAGTTTACAACTCTGTTGTATTTTTCACAATAATAAAACTTATTATTTCTTATGCAGCAAAAATACAGCAATCTGATTGGTTGACTACCCCGGTGTAAATAACACCCCACCCTTGTTCACTCGGGGATAAATAAAATTTTGCCAAAATTTAAAAAAAAAATGAAATTTTGCCCAAATTTTTAAAAAAATAAAATTTTGCCAAAATAAAAAATAAAAGTAAAAAAAAAAAAAAAAAAAAAAAAAAAAAAAAAAAAAAAAAAAAATAAAAACTTAAAAATTTATTATAATTATTTTTTTTTTGAAAACTCAAAAAATCACAACAATTTTCTGAATTTTTCCAAAATAAAAATATTACGCTGAAAATTTTTCTTTACCATTTTTACAATTTTACATCCTGGTTTCAAAATGAGTAAAGGAATTGTTCATAAGAAATAAATTCGTTATCTTGGTGTAATCAGGGGTGTACGGAATTTTAAACCGTTGTTGAAAATTCATACACCCATTCGGCTGCGCCTCAGGGTGTATGAATTTTCAACAACGGTGTAAAATTCTGTACACCCCTGATTACACCAAGATAACTAATATTACAGTATACATGTATTGTTTCCTATTATTTTACGTTGACCTACTTTAATAGCTTTGATCTTGGAAACATCGTTATCACAGTATGTTTTCATGACATGTCTTGTAGCATAACCATAACTACATAATCCATGTAATATTGGCTTGTCAAAACCTGAAAAAAAAGAAACATTTTGTTTTTATATATAAGTTACAGGTAAGAGTACTTAATGCTTCTCTTTTATCATGCAAAAAAATTAACTAGAGGCTCTAATTTTCTTGTGTTGCTCACATAGGTCTAAATGCATCTTAAATATTGGTCAATTAGAGTGTCTCCAAAACATCTAACTTAGGAATAGAACTCATGACAAAAATCTCTTTCCTGTTGATCTTAAAATGCTGATTCATTTTTCTGGTTTGGCCAAAACAAATAGGTTAAATAAATAGGGAAGTGTCCATTGTTCACAGATGATGCCCCCTCTTGCATAGCATATAAGTTATACACGGACATAACTGAAGAGCAGTATAAGTGATGCTACTCAAATTTGTACTTGATCTGAATTTTGTGGTAATAAGTATTGTGTACAAGTCTCATAAAATTTGGTTTAGGCTAACTAAAGTAAGAGAACAGAAACCAAAAAATTCAACAATTTTTCCATTTGTAGACAGGGATAGACTCTAAAACGGTAAAAGTGACACCACCAAAATTCAAACCTGATCTGTATTTTGTGGTAATAAGCATTATGTATAAGTTTCACAATATTTGGTAAAGGCAAACTAAATTTAGAGAACGGAAACCAAATTTGGGATGTAAAGACAGACAGACAAGGGTAAAACTTAATTCCCCCTCCGCTACGACAGGGTCATAAAAAATCATCTGATAAGAACAATCACTGGAACTATAAAGGGTATCCCAACAATTTTGGCCAAATTTAGCTTATTTGTTGATCTTTTATCAATGATATATTTTTGCTTTTAAAGTGTCTATTTATATATTATAGTTTTCAATAGGCAAAATTACCAAAAACTGGTTAAAATCATCATTAAAGATCAAGAACTTCATAAAGAGTCAATAGACAATTTCGTCTATTTTCCCTTGTTTCTTGATCATGACTTTCTGATCATATTTAATGATTCAAGTTTTTGTTGTATTGTTGATGCTGCTGTCAGAAACAACACCCTTATTTCCTCTTTTTTAACATTGTCCAAGGCGAGACAAAAATGATGCTTGAGTGACATTTTTTTCCTTGCTAGGATCTTAGCAATTGCCTATCATTGGACAATTATTTACATCCCTTAAATGCTTTTGAAGTTAAGATTGCTTGCAAGTATATAGAAACATGCATTATACTGGATGCCATTTGTCAGAAGACTTGAGAAGGGGCTTATATTCCGCAGTCAGAGAAACAAGGTTCAATTTCTTTACCATTGTGTTGCCTTAGTAGAATTTATGAATGTGAGGGAAAATTCTTATTTTATTTAAATGATTAATTCTTATCCTTACCTCCCATAGCAGCAAAGCTAGGATCTATATGTAAAGGATTTCTGTCTCCACTTAATCTGTATAATGCTGCCTATAATATGGAGAAAAATGTTAGTATAATGCTGCTTGTAAAAATGTCAAAATATCAAGATTTTGTAACTTGATGATTACAATATAAGACACTAAATTCTATACTATACATATAATTGATTTGTATTATTCTTGTTTTAAAGAATTCTACCATACTTATTTTCTGTATTTTCATGCACCACTGAATCAGGTGAGCAATAAAGTAATGTGAGATGTCTGTCCATCTCAATGTTATTAGCATTCATCTATTATCAGAATTGGTGCCTCGGTGGCCGAGTGGTCTAAAGTAGTTACTGCTGTTATCACTAGTCAGTCAACACTGAGGTTGTGAGTTCAAACCCTGTTCATGCGGGTACACTCGACTCCAATCTTAATTGGCTAGGATTGTCAGTTTTTCTATCAAAGGTCATTGGTTTTCTCCAATAAAACTGGCCACAACGAAAAGAGCCCACAAGCATTGCGTAGGTAAATGTGGCATTAAAAACACATAAAATCAGATAATCTTCATATATCTTTGAAAATAAATGAGGTAAATATAATGATGACAACTGCACAATTGTTGAATGACTGAAACTACCTGATCAATACTGGTGTTCTCACTCATGCTAACATCTGGGGCTCTAGAAGGTGGAGTAGCAGTATTTCTAACTTTGAATCTACCTGATTAATGGTGGTTTAATGATGACAACTGCACAATTGTTGAATGACTGAAACTACCTGATCAATGCTGGTTTTCTCACTCATGCTAGCATCTGGGGCTCTAGAATGTGGATTAGCAGTATTTTTAGCTGTGAACCTTCTTGATCAATGCTGGTTTTCTCACTCATGCTAGCAGCTGGGGGTCTAGAAGTTGGATTAGCAGTATTTCTAGCTTTGAACCTACCTGATCAATGCTGGTTTTTTCACTCATGCTAGCATCTGGAGCTCTAGTAGGTGGATTAGCAGTATTTCTAGCTTTGAACCTACCTGATCAATGCTGGTTTTCTCACTCATGCTAGCATCTGGGGCTCTAGAATGTGGATTAGCAGTATTTCTACCTTTGAACCTACCTAGTCAATGCTGGTTTTCTCACTCATGCTAGCATCTGGAGCTCTAGTAGGTGGATTAGCAGTATTTCTACCTTTGAACCTACCTGATCAATACTGGTTTTCTCACTCATGCTAGCATCTGGGGCTCTAGAATGTGGATTAGCAGTATTTTTAGCTATGAACTTACCTGATCAATGCTGGTTTTCTCACTCATGCTAGCATCTGGGGCTCTAGAAGTTGGATTAGCAGTATTTCTAGCTTTGAACCTACCTGATCAATGCTGGTTTTCTCACTCATACTAGCATCTGGGGCTCTAGAAAGTGGATTAGCAGTATTTCTAGCTTTGAACCTACCTAGTCAATGCTGGTTTTCTCACTCATGCTAGCATCTGGGGGTCTAGAAGGTTGATTAGCAGTATTTCTACCTTTGAACCTACCTGGCCAATGCTGGTTTTCTCACTCATGCTAGCATCTTGGGGTCTAGAAGGTTGATTAGCAGTATTTCTACCTTTGAACCTACCTGGTCAATGCTGGTTTTCTCACTCATGCTAGCATCTGGAGGTGTAGAATGTGGATAAGCAGTATTTTTAGCTTTGAACTTACCTGATCAATGCTGGTTTTCTCACTCATGCTAGCATCTGGGGCTCTAGTAGGTGGATTAGCAGTATTTCTAGCTTTGAACCTACCTGGTCAATGCTGGTTTTCTCACTCATACTAGCATCTGGGGCTCTAGAAGGTGGATTAGCAGCATTTCTAGCTTTGAACCTACCTAGTCAATGCTGGTTTTCTCACTCATGCTAGCATCTGGGGCTCTAGAAAGTGGATTAGCAGTATTTCTACCTTTAAACCTACCTGGTCAATACTGGTTTCCTCACTCATGCTAGCGTCTGGGGCTCTAGTAGGTGGATAAGCAGTATTTCTACCTTTAAACCTAACTGATCAATACTAGTTTTCTCACTCATGCTAGCATCTGGGGCTCTAGAATGTAGATTAGCAATATTTCTACCTTTGAACCTACCTAATCAATACTGGTTTTCTCACTCATGCTAGCAGCTGGGGGTCTAGAAGTTGGATTAGCAGTATTTCTAGCTTTGAACCTACCTGATCAATGCTAGTTTTTTCACTCATGCTAGCATCTGGGGCTCTAGAAGGTGGATTAGCAGTATTTCTAGCTTTGTCTGAACTTCTCTTTCCCCCAAACTTTCCAGCACCCACAATGAATGTTGAAAATTGATTGTAAGCTATTTTTTCTTTCTTCTCATTAAATATTTCAACTGAAAAAATAAACAAACATTTAGAAAGAGTTATTCTAAACAAATAAAATCATTTTATTGACAATTCTAAATGTTCAAGCGTGATCATAGATGATTAAGGTGTGTTCAATTTTTATTAACTTCCCCAACTTTTCAACTTTTATCCTTACAACTATATAAAGCATGGATACAATTTACATTATATAATTTTGCTTGAAAGGCAGCAAACAAGAATATGAAGTATGCAATCTGCATGCAAAATAGTGTAAACATAAAAGAGTTCACAACATCTTATCAATAAATCTATTTGATGTGTATTGATTGATACAATGAATAAGTTGCAATCAGATTCAAACAATCTTCCATGAACTACACAAGCTCTCAGATTGGTAATTTATGTTTAATAGTTGATTTTTTCCTGTTTTGTTTTAATCTGACAAGTCAAGTTTTCAAAAGATTTATAAAGTTTTTTCTTATGTTGTCCTGTTACACTACTGTTCAAGATAAGGGGCAGGATTGAATGCTAACAAACAATTTTAACCCCACCACATTGTTTATGTGCATTTCTTAAGTCATATGCCTGTAATTCAGTGGTTTTGGTTGGTTGCTGTCTGTCATATATGTTACGTCGTAAATCAGGCTGTTAGTTTTCTTCTTACAATTGTTTAACATTTTAAAAAGTCAAGGAATTTTATAGCTAAATAACTTGATTCGTAGATCATTTTCAATAAACTATAAATATTTTTTTACTGCTTATAGTAACTTAAAGCATCTGATTACAAGGACTGTATTTTTCTGTCCATCAATATGTAAAAGGAAGACGATTAATTCTTGTATTTTCACTGGTCTAAATAAATTTTATATTTTCACTAGTCCAAATGGGAACTTTTCTAGAAATCAAAGCACTCATGTCAAACTAAAAGAATGATTTCTAACTTAATGCTTTGCAAAAAATATACATTATAACATTACATACCATCCATTAATATGACAGCACCAGACCCTTTATCTAGAACGTCTACAATGGTTCCTCTAGACGTCAAAGTACCACTGGTAGGGAAAGGTTTGTACAGTTCTGTGTATTGCTCCCCATGTAAAATCTACAATACCACACTGACCAATATACTATTTCTTGTAAACGAAATTCAGCCTTATGGTAAAGATTTACAAAGATATATAATATCACCAATTCTGATAAGTTTTATTGATAAAAGACAATACCATCTTTTTGAAAGAAATTTAAAAAAAAAAAAAAAGCACACAAAAATGGCACATTTTTTTCCTCCCAATAACTAATAATTGATTAAGGATTTTAAATGTAGATTACAATTAGGTATTACAAGCATATTTCATTCAATAGCATTCCGATGTCACACATTCAAAGTGTTTAATCAGTGATTTTTCAAAACAGCGATTAATCATGTTAATTGCAAATAAGTAGATCATTTTGAGAGCGTCAAGGTAAATGGTTACTGTCAAGAGCTTTTAGTCCATCCAACATATGGATGTGGAGTGGTTAGGCCATAAAAAAAGAATATGATTGTTTGCCCTAACCCTTCCTACCTAGAATAGCTGTCTACTCAAAATCTTTTCTTGTCCTGATCTGAAAAAGTTTTTTTCAGATAGGCATGAAGACAAAAAACATCTTCCCTTCCCTGATAAAAAAAGAAAATGGCTACCTACCTACCCACTGTCTGTATCTTTTGTAGGGTGTGGGCAAACCAAAATATTTTTAAGTGTGGCCTTAATCAGTTTGAAAAACAACATGTTTATGGTGGCCATCAGGAGATCAACTCCTACACACTAACTACAAACCTTAGTGGGATCAACATTTAACCCAGGAACTCCTCCAATTAAACCATCACCCATGGCTGAAAAAGCAGGTACAACAGCAAATGATGGAATGACACAGAAGTCATCTGATAGCTCAAACAGGAACTTCAAATAGTCCTCTTGCTGTGTGGAAACACCAACTGTAAATAAACGTTAATGTCAATAACAAATACAGAGATAAAACTAAATTATAAAACAGCTATATATAATGTTTATACTCAGGTAATAAAGTTGTTGACTTAAAATGCTATTTTTTATGATGTCAAACTGTGGCATATAGGGAAAAGATGCATGTATGAAAATTATTTGTACTAATTTTTATGAAAAAGTAGCAGATGAAATTTTTACACATTAGATACACATAAAGTAAAAAATGCTGTTTTTTCCTGAAATCCTCACACTTTGATAAACATTAAATATTTCCAAAGAATTGTTATAAAAGTTTACAGCATACTTGTGTCTCTGGGGGCCACTTCCTATATACAAGGTGATAGGGCATGCCGCTGGAATAGGTCAATTTTTCCAGCTTGAAAATATGGGAATAGGTGGGGAAAACTGTCAGAAATATATGATAAGGTCGATAAAGTTTCAATTACTTGTATATGGAAAGCCCTGTCATATTTTTCACAGCCAAGTCTTGCCGTAAGTAAAATTACACACAGAATCTTAGCCTTAAATATTCCATTTTTCCAACACACACAACAAACCCAAACAATATGGGAAAAGGTTACAATTTTACCTGCGCAATAAATGAAAAGGTATACATTTTTAAGATATAAATTATATGAAAAATTTCTGAATTGCCTGTATTTGGACATATATTCAGACTGTATTCTGGAGTCTGTAGTTCAGTGGTTGTAGTCTGTTGTTGTAGTTCATATGTTTTTCTCTTTTGTATAAGTTTTTACATAGATTTTTTTCCTTTTTAAATGGTTTTACACTAGAAATTTTAGGGCCCTTTATAAAAAAAGTCATACTTTGACCTATAATTGTTAACTTTTTACACATTATGACTTGGAGGGAGACTTGTCTCATTGGCACCCATGCCACATCTTCTTATTTCTATATAGGTTAAATTGGACATTTTAAGAATTATGAAATATGTGTATCATTTTTGGGGCCCTTTATAGCTTCCTGATTCATGTTGACCAAGGCTCTGCGTTGAAGACCATACTTTGACTTATAATGGTTTACTTTTACAAATTGGGATTTGGATGGAGAGTTGTATACCACATCTTATTATATCTATTTTTGGTAACAGTTTACTTACTGCCTAAAGCATACAGTATAACTTCTTTTTTTGTGAAGGTAAATGTTGTAGGTTTCATTTTCTGGTTTATAGCTTGATCCTAGAAAAAATATTGTATAGACTTTATTATAGGGGTAATACACATTGAAAATGAAATCATGACAAATCCAAACAAATTTTTATACGAATAAATACTTTTCAATCAAGTTCTAAAATTACATGTTTTAAAAAAAAACCTGTAATAAAACTATTTCAAATTGAAATAACACTAGCTGTCAAATTCATGTTCACCAATTTGACTGAAATTCTCATATTAGATTTAAAACAATGTAAGACATTTATCCAAATTAAAAAACCTAAAATAAACAATTTACAGGTCATGGGTTTGATAACATGTAGCTTCCATAAATGGGTAATAAAAAAAAGGTTGTAAATGAAAGGTCAGATATTATCTGAATATGACCTACAGGATCTATTCCTCTAGAAGAAGTTGATCTTTGTTTTTTACTGCCTCCCTTTTCAATATTCTGTATAACACTAAGCATATGTGCTGTAGATTCTGTACAAAATAAAAAAAATAGTTTGAAATTCTACTCATACATGTAATAACATCATGAAATATTTCATAAAAGTGGAATATTGTAAAAAAAAAGGTATAATATTTTTACACGTAAACCAAAAGATATCTAATAAAAAACTATCTAATACTACACAATTTCTTATGGTATTCACTTGGCTTTACACAAGACTGTGTGTCTTCCTGTTCAGGACATTATATTGCTGTATGAAATTTACTGGTTAAAGCTATTGATAGCATGATTTCAAAACATAAGGGTTATTTTTGTTAAGCTGATGTGAGTAAGGGCTATTCCAGAAAAAAATGTATGGGGGGGTTGGAAGACACATTATATTAAAAATACATGGGTGATGGATATCAGTGCATCTGATCACACTATAATGCACCATAAGTCTCAATTACAATTGTCTAGGTGGCCGGTGCTGACAAAAACTGCCTTCCAACCCCCCCCCATACATTTTTTTCTGGAATAGCCCTAACGTCATGTTACCCAAAAATGCACTGAATACCCAATTTGCACCTATATAGCAAAAATTACAGCATAAATCTTACAAGATTTCCTAGAGACTAAACAATTTGTATTTTTATGATTTGATACTATGCACTTCTTTCAAAATTGGTAAAACTGTTTAGATATGTACACAAAACGTTCACAGTATTTATCAACAAATAGTGTTTACTGAAAAAGCAAAATGTACGGAAATGTCGCCATGAGATGTCATTAAAACGTCATCTTTTTAAAATTAGCAAATACAATATTTTACAAGTATGTCCATTTCTTAAAAAATGAAGAGTTAGCATGGACTAATATCCAATTATTCAAAATATTTGAAGAAAATAAGCAAAAGCTCTGTTATTAGACTTTTGACGATACAAAACAAAGCATGGGTGCAATTTAAGTACTCCTCATTACAGAATCATTGGTGGTTTGGAGGTCAGTTCAGACCAATTTTTCTATGATTCGACATGGATTCAAAATTAAATTGGTGAAACCATATAGTAAATAATGATACATCTACAAAATAAACATATAATGAAAACTTTTGTCTGAAGCATGAATAAACATAGGTTAAAAAACTGTCAAAATAGGGTACCCACACGTTATCTCATCTGCTAGCATTCTTTTAATACAAAAGTGTATTTTTGCAGTTTTTATTCTCAATTTAACCCTTGAGTGCCTTCTTTTTCAGACATTTTCACAATATCTTCTTTATATATATACGTTTTGTTATTTTACTTCTCGAGATTAAAAAGGGAGAGAATTTATAAGAGCGCTCTTAGTTTTATCCTGCCATATTTTACTTGAAGCTTTTCAGTCAGGAAGTTGTTGACAATAATCATATCTAAGTTTTGTTGCTTTTTTCATTTAGGTATTAGAATTGATGACAGAACTTTGAAGCCTCTGTTAAATCTATTTACATTTTATTTTAAATTTTAGATGATTTAGTGTTAAACATATTCAAGATATTGTATAGACACCTACCTGTCTTTGGTTAACAGTAGTGGATCCAGGGGGTTTCAGAGGTTGGAACCCCCATTTTTTGAGAATCAATGCATTTGAATGGGGACATATGATTGGAAATTGGAACCTCCCTTTTTCCTTATAAAAATGACTGGATCCACCCCTGGTTGATGTGACTGTATGTTAACCTTTAGAATCTAGATGCCTTTGGGTTTGCTGTGCTTAATTGTAATCTCATAGACTTATACCTAGAACCCCCACATTTCCTTTACTCACATCAAATATAGAAACTATGGTTCAAATGTCATATAATTAAGATAGGTCTAATTTTGAATTAAAGGCCTAACAATTTACACTTCGCAAAAGCATTTTTTGATATTTTAACAAACAAACAAAAAAACAATGTTTTTATAATAAATAATTTTAAACAGTTGAAATGCTTCTTCACACCTAACACCTTAGCTGAAATCTAGAAATACCTGTTAATACTTAAATTTTAACTAAAGAATGGTATCATCTTCATGTCAATTTCAAATTATTTGTTTTCTTCTTATATGTATTGTATATAATAAAAAAAAAAAAAAACATATTGAACTGAGGTCAGTGTATTTTCTTGATTTCAAGCCAATCAATCTTACCTGTTGACGTTGTTGGATGTGTTGCATCTGTAAAGTCTGTAATTTTATCCCAGTTTTCTCTTACTAAAAAAAAGAATATTTTTTATAAAAAATAGCACTTACAATCCTTTAACACAATGTCGTCCATCAGTTTGAAACCATATAAATGTACTTTGAGTCCAATTAAACAAGGCCAAGTGTAGTTATTCATTTTATACTAGAATCCTTTTTACAATTTGGAAATGCAACACCATAAAGAAAAATCTTTGAAACATGCTGCTTACAATCAGAACAAGACATTCTGGAGTCATTGACTGTATATATATCATATGTTCTTACAGTCTACACAAATAGCATGGTTACTTTAAAAATGGAATTAAGCATATAATTTCAAACATCATTGGAAATTTCATTTCTGAAGTTATAATTCATATTGAACTAAATTTTCCTACTCAGCAGTCTGCACTGTTAACCGCTAGTCCGATGTCCCTGACTACTAGTAAATTTTATTCAGAATTTCAGATGTAAAAATGTTGTTCAGACTTAAAATATTGGTCTTCAACCTAGTAGTCAAAACAGATTTTGGTGCAGACTGTATAACTAGTAATTATCTTTGCATATTATTCCTATTAAAATGTGCAAAGAAACCAGTATGGATATAGTTTTATTGCATTATCTCCCTTATAACACAAAAGTTAATAAGTTACAAAAAATGTATTAACATCTGTATAATTGAACAATTGTTAAAAAATTTATGTTTCCATACTAAGCATTTCTACTCAAGATTTGCAACTAAGGATTCAATCTTCTAAAAGAAATTTATTCAACATTTCAATATAATCTGAAACAGAACAGTCTAAACACTAGAAAAGCTCCCAGATATATATCATTCATACCATCTTCAGGTGTCATTGGTTTATCCTTTGTTCTACAAGTGGCACCAATAGTCCTTTCCCATCGTACTGAAATAAAGTAATAATTTAACATTTTAATTTTCATTTAATATATTAGTTCAACATACTTAAGAACATATTAAACAAGAATGTGTCCCTAGTACACATCCGCACTATCATATTTTATGTTCAGTGGAACAAGAATTTGACTAAAAACTCAATTTTGGCATTAAAGTTAGAAAGATCATATCATAGGGAACATGTGTACTAAGTAAGAAGTTGATTGGACATCAACTTCATCAAAAACTACCTTGACCAAAAAGTATAACCTGAAGCAGCACAGACAGACGGACAAACGAACGGACAGACGACAGAAGAACAAAAGGACCCACAAACCAGAAAATATAAAGCCCTTCTACTATCGTAGGTGGGGCATAAAAATATATTGCCCTTTTACAATCATATATAGCTAGTGCATAAAAATACTCATTAACCAACTAAATGATTGTTTCCTACTTACATTTTCCTATCCAGCCACCTCCCACTTCAAACAATGACCCAGATTCTTCACAGGAGTCATGAGTTAGGTACAAAACTAATGGGGAAACATATGCAGGTTTCAATGTTTGCACTACATCTATACAAAAGAAAGAACAATACACAATCTTAAACAATAAAAGTACTGCAAATTCAGAAATTATTGTGAGGTTTTAATAAATGCAAATAATGTGACTTGGTGAGTATCGCAATAATAAAAACTTGCATATTTATGCGTATATCTGTATGCAGATTTTGCTGAAATCACAATACTTTAACCTGTTCTTTGTCCATTTTTAAAAAATTGCAATAATAATACAGGCATTAACAAAAAAAATTAAGGATTGATTCTTTTAATTGTGAATTTGAAAATTACTATTTTACACTTAATATCTAATTTCCCTAAAAACACACCTTTAAATTAAAAATAAAGGAAAGAAAAAACACATGCACCCTCATTTTGACTTTTAAGCTATAATACATAAATATGTTTTATTCCCATCTTTGATAATTTGACTTGACAAGTTGAATTCTATCATACTGCACACAAGACTTCAGAAAATTTGCTATTCATTGATTTAATTTCTTGGTTCACCTGTACCCACAAAATCCACGAAAATTGGTATCCAATGAATAATAATGAATCCACAGTATAATAATGAATCCACGGTATACTAATGAATCCACGGTATAATAATGTGTGATATCAGAACATGGTTTTACTGCTTATAGTAGGTAGAAATAAGTGAATGGCCAGTTTATAATCTGCTATACAAGTTTTATATTCTGTACTCACCAGGTGGCATGACAGTCTCTGTCAACCTTGAACCTGCCATTGGTGCCACTGTGTTAACTTTAATATTATCCTTCTTCCCTTCAATAGCCAATGTATTTGCCATACCATGGACACCCAATTTTGCTGGAATGGTAAATTAGAAATTTTGTAATAATTTATGTTCATTGTACGACATATTCAAATTCCTCAACATAAACATTTAAAAATGAGAAAATGTGGTATAATTGCCAATGAGACAACTCTTCACCACAGACCGAAGGACATAGAATAATAGATTATTATTGATCATCTAAAAGGAGATTGAATTTCTCCCTTGAGCCAATATTGCAAAGTGAGAAAAGCAATGATAATCTTTTTATCGCTATTTTACCTATGACGACATTGTTTATTTCATTGACAATGGGAATGTGCACCCTTAGTTTCTAGCGATAATTTTTCAAATAACTGTACATTTCTAAGAAAAAAAATAATCAGTCAGTAAGATCAAAGGAAAATTTCATAAAATAGCGATAAGATTACTTTATTGTCACATATATGAAATATTATTTTCCTATAAAAAAACAAAAGATAACAGATTTGGAAAACTATGTTTTTGTCTTGCTTAAATTGTACTGAAAACCTGTAATCATTAAATCTGTTTTTATAGTGAATATTATGTGTCATACCTGCACTATAATTAGCCTGTCCAAAGTTACCATAGATACCAGCTGCTGATGTCACCATTATAATTCTGAAATGAAATAACAATCTCATAAATTTTATTTCAAAGTTATAGAAATAATAACATCACTCCAAATTGTAATGCTCATATTTTCAGATCATTTTACTTTAAGGAAACTTTTTCCCCATTTCATTGCTATAATAAATGTGTGTTTATAAAACCAGTTACTGACCTGCCATATTTATTCTTTTTCATGTGTGGCCATGCTGCTCTTGTGACCTGGAATGATCCTCTCAAATGAACTCTGTGAATCAAGTCTGAAGTATACAATTACAAGTAGATTTATCAAATGTGCTTTTCCTTCCCATTTTCACTTGCTCTATAGTTCTTGCAAGTAGATATCAAAAAGTAAAATCACCAAAAATACTGAACTCAGAGAAAAATTCAAAATGGAAAGTCCCTCACCTCTTAAGTAGATAATAGTGGATTAAACCTAATTAAACCTAGCTAAACCTCAGAAATTATTGTGTGTATTTATTGTTGCGATTTTGTCATTTTAGACTTAAATGCGATTTTATATTTTGCGATATTGAGAAAAATCCTGTATAACTCATACATATAACAAATTTCAAAATGCAAGTTTAAATTTTTGTGATTATAACCCTTTCATATTTTTTGCAATCATTTTTGAATTTACAGTATCATACAGCAACTTTTATCTGTTTAATACAGCATTTAATTAAAACAAGTGGAATTTCTTTTACTCATAATATTCTTAATAACAAATTGTCAATTTCCATAAAATAAAATGCCAAATGAATTGATATGATTTACTGGTACATGATTATTTTGTTAAATTATTTTCTGATGAACTGTTTCTTTATTTTAGTGATAAAAATCTTACCCCAGTCTTG